>NC_139060.1:4625414-5866927 GCF_965140915.1 Aythya marila
ATCTCTCTCTTTTGCCGTAGTCACTAGTGACCTGAGTTTGGGACATCAAAAATGTGTTGAAGCCAATTCATCAGCCTTAAGCACTTCATTGCCAACAAAAGAAAACACGTTGGCAAAACCTTTCTTTGAGGAAAACATTTTCTACTCCCCAGAGACAACGTTGTTACACCTAAATCGCAAAGACTGTGCCATCCTGCCTTTTGCCTTCCCCCATCCTTCTGGAAGCACCCAGCTCTCCTCCCTTTCAGTGTGCAATCCCTATCACTATGAGAAGTAATCCCACCCCAGTGGCACAAACACTTGCAAGACTCTGGCAGAGAGCTGAGCAGCTTCCACACCCAACAGCAGGCAGCAGCTGTGCTTACAGCAACTCTGCCTTTGATGCTGACCCACAGCCATGCAGGAGACAATCACCAGTGGAGCTGATATGCTCAAGTGGGGAGATAAAGCACGGTGTTTTTTTTTAAAATGTGGTGAAAATATCTCAGTCCCCAGGAGTGAAAACAATAAACTTGCTTTTATGCCTTTTCTGCAGAAGAAAAATCAGCCCAAATACAGTTGGCAATTATCCTGTAAGCTTATTATATAGAGTAGCATTCAGCCCCTTCCACACTCTTGATTACTCCTTTGTTATGTGCTAGAAGAGCGGGTAGGACTTTTTCTGTCCCCTACTATTTCACAGGATGGTATCTCCAGATTTCCTTTAGTCCGCTACAGGGCCATGCAAGATGCTCCCAGTACCTCAGTAGCTGAGTGCACCTCAACCATCAATGCTCATGTCTGCACAGAGATGTGTGAGGCTCTGGGAACATCCACAAGCATGGGATGTGCTCTGCTACCTCCCTACCTCTTCAGTGGGCATGGGTAAATTTGTCTGGGGATAGCAAGCCCACCACTTAATGGTGATGGTGGCAATCCTTTCATCTTGTCATGGAAGCATCCCTGTCTTGGTATGTCTGTGTGAAAATACTCCAGGAATAAAGTGCCCCCGAGTGATGCATGCGCTTCACAGAAACAATAGAGCAAGTTGTTGCAACACCTGATTAATTAGGTTCATCTGAGATTATCACACGATTAACAAAACATCAATTCTGGTATTGCCAGCGTTCACAAGTGTCTGTTCAGTGTACAATCTAGTGGTAGGGTGGAAGACTCTGGAATATATTTGCAACGCTATTGCTCTGTGACTTGTTTTCCCTACTTATGCAGCCTGACGAGATTTACCATTATGAATCACCCCACAAAACTACCTTCAAACTCAAATTTAATAACCTAAGTATTATGAAGATCAATATTATGGCTACTCTCATTCATATGATTAGTGCTAATATCATTCTGGGAAATATTCATGCTGCAGTAGTGACTAGAGACTGGGATTAAGAGGAGATCCTCAGCATCCATACAGAAGACAAGGCGCTGTTCTCTCCAGCTGTGTCCTGAAGTGCAGTACTCAATCTCCGAGTCTCCATGGGTTTGGATATTTTATGTAAGTTATCTAATAAGATAACAAACCAGCCTTACAATCCCTACAGCCATATTGCTAACTGTTTGAAAATCATGAGTCAGCCTCCAAAAAAGAATTAAGAGATTGGTTTTAAAATTCATGAGACTTTAAAATCTGATAAACTTCAGGGTTCCTTTTTTTTTTTCTTTTTCTTCTTCTTTTTTTTTTTTTTTTTCTTTTTTCTTTTTGGCTTCTGCTTTCTGAGTATGTAGGAGTCATATTATCAAGTTTTCCTCAGCAATTATGAGGGCCGTAAACTTACTTTAAAAATTGAGTTGAGACTCTTACATAATCACAGGACTCTAAAAGTGTGGGCTTTGAAGAGACGCTAAATAATCTTGAGATACAGCTTCACCATGTGACTCAGCACCACTCAGCTGCTGAATCAGAATGGCACAGATTTCAAATATCAAATACTTCCCTGAAACAGTCGGGAGTCTTTTTGGGCAGGAAGGGGAAAGTCTGAGACTTTCACAGTCTGCTTGTGTATTGCAGATAGGGGGAAGGCAGGGAAGAAAGGAGGTAAAGTGCAAGGAGAAAAACTTAGTCTGGTAGGGATTAATCATTGAGCTTTAACCAGAGATGAAGGTAGCAACCTTCTTTTCTTCTTATTTTCTTATTTTCTTATTCTCTTAATCATGCAACACACAGTTTGCCCTGTGTACCAAGCTCTCTCATTAGTGTTAGCCAGGCTGTACAGCTGCACTCCCCAGGGAAAGTCCCAGATATTTGGAGGGGAGTAAAAAGTACTGTTCTTTCTGTTTTTCAGCTCAAGAGCTGGAAGCTAACACTAAAATATTTAATGTTGAATATGCCATAGACAGCTTTTCCTTTGCTGAGAGGGAAAGAATCAGTGTGGAAGAAAGGAGAGCTAAAGCAAAATGAGGTCGGGAGGGACATGCACAACAAAAACACCTTTGCCCTCCTGACACATAATGCTGGGTTTCACCTCGTCCTTCTTCCACCTCTGAGTAGCTGTGGGGAGGCAGTATCCACCCCTGGTCTGTGTTTGTGTTCTCATCCAGGCTGAATGGCAGGGAGCTGCCAGAAGCTACCAGCCCATGAATCCCGTTTTCAGCTTACAAAGGGATGCTTTTATTACAGAAATGACAAGATCTCTAGCCATGTCAGCACAGTCAATATCAGGATGCTTGTCAGAGCTGTGACTAAGTCAAACAGGCCCCAGCTCTAAGTTATAGGGGAGCAGCTTTTCTCTGCCTTTTCATGGTGCTCATTCCTGGGAATGAAAGGTTGTTGCAGTATTGAGCACACTGGAGTCTCCAGTCCCTGGTGTGCTGGCTGAGAGCATAGCCATCAAATAAAGTTTTTCTTCAACGAACCTTCAACAAACCTTGCCAAAGGTGCACCCCTGTGAGATGGAGAGCATCTTGAGGCTCCTGCTCCTTAGCTTGTCTCTAAAATGTCTGCTTGCTCCCTGCTGAAACTGATGGCAGGAGAGAACACAGCAAAGGCAGCATTTGCTGGCTTTTGGGCCAGCAAGTGTAGAAGGGTGGCAGGCCGTAGGCATAACAAACCATTCATCCCTAATAGCTGGGCTAAAGAGCTCTGAGAGGCAAAACATCACCTGCTGTAACCCTGGAACAGAGAATTTCCATCTTGCTGCTTAAAAAGTGCTGCTCCCCATTGGCACAGCAGAGCCTGCAGGAGCCCAGCACAGTCAGCTGACTCGTGCCACCGCTGGACAAGGGCTGTGCAGAAGCAGAGGTCGTGTTAGTGGGGGATTTGGCCCAGCCAGGCTGCATGAGAGCCATGTACAGCAACTGAGAGCACCCCACTGAAACTGTGACATAGCCCAGCTCCTGTGGAAATTGTCCTCTCTCGTTGCAAGCAGAAGCACAAGCCTGGATGGGAGTTTGATGCAGTGGCTTCCCCTCCTGGCTGCTTTCCCCTCTGCTGAGAGCTGGCTGTGCATTAAAGCAGATGTTGCTTGCACTCAGGTCATGTTTCCAAGCTTCCCTTCACAGTCATAAGGGCTGGAGATGCTTCCCTCCCTCCCCACACTCGTTCCTTAATTAAAGCTTAAATTCTGATGTCGTCACAGGACTGCAGGAGCAGGGCCCCAGGCAGGCACTTAGTGCTCGGCGCTGTCAGCAGGACTTTGATTTAGAAGCCCAGAAAATACTTGGGAGAATCCCATCTCCTCGCTGCACCCCAGCTAGGGTCAGAGCTGAGGGCTGGCCTCTGGGACAGGCTGGAGGCTTCACCTCAGGCAAAATGTGGGGATCATTGGGGTGGAAGCCTGCAAGGTGACACGGGTGGGAAATTGGGTCTGATCGCCCCAGGCATGGAGCTTCAGCCCTGCATGGCTTTGATTTCATGCTGATGATAGGAGAAAAACCTCACCCAAGGGGCTGGCCCAAGCCCTTCTTCCCTCCTGGTCCAGGTAAAGCTGATTCCTGGATTTCTTTTTGGGGGTGTCCTTGGGTTCTGTACCTGCATTTAATAGTTCAGCATGGGATGCCAGCCTGGATGGCTCTGACTGCCCCAGTGGGACGTGTCTTGTTCCATTTACAGAGGCTGGTGGGTGGCAATCAGCAAAAAAGAAAGGAAAAAGGAAAAAAAAAATACATACTTTCTGGAACCCAAGGGAAACATTAGAGGGATCCAGAAATAGAAAAACCCCTATAATAGGTACAGTCATGCCATCTCCCAGTGCTACTGGTGCCAGAACAAAATTATTCCGGGATGACTTTTTTTTTTTTTTAATGTAACAGCTTCTCTGCTGATATAAGCATCTGCTTGACTTAAAAGCAGAATTGATAATCTGCTCACCAAAAAAAAAAAAAAAAAAAAAAAAAGTGAAGGCTTCTCCTTGGCTTGTTAGCCTTTAAAATATGCTCCCAACCCACTGGACCGTGGTCTGCTGGTCTGAAGAAATCAGAGAGGAGCACAGTGCTCTGGCAGCAAGCTTGGAGCAGCCTTGGGAGGTGAGCTGGGGAAAGCTCCCCTCTTCCTGCATAGGGGAACAAAGACCCCACCAAGGTATCCAAGGGGCTTCCTTCCAGCCCAACAGGGTGCAGAGATCATGGGAAAGAGGCAGTGATTCAAAATATTTGTCTGAGCTTCTTCTGGGCTTTGTTGGGAGGATGGTTGGGATATTTCACTCTGGGCTTAGAAAGTGGATTCCTGTGCTTGGGTCTGCAGCTCTGCAGAGCTGTGCTAAAGCTCAGCTGATCCAATGAACGGTTTATCCAGGTCAGCAGGCAGGGCACCAGTTAGTGCTGTGCCTTGCTGGGCATGCAGCTCCTGTGCATGCTCTTTTGCAGAGGAACTGGCCTGTCCTAACCACAAGCACCCTGCCAGGACACAAACTTACCAACTAACACCGCTTCTGCAGCATTTCCTATGGCATGGACGCGTGCTGCCAAGTGGAGATGAGGGGCTGCCTTTCCCCAAAGCTTGCCCAGCTGTTAGCAGCTCTGAGCCTATCAAAGCCTGGTGCCACTTATCCTTCCGCTTGCCCTCTATTCTCAAGAATATCAAAGAGAAGGAGAGGTGTGTCCTTCTGTCAACTCCTGCAGCTGCCAGGGCTGCTCGCGAGCCCTTGCCATCTGAATCCAAACGCAGCCAGCACAGCTGCTTCTCCAGCCCCGACGAGGGCCAAGCTCCTCGCCTGCTCAGCCCAGCAGCTCCCAGGGCTTAGTGCTGCACAGCTCAGCCCCAGCCATTCCCTGCCACCCCTCCTGCCTCTCCTCCTCTCATACGAAAAGCTTTCCATAGGCAGGGTGGCTTTACATGCAAGGAACGTAACGAGGCCGGGCCCTGAACTGCATGAAGAATGAAGGCAGCGGTTGAAGGAGAGGCTGTGTGGTGGGGTGGGCTGCTTTCCACACAGATCTGAAGGGCTTGAGCTTGCCAAGAGGCTGCGTTAGAGCTGGTGAGACAGGAATGCAAATCGTGGCTCCCTTGTAAAGTTGCATAAACTTGTAGTAATGTCATTTTTAGATTAACATTTACATTGAGGACAACACTGGAAGGCTTCATTGTTTGCAAGCACTATGGAAATAGATTTAAATTTTTTTGGTTTACACACATTTATTTACAAGGCATTTACTGATTACAAACCAATGTACATCACTCGTTTACATGCATAATGTAAACTATGGAGATTTTGTATTTTTTTTTGCCATTCAGTGCCGTACAGATTCCTATTGCTCATTCCACTCAGAGGCAAGAGCCTCCTTTCATCTCAGCTCCCTCTGTCCTTCAGTTGTTGCCTTGCCTCCCCGAAAAGAGCCTTGCCTCTGACTGGAACACATAAAAGTTGATGTCCCCTTTAAACAGAATGCATAAAAACCTAATAGGAAAACCTTGTCAGCAGAACTTCAGCATGACTAGAAAAGCCAAAGCAAAAATTAAAAAGCCTAACAGTGCCTAACAGGTTGTACCAGCGCAGAGCATTGCCTTACTGCTGTTTGAGAAGAACCTTCACGGAGCTTTTTGGGATGCTTCAGGCATCCAAAAACAACTGGAACAGGACTGAAAGCTTGCCAGGATATGTGTGCCAGAGAGGAACAAGTACTACAGGCATGCTGGATGGTTTAGCTCAGTCAGTAGCACCTGGGTCTCAGCATCCATCTGGGTTTTGGACAAGCTTGAGTCTTCCCACAGCAAAGCTGCCACCCCACTGCCTGTCCTGGCTGTGTCTCCCATGCCCAGCGGTGCTGGTGGGACACACACACAAACATATATATATCTTAGCATCCTATATATAACATATTTTATCCTAGGATGCTAAAATCTGAACCCAAGAGATAGCAAATCTCAACCCTGGAAAACTATTAGATTTCAAAATCTAAGGAAAGCCAGATTTTTTATTTATTTGTTTGTTTTGGCTCCTTGATAGTTTCAAGGACATAAAAACTATTTGCAAATTCAACACAAATGGAATGAGTAGGTTTAGAAGCAACCGGCTGAACCAAATACACTCAAAATCAAAGTGTTTCCCTTTTGACACCTTTAAATAGCATTAGTTGGCTTTGTGTTTTGAGGTGAATTTTTATGCTATAAAAAGTGGGGAAAAAAAATATTGGTTTTCACTGGATTAAAAAAATGAAAACAAACAGCCAAGCTTAAACATACCACTGAGCCTAAAATGAAATGTTTTGATTTTTTCATTTTACTGAAAAGTTGAACAAACATCAGTTTCAGATCAACCCATTTTTAATGTTATTTTTCTTCTGTACAACCAGTGAACCACAAAATCAATTATTTGTGCAGCTCTGGTGACCAGTAGATTAAATTCAATGCAATAGCGAAACAGCAAAAAGAGTCAATGAGGAGTGGAGAGATGGGAGAAAAAAAAATGAACTGAAAAAAAATGGTGAAAGCAGCTGTAATAGAGCTTGTCTCTGCCCAAACTTAGCATGCAGCTTCACAAATACTTTAATACAACTCTAACCCATGTTGCTGCTGAAAGCAGTAGTCTCCTCTGTCTCCTTGCTGCCTCCAGCCATGCAGCCCTGTCCCTTTATTAGCAGCTGAGTAAACAATCAGTGAGGCTGGAAAAGTGATCTGGTGTAAATTAACTTTTTTTTTTTTTTTTTTTTTTTCTCCTGCCAGCTTAGTTTTCTGCTGGATCAGTTCCTCAGTTGTGAAAATCACAGGTTTGAAAGAAACCTGCCTGCTCTGGTCAAGAAAGGCAAAACTTCTGTACCAGAAACAGGCATCAAAAGCTCATGTTCATTAGCCAGATTGTGCAAGTCCAGTGCCTGAAATAAAGAATGAATTCTCCCCTCACTTAGAAATAACAAAATCTCATAATGCACGCATCTGGACACCCAGGGCACGCAGCCTCACCAACCCTGCTGCTGTGCAGGGCCGGGGCAGTGCTGCAATCACCACAACAGACTCCCCAGCAGGTAAATTGGTGACTTCCCATTGCGTATTTATGTCACAGATAATCTGGCTCATTGTTTTAACTTGTGATGCTGTAAAACTTTGAACGTTTTGTGAGACAGTTTTGTTAGACCAAATTGTTTTTTTCCTTCCCCTCTTTTCTTTTTCTTTCTTCCAAAATCTAAGCAACAGAGAAGCATCTCACGTCATGGTAATTCTCTTCCTCTTTGCTGAGGGAATGACACATTTAGAGAGCACGTAGCTGCTCAGATTTGTGGGTTTTCTAGGACTAAATAAAAATCTCTAGTGTGGCCAGGCTGCCTTTAGTAGTGCAAATCTCTTTATGAGCTCCCAGTTTAGTGTCCACTCTGAATCAGAGAACCAGGGAAACCACAGATCTGTTCGTGAGACAGGACCCTGGGGGATCCCTCACCCAACCTCCCACTTGAAGCAGAACTATCACCAGCTCATAAGCACCTCCAAGGGTGGAGAGCCCCCCCACCTCTCCTGTCCCAGCGCAGCACCACCAGTAAAACAACATCCTGGGGATAAAAAATAAGTTTTCTTCTCCCTGGGCACCATCCCAAGCAATTTATGGCTCACTTGGTGCAGCCAGTTACTCACAATCTGTCCTGTCTCGGGAGCTGTATTTTCTTTTTATATATCCAGAGACCTTACTGTAAATGGGGTATATAAGTACTCGCTTTTGTCCTGTTTCTCTGTGGTTGGGGGGACAGGACAGGACTGGCTGGTCCATGGGCATGTACATCTTGCAGCATTTAATTATCTCCCCAGCAATGTGGAGGAAATTTAATTGTCTTCCCAGCAGTGTGCTGTCATCTCCACTTCTAAGTTGAGGAAACTGAGGCACGAAAAAATGAGTTTGTTTCATGGCACCATGGCAAGAAAAAAGGGGTGACACAACAGCATAGCTCCAAGAAGTTGGCTGAAGCTATTAAATGCCGTGTGGTGGTAACAGGAAAGGTTTCTGGTCTGAGCATTGCCCTAGTCCCAAAGTCAAATCAAGCTGAGCTTCATCCATTTTCCAGCCCTTGTGCAGCATCTCGCACCCCAGGCTCTCATGACTAGGAACAACAACAGGGACAGTGATAATGAATATTCAGACATCCCACAAACCACTCACAGCATCTGCCATCCTATCTGCATTAGCATCTGAGTGCACAGATAATGATCAAAGCAACATTTTCCTGCCAGAGGCCCCCCTAAACCAGCCTTATTAGTGTGAATCGATGCTGATTAATGTGCCTCTTTAATGCAGTTGTACCTACCCCTACTGCCCATGATTCAGTATAAAACAGCCCCCACTTTGCTTGCCTTCCTCCCAGTATCGCATGCACAATGCAAACTTTGACTGAGAGCACCCGTGAAATCAGTTTGGACCAAATCTTGCAAGAAAAAGTCCTAAAGTCTGCTAAAATGCAAAACACAGAAGGAGGGAATGAGTCTTTGGAGACTGTGACACGAGCTGCCTTTTTGTGCCAGGATGTTTCAGGCATCCTATGAAAAGATATCGGCAGCTACGCTGCTGTACAGCAGCTCTGCCCGTGCGGTGTATTAATAGCCTTGCTACCCAAAACAGGCTCTTCCTTGCTGCTGACAGATATTTGGACTTCACCTGTAATGGGAGAAGGTTTGCATTTTTTATTCTGATGCTGCTTCTTTTTTAAAGTCGCCTGTGAAAATTAGAAAGTGCTGCGTGTTGCCTTACACTGCTGCGTAACATCGAGAGCAGCTTCCTCTCGGTGGGTTTTCAGTGTAAATGACACGCTCCTAATGTGCTGTGTCCACACTCCTGCACAGCAAGACACTGGGGAAATCACCACTAAACTGGCAACAGCGTTTTGATTAGGGACGGGTGAGGTCCTCTCGCCTGTTTTCACATCCACTCCAAAACCTCGGGTGCTGTGGCTGGGTTGAGATCTGCTGCTGTTGGTCTTGGGAGAAGAGCAGCGGTCAGGGCAAACCTCATCCAACAAAATTTCAGGTGCCAAAAGGAACTGACTGAGGGACAAACCAACCAATTAAAAAATAAATAAATAAATAAATAAATAAATAAATCTGTAAGAAAAGGAGCATGGAAAGAGGAAAGAGTGCAGAAATTCCCATGCTCTAAGTGGGCTGCTTTCCGGAGGAAAGAAAAGTCACTCTTACTGCAGGATACGTGCTGCCCTTGGGCCAGTGTAGTGCAAAGAGCAATTGAGAGACATCATTTGGGAGGAAAGAGGCTTCTATCCTGGAATTAAGCAGTTGACAAAATCCCAACAGCTTTACAGATTTCGAAGTCAATTTAAGGAGCCCGCAAAATGAGATTTTCTCCTCATGGCTTTTGGTAAAATGACAGGTTCTGGAGGCGGGGCTCCAAGTCCAGCCTTAGCTGCTGGGAACTCCGCTAATTCACCACAGCGAGGCTGATTTGGGCACTGCTTAAATAATGTGTGGGCCCAATTTTCAAGTGACTGGTCCTGCAAACAGGGACAAATATTAGAAGAAAATAACCCTCCGAGTCTGGCCAGTCCCATACCTAACGGCCCCATATGCTCTCCTGAAGGACCCGAGGGCTCCCCCTCTGCTCTGCTGGCTGCAGTGGGACCTAAAGCCAGTCCCAGAGCACTTCCACCATGATGTACGGCCAAGAGATGCCTCCCTATGTGGCCTTCGCTGTCTTTCCACCTCCCTCTGGACCCTGTGCCTAACCACTTCCACCAGGCCGTCTCACCTCCGAATATTTCTGTGAATAATGACTTTTCCAGCACTGCCTCTGCTTCTGACTGTTTGCGAGACTCTTTTCAGACCCCTCCCCATGCCCCCAGGCCTCCCACGCATGCAGATGCTGCTGTCTTTGCCTCCCGTGTGCACAGAGGTTGCACACTGTTCTCCCTGTGCTAGAAGTCTCTCAGATAAATACTTTGGTAATATCCAGCAGAAATAAAGTAATACAGATCCTTTTTCACTTCCCATGTATAAAATTCACCCTGAACTAAGATAAACCTTCAAATTCTTAGCAGTCTCCTACAGACCAAAGGGGAATTTGCTCCTCACCCCATAGTAGATAAAATTACAAATCACAGGCTTCATATTAAAGCAAGATTTTAGCTCCTTTACTAGAATGGGAACAGCAAAGCTGTGGTGCAGCCTGTCTGCTCTGGGTGTGAATTCTCTGTTGCAGGAAACCTTTCATGAGAGGTTGCTCACAAACCTGTCAGATGAACCACAGGTACGGGCTGAGCCCGCCTAGGGGAAGCAGCATGGATTAGATGACCTCTCAAGGTCCTTGCAGCCCCTTTTCTCCATGATTCTCTGAGACAGGATCCCTGGCTTGATGGATCTCTGCCCTGACCTACCCTGACAGCCCTTGGAGGTGTCTGAATGCATCCATTGCATGCATTTCCCTCCCGCTGCAGCTTCTGGAGCCTGCTGGGGTAGCGTTTAGTGCTAAAGAGCTCTTTAGCAAAGGGCAGAGCCACTGCCAGGACACTGTGTGGGGCAGAGGAGCACAGCCCTGATCCAGCAGGGCAGGGGGAAGCCAGGGTTATCCACAATCAGCAGTTGTGTATAACGTAACTATCCACATATCCACAAAACCTTTTTTTTTTTTTTTTTTTTTTTGAAAAAGACATCTTTTCTCTGCTCCTCTGTATAAGCAAAGTCTGTGAGATATCCTCAGAGGAAGCATGGCAGCCTTATTTCTGCTTTTTGCGGCTGTTGTCCCCCAGGCTGTTTGGAACAAGGAGGACAAGCCAGGACAACGTCTTCAACCCATGCTAACCTGCCCCTGCTCCGCGGGCTGGTGTGAGGGGAGGGGATGCTGCACTCCCCGCAGGCCACGATGGGACAGGCAAAACTCATTTTTCTTCCCTGCACATCGGTGATGTCTCACATGTTGCTGCTACCCCGCAAGTGCTTTTGGCTTTCTGCCCATGGGAGAAGGCTGCCTGCACACACATGGTTTTCAGCCCCCACTGACCCCCAGAAAACACGTGTGTGTGTGTCTCTGTGTGCATGTTGCCAGTAGGCTCTTCGCTAGCACTTTCCTACCCACTAGTTTGTGTAGCTATGTTTGCAAGTGTCTTTCCGAAGCACGACGGGGATATATAATTATGGAAATGTGCACATGGCTATGAGATTTTGGTCTTTGGGTTTTAGCCCAAATCTCATGATTCTTGCTGGCTTATTCCCCTTCCTTCCAAAGTGCCTGCTGCTGTAATAGGAGGCTCACTTGAGCACCCCAGCTTTTCATATTCAAATAACAAAAAGATAAGTATGTTTCTGGATATCACAGCTGCCAAGAAGCACTTGAAACAGGCAACAACAAAGGCTTGAAAAACCTAGAAGGCAAAGGAAAATCCAAATTCTGCCTATTTTCTGTAGTTTTTTAATTGAATGACTTTCAAACCCAGCTCACAGTTCTGGAGGCAAGTCTGACTCATGCACGGAGATCATCTGCAGAGGCCTGCAGTAAGCGGCACACAGCTAGGACGCAGGCACAGCAGCGTGAGAACTGCCATACCAACGTGTGCCTTGTATTTATGGCTGTTCGTGCTTTGTGAACCTAAAGCTGTTGGCAGAGCACATGTGTGAATTCGATACAGATGCTTGGTCTGCCCATTGGGACAGATCTGAGAAACTTGCTTGTGAACCTGACTTTGAATTTTTTGCCTGTCCCAAAAAGTGCACACCCACACCTGTGGTCCTTTTTCATCTCATTCTACATTGTGCACACTGCCAGGGCACTGCGGTGCCTTCATCTCATGATCAGAGCACTACATCCGAGCCTCTGAAGCAATCTGCATTGCCAGCTGAGGGCTGTGGGCAACCAGAGAAGCATCTCCAGGTGGAACGGGTGCAGTGGCGCATCCCCCCCCCTTGACTAGGCCTCAAGCCCAAGGGACCTGTCTGGGTTCCCACCACCGCACAGCTACGGGAGCCGCAGCAAACCAACGTACCTGTATATTTTATATCTGGTTGTAAATCCTTGACGATGTCTTTCCACAAAGGATAAGTAGCTCCGCGAGTGGTGGAAGGGCCCCCTGTCTGAAATAAGCCAATCAAACTCCTTGGAGACATGTTGGTTGGTGGCAGCGGGGTCCTGGTGGGAGGGCTGTACTAGTATATGGTCCCATATAAACAGGAGGTAGAGGAACTCAACAAGCCTCCAGTTCATGCTTTTCTGTCTGCCTTTTTCCTCTCATTCTTGCTCCATTCTGTGGAGTCCTGTTGAAAAAGAGAGGGAAGAGGGGGAAGGAAGGAGAGAGAAAGAAACGGAGGGAGGGGAGGGAGAAGGGAGAGAAAGAGAGAGTTTAGAAATAGGAATTGCTTTGATCCTTTGACAAGTGTCTCTCAGGGTAAAAGAGACATGAAAAAATCACATTTTAAAAGCCTTCAGTCTGTCTGCGTTGCTGCTTGGAGTATCTGGCAGTGTTTTATTCACACCTAAGTGGTGCCTTTAACCTCCTGAGTACATACCACCTTTGACATAACCAGGTCCCGACCTGAGCCATCCTCGCCCCAGCTTTTCCATCATTTCCCTCATGAAGTTCTCCGCAATGCCGCAAAGAGGGGTGAGGGCTGGGTGCAGAAGGTGGCCGCACCCCAGGCTACAATTACCCATTTATCGTCCCTTTAATGCTGTGCCAGAGAAACGTGTCTTCTGCTTTCATGTCTCTCTGATGATCTGTAATCCATACTCCATGCAACCTGAGCAATCTATAAAGACCCAGCTCTTGCTTTAAAGTGTTGCCAAAAAAAAAAAAAAAAAACAAAATAATTACCCAGGTTTCAGCGACGAGCGCATGTGGACGCAGAGACACACACGCACACACACAGCCACATGTGACTCTGAAATCCTGCCAAACGCTGAAAGATAAAAATCACCCCAAACTGCTTCCCTGCTGGGGTGCTTGGGAGGCATGTGTTTGGAGGAGGGGACGGGGTCTGTTGCTATTGGGATCACAGTAGGACCTCGGGGCTCTTCCCAAGATCGAGGCTCATGCTGGCATGCATATTGAGCAGTGGGAGATTTGCTAAGGAGCTTACAGTGATACTCCCCAGCACCTGGTGTAGGGCACGCCGTCCGCCATGTGCAAAGCATGGCTGTGGGCAGCCCTGCTACGAGCCAGCTCCTCTCCCCGATGTGCTCGGTGTCTGAACAGACAAGACATATGATGAGTGGGAAGGGAAACAGAGGGGTGAAATGCCTTGCCAAAGGTTACGCAGCAAGCCATGGATACAGCTGGAAGAGAGCCCTTGTCTCCTGACTCCCATTTCCAGCGTTTCAGCCGTTAGATCATCCGCCTCCGCAGTCATGCTGCTGGCACAGTGCCTCTCTCCGAACGGAGCCGTGTGCTCCACCGGTGGAAGGGGAGCAGCTCGTTTTGTCAGCACCTGTGCCCAGCACCAACCCCATTCCCTTTGGCTTCCTAACCAGGACACTGAGGGGAACACAGCAGCAGCAGCAGCCCAGAGTGCTGGGTTGTGCTCCCCACTCACCAGAGCCGAACATCCTCATTGCTGGGAGCTTCTGACGAGGCTTTGAAAAAGCCCTCTCCCCACACAGGACCTGTTCCTCCTCCTGCCCACCTCCTATCCATCTGGTTGCCTTGCTGAGTTTTGTGGGGATGTGCCAGCATGGTGGGGATGCCCAGGCAGAGCAGCTTTGAGGCCATGGCCCTCACTCTGGAAGTACAATCCTAGCCAAAAGGTGTCCTCAGGGCAGCCGATACCCACACATTTCTGCATTAATATAGCTCACAGAGCCTGGAGCTACTCTTTAAAAGGAGGAGAAATCAGGCTACGCAGAGCTTGCAACCAAGAGTTTTGGTGTCAGGCGTATTTGTACATCTCCAGCAACCCTTCTTGTTGGGAGTCTGAGTCCACCACAAGCACTCTGAAAGTCTGCAGTTCACAGAGGGAAAAGGTCTTGCTAAGAAGAGGTTGCACTGTTGTGCTAGAGGCTCCACGCATATTTGCACATGGAGGTGAGAGCCTGCCTGTTGCAAGCACCATGGTACGGAGCAGAGGGCATCAACATCATGGCTGGCGTGGCCATCTCCTTGACTCCAGAAGCTTTCTCTGGGAAAAAAAAGCAAAGATGCAGCCCATGGCAGCGAGTGCACATCTCCTGCGCGGGTGTATTGGAGCTGGGAGTGCGACGGGGAGCACAAGAGCCGAGTGTGCGCACGCGGCGGGGTGCGTGGGAGGCCGCACGTGTGCACAGCATGTGCCTGTGGAGCTGCAGCGAGCTCAGCAGCTCTTGACAAAACAGAATTGTGTAAAGTCTAGTTAAAAACGACAGTCAGCTGTTGCATTGCATGAAGAAATGGAAAAAAAAAAATTAAGTATGGGAAAGCCAACGAATGTTCACTTTTTTCTGTTGGGCACATATAAACTTCTTTCCAGTTGCAGATAGAATATTACTGTTATTAAACCTAATGGCACCTGTAGCTCCTGACTGAGGAGGTTGTTCCTGTACTGGAGACATTTTTAATATTAGCCTTCAACACTGACTCCCATTTCTGCCATAATCAGGACAGATTTCAATGCTTTTGTCCCTCACCTCTCAGAAAAGAGCAGTACTACTTTACCTCAAAAAAAAAAAAAAAGGGTTTGGGGATTCTCGCCCCACATCAAGGGGCACACAGCCTATTCCTAGTGGGGTATGGTGTGGGTCTGATTCCAGTCACAGTGGTCATGAACCTGAGGTGTTACTGGGAAATGCTCTCAGCTACATCCCACCGTGGGCATTTCCAAATTCCAGTTCAGGAGATTTTTTCTTCTGCTTCTCTGTTCAGGCTGCTTCTCTGCCCCACTGCTCGTTGCATGCCCACAGCTCTCTGCCATCACAAGCACACGGCTGCAAGCTCAGCATATTCACTGCTAGACAGGTACGTAGGTTTGCTGCTGATAATGATCTGTGCACATCCTCCTCACCGTCTTGCTTGTCTGTTCATTAAACTCTTCCATAACTACTTCCTTCATCAGCCAGCCTGGATCAGTTTTCCTTTAAACATTTCACTTCCTATTGAATTTCTATTGCAGAGAGGAAGGGAGCTCTTACATACCAAAGTGGAGTGATAGCTCACCTCCAGCTCCCAGCACAGTGCAAGCATAAACAGAAATATGAGAACAACCAAATGAAGTGGGCTTCAGAGAAATCCCACTGTGTCCTTCCATATCTAAGCAGCGTACACTGGGGAGATTTCAGTTTATAACAGAGAGGAGATATTCACTAATTCCCCCCACACACATCCTCCCTTCCTTTCCTGTTAGGTCGAAGTTAGAATCAGGATGAATAGAAATGCTTAATAGAAAGGCTTAGTAAAAACTCTTAACCAGGGGTAAAGACATGTCTAGAACATACCTTGAGATCACAAGAAGTGGCCACATCTCCCACCTGGAAGCTGGATACTGGAGGTATCAGTGCTGAGAGCAAGGATTGGTGCCTGAGGCAGTGAGGGTAGTAGAGCACAACTGGGTCTAGATGACTAGCACACAACCACCTTTAATTTTTTAGTAGTATCTTTTTCCCCCCGTAGCTTCTGTAGAGATGTTGTTTCGCGTTAAATATTAATACACACCACGGGGCTGGTCCCCATGGAAGCTATAAAGCTTACTAAAGTGGGACTATTTTGTATCTAAGGCAATAATGTGAGGTCTATTCAATCTAACTCCTAACAAGTTTGAATCTGAAATTAATTTGTTATGTGGCATTATGGGGTTTCACTGATGTAAGATATGTTCTGGGGATTGTGCAAGGCAGATGGGGGAAGAAGAGGAAGGGGAGATGTCTGCATGTATAGAGCCTTTGGGTAGGAGACCCAAGATAAACTAAAAGCTAAATCTGTCACAGAAGCAATCTCTGCATTAAAGGACAGCCTTGCTAGAGGAAGACACTGGCTTTTGATCCAGGAGCCAACATTCTTCTCAGTTCTGCACAAGACGCACTCAGTGATCATGGGCAATGCCCTTAAATGTATTATTTTTCCCCCTCACTTTCCTATTATCAGCTTGGGCATACAATAGTATTTGTCAGACTGATTTGCAATCTTGTTGGAGAAGCCATTGTTTGAGGATAGCACTTAGCAAAACACAGCCCTGCCGGCCACATGGCTCATTAGGTGTTCATGTACTAAAGGCAATGAAAGACAACTACCTCAAGGTGTCAAAAAGCAGAGCCTATGCCCACTCTGGAGCATTACACAGTGCTGTAGTGTTCTGGGTCCTTCTGGTTCATCTCAACAAGCAAGATGATGCAATTATCATATCTGCTAATAAACATGATCAGCTGGTGAGACAGGACATGGGCTCAAGTAAATAACTGTTGGGATCAGAAGATGTGAGAAGTACTGATTCTGAGGCACATAACAATCAGTTTCCAGCACTGTCCATCACGAAGGCATATCTGTCAGGGTAAATGTAGATTTCTGTCGCAACCCCTTTTAGAGAAGCAGTTTAAAAAGGCCTTATTCTAATCAGAATTCAGCCTGGAACATTAAATGTTCCTTGTCTTATAAGCCTTCAGGATTCTTGGAGGAAAAATAGGCAGGTGCTTTCTGTAAAGAGCAAGTTGTATTTGAATGTACACTTAATTTCATTGTGATTGATATCTGTGTGTTAATTATATTCTATTTTGGGCAATACCTTTGCTGTCACAAGGCAGTGCCTTTTATCCAAGGAGTTCAAATTGAATTAGAGACATTAATTAAAGCTCTCAGCACTCTAGTAAGGCAGGCAAGTGCTGTTACTCCCATTGTTTCTTGAAATAAGAAGAAAGGTATAAAGCTGGGTGTCTACTTAGCCACTTAAAAGGTAATTTTTATACAGCGGGGTAGCTCAGAATGGTAGATTTTACAGAAAACGATACTGTGAGATCAGATTCTTGTTGGGGAGGCTGTGTAGCTCCAGATCACCACTGTAAATGGGAAGGCAGAGTGCAGGAGTTGGCTGTCTGTTGCTTGCTCTGAACACTACACTTTGCCTCTGCCTCCTGGGATTTTCTACCCTTCTTCTAACCTCTGTACCTTTCATTTATCCCTTCTATTAGAGTCAAATTGATCTTGCACACATCCCTTCTGTTTTCTCACGCTCGTTGTTGTAAACTATTTCTATCAGAAATGTAAACTTGGGAAAGAAAGATTACCAAACACATTATTTTTAGTAAAGAAATAAGTCCCCTATCTCTTTAAGCTTCATGCACCAATAATTCTTTCTTGTGTCCCACATTTGGTTCTTGGCAGGTTGAGAGAGGTTTCTGCCTGCTGCCGTTTAACAGAGGGAAGAGGCTAACAATTGCTATTTGTATCTGAAACGCTTCTGTTCTGCAGCAACTTCACATGCTGCTTTAGGATGCTGATAAATTAGTAAAAGACTGAAGTGTCAAGGGAGAGATGAAACAGCTTATGTTAGTTTAGAGCTCGACCCTGGAAAGTGATGAACGTCTGACCTCATTTCAGCAAACAGCTTAAGTGCATGCTTAATTTTAAGTGTTTTTACCTTCTCCCAGATTTTATTCAACATTCCCTGCTTTAAGTACACTCACATTTCTGCTAGACAGGTAACTACTGCCCTACACCTTCAGGGTTTCACTCCTGGTAGGTCACTGGTTGCAGCTAGAGCAACAATATTTATGTCTTGCGCTTGATTCAGAGGTGGAATAGCTGGAAGTTAGCTCCTGCCCATGGAGCAGCTTTAGTTCTTTAGCTGTTCTCTGCAAATGCTGGCCAGCAATCCAACCAAGCTGAGAACATCTCTTGTGTGTCAGGGAAACATGGAATGTGGATGGAAAGGGACAGGGAAGCCAATCTGTCAGTTTGATAAGTCTGTAAGTTTGTTAAGTACAAATTTTGTTTGTTAATACAAAGTTCTGTGGATAAACCTGAGCCCTGGGAAAACAGAAATTGGCCACTTCTGCCCTGGGGGTCTTTGTGGCTCAAGCTGCAAAGGAGTCAGCGATGGAAATACAGTTCTGCAATTGCTGTAACTTTCTGATCAGTGTCTAAATTTGCACTTATTCTTTGCCCACTTTACTTTGAAAAGTGTGTGAACACTTAGACCTGAGGGATATTCATCAGCTGAGATGCTTTTGGGTGAGAAAAGGCAAGGAAAGGGGATGAGAAATTCCTCTCCTAAAGTACTAATACAGTTTAAAAATGTACTTCAACTTTTCCAAGTTGTTCATGCTGAAAGAAATAAAAGAAATAATGATTGGGTGATATGAATGTTTTAGTTTTAAGAGCACCAAGGGGACACATTTCCAAATTTCCATTTGAAACTGCTTAGAGGTATTTTTCCCCCCTTTTGATTCATCCTTCTAGCCCCTTAAGACAGCACAGTGATAAAAATATTTCTTTTGACCCTAAATGACTCGGAGGAAATAAGGCCTTTTTCTTCGCAGTTTGTCAACACTTTGCTTACAACTTGTCAGAATATTCAGTGAACCAAAAACACCCTACGTATCCTCTGTTATTAATGCAGTTCAACCAGCAGCCTAAAGGAAGCCACTTTTGTGCAAAAACTCTAATTGCTCCCTGCCTATAGCGAGGTGAGAATCACACTGGTAACAACTAGGTGCCTTATTTCAGCTCATTTGTCCCCACACTCCAGCTAATTATAAACTACTGATGTTCTTATGATGAGTATCAGAGGCAGCTTGAAAATGAAGAAGTGTGGAAGGGATGCAATCTCCACCAAGTCATAACATCAGGTGGTGCTGGACAGTGTTAACAGAGGGAATTAAACTTCATCAGACCTCACCATGAATCAACTAGCCAAGATGCCAAAGACACTGCTCTGAAATCCAGGACCTACAGAGGCTAGGTTCAGGGCTCTACTTAGAAAGAGGATCCATTTAACAATGCTTGGTAGATCAGGAACTGAATTAAAAGTATCTTCTGCACGTGCGTGCTGATATGGGATGAAGAATGATATTTTGAAGACAGTCCTGCTGAATCTGGGACTGCAACGGTATCGTGCTAGGTGCTGTACAACCAGGAAGGCAGTCCATGCCCCAAAAAGCTTACAATCTAATTAGAAGACCAAGGACACCAGATGGTCAGGGACAGATGGGGGAACACGAGGGAACAGTGAGATAATACCGCTCAGCGGGCTGCGGAGCAGTGGTGTCAGCACACCAGCAGCCCTACCGTTGGCAAGATTTTGATAGCTATTGTCATAAATGAGAGTTATAAATAGGGAGGCAGGATAATGAGCTAGCTTTGTAGATGTTTGTGAGGAACTCCTCTCATTTGTGAAGTGGCAGAGATAGAATGAATATAGATGGTAATAATAATGATAAATTGCACTTTTCTGAGCTGCTTATTAAGAAAAAATATGGTGGGTGGTGAGCAGTGATTTCTATTAAACACTGCCCCTGAACTTGAAATTATTCCTACTATTATTAAATTATTGTCCAAGCCGGTCCACTTCCCCATAATTTCATTCTAAGTTACACAAAAATGCAGCTCTGCTTTCTGTCTTCCTCAGTATTTATACACCTTATATCAAAGTCCGGTAATCTCATAAGTGTTAATAGGTTTTTATCCTTGCAGTAGCTTTAGGAGATGGGGAAATGCTGTTTTTCCCATTCTGCAGAATGGGAATTGAGACACGGGGTAGATTAATGGCTTGCCCCAGATCATTTCTTAAGTGCTTCAGGAATTCAACCCAAATCTCTTAAGTCTCAGCTCAATGTTACATCTCCTTGCAGTACCCTTCCTACGCACCTTCGTGCTACTGTTCCAGAATTAGCTAAGACTTGCCACAGTGCTGCTTAGAATTATTTTTTTTTGGATTGCTCATTTTCATGTCAGAAAAATGCCAATTCATCAAAGGCAAAACACTTTGTAGAAATTTGTTGATTTAAGGGAAAAAAAGCATTTTGATAAAGTCAGCTTTTCTTTGGAACAGAATGTGTTGAGTTTTCTATTTGGAAAGGATCGGTTCAAGATTGTGTTTTGTTTTTCATTACATGTTGAGTAATATACGTTAAAAATCAAAATGAAGTGTTTTCTTAAACAGTATGTTTTGACTGAACCAAAATAAATTTTGTAATTTATGCACAAAGAAAACGTCCAAATTCATTTAATACTTCTGTTGCAAGTTGGAATAACGATTTGTAGAAACACCTGCAAACTCTGCACAATAAACTGAACAACTGAATAAGAATCTTACTGTTCCCTGCCATTTCTGCTGGAAAACTGAGACAAACAGTAATCTGAAAACTGAGTTCAAAGAGGTCTGGGTCAGAGTCCAGAAACCCTGGTTCTTGCTTTCATGCCTACTCCAATCTGTGTTCCAGCCTTGCCTTTCTAATATATTCCATTGCAACAATTTGGACCTGTAAGCAGAGACCTAGAAGGAGAAATAACAACGCCAAATCTGCCCCGAAGAGCAATAATTTAATGTTAAATTCAAAAGATCAACTGTTATCCCACACCTGACATCCTCTGAATTATTTTTATTGTTCTGAAGTTCTTTCCTAGGCAGGCACTATGCCACCATAGCCACATGGAGTGATCCCTGGGAAATGCAAGCAGACACTGCTTATTTGGTATGCCAGCAATCTGAGGGTACCTAATGATCCTTGCAACTTATGTGTCTTCCTGTTTTTCTTGCCCCTCAGAAAGGAGCACAGTTCTTGACCGAGGTTTTTGCACTTCTCAGCTCTGGCTGGAGGAGCACAAGGGGTTAAAATCTGCACACCACTGCTTCTCCTGGTACAGCTCCTGCTGCTTGGATAATGACAGCCCTGCCTGCCAAGACGAAAAGCCCCATTTAACTCGGCGCTTCCTATGGGCACCAGGTTCTGCCACCATTCACGCTGGATGATGCCAGCAGAACCAGGGGCAGCTGAAAATGGGAGGGAAAAAGGACCCGGAGTTGTTGGCTGCAAATTCTGGCCTTGAGCAGATCCGCCTCTCTTATCACACGGTGAATGAAGAATTTGCTGTGGCTGTAAAATCTCCATGAATTTAGCCACACCAGCTCCTGCAGCCACTGCCGGAGCCCGTTGTGCAGCAGTCCTGCCAGGCTGAGACCTCACGAGGCTGGCATGGCTTGGGCTTTGTGGGGGAACAGAGCTGGAACTGGAACCAGCGTTAAGCTAACTGGCTACTGAAGCGATGTGATGGATGCTGTCCAGTGACTGAGAGGTGTGCTACATGAATCTCTCATTGATTTAAGGATTTAGGAAGAATTCTTTAGTCCATAGAGCCCTGGTCTGAGGCTAGTTCAGCTCTGTCTACTGTTCTGCCTCCCCATATACGGGAAGATGTATGCACATTTGTGCACAGGAGCTTAATTTCAGACTCTAAATGTGGGCTAAAACGTGTAATAGCCCCAAATAACTCCATTTTTTGGCAGTTTCTGAAATAGAAGCCAGAAATCTTGAATACTGGTCTCCTGCACCAGGCGTGCATCCATGCAGCGCCCAGCAGTAGCAGGTTCTGCTGGAAGGTCTATTGAAGTCAATGAGCCTTGGGTTGGATCTCATTGCAAAAAGATAATCAAATATCATATTAACTCTTAATTTGGAACAGCGTATTAAATTAGAAGCTCAAATTAACCTGAAACTGCATTTATATAATGAGAAGATTTAAAATCTGTGCATCACAAAGGTGGGAGAATTCCTAGCCAAAGCTGTTTTCAGCAGCTTTGAAACCCAGTGCCAACCTACCTGCAGTGCTGCATTTAACCTATTCCATAAGCCCCAGTTCTGGGATTTTCAATGAGAAGGAAGGATGCATGGAAAATCAAGCCATCTCATACTAACTACTATTAATCTTTCAAGCACAGAAGGGTTGTTACTAGCTGGACCCCAACCAATGCCAAGAACTGAAAAATCCCAGAGGATACTGAGAATCTGCACTGGCATCTGACCATTACAAATAATAACCTCTTCCATCAGTGCATCGACACAGATTCTCCAAAAACTGAACTGAAAACTGAAGGAACTCAGTCCTCTCTAGGTTTAGATTCCAAAACCACTCAGGGCTGAGCATCTCGAATATTAAAGCAGTTTGATACCCGAGTTTCAGGCCACCTGTATCTGTGAGTTTTATTTATCTCCTTCTTTGAGATTGTTCTGCTCTGTGCTAAATCCATCTTGTGACCACCTGGAGCGTTTGAGAGTCTTGGCTGTGATGCTTGTCTGTTTAGATAGACTGTAAGTAGAGCTGGTCAAAAAATTTTGACAGAACAGCTTTTCACAGGAAAACGTAGTTCTCTTGAAATCGAAACGTTGCATGGGAACATGTCAATTTTGACAAACTTTTTTGTGTTTAAAGTGTCAAAACAAATCATTCTGATTTTCTCTTCTCACTTCAGTTATACTGAAATGTTTCATTTTGAGGAGATAAACATGTTATTTTTATGTTGTTTCAATTAATTTGCTTTGACATTTTTATTTATTCCGCATTGTGTTGATATATGTTTAATATGTTTAAAGTATATATGGCAGAAAGTATTTTGTGGTGTTTTAGTTATTATATGTATTATCCTTACACTGTGCTGAATATTTCCCATAGCATTTTAGCACTATAGAAGCAGAGGATCTTGATGACCTCCAATAATTACTTTTGAAATTTTTTGGCCATAAGAGATTTGTGGGAGCAGGATCCTGATTCAAAATGGTGTTTTAAAAACAAAACACAAACACAAATAGCACAAATCAAAAGGCGAGAATTTCCTGAGGAAATAGCATGTCCATTTTCCAAGCAGCTCTGTCAGCTCAGTGACTGCATAGCACAGCTCAGGTCCCCTCTGCACTTGACAAAACCAACTTCTTTGCTTGCTTTAAAAAGGCAAGAAAATTTAAATAAAGGAAAAAGGAAAAGGAGGAAAGGAAAGGAAAGGAAAGGAAAGGAAAGGAAAGGAAAGGAAAGGAAAGGAAAGGAAAGGAAAGGAAAGGAAAGGAAAGGAAAGGAAAGGAAAGGAAAGGAAAGGAAAGGAAAGGAAAGGAAAGGAAAGGAAAGGAAAGGAAAGGAAAGGAAAGGAAAGGAAAGGAAAGGAAAGGAAAGGAAAGGAAAGGAAAGGAAAGGAAAGGAAAGGAAAGGAAAGGAAAGGAAAGGAAAGGAAAGGAAAGGAAAGGAAAGGAAAGGAAAGGAAAGGAAAGGAAAGGAAAGGAAAGGAAAGGAAAGGAAAGGAAAGGAAAGGAAAGGAAAGGAAAGGAAAGGAAAGGAAAGGAAAGAAAAGAAAAGAAAAGAAAAGAAAAGAAAAGAAAAGAAAAGAAAAGAAAAGAAAAGAAAAGAAAAGAAAAGAAAAGAAAAGAAAAGAAAAGAAAAGAAAAGAAAAGAAAAGAAAAGAAAAGAAAAGAAAAGAAAAGAAAAGAACTTTCCCAGGGTAGAATCTGCATGTAATGTTTTCAAGAGCATCAGCAACTTAAACATCTGAATACCATTGACCTCCTGGGGCCTTTGGCTTCCAAGCCACTTACATACTTTTAAAAGATATATTCCACCTCCTTCTTGGAAGTCTACCTTTTCTGTTTTTTGTTTTTTGTTTTTTTTTTTTTTTCCCCCTCTCTCTTTTAGAGCACATTTTTGCTCCTTCATGCATAGCAGAGGGGGATTGCTACCCATGAATTTCCACCACCAGGTGTGTGCAGTGGCAAAAGCACGTTGAAAAGAGAGGCAAGGCGAGCAGCAAAAGAAAAGCGAGAGTGGCCGCGCAGAGCAGAGCCTGTAATGAGGCAGTGCTATTGATTCTTCATTTCATGGATGAAAATGTCCCCAGCGGCTCCTGTGCACTCTCTGCAGCTCGATAAGAGACAGAGGGCATCAGGTCTCGGTGCTGAGGTCTCTGCTCGTGGGGCTGAAGGCGAGGGGACAGGGAGCCTGTCCCAACCAGCGGTGCACAGCACTCAGAGCACAAAGGCTGGGTGTGGAGGTGGATGGAGCAGGAGGCAGAGCTGGGCTATGCATCAGAAGCCTCTCTTTCCTTCTCCTCCCTTTCATCCCATCAAAAGGAAGTCTGAAGGGCAGCAAGGGCTGCTCCTTCCAGCCCCTTCCATGGCCAGCACCCCTCGCTGGGGTGAGATGTTTTGTGCAATGTGAACAAGCATCCCCAGCCTTTAGGAGTTTATTTGAAGTAGCAGAGGCCTTTCTGTCTGCATGCCCTCTTGGAGGGCCATGCCTCTCCTGCCAGGCACCACAGTCTGAAACCCAAGTCCCCGTACACAGCTGCTCTGAGTGTGCACCTTTGCATGCAGATTCACCCGGGTGTCTACGGCTGCTCCAGCTGGTCTGTCACTACAGATTACAGCTTCCATGCTAATGGTGAGCACGGCTGTAGTCTGAGACATACATTAAGGGACATTTTCCCCCTCCCCACCCCACAAACGGCTCCATCCCAGCCCACGTTTCTGTGCATTCAGCCTCGCCACTGGCAAGGGAGGGGAGAAAAGTGCCTCTGTTTGTTTCCCAGTTATGCAGCAATGGAACAAGTTGGAGGCAGAAAAATATGGCTGAGGATGAAGAATTTTGAAAACTGGAGTTTAGTAACTTGAAAATTGATCTCGTCCCTTGTCACCTACACAACCAAAATATTGCAGCCCCGTCCCTTTGACAACAACAGCACACAACTGAGCACTGAACTGCCCCCCGAAGGAGTCCTCAGGGGAAATGGTTCATGATTCCAAGGCACACGGTGGAGTCTCCTTGGAGAGGAAGAATGCTCCTGCAGGGAGAGATTGCCCATCCATGCCAGACACTGGAAATCATCAGCCTTTCATTGCCAGAGGATTGAAGGCTGTTGACAGATCGAAAAGAATTGGCATGGACACTTGACCTTCCTCCATTGCCAGGAGGAAATCATTGACCAGGAAGAATAGCACATGCTCTGCTCAGCTCTGCAAGGGGAGGGAAGAGGGTCTGGAAGAGTTTGGAGCTATTTGTAAAACAAACGCTACTGCTTCAGCACAACCTGTGCAGTTGGCCAGTGCTGTCACCACTCGTGGGCATGCTGGAGGAGCGACTTCCAGTTTGGCACATGTCAGGTGCCATCACAACTCCTCCTGCTCCAAGGGGACACTCAGAATGAGGGTCTGCCCAGAAGGCTTTCTGGTGAATGCTGACAGATTCACACCTTTGCGGGCTGGGAATGGGACAGAACATGGTAAAGTGCAGTTTACGGTATCGTTGGCACAGTGTCCTGCCAAAACGAGAGCCTGATCCCCTCCACCAGCACACACACACAGCTGAGTTCCCCCACTGCTTGATAGATCCCACATGCCTCTGCAGCCTCCCCAAGTGACTGTCTGACAGCAATCCAGAGCAGGCATCACATTCATTTCTCCAACAACCTGACTCGCAGGAAGATCTTTGTGCAGTCAGCTGGCCAAATCCAAATCTGCAAAACACCTCCATCACCGGTCATGATTAATTAATTCTGCTTTGACATTCCCCAGGGCACCTACCAGCTACTCAGAGCTGCTTGAGAAAGAGACACTGCTGTGGAAAAGGAATGAACAGATTTTCCTCGACTGCAGCCATGGAATTAGATAATAAATAACTAGATAGATAATTTTCTATGAGCAGTAAATCAAATGCAGAACAGGAATGTGGCTAGCTGGCTTATTCCTATGAAATCAAAGGCGTTTGGAAGGAGTTTCCAAAGAAGGGTATTTAAACTCTACTGTACTCATGAAGACATAGCCTGAAGTTATCTATCACATCTAATGCCACTGTTTATAAAGACAGCCAATTATTCTTGGACATTTTATTCTTGCTATAATATTCTTGGCCCAAAGCAGCCCAAGGAAGCTTCCTCCTAATTTACATCTCCGTTTTCTCCCTCCTTCTGCCTGGATTGCAGGCTAGACAACATCTTTGTTCCCACAACATCAACACCGTTTCCCCCACCAGCTGCTGTGTGCTTGGCCTCTATTCCTCAGGGACCTATAGGTATCTACAAGTCTAGAATGTGGATTCTTCAGTCTCTTCTCCTACCTAACCCTTAAATGTTTCTCCTCCCTAAATCACACCATTTGTCCACATCGCTCCATTAACCACACAACAGAGGCTCCAGAGACAAAAATGTTGTTCTGCAGGACTCGAGGACATCGGCAGGGGTTCCTGCAGCATCCCTGCTTCAGGTACCGACCCTGTGATGTGCGTTGTACTGAGCAGATGGCGGCCTAATCCCTGCCAGCATGCAATGCCCAGTGCGCAGAGAGCACCCGTAACCCCTGTCTGATCAAATATGCGTTTGCCTCTGATTTTACTCGAGAGCTAGAAGTCCCTGTGCACAAGCTCATCCAGACAAATCAAGTGTGAGACGGCCAGGCTTGAGTCCTGTCACAGCAGGAGGAGGAAGCTGCTGGTACCTCCTTGCCTGCACATCTCCCAGTCCTGTCTTTGCTGTCCTTTTGGCCCTTGAGGACACAGCTCCCAGCTTTCAGACCTGTTACATCCTCATCCCTAGATGTTTGCCTGGAACTCTGTGCTCCCGTTGCAGCCAGGGCTTCCATGTCCCTGCCCACCTTCCTACACAACCTCAGCCAGCTCTGAAATGTGCTCAGATCGGCCTCTTCCCCCCCTCTTCACTACTCTCCTCCTTCACCCACCTCACTCCTTCTCTAGCCCCCACAGCAGGCACAGGCAGGACACTTCATTAACACGTGCCACTTCGTTAGCCATCTTCTGCAGGAGAGGCAGAGGAGGAGAAGAGAGGAAAGTGTGCAAAAAGGGAGAGCAAGGAAAGTTGAATTAGAGGAAAAATAACAAGGAATTGAAGGTGTGAATGAGACAGTGCAGAAGAAGAAGAAGTATGAGAAAAATCTAATGGGTGAGAAAGGGACTTATAATTAATCTGCAGCCTAGTGAGAGAGCAGGGAAATAGAATTCAAGACTATAGGCTTCTCCAAAGGCTTCTATACTGATTTACTCTATGGCTCCAGACTAATATTTTTATTTTCTCTTTTATCTCCCCCTGCTCTATACCCTCTGAGTGTATGTTATTTGAGGTATGAATTGTTTTTAACTGTGGAGCACAAAAGGAAACTGCTAACATAGGCATTGAAGATGCGAGACATTATTTTTAACACGTACTAAAATCAGGCACAAAAAAGTGCTTGGGGATCGACTGACAATGCTTATTAATTCAGGTTGAATTCATTAGGTAGTTACTGTCAAAAAAAAAAACAGGATGGGAAAAATCTAAAAGACTGAATTATTCCTAAACTCATGTTTCATATTGAAATATTTATAAAGTGGACCTACAAGGAAATGTTTAAAAAAAAAAAAAAAAAAAATACTGAAATAGCCTAGCTCTGAAAAATATATATATTTTTTTTTGTCAAATTTAAAGCCTGAAAGTTATTCTTTTTATTCTCCTTTCCGTTACACATAAAATTTTCATTCTTCCACCCCAGCTATGTTGGCATGACTAAAACTATTTTTTCCTTTATTTTTTTTTTATTCAGAACCAAACTTTAAGAAAAAAAAATCATTAATCTCTCATCTCTACCAGGAATTACGATAACTGTCAGTCAAATCTTTGTAACAACATGAGACAGCTCAGCAAGACTGAATTTCTGTGAGTTTCTTGAGCTGCTCAATTTCATAGTACCTTGTTCATTTCTAATCTAAAGTTACATTTAACAGAATTTAAAGTAAAATAGTTAGATTTACAGAAAAATAAGTCAGCAAATCCTTGTTTCCACAATGTGTGAAAAGTTCCCAGGATAAAATCTTGGAGAAACTGAATTTACTTTTTCCATTAGAAATTGTCATATTCTGCTGTTTTATATTAAAACAGTTACAGTATCCCTTTTTACCTATTCTTTTGGCTCTCCTTTTTTTTTTTTTTTTTAAATTATTTTATTTACTTATTTTTTTTAGGCACAGTTCTCTCTAACACATAACCAAAATAGGTCCCTACAGAAAATATATAGGTCCCTATAGAAAATTGAAACATGTACCCAAACAAAAGCATAGCTCCCTGCAACCAGCCATCCCCGAGCCAAACCACAGGAGAGTGCCCTGAACAAGACACAGACACAGAGGGACAGGAGCACCTTGTGCCGGGGATCCTGCTTCTCAGGCATCCTCTGCCATCCCCACTCCTGTGTCTGAGCTCAGGCATGGGACCCTCCTCCCAGCCACTTGCTGGCAATCTCAGTCCCCAAGGTAATTAGGGTAATTAGGGTGTTTCTACAGTGTCCATAAATTTGGCTCCCAGGTTCCTTTACTAAACAATCTTTGTACTAGTTTGCTTTTGGGTTTTCTTTGGGGGAAGAAGGCTTCCACCACCCCAAAAAGAAAACAACAGCTGTGGGTATGGTTTGCTTTATTAAAAGCAGTTGTGGGCAATATAAGCAAGCACAAACACAAACCTTTCAAAGAATTATTGTCATCTTCCACAGCCCTTCTGTACTGTCCCAGCAGCAGTTGCACTCTCAAACACTGCACATACACAGGATGGATGCAGTATGCATCCTCTACATTGTACTCCCAAAATACTGCATTATTGAGCTAGAAATCAGCCCTCACATCCTTTCAGGAGCCTGGAATTTTCAAATCACTGACAAAAATGAAATCTAGAGTACATCTAATCTCTCCTGATATTATTATTATTGTTGTTATTATTGTTGTTATTATTATTATTATTATTATTATTATTATTATTATTATTATTATGCTGTCCAATTCCAAATCTTCCTTACAGAGATCGGCTGTAATGTACTGCAAGCAGAGCACTGCAAACTCAGCAGAGCATGTGTTTGTCTCCAGCCCTTCGGTTCATATTCATTATGGCACCTGAGGTGGGATCATGCCCCCAGCATCAGAGAAGTGTCCCTGGTCTCTGAGACAGGGTGGGTTTGGGGACTGTCCTGTGCTGGTCTCAGGGCTCTATGGAAGAGCTGCCTCCCTTCCCCTGGAGCTTGTTGCATTAATGGGAGAGAAGATGTTTTGTATTACCCTGCCATGAGCTGCAAAGGCAGAGACACAAACCCTGAGTTGTGTCCTTTGTAACACGGTGATTCCCCCCTGTGAGCAGCTTGGAGGAGCAGCAGTGAGAAAACAAAATGCTACAGGAAAACACACTGGCTGCCTTCAAACTTCAAAACAAACAAAGTAATGAGAAGCACTGCAGGAGAATCCACTGGCAGGAAGGAGTTATCAGCCTCCTTTGCTCTTCTTTTTAATGTAAGCTGCTTTATCATTAATTGCTATTTACTGCAAATGATGAAATTGGTTAAAGACTAGTATGCTGCACTGAAACAATCTTCATTCAGCTGTCTCAAAGCACAGAGTGCATGGGTGTGTATGCATGCTTGTGTGCACACACTTCCTTGGGCATGTTGTGTAAGCAAAAGCCCCGTATCTGCGTGTAGGAGAGGGAAAGAGATACAATTAATGTATTCTTCCCTTACATATTCCAGCAAAAAGCTAATTTTAGTGGTGGATTTAGGCAAGAAGAAGAGAAGTTAATCCAGGTCAGACTTATAAACACAGAACCATTTTGCTGGGGTGCTAGGGAATTAAAAGCAAGCTGGGGCTGCTTTTGCCCAGCACTGGAAATGTAAAGACTCAGCACTGCTGAACACCAGTCTTTAGGGGCTATATTTTCTGAGGACATGGGTTGCTGAACTCTTCCAAAAATCCAGATTTTTTTCCTTGTGCCAAACTTGGAGCCAAGTTCCCCGAGTGGTTTACATCCCCTGTGCAAGCCGGAGGGCTCAGAACTGCAGCTTTGACAGAAGAAATTCAGCTCCTCTGCCCATGCATTTAAAAAGCTCTTCTGGAAGATATCAGCCTAAGTGACCTGCCCAAGGTCATATATAACACGGTGGTGACAGCACCGGGATTGAACTATCTTGCGATGGCGCTGCTTTATTCACACAGTGCTGTTGCATCCCAAAACAGCCGCTGCTCCCTGTCCGCTGCTGCCTTCCACTCCTTATCGCAGTCTCCTTAGAGACACATCTGTCCTGTGCTCCGTAAACCATAATATACCCATAGTCTTTTATTCACTATCCATCACCGTGCAGTTTTATTACAGATCCCTGAGTTACCCAGCCTAGCCTACAATCTGCTTATTCCTGCCTGCCATTCTCCCTTTTCAACCCTCACCTCACCTCTCAGCCTTGGCAGTGTTTTAAGTCTTCCAGGTACTTGAAATGCAGGGACAATTCTCGTTCCCTGGGGCAAACCCAGCAGAATTTCACCAAGGCCAGTCTGCTAGTCTCTCTCTCTCTCCCTCTCTTTTCTCTATTTTTAATGCAGATGGTTGAAAATCAGAACCTAGCACTGGTCTCTGCAGTCACATTTGAACCAGCCCTTCAAGAATACTAACTCACAACTGCCATTTTAAAGCTCTGATTCCCATTCTTGCTGTCTATAAATTTTTCTTCCCCTCCCTTCTCAGCTCCCTTCATTAGAAATCAATCTTCCAATAATGCAGGTAAACTGCAATCCTACCCAACAGCTACTTTTCTGCATACATCTTTCTCATGCATTTTGCAGAATGAGAACTCCCTTGTCCATCCTTCCCCTTTCCAGCCAAGCCCGTAAGCACAGTAATCATCACACCTACAGAACACCTCGTCGGCAGGTTTGCACCTGCCTGTCACATCTCTCTGCTGTTTGCAAGCCAGGAAGCAGAGGAATCATTTTTCTCGATGTGGCAATTTGTCTCAGCATTCGCACTTGCCTTGCCAGTGAACTTTGTGTTCCTACCTGCCAGCTCTGCCTCCCTCCTGGCCCCAGCCACACATCTCCTGGAGCTTTATTCCTTCTACATTACATGCTCTCCTCACAGCCATCAGCATTTCTTCCTTCCCACCTTACTGAAGAAAACATACTTTCACTACCAGTCTCAGCCCTAGGGCAGGTGCATGGGTCAGAGTGGTCTCTGCACACCTTGCGATGCTTGTGGCCACCAGGCACTTCGGAAAGTGTCCCCTGCCAAGGCTAAGCACCCATCTATATATGATAGCCCATGTACCCTTTGCACAGATGTCTGACTTTGGCAACAGGGAAATATGGCTGATGTAAGAGAAAGGGTTTGGAGAAAGGCAGTTTCCTCCTTCCTCCCACCAGCGTGGGCCTGCTGAGGGTAGAAGATGGTGGGCAGGAGGCAGGATTGTGCCTGGCACATGGCACAAGGATGGGTCTCCATTTGGGGGACACCTTGGGACCCTCTGGTGCACAGGGGAGAGGAGATGGGACACGAAAGGGCTCCTTCACTGCTACCTCTCCCCTGTGTTGCTGCTACCAGCGCAGTTTGGTTGAGCTTTCAGTCATTCATCCCTGCCCCAGCCTTCCTCTGTCAGCTTGGGCAAATTCTTTAAGGTGACTTTTCACAAACATCCTGGAGGTTGATTTTCCAAGTGTTCAGCATACCCCACTGCAATATTTAAGGCCCTGTTTTCTCAGATGTTCTGTTCCCTTACCACCGACTACTTTCAAAACCAGCTAAGGCCAAGCCCGAGCTCCTATTCCTGCAAACTGAAATGCTTCCACTGACTCTAATAGGATTTGAATTGATCCCTGAGCCTTGTGCTGCACTTCCCCTGGTAGAGAGCAGAGGTGATGGCATTCCCTGCCTCTTTTCCATCTCCACTGTCTGCACTGGAGGCCCCTGAGGGCAGGGAGCTTGCAGCTGTACAGCACCCAGCACAGGGAGACTCCAGGCCCATCAGGGCTGCGCACCATCCTGCAGATAACGGCGGCGATGGAAGAAGCTGAAATGTGCAGCTCAGGGTCACTGCAGCTGCTTATAACCACCCATTTTATGTCCTGCTTCAATATCTACTGTAATCAGTGAAATTACTTTTGTGGGAGTTGACACAGAAGAAGAGATTGTTGGATTGATATGCTGTTTGGCATTGGCAAAAACCCTTTTATAATACCTTAATCCAGCACCCAGAGAAGCAATTTGCTAATCTCTTGCTGACTTAGCTTCTAGCAGGATCGGCCATATCCAGTCATATTACCTGGCCAACCATATTATGTTCTTACTATGCAGAGAGAAAATGTCCTTCCTGACCCCAGAAGATGGTCAGCTTTTGCTTTGAAGCATGAGATCTGATTACCATTGTCCTAGATTGCAGAGCTGCAAATGCTATTAATTGCTACAAAGTTATATAGCCCTTTACACTTCAAATCCGTCCATACTTTCATCTCAGCAACTTTCTGCAGCAGGGAATTGTGTAGCTTCACTATAGGCTGAAGAAAGGAGTATTTCCTTTTAATTTGCTTGAAAAGTTGTGCCCTTTAATTTTGATGTGTCCCCTTGTTCTTGTATCATCAAAGCATTAAAACGTTTCTGATCACTTTTCATTCTAACCTTCATATACTTTTGTGCTGGAACCCAAATGTCCCTTCTTACTCCAGCTTTCCCATACTAAATAAACTATTATTTCCCCATTTAACCTGGTAATATTTGTAAAGCAATTTAAAGTATATTAATATGGTTCAATTATAATACCGCTTCTATTTTCAGTCCTTCCTTTTAATGTCTCAAGTATCCATCTAATTTGCCATCAATCTCCATTGATTCTCCTTCTGATTAGATGTTAGTCTTTATAATATCCCAGGGAATGTTTCTTCTGCCTTCCTGACCAGCATTTTGGAACAAAGAAACTGAATTCCAGTGGATCACAAACATGATTCACTCTGCATTCAGCGTGTGTATGGATTTGCAGTTGCTTAGACTTTGATCTTGCAGTCAGGTTTCATTACATCCATTGGACTGTAATAAGGAATTTATCTATGAAATTCAGACCACAGGATTGGGCCCACTGCAGATATGATTGCACTGGTCTGTGACACTTGATGTCTAAAAGCAAACTTACAATCAGTATTCTTTGAGCAATATTTAAGCACTCAGTTATGTACTCTGCAATAATGGGGCCTGGAAGCCATGGAGACAAGGGCATGATGTGATGTCTATGCAGTCACAGATAAGGCAGGAATGGAGAATGAGAGACAGTTATCTACTCTTTCTTGTCTAACCAGAAGTTGGAGGCACCCAAGAAAATTATGTGGTAGCTCTAAAAAAACAAATGAAATAATTCTGCACATGACCCATAATTTCTTTTCTGCAGGATGTTGTGGAAACCAAAAGCATAAGAGGGCTCCAGGAGGAATTAGCCATGCTCATACAAGCTAGACCTCCTGGTGACACTGCACACAGTTGCCATGAGACATCGGTCAGCTCTGCATGTCCCCAGCCAGCCAGCAGGTTGTCCCAGGGGTGGCAGCACTCGTCCAGGCCTCTCTGATCCCTTCAGTGTCCACCACTGACCATGATGGGACACAGAGTCAGGGCTAAATGAACCTTTCACTTCATTCAGGGTGGCAGTTCTGGTATAGCCCTTACCCTGTCATCCTGTCTCGGTGTCTTAATCAAGGGATTTTTGTTGATTTTTGATGCTTTTTCATTTGTTTGAGCATCCTGTATTTATTTTTGCCATTCTGCAGAGATATCCTGTTCCTCCACTTTCAACAAATGTTGCTTTCTCCTGCTGTTTTGGTCAGAGCACTTCTCGATTGTTCCCAGTTTTAACAAGTCCTGACCCAGCTCCATCACCAAATTGTACCACTCCTTCCTCCGTTTCACTGTCAAACACCCAGAGTAACACACCGAGTTCTGATTGCTGCCTTTTGCCATTAACTTTTCTCTCCTAAGAAGCAAATACGAGGATTGATATATATATATATATATCTATAAATGCACACACACACAAAATAATTTTATACAAATATTTACAAGAACTCAAATTACTGCTAATAGTCTACTTTAAGCCAACGACATAAATATTCTTGTAGAATGTTAATGGGTGTCAATCTAACCTGCCTGGTTAGATTTATCTACTAGCTAGCTTAAAATACAGTACAGCAGCCCACCCTCATTTTCAAATACTTTCTAGTTCTCTCTAGGAGAATGGTCATGGCAGATAAAAACATTACCAGCATTCTCAGGCATAAAAGAGTGAAGCCTGGAGTTGTTTTACAGAAACAACTCAAAATTTGGACAGCATGACATAAGCAATTCTAGAAATAGCTGTTGGTCTTAAGGCTACGTTACGTGTCCCCATTGCTGCTTTATGTCCGTTCACAATTTTAGCACAAACGTTGTGCTGTCTTTGTTAGCTATCTCCTTTCTACTTCCTCAATATTTCTCAAGCATTCTTCAGGCTCACCTTGTATCTCCTACGCTCTCCCTGCTCCCTCAAAACACACCTTTGATTTTTTACTGAAAATCTCTCACAGCATGAGAAATGCCTGGAATAACACTAACATCCTCATATTCTAGGCAAGGAGGTGGCCTGAGCCAGGAGGGACCTATAGCCACATATGTACCCCAGCATATGTCTGAGGGTTTCGCTACCCGCTCACCATCTGTACCTGCTTGAAGAGCAGTCACACGCCGAAAGCAGCCAGGCTGCTCCAGCACTCGTAGCCTCACTGCTGCTTATTCCGCCGACACCAGAAGTCCAGCTGGAGAGATTCTCCCCTTCTCATCGTGGTTCTCCTGCCTGTCCTGAATTTGGCCTGCTCCCCAGGGTCACAGTTCAGTTTCTTTTGTCCTTCCTTAGTTAGTTTTAGCTTCTTTGCACTTTTCTAATGATTGCTCTGAACTGCTGAACAAACGTCTTTTATTTATTCTTATGGTTCTGGCAGCCCTGCCTGGAATGTATTACCTGCACAAGGCAATGGTTTTAAAGCTCATCCTCCCTGTCTTCCACCCTGCTTAGCAAGTCAGCATCCACAACTGCAAGGATAAATTATCACAAAGGTCCCCAGTGTTTGCAACGTATCTGACAACCTCATGCACTACTCCAGTGGGGTAAAGAGATGGCTAAATGGGAGCGGTTTTGCTGACTCAGGACTTCAAGCCAAAATTGCGTCCAAAATCGTGATGGACACAGTGGAATCTAGAGCACAGGCCAGGTTCTAAATCATGCTCTAAATCAAACCCTAAGATAGAAATCCTTGCTCACCATGAAGCCGTTTAACTCCCCTGGCTTCCGCGGGCTGTGATGATTTACAGCAAGCAGTTCTTTGCTTTTCACAGGTACTCGCTGTACAGCACACATTCAGCTCTAATATGCATAAACGTAGACGTCCACACTGTAAGAAGTCTTGCTGTAAGGCTCCAGGCTTTAACTTCTACAAACACTGGGTGAAAAAGCACACTTTCTCCCAGGAGAGCCATAAGCCAGGTTCCAAGCATGAACGGACTGCAAGAACCCAAGCTACTCTGTGGCATCAGACCCCCTTACTCTGCTGGAAATCTGTCCGTACAGGGGAATAGGAGTGTGAGTGGTCCCTCTGCTATTTATTTTTTTCCTTTACAACAAAAAGCCCTGGAGCAAAATTCTGGATCTGTTCTTGAGAACCTCTTGTAGCTTCATTTGTATCATTGCCTGGTGTGTATCAGTGCAGAGCTTGTTTTGTTTTATTTTTTTTTAATGTTGGGAAGGAAAGATGTCGCTGCAATGGCATTACTCTGTTAAACAGAGCCCACTGCTAATGCATACAGAAAATTTGTTCTAGGCCTTGAAAGCCGTACTGGTGCTCCTGGCACCTGAAGTTCTGCCTCTGCCCAGCCTTTCTGTCACCAACACAAACAGTAATAATAACAATGCATACAACATTAACAATACAAACACCACGCCAGCATGCACCTGGCAAAGGCTAGTCACTGTCCTCCCCTGGAGGCCATCTGGAGCTGGGTTAGATGCTCTGCTCTGATCAGCTTCTGCGGCTCTGCCTTACTCATAGCCCTACTGCCAGGGGAAAAGCGCTCCAGCAGGGATGAAACTGGTTGTTTTTATGAAGTAGGAGAGGGGAATTATTTGTGTGAGAGTCGAAGCATTGCAGCTCCTGTGTCAACACCTTGAGACGTGCCATCAGCTGAGCCGCAGGGGCCTCAGTGCCACCACGGTCCCTGCTCGTAGCCAGCGCCGAGTGGACCTGTCAGGGGACGTGGCAGCAGCACTGCGGTAGGTATGTATGCTCTGCCAGCTGCACCTTGTGGGCTTCTATGAAATGGGTTGCAGCAGATGACTCCGGGAGAACAAATAACAAAAATAAATAAGAATCTTTCTCTTGTTCCTGTGATGCTGCTCACAGGCCTTCCTGCCTCCCGGCTGCATGAAAGCAGTGTGCTGAGCAGAGGGCTGCAAAGGTGTGGGCATGTTGTAAGGATCCCTGGCCCAAGCACTGAGCGAATCCAGGGCCTGACCCTCAGCCACTTTTCCAAATGACATGATTATGCCAGTTTATGCCGCCTTCATTTAGGGTCTGATCCAGCATTGCCAAAGTAAACTTGAGTCTTTCGCTTGTCTTCAGCTCAGTCTAAATCAGCTGCTCCGCTGATTTCTGCTTTTTCTCCCATCCCTCCCACTAGTCCCAGCATTTTTTTCTCTCCTGAAATGGTGCTATTCAGCCCCTCATGCCAGCAACAGCTGTCCTGTGCCTACTCCCAAACCATGCTGAACATCACCCGATCTATCTAGTCCAACTCTGCCCATGCTCGGCTCTCTCTGGACAGAGGAATCCAGGAGATACATACAGTTTCCTTCCCCAGGCCTACCTGTTTGATAATGTTTCCCTTTCCCACACCAATTACAAGCTGCAGCCCTCCTGGACGTGGCAGCATGGCACTGCACTGCAAAACCTCCCGGGGCACCCAAAAGACTGCCTGGCTGCCCCCCATAGCCAGGAGGAGATGCTCTGCCCTGACTCAGCACCAACGCTAAGCCAGTCTCCTATCCTGCCCCGGGCAGCAGCCATCTTCCAGGCACAAGGAAAAAGCAGATGATTGGACCATGGGTTTATTTAGAAGCTGGGTCTCTCCGTGCATGGACATTCTCCCTTTTGGGGAAGCTGCTCTTGTGTGGCCTGGAAGGAAATGGGCCAAGGTCCTTACGGTTGTAAAAATCTCGTGATACTTTTTGAGAGAGGGATGGTGTAAATCAAAGCGCAGGGCACCAGCCACCTAACTCTGGGTAATTTATATTCTGCCTCGCTAAGTTCATCTCTGCACTTTCAATGCAAGAAGCGATTTTTCACTTCCCCTGTAGTATTTGCTGGCACGGAAAAGCTGCTGGGCTCTGTCCCAGAAGTAGCTGCATTTCATCACCGGGCCAAAGCCTCCTGCGCGCATCGGGCCAGATCCTGGGCAGGATTCCCGCACCCACCAGCGGGGCTCTGCCGCCTTGCAGCGGGAAGGATCCGGCCCCAACCCATTCAGCTGCACCTGGCCTCCTCGGAGAAGAGAGCCCTGTTGTTATTTATCCCTCTCTCCCCTCCCCCCCCCCCCCCCCCCCCGGTCCCCGGAGCGTTATCAGCGCTTGGCTCCCTCTCCGCGGGGCCGGGGCAAGCAGGGGGGAGGTGGGAGCTCTCCCCCCCCCCAGCTCGGCTCGGCTCGGCTCGGCTCGGGTGGGCTGCGTGGAGCCACAGCGCCCCCTCCCGGGACAAGGCGCCGCCGCCCGCCCGGCGGCTCCGCGGAGCTGCGCGGCTGCGGAGTGGGTCCCGATCGCGGGGGGACGGGGACCGGGGGGTGGGTGTCCCCGCTTGGTTCTCCGCACGAAGCGGCATGATGCTCTGTGCCTAGCTGATTTTCATCCTCGTTTCCAAGCTTACGGGATTTTCATCCTTGTTTTCGAGCTTTGGAGATATACATACATACATACATACATATATATATATATATTTTATTTTTCATTTTTTTCTGAACCTTCCTGCGTCAGCTGCTCACACCGTGCTGACACCGAGCCCTGGGCAGACTCTAGAAATCCACATCCATCCATTTCTGGGAGGTGGGCAGGGAGCCAGCGCGAACGCACCGGTTCCTGACCGGAGCCAGTTTCTGCAGCGCTTTCCTGAGCAATGCACTCAGCGCAGGCACCGGGACTTCTGCCTGAGCAAAGACAGAGGGATTTGGCTTTGAAGTATTTCTGTTACACAGACAACAGCGATTATGGTCTGCTGGCAGACCCGCTCCCTTGTAGTGGTTAGCATCAGCCTTACGCATACTTCCAACGTAGTAAACAGTGAAGGTGAGGACGGAACAGAGCTATGCTCTCCATCACCTCTTTTGGGATACCTTTTTACCCACAGCGAGCCAATTCACCATATGTTCCTCCCCTTCAAAGTTTTAACGTGGACTCTAGTCAGCCCCATTCCATTCCTGCTCTCGGAGAACAGCATAGCCTCCTTCCTAGGCCCAATGGAAAGAGGGGAAGGGGAGGAAGGTCAGAGGGGGGTGCTGGTTAAATACCTCTAATGCCAGTGACATCATCTCCCCCGTGTGTACTACGCCAGTTCTGACCAGAGGAGCTTGCAAAGGCAGATTCGTGTTTGTACTCTAAGGGTGGGAAGGTTTTTGCTCTGAACCTGGGTACGGCTGAAGTGGAGCCTGAGCTGTGTATATTTAGCTATAGATGCATATGCAGTTTTGTTCACACACACACTCAGATGTGGAAAAAGCAAACGTGACTCCAGCACAGCACTTCATGTTCTCACAGACTGGTCCTTGATCAGAGAGGGTATGACAGGTATGGGATTGCCACTGCTCCCCCCAGCCATTCCCTGGTCCCCTGGCTGCTGCCTTTCCAGTAGCAAAATCATTACTGAGTTCGAGGGAACATGCAAAGAGCAGTAAAAAAAAAGCAGACTCACAAAACGCCTTTTCTGCTGTGTGGCAAAGGGCTTTGGAGTCAGACAAACCCCAAATCAATGCCTGGAACCAACTATGAAGGAGAAGCCTAAGATTAAGGCACAAACCACCTAACAAGAGACTTGCAAAGAAGACAGCGTGTGCATGCTCGTGTGAATGTCTGAATCCTTGATTCACATAAAGAGAATATCAATGCAGTCCTGCACATTACAGTGCCTGTTTGCGTGGAGATCAGGACTGTGTGTCTGCACGCAGGGGAGCTGCGGGGCTGTGTAGCTTCCATGGGAGAGCAAGATTGAGCTGCTGGGCTTCAGCACGGGGTTTAAGCATGTGTTTAAGCGTGCCGGCTGTACGAGTTCAGCAACGTGTGCTTTATGTGCTTAGCGTGTACATGCGTGCAAGGAAAACGCGACTGCTTCTCTATGTGCTGTGTGGGAGGGAGAGAGCCTGGGTTTGTCTGTCTGTCACTCACAAGCAGATCTGATCAATCTTTTTCCCTTTTAAGGAACAGGAAAATTATATTCTCTTATATTTCTTGCGCCAAAGCATCGTCTCCTTGTTACTTGCTGTCTCTTCCTCTCACTAACCCTCGAATACTTCTCCACAACTCTCAGGAAAGCAGCTTAACTGCCATTAACAAATGATTATTATGCACCCAGATGAACAGCCAGAGTAAAGCACGAAGGATCCTTCTGTCCTATCTAGTGCAGATGTCACTCACAAGGCTAAAGCCACACGTTGAGATTGCCAGCGTTTCATCTGCTGCTTGTTTCTCTCCATGAAAAGGAGACTGCATCTAAGAAGTGACCCCCTCCTCCTTTCCCTACTCCCAAGCAGAAGCACGGAGGGACTCTCCGAAGCCAAAACACACACTCACACCTAAACCCACCTCTCTTTGGGTCATTGCTGTGTCTTTAGACCTGGGCTGTGCCAGACCTCAGGGTTGATGCAATGGCGTGGAGATGCCCTGCATCCCCCTATTCCCCATGGGCTGCAAAAGGCAAAGTTACGCTCGGCAGAAGCCTTACAAGCAGCGCTGAGAGCCGAGCTGGGGGAAACCAGGCTCCTGCGCTGTGGGATGTGTCCCCCCCCGCCATCGCTGCCCTCCCCCAGCTCTGTCGCTGTCTCCCCGTGCCCACCAGAAGTCGAGGCAATCAGCCCAGTGTGGGATTCAAGGCGACAGACTTTCCTTTTCCTCCGCGATTTGCTTGTCACTTGCTAAAGCGGAGCGGCGGATTAAGTGGAGATGACACCATCTCCTTGGGGACGGTCCCCCCCCCCCCGCTCCGGGCTGTCTCGATACTCCGGAATACAGATGGAGCCTGGCTGCATCCCACCCCCAGCTCAACCAGCCGGGGCTGAGCCCCCACCGCCAGCATCCTCCAGGGGCCTCATCCTTTTCCAGCCCTCCCAGTCCTCCCAGTGCCGGCCAAGCTCATCCTCACGCACACCCCATCACCAACCGGGCTGCAGGACTTCTCCCAGCCGGTGTCCCCCCCCCGGGAACTCCGTGTTCCCCGAGCCGGCAGGGGGGGGACACAAAAGGGTGCGGGGCTGGGGGAGAGGTGCCACGGGCGTTACACAACGGGGGGAGCCCGCTGGGGGCCGGGGCATCCCTGCAGCCGCAGCGCAGCGCTCGCCTTACCTGCTGCTAATGTCCCTCTCTGGAGGAGATCCGGGCGCCCGTGGGTTTTATTCGGCTCGGTAGGAACTTGTGGGAGAGCTTCTCTGGCCAGCTTGCATACTGGGTGCTGGGTCGGCAATGCAGGCGTGAAAATCCTGGGTGTCTAGCAGTCCTTTTCATGCTCAGACAGAAAATCCCCCTCCTTGATCCAGATCGCGGGCATTAAGGGCAGAGGCAAAAAAAAATAAAAATAAAAAAATCCTTTTTTTTTTTTCTTCCCTTTTTCTTTTCGCTTTTTTTTTTTTTTTTTTTTTTTTTTTTATTTCCTTGCCTTTTCAGCCCCCTTCCCTTATTCCTGTGCCCCCCCTCTCCTCTGCTGCTCAGTTCGTAGCCATCGGGGGAAGGAGCAGAGACAGCAGGGAGAATGGAGAGGGGGTTAGAAATAAAAATGAAAAGGGCTCCAGGAGGGAAGCGAGAGGCTGGGCTTGTCACCGGAGGAGGGGCTTGGAGAGGTCTGGAGAGGATGAATGGGGAAGAGGAGAGCAGGGAGGAGCCCCAGCCTGGCCATTTTATTCTAAGAAGTGTTTTGTACATAATTAGGGACGGGGGAGGGGCAGGCGGGGGCAGAAAGGAGGGACTCCAGCTCCGGCCAGACGGAGGCTGGGCCGTGAGAAGGGAGGCTGAGACGGGGAAGGGCCGCTGGAAGGGGCTGTGGGGGGACCGAAACTTGTCTGCCCCCCGGATTTGGCGAGGAGGCTGCAGAGCAGCGGGTTGAGATTCCGAGCGGTCCCCACCCGTTAAATCTTTTAATTTTTTCTCCCCTTTTTCTCCTCCTTCCATCCCTCCTTTATTTTCTCCTTACCGGAGCCAGGCAGCGCCGGGCCCCATCCTTTGACCAAGCGGCTGCGGGAGGCAGGGAGGGCCGGGGGGAGGTTTGGGGGGCCTGCCCCCAGCCCTGCCCCCGCCCTGGGGTGCCCACCTCCTCTCGGGGAGGGGGCGCAGGGGCCGCCCCCCACCCCTACCCCCCCGCAAACCCCGCTGCGGTTCAGCACCGCGGAGAGCGGCGGGGCTGGGGGGGCACTCAGGGGCCGGCTCGCCCCCCGGGCTGGCCTGGGGTGGTGAGCCGAGCAGTACTGAGCCGTGCTGGGCCATGCTGAGCTGTGCTGAGCCGTGCCGAGCCGTGCCGAGCCACCCCGGGAGCCTCCTGTTTCGGCTCCGCAGCTGGGTCCGCCCGGCACAGCCGGCTGAAATCCCATCGTGGGATCGGGGAAGAGCTGGGAAAGGGGTCTCCTCCTCCTCCTCCGCAGCTCTTCTCTGGTTCAGATGAACAGGACGGAGCTCTGGGATTACCCGAGTGCTTTAAAAATATATAAGAAAGGCGAGGGAGGAATGAGTTGGAGACGGGTGTGCCTCAAGGGCATCGCCCACCCAGACGAATCTCAGCAGCTCAGCAAAAGCAGCCCAGTGCAGGAAGAGCATCCAACACTCCTTGCCATTGTGCGAGGCTCCTAGACCCCTCAGACAAATTGTTGTTTGTGCTGTGCTGTCAGAAGGGAAAATATTCAGCCACCTTGAGCAAGGTATATGGGACAAGAAGGACAATGGGGCATGCCCTCTTTCTGCCCCCCCCTTCTCTGGCCTGCAAGGACAGTCTGTTCTGTCCTTTTCTCACACATCCACTGTGACTACAAGAACATTGTCTTAAGCTAAATCTTCAGCAAATCTTTTCTGAGCAGAATTAGAAGCTGTTTGGTTAAACTCCAGGCTGCTCTGATAGGGCTGAAACTTAGCTTATCTGTTACAGTTCATCCAAAGCTTTTGAGTTTTACTTTTTTTTCCAGGCAACTGTTCAGCTGTAAAACACACTTCATGGTAAACCACCCCTGATTCTGTCACATTGGCTCATATAAAAGGCTGAAACAATTCTCACAGATCTCCCTGGTACAAGGCCACAGAGGAATGGCGTACACCACGGCAGAGAGGTTTGAGGGATCGGTTCTTATATAGACCATATATCTGCAAAGCACTTGTTTAAACAAATAAATAGTGTCTGGGGTTATCACTAGTGTGTTCTTTCATTGTTGCTCTTGGCATTTACCAGAAATGAAAGGGGGATCCTTCTGTCTTACATGAGGATGTTTGAAATCAAAGCAAAAGCTCCAGGGACAACAGCTGCAGTCACGTGGGATTTACTGATTCAATGAACAGAGCAATACTGGGTGTCATTCCTCACTGCACCTGGGAAGGCTAGCGTGTGATTAGGTCTAGCAAGATGTGGAATGATATTTCATATTCCTGTGAAGGGACACCAAAGAGAAATCAGGTGAGCCTATACTCTTCAGTCATCCAAAGGTCTCCTGAACCTAAAGAACAACCCAAATATTCTCTACAAAGTAACACCTTCTTCCAGAAAGTCAGAGCCAGGGGTGGGTGTCCTGCCCAGAAACAAGAATTCCTGTCAATATCATAAAAATATAATGAGAAAAATATAAAATGAAATGAAAATAGAAGTTTTGCTCATCATTTTCTTGTCCCAGACTGTTGTCTCTCTTTCCCCCCACTTCATACACATGCTATTGCTGCCTCTTTCCCAAAAGCTTTTACTGTCTCTGTATCAAAAGAGGATTATTTGGTGCATTGAGTATTCAACATGTTCTCTTACAGTATTGTTGTGTTCAATGAGCTTTGCTCATCTGAATGGACACTCACTGCATAGTCCACTGGTTTAATTTGCTGCTTTGGAAACCTAAGCAGGTTACAGCATATTTAGCTATGTGTCTGTTCTTATGTGTCAAAGATAAGGTTTCTGGATGGCATTTTTAAAAACAAAATTATTTCACTCCAGTAGCTTTCTCTTTTGAGTCATCTCCTCTTTTTAGTCTTGGATATTTCATCTCACCTTCTCCCTGCAATGAACAAAGCCTGGATCTTCACCCCAGATCAGCAAAGCTCCATTGAACATGATTTTTTATTTTTTCCTGCCACTGAAGAGTTTTTCTGAGTTGTTAACAATTTTAGCGTGCCCAGTTCTCACTTTTTTCTCTTCTAACAAAACAATGTTTAGATTTTTTAATTATAATATTCTTCCCATGAAGGAAATATAAACTAGTCAATCAAGAAAGAACATGAAGGAGAACAAAAATTCATAGCACACTGTGTAAAAAGAGAGCCTCCCATTTTCAAGTACTAGGCCAAAAACAACAACAACAAAAAAGATGGTGGTGAGGATGAAGAAACGATAATTTGGATTGTCAGAAGTTTAGCAAAATGTCACATGAAACAGAGATCTGGAAATCAGAAATAAATGTCCATGTCCAAGTGGGTTCCCTCTGTGTATTCTGAGTGTCATTTCCTAGTGCAAAGAACCTGTATGTGCCACCTGCACATGGTGAATACTTCATTTCTATTTGTGATGCTACAGCAAAAACCCACTTCAGAGTCCCACGGGTTGGTGAAAATAATCAGACCCTACTCTGAGTTCTTCTTGTGCTACCAGCAAACTTTTTCTTTCCTCATATCCTCCTGTGTTTCCCTCCTTGAGGAAGCAGAATGTATTCTTGTCAAGGTTTTGCAGACTTCATTGTTTATTACAGGCTAAAAATGGATTAAACTTGCTTTGTGAGCATTGTATTGATATTCTGGTGCTCTCCCAGTCTCTTATGAAATGTATTTCCTCTTTCTCCCCTGCAAACAATACCACAATAAGTACTGATCTTATTTAGACTGTGTTTTGTGTTGGTTGTGCAGCTATCCAGCCATATGAGCACCAGCCATATTAATTTGCTGTTGGTATCCCCTAACAGGTGGGTGGGTGTCTCACTGTTCACAGACTAGGATGGGTGATGTGCACGGTTGTGTGGCCAGATAAATACCAGGCTGTTTTGATGGATGGTGGAAAAAGTCTGGCAGGGGGCTCAAGGGTCAGAGTTAAGAGGCAAGGAGCTGGCAGAGACTTGTTTCCACCATGTCCAATGCAGAATTGAAGGTTTATATTCAAAACTTGAACAGGCAACAGGAGAAGGGCTGGAAGTCCTTGCAAAGCAAGACAAAAATGTAGACAGGTCTCATTAGAGGGAGAAGAAGCAGTTAGGACCTGTGTTTTTCTGAAATAAGCTACTGATAGCTGGCTCCTCTGCATTAAACTGAATCATCCCCAGCACAGCTCTAGAAGCCTGAAAGACTCTGAACTCACTGAATTTCCCAAGTAGGTGTTGTTCCATCAGTACACTGCACCTAAATTAACATATCCCAAATTTATCTATTGAGATAAATCCCTTTCCAACTTTAAATTGGCAAAAGAAGAAATACCACAGCTTCAAAATCAATCTTCAGTTGTCCTAGGCACTCACCTTTGAGGATACTTGTTCTGAGCACCGTGTACCTCTGGGGGCTGCAGAATGAGTTTTCAGTCTCCTGAGATTCAGCTTTCTGATGAGCTTTTTTGGTATTTTTACTACTGGTCTTGGGTAGGAAGCAGATGGCTTGTGAAGAAAGATATGAGAGTGGTTTGTCTGTCATTGAAACTTAAAATAAGACAGATGCCACTATAAGGTCAGCTCTAGGAAAACATAGTGGGCAGAAAGAAGAGTAGGAACTGATTGTTTCCCAGCTCAGAAGCCACATTAATATGAAAGTTGTTGGTCAGGGCTAACTGATGCAAAATTAATGATTTCTTCCACTGGATTCTTGTGTAATTTGAACGGGACAGGTGTTTGGTTTCAGATGTTTGTCTAAATACCCTCTTCAGACAACAGAAAGATAGTTTTCACTCCAGAGGTGCAACCTTCTTGTTATCATAGACACTATCTTAGATATAATATGGATTTTCTTATGGAATTAACTATCTAAAAGGAACAAAATCAGCAGCTTAGACTGAATTCCTAAATTGTAGTGGGATGAATTCAGAAGAGTTGAGTCCTTTCCTCTGGAGCTTGCAAACGTGCATGAGAGAGCAAGCAAATGAACCCATATCTGCTGATTTTCCCATCCTAGCCACAAATCCATCCTCTTTATTAGCAGTCTTTCATATTCACTATTGTTACTATTGTGTGGTACCAAGTGCAAGTCATCAGTATTCATCACCTGCAGCTTAGTTTCTTCTGAACTTGGAGTAAGGCTTTTAAAAGGGAACTACTTGTAACTCCCAACCCATCATGAGCTGTACACTGCACAGAAGGCTTCAAGCCTCGCTCTGCCTCTATCTGCAATCACTCAGCACTTCATACCACTCAAAAAAATGTTGGTAGATGAAACCCACATGCAGTCAAATGCAGGGACTAGAATGTTCAATTGAGCTTTTTTTCTTATTCCTCACTCCAATGTATCTATGTTCTTGCATCTGTTTCATATCTCCCTTAGCCCCAAAAACGTTCATTCCAAAGAGATGGCAAAGCAAGAGGCACTGATATCTCCTGAAGATTTTGAAAAAGGCATGAGAAGGAAATCTCTTAGCCTGATTTGCAGGGGTTGCTGGAGGCATTGGACAGCTGCTGGCATCTGTAGTCTTTCTAAGCTAATTCTGAAGCAGGTCAGTGAGAGTTAGAGGGTCAGTACTTCTTTTCTGACTTACACAAGAGAAGAAGCCAGCGCACAGCTAGCAGGGCTGAGATAAGGTCATGCAATCAGATGTTAGTATAGAATAACAGTACCACCCACAGGATAAAGCCAAGTCATAACATACATATGCATCTGACTGCATGACTTACATTGATGCTGATGTATTGTAACTCTGTGGACATTTCTTTTTTTTTTTTTTTTTTTTTTTTTGGTCATCTGGAATGGATGTTACAAGACTGTTTCATCTTTGTACCTTCATGTGGATTATAAATAATGACCAAGGAACACAGCAAAGGAGGGAAATTTAGTTTTCTGGAGCCTGAGGATCTAACTCAGGCAGGCAGGCTATCCAGCACGTTACAACACGTCTAACGTTAGCACCCCCTCTCTCCCCTTGGTGTCATTTATTATTTATTTGGGAAAAAATCTGAATTTGAATCACTAAGGAGTGACACATTTCAGAGCATGCTGCTGCTCTGAGATAACTGCACTTTGCCTCAGGTATGCGGTGAGTCAGGAGGTTGATAGCTGGTGCGTGCCGGCACCCTGAGAAATGGGGTTATTGTTACCATACAGTAACCACATGCCCTGAGCAGTGTTATTCCTTGCTTACAACAGTGTCTTTTCATCTCGTTAAGAAAATGTTGATGTGATTGATTTTCAGGAACTATGTGGAAAGATGTATACCAAAGTGTTTTACAAAAATTTTCTGCGTAAACACGGCCTCTTAGGCTACTCTGGTTGGTGGTCAGAGAAGCAGAAGACAAATCAAAATGTTTGGGAGTCTGTTTCAAGAAACACGGCCAAGTTCTCCAAGAAGAAGCCCTGGTGTACCATATCCAGGTGTCTAGGACCAAGATCCTGGTGTGTAGTGAGAAACACAGCTGCCAGATTGTTTAGATGTAGCTTTTATGCCACAGTTTCCCAAGCAGCATGTTAAAGAGTGTGTATAAAAACTGCACCTTGTTTATTTTATTTGGAAGCTTCCCAAAGCAAAGATTGCTATACTTACTCTGTGTGCACACCTCTCCCTGAGCAGTCCTGAATTCAGCTGCTATCTTTCTCTGCTGGTGGTAATATTGCTAACAATTAACATTGCCTACACGATTCTCTACCTCCTGCTAGCCAGATGTGCCTGGGTACCAACACGGTTCAGCTTTCCACACCAAGCACTGCACATTCTCTGAATTTCTTCAGTACTAGGTTGCCCATTAAGTTCAATCTAGGTGATTCTGTAGGTTATTTCCCATCTTTTGCCCTCTTTGCATCCAGTTTGCCCATGACAGCTCCTGAGACAGCCCAGACCTCGTCCCTAGAGCGCTGTCATCTCCAGCATCGCAGTGCTATTACAGTAGATTCACACCTTCAGTTCAGTCTTTAGAACCAACACTGCTTTTCAGTTGCTGGCAATGAATTTTGCACACAGACACTCAAGGCAACTTAAAGGGTTGTGGCTGTCAAGTGTTTCTTTATGTAGTGTTCAATTCTTGTTTTCAAGCTTTTCTTTTGCTCGTGACACCTTCTCCAGAAATAAACATTTCTTTCCCTGCTAGTTTTAGATCACTTCCCTCCGAGCCTTGCAGCATTTAACTCTTCCCCCTTTTCTTAAGGAAAATCACCCAGTTCACCTCTGGAGGGAGCGATCTATTGCATAGGAATGCAGGACTCGCTTGGACACCTGGCATCTATTTTTGGCTCTGCTGCTGGATGGCCATATAATCCCAGGGGATCACTTCGCTCTTCTTTGCTTCCATCTATGCAATACAAGCAGTAATACATCAATCTAATGCTCTCATCTTGTCAGGATTATTGTTGTTTCTACAACTGCCACCTAGAAGACAGAACTGCAGTTACCCACCCGGGTTTCTGTCTACAAACAGAGTGCAGGCACAGTGGCAGCACACGTTAATATATTTGTGCTAGTTTTACCTAGCTAGCGTGGGAAATGACAGTGCTGAAAGCATCATGGTTTGCATTTATGTCTCCTTTCCAGCAGTTACCCACACCACCAAGACTAAGTCAACACAGGAATCTTTAACACACTCTGCCAAAGCCTCATCTGAGAGGAGATGCAGGGCTTGCCTCACAGACTTCCATCTCACAACAGGTGAAATCAAAAGGAGATATTAGTCACCCTATAGTTCCCCCTGCTGTTTATGAGAAAGAACATGTTTTGCACAAAACCTGAAGCAGAATTAGGAACAAACTCAGATATTCCAAGCCTCCGTTAAATGTCACTAATCTCCAAATCATCCATCCTTACACACGTGGTGACAAAAGCCACCATATACGGGCAAAGTAATTATTTTTATTCTCTTTCTCTCCTTGCTGCTTCACCAATAGTCGATCAATATTGTCATTAAAGCTCTGAAAATAGGTTCTGTTGGTTAATCTGCACCTTGAGTACAACACGGAGAGAAAGGAAAACAAAAGCCCCTCAATCATGTAGTCCTTCCACAGCCATCATCAGCCCCTTTGTTCGGAAAAAGGGGCACATCCATGGATGTCTCTTTCACAAACGACACGGCACACGGGCCTGGGTTTTCAATAGGCACTTGGAGCCTAGGAGATATTTCTCACTAGTGACAATTTGTAGGTAGGTCAGATTTAGAGGATGAACTGACTGAGGTATCCTTTAAATAGCTGGCTTATTGTATACTTAGTGTATTCCTTTAACAGGCTTATGCTATCATTAAGTCTTCCACGGAGGAAGGGAGCCATTGTACCAGTGTAACACCGACCTAATTAGCTTTGCTGAGGATTTATTTAACAGGTTTATTCTAACAAGTTTATTCTTTAAATGTCTGATAACTGATTTGTTATAACTCTTTTTAATGAGTCTCTGTCTTCCTCTGTTGGGTTTAATTCTTTTGGCTGCTGCTCAGTAAGGTTTTGCATCTACATAGAAGGCTGATTGTACTGTGTTTAGGCTTTGATAAGCTTTATTCTTATAGTGGATATTCATTTCAGTGTACTGAAGTAGGGGGCTGTACCTATATTCATGTGAATAGGGATGTGTGGAAGAGGGAACTTTTTTGTATTACATTTCAGTACAGTGCCTTTCATCCCAGTGAGGGCCAAGCAGTTTAACAAACTACCACATTCAAACCCCGCTTGCCAAAATTTAAGAATCCTATTGATTTCAAGTAGGTTTATGATCAGACCTGCAGACAAAACTCACAATTGGTGCACTCACCAACAAATTGGTAAGAGGTGGATGGAGCAATATGGCCAAGCTAACCCCCAGCACTGCTGATGTATCCACAGCACCCTGACATTCCCTTCAGTGACAAGGCGAGATGCTCACAAGACTCTTACAAGATCAATGCAAGGTTATCCTGCCCCTGATGCTGAAGGTGAGGTAGATTCAATTCCTCCAACAGGGTAAAATTTTCCATTGCTTCCTCTTTTCCTGAGGTAGGGTAACACATGTGCACAACAGAACGTGCACAGATGTACACCTAGCTGCTTTGTATAGTTCCAAATACATTTATTTTGAAGGTATTTCAATAACATGAATTTAAGCTTCACTCTAACAAGACATTGTTTCTATAGTTCTTCTGCATGTAGGGAAATTCAAACAAGTATGTTAGAGCATTAATCAGAGATGTCCCGCAGGTCAGTGGAATAGAACTGAGCTCTCCCAGCCCAGTTCTGTAATCCTAGGCTGTGTTCTACACACAGAAAGTACATCAGCATGCTGATGTTGAAACGAAAAGAAGAATAAGAGCCCCCTCTGGTCAGCCCAAAATGTATTATAGTTCTTCAGACTAATAAAAATGATAGTAAATAATACATAATTTGATTAATATTTGAGTGTTATTTATATATGATACCTTAGTATTACTAGGAAAAGCGGTTAATGGGTTTTGACCCACATTGTTATGCTAGGTACTACTTGATTCAGATCTCAGTAGACAAATTCCTCTTCTGATGAGCTTATTCACAATAACATTCAGCCAGGAAATGCCTCAGCTACAGAGAGTGCAGTGAAATTGATGTTTGGTGGCAGAATTGTGTGTCATCTTTAGAATGTAAGTTTATACAGAAAAGAAAGAAGGTTCAGGGACAAGCCAACACTTTTGCCTTCTAGAGGCTGTGAATCTGCTGTAAGAATGAAGTAATGTCTCTGCAGAAAGGGAGAAGGGGGTGTAGGTATATGTCTATGTGCACACAGGGAGACAGAAAGCCTCAATCTTCTGGATTTATTTAATAACACATTTAGGATAAGGTGGAAATACTCTTATCATTTATATAGATGAGAATCTGACAGACTGAGGGGTCTTATCCCTAAAGTAACAGAAAAGATACACCCAGGCAGCAAATTTAGCAATTTCTTCCAAAATAACAGGTCTGTTTCCTAACCCTTGGACCAACCTTCTTCTAATGGAAGCTTTCATTCCATAGTACCTTAAAATCCATGAGGATAAAGGAAGACTAGAGGCCCTGGGGATAACTGGTTGGTCTGATTTTCACCACCTCAGCTCTGCTGGTGTTTCTTCTGAGGGTCTGCTGGCAAAAGTTTTGTAATTTAAATGAAAAGTAAAAAAAGAAAAATTGAAGATTGTTCTCCACAGAAATATCACTAAAGAGATCTCACTATGGAGGGACACATTTCCACCACATGTTGATACATCTGCTTCCTGCTACTAACAAAAACCTTTTCCAACCCTTAGAATCCAAATGGGGAAACATCTCTAATAACAGAAGGCTCTGAGAGCAATCCATCAAACACATGATTTCCCCAAACAGGCCATATTCACAGGGGTTGAAATGTTCCTTCTCTGCACTTGTTATAAACACACAAATTGACCAGTACCTACAGAGCAGAGTTGGATATATATATTTTTTTCATTCAAAAATGTCAGCCTTTTGGACACTAAACTTTACAGAGAAGTTTTTTGCTTCAGCAAAACCTCTCGGTCACTGGATAATATTTCCAGTAAAAACAGAGAAACTTTCAGTCTGGCAACATGGGATGTGCAGATAGGTTCAGGAGGTCAGATGCTGGGACTCTGACTTAGTTTTCACCTAGTTGTTACACGACCTCTCCAGGAAAGGAAAAGGCACTGTGGATCAGCTTAATGGTTTTCCTGTCCCTACCATCTGCTGTGCTGAACCTCCTGTCTTATGGAGTGGTAACAAAGTGAGGCACAGAGAGGGAAACAGAAATTGTAGTCCTTGTGCTCTCTAGCAGAGTCCAATGCAGATAGTGGGACTTTGTGTGATTTCCGTCCATCTCCTCTGTGTGAGCCCCAGGCAGGTGCTGGTGCTGAGGAAAGCACCAGATTTTGCTTCTGGAATACATCTATATCTATATCCATAGCACCTTCCTTTTCTGACAGCATATTACAGAAGTAATTTGGGACAGGACAACCCCAACATCACCAGCTCACTCAGTGCTCACCAGTTCTCTGATGATAAAATTCATTCAGTTTTAGCCAAAGCCTGACCTTAGCAACAAAATAGGGTGTGCAGAGGGTGTTGGCTGAGGATCTGTTTTAACATTTCCTATGGAATAAAAGAGAAACCTCATCCCATCAGTTTGACATTGCCTGTAAGCATAAACCTCCTCCAGAAAAGAAAGCACCTTCTACCACTGCAGCTCCCTGAACGTCTCCGCTGATTCCCATCCCTCCGCCTGCAGTGGCGTGATCACAGCACAGTACCTTTAAGCAATAAGTGATGACCGTCCAAGCTGACCTCCATGGGCTTAGATCTTCTCTATCCACAGCAGCAAGGTCAGCTTCTACCAATCAGCTTCTGCTCTGTTTGCAGAGATAATAAAAGAAGATATACCTTGGCTTCCCACCAGTTTAACACAGTTGTTTAATACAGTAATTCTGAGAGAATGTGCATGTTGTGAATGACTTACTGTTATTACATACATTTAGGGCAGCCTGAAGACTCAAAAACAGAGATAAAAGTGCTATTATCCAAAGGACCCCTTTGCCCACAACAGTGTTTATGAAAATCATTTTGTTCTCTTGCAATTTGATTTTCCATTTTATTAAACTGTAAAGCATGTTAAAAGGAGAGTGGAAATACATTTGCTTGCCAGAACCACCTCAATCAGATCAGGAGAGGGCATGGGATAACCCCTACAATTTCTCTTCTACCTTGTGAGAACAACCATGGTCCTGGAAATAAAGCAGTGGGACTCAACTGATACAGACATTTTCTGCCAACTGGTGGTAGGGTACCAGAGAGGTTTAGAAGCTCATCTGTGAAGATAGAAAACAGCAGTGGCAGATGTTTGATCACAGATACGAATTTCAATTATCACAGTTGTACCACTTGAACAGTCCCCAGCGTGCCTCTGAGCAGTCACCTTCCCTTTTGCAAAGCAGGGGATGAGAAACTTTTTTTCCTCCAGTTGTTTCAGAGAAGAAATGTTATTACGGTCCAAGTTATCATTATAACTCGTGCTTTTACTGGAGCTCCAGAATGTCAAGGTTTTATTATACATTTGCTTCTAGTAGATGAGAATTGCTTCCTCCATTTCACAAGAAATAGCCCATTCATATTTCGTTACACAAGTAGAAAAAATAAATACAAATCTTACTTAGTCAGCAAAAGAGGGCACACTCCACCTCTCCAAATCCTTTTGTTATTTTTGATTTAAAGTCATGTATTCTTCAGTCAATATTGTTACCGTGGAGAACAGACTCTGCATTTTAGAATATTCTAAAAATTATTCTGTCTACACAAACATGAATGTCCTCAGACCAGATATGTCCCTACTCATGTGTCTGAACATCCCCTGGTACAATAGAGATCTCTGCAAGAGCCCTGAATTGCTCCCATACTGCAGCTGATGGCAATTTTTCCCTGATTTTTCATTGGAGAAATTTCACCAGTTACTATCTGAAACAAGAATGTTGCTAAGGCTCCTTAATGGCTGTTATTTCTGCCTCTTGGAGGTTTGCCAGAGCAGGCAAAAACCATCAATATCACCCCACCTGGGGTTCTGATCTTGTCAACCTTACCAATATTGGAAGGCTAATATGTGCAGGAATGCTCACAGAAGTGTAGAAGCTACATTTTTGTCTTTATTCTTGTAATTAATGGTTAAAGCTGGATTTCAAATTCTAGATAATTTCTCTGACCATAGCACTTCCAGTGACAGAACAAACGAGTTGAAAGGGCAATAATGTGTACTTATAGTAGAAATAGTATAGAAAAATAGTGTAGATAACTAGAAAATACTAGAAACAGAATGGTGATATAGTAGATCTGTTTAGCCCTCAGACTGGAGAGCTCCAGGAAAAAATCCATGCATTGATACCAGTTCCATGTTACTCAATACTGATAAGCTCAAGCATTTTAAAAAAAAAAAAAATCGCAACATTTTTCTCTACAATCTGTAAGATACTTTCTGTAAAATACAAAACATTAAATGGAAAAAGATATTTTATTTGGCTTCTATTTTCTGACCCTTCAGAATGGTCACAAAATATATTTTTCTAGCTTTTATTTTCTATTGTGAAGATTGGAAACTTGATTTTTAAATCAATTTGCTAAAAGATGAACTATCCAAATAATAATATGACACCTGGATCTGTATCTCTCAGAGAAGAATTGGTATTATGATATTCACAATAATCCAATTAAAATCATACCAGTGAATGTTACAGATGAAGTCCTTTTTATTTATTTTCATCTTTTGTCAGGATGCCTTTTGATAAATCTTGTACCTTGCATCCTGTTGCAAGTAATACAAACTCTTAGGTTTTCCCTTGTGGATGTTCTCTTCCTTTTTGACACCATTCTCAGGCTCCAGCAAATACTGCTGAGCTCTGTCCCAGGGGTTGCTTCATTTCAGAGGTGGCGACTTCTTTTCATGAAAAGTTTGTTGAAGTTCCTCTAGGAATTACTGTCATGAGATAAGTATTACATTGCTTTCTTGGTAATATGGAATTGCCAACATCGAGATTTTTAATAGCTTGAAAATGCTGCCAAATACAGCTTTTTTGATATGCAAACCTTTCACTCAGTGCCAGATCCAAGTAAATATCTTCATAATATTAATATTTCCACAACTCTACATTATTTTAGTAGTGGGTAAGTGAATCTGTGCTCCTTTCCTCAGAGTTAAAACATCACAAAAAGACAGGATGACCTGACAGCTAAGAAACAAGGCTGACAGCAAAGGCTGTGCTCCCACCAAACTGCAAAGGGGGAATTGACATTAGTCCCCATCCCAGGAATGTGCCATTCCTGGTGAGACCCCTCCCACAGAGCCAGGTGTGGAAGGACAATCTAGTCCAAGTGGATTTTCCACCCACACCATTTTCTAAGCATTGATCAGCTTCTGCAATCACAGATCAATTGATAATTTCATAAAACTAAGTGAATGATTGTCAACACTAATCAGCCTGGTGTGGTGCATATCCTTTGACCTTCAGTCCCAGGAGCATGTGCCAAAGACAAAAAGCCTCTTTGCAATGCCTTTCCCTCCCACAATCCCCAGGCTATTGCTGTTTATGGACCAAGCTTTTGTTTAATTGGTTACAGCAAACAGGGAAATAAATAATACCAATACTCAGCATGTCTCTGTTGAATCCCAGCTGGCTACTGTGAGAAGGATTTGCTCTGCAAGCAGCCCTCAGGAAAGTTTCTAAGTCTGCTATGAGGGAAAAAGCACACGGATTTTTAGCTCTACTACAGGTGACTGCATTTTTCCTGTGTTTTAGTAATGAGAGTTAAATAAGAATCATGGAGAAGATTCCCCGTGCCTTTTCAATACACATTGCAGAGCTGATTCTTTTTCTCTCCAGTTCCTCAGCCTGCACTGTAAGGACATGACACAGTGAAGCTGTGTCCCTGCTTTGTCCCTCTTTTCCAATCCTATCTTCCTGGTCCTACATCCATCCTTAAAGGAGCATCAGTATTATCCAGGATTACTGAAATGAGAAGCTAGGAAGAGAAGTAAATTACCAGTGGGCACTGACTGGTAATTCATTTTTTTCAGAAAAACTGACTGAAATCTTTCAGGAGCATCTATATATTTTTGGTTTCCATTTGCTCATCATTTCACACCAAGTAAACGTAGCGATTCCTTTTTACTTGTGTCTCCATGTGTGCATCTTCATTTTGCTTTTCCTGCAAGCAGTTTGTTATTCCTAGAGCCTGAAGAATTTACAAGCCAAACTCCTTCCTGCTGCCAGAATATTCCATGAACAGATTTTAGTCTTCTGAAGCATCTTTGCTGTGCAGAAACATTAGTACTTAGAACCCAGGCTCCTCCTCCTCTTCTAACAGCTGTTCAGAAATATTCACAAGCTGATAGTCAATGTGCAGCTATTGGTTAGTTAAATCCCAAAGCCCTAGTGAACCTATTTTCATATTAGAAGGTTGCTTCCAAACACTTCTAACAAGAGGCTCACACAGTTCCTGCAAGTCCTTGCACAACACTGCAGCAGCAAAGCACAACTGTTCAGGTTCATGTAGACTGGAAGCGAGCTCAGAGAGAGCTGTCTAACTTAAAAATCCCAGCCGGGGTTCCCAGAAACCTTGCTTGTGTCACACAACAGTTTCACAGTCACCTCTACATTGCTCTCCAATTGGGAAGAAAATAAAAGCCCTTTTGACTTTGGCATAAATATAGCATGAAGTGTGAAATTAACCCATGTTGTACATCATTTGGAGTGACCAGTCATGTGCATTTTCTAGTCTTAGTAATTAGCAAAATAATTAATAATCTGCTAAATAATTAGTACACATAATTAGGTATGGACAAAAATGAGAGCCCATGTATGTGTGCTCCTCGAGTTTGAGTTCTAGTGAAAAAAATCAGAATGCAAACTATGTTTTAAGTCCATAGGCTGGCATGGCTTTGGGATAGCTTTATCTGATAAAGTAATCTGGATCTCGATGCTAGTTAGATAAAAACATCTCTCTGAATTAATAACAGGGTTATCTCCTCTAACTTTTTATAGCATCTGTTCCCAAGACCTTCACAAGAGTTAGGATCTGAGGTAGGATTTACTGTTCTTCAAATCCACCTCCCAAACCCTAGCGTGGGCAGCCAGAACCATAAGCACAGAGCACATGCCCCATTGTGTTTATTGTGATTCTAGGAAGATAAATTGTTTATGCAGTCCTGGATGCCCTTCACCGAGTTGTCTTTCTCTGGATTTATCATCAATCTCTTTCAAGTAACACTTTTCCCCTTAAGTTTGCTATAGGAGAGGACAGAGGAAGAGTTGTTGTCATGGGACAGCCTGGGACTTTGTATGGCAGGCAGAAACACACTCCATGAAGATTTTTTTTTTTTCCAGAGTCTTCTTTCCTCTTTTCAGAGTGGCACAAGAAAATGCTCATTTACCAAACACAAAAAAAGCTGTTCATGATGAAGACCAGCAGTACTAGCTCTGCAAGGCAAACCCATGAGAATCAAAAGACCTTCCTCAAGACATCAGCAGATGACCACCTGGCAGAAGGACATTTAGTATTATGCCTCACCTCCAAAACCACAGACAACTCGATGCCTTACACAACTCTTTCTATCCTTCCAATGAACCATTCATCACTGGAAGCAGGACAGCAGGCTGGCTAAGTGGCACAATAAGCAAATCCTGTCTCTGGAGAGGCGTGTGCTCTGTTCAGTTCCCAGCGCACATGCAGGTCTCCATCTGCACTCCTGCTGAGCCAGCCCTCCCCGGGTGGGTGCAGGGAAAGAAGCTTTGGCTGCATTTTCCCCCCCGGAGGCTGATGTGATATATTAGGTGGAGGTGACATTTGGGTCAAGTGAGCACCTGTTCTCCTGAGGCCTCGGGGAGCCTTACTAACATGGGAAGAATTTATTTTAACAGCTAGAAACTGGGGGAAGATTATCACCGTACATTCTCTCCCTGGGAGCTGTAAACTGCTGGAATTCACTTCTCCCCTTTGGGATGCTGCACTGAAGAGAGGAAGGGTCTCTCTACAAGGGCAAGAGGAAGGGCTTTGCACTATAAAGCCAGGCTGTTAGCTTTCAGTGGGGATTAAGAATAATTGATGGATATCTTTCGTCTGCTAAGGATAACAACCAAACCTCTCCAGCATGGAAGTAAGATTACAAGGTTGAACTCATTTTATTTAATCCAGAGGATTTGCCATTAAGACAATGGATAACTTCCATACAAAGATCACTTGGAGAGCAACACCTAATGCCCCATGCATGTAAGAGTTCAGGGTGTGATAATACTATTAATATACTTTAACTTTTGGTTAGCCCTGAAGTAGTCAGGTAGTTAGACTAGATGTTCCCTGAAAGTCCCTTCCAGCCAAACCATTCTAGTAGTAGATTGAACCTACTTTTGCAGCAGTGCAGCAGATAAAGTTACTGAGAAGTAGATTGTTACTTATGGCAGATAGTCGAAAAAGGTGTGTTCCCTTGGCCTGCTCAGTCAGAGTCCCTACACTACTGCCTATCTCAACAGTTAGGAAAAATATCCCACATTAAGTGGAAAGGTCTAGGAAAGTGTCTTACAGATCACCCTTCTGGCTTCCAGGGAAATCCATAGCTTGCACATGTGGGTAGCTGATGGCTTTTCATAGGTTCAGTTGCCGGCCTTGGCCAGCTTCCAGTGACCAGACATGCAGTGCACAGACCCAGCCTGGAGTGAGCATCCTTATAAGGGCCAGGCCCAGCCCCTGGGAGTCCTGGAGTCTAGAGAAGAAACAAGAGCTTTGGGCAGGAAGATAAAAGTATTTGGTCACACCAAAACACTTTGCAGAAATTCTGATCTGCTTTGGAGGAAAAGGGAATAGGAGAAAAAGCATCAGAAGTGTGTGTGTGGGGGTGGAAGTGAACTTTTTTTCACTTCTCTAAAATGTTGATTTTTAACTCTGTTTTGAAGTGACTTTTGATGTTTTCTTTTATGTCATTGTCTTACTCAGACTAGTTTTAACAGTCAAAAAAGTTACTCTGGCCCCAAATGAACATCATTTTGTTGCTCTTTTTTTTTTTTTTTTTTTTTTTGAAAGAAACTTTTCCATCTTACAACAACAAAAAGGTTATTCACCAGCCCTGCTGGAATCACTGCTCTTCTCTCATTCTTAGTGCTGGTGCTATTGGCATCAATTCAGCAGATGAACAGAGGATTTCAGTCTTCTGAAGCTGCCAATCCTGCACCTTTCAAAAATGCCAACTGCACTTTCTATGATAGCAACGAATTACTGTGCTAGAGCCGACAGAGCCTGCAAGCCCATGGACAGAGCCAGAAGCAGAACCCAGGGTGAGAAGCCTGAGTGGCTCCATGGAAATCACTCGTGTACATCTTGTTTTCTGCAGGGGTCAGTTGAATGCATTCCAGTCTCTCCTGATCCCTAGATGCAAGCAAAAGCCACAAAACCAGATCTTCTCCCTCAAGCCGAGAATTCATGATTTGGCCCAAGGACTTGTTAATCAGGAGATTGGCTCATCCAGCTGTTAGAGAAAGCTTGCAGCAGCACATCACTCCTCTCTGTGCTGAGACAAAGGCAGGGAGAGTGGGAGCAACGTTTCTCAGTGTGACTTCTGCCAAATGATCCTCTGCCTTTCCTGCCAAATGTGCCCAGCTCAAAGGAATAACCCTTATACCACCTGTGGCTGCTGTTTCTTTAGCAGAGTGCCACTTTCTTGAAAATGGCTGGCTTCCACAGTGGAAAATAAAAGTCATTCCCAGTGGCAGACTCCTCCAGGGATAGGAACTGTACACAGGCGAGAAGACTGGATTGCTGGGATTCCCTCAACAGCCAGAGTCTCTCTCATATGTCCTGATGGATCAGGAAAAAGCCCAGCACACCCTAAAGCATCTCCTCAAGGCCCTATATACTCTCCCACTCCTGTGCAACCATCCCACTGATGCCAAGAAGGGATAGCTGTGGTAATTAAAAGGTAGCAAAACTCCTCGTCTGCATGAATAGGGGACAAGTCAATACAGTTCAATCTGCAGCTGAATTGACTGCAATCAATTTCTCTTTCTGCCCGTCTAAGGCTGCAGCTGTAAAGCACTCGCAATCTGATCAATGATGACCTTGAGAGCAATGAAGAGAGACAAAGCCACACTGCAAACTGAGGGAGGGATGAGGGGAGCCTTGGTAGCATGCAGAAGTGAGAGGGAAGGCAAAGCTTGGTCCTCTTCTAGAGCAAAGCAGAGACACAATGTGGTCGCGTGGTATCAGCCAAGGAAGCATGCTGCACATGGGCACACATCCTGCTTCAGCAGCCCTCCAGAAAAAGCAGCAGTGTGATCACCCCACTGATGAGCTGCTTCAAGAGAAAGGGGTTAACCAAGAGGTGGGATTGTTCTTGCCCAAGAGACCTTAGAAATAATACTGAAACATTGCTACGGTCTCCCCTCTCCATCCTACACAAAGGAAATATTTAGAAGCAGGCAGTGCCAGGCACCCAGGGCAGTCTGGCATCTGCACCTGGCTTTAGGATGAGCCTGCCCATCTCAGGCAGCTCCTGCAGAGTTGTCCAAAGAAGTAAAACAAGATCGTGTCTTAGCACTTTCTCTCACGCTCCTGACCAGCTCCAACCCAGCCCAATCACTATAATGAATTAATAATTAATCAATCACTACCTGATTTCATTTTCAGCTTGCAAGATGAGAAAAAGAAATGAGATCTTAAAATAATACTCTGCAATGGGTTGTGTCTGTCTCTAGCAAATGCAATTTAACTGACTTAATGAAATGCTAATTGGTAGAAAATATATATAAAAAAACGTCCTGAATACTACTCTAATTAAATTTCCTTTTTCCAGATCTGCAAGGCAAAATGCTCAGTGCAGAAAGAACAGTAAACAGACGCAAAAGCTGTCCTTTTCAAGAGGGGGGTAAAATTACAAAGACCTGCACAAGGGTTCTTCGGGAATAACACCATTGTTGTTCCTAATTGTGTGCGCGCTGTATGTGCATGTGGCATAGCTAAATAAAAACGATGTTTATAAAGAACTGCCTGCTCCTTTGCTGATGGACTGGAGGCGCTGATCCGACAATTAAAGCATCGTCTCGGTAATAGCCATAAATAAACAGGCAGCATTAGAACAGCCTTGCAATAAAGATGATATTAAAAGCAGAACAAAATGAGAGGCAGCACTGAATGGGAAAGGGTGAAGTGTAAGTCACGTTGATCTGCTCTTTCTTGCAGATAAGAAAACAATGAGATGTCCTTCCTGTGGACCCCCAGCAGTCAGCAGAGCTGTTACAAAGAAAGTGAAGGACAGGTCTCTAACAAGGGGTGATGGGTTTGTGAATAGCTTTTAGTCAGAAAAGGGGAGGGAGGGAGGATTAAAGTGGACACAACAGGAGCTGGTTAGAAGTTTTCCATGGAAACTTGCACAGGGAAATATTGATTTGTCAAAAATTCAGGTTCTTGCAGGCCAGGGTCAATTCTGACCCATCTTGTGCAATTCATAGAAGTTCTGAGTTGTCAGAAAGGCAAGTTCCCAACTTCAAACTGGAATAGCTTTTCATATAGAAACTATAGATCACTACCTTAAAATGAAAAAAAGTTTTAAGGGGAAAATAAGATTCAGCAACAAAGATAAAATGCCAGCTGACCTAATACAGATATTGCCCCCTCCCTGCAAATTACTGACCCGGGAGCACTTCAAAGTCCTTGTCCTCTTTTGGAGAAAAGAGGTGGCAATGCTCTGAAAACTCCCCTGAGCTAGGCAAGCAGTGTTCTCTCCAGAACTGGGCATGCTTCAGCACAAGCTCATCCTCTGCAACTCTATTTGCAAGACATTGTCTACCTCTTTTGCATAGATAGTATCCTTTTTCCTCAGGCAAACACCAGCACTACCAGTACCTTGAGTCTAGTAGCCCACAGGGACATAGGTTCCCCCTTGCTCCAGGCTCTATCTATAGCACTGTCTTTAAACTCAGACTACCACTATAGCACCTTCCTAGAGGCTTTAAATGCCTTTGTAAATAGCCTTTCCAACTGAGTATCATTACCTTAATTAAAACCCCACCTCATCCTTCTGACTGGAAAGGTTCACATAATCGTTTTGTTTATCTTAATGATCTCATTAGCAGCAAGATTAGAAAGTCCTTCAGCACCTCTACCAGTGTGCTGAGCCCTGAATGCTCATCATGTGGGATGTCACACAGGCGCCTCTGTTCTGGTGGTGTGGGTACGTGGGCTAAAGTCTTGTGGGGAGGGATGCAGAGGTCTTTTCAACTGCTGTTCTATGTAAGCTGTGCTAATTTCTGGCTACTTCTTCCTTCAAGGGATAGGAACCTCTCAAACCTCCAAAGACTGGGCTTAGATGTGTGCTGATGTCACACAAAGAGTAGGGAATGTCTAAGCTGTTTACGCCTAGCTGAAGAATAGGTAGCAGGATAGCAATGGCTATATGCTAGGAGAAAATATTTTGCTCCATGTTTAGAGCTGGCATGGCTGTTCATTGACCACTGGTCTAAATAGAGTAACTCATCTTTTCTCCTTGATTCTCCCAAGAGCTCCTTATGGTTTATGGAACACAAAGATCAACCACTTTGAATTTGCATCCTATTTACCTTTTTCATCTTTTTTTATGACTATATCATGCAAAACTAACCACTCCCTTCCTTTAACCATTGTCATCAGGCTCATGAAGTCCAGAAGTAGGTTTGTGCTTTGTATTAGAAAAACACAAAGAAAAACACACTTGATGTGTGTTAGATAACGTGATTGCTGGGGCAACAGGTTGTTCTAAAAAGGCCACTTCTCCTCCCAACTCCCATATTCTCCTTCCACTGCTGGAGATACTGAAACAGACAAATAAAAGCTTTTGGGACATACGCTGGTAAGAGCTGAAATGAGGCAGTGGCAAAGTCTGGCATGAGAGGGTTTGGGAGATGTGATCCTGGCTGCTTCTTCCTCCTTACTGAGTGTGCAGACACCAGCACTTCTTTTTCCTTACTGCCATGAAAATTGCCTTATTGAATTTTTAAATAAACTGTGCTGGTTGGAATATCTAAAGAGCCCTTGCACAGACCCTGACAGGTTGTTCTTTTTTTTTCTTTTTTTTTTTTTTTTTTTTCCTAAATTAAAAATCTTGGCCTCAGGCAAAATGGAAATGTCTTCAGATTTGCAATCAGTGCTCATGTAACATATCTGAAATGCAGTTTATAAACTGGTGATTTGATGGGATTTGCTCCTGGGGGCCATAATGAATGGATTTGCAGACTCTCTGAGCCCAGGATGACGTGACACAAATTGCTACCAATGACCATTACAAGGGACGAGGGGAGAATGGGGAAGAAAAGAGCAGCCCAGTTCTAATTGCTGAGTTACACACAGGACTCATGATACCTTTTTCTTACAACCTCCTCCTTGTCTTTGTTTGACCCATCAAGATGTCCAGTCTGCCAGGGGAAACTCATTTAAGAAAAAAAAAAAAAAAAAAGAAAATGTTCTACAAAACATTTCAGATTCCCAAGTGGAAAACTTCAATGAGCTGCAAAACCAATGACCCACAGGCCCCATCCACCTGATGGAGATGGGAAATTAATAACAAAGTACCTGCTGTTAAAGGTTCAATGAGAAAGGCCACAAAGAAGCTGCTGAGGAGAAAAAGGCTTGAACTTTGTCTTGAGACAGCTCTCCCTGCTCTCTGAGCTGGATCTTCTGATTAGCTAAGGCCAAAGGGAGATCTGGCTAGGGGATGGCCTGAGGAAGGAGGGAAAATAGAATAAAATACCTCGCGTGCTCTTTCCTCTCTCAAGGCTACAACTCCTCTGGCCTTAGCTAAGGAGGAAATAGATGACCAAATCACTGATGTGCTTGGGTTAAATAGGCAGAGAACACAAGAGGAGGGAGCCAGGGAGGTAAGACTGGGGGCAAATGTTGCAGAGAACAGGGGAAGAGATAACTATAGGGACACAGCCAGGCAGAGCTGTGTGGAGGAGAAGCTGATGACTGAGGTAATTTGCTGAGGCCTCATCCAGAGCATGCAAAGACAAATGATGCAGAGATTCATCAGTCATTGCTAACACAAGCTGGGAAAGCCATACATCATTGTACGGAGCTGGGTCATAGTCAGGAGTTTCAGGGACATCAGTTGGGATGGAGCCCCTTCAGTGCAGATCCCCCCCCCTTCGCAACCCTCCACCAGGCTCTGCTGTCTCCTCATCCTGGTGGCATCATCTCACCTGGAACAGGCATGAAGAGAGCATTGATTGTCCCCAAGAGCCTCATAGGTTCCTCATCCTGAGTGCCTGGGAACTGCATCATGCTACAGTGTGTTGCCCCTGAAATTCACACACAGATGTGTACCCAAAATACATAACTATTTTTTTTCTCCACAAAGCTAATCCAAAGGTATCTCTTCCGATCTCTCCTAGCCCACACTAGCCAACTTTCTTTCCTCATCCCACCATATTATGATGAATTTTTAGATCACCTTTTGACACAGAGCAGCATCCAGCAGATTAAGAAAGCATCACATTAGGAACTGGGAAGGGGAAAAGGACCAAGTAGGAGCTGATGGAACCTGCAAGCATACCTCAGAGGCTTTACAGCCTGTGGGCATGGTCATTTCTACACAGTTTAATTCTGGGCTGATGCTGCATCCCTGAGCTGTAGCAAAAGGAAGAACAGGCTTATGGGCAGATTGCACAATGCTTGTGAGGTCAAAAGTATACGAGCTCTGGGGGTATCAGCTCTAAGCTGTAGGGCAGGGAGAGGAATGTGCTGAGAGGCTGCACGCTGCTCTGGGAAAGGGGGCAGGTCGGTGCAGAGCTGGGCTCCATGGTTTGGGGCAGGCCTGGGAAACATTGTTTTTGCTCTGCCTCTCCCCAAAAGCTGTAAATGATTCTTATCCATCATTATTATGTCACTGTGCATAGGGATGGCCTAAGGGCCCTGCAGAAGCCGGCGAGCTGATCCACAAAAAGGTGCCTGAAGATCAGCTGTTTTTTTCTGCACCGAAAAGGTGAGATCTGTAAATCGCCAGAGTCAGAAGCAGTTTGGAGTCCTGGTAACCTGAAACTGAAGTTTTCAGTATCCATCATTTTTCTAGCCGCTTCTCAGGATCTGTTTGATATGACTCTCTCAGGACTCTCTCAACCATAACTGAAAATTCATTGAAAAGCCTTTTTTTTTTTTTTTTTTTTTTTTTTTAAATGAAGATATGGCCAGTTTCAATATCTTCTTCACTCAAAAATTGGGGGGTAAAGGGTGAGGGGGTTGGAAACCCTCCAAAACCTATCTCCTGTGCAAAATAGAAAATGATAGTTTCTTAGTTTGAAATGTCTTTTTTCATTTTGTAGCTTAGCAAATGACGGGCTCGAAAGGCTTTTTGTTTTGTCAATACATGACAAAATGAAAGAGAAAGGTTGGTACCCTGTTAAAAGACCATGTTTCACTTGACTAAAGGCGATGGGGTTTATATGTTTATTTTACTTATTTTGACTTTGCAGAGGACCTGAAGTTTTGGCTTTGCAACTTGCTTCAGGATATGACCATTTTTCAAACTTACAAAAATGTTTGTAGACAGGTAACTCGGCACAGCTGTGCAACCCTTGACAACACGAGGCTCTCTCTGGTGTCTGCTATCTCCCCAGAGCATCATGACAAACTGGTGAAAGGTCCTTCCAGGCTCTTTGCAACTGCCTCTCAAAGCCTCTTTTGCTCTGGTGAAGGCGTTTATGTGGTGACCACAGCAGGAGCACGCAAACGGCTTCATTTCACACCACCACACTGTATTTCAGGGTACTTCAATGTCTCCCTATGACATATCCTCAGGAAATGCTTTGTCTCTTGGTTGAATCCTGAAAGAGGTTGTGTCTGATTGGCAGCCCAGCAGCAAAACTTCTTGTGACTCATTTAAGGATCACAGAAACAAAAGAATCTCTTTACCTCACAGTAAAAGTACCTTACAGCCCCATCTGGAGAACATCCCCTGTCCCTGTGCCTGCAGGACCATCCTGAAGTTCAACCCCATGAGATGCCAAATGGCAGACACCTCTCTGACCTCCAGAGGGTACCCAGCACCAGCATGGATAGGAGGTTTTGGGAGAGAGGAGAGGTAAACACATGTGAGGGAGAAAGCGTGCAACCGAAGGGGAGAGAGGCTGTTGGAAGGTTTTGTCATTCCCCTGTCTAGAAGATATTTCTCCATTGACTCTATTTAAAGTCAGCCCCAGGCTTGTGGGCTTACAGAGCTTTTAGCAGATGAAAGAACTCACTCATCAGGCAGAGTTTTCTTATGTGCTTTTTTTTTTTTTTTTTTTTTTTTTTTTTTTTCTCTCCCCAGCTCTCACTGGTCTGTTTTAAAGCCATTTCAGCAATTGTTGAAAACTGTCAGATGCCTTTGACAGATCAATACCTTACCGGGGAATTTGCATGACCTGTTCGCCAATCAAAATGCAAATTGGGGATACGTTTAAAGCACGAGCCCCCAATTTGTCTTCCAAACGCTGCTGGAAAGTCATGAAAGCAATTTAGCTGTTCCTGGGACTGCACCTTGTCTCGAGGCTCACTTCTGGCAATGCCGCTGTGCTATTTTTATTTTTTTTTTGCCAGGCGGGAATGTGCGTGTGTGCGTGTGTGTGTGTGTATGCATGCTACAGGCGTTGTTTCCAAGTCGGGAATATAAATCTTCCTCTCGGACTGAGTGAGATTTATAGCTCTGCCATGGGGCTCCCAACACCTCTCAGCCCCACACCTCTGCTTGGGATTGGGGCAGGCACAGGGATGGGACATGGGAATGAGGACGGCTCCGGCTTCCCTGCTCCTGCCTCGCTTCTCTTTTTTTCCAGATGGCATTAGGGTTTGGAGACAGAGCAGAGGCTTGTGCCAACAGCTCACACTGCGGCAATAATGAGAGCCATTTAACGGAGGTTGAGTCAACAAAAACATGCTTCCCTCTCAACAAATAAATGCTTTTATTCCTCCTCCTTGTTTTTTGCGCTAGGAGCTTTGTTCTAAGTGAAATTGCCGGATCAACATTGCAAGAGATGAGAACATTTGATTTAGCTCTGAAATAGGTAGGGGTGGTGTCCTGGTGGCACAGGCTGTTGTGTTGGTCCCTGTTCCTGTCCCTCAAGCTGGGCAAGCAAACCTGCCTTGGAGCGTTCACACCTGATCAGCATTATCCATCCATCCCAGTCTGAGAACCCGGTCTAAGCCTGCTTATCTGGTTTTCTTTCTTTTTCTGGTAGTAAACTGGTTTTATTTTTCACACTCCTTTAAAACTTTCTGAAAGAGGAGGCCTACTTTGTTTGAAAATAATTGATTTCCCCTGAAAATATCCCTCCCCCCATCATAACCTCACAGTTTTGATTTAAAGCCACCTGCGAAGGTGGTGTGAGGGGTTTTGTCTTTAATGAGAACTTGAGATGCTCTATGCAAGACAAAAAGCCTGACCAGCCCATTCTTCAGATGGAAACGACATGATTTCATGCAGACTCATGCATGAAAATTTACACATATTCCTTTAAAACTCATTTGGAAACAAAAGGCTCTGTCAGCTCTATCTACCCATGGAGCTATCTGTTGCTAACAGTCATACTGAACCCACTGGCATCTCATTATGAATCACTTACCCCACAGGCCCAGACCTGCGAACTGCAGATTCTGCTGTATGGGACATTTCCTGGCATTACTCAAAGCAGGACAGTTATTTTGGAAATGGACTAAGTTCATTCCAAAGGAAATTCTTTCACACCTACCAGATCGAGTTAAGAAAATGAAAGAGGTAAACCTTTACTGCAAGATTATCTGGGGCAATTTTTAGATGTCCCTCCTCTCCAAATGATTATTTTTTATGCTCCTCTCTCTCCTTGAAGGTCTGGATTCTCCCTCTCCCTGCTGTCTGCCTCTCATCTGGCTCACCGAGGCAGCCAGATGGTGTAATTTGCAGGTACCTCCACAGCACTTACTTGTCTGACATGCCCGAACTGATTGAAACATGCACAGAAACATTTGAAACCTCATTGAAAGGGTCTGGATAAAGTCCTGGAATGTGATAGATCTGGGAGACAGACCAGGCACATTCAGCCACCCCAGAGACTGCACGGCACAAAAATCCAGGGGAAAGAGTTTGTGCATGCACATCTGTGGATGGTGACATTGCATGGGGGGGATTATTGTAGACCTTTAGGTGACTATTTTCCAGTAAATAAATACAGTATGGTTGCTCAGAGTGTCTCTCTGCATCTGTACTAGTATGTGTATAGGACTTAGCCCAATTTTGTGTGCCTCCATGCTCCATGTGCACACCTTCCAGAACTGTTTGGTGCAGCAGGTACAGCAGGACGTGTCTGGCATGCACAGACCACGCCAGTTTTTGAACCAATGTGCAAGTAGAGAGCATGAGTGGTGAAAAGCAGATGATTGCCTGCTCAGGGGAGGTTTTCTGGGTGCACGCATACCGTCACTCATTGCACACAGCCTGCAGGTCACCGTCAGGAGCTGACCTGTATGGCTGCTGACCAAAAGACCTGGTGTTGGCTGGTTCCTCTTGTCTGAAACAGGCACCTGCGAGAAAAGATGTGCTTCACCCCTCTCAGTGAGTGCACACAGGAGCCCGTGGGAGGACGGTGACTCAAACATTTTCATTACCTTGAGGTCAGCAGCATTCGAACGCTGTGATTCCACAAGTTCACCTTTTTTCTTACACCTTCGTGCCCTTGGCAAGCACCTTGGAAAGGAATAGAGAGAGGTGTGCACAGAAAGTGCACCGCTACCAAAGAAGGTTTGAAAAGGTTTTCTCTCTTCCTAGGCTTCTCCCGCTTCTTCCTGCCAGGGGATGGTGCCAGATGTCAGATGAGGGATAAGGGGGGCAGCATGGGTGGTGCTGGCCAGTGGGGGAGAAAGGGAAAGTTCCTGGGAAGATCTGCAGCAAATACAAGGAGTAGAGCTTTCTGGAGACCCTTCAGAGCAGTAGGTTGTAGACAACTGGCCTGAAACACCCCCAAATGCAGGAGGACAGTCGTCACTCAGTTTCTGGATCAGCGCACTCCGGGGGAAGATGTCTGCTGTCATACGAATAAAATCTCCCCTGGAAATATTTTTGAATAACAATAGCTTTGTAAACAAACACCTGGCAAGAACAGAACTGAATCAAACACTGATTTAAATACGGTAAGAAACCTGGCAGGGAAAAAATAATAATTGTATTTTATTGTAGGAATGAAAAACAAAAGAGTAAAAGGCCTTTCTCGTGCTTCAGCTGGGGACTGGAGGAACTGAGCGAGGGGACGAGAGACGTGGGCTGCTTGTGCACAGTGCCCTGGTGTGCCGGTGTGATGGCAGCACCCTGTCAGCACATTGCGAGAAGGAGCTCCATCTTTCTTCCTTACATGGTCTGACAGCTTTTCAGAAGAGATTTATACAGGGACAGATCAGAATATCTGTCATAGCAAGCCACCGTGATCAAGAGAAATGAGGCGCTGAGCCTCTGATCTGGGACCTCACACTTTTTTTTTTTTTTTGAGGGTAGAGGAGCTCTTGTTCCAGGAGAGGGCACAGCCAGGGGAATTCCTTGGCACCCCACAGTGGAAGGTCCCTGGGCTGCATTGATGCAAGTCGTCGATGCTGGGATTTATCTGGCTGCCTACAGACACCTGGAGCCTACAGGTCTGCATCCCTGCGGGCTGGCGAGCCTCTCTTTACGATCAAGGCAGAGAAACTGTCACTTCTAGGGCCCAATTCATCTCCTTCTAAGGCAGGCGTCTGAAACAAGTCAGATGAATTGTGCTGTGGAATTGCTTATTTCTCTTTCCCAACTACAGGGGGAGTCCAGACAGCTCACTTGGCTGAGGATGGTTGTGCTGGAGCTGCTGAAAGTGAGAAGAGGTGAACCCCAGCCCTAACATGCAGATGGGCCATCCCATAACAGTTGCCCACAGCCCTCTGAGATCATTGCTGGTGCCACAGTCTCAGAACCCCTCGGCTAAGGCACAAAGGGCAGTGATGCCCCCAGAGTGGCGGCAGGGCACACATCTCATGGGAAGCAGGTGATAGAAAGGGCTGCAAGGGGCTGGGAAGCAGCCAGCTTATGAGGAATTTTAAACGAGTCCACAGCGACAAAATTTAGAGTTTGCCCTGATGGATTTAAAAGAAAAAGTCAGGGAAAATCTCACCATTAGCATTAGGCAGCAAGGCTGCTTGGCTCGCCCCCTGAGCCACTCTGCTGTGACAAAGCCATGGGAGCATTTTACAAGGACAAAGGTTGCTGGCTGGTGAACAGCAGCATATTAACATGGAAATGACAGCAATCCATGTCAGAGCACGGTGCCCATGCAAATCTTTCTTAGGCTATTAGCAGTATGTGGAACGCGTCCTCGGATGTGGGACACTTCTTTGTAGGCATCGGGTGACTGGCTCACAGCCTCGTAGTGCTGTCTTGCCGGTCTCACTGAAGCAAACCCACTATGCTGTATAACTGGGGAAAAAAAAACAGAGAGAGAGAAAAAAAAAAAAAAAAGCAGATTGCAATTCAGACCCCTGCTTTCACAGTGAAGCTCCTCCGGACCCCAGCTGTGGTGTAAATTGAGATTCCACATGAATGCGGTTGCCTGCTTTCACTGCTTGTTGGGTGCAATTTACTTGTCTTATCCGATTTACACTATGCACTCAGGTTTGGAGCATAAATATACAAACTCATCTAACTATGCAAGCATCTTTTTTTCTGTTTCCCATCTCTCGCACCGGTCCAGATGCATCAAATTCTGAGAAAGCGATTTTAATTTCAGCAATCTTTCTTTTCTCACCCCAAGCCCCACTGATTTCTGTGGTGAGGTTTCCTAACCACATCAGTAGAGTTTTCCATTGGTTTTCATTTTATTCTCTGATTTGAAGGGTTTAAGTGGGAATTAAGTGATACCCAAGCTTTGAGCACACCCCCCCTCCTAGGGGTGAATTTCAGCCTAAATGAAAAGTGCATGTATTAGGAATGTGCTCCCCAAGCATGAATAAATGTTCTCAGGGTGCTCCTTAACAACATACAATCTTCCAAGCTACAGGTTGCTTAACTAGGATTAACAACCTGGAGGAGAAGGATTAATATAATTGCTACTCCTAACCACAACTGCAGAAAATAATCACAATGAAGTTAAATAAAACCTTTGAAACCTGTCAGGTATTTTTTGCACTTTTTTTTAAGTCCATGTACATCTTGCAGGAAGTCCTCTGATGACAAGCAGGATGTGCAAGCATTACTCTTCTCCTCACTACTTTTTAGAGAGTTTTTAACGGTCAAGTTTAAAAAATAAAATAAAATAAAAAGTTCATTGGAAAGCCCTAACTGACCTCTCCACAGCTCTGTTTCACAGTTCATTCAATAAGAATAAATTAAGAATTCTGTCAAATCTAAGAAAAAAATCCATCTATCCCCAAATCTTATATTTAACAGTGGTCAAAAATTGTCACTAGTAGAGTAAGCACACAGTAAGTACGTAGCTGTATTTCCCTCATGCTCTTTCTCAGCTTCTGGCAATCAGCAGATTAGGAACACCCTGAGCCAGAGGTGTTACCTTTGGGTTTAATGCCCTTGATGGATTTTTTCTTCTGTGAAGGATCCACTGGCTTCACAAAATGCATAGCTGAGCTCTAGAACTCTGCTGTGAATGCCAGAAGTTTACATGGGTTCTGAAAGCAAAGTGTGAAACCATACCACGTTTCCACCTCTGGATGTGCTAGCAAACAAAACACACCTTGACAAGGAAATCTCTTCTCAAGAGACCTCATGAAACTGATATACAGTTTTTGTTTTCTTTGTTTGTTTCTTTTGTTTGCTTCATTTCTGGAATAAGCATATTCCGCAACAGGTTTTGCAAGAAAAGTGTTTCCCTGCAATCAGCAGCCCCACTGAAAATAGCTCTCAGTGCTCCTCCAGCCCATCCCCAGAGGGCTGTTGTCAGTGCTGGTACCTGATTAGAGACAGATCAGATGTACTATGAGGTATTTGTCCTGCTGCCCAGAAGCGGAACATCAGGAGCTGCTGGACTGTGACCAGTTGAGTAATGCTCAACAAGTGCATGGAAATAAACATAATCATCTTTATCACGTTAATCGCAGTCCCACAGGAAGCCTTCACCTGGGCTTCAATGAATTCAGAGCCAATTTGTTCGTGTTCTCTGATTATCAGTTGGTCCTGGGCAGACAGAGCAAAATTCTCCCTCATGTAAAAGCCAGCATGAGGCCAGTGCCTTTTACATGGTTCTGCAGATTGTGCTCCTGTCCTTTGTGAGGTGTTGTGATGGTGAGGTCGTGTAGGATCTGAGAATCAGTAAAGGCTGCAGAGCACCAAATCTGTGTTTCTTAACCCTTTTCCACCCTACAGGGATTTTTCTTTCCCCTCTGGCTGTCAAGATCCTCTGCTTGTTACACAGGTGCTGAGAAAAAAAAAAAAAAAAAAAAAAAAAAAAAAAAAAAAAATCAGTTACGTATGGGGGTTTTCAAAACCAAACCTTTCTGTTCCACAAGATTTATCTTAGCACCTACATCCACAGAAACCGCAGTGGAAAGTCAAGCCTGCTGGCTTCAAGAGGAAGAATAAACACCCATTTATGTATCAAGCAGTATGGGCCCTTTAAAACCTCCCCAGTGCCAGAGTCAGTCTCTCTCTTTCCTTGCTCACATTCGTGCATGTTTTCCAAGACTCTGAGCTTCTAGCCTGAATTGTTTTTGAAGCTGAACCTGTTGCACCTCTCCAGGTCAGATCCTGGTCCATTTCTTGCTCTTGTTTTGAGCTTGCCCTGCTGACAGTGGGAACTGTCTCTCTGTAGCAAACGCACTGTCAGTCCTGTTCCAGCCCTGCCACATATTTCAGATAACTTCAGATACACATAAACAGCCCTTCTGTGCAAGTGGATGAAACCTCTCCTGCCTTGGCTTTGCCTAGAAGAGACAGAGAGATGCCCCTCAGGCAGAATGAAAAGGGCCCAACTATCGCTGTGATGACAGCACAGTAAAATTTCCTGGGCCCTAAATATTTTATCATCATAAAATAAACATAGATCTTCTCGTCATGAAATATACATTAAAAAATGTTTAAACATGTTAATTATTAAACCAATATTGATTCATATTGGATGAAGCATTAACGGGTGGAGTTTGCAGGAGGAAAATTGGCAAATGTATTTAATGTCGAAAGAGCGCTTGCCACATATCAATATTCATCAGGTCTAACCACTAATAATCATAAAAGTGACAGGCCAGATTTATGGCTCCTCTGTGTGAAGACAAGTCTGTGCAAAGGGACAAACTGAAATATTAAGATGGGAGGCACAAAAATTCTCTCTCTCTTTTTTTTTTTTTTCAGCAGCTCATCATTGTGATTTTATGGATAAACTGGGGATTTGTGTATGAGAGTCTGGGCAAATAGAGGAAGGATTTTTGGAGTTTATTTCAGAGCAGTTTATCAGGAGAATATAATCAGATGCTCATGATCATGACTGGGGGAAGGCTGTTTTGTGATGCAGGTGGCTTCACAGTCCACAAGGAGTTAAATGGAGCTCACATGTCCTCTCTTTGGACATTTATTCAAAGAATCTTAGATGGATTATCTGAAATTGGTAGATCAGGAAATGCATGTGTGTGCCACTTCTAACATTTGCAGGGTTGAAGGTGAAGCTATGGCTTGGGGAGTTTTATGGCACAAGCCAGTTGTTTTGATTTGGGGCTGTAAACAGTCCCCGAAGGAAAATACCTTGCTTACTGCATCTGCAGGAATATTTTTTTTTTGCAACATTTATTCCAGTGGAAGCTCTAGTTATGATAATTCCTTGGGATCACAGAACAGGCATGGAAATTATTGGGGACTGCAATTGCCATTAATATAGGAGACCTGAAGGTCCTTAGTTTGGTTTAGTTTTAAATGCAGATGCCCATCCAAACCACTGAATGAGAAGGTGAACCCTGATGTCCGTACAGGGTATCTCAGGACATTCCTGGCACTGTCATCTGGGTCTGTTTTTCATTCCTCTCCCCATCTTTTTTTTTTTTTTTTCCTTTCTTTTTTTTTTTTAATTTCCCTTGTCTTACCTTGAAGTGAACAATTCTACCAAGACCTGACTCCTCCATCTGCAATACTGTGGGACTATGTGAATTTAACAGTATTTTTGAGCTATACTCCTGTCTGATGGAACTGTAGAACTGCAGAGTTCACGGTATTTAAAACATTTTCTTGATAAGAGAGCTTTCTTTTTTGGTCTTTAAACAAAAAGCACAATGAGGTTCACTGACTGTGTTCAAGGACTCCAGTTTAAATTTGTTCAGTCTACAAATCAAAAAAGAAATTTGTTTTCTTAACAGCCACCTCTGCAAACACAGTATGGTACCAGGGAGTTAACAGGTGCTCTCCATCTTGCATGCCAAATTCATTTAATACTTTTTATTGCTGTGTTGCTTTGCATCACTAATACAAGTTGGAACCTTCAAACTGATAGAAACCTTCTTTTTTCTTCTTTCTTTCTTTCTTTCTTTCTTTCTTTCTTTCTTTCTTTCTTTCTTTCTTTCTTTCTTTCTTTCTTTCTTTCTTTCTCTTTCTTTCTTTCTTTCTTTCTTTCTTTCTTTCTTTCTTTCTTTCTTTCTTTCTTTCTTTCTTTCTTTCTTTCTTTCTTTCTTTCTTTCTTTCTTTCTTTCTTTCTTTCTTTCTTTCTTTCTTTCTTTCTTTCTTTTCTGAGATCGGGAGGGGATTCATATGGCTGCTGATGGACAGAATCATGCTAAGGAAGTTAAATAAATTGTTCTTCTCCTTACTGCAACTTGGTCTGGGGGGCAGGGCTTTCACAGCAGATGGATAGGAGCGCAAGCTGTTTCACAGAGGACAAGGGTGATGAAAAAAGGAGATCAGATGAACAGGACATGGCCACTAAATTTACCAAATGCCACCCTGGAAACAGGGATCTTTCGGTTCTTTTAGGACACCTCCTTTTCTCACCAGCCCTTTTTACAGTCAGTAGAGAACTGCTATTTCTTTTTTTCTCAGTACAAAATATATGCCAGTGTGACAGCAAATGTCAACCTTTTTCTGTGGGACAACACTTTCAAAGGCCAAAACCTTTAACATCTGGCAGCTGTAGTATTCTGTTGAACAACAGCTTTATTGTCAATGTTTATCCACTCACTGGAGAAATGCTTCTGAGCCTATGCATAGAGATGATACACTAAATTGTCCATTTAATTTCCACTTACTGTGAGATTCGGCATACATTAAATAATATTTGATCATTAAAAGCATGTTTATGGACTCTAATATTGCTATCAGTGATACGTGACTAATACATAGTAAAGTGCATCTTGTCACGATCAGTTGATTTCAGAGCAATTTGTCATTGGCAATTGTTAATCTGGGGGTTCTCTTCCCCTCTCTCCTAATGCAGCTCCATAAGACGTGTCTGGAGGGAGCCTTGCTATGGTGGTGTCCTTGTATAATGTCCTTGTAAAAAACAAGGAGTGGAGCAATCCTCTCATGGAGAGACCCACAGTATGGGGTGGGCCATGGCACTGGTTTCCAGAGTGACACCAGCTTCACTGGAAGCATCTACGGACTAAGGGGGATTTCTAGAGTGAAGAGCAGGGCCATTCATGTCTCTAGTGTCCAGCTGGATAACATGACACATCTAAATCAAAGCACAGCCAAAATTAACCTTTCAAGGTTGCACTATTGGACTTGTTTCCCATCAAAATCATGCCCCATGTTCAGATATGAGACCACCCGTATCTCTACAACATCCCATCTAATAACATTTGATCTAATTGATCAGTCATAGTCAAATGTGATTTAGAGCTAGCAACCTCAAATACATTAAGTTCTCACAAGTTTCATGAAAAAGTTAATTCCATCTGAGTTCCTAATTAACTACACACCCAGGAATTCAACCACAGGATACATATTCATGGAAAACGAGCTTCGTTTCCACCGATCACAGAAGTAGCTGGCATCTTGATGGGATGTTCTCCCACTGGAAAACATCAATTTGTCAAAATCAAAACATGCTACAGGAACAAACACTAGTTTCAGAAAAATTTCATTTGAAGACAGCTGTTAAGTCTGTGGTAACAGATTTATTTTTTTTTTTCAATCTTAAAGAACAATCCTTCCCCTAAAGATATGTTATCATTCTTGTGTACAGAAAGAAAAAAAAATGCGTGTGTTTGGGGGGAGTAAAGGGGTAGTCAGGGAATTGTTGGTGATTTGTAAAAAACTATATTCTTCTGAATGTCTGAATGTACATTAAAATAGAAATTCTATGGTTTTGACCAGAGCATTAAAAAAATTCTTCAGAGTGAAAGGACCAGGTAATCAGTAGCCATATCCAGAAAAAACGCTTTGTCAGAAGAACTCTCCTGTACTCAGCTTCTCTACCTGGGGCAATGAGCTACTAAGCCCTCATTGATTATTTACCCACGGTACCCAGATGATATCACCAGCAGTACTCATCTACCACAAGCAATCAGAACATCTGGCACTCAGGCCGAGAGCAGAGCCAGGTACTACAGCTCTCCTTGCCTCTGTTTTTGGCAACCTAATGCTCATGTCCCAGTGCCAAGCTGTGGGCTCGTTGGCATCCTGCAGAAGCAATGTCCCTCTAGCTCATGTGAGTGCTGGCAGGGGAGTGCAGATCTCTCTTGCTTTATGGTTGTCTTCCTCAAATCCCTCCTACTTGTCATTGCAATTATTTCAGCATTTCCTCCCTCTTGGATCAGAATCTTCTCCTGTCCAAGGAAATCAAACCAGCTCTGTTCGTGACTTGAACATCAGCAAAGAGTCACCCAGCACCTCTCTGGATGCATGGGAAGCATTCAGAGAGGGGCTTCAGTACTAAGGAAGCCCGAGCCATACTCCTTGGTCTGTTGTTTAGGCAATCTGCAGTGAAACGGGTCAATGGTGTATATAAACACAAGGAAAAGTCAGGTTTGTCCAGAGCAGGGTTATCCAATGGATTGGAGTGCCTCAGCTTCCTCCACCTGTCCATTTTTGTGGTGATAACACCTTTTTTTGGTCTCCACTGAGACCGTGCTTTTTTAGCTGTAGGCTGTGTCACAGCCTGGGTAGCAGTCAGTCCACTGACAGCTTGATCTCAGCTGGAATCACTAGATATTGCAAAAATAAACCGTAACAGGCACCATTCGGCATGGCAAGCTCTCTCATGAGCTGGGATGTAATGACATGGGACACGCTTTACAAATGCATCTGTCTTCTGGCCTAACAGCATCCACATTGTGTGGGGTGCAATTAGGAGGTCACAGAAATGCTGTCACTGATGGCTTTCTGGCTGCCTTTGGAAAATGTTCTCAACACATAGCTAATAAGTAGGTTTCTTTTATACCACTTTGATAGTTAGGGACAGCAGGAGGAAACAAGCAGAAGACCCAGCTTAGCACTATTATTCCTTTTAACTTTGCTTAGCAAATGATTCTGAAGTGCTCAACACAATAACTCCCCCTTTTAAGCATAGGTTTTCCACTCCTCTTCCTCTGCTAGGGTCTAATTTTAAGGGAGCACTTTGGGATTTTAATAACAGAATTATACACTTTCCCTACAGGTCTTTAATCTCTCGATGTTTATCCCATCAGTTGTGTCTCTGGCGAGCCTTTATCCTAGGATGTTTGTCTATTAAATTAACAGTATTTCAGAAGAAGAGAAGCCATTTGCAAGCAGTAAATCACAAGGCAGTGGCATTCACTTAGCTCTCTCGCTGTTGCATCACTCAGTATATTATACACTGCTCTATACACTCAGTATATCACCAAGTTCTTTATCTTCCCTGCCTCCCCCGCCCACCGCCTCCATGCTGTCTGCAAAAGGCACAAACCTTTCGGAGGCAGCTGAATCAAGAGGGAAGGAGACAGATGAGATTTGTCCAAGCAGAGAACCGGGCAAGTTTTGAATGCTTGGATGGCACTGCTGGGTTTTGGCTGGGGCTGCCTATAGAGAAGAGAGCAGAGCAAAGCCCTACACATCTGGGTGTTTCAGAGTAGGTCAAAAACACCAACTGAGGATGCCCAGCAAAACCTCAGTGTCAGGGAGAATGCAGCAAATGTGGTGCCTCCTACTTACAGCTGGAGGGCAGCAGTCATGGGATGGAGGCAACCCACACCTAACAATGTACAGCAAAGCATCACAGCGCTGCAGGATAAGAAAGACAATTATATGCTGTATGGTGAAGGAATGGAATTAGATGGAAGGGGCTCACAAAAATGTGAATAATAATTCTCTTTATGCACAGAAAACAAATTAGTGTGTGGGATATCAATGGCTTTGTCTGTCTTGATTCCTGGTCTGATTAAAGGGATCTTTCCATAAGAAAGTCACCTGCAGTGAAGGTTTCAGAATATTTTCAGAGCTTGACACTTCATAACGGAATCACCAGCACTGAGAAATATTCACTTTTCCTCCTTGGATCCTGCCTATTCTGCCAAAGGAATGGTTTCAGTTTCATTTAAGCATTGAGAAGTGCAAGGTCCATAGCACAAAGCAGGCTTGGTGCATTTGTAAGCAGATGGGAAACATTTCTATGTAAACATTTATAAGATGTCTAATGTTGTTTTCCTCTCATTGTTTTCCTACATGAAAATCTGAATGTTAAGGGCAGTGTGAACCAATAATTTTGGGGGAAAAGTCAGAACAGGTTGTACAAAGCAATCTGTTGCCATGATTTCTCTTTTATTTCCCTTATTGACTTCTTGCTTCCTACCATCCTTGTATAAGTTTTTACAATATATTCATGCAGAAATTCAATTTTTTAGATCAAAACTCTCTTTGAACCAAAAATTTTAGAAACAGCAAATTCTGGTCACAGATTGCACAACCTAAAACTCTGGAAATTTTGTTTCCGCCTTTTTTGAATTACCATCTAAACAAAAACAAAAAGAGAAAATAAATTGGAAAAAAAAATATTGTTCTAATTTGGAGCAAAACTAGCACCTTTCAGCATTGCCCAGAGCTGTTTTGGAGAAGGAATCCTCAGCTTCAGGCTCCTTCTCTGGGGCTGGATCTTCAACCTTGATCTCTGTGCCCCAGGTCTATTTGCTGACCATCTGCTTCTAAAATTGTCCTCTGTTTGTTTATTTATGTGTTCGTATGTCTCTCTTTCTCTCCTGCTTTTTGAAATTCCTCTTTGGATCTCATAAATCTTCTTTATGGAAATATTTTTGCAATTGGCATACTTCCAAGAAATGTTCAGACTCAATAAGGCAGTTTTTTTTTTTTTTTTCCATGGGGAGAAGTTTGTCACAATTTTTCTGGATGGATTTCCTCCATGAATCTTGGCAGCGCTGGAGTCCCCTCCAGTAGGATATAAATGGAAGCAGTGGCTCTGTCTGATAGCCTAGCTTTCAGAGTGTGGCCTCCAGTTTTGTAGCTGCAAATAACTGCGGGCAATTTTGCCTACACTTAATTGCAACAAGGTTTGTTTCCTCCAATTTTTAAGTCCATCATTTTCAGGCAAGCACAGAGCTGAATGCTCATGTGTTTTCCAGTAAAAACACTTTATAGCAAATGTTATAAAATGATTCTTTGCTGCTGCTAAAACACACAATAATTTTTTGCTCACAGACTGGAGATCCAGGTGATGCTGGGATCACCAGGTGATATGATCACCACAAAAAAGACTAGTTCTTGGTTCAGCTGCTGGCTAAAGCTCTGACTCTTCCAAAGAGTGAATGTATAGCTCGTTTCTTATTCTCTCTTTCTCTTGGTAAATTTAGCAGTCCTTTAAGCAGGGTTAAAATTAGTGTTAGAAAATGTATGACTGCAAAAGAACACAGTTAACATTTTGAGTCAACCCTACCTGTCCATGGGAGGATCAGCCCTCCCGGTGTTGTTCCCAGATAGTGTTCTCTGCATTTCACTCTCCATAGTGTTAGAAAGCTAATCTAAATATCCTGTATAATTTAAGACCATCTTTGAGCCACTCCAAAATTAAATTGCCTCATGTTTAGAAGAGCATAGCTAAACGTCAGATACTAGATCTTATGGCTGTACCAGCTGTTTGCCCATAGAAACCTTTGCAGGGGCCTCACTGCTATTCCTAAATTTTTAGAAAAAGATTTTCCCAGGAAACTGAGCTAGTGCTTTTCCATGCTCTACCATCTGCGCTTGCTGGAGACCAGCTCGGTTACTGGCATCCCGCAAATTCATCAATAGGCAACAAAACCATTAAGAAACCAGCAGAGATCACTTTAAAATGCAAACAAAGCAGAATAGTGAGACATTTCAGACCACATCCTGAACTACTGTAAATCAGTGAAATTCATGTGTTTCAAGCAAGCTATGCCAGTTTGTGCCAGCTGAGGGTTTGGTTCTTCATCATTAACTCCTCCAGCATTACACAGCCAGGTTTCGGAGGCTTTGAATGACTTCCTGCTTTGAGTTTACAGCTGTTCCAGCAAGGCCTTTGGTTTATCCCATTAATTTATCATTAGCCTGTGTAAACAAAAAGAACAAAACAAAAATGGCTGGGAAAAAAAAAAAAAAAAGAAACCGAAACATATGCACTCACTTTTCCTCCAATTCAGGCAGGCTTTAGGTAAGAAACATTGCCAAAGTTGACATCTACTGGGACATGTTTCCTTGTTAAGATAAAGATGTTGGCTGAGATCTAAGACATGAAATATCTTGGTTCACATCAATTAATAAATAAATAAATAAATAAAACAAGCCTCCTACTCCTACCCAGGAGTCTTCCATTTCATTAAAGAATACTTCACTCTTCCATTTCAATGTTTTCCAGTCATTCTGATTCCACCTGGAATCAGATGCAGATGTCCTGAAACACCAGCAAAGATATTTCTGACAGCATTTCTGAAGCATAAGCAAGCAGAAAATGACAAAAGTGCCAAGAGTAAAAGCTGCTCTCCTGATATTGTCCATCCATTTTGGCAGATAAATAGGGGCTGGCAGTTTGAGAAAGCTTCAGGTGCACACAGAAAGGGCTGTGTCCTGACCACAGCCTTTGTTTGATGCAGTCACCTTGCAGTAGATCCTGAACTGCATTCTGGCTTCATACTTTGGGATATCCGTGCAACAAAAAGCTAACATCCACATGGACAGACCAGTCTAGAAGTTTGGAAGAGAAGATCCAATGATCCAGTACTATTATTGGATCCAATACTCCGGTACTCCAATATTATATCCAATAATCCAATGCTATTTGTTCAAAGAAAAAAAATGTAAAGATAACACTTCCCTTTTGCCCCAGATAAGCTGCCCAAACCTGTCTAATTGATAGTTCTGTTGTTTTGAGCTTTAGCCACCTAATATATCTCTGGGTTTTGCCCTTCAGACTGATTTCCCTTAGGAAGAAGATGGATGAAGTCCCAGAGATGGTTGGCAGAGTTTTCACAAGTACATACCCAAGTTAGATGGACAAGGAAACAAATGGGCCCAAAGTGTTACATTTCTCTAAGCACCCTTGTGAATCCTCCTAGGCATTATTTGTTTTGCTATGATATTTCTGTAGAGCTGACTCACTGTGCCATGACCAGGGTAACATCTGTAGCATACAGCAGTTCAGAATTAAATCCCAAGATACTCAAATCATCAAAAATATATCCTAAACTGCTTTCTACTGATCTTTTTCCTGGTAACAACAAAGATACCTGACAAGGTTTTCACCGGATGGAAACTAGCTAGGATCAATCTTTCTGCTAGCAGTAGCAGACTCAGAAATCTCCCCCAAAACCTAATGACAGGGGCAGCTTTCCTGTCTTTTTGGCAGGATTATTTTATGCTCTTCCACAACCTCAACTGGTGGCATGTGTCCCCAGCATGGGAGTTAATTTTGACATTTCTGATTCTTGTCATGCTGTCTCCCGTACGTAGCTTATCAGGCAGATAAACCAATATTCCTTTTCAGTCATAAAGGCAGTCTGGAGAATCTTCATCTATTTCTCTCTATAAAGATCCCTGACATTTATATTTTTGTAGACTTTTGATAGGTAGATACATGGCTATGTACATGTTTATATTAACATGAACACAGAAGTATGTATACACTGTTTGTACACTGTTGCTGGCCTACGTACATACTTCTTTGCAGAGGTATGCTTTCCCACATATGATGCTGGGGAATCTGCCCTGCTCCTTGATGAGGGATGCTCTGTGTGCTGCTGCAGCCTTATTGCACTCACAGAAGCTCTGCAACATGGACACAGCAGCACCTGGCTGTGGTGCTCGTGAGGAGAGCTGCTGAACTGGGCTTACAGCATTACCAGATGAAATAAAATGGCCCTTCTTCAGGCTTCTTCCCCTCAGGGGTTCCAGTTGCAGAATGAGTGTGGAGACCTGGCAACTGTTTCCACAACAGGAAAGGAAGAAGGAGAAAGAAGGAACTTGATGACACTAAAATTTTCCCCAAGGCCATCATAAACTGCTCGGCTGATTTGATGGATGGGATAAGCCATGTTCCAGATGGGCGAGACTGGTGCTGAGCAGCGTGTTTGGGCTGCAGATCTTTGGATAGCAGAACATTTGGTGGTATTGAGATGGAACCTCTTCCAATCCTGAGCTACCAGTCACAGTGACCATAAGTCACTTAGAAATCATCAGGGATGAGTTCTCTTTTCTTCTTTTGATTTATTATTATTTCTTTTTAAGACAGCATAGCATTTTAAGTCATGCCTAGGTTTTGTTGCTCATACATAGTGTTGAATATTGTTCTTTTATCTTGCAACACAGACCTGAAAAATCACTCAGGCAACCACCATTGCCTGTCTGATTTGGAAAATTCAGAGCCTGAATGCAGCACTGTTTCTTATGTCCTGTATGATTTCTGCTTCGTGCTATCATTGTATGGGATTAACATAATGATAAAAAATGTCTTCTCATTCTGGAGTTTTGCAGTGATCTTACATTAAACACGTAGGTAATAGAGAAACTTGGTATTTGAGATGAGATAAGACCAAAACTCAGGATGTTCACGGTGGAAAAACACCCCAAATCAGAGCTTAACTTTCACCAGTCTATCCAGATCAGGAAAAAATTACCCTGGAAATCTCACTCTATCTAGGCAAAATTTCTTTATGGGTTTTCCATATTTCTAGCTGTCAAATATATTTAAAACATGACATCAGACAGCCTCATCTCATAATATTCTGCCTCTTCTTTCTCTCAGTGGTGAAAGAATGAAAGACGTTAGGGACATGCATGAAATTGTAAATCAAAAATTACTACTAGTAGTAATAATATTCCTGTTAATTATTGCAATATAACTCCGTTTAGGAACTCTGCCAGGGACTTTGGTTTAGGTCCTGTTCAAGGTGAGGCAGCAGGTGGCAAAATCATTTTCCGTCTCAACAAATTTCCCCATTCCCTGTTTGTAGCACACATCAACCTGGCCCTTTGATCTGTTACATGATACTCTTCTTCCCAGGAGAATTCGGGGCCAGATGCTCTAACACAAAGTAGCTCCATTAAATCTCTATTGCTTTCCGCAGGGTATCACAAATTTAAATTGGCCAAAGACTTTGCTCCTGAGAGCCATTGGAGTGGACTGGGGAAAAGATACAAGTTTTATCAGTTTTTACAACAAACTGTCAAAAGAGGAGTGGAAATAGCAATGGGTTTTCCCAGGAATGAAGACAGCCATTCAGGCAGCCAGAAAAAAAAAAAAAAAAAAAAAAAAAAAAAAAAAAAAAGCTGAAGTTTGTGAGCAAACTCACAAAAGTTTGAATGTTTGGGAAAATAATAAAATAATTTCTATCAACAGGATAATTAAAATGTCTGCTCTTGTCCAAAATCATGTCTTAATCTGAAAGACAGGGAACAAGACTCTTCCTCACACTTAATGTTGCAGGACAGAAGAGCCAATATAACAGCATCTCCCCAGGATGCCACAGAGACTCCAAGGGAGAAAGGACAAAAGATTTTCCCTATTTTCCCTTTTGGGGTATGAGGGACGCATCCCAATGCCTTCCATACCCATACCCACTGGACCAGACAGGTGCACACTGGCAGCTCTGACTTGCCAAGGCAGTGATGGTTTCTCAGACCACTTGCAGGTTTCTGTTCTGTGATCTGCCACCCTCTCCTCTCCAGCCATATTTTCTCTTCCTTATTTTCTTAGTCCTCAGCTCCCTTGCTAAGGTTTGCAAAGGTCCATTTGACTTGGTTTTCCTGTGGCCCTGTGTATGATGTGTCCACACATGGAGCACATTTCTGTTAATGGAGGCAGGTTCTGCACTTAGGCATGAAACTGTCTTTCTGTACATCCTCACTGGGGCATCCAAAAGGACTGAGGATCTCTACGTGCTTCTGTGCAGAGGCACATGCTGGTATTCTGTGTTTTATACAGGTATTTGGGTAACCTATATCCACGGGTCTGTGTGGCTCACTTCAATCTGCGTATCATAAATACACACCTTGGTTCTGTGTTCATGGGGATAGACCTTCTCTTACATTGCAGCTTACATTTGCATAGGAGCTTTGTTTCATAAGCCATTCTACTGAGAAGGAGATAATCTAACCTGGCTGGCTGGACAGACAGGCAGCACAGCATGTATTTGGGCACATATATATAATTTCATACAGCCTGTGTTTGACTGCTTACATATACATACTGTCACTGAGTGCGCCTGACTGCATTGCCATGGCTGCTCATGTTTAAAACCCATCTGTATGGATTACATCTGTGCATATAGCAGTTTGCGAAGTGCAGACAGCGCTGAAATGGCTCAGGGCCAGACGCTCCATATTCCTGCACCAATTCAAGCACAGCTCCACAGTGAGTGTGTGGCCGAATCCTTTCCCTGCAGAGCTTCTCCCCTGTATTTTTATCCACTGAGGAACAATTTGCCTACTGTGCCCATGCAAGTGTGTTGGTAGCAGCGAGGGATGGGGAGCCCATTGCCCTGCCCAGCTGCCAGCAGCATTTTAGCAAAGACATCACGATGGGTGGCCAGAAGCTCCTGCAGCCTCCCCGTTGGGTCCAGTGTGATCCTGGTGTGGGCAGGGAGCAGACAGAGGCGCTGCATGTACACGGCTGTATGCTCACCCGTGTGTGTGTGAATGCACTTCCCTCTAGTGGGCAAAAGCACAGCAGAGCTTGGGATTTTCTTGCAGCTGCAGAATATTTTCTCTAGCTCGGGCAACAGAGCCTTGCGTTCCTAGTGCTGAAGGTCATGGGCTAGGTCCCAGCTGAGGACAGCAGAGCCTTCGTGGTGGATGTCTGATGTCTGACTCAGCTTCACTGGCATAAAGGCACGTGTGAAGCTTCAACACAAGCATTCAGTCGTGTCTCTGCATGCAAGTCCGTGGTTCTACATCAGAGAAGGTGGTGGGGATGGCATCGGGTGAGCTGTGCCTCCCCATCACAACCCATCAGGCTGGGAGCCTCCGCATGGCTCGCAGCTGGAGCCTTGACAAAGCAGAAATCTCCTTCCCTCCAATCAGCCTGGGAAGTGAATTCTCTGAGAAGGATTTGGAGGGAGAATTCCAAGATATTTTTTTGATCGAGGAAGATCAAAACAAGCTTGTTGAAAAATTCCGTTTGATGGTGTCAAAATGTTTCATTTTGAGAATGTCAAAACACTGCAATCTAAATGTTTAATCAAGTGGCACGTATGTGGGGATATATTGCTATTATTTCAATTAAATTTTTTTCTAATATTTCCCTGAAACTGAGGCAAAATCAAATAAGAGGGCAAAAAAATGTCAAATCAAAAGATTTTCTTTTGATTGCTAATTGTTTCAGTATTTTTCTACTGTAAGTGGCTCTATGCTTGAAAATATTTTCAAACACTATTTAATCAAACTATCCTTTCAAAAGAAATTTTTACATCGCGTTACTATACAGCTGTGCTCCTCTGTTCTTCTCAGCTGGTTCTTTGGGTTGTGCCTTTTTATCCGCGTTGAATTAAAATCTCATGTTTCCCGGCTCACAAATTACTGGGCTTGATAGGCCATCATGTTTGGAAGATTTAATCAGAAGGCTGAGAGTCCTCCTTCACCCAGTTCCTCTGCCGCTTCTGATGGAGGGAGGTGGGAGTAATGAATGCTGATTGAACCTCGTGCTAGGAATGAGTGAAAAAAAAAAAAAGACCCATCACTCTTGTGTGATTCAATTACCTCTGAGAACTTTTATTCTCTTGGGGATTTATTCATACGTTCATGATGAATTCAATTTGTGAGGGATGTAAGGGACAGTGACGGTGCCCGCGCGATGCTGCTGTGACGTGAGGACACGGTGGTGGAAGGAAGCCAGACGGCTGGAGGGAGTGGGAGAAAGTCCTTCTTGTCAAGGTGACACGAGGGACACGAGCAGAGGGAAGGGAACAAAAATGCTCGTGGGCACAAGGAGGGAGAAAGCAGTGGAGAGCAGGGAGGTGCTGGGCTGTGGGAGGAGCAGGGAAGGAGAGAAGCCGGAGACTGCACCGCAACGGGCACTGCCATTCTCAGGTGCTCACTCTAATCTCCAGCACGCAAAGCCTGGTCAAAATATTGTCAGATTTGTGTCAAATTTTATTACAAATCAAAACATAATCCTGGCCTAGGGAAGAAGAGATGAGCAGAGAGACAGTTTCTAATACCTTAATTTAACAAACAACACAGAGTTATTTAAAGGGAAATATAGTATTTTTAAGAAAGCTGAGTTATGGATGCGAAGCTCTGTGCCTGCTATTTATTCAAATTTAAACAAAGAGAAATGGCTGAAAAAAATATGTTGTTTCTTTTTTTCCTCTCAAAAGAGGTGTTGTTTTTGTTTTGTTTTTGGTTTTGTTTTTGTTTTTCTAAATAAAATTGTTTAGAATTTCTAAAACATTTTTGTTTGTGTTAATATTTGAATATTTAATAACATGAATGAAAACTGCCAACCTTCTCTAGTTATGGTAAAATTTTTTCTCTTTTGCTAGATGAATTGCAGAAGTGCTTCTCATCACAACTGCTATCCAAACACAATCACTGAGTAATCCTTCATTCCTCTTGGTCAGAACGGATATAGCTAATTCCCTGAAATTTTAACATTTGTTTTTGTTATACATCAAAATGCAAATGCAAAATTACCCTTAGATCAAAAATGTCACAATATTATTGGGAAGCATCATGATGCTTGATTTTTATGAACATCTTCTACTCCAACAATTTCAAGCTATTATAATGAAAAGCGAACATAACAGGAAACATCAAATAATATTTGTTCATTGTTTCAATATAAGCCATGTGTTTAAAGAACATTGCTTCAACAGTGTCATCAGCATGAACATTTTGACTACAGCCAAAAGAAAAAGTCCCACTTCAACAAAATGAAAAAGAAACTGTGCTTATGTTTTCTTCTGCTGAAAATGTGATGGAAATTGAAGCATTACTGCGACATGCTTTTGTTTCAATACAGTTATGCTTTTGTTTCAGTAGAACAATGAAAAAAAAATCATTCTTTTTAATTACAGATCTATTCTCCTAAACCTCAAATAATTGTGCTGGGGATTACGCACAGGGGAAAGAGGAGGTGTGGGGGACTGGCAGCAGACAGCAGAGATCAGGTTGAACTCTGTGCTCGGCTTGTTCTTTATTCTCTGGCAACTTGAATGAATCTGATAGATGTTTAAAGACAGAAATGATAATATGGTGTCTAATCAGTTTTGCAGATCTTGTTCCTTTGAGTAATGGGACTCCAAAGGGGTCTACAAATGGGATGGAGAGGCTCCAGCAGCTGACAACGAGAGCTCTGGTGACAGCATTTTCTTGTTGTTTCCTAACTTATCATCAGATTCAATCAACACAAAGGTTGACTTACAAAGATGGACAATAAAATATTTATAGGTTCCTCCTCTGGGAAACTGGTTGACCCTGGGAAGAGAGACCAAGGTGAGGAGCAGAACGGAAAAGAGAGTGAGGTGAAGACCACAATGAAACTGGCTTAATTTTCACATGAAAAATGAGAGAACAAAACTGACCTTAAAGTGAATCCTTTAAAAACGTGATGCTTAGGCAGAGAAAAAGTAGGGCTTTAAGGATGGGGCAGGTATCAAAATGAAGGAACCACATTTGAGGGAGCAGAAGTTTTGTCCTCTCAAGGTGGCATGGAGAGATCTCAAGAGGCTGGTGGAGGATTTCTCAGTGATTGTGTTTGGACAGCTGTTGTGATGAGAAGCACTTGCACAGCCCATCTAGTAAAGAAGGACATTTTTTACTGTAATTAAAGAGGGTTGGCAGTTTCCATTTGTGATATTAAAAAATTAATTATTAACCAAAATAAGCAGGTAGATTAGTTCTGCAAAGTCCATCTAGATTTTTTAACTTGACGTAGGGCCAAATGGCATGAAAACAACAAGTGTTTGCAAATTTGCTACAGAGGAAAAATATTAAAAATAATAATAATAGCACACCCAAGCAAATAACATATTTGAAGTTGGACGGACATCTAATTTCTACAAATTATTTTGCTTCAATTTGTCAGTAAGAAAAAAAAAAAGCATTAATAATACAATACAAAGCGGAAAGTTTTTAAAAATTCTTACAAAAATTGCTACAGTGAAAATGTTGAAAGAGACTTTTTGACATTTTTTAGTTTTTCTCATGTGAAGCTCTCTTTCCAAACTGAAATGTTAGCAGAGAAACATGACTACACAAACGGTTTCAACTCAACCAAAGATCCAGCAAAAATAAAAAATAAAAAAATAAAACAAGTTTTGAAAGGTGGATTGAAAACGGTGTGAAAGGGGGAAAAGGCAGCAACCTGCCCCAGATGGCCTAGGGATGATGAATGTGCTGGGGGACTGGTCTTGCAGCAGCCAGAGCCCATCCTTGTATCCCTTGTGCTACTACACATTGCTTGCACCCAAGTCTCTGAAAAGACAAACTTTGCCCTTCGTCAGCCTTTTTAATTCAGAAAGAGGTGTTTGATACCAGCAAGGTCTTTCCATTTTCTTTTTTTCCTTTCAAATAGGGGAAATGTCTTTGAAAGGCAAAACTTAAAAAAGGGACTCTTGCTGTCTTTATTTTGTTACTGCTCTTACTATTATTATTTTTCCAGAGGTTTTCTTAATTATTATGCACAAACAAAACTGCCAAGGGAGAATCTGAGCAATTCTCTCAGAACTGCAGATGAAAGTAATGGGCTTCTTAAAGACTTTATTTACATTATTGAACACAGGGAGAACAGAGAGAGCCAGACAGACATGCTCACATATTAAAAGGACAGCTTTCCTGCCCCTTCAATATTAGCCAGATGACTGTCAGATCACTGTGGGTTTGTTCCTCACAGGTTTATTCCCCTGGTAGCTTTGGTGATGGAGTACTGGTGGGCCCCACCTGGGTCCCCCAGGCAGAAGCAGCTTCATCTGTTGTGCTCAGGGAGACCTCATCTTTGAAAGTTTTGAGGGCTGAGTTTCCAACTTGCATTGTTTTTGCTGGAGATCAGGAGAGGGAGAGAGGTTGGACATTGATAGCTCTATTTTTCCTTCACCTTTCCAGCTCTTCCTCCATCCTTCCCCAGCTATGCATCAGGGAGCTGGAAGTTGAAATTCCAAAAATGTGGTGGAATTTTCAGGCTCCAAATGACTCTCCAAAATATTGCTTTTTTATATCACGCTGTACTACTACAGCCCCCACAAATAAGACTTCATAAACTTCTTATCAGAACTTTTTGGAGTGTGATTTATCATGATCTGAAATTATGGCATTTTAATTTCATTTAAAGTGTTTTTAGCTAGCTCTGTGAACTCTATTTTGAATACCTGTGTAGTGCCTGAAACGGGAGATTTAAAAGCACTTCAGGAAAGTTAATGAATTATGCTTGCTGAGAACTACGTCAGGAAGCAAAGTGTTATAATTTATAGTCTTCAGATAAGGAAACCAAGACATGGTTTGGTTATAATTCTTCTTCAAAGCTATGCCTTGAAACTGTGTCAGAAGAAAGAATAGATCCATTTGGTCTGTTTTGGTCTTTTTTTCTTTGTCTTTTTTTCTTTCTTTTTTTTTTTTTTTTTCCTGATGCATAATCAAAAGCTCTACTGGATATAGAAGATATATTTTGTTGCAGCATTGTCAGCCCTTAAATTTTTCTGGATTATCCTATAATTTTCACCTTGCTGCACACTGCTCTTCTTGCAGACATTACCACGAACACAACACTTGCAGCCATCACAGGACATAAAAAAAAAAAATAAAAAAAAAAAAATCAAAGGCAACTCTTCTCTGATGTACACTGAAACTCTCAGGTGATGTCCTGGCTTTTCAGGATGTGGCTCACCGCCCTGCAAAGTCTCAAACTGGCTGAAGATTTAAGAAGACCCAATGTCCAGCGGAGAACCACCCGCTGACACCTGCCTTATGCTGCCACAAAAGCTGGATTTGGCTTCCTCCCACGCTGCTGCTGTTGCCAGCACCAAGGACCATGTTGGGCAGATGGCTCGTCCCTGCCTGGGATCCGATGCCGGCACCACTGCTGCAGCGCCACGCTCGTGGCTGGCACGGGGACTGGGAGCCAGGAAGGAGACTCATGTAAAGGGGGTGAGTGGTCAGATTGATGTGACGGGCTTGAATCTCAGACTTGGGTTTATCTGCAGGATGGAAATGGGGTGGAGGGGCTGTATGGTCTGTGCAATTAGATGCTGACCCCTGTGCACATTATGTATTACCATATGTGATCTATTTGCTGAATTGTGGTAGGACCAAAACGTTCCAAGCAATAGTATGGCCTGGCTTCCTGACATGGTAAATAAATAAATAAATAAAATAAAAAGCAGCAAAATGTGCTTTTTGTGCTCATGATTTAGTCTAAGAGCTGTGCTCAGCAGACATCAAGGAATTCATTTTATTTCGTGGAAATGTACCTGTCTTTTCTATCATGGAGAAGTTTTTTTCTTTTTGTGTTTGTTTTCAGATGTTTCTAATAACACTTTTTGGTTGAAAAATAGCAAACTGTCAAAAATGAAAATATTTTCAGTAAAAAGACTGTTTTCATGACTTTTTTACACATTGCAAAAACATTATTCCTTTTAAGATTGCCAAAATTTCCATTTTCCTGCTTTGAAACAAAACCTTCCAGATTTCCCCTTTAAAATGACTTGTCTCTTACAAACTGAAGTAGTTTTTTTAGAAAATGCCCAAATCAAAGCAAAATATTTCAAAATTATTTAAATTATATTTTCCAGAGCTCAATTTTGTGAACATTTTCAGCAGTTTGGCTTCCCGTGCTGCCTGAGGATGAGACAGGGCGTTCATAAGCAAAAATAAATAAATAAATAAATAAATAAATAGGTTTACAAGGCAAAGAAACCATTTTCTCCCTATTCCACTGAAATGTTTTACTTTGTCTAGCAGTAAATGACTGGTTTTTACTTCACGTGCAGGTCAGGAACAGCCTCCATGAGCTTCCAGGCTTTTAAGGTCAAGTCCTACTGGCTTGGAGGCTGCAATGTACAGCTGATATCGCAGGGAGCTGGGCTGTTGCTCTCCATCTGCTCCTATGTGAAAACAGTAATAGGAACCAGCTCTTGCTGTAATTGTGTTCCTTCAGTTAATTCTGTCCCATTAAGCTCAAAAAGCACAATCACACCAAATCGTGGCTCTTCCTTCAGTGGCAGTGCTTAAGGATGCTGAAAACTACGTCCAAGGAGGAGCACACACAATGGACATGGGTCCCTCTGGATGACAACGCCAAGGCTCTCCTGCCCTCCAGGGCCAACCCTGTCAGCTGTTGGCTCCTTTTTTTTCCCCCAGTGAAGATCTTCCTTCATTAACACTTGCCCTCATTGCAGTACTTTTGCCTTTTCAGCTTCTTCCTCAGCCGCGGGGTATTTAACCCCTGTCTGCTGGAGGATATTGCCTTTTCAGCAAGAAGAGGTTATTGCAATCGAAACATGGGGTTTGTTAAACTGCGCAGATAACCCTGTAATTCATCCTTTGTCATTTCCCTGCGCTGGACACTAGGCAGATATCCGTGTGCTGCTTGCTCAACCCTTTCAAATGAACTGGCCATTTATTCCCAAAGTTTAACAGAAAACAATTTACAGAGCCTGCAACCCGCTACGCAGCTGAAATGTTCCAGACGGAGAATGTGTTAGTCACATCTCCGGCTGAGTTAATTTACAATTTAGGATCCTGGGAAGGACGGAGTGTTGAGCAGAGCTGTACCCTGTCAATCAGCCTCACAGAGCGAGCTCCCTCATAAGAGTGCCCTCAAGAGATGTTTTAAGTGCTTTCAATACCAATAGGTCATGTTCGCCTCTCACTTATGTCGGCCACTCCATTGGCATCAAAGGAATTGCTCTTGATTTACACCCGTGTAAGTAAAATCAAGCTCTTCAAGCACACCACCATGTCCTGATAAAAGCACTGCACACCTCCTAATGAGAGCTTTTCCACCCTGGTCCTGCTCAGAAACCCAGGAGAGGTGATGCCCAATATTTCCCCACCAGCTCAAGTGAGACTTGGCATTCTCTTTCCTGTGTTTGGTCGTGTTATTTCTTCACAAAATGGTGTCTAATTATCCATACACAAACCTGTTTAATACTAACAGAAGCATCTCCAAATTCCATCCATGGGATGGGGCAGGGGATAAATGCTCTGCTTCTAAATTTCACACATCCACCCCTTTTCATGCACAGGGCAGAGCCAGGCTTAGGAACAGATCCTGAGCCCCCACTCCAGCAAATTGTGCTGCCTCCATGTCTGCTGGGAACTGCCAGATATTCTGCAGGCTCTCGCTCTGCTTTTGACTTGCTCTAAACCCAGGGAGAGAGCAAAGCAAAGCTTTCTAAAGATTTGCAAAAACCTTTGCCCTGCTCCCACCTCCACCTCCAGCCCCGCCAGAGAAAGAAGCATTGAGAGCCAGGAGCCACAGCCTTGCACTCTGAGATTGTTAATGAACACGTTTTCTGTAGATAATTATAGGGACTGGGATATTGAAAGCACTTAAAACATCTCATTCTTTTAATTCATTAATTATATTGCAATTACGCAATTCTCAGGCACTCGCTGGCACTTTGGAAATCAGCCATTCTTGGGAGACAGGGCAGGGATGGGAACTGGGGAGGGGGAGAGCAGAAAAGTGAGAGAAGGGATGATGGGCAAAGTCAGAGGGTTTGGCAAGGTAAAATGGGTCTGAAGAGCAGGTAACTAGAAACCAGTTCAGCTCAAACCCCTCTCTCATGAATTTTAGTGATGTCTGGTAGCCTTGCACCAAAGTGCTAACCCTGCAGTTATTGTTATTCTAGACATGCTGCTGCAGATATCTGCTTAGGATGGATTTATTTCGCCTTCTTACACCAAAGTTCTAGCAGCTCCACACCCCTGAGGAGCTGCTTTTTTTTTTTTTTGGGGGGGGGTACTAGTCAATAAGTCGATAATGTTATTGACTTGGCCTTACAGGGTACTCTATGGACTGGATATCCTGGCATCTATGGGGATCCTCAAAGGTCATTGCAAAAGGTCCATGAAGATGGTCTCCTTAAGTTTCCCCTTCTATTTAAAGTTCTCTGCTCCCCCTGCTCAAGGGATGCAGCACAAGAAAAGGGTACTCCAGAGCAGAGCTGATGTTTCCCAGCTGACCAACAGCTTTCTAGGGGCCATCATTCACAGCAGTCATTGCCAGTTCCCCTGCAAAACTGGGAAAGGGCATGCAAAATGTTGAAAATCATCTTTTCTGCCACCTCATGGGCTGTCAGCATAGTTTACATCCTCATAGGATGTAGCAAATATTAATATGCTAAGGAGAGCAGAGAACTCGCTGGCCTGTCAGAGAAGCAGGGTCCCACTCACTCTGCCTTCACAAGAACTCCTCCTCCATCACATAGATGGGTTTCACTGTGCACATCACACCCACAATCCCCAAGATGTGTCCCAGCTCTGTATCAGGATTAAAGATTGGGTCCAAAGCCCCTGATTTCTGTTAATGCTCTCCAGCAGTGGAGAATAGCGTGGGCAGCCAGGAGAGCAGGGAGCCTCAAAAAGCACCGCACAGACCCAGCCTGGCGGTCCCCAGTGCCAAAACCCCAAAAGGGCTCTTTGGCCTGAAGTTTTTCCAGAGAAGGCAGCAGGAGCCCAACAGGGAATTTGCTTTTCCTGCAATTCTCATTTGTTTCAGGTGATTTTCAGAGAAAGGGAGAAAAGCACGATGGAGGCAAGAGAATGCAGTCAGCAAGGGCTGACCAGGCTTCTCTTTTTCTCTCCTGCCCTCTTGGGATCTTTGGCCTCTGTCTGAATTGGCTAATTTTGTATTCACCAGCCTCTCTGTTGGCTGTAGGGAAAAAAAATAAAAAGGGAAGAAGGGAAAAAAGACAAAAAAAGAAAACCCAGATATGAAAACCTGGGTGCAGCAAGCAAAGAAATAGGGAGGAAAATCTGTGCTTTTACATCATCATCCAGACAACAAGAGAGGAAAAAGTGCTGGGATTTACCAGCGATGAGGACCTGGATCTGTTGTGATTCACAGAATCACAGAATCACAGAATTTTCTAGGTTGGAAGAGACCTCAAGGTCATCGAGTTTTCCCCTGCACATCTCAACCCAGCCATGCTTAAGTACACAGCAGAAGGGAGCAGATACAGGTGTGATGTGTGACATAGGAGTTCAGACTAGATGGCTCCTGCAGTTGAAGCCAGATGAGAATAAATCTTAAGGACAAAAATATAGATGTGCATATTTCCCAGGAATTACAGCATTAGGACTCCTGTTAATTGCTATTTTGGTCTCATTAGAGAAAGAAACATTCACTAAGCGTATTCACGCTGCAAATGGGATTCATAACAATTTGTTTGAGTCTGAAACCACTTGTACCTCCTCCTGGAGCAGAGCCAATGCCTATATTTAAACCGAAAGGCTGAGGGGAGCTGACACGGAGGCTGGTGCCATGTTGGTGTGTTTATTTATAGGCAGCTGCATGTAGTTTGCGTGCAAGAGGAACATGAAGGCAGTGGGGAGTGCATGTGGGTGGCTGCGGGTTTGCTACCTGCTTGTGCCCAGAATTGATCCTTACCCATGCAGCTGCTGACACAAGGGACGTGTAAAGCCATCTTGGGGAGAAACAGTCAGCTTTGGGGCTCTGCCTTCAGGAGCCAAAGCTGCCCCAGTGCAGCAAAATACCTGCAGTAGCAAAATACCTGCAGAACATCACTGCTTGATTTGAGTTGTATTTGACCCTTGCGGCCTGCACGCCTAATCCCAGCATTGATTCTCTATGGACTAGCCTGCTTTGCTATTTTCTTCTGTTATTCTTTTTTTTTTTTTTTTTTGCTTAATTTTCTTTTTCTCCAAGTCCTGTCTGGGAGCTGGGGACAACAGGGCAGGCACAAGGCTAAAGCCCAGACCGCTCACAAGCTGCTTCACTGCCAACACACAGCAAGCTCAAAGGCTTCTCCTCTGCTCCTGCCTCTGATTGCTCCTGCAGAGGGACGCCTTCCCTCCAGCCCTTCCGGGGGGTGGGTGAGCTCTGCTGGGGAACTCAGATGAAGGCATCAAAACAAGAAAGCTGCTCGAGGAAGTGGCAAGGCAAAGGAAGGGCATCAATCTGATAAAGCACATCTGAACCCACAGGCGACCCAGGGTGACTTTCCAATGATTGCGGCTCGTAACATCCGTTACAAAGGATTGTCAAAGCTTGGCCAAGAAAGAGCATAAACTGAGATGGATTTGATCATATCAAACTGTCGGTCTCATATAATGCACTGCTCTTCCTGAGCAGAGGGTGAGGCATGAAGCAGGAGCTCCCAAATAATTGCAGTGGAACAAGATGCCACAGTGAACGGGTCCGGACAGTGGCACGCCTGCAGGAGCCTGCCAGCTGATCACTGCTTGAAGGCCTTTAAAAACCAAGATGGGTTTTCAGCTGAAGAGATTGGCTCTCTTTTTCAGAGACTGTTTTGTTCACTTAATGTTTTTAATTATTTCTTTTCCTCAGGCAACCAGAAAGCCCGAGGATCAACAAGTCTCTGTTCTCAGCAGTGCTCAGGCGAGCACTGGGAGAGTTTCCATTTGTCTTTTTCTTTTTTTCTTTTTTTTTTTTTTTTTTTTTTTTTTTTTTTTTTTTTTATTTCTTCTGTAGTCTTAAAACAGATATATCTCTATCAAATTTGGTTATTTTTTTCTAACAAAAAAAAATGTTGCTCTTATTCTTTTTTCCCTCTGGAAAGTGTGTAAGATTATTTTTCAATTTTGTTGAAATATTTCAGAAGAGAGAAAGAAAGAGAGAAAAGGAGTGAGGGGAAAAAAGCCACAGTGTTTTCCTATCGTATCAGTTAGTTGAAATCTTAACCGAAATCTGTCCTGAACAGAGTCTGGAGATTGTTAAATCCATGGCTACATCTGCCTCAATCAATCCTGAACTGTAGGTGGGATATAACCAATTCTAGAAGGGAAGAGGTAGAAAAGGGAAAAGGTCTGAAAAAAAAGAAAATTTAAAGAGATTTGCACTAAAAATTCAAATTTGGATAAATATATCCACTCCTATGAAGGTTCTCCATCCTGGTATCAGCTGCTGAGCCAGAAGTGTGTAAATGGAGGGTAAGAGCCCTGCTGGATGTATGGAGACAGACTGGACAGCAAGGATGAATGTGGAGATTCATGGCCGTTTCCCCCTCAGGAAGGGAAAATCATTCCCCTGCAGCAGGGGAATGCTCCTGGGGGATCACAACATGTATCTGGGGACAGCAGACACTTCAGGAAACTCGTGGCCACCCGGCTCCTCTGATGCTGGCCTCCATGGCCCTGCCACAGGGTGTGGGTGGCTACATCTGAAGGAGCTCTTGTTTGGCCAAGTCTTGAGGCTTTTAGGCAGATCTTTTTCTTGCTGGAATCAGCTGGAGAATTACTATGGAAGGATCTCAGTACCAACCTGAACAACACAAACTGTTTATATAATTTCTACCAGAAAGCCATTTTGCTTCCAGAAATTCTTGACCAAGTCATGCTCCGTCCTGCACAGATCTGCCTTATGATAGCACGACCCAAAAAATTGAAAACAGTGGAGCGCAGAGAAATTCCACCTGTGAACGTGCATTTAATGCTGTTAAGCTGTTTCAAAGAGCCTAGTCTCATGGACTGGTAACTCAGTTTCCCCATGCAGACGTGTGAAGGGAGCAAAAAGCTTTCAAGCACAGACAGCCTGGGGTGAAAAATAAACGCATGTCATACAGACATGGCCTGGGATGTGAGTGATTGTTATCATTGCAGATGCAGAGACGTGCCATTTCTTTAAATCTCTTTTTTTTTTTTTTTTTTTTTTTTTTTTTTACATGCAACTAGCCTGTGGAAATGTACTGCACTCACTAAAAGGAGGCAACGCTTCCAAAGGGGGTAATTCAACACCTCAAGTTATAATTGTTTCCTAATGCAACATCTTTATCCTATAACACAAATAAACACTTGCCGGTAATGGTGTGCTTTGTTAATTACAATGATTCTTAAAATCTGCCCTAAATATGCATTATATTACAGCGACAATATTATAAATGAGCATCGAGTGACATTCATATCACCTATTAATAGCTGGAGGGTTTTGGCAGGTAGGATTCTGGGATTTATGCAAATGAAGAATGTGTTCTTCTATTCTAATTTCAGTGGATCTCCTCTGTAAACTTCTGCTGTGCTGAATTAATGTCTACAATGCGTTTTGCTTTTTAAAAAATAAAAAATAAAAAAAAGAAGCCACTTACATATATTATAGAGGGATAATGAATTATTATTATTCAAAATGTAGTTTTGTTGCACTCATTTGCATATAATGTTTAATTTTTACAGAATATTTCATTTTAATGCATGCAAAAATGATCAAAAAACTCTCAAAATATGCTAATGTAAATTCTATTGCAACTACACTTCAGCCTTTATTTCTGGGACTTTATTATAAAACATTAAAAAAAGAAAGCTCAACATTAGGATAATTTTTAAAAAATATGGCAATTGTTATGATTTAAGTGCAGGGTGAAACTCCCCACATGTCTCCAATTACTGAAAAGCCTTGGACAAAAATACCTTTGTTGGGGTATGATAGAAATCTCTTTGAACTCAAGGAAAAAGGCATCCAGGGATGTAGTTTTCTGTTAGTTTTGTTGCTTGTTTTGTTGATTTTTCTTAATTTTGCAGTGGGTGGTGTGTTTAAAGGCACTGATGAACATCTCAGCTGGGTTCTGCTGGAGGCATGGGAGTGCTCCAGCAGGGACCAGGAGCTGCCCTGCTGAGGACCTTGAGGCACAGCACCAACCTGTCTCTGTGACAATCAGTTTTTCCAATCTGTAGCATGGGGATTTTATTATATATCTCAAGACAGGCAATTAGGATACATTCATTAGCTAAAGACTCTTCTATCTGTTCTCACCTCATCATCAAAAAGTCCTCATTGGTTCCCTGCTAGTCACTGCTTTACAACCCTGATAACAGGGTTACTGTACTACTGTAGCTAATGCCTTAAAGTCCCTGTCCACTATTGCTCCTTCTGTCCTGCTAAGGACAAATATTATTAAAAGACCCCACACGAGTGCTGGAACAGCCCTTGCCTGCTCTGCTCAGGGCCATATTCAGATGATGCAGAATTGGGTTTGGTCTTCTCTGGGCTCTGAGGGGTTCCCGTGCCAATTGCAGCTCGAAGGTGAAAGCAGTGAGTTCCAGATCACGAGAGTGTGTCATGTATAGACCCTTCTTCTGCTCTTATTATACCAAACCTTTTTTTAAATCTTCCTATCAATTACAATGATTCAATTAAGCACCATGTTCTGGATTTACACACACAAATGTACACACATTCTTCTAAGGAAAACCAAAATGATCATCAATTCATATCTAAATGTCTCTCTTTTTTTTTTCCCCACAGAGTTCACTGACTGGTCTGTGGTTTGAGTGCCTATCTTAAAGACATCTGCTACTGAAAACCTCCTTCCTATGTATATAATTAAGGACATTATTTTACAGCACTCACATTTTTACAGTCTGGCATCATTTCTGTACATAAAAGCTTTGGTACTTCCATCTCTCCCTTATTGCATTACACTTGTTTAAGTTCAGTAGTTCTTATTCTGGGAATAATACTGATGGCCATTCTGCAGCCACAATTATTAAGCCAGGACCTATAAAAGGAGATGAGTTTTGGATTGCACCTATAAATGATGATATGTGGGTTTCTAATGCTTTTCTGTGACTAGAAGTCCTACATCAGATGAACTCCACAGAAAACTACCTGCATCCATACTCTGGGTTGCTTTTAGAAAAATCAGAAAAACTTTCTCCTGGGCACTCCTGTAACAGAAAAGAGATGACAGACTCCACAAGGAAGCACCTTTACCACTTCCAGATGTGAGGGCTGGTGAACAGCACATGGAAATTAAACATGCTGGGAAAGTCTATCCAGGGAACAACACCCATGCTGGACTTGTAAGCAAGGGCGTTGGAGATATTGCCATGCTACGCATGCATGTCGTGCCAGAATGATCATAAATGTTCAACAAATAATGAATTATAATAACATATGACTTCACAATATGGACTCCATTCATATCACAGCTGTCATGAACTTACATCCTCATTTATTTGGAAAGGGCATCTGCCTGAAGTATGCTAAACATAGGGAAAGGGAAATACATTGGCTAAATTGAAAAGTGATGTTTTTTGTTTTTTTTGTTTTTTGTTTTTTTTTCTGATGTTTTTAGTATTCAGCTTAGCAGAATATTTTACTATAGATTGTTTTTTTTCAAGAGTTAAGCATGCAAACCAAGAGGTTTATTTGAAAGACAATAAAAAGGGAAAAAAAGAGCTGAAGCTGGACAGATTTCCAACTTTTTTTTAAGGGAGAGTTTCTCCTGCCACCCCCTGAGCCCAGCCCCTGCTGACCCAGCACTGGGGGAAGGCGAAGCACCTGGAGAGCAGGGATGCTCACCGTCTGCAGGATTCCTCCACCCCAGCACTATTCCCTTCATAAATCATTCCTGGAGCTGAGCTCGGGATCAGGTTTCTCCCCAGCTGAAGTTGGGGGACAGCTGAACACAGCTCACCGCCTGTCCTCATCCTTTGGTTTGAGAGCATCAGCACTCTCTGCTGCTTTGAAAGGATAATCCTGTTTGCTTTAACCTTGCTGTTAGTACTCAGGAGCTGCCTCATTTTTTTGTCCACTCTGACAGCTCCTGGTCTGGTACTGCAGTCCTGTTATTATCTCTGTGAACTCTGTTCGGGGGTAAACAGGCGCAGAAATCGGGGGAGAATTCGGGGTGCCTGGCTGACAGGTGGGGGGGATGGCTACCAGCCTTGTCGTGCCAGGGAGCATCAGTGTTAAAGTGATTAATTTCTCTTCTCCATTACTCTAAATTAGCTAAACAAATCCCTCGCTAGGGCTGTCATGCTGATGTTCAGCATGCAAATCGTTTCTAATGAGCGGGGCACTGTGGCTGGTGGCGAGCTCATAAATCCGTCGGTTCTGATGCTTGGTTCCTGCACCCAGAAGATGATATTAGTGATGAGGCAGCGGCATGCGGTTACTGCTTGGAGAGAGAAACCTCGATTGGGAAAAGGAGGAAAAGATCTGGAACAAGAACATGAGAAGGGGGCAGAGCAGCCCCTATGCAACCCCAGGCCAAGCTCTGCTTAATAACCTCACCTGCAAGGGAGAGAAAATGTCCCGTGGTCTGTGCCATGAAGGAAACTTTCTGCAGAGAGAAGGATGGGGGTTGTTTTCTTCCGAATGGCAATGACTCAGCTGTGCTTTGCAAGCTAAACCCTAAGCACAGTGCCCTCACTTTCACCCTGAGTGCAAAATCCTAGCAACAAAACCTCGCCAACCTTCTCCAGAAGTTTCAGTGGAAAGGGGTTTTCAGTGAATACAAATGGCTTTTTCAGTTGAAGGTGTTTGCCTGTTTTCTACAGAAAAATATTGATTTCAATAGTAATCATTAATTTGCTCAAACCAAACGCCTTTCAGCTAAAATGTGAAAAAAACTTGTTCCCAACTTTTTTGTTGTTCTTTGTTTCTCTAACAAAATGTCATTACTTCCAATTGAAAAACAAGCAAATAAAACCTTTGCCTCCACCAGCTCTATTCCTTCCCTGATGTCCTGGAGGAGTCAATTCCTCAGCCCTCAGCCCAGTGAGAAACCCTGGAGGGATCACAGCATCTCCTCTGCTTCTTTGCTCTTTTCTCCCCACACTGGGATCACAAACATGTCCTCAACAGAACTCCCACCACCAACGGGATTTGAGCATGTGCCTCAGGGACAGGCATGTGCCTAAAGCTTTTTGTTTCATAACTAATGATTTCAGGAGATGCTTTCGTGGCCTCATGCTGAGATCACTGGGTGAGGTTAAGGTTTTCAAAGGATGCTGATAAGTAGCTCGCAGGAATTTCAGATGCAGGAAAGCATCTGCTTGCGCTGCACCCTAGGCATTCTGCTGGCTTAAGCACCATTGAAAGTCCTAGTGGGTGTCCATTGGCATTTTTTGGCACTTACTGCTTTTGACCATCTACCTGAGTAAATTAAAATACTCCATTGGGTGAACAATGATTCTTAAAGTCATATTATTTTTTAATGAGTATCCAGGCAACAACAGAGAATTTATGAAAATGTTTGCAAATTTTTAATATTTCACCCACTTCAGCACGAAGACTCAAACCAGGAAGTATGTTATTCATTATTCATTAATCCTTTTCCTCCCCCACCTCCCTTTCCTGTTCACAAGCATCATGTGTTGCACTTGACCAATCATAATGAATAATGAATTACTGGCAAACAGTCTAAAGCAAACAGTAAAAGCCGATAGGTTGAAAAATTATTTGTTCATCCTATTTGGTGAATACTTACAAATAATAAACCCATTCATATAAATCAGGATCAGTTCATGACAAGTTTGCTAACTGGACTAAGGCTCTGGTTCAACAATACATTAAGCACATGCTGAAGTCAACAGGATTTTTTCATTTGTGCATATGATTAAGGAGTTGAAAAGTTAAGCAACTTGTTGATTCAGAGCTTGGCTTCTTAACACACTTCTCACAACAAACAGCTCCATCCATCTTAATGAGCCCAATCCCCAGTGTTCAATCTCTGGGAGAATGGTAAGAAAACAAATGCATCCTCTCCTGAGTCCCCCCTCCAAAAATCTGCTGAAACATTTCTGTATTTGTTTCTCATATAACTCAAAGGCTTGCCCACTTCAGTGCAGCACTCAGGCTCTGTGCTGACAAGAGGGGCAGCCAAGATCACGTTTCCTTCTCAGCATGTTTGTGATGCTGGCTGAAACTCATGAAATGTCTCTTTGGACTGGTAAAACACAAATTTGAGCTTGTTTAGCCCTGGGGCGCTGAAGCCAAGTTTCTGGTAACAGTAATTCCTGGTTCTTCAGCTACACAGGCAGCTTGTCCTTGAAAAAGAGGCTGGAAGGCTCTGTTATGAGGAGTCAACACACGAATCCAGCAGCCCTGGGGGAGTTGGTGGTTCAAAGGAAATGCCCAGGTGCTTTGTCCAGCATGTCCAGTTTAGGATTTGATCTGAGGCCCCCAGAGTTTTCTGGCCCTTGAGAATGTTTTTAAGCCACAGCCTTGTAATGAACTTCTATTTTGCAATCTTTGCTAAAACAGATTTTTGGCTATTTTGAAATTCTGACAATGTAGTTTTAAAGGAGAGAGAGAACAAGAGAGAGAGAAAGGAAAGGAAGGAAAGGAAGAAAGGAAATAAGGAAGGAAGGGAGGAAGGAAGGAAGAGAGAGAGAGAGAGAGAGAGAGAGAAAGAAAAAGAAAGAAAAAGAAAGAGAGAAAGAGAGAAAGAGAGAAAGAGAGAAAGAGAGAAAGAGAGAAAGAGAGAAAGAAAGAAAGAAAGAAAGAAAGAAAGAAAGAAAGAAAGAAAGAAAGAAAGAAAGAAAGAAAGAAAGAAAGAAAGAAAGAAAAGGAAGAAAAACCCTACTTAAGATACTTTTAAGATACTTAAGCAGAAAGCAACTTTTTTGTTTGTTTTGTTTTGTTTTTAAATAATCTTTCCCAAATAAATTGTTTTTTTAAAAAGGATGAAAACTAGCTTTTTTTTAAGAGAAGTTATGATCAGCATAATTTATGAACTGATGTACCTGTTCCAGTATGAGCCTGTTACCATGCATACTGGTGTTTTATTTAGCAATCAATCTGTCAGAAATGGTTATGCCAGTAAAGACAATGCAGATGCCATTGGTGATAGACATCATATAAAAGTTTGAATTGTTCTATCCATATTTTAGAGAAAATAAGCAATCTTTGGAGCAAATATCATAATCATAATCTATTCATTTGTTAGAAGCACTTCACAGAAAGATCTGACTGCCTTCTGTGGATGTTTGGACATGTCATACTTTTGCACCCAGGGAATCCAAACAGCTTTCCCTAAAGTTCAGAATAAAAAAAGTTCTATTTTATTAATCTTTTGATCTAATAAGAAATGCTCATTACAAAACATTATTATAAAGCTTCTGGGAATATAAATCAATATGTATGTTGCCCCCCACTCCCATCCACCCACTCACATGTCCACGGTTTTTCTTTTTTGTACCTGAAGACCTTTCTGGAAGTTAGTAAGATCAGCCAAGACTGGACAAAGCAAGAGTCCAAAGCAAGAGACATACCTGAGGTCTGTTCCTGAGCCAGGATCAGTCACTGTAGCCCAGGGAGGAATTCGAAGAGAAATTCAAGTCCTTGTGAAGCTGTGATTAAATATTCAACATCACCAATGAGGGGAAGGAGAGCAAAACCAGCAGCAAAAAAAAACTTAATTTCTTTTTTGTTTCTGTTCAAATACAGAAACCTTTGGTGTCCAGGCAGAACTTTTCTTGGGGATTTTTAGAAATGTTCTTCTTATATGAGACCAAAGAAGGAGGATTATGTCTGCTGGAAAGTAATGAGTTTACAATTGGTTATCACCAGCCAGGTTTCTGAGGATCCCACCAAAGCAAGAAGTTGGAGGTGGAGGACAACTGTAGAGCTCCTCTGCAAAGGTGACAGTGCAAACACCATTGTCTCTGCCAGGCATTAGAGACAGACAATTAGCAGACAATTAGCAGAGATCCCTACTCCTGAGCCACTATCTGGGTCTGCAAGGTATATGTACATGATGATGAAGGAACTTTTGTCCAAAGTCCTTCATGGGCCACCTGCAAATCTCTTTACAAAAGGAACTTCAAGATGCTTGAAGAGGTCCATGCAACTGGGCAAAAACTGCTAGTCATCCAAAGCAGGCAGATTGTTTAATCCCTGGCTTTTCAATGAAATATGTAATTTAGCTGAAGTTTTTGTACAAGGTGGAATTTCGTATCACAAACTGCTGCTGATTCCTAGAAATGGTGATGATAGAAAGGCAGGAGACACAGTTTCAAATCCCCACTCCAAAACAGAGCTTTAATTTGGTTGTTCATCCCAATAGCCTCAACAGTCTGTTGATTATTAATGGCTATTTCTGCAGACTGTTAGTCCTTTCACCAGAAAGAAATCTGTTTACAGTGGCAACACAGCAGAAAGACCTGCAGCTTTGGAGGGCTCAGCACAATACCAGCACTTCCATCACTTTGGGCTCTTATGTTCCTTTAGAGATCTCTTTCTACTGCAACAACACAGAACAAATGTTCCCCAAATTAACTCTTGAAAGACCTTTTTCCTCAAAACAACTCTGAGGCAGAGCCCCTTCAAAGCAGGGATATGAACTGGCCAATGGAGTGAATACCTAAGCAGCCATGATTTCTCTGGTATTAGAGATGATGTGACACCAATTGCAGGACTGTCTTCAGAAAGAAAGAGCAGGTCCTTGAGCCTCACAACATGATGTGAACAATTGTGGCTGGGAACTGCAACCTCTCAGGCATAAGAGAAGCCCTTACTATCTTTGTGCATCATGAAGCACAAAATGGAACCCGCTCTCAGTTGGGTCCTTTAGCTGCCACGGTAAAATAATATTATTCAGACAGAGAGCTCAGAGCAGAACTGAGCTCAGTTTCTCTCATATGCACTGATGGAAAACAAAAACAAAAACAAAAACAAAAACAAAAACTGAAAAGAGGCAGTTTGTGACTTGGCTATGGGTCTTAGCAGGTGTCACAGCTTCAAGTCTTCCACATGGTGCCCACTGCTGTGATGGACACTTTGCTGTGGTGGACACTTTGCTGAAGGACCTCACTTAAGGACTGATCACATGAAAAAGATACATATGCATACAGTCTCTAACTACTTTGCTGTTCAAAATGAAAACTAGAGGTTGAATTAGGCTTATTATGGAAATTGAGAGGGGAAAATTCCTTGTAGTGACTGCAGTGGATTTGGCAAACAAAGGGTTAATGGAGTCAAGAAGGGTCTGATGAGTTTGAGATCTCTGATAATGAGTTGCTAAAACTGGCTGGGATAAGAACTGGGAGGACTGAGAGGAGAGTGGTCACCAAATAATGGACTTTCTTTGGGGTGGGAGGAAAGCAAGGCAGGCTTTTGTCTCAGGAACCTTATCAGACTATGAATCAGTAGTATCTAAACAGGGTAATCACCTAAAGAAAAAGAAAGCTTTCCTAAACACTGCTAGTCATTGAGTTAAGAGATCTGCAGGAAGGATTAAAAAAGATGAGGGATTATCCATGAAGGCAACTGAGCTTGTTTCTCCCAATCAGGGACTGAAAGACTGTGCTTTGGGGGTGTAAAATAGCTCTCTGATTCATTTGGGAGTGAAAACTGTTCCCTCATTGGGGTGATTTGCCTATAAATCGTGAAGTTTGCTCTGTCAGTATGTGTAGAGCATCTGGCTGAGTGAGCTCTGTAGTGTGCTTGGGAAGGTTACAGTAATGAAAATGTATTTTCCATTATCTTTTATTTAGAAGTGTTTTTGTTTTTTTTTTTTTTTTGTTTTTTGTTTTTTTTTTTTTTCTTTTTCTTTTTTCTTTTCTTTTTTTTTTTTTTCCCTAAACAAATACAAAGATCAATTATATTCAATATAAGTGGAAGAGATCTAGATCTGACCCCTCTCTACTTCAGCAGAGAAGTGGTTAATCCATTGGAGTCAAAGGAAACAACCTTGTGAAGTAAATGGGCTCAGAATATGACCTGCTGTTAGTGTGCCGGGGGTTGGGATTGTTCTGGAATGACATCAGTGTACTAAAGAAAACAGTGCCAATTAAGTGCTCTGAATCAATTTACATGCCCATAGTGTTACCTTTGACACATGCTTTCAGCAGTACCCTTGAGATGACTGTTTTCCCTTGTGATGGACATTTTCCAAGCATATTTATTTAGATATGACAAACTTGAATATCATGAGGAGGTGGAGCAGCTGTCTGCACTTCTACTCTTTCCAGCCAACAAGTTTCAAGTTTTTCTCTCCCCCTGGCTTTCTTTCTTCCAGACGCAGCAAATGCAATTCCTTGCATGGCCATTACAATGCAAATTTAAGACATGAGCCATTCAATGTGATAACGATTTTAAAGTGTGGCTTGTCTGCAAAATGGGAGCCCTCAGAAGTGCACTGTAACCCATCCAGATTTACACTTGAACACACTGCCATCAGGAGCACGACACTCCAGCAGCACTAAGTCATTTCAGCACGCATGCAGTCTGGTAGATACCTTCAGAAATCATCATCACTGTGTTCTTGTATGGCAGTGTACAACTTGTGATAGGAGATTCAGTTTTAAGGGGCCATGAAGATGACTTGAAGACCAGGCTGCTACTGCAGGAGCGACATATCATGCTCTTAATAAGATAAGTGATATCACTGTTTTGTTGTCCCTTTGGTGAGCACCTAACTTGGGGCCCTTGCTTCTGTATAAGAGTGAAAACTGCAAATTCTTGGAGATCAAATGAGCAGAATGTGAAAGGGAGTTAGAGCTGTAGCATAGGAAGAAAAGGAAACCCAAAGACGTGGTGAAGTTACATTCAGGTGATGTTGAGGGGTCTTCACTCCACTCCCATTCAGTGCCCAGGTTTGTATGGGTGGTCAGTGCTGGCATGGGTGCATGGATACGGACCTGAAATGGGGAAGGAGAACAGGGAAGGCAGAACCTCAGCACTTCTGTGTGTGTGCTCTCCTGGGAAACGCTTGTGTCCTCATTGGGAAGAGTGCAGAAAAGAAAGGATGTCCCAGGTGAGGTGCGAAGTTGTGAGGCTCCCTCTCACCATCCCTATTCCAAGCCCCCCAGGAGAGTCATTACCTCCAATTTAGTTCCACGAATGTCAACAGAAAGGCTGTAATCATTTGTTTGGCAGAGGCAGGGCAGGCCTGAATGTCGGAGGGACCTGTCAGGGTGTCACTTCATCTCTCGCACACTTTGTTAGAGGCTGACAGCCAGCTTGCCATTACCACTGCAGGGCCAATTATCTCTGCACTGCAGGAACATGCCCCACTTGTCACCCCCCCTTCCTCTCCCACTTGCCCTTCCGCTGTGGATCATTAAAATGATTTTGCACACACGAAACACGCGCACACGTGCAGCTGCTCAGCTCAGTGCATTAAACCAGTCCCAGCCGTGGATTCCTCAAACCTGTCACCATGGGCAGGAGTACTGTGGAGTGGAGGGGAAAGATGTACTTTTTTTTTTCTTTTTTTAATATTTCAGAAATTATGAGACATTAAAGGCTTGTGTTTCCCCCTGGGTTTAATTACACTGAATGTATTTAAACCGCTCTAATAAGTAGTAAATCTCTGAAAAGCTAGAGAATACAAGAGGGTTTGTCACCTTCACACAAGGCAGGGGGAAAGTAGTTCTTCATCCTAGAGGGATCTCTCTGGGATATAGAGAAGGGGGTTTTAACCAGCCTCTGGGGCTTGGTCTTCTTCATTCTATACCAGGATGCTGGAAGAGGTTTGAAGTTCCCTGTCACTGACCACACAGCTTCACCTCTTTGGGCACTTGCAGAGGTGTTCAGGAAGCCAGGGCTCTCCTGTTCACAGCCAAAGCCCAGTGCCTTCCCATGGGCAGCTGTATCAGGGGCCCCACACCCCTTATATCAGCACTAGGGATGAGCTGTGCTCCTAGGTCTCCAATTGCTTTCCTTCCTCCAAGCTTCATTTCCCCTGTCCTGAGCATGCACAGCTGATATCATTCCACTCTGAGCTGAGATTGCTATTCAGGACAAACCTTTTGCCACTTATTCGTAAACTCCCTGGCCTCTGGAGATCTTAGACAGACTGTCTTCTCCTTCACCCTATCCAACCATGCCATCTTTCCTTTTTTTTTTTCTTTTTATTTTTTTCCTTCTCTCTCTCTTTTTTTTTTCTTTTCTTTTCTTTTTCTTTTTTCTTTTTTTTTTTTTTTTTTTTTTTTTTCATTGCCACTTTGTAAAACAACTTAAATGTCATCTTCCTGCAATTACCCACAGAAGAGAGAAATGAATAGGAACATTCCCACAGGGGTCCCTGTCTTAAATGAGGCTTTTGTTGTTATAAATTGTTACTCAAAGCAGTACAAGCCTTTGGAACCACTCACGTGTTCCTGGTAACTTGAAGCATGGGGCTTTGAATTCAAAGAGCTTGTTTGGAATCTGCCAGCCTTTCTGGAGGTATGAAATCTGAACACGTAAGTCATAGCAGTAGCAGCAAGTCCTTTTGCTTGAGGCTGGCTGCCACTTCACCAGGCAGAGGTGACTTTGAGTGGTGCCTGCCACAGGATCCTTGTTCCCAGGCACCTGCTGGCCCTTGGTGCTTTCCTTGCATCTGCCTTGGAGGGACCGAACAAGGAGAACATAAAGTAGTATGGCTTCAAAATTTTCCTTACCACCCTGAACCACAACCACCCTGCTTCAGAATAGAAGTCCAATGCCCTGTCTCAACCCCAAAAGATGCAATATGACCTAGTGGTTATAAGGTCTAAGTTTGAAGAAGGCCCAGGAATCCCTTTGCTTCTCTGCTGCTACCTGGGGCTCCTTTGGGTGAAGGATTGCACCACCCCTCCCCACATCTCTGCTTCCCCATCTGTGAAGTGTGAAGGTAGTGGACAGCCTTCCCAGAGCATGTGGGGAATTGCTGGGAGGTTTAACATGAAATGATTTAAATCCCTCTCCTGAAGGCTGGGAGAAACCTAAGTGTTGGCTGAGCTCCACAGTGAGCTGCCATCCTTGCCTGCAGCACCTGAACAGAAAATGCCATGGGAGAGCTAAGCCTTGGGATTACATGGTTGAGAAAAGTAGCTTCTTGTTTTAGTTTTCCCCCTTTCTGTGGGATTTAGGTTTGGGAACATAAACTCCAAGCTTTGAGCAGGGTTATGGAAAGAAACCTCAACAGCTGTACAAAGCTGATCTGCTGCACTCCTGTGTGAGCTCAGGATGCTCAGGATGGAAAGCCAAGACCCACCAACCATGTAACCCCATAGCAGAGTCCTCTGGGAACTCAAGTAGCAATGTCAGACTACTGCTACCAGGCCAGGCCATATATATTTTTTCTCCTCCATGAGAAGGAACTGGATGGGGCATGGATGCAGAGCACTGATATGACCAGAGCTGCAATGCCAAGTTAAGCTGCCAGTCTGAAATTAAACTGTGTAATGAGGGTGTCACTCAATTCTGTAAGGCTCAGGGAGGTGAGAGAGAAGGGAGACAGCCTGGCTCTGTCATGCCACACATACAGGCACACACTTTTCTCCATCCCCTGCCTGTACCTCTCCCCACCACAGAAAGAACAAAACAAAACCTACCGCATCTTCCCAAACAGATCACAAAATCAGCATCCTTTGAAAAGGGGCTAAAAAAAGATATTAAACTTTAAATACCATTTCTTTCCATGCTGCTAAGCAGCTTATTTATCACAGCGTGAGCCCACCTTAAGAGCTGTGACGACAGAAAGCTCCGCTGGTAATTACTGCAGAGAGCCAGCAGGCATGAATGAGTCACCACAATGCCAGTGTGCAGCAGACAAGGTAAGGGGAGACAGACAGACAGACAGGGAACAAGGGCCAGCCAAGCATGGGGCCTTGAAACCCTCTTGGGAAGGTGTGCTGGTACATCTTCTTTGCCTCTTGCCAGGAACCAGGTCTCCAAGCAGAGAGAAGCTGCTGGAGCTTGCTCAGAGGAACATCCTCAGGTCTGCATCCCCTCTTTGGGTACGTGGTCCTGCTGTGCCAGAGGAAAATAAGTCTTCTTGTGCAAAAGACCCTCAGCTGGTTTGGTCTGTGCATACATTCAAGTTGTGCCCTTCAGAAATGGTGCTGAGCAAAGATACCCTTGGTTTATTGCTGGCTGTCCTTCCTGCTAGCAGACATGCTGGCTTCCTCAGCAAGCCCTGTCCTCCCAGCCCCGTGAATTGGGGGGGAATTGAGCCACTTCAGTTAAATGAGTGACATCAGAGTGAATCTAAGGCGACAAGCTGAGCCTGCTGGGAAGGGCAGGCAGCTCAGCACCAAGAAACCTTGGCAACTCCTGCCTAGCCATTAGAATATGTCCCCTCCTCCTGTGCAGTGCTGGAGCTGACAGCAGGGTCAGCCCATGCCTTGCAGCAGAAACAGCAGCTCTGGGAGAAAGGGAGATCATCTCCCCTCGCATCCTGGGAGATGACAGTAGGTGCCATCCTCCTGCCATCCTCCTCTGAGAGAATCGATGGCAGATGTCATCCCTCTTTTTCCTGTAATTGGATGCTCTCAGAGCAACTTACTTCCAAGGTATTTTAGGAGGACTTTACCATTGCAAAAAAAGCATTTCAAACATTATCAGAGCCTGGTGATGGATGCTGAACAAACACATGCAGCACTAAAATTTACTGTGCCAAAGAGTTGACTGAAATAACCAAGTCCCTTTGCAGAGGGGAGAAGAGCTGCCCACATTTACTTCCTAGTCCGGTGGCTGAGTTGGGAGCAGGACTCAGATCTCCTCTTTTCTGTCCACCAGGTTTCTTGGAAAAGGGCCCAACCTGTTCTTCAAGATGGTAATTAAATGGGACACCAGCCCTGAGCAGTGTCTGATTTAGCCTCACACCTGGTGGGCTTAGTCACCAGCACACAGCCTCATCTCCATAAGAACAGTGCCTGTTACCTGGGCTCTGACACATCAAATATGGTCTTAAAATAGCACTGGGTTTCTGACTGAGCTCCTCTGGGATTTCTCCAGATCTGCCTTTCTTGCCAATCACACTTAACTACTGGTGTGGTGTTCTCTAAGAGATGAAAACTTTGTGGTCTTTCACTCCCCCTTGCAAGGGAGCTCATTGCTCCTCTCCCCAGCTGTTCAGGTTCCTCTTACAGCCTTCTGCAGGGCCTGGTGGCATCCGTCTGCTGTGGCTACTCCCAGGAGCAGGTCTTTAGGCTGTAGAGATGCAGAAGTAGTCTTTGGCAGTCAACCCAGCAGTAGCAGATGGAAGTGTGAAGTGCAGGAAGAAAGCTACAAATAGCCGAACAAGAAAAAACTGACATGTCCTGGGCTTGCACATCATGAACCCTTTCAAGCTGTGGGATAGCACTGACTTCTGAAAAGGGCTATTTTAGGCAACATCTCATGAAGTTTGGCTCTCTTCACACACTGGCCTTCATCTGCATGTGGAGAAGACAGTTCCTACAACAGCAGCTTCTTTACTATCACTTGGTTCCCTCCAGTGATGAGCTAACACAGAACCATGTGGAGCATCACCCTGAGCAGCAGGGAGAGCCCTAGTGGTCTTCTGCATGCATCCCTTCCAGATAATGATCCAAAGTAGCTTTCTCATGCATAAAAAGCCTGAGGTTCACAGGTTTCTCCCTGTCCTTCTGCAGAGCCGTGACCTTCAGGAGGGTCAGACAGGTGCAGAGCCATGTGGCTGCTCAGCTGACTTGTTAATGGCCGCCCCGCTTCCAGCAGAGAGGCCTGAGGGGAAGATGGCTTTGACTCCAGAAGGGAAACGGCTATTTCCATGGACACTTATCAAGATGGTGGCTCCGTGCCATCATTTCAATCTGAGGTCCTGACTGGAAACTTCCAGCAGCCCCAGCAGGAGCAACTTGGGTCTGGCCGTGCCAGTAATGAGGCCCAGCTGGCACCTTGGCCAGCAGCTCTCTGCAATAACCCTGCCAAGAGCTGGCTGGGACTGGATGGCAGCAAGGATGAGGAGGACAGGAGTTAGGGAGGCATGAGTGTGGCACCCATCAGCTCTGGAGCTGCTCTGTTGCTGCAGTGAAGCAGCTCTGTGTCATGGGGATGAGGAAAACTCCCCCTCCCCAGAAGGCCTGGGAAGCAAATTTAACTTCCCCCCATGACCTTCAGAGCTCCTCTGGGCTGATCTCTGTGATCATGACTTAGTCTTTTCCCAGTTAAGCATCTTTGGAAGCTGCCAGGTCCTGATCCCAGGGGCATCTCCATAATTTCTGCTGCACTTCAGATCCTGCAAGAGCATCTCATACTGTCCATCTCCCCCACTACTGGCCATGATAGGCTGGAGCAGACGGGTGAGACAGTGGCATGTTGTATATTTACAGTGCCTGTACCTAACCAGCACATACCAGCAGCCAAAGACTGCACAGAACAGAGCAACTTTTACTTTTCAGAGGGAAGAGACAACTACAGAAGCTTCACGGGCTGGAGGAAAGAGGGATTTTCCCCTCTGATGTCCCTGTAACCATGCAGCAAGAGCTGAGGCTGCATTTTTCCCATGCGGCCACCGGAGGGCAGCCCGAGGGAGGGAGCCGACCCCAAACCTCCCCCAAAAACGGGGCTGGAGGGAGCTGCGGGGGGGCAGCAATAGGGGTGCTGGGGCCGAGCAGTAGGGTGGGCTGTGGGGTGCAAACCCAGAGGGGAGTGGGCAGCAGGGAGCAGCTGTAACTGCTGGGGGAAGTTTAACAGTGCAGCGTGAACTAGTTCAGCTCTCTGTTAGGGAGAGGAATTTTATGCCTGTGAGACGAGGAAACCAATTAAAAGCGTAATTCAATCAGTGTGGTTTAGTGGCAGCTTTAAGGGACCTGGATGGGGCATCAGCAAGGAGCTGCCAACACACGGCGGTGGTGTCCAAAGAGGTAAAGCCCCTTTCTAAACAGAGCCTCAATGAGGGATATTTGTAGCCTCCAGCCAGGTCAGGGCTGAAGTTGTGACAGGGCAAGTCGTAGCTACTGCTGACATGAGCTGGGTTTAGAAATAAATCAGGTGGATCTGACAGATCCCTCTGGACACCATGGTAAGTCCTTCCCCATTGAAGTTGGCAGGGCCAAGGGATGTCATGTTAGTGACCGCGGGGCCTGGCTTTCTCTGTTTGAAAGCTGCTTTGATAAAAGCATGTAGGCCAAAATATTCATCTGTGGCTCATGATCATAACCACCTTTGCTCTTAGCATCACTGCAGCACCCGGCAGGAGTAGGCCAAGCTGCTGTGCAAGCACAGGGCAGTCACCAGGAGGGTTTGACTCCCCAGAAATCGTAATTGAATGCTTTGGATTGACCTCTTGGATTGTGCTCACCCCCTGATGGAGCCATAGGCATGTCTGTCCTCTTCTGAAATACAGAGAATGGTGTGGCAGGACAGTGTGGCAGGAACGATGTCTTGGAGACATTAGAGACATGGATTTTGAGCAAGATATAATATAGTCCCAAGCTGCTTGCTTGAAATGCAGATGTGCTGTATTATTCCCAGGGGAAAAGCAGTAAGGGACTCTGATGAACTGATTTTTCCTGCTTTGATTTTGCAATTTCACTTGTTCCTCCCATTGCATCTCAAAAGTCCCAGTGGTTTAGGTGCAAATGTCTTTCTTTTCCATGCACTGGAGGCTGCATTTCAATAGTAGGTGAAACAATGCTTTATACAGATATCTGCAAAGTGATTAAGGACCCAGCAGCAGGAGAGGTTCTACATGTAAGTAAAATATTATGGCACCATTGAAAAAAATAAGGACTTTGCCATTTGGACATAAGTCAGAGTGACCTTTCTTTTCCCTAGTAGACACCAAGTCCCAGCTTCGTGTCAGGAAAGTGAGCGTTGTGTCTCTGACAGCATTCAGAACCAAAGAACATTTACTGTCTGTGAACTCACTTTAGCCTAAAAATATAAGGGTACCTAGGGAAAGAAGACTAAAAGGGAGATAAATGATGAGGCAAATGATTTAAAACTGTTTGGCTGAGGTCACAGTCTGTAGAAAATGCTACTTCTGTGAGCAAAGACTCAGATTTTGTTCTGTCACCAGTATGTACATCATACACAGCCATGAGTATCTTGCCATCACTAAAATGGGCGTCATCTCACTTTTTTCAGGAGTCTGTAGGAAATAAATACTTTGCAAGCCATGATGGACTCACATGCTACAACAATATGAACTACGTAAATACCTAAAATAGACCCATTCCTGTCAGCAAATATCCAGACATTCTGAAATCATTCTCATCAGCTCAATTTCCAAAGATAGATGGTTCCAGACTAGCCTCATTTCTCCAAGGATTTTTTTTTTCTTTTTTGAGTCAGAGAGGGAAAGAGAGAGAGAGAAAGGAACACTAATGTATTTAACCAATCTTGATTTCAGTGTAATATTTCAACTAAACCATATTAGTTTCATTAGTTTTGCTGAGAATTAACATCAGACTTGTAAACTAGTCTCTGCTAATGGTTAAAGGGCAGATGAGAACAAATTAAGCTGAAAGAGGAGTGGGTTTTGGAAGTCAATGAAGGTTTATTCATGAATGACCTTGGGCTGTAATTTTTCAGCTGTGGTCAAGTATTTGTTTATTGGGATTTGGGAGGCAAGGTTTCACAGAAGCAGGCAGGTATTGCACAGAGGAGGATTTGGATGATCTCAAAAGCTGGGGTAAGGGCCTGGCATGCAATGCTATAATTCACAGTTACATGTGTTGGGACTGGGAACACATCCTCTGCAAATGTCACGAGAGCAGAAACATCAGGGTTTACAAGCTGATCAAAGGAGGACTGTGAATCACCAATGAGTTTTGTCCATGAAAATGTCAAATGATATCCTAGGATGTACGAGGCAAAGAATTCCCCAAAGAGATAGGGAGATATTAATGCCATTATGCAAAGTCCTAATGCTCTTTTATCAGGAATATGGCATGACAGCTTTGGTCACCCAGGGTCAGAAAAGATAAATTCAGTGTGGATGGATTCAGGGAGACCATTTGAAAGGCTCTCCTTCCCTTCACTCAGTTTCTGAAACGTGACTAAAAGAGTTTAGTTTGGGATAGAGTGTCTGAGAGAAGGTGATCCCTCTCTGTACGGCAAGGGAGGTAAAGACCCAGGAGACAGTGCAGTGTTGAAACTAGAGAAAAGTATCAGAATGAAATCTAGTGGGCATGCACAGAGCTGGCAACTAGAGTAAGGCAACTAGAGTAAGGTGTCTGTATCTAGATCAGTGGGATTAAAAGCAGCAAGCAACCTTAAACCACCTTCAGCAGCCTGTGCATGAAGTGCTGCTAAGGGGCAGTGAGGAGAAGGGAGCTGGTAGTTTTGGAGGCCGTGACGGTGTCTTTTCCACTAAGTTTGTGGCGAGAGTCATAGCTGTATTATGCCCATGATAATCTGAGGATGTAAAACAGAGGGTGTCAGGACTAACCATTTCTAGGCCAGGCAATAAATCTGGGAAATACCAAGTGGGATTCTGGACACATGAAACATAAAGAAGCCACCATCCAAAATATACTGTGCTAACTATGGAGGTATTGCCTTCTCCTTGCTAGAGAAATATGTCTTTTGGCCTAAAGGTCGTATTTCTGTTTTTCCACTTACTCTAAACAAAGGTTCCTTTTCTAGCCTATCCCCTAAGACAACTGAGGTCTCCCCTTCACCTACACATCCTTCCATGCTCCCTGAAAAGGGAAAACTGGGCTGTTGGCAGCCTGTGCCAGTCCTCCCTAGGAACTGAAGCAATTCAGAATGTACTTGAACAACTCTCCTTTATTTTTCAACAAGCAGGGCTAGACTGGTCTCCTCTGGTTTCCATGTGTCCAAATAAGCAACCTCTCTATAAATCCATCCATAAACATGTAATCTGTACTGCATCAAAGTCTCCTTTGGTATAATCCCTAAAAGAGGCTTTCACATGAGAAAAATATGGTCCATTCTCTTGACATTCGGTGCTGCATGGTTAGTCATCTCAATCTCACTAATGCCCAATAAGTAAAGGATATTTTCGACAAGTCCTGACTAGTATGAGATACATAGAAAAGTAATAAAACATATTTCAAAAAGAGATCTGTTATATTTTCAGATCACAGTAAATCTGAACATAAGCCATGTACAATACCGAGCAGCTCTTTCCTCTGTGTCATACAAATGCAGGCAAGCTTCATCTCCTTCCCAGCAAGCCCCAGACAGGTTACACCCGAGATGTGCTGGGAGAAATCTCTCTGTTCAGCCTTTTGAAAAGGAACAGAGAAAAGGGCCATGGAGTTGCTGTCTGTGGTTTGGGAAGATGAAAGCTCTGCAAAGCAGAGTTTTAACTCCCAGAAAGAGTCCAGACCCACAGCAGTGTCCTGGAGGAAGACATCAATAACAAGGCAGCCCATGGTTCCCCAGCCAAAGGCAACCTCTAATTAACATGGGCTAATTATTTGTCTGCTGCTTGGAAGAAGATGACTTAGGCAGTGGGTGAGCACAAGTTCCCTGGAGGCTGGTGTTACCCCAGGAGGGGATTTCACCAGTGTCTTCCATGAAGTCAGAGCAGGATGGGTGCCTATTGCTTTTTCACCGCTGATTCAGCATCCCCAGCTTTGCCAAGTGTTCAGGCTTTCGAGCCATTTACATCCAAAAGCAATCGGAGAAATCATTTGACAAGCTTCATCCCAAGATGTTGGCAGATAACCAAGACCAACTTTGTTACTCAAAGATTATGTTTGCAGTGAAATAATTTAGGGATTGAGGGATTATCCAACATGGGCCCACAGCCCAACACCACCAGAAGTACCAATCACCTCACAATTCCTGACAGTGGGAAACAATCTCCAGGAGCTGAGATTATTTTTATTTATTTATTTTTATTTTTTTCCTCGGATAAACAAAACCGTTCTGTTCAAACAGTGCTGTCTACAAATCATTAAGGCGATTGGCTGATTTACATCTGGCATTACAGAGGTCAGAACAATAAAACATGGCTTTATTTTTCAGCGAACACACACTCTCTGCTATCCTTTATGAAGGCTGTCAGAAGCCAGTGCACGGGGGGAAGTGAGGTGGGATGCTGCAAGGAGCTAGATGGGGAGGACTGGGAATTAGTAGTGTCAGGGGGATATTGCAGAAGTGCATTTCTAACAGGGTGGAAGTGGGTTTTGGTTGTTGGAAAGTTTTATGACAAAAAGTACTTTTTAATATTTTATTTTATTTTATTTTATTTTATTTTATTTTATTTTATTTTATTTTATTTTATTTTATTTTATTTTATTATTATTTTTTGAGATGACCACTGTGTTACTCCCATCAGGGAGCAGATTTTTGCTTGGCTTTTTGAAAATGGATATGTTGTGGCCCCATGACTACTTCCCACTGGAAACCCCAGCCCAATCAGGGAAATCTGCTATAAAATGTTTTTAGATCAACGCTTACAGTAAATGGAGCTTTTTTAAATTAAAAGTATTTAGCGGCACATTTTGAAACAGTACAGGGCTTTATGGCTTTGGCATCCTTGACTCCCTTGTGCTCAGAAACCAGGAACACAGTGGGTTTTTATGTATCTCTCCCAAGATATTTTTGTTATTTTTATTGGGGTATTTAAAATACTGACCTTAAATAAATGTACTGGGGCCAAGAGATGCCGGGGACAGAGCCTGACAGTTAACTAAGGTCCAGGTCCTACAAGCTGCTGCTCACAGCTGCACTCAGCTGGCTGCAAGAAGCAGCAGACAGCCCCATACAGCTTGTTTGTTCGGATTATTAGACAGCATAATTAGTGGCTAGTGCTAGATCTTGTGCTGCTTCCTCATTTTAGGAAATCACAGTTAACAAATTGCTGTATCACTCATGCCTCATATATTTTTCAGAAATACCACACTGAATATTGTCTTTTCTACATACAAAAGCCTCACCCCTCCACAAAAGCAGAAAACTATCTGAAAACTAAGTGCACAAAAAATAAAAAATAAAAAATAAACATTTGCTCTGAAAAAAAAAACTTCGTCTTCCCTGTGTCATTCTGATCAAAACCTTGGTTAAATGCCAGACAGCAGGTCACAGCCATTTTCTTAAACTCTAGGGGCATCAAATTTTCCTGTCCATCCCTCAGCCTTTCAGGCTGCTTCCCTTAATGATGATATTGATTTTGATTTTAGTTTCATCTAGTTTTAGTCTATTCCAGTGATGGACTCCCACTGCTCCCAACAGGAGATTATTCTATGCTCTGCCAGACCTCACTGATAGGAATCTTTCCCTGACATCCAACTTAAGTTTTCTTTTTTGTTTTGTTTAAACTTTTTATGCTTTGATTGGGTGAAGTACTTAAAGCCAGGAGTTAAGGGTTAGAGAGAGAGGAGAGAGAAGGGGAGGGGAGGCCAGATGAGATAAATTGGCAACCAACTGCAGAAATGTGCAGAAGTTTCCTCCCGAGGCCTGACTTTCTGTTGCAGCCATAGGTTCTATAGAAAATGTATTTGCCCAGAATCCTTTGTAAGGGAAAGAAAGGAAAAGAATCATTATTTAGAGGAACCTGAGCCCTACAGGAGACATATCAAATACTTTCTGGATTAGAAAAAGGGCTGTCATTAAGATGTGAGTTTCAGGTTAGATTTATATATATGTTTTATACATACTTTTAAAATCACCTAGAATTGACTCTGATTATCTATGTGGATCATTTTGCTACTGTACCCTCAAATATTCTTATACTGCTGTAAATGCCACATCAGTCAGATGAGAAGACCATCTAGGACACTATCCTGTCTCTAAAAGTTATTAATAATGGATGCTAGGGAAGAGCATAGGAACTATCACTACTCCCCATGGACCTTCCTAAGCAATTCTTCTTTCTTCTTTTCGTACATGCATTTCCCAGACTGGGAGTCCTTGTAATCCCCTTTCATTCCTCTGATTAGAGTGGGGTAGGATCAGTCATAGGCACGTTGGAAGATCAGCAGATGAACAGCTCAGAAATCTCCTGCATTCCTCTATCTGCTGCCTGGAGTTGCAGCTTTTGAGCCCCAAGGGATATAATGGGAGTTATTTTGTGAACCCAGACAGTTACAAACTCACATCAAAAGAAGTCAGACATAAAGATCTCCATGCAATAATCTACTGAACTGTGAACTACTGAAAAATCTACAAAGAAAATTGCTTGGGAGGAGCAAAGGAAACATAAGACATAGAAGGAGCAGAGGAGGAAAAGTAAAATAAAGTTGGGCAGGAGGAAGTCTGTGAAAATCCTTGATATTGAACTTGAATTCCACTTAGGACAGAAGTCATGTACATTTTAAGGCCAAAGGAGGCCATTAGGATGATTGCAGCCTGATGCTGCAAAACACAAACGGCAGGAGCTCACCCAGTGATTCTCTCATCAAGCCCAAGAACTTGTGATTTTAATTCAAAAGTACAGCCTTTGGAAAAGTTAGTCAGCTTCACAAAAGAGGCTGACTCACTATACCTCTTAGGAACCTGCTCTGATGACTAATTGCTCTTATTGTTAAAAATGAGCCTCTAATTTGCGACATCAACACTGACAACCTCAAATTCCAGCCACCTGATCTTGGTCTTTTATCTGCTAGAAGTAACTGAAGAAGTGGGTGTGTGTGAAAGAAAGAGACACTAAGTCTTGACATAAAGTGTTTTCCCTGTAAACTGCAGGCTGAGGGAGAGGCAAGCCAGTGAGCCAGGAAAGAAATGCAATAACGCAACATGATGACCAGGGCAGGCATGTTATTAGGGCACTGCTGACAGAAGGGATTAGATTGAGATTAGGAACTTTTGGATTTCGTGAATCTTTTGATCTTTTGTGGGGACAGGAAATCAAAACCAATCTCTTCCTTGCTTACTTCAGGGAACAGAGAGTGGAAGGAACAGAGTGATGATGAGGAAGAGACACTGAGGTGCAGAAAAACAAGAAAGTGGGTTTTTGCAAGAGCAGCAGCAAAATCAAGGGAAGATACACAGCAAAATGGACTCAGGTGCAAAACAGTGCATGGAGAGGTTCAGGATGAACAGGTAAAACAAACGTGATAGCAAACCAGAAGGTATGGACTGGGGAAAGAGATGCAAGAGCAGACAAGGAGCCAGAAAAGACTAGATACATCACATGGTGTCTTCTGTTTCTAATTCTCTGCTAATAGATCTAAGCCCTGATTGTTCTACTTGAAAGCCACCAACTTCAGTGATGTTTTGCACAACAGAGAAATATGTATCAGTTGTACATGGCTGTTGCAAAAATCAACAAGTAATTCCTAATTTAAAATGTAGAACTTAACCAAATACTGGAAAGCAAGATTTTTTTTCCCCTTCTGAGCAGTTTATTACTCAGCCGTATAAAAATACTGCTACTAGTGAAAGACAAATTGCCCATATATTCTGATTTTTGCATGATGAATTCTAAGGTCACAAAGAGTCTGTTAAACACAAAACGAGGAACAGAAATTGTAACCAAGGAGTTCTGGCAAGACAGATGTTAAATCTGCACAATTTGACAAACTTGATTCCCTTGCCAAGCATTTCTGTAGCCAGTTATGACCGTGTCCCTTCTAAAAGCCTGTTAATAAGACCAGCATATAATTGTGGTGTCCTGTATGTATCAACAGCCAGTAAGATCAGAACTCCTTGTTGACTGGTGGGAGTCGGAGTTCTTGCCCCGTGTCACTGGAAGGTAATTTCCTTTAGCTCTGCAATAAACTCTCTGCATTGACCTAAGACCTCCAACATTACGAGTGGTTAACAGCATCCATAAAAATAAAATGTGGATACAAAATATCTGAATTTAAGTAGATTTGCTGGAATTTTATTAATTTATAGAAGTTGAAGGTTATGCCATATGTCACTAGAAAGTAATTTTCTCTGGATGTGCAATAAGGGCTTAGATTTGATTTATGACCTAAATATTGCAAGATATTAATACATCTCCACGCCAGATGGTAATGTACATGTGAGGAAATGTACCTTTTCTATTCTAAAATTACAAGAATTTTCTTTAATTTACTAGGATAAATTCTATCAATGGCATTCATTAATTTTTGAATGCTCAGTACTTACGGGGAACATCCCCATCTCTCAAACAGATAGCTGTGTTATTCCTCTATGAAATATATTCAAAATGTTTCCAAAAACTGCTTCAGAGACTATATATGTGGTACCCACATGTATATCTGCTAGAGTTGTCCAGACTTGACATGCTTCTTGAAACAGACAATGTTTTGGACTCCTGGGATCCAATTTAGATACTGTTGGGGATTACAGCTGCAAACAAATAAGTGGGAAATATGTATTCAGAATCTAGTTACAGAAGCTAACAAAAACATCAGGCAGGTTGGAAAGAAGGGCTCCTTTACAACTCCAGGGCAAAAATTCATGAGAAGGCTGAACAGCTATTTTAAAATTTACCGATGTGTTCTTGTGAAATGCAAAGATATCCCAAACTTTGTTTTCTAGGGACAAGAGCTGGCTCGCTATTTTCCGCTCTTTGCTTACAACTGCATTACATCCAGTGATTTCCTGGAGAGATGTTAATATCTTATTTATATACTAGGTAAACAAGATGCACTATTCTACCACCAGAATAAAAGCTGTGCACCAGGACTTCTCATATTCCCTGGCTATCAGTGCATAAAATCAACCGTTATGCCAGTTCCTTTTGGAACTACAAGTCCAGACTAAATAATAAAGGTTTGTTTCAAAGGATTTCAATTTCTGAGGAAACTCCAGTCTCTCAAAAAGCAGTTTCCTTGTGAATGAGGGGGTCTCAGTACGACAGTCATCTGCCCCATGGGAGGACCACAGTGTGTGATGGGAACTGATGTCCAGCTGAGGAATCAAAAGCACAGGCAAGAAGAGAGAGGCAAAGCACACATGAACTGTTCCCAAATCCTCTTGCAAAGTCCATTTTAATGTTGTTCCAGTACAAAACACAGCAATTTTGATTTTGCAGGTGGACGCTTTCATTTCAGATTCACTTCTCCTCTGCTCACTGCCATGAACTCACCTTAAATGTGACTTTAGCACAAATGGAAAATGTGGTGGAGGTGTGATTTTGATGAGGGAAATGATATCATTTCCAAGGCTAAGTAGGCATTATTCAAATGCATAGTGTTGTGTGTTTAGAGTTTTGCTTCATAGTTTATTCATGCCCTTGGGTCACTTTTCTGCTCTTAGCGTGGAGCCAGAGTCAGATCTACGCTCGCATTTCCTTGGCAGCCACTCTTGTTCCCGGGCTGTTTCTTTCTTTTTTTTTTTTTTTTTTTTTTTTTTCTTTCTGATGTTTGCCTCAGCTCTGCCTGTTGCATTTTTTCCTGCATCCTCGTAGGGAGCCATCTAAAGGGCCTCCAGGCTCTGGGAGCTCGGGGAATGGTTTACACAGGTTCTGTTTGCAGTGAAAGACTGGACCAAAGGCTTTAAATGCCTTGTGATTGCCTGCTGGGAAGCTGATGGACATGTGAACAGCAGGGGTCCCATCAAATGACGGAGGAGAAGGGTTATTATTTCCCCTACCCTTCCCTGACATCCCAGACCTGTTATTTCAGGGCAGAGCAGCGAGCAGAGGAAACAGAGCCTGACTCCCTGGCTAGGTTAGCATTTCAGATGCAAGACACCAGGTGGCTGGAGTGACGAGAGGCTGTCACAGGCTGAAACGTTTGCTGCCTTGAATGAGAAATAGCACTCTGAGAAAAGTCTCCCCTTTGCAAAAAGGTCCAATGCAAATGGGTCGGGGGTGGAGGGGAGCTTTGCAGGTCCACAGCTGAATTCACAGCAATAACCCATTTTCTGGTTTTGCTACAGACAAAGGCATATGGGGCTGGGAAGCGCAGGATGAGGTGTTGTAGTTACTGCGGCATCCAGAAAAAGCATTAGCAGGAGAAGTGAGTGACTGATGGCTGATTTGTCCTGAGCGCATGTCGAAAGAACAAGCTTCCTCCTGCAAATTGTTTTCTCCCTGCCTCAACCAAGAGACGGCTGCTATTCTGGTGAAGTGACAGATGCTGCTACCAGTCATATGACTAGGCAAAAACGCTCTCATTTTTAGGAATATGGGATGATGTGTTCTAGTATCCAAGGGTAATTTCTTACTATTTATTCTTGCTTGCCCCTGACACATCCCCTGCCATCTATTTCTAGATTTTTCCTCTTGGGTAGCAGACTTAAGTCTGTACTTTTTCTTACAAGCCATAAACAGAGAAGAACAGTGTTTCTGCAAAAATACACACAGATACAGAGATACTTATGCAATACTGCATGTCCCAGTACCATCCCACAGCCATTGGTGAGGACTGGAGGATCTCTGTCTTGGATGTTATATAGGTGCAATTGTGACCGTGAAGTGAAGGCAAATGAGAATCCAATTTCACAGAAATTTAAAGTAGTATTTTTCCACTTAGAAAAAGTGACACACAATTACCTTGTGTCATTTCTGTGTCACTACTCATCTTAAGCTGGGACTGAGTTGTGTATACGTTAGTTGTTGTACATAAAGCATGAAAATCAGACACGGCTTCAAAGAGCTTTCTGTCTAGGTATAAAGCACGAAATGCATAAGACAGATGGGAATGTAGGGAAGTAATGAGATGAAGTGGGTCAGAGCGAGAGACCAGAGCCAGCACGGTAACTGCCAGGTTTTTTGCAGACACCATGACGATGAGTTTGATTTAGAACGGGATTTGGGGAAGTGTGACAAGATAGCCTCGGAGATGTTAAAGAGAGCATGAGGAGCAGTATGGGATAAACACAAAGATAACACGTTTGAAGATGGAAGCAGTGGGCGAGGGAAGGCTGGCACCGGGGGCCAGTTGGAGGTGAGAAGCACCCTTTCCAAGCTGAGTGACAGATGAGGCAGAGGGTGGGTGAAGATGGACTGCGATAGCAAGTGTGTGCAGCATATGTTTGAAGTGATAGGGAAGAGGTGCCACCGGAGGAGAGGATGCGGAGGGATGACACACTGACAGCAGTGGGCTGGGGAAGAGATCTCTGCACCCGTATCCTGCAAAGAGGTGGGAGCGGAGCCGGGCTGTATTTATTAATACCAGGGCAGTCCCTGCAGTCGTTACAAGACATGAAGTGTGAGGCTGGACAAAAGCTTTGGCTGCAAGGCAAGACAGGAAAGGCCACATCTATTTAGAGATGTTATAAGTAAAAAGGCTTCTAGAGGCATAGCCTGGGTGTGAGGCTTTGGACGGTGACCTGGGCTGATGCCCAGGCTGTGGGGTTAAGTGACAGCCAGCACAGGGGTACTCACGCTGCTGGAGCTAAGTGGCAGCAGGAAAACACTGGGGTGAAAAGTAAGGTCCTTGCACTAGCCATTATGACCCCAAACTGATGGTTAGACAGCCCCAAGGAGATGTCAAAGGTTTCCTAGTAAAGTGGTAGAAATAGAGAAGCCATTGTTATCCTGAAGTAATAATACAGGTGGTGTTTATCCAGTGCAGAAATGACAGCCTGACGTCTTAGTAGAAATTGCACTGGCACTGATTTGCCTTTGGATAATTGTTCATCTTATGTGTTGCAAGCTACTTGTTGGCTAACACCCAGAACTCCTCAGACTAGCTTTGGCATCCTTCGTCTAAGCTGTGATCATTTTCATATTTCACATGTCTTGGCTTTCACGTAGGCACATGGCACGTATAGGGATTTCTTCTGTGAGTGGCGGGTACATCTAAAGCAGGGATGTCTCAACAATATTATTGAGAGGTGGGGTTCTGCCCCTGGTCCCCATGAGCCAACCTAGACCTGACTGGGGCCAAGGGGATGGGTTTCACTGTCTGCAGATGCTCATAGCTGTCACCATAATGCTCGATAAACTGTACTTTTCATTCCTCTGGTTTTCATTATTCAGTATTTATCTCTAATAGGAACATATTTATTTACATATTTTCCTGCAGGCAGAGGAAGGGATTTCCATAGTGTGGAGCATAACATCTCTGTAAAAGCAGGGGAGGGACAGCTGGTTGGATTCCCCTCTAGCCCTGGGCACAAACCCTACCACCGCACTTTTCCCAAGGGACCAAGCTTTCCATGTGGTGAAGGCCCCACAGTCTGCCCTATTGACAGCTGATCTCTCAGTGCCCCCGTATCAGATCTGTCCCAGCCACGTTCACTGAACACATCAAGAGGTGGGTGGGAGCCACAGCCTCTACCCTCCAAGCCTCCTTCCAGAGCCTCCAGCAAGTAACAGCAAGCAGGAATTTAGAAGCAGCTTTTCCTGGCAACGGAAGTCATATTTTGTTTTGAAAACATCCCTGTGCTTGTGGAAAAAGCTAAAATAAAAACTCCATGCCCACAAAGTCTATCTATCTTTTGCATTCGCTTTGTCTCAGTGTCACCTGCCCTCCTGGGGAACCATTACGACACACTTGCTGCAGCCCCCGGCTTTATGTCAGCCTCCTGACGGCTTTGTCCTCTCCTTCTTTGTGGGTCCAGTCCTTTAGCAGATCAGTGTCTTTTGATCTCACTCCTCTCAGCGTTGTCAAAACAGCCCTGTCAAAACAAACCTGTCACAGGGATTGGGAATGAGGAGTCCTCAGCTATAAACCTCGCTGTTATGTCTGGGAGCATACCGCTTATCCGGGCCACTCTTTTATAGCTCCTGTCTTTTTCTCTCAGCTCCTCCTGCTGGAGTGATGAATTCCAGCAGGGTGACTTTACACAGGTGTGCTGAGGGGTACACGGTATTAATGAGTCATATGGCAAATATTTCCTTGCTTTCCCTAAATTTTGTCGCTGCAGTACTTGGCCACCTCGGGACACCAAAGCATGACAGGGAAGTAGGGAATTTAAGGCATGTGGAAACTCTGCATTTTTTGTTAAAAGTCATAGGGGATGTCTGTGAAACTCGAATGGTAGGTTTTGTTGGTCCTGGACTTGTGTTCCAGCAATCTCAAAAGGGCTTAATTAAAGTTTATGCTAAAAGAATCCTATTTTTATGTAGCTAAAATAATTGCGATAAGCTACAGCTACCCACGGGTATATAATGACTCCCTCTTAGGCAAGGGGCACGTAGAGAAAGTATAGAAAATGATTAAAGAACTCAACCTTAGTGGGCAGGGTTTTGGAGGAAAGACTTTGGGATTTAGCCTCTTATCTCCAGTTTTCCACTTTCACCAAGATTCAAGAGAGATAGGAGAACTAATTTCTTCTCTCTTTCCATTATAAGGAGCACATTTTTCCAATGTAACCCCTGGAAAAGGTATCATCAATCACTGTTCTTTTAATCTGGGAGCTGTGACTTCCAAGAGTTTGATGAATAGGTCCAGAAGTTCCTGTAGTTTGTGACCTTCCTTTCTGGAGAGATGGAAGGAGAAATTCTAAATTTCTTATACTTTATACTTCTCTGACTTTGATTAGGAGTCACAATGTAGAGAATATTTAGTAAAAACCTGGCTGGATATTGGCATGGGGGGAAGAATACTTGGCTGAAAATTGTAGCATTTGTCACACACACAAAAATAGTAATAATAACAACTCCATGGGAGGAAAAGCAATTTTTGATGTTATTTGTCCCACAGAAAAAAACACACCTCTATGATGCTTTATTTGTGGCTTATGGGTAACAGATAGGAAAGATCTTAAAAAAAGAATTTGAACCACTGTATATGGAACTTTATATAAAATTAAGTTTGATGTCTGGAAACAGAGATGTTCAGTATTTTAATAGCTGATGATAACAAACAGTAAGGTAGTTAGACTCCCTCGTTGCGCAAGTCCTCTGTGATCCTTTCATCCATCAGCACAGGGTACCTGGCATATCTGCAGCTCTGCAGAGCTGCTCTTTCTGGTGTGTGAACAGCGGAGACCCAGGAGATGCAACCAGCAAAAGCAATGTGTATGTTATAGTTTTAACATCAATGGATTTCAAAGTCCTCAGACATGGGTGAACAGCTACTTTATTTTGGGGATAATAGGAGGTATTAGTAAGGGTAAAATCTTCCAGCATCCCAGGCTTCAGACTTGATGTTTCTGATGGGAGAAGATGCCTCTGACCTGCGATTACTGTATTGTGCAAGTGTGATCCTGCTGTAATTCTGGCTTGAATCAATCATGCCAGCAAAATCAGTGCCTCTTTGATCAGAACAGCTCCCTGTCCCGCATGGCTGAAGGTATAAAAACACCAGTCCTCCTGTTCAAAAGAGAACAGGCATTCATAAATCAGGTTGGCAGACCATAAATTCATTTACCCAACAGTGACATGGTCAAAAGCAATTTGGTGGGCTATTAAAAGCCTATGGGCAATGCTGGAATAAACAAGGGATGGAAGAGGTGTGAGGAGAAGAAGAAAGAGGCATCTTTATCCTCTGCTGGGTGAGGTACCACTGCCCTGAGGCAGCTACATGGAGCTGAGGGGCTGGGGTGTCTGTCCTGGAGCTGTAAGACATCCATCCCCCTCGCTGCCAAAGCAGAGGTGGGAGGAAGAGGTTGGCTTAAGTCTCAGCCCAGTCCATAAAAACAGAGGCACGTAAGAAGCCTGCACGCAGTCAGGCAAAACTCATCAGATGAAACCCTCCCCGTGAGACATGGTGTTTCCATGCCTGCCTCCCCTTTCCTGGTACCCGATTTCATCTTGAGATATATATGTATTATATATTATACATATATATATATATTTAAAGAAAATTACAGCAACTCTGCCAGTTGCTTCAAATAAAATAGCTCTGTTGAAATAACGCCATGTCTGAGAGATTGGGTGTAATATGGTTAAATGCTTTTACAATCCCCATTAAAGTAAGTGGATAGAAATTCATAAAATATTTATAGCATTTGAAAAGTATTCATTCACAGATCCATCCAGAATGCGAAACAGGCCCAGAGCAGCAAGCGCTGAAGACAGATGTTGATACCATGATGTTCCTCTTGCACGGGGACAGAAGACGGACTTAAGTTAAATCACACAGCTGAAAAGGAAAGAGCCTGAGTTCAAATCCTGTGCTGCAGTTTGTTTTAATCCAGTTACTAAACCAAGCAGTGCTCCGTTTTCCTGCTGAGTATAACGGAAATAACAATCCCAAGCTGACAAGGATACTGCATTACCACTATTTCTACCAAGAGGCCGGGGGCATTAATGAGACCTCGGAGTGGGAGAGGAGCTGTGATTTAAATCGAAGTGATGAGAGAGGGGCCGGTTGCCTTTGAGTCAGCACGGAGATGACCTGATCTCTCTCAAAAGGCAGCCGGCTGCATGGCTTCCTGCCTGTGGCAAAGGTAATAGCAAAGCTGGCTGCATCCCCCTCTTTGGCAATTATACGTGAGTCTCCTGGGTGTTAAAATCAGCTGACGCTCCTCTGAAGGAGGAAGGTTTTTAAAAGAGGAAGAAAATAAAGTTGTGTCTCTGGAGTTGGTTGGCGTGCGAGTAAAATGCGTGTCTGACTTCTTGCCTCGAGTCCTGTGTCTGCAGCTATGGACTGCTCAGTGCCACCCCTGGGGAAAGAGAAAAAGGCCTGGCAAGCTGAAGGGCTGGAAAAATGACAGCAGGATTAGGAGAAGTCGCTACGGAGAGAGGGACCAGAAGGAAATGCCTGGGCAGGATTAAGTCAAGATCTGGTGTTAATCTAGCAGCTTCATGTTGGGAGCAGCTTTGAACTCTTTGGCCAAGATGTGGACAAGGTTTTGACCAAAGGAATCGACAGTAGCTGAGGAGCAGTAAGGTGAAGGAGGAAACCTTCTGCTGGTGGGGAAGGAGTGGAAAATGACCAGTGCAGAACTGTCTGCCCTTGTCTGAGGGTGTCACACCAGAAGGAACTCATGTACATCACACAGGGAAAGGTCCCAGACTTATCTCTGTCATCAGGTTTTAGAGAAATCCCTCTAAAGGGAAGCACGTAGAAGAAATCAAGACAACGGTGGCTCCCAGGGGACGTTGTCCCAGGGCTGAATTCTTGCAGTGAATGTCACCTTCTGTTGTTTCCAGAACAAATCTGTGAAAAAAACTCAGGACACAACGCTCTCCATCCTCTTGTGTCAGTCTCTTTTGAGCGGTCATCACCTTGTCATCTCCTGTGAGGATCAGAAGGCTCCTAGTGGTTCCTCTTCATTAGAGATCTCAGTTTTCATTCACGCCAGCTTTACCTTCACGTCACTCACTCAACTCAATAACAAAGGAGCAGAGGACCTGGGTTCCTACTTCTTCATTTTGCAAAACAGTTAAATTAGCCTTGGGGTCATAGGCAAACGCCAGTCCCTCTGAACTCTTCTAGCATACAGTGGCTACACAGCAGTTTTGCTGTAAGCATAACCAAGCTTACTTTAAACTTAGCAGAACACTGCTCAAAGTGGGCAAATTTATTCTTTTTTTTTTTTTTTTTTTTTTTTTTTTTTAAGGGGCTTTGTAATCCTCATCGACCTCCAACCTGCTGTTATCTAACTCAGAAAGCTTATGTATGTATCCCCCATATACAGACCTTTAATACAGACATCCTCTCATCTGGATACTGCAGGTAGGACCTTACAATAAACTAAAAATAATTTCACCCAAGCTGAGGACTTTGCCCAAGTTTCACTGGAAAAAAAAAAAAAATAAAAAAAAAGTATTTTACTTCCTGCACTCAACTGCGGTGCTGCCATTCCAGTTACACAATTACTGTATCTCAGAGGCTGCTGCACATCAGAACCAAATCTCTCACCAGTGTGCAAATTAGAGTAAAACAGAGCTTTGGGATCCATTAGACAGAAAGTGTCAATCTAAGGTTATTTTTTACTGAGGTTAACTTCCCATTCTCTTCGCCTTGTTTTATCCTCCAGCATGGCAGCAAGTTGTGTATGTTTATTAAATGCATTAAATATTCCCCTATAAATATGTATTTATTTAGTTTAATAAATATATATTTACAAAGACATATTTATACATATGTTTATAAATATTAGTATAAATACGTGTCTATTTATACATTAGCATACTACAGAAATACAGTTAGCGAATGCATTAAATATAATGAAGAGCTTGCTATTTTCCATCACACTGGAAGCTGATCTGTCTTTCTTCTGCTTGTTCTGAGCTGCTATCTAGACTTGCCTGTGTGTTAAACCTTCATATCCTCCACACTTTGGGGGCTTTCTCTCATGTTGTACAACAGAGTATCTGTCTGAGAAGGAGCAGGAAATTCGGTCTCCTGATTTATTGCTGATCGGGAGCCATAAATTTTCCTTAGGGGAAACACAAGGATGTAGATCATAGATGTGGGAACTCTGGATCAATATAATTTTTTTCTTATATAGGGTGTAAGCAGCCAATGATCCTCTCTCACTGGAGCAAGCAAAGTGATTCACCTCTCAGTGTTATCTTCCTCATGCCTGTACTACTACACGAGACAAGTTCAAAAAGCCTGAAGACTTTTTTTCCTAACCTCTGCAGTGATTTTTTTAGCCCATACTTTTCAGGCCCACTAAATGCTTAGTAAATATGACCTCTTCTTTGTACAGCAAACCATCCCTGTGGCTTGTGTAGCTGCTTCTCCTACCTAATGTGAAGGACAGCATTATAATCACTCTATCTTCTTCTCTTCAGAGACAGAGATGAAACAGTATATTCCTGGCAGTGGAAAGAGATGCTCTAATTAAAACCTGAGCATATGAACTTAGGAGGAGTGGGAATCTCCTGCAGGCTTCCCCAATGAGACACGCTCCCCAAAAGTTCTTGCTGTGTAGTAAGCATTCAGTGCCCTAAACCAAGTGATGGACTCTTTGCAATCATACATTATAGTGATAAGATACAAGTTCATTTAATTCATTCATTTTTATTCAAGACTACTGTTTACCATCTTTGTCTTCAGCATTAGTAGACCTCTGAAGGATTAGATGAATGATAACAGAGATAACATACCAGGAACCTTTCATGTAGAGCAGCTGTGATCATGTTTTTTAGATCCTGGACATCTCCTGTCCAAGGATTTAAGTCCTCTTACCGATGTTTATTATCTACCAAAGAAGATGTGCTTGTATTATAACCATCACAATCCTCTTGCTTGGCTAAAATCACGTATTAAACCCGTGTCCGAGCCTAGAATTAGGACCTGCAACAAAGATGCCTCCTGCTTCCTGTATCTCAAATCTCCTTATCCATAACCCATGTTCTCCACCTGTCTGCCCTATAATGCAAGAAAACATTGCTCATGGAAGGCATTCTCTTGGAAATTTGCCCTAGCACTGCAGTAAATCCACACAGGGGCACGTGGTCTTCTGCTACCTGCCCTCAAGGGCAGATTTGCCAGGCCAAGACGAGTAGTTCTGCTTTCTTGTATTAATAGATGGGATAGATTTGAAAGACCATGCACACTTTTCCTACAGAGCAAATGCTGAATAACCTCTTTTTCTTCCTCCTTCTCCTCCTTTTCTCACTTACAGTTGCTGTCTGCACAGCTGGTAAAATAGATAGGTCTTTCTAACCCTTTCATGCATGCTCTGTGAGTCCAGGTAGCTTTATGAATATGGTAATGGTTTCCAAAGCATGTCTGGACTGGAAATAAGACAGAAAGCCACAGAGGCTGGACTTGGAGAGATAACTGCAGAAACAGCTCCGCTGCAGGAGAGACTAAATCCTCACTCCAGGTCAAATTAACTGCCTCCCCCCATTAGTATGAGGAAAGCTCCAGTGCTCACCTGTTTGCTGATTACATCCATGAAGAAAGCAGCAGCTCTTGTTTAGTTTATTACTAGAAGGCCCAAGCTTGTGATAAAACGCATTGATTTATACAATGGGGGATCCTGCCTGGCACTTCAATGCAGTTGTCCTGCTGAGAAAATTACAGATAAACTCTTAATTTATTCTCCCTTTAAGGTAGAGAGGGAAAAAAAAAAAAAGAGAGAAAGAAATAAAGAAAGAAAACAGAAACAAAACAAACAAAAAGTCAACAACAACCTTTTGGTAGTGCTCATGAAAATTACTTTTTATCAGCCTGCTTCTGAAGGTTGATTCCCCAGAGATACCACCCTAGGTTCTCTCCCAGCAGGGACCATGCATTACGGTCCCTCCAGCTCTGCTTCTTCCCCCGGAGGCTGACTCCAGGTGGTATCTCACACATGGTGTGAGATGCTGACACCAGCTCCTGTGCTTCTGGCAGTGAGGAGGTGGCAACTCTGCAATAGTCAGCACCCAGGCATTTCCAGGACTCTGCAAAAGTCATCTCCTGCTCTATGCAGGCAATGATGAATAGTGACTGATGGTTTAGCCAAGGGGGGAGGCAAAGGGGAGAGCTCTGATTTCTGGGGCAGGTAAGAGGCATTTTAGACAAGGGAAGCAGGAAAAAAAAAAAAAAAAAAAAAAAAAAAGGAGAAAAAGGGAGTGGCAAGAGGAAGGAGATGGATCTTAGCTTTACAAGTGATGCCTTTGACAAATGTTTGAGATCTAACCTTGCTTTAAAAAATTAATATTGCCCAGAGCCCAGAAATAAAATGAAGCAGTACATCTAACCTGCCAAGAGCGCAGCGTTGGCATCGTGCATGCTTCTGCCCCTGTAGGTGCTTGTTTTTGCTGGGATTTAGGGGATGACTGATAACATAAATGATTGCTCAGGAAAGAAGCCACTGCTCCACATCTTTGGCTTCCCTTGGAGCTTCTCAAAGCACCAAAGCCTTATAATTGGTGATAAGTTTAGAGGGGGTGGGATGCCATCCTGTGAGGGAAGAGATGTTCAAAAACATCTAGTGGAACAAAAATCTAAAATCCATGTCCCATGGTTCCCAAGCATTTGGGAAGTCCGGCATCCTGGAAGGAACTCCATAGCTGAAATGAAATTGTGGATTAGCAAGCAAGCTCAAGGTGAAGTCACCTCTCCCACATGAATGCTTAAAGATACTTACAGTGTCTCTATTCTGCCTCTTTCTTTCATTGCCTGATCTGGCCAGGTGCTTCTTTTTTCCTGATAGACCTCCTTTCTTTCACATTTTGAGAAAGCTGAGCTCTTCAATTGCTGATGTCATGCTCTTCACACTTTGCTGCATTTTCTTGCTTTCTCTAATATCTTTTATACAATAAGGTGACCAAAACATGTACATTGTCCCTGTTCTTGCAACTGAGCAAGAGCTTTTTTTTTGTCTGGGCACCTGCCTGAAACAACCGAGCAGCCCTCCTGGCCAGCCCACAGGGGCCTGGAGTTTGCAGCTGTTAAGAAAATTCCTTTAAGAGTCTTTCCAAATTTTAATGGCCTGGCATGATATCTTTCAGGAATTTCAGTTCTGTTTGTACAGCAAATACATAGAAAAAATGTTCCCTAGATCGTTACCACACATTTCCCATCTAGAGGTGGGAAAGAGAGAAAGAGAGAGAGAAAGAGAGAGAGAAAGAAGACAAAATTATAGCAAAGAAAGAACTCATCCTTTCCTGGGATTTTCCTGGGTAATATATGTGTATTGTACATACCTTCTTCAGCTTTTAGATTTATTTCCTAAGGTTGGAAGAAATAGCTTGAAGCCCCACTCCACGGAGCATTACTCTGACCTCTCCTTTTTTTCTGACATTGATGGATTTTACCTTCTGCACTTAAAAAACCTTGCCCTCAGACGTGCCTTCCCTGGACAGCAAGAGAAAAAACAACCAGATGTCATCTTTCCATCCCCAGCCCACACTGGGCCCATGCTCGCTATACCTCTGAGCTTTGTGGCTGCAGAGCTGCTCCAGTGCCAACAGCTCTGCTCCCAAACAGGTGCTATATATATGAGAAGCTCTATGAGATGCTGTCAGGAGGAAACCGGTGCTGGGCTCTGGTTAAACTTTTCCATTTTCTCTCTGTACAGGGAGCTGACGTGGGTTCCCTGCCCACCTTGTGTCTGCCAGCGCTTGCCCAGACTTTGCATTCACACGGAAGCTGGTGCCTCGTTCCAGTTGTGCTGCCTGCACAGATATGCCACCGTTTTCCATCCCGATGGCTGGGAGAACATGCTCAGAAGAGGGATCATGATACCTATTCACAGCTTTCCTCCTGCCAAAGTTAACAGCATTCTCCTCTTTGATCTTGACATTTTTTTTTTTTTTTTTTTTTGTGTGTGTGTGTGTGTGTATGTGCATCTCCAAATGGTTTCTCCAAATGGTTTGTTAGACTTTTTTTCTTTTTTTTTCCTTTCTGAATCCCTGGCAGCTATCTTTAATTAAATCGCAATTCCCTAGGTGGCTTCCCTCTTCTGTTGCTGATTAGCAGAAACAGCATCTATAACCCCCCACTGCTGGAACCAAGACTTGTATGTCTCACACTTCCCAAATCTCCTCTCCATCTCCCTCTAAATACAAGTGTTCCCATTAATAATGATAAAAACATCTCATGGAGCTTCTCATTCCTTCAGGGCCCAAAGGTGCTTTACAGGCCCTGCAGGGAGATAGAGAGGCTGGGAGGATACCCAGCACCTTCCAAAAAGCTGCTGTCTGTGCAGAAAAGTGCAGCACACATCCCGTAGTGGGAGCACTGCACAACAGAGACAGCTCCTGGCCCAGGAGATGAGGGACGCTCATACTCTGGCCCCTTTGCAAGCACCCCCAAGTCATCTTGCACTGACTTGGGCTGAGGCTTGCGGCAGGTGTCTGAACCAAAATACAAAAAGCAGGGATGTTGTGCTTGCTCACACAAGCTGCTTTTGTACCAAGGAAGAGGGAATTATCCCAAAGGTTCAGCAGAGCAGCCCTGGCTAATAAAACACCGCCCCTCTCCAGGTGAACCAGGTGCCCTGTCTTGACTGAAAGTAGCTTTTTGCAATACTTTCTCTTCTGAAAGGCAGATCTTTTCGTTATTCAGCCTGTCTCTGCCTCATACCCTGCTGCAACTGTTTGCTTAATGCTGCATCTCAAGGAAAAGCATCAATTACTGAATCACTCGCCTCGCCTCCCGCAGCACCACGGCTTTGTGCCGGCCCCCAGCCCTCCGTCAGCTGTGGCTGATGCTAATTAGGTTATAACAGGACTGTGGCTTGGGGCATTATGAAGGACATTATCACTGTATTTTAACCCCATTGGTATTTCTCCTGATATTTTTCTTTCCCTCTTCCACTCCTTTCCTTGTGTTCTTTCCTTTGACATCTTAATTCTAGGGCTCCACAGGACTGGTTTTTAGAAGGTTTTATTTTCCTCTGCAGATACATATTGCTTTGTCACAGTCTGTTTTACTTTAGAATTTTTTTCCCTCTTATATTATTATTTTTTTTCCCTTTCAAAAGATATAACTGCCAAAACGGAATCAAATTTGATGCAATTTCTATTTAAAAGACTTTGATTGCAGGGGGAGGAGGAGGTTAAATGTCAATGAATATATTGCTCAAGCTTTTCTCTGAAGAATTTCAATTAATTGTTGCATATATGCATATTTTTAATATAAAAAAAATATCAGCCCCCAGCGTGCTCACAAATTTCTATGAGAGACTTGACAAGGAGTGAGAGGCAGAAAAGACTACTTTTCATTTCTAGATGAAATCTGAGTTCTGCATGTGCAATGCCATGCCTGTTCTCTACTTGTGCAGCCACACAGCATCAGGAAAAGGACAAAATCTGCCCCGGGCAGAGGCCAGGGCTGACACGGAGGAAAGCAGGAGGCAGCAGCCCTGCCTGCATCCCCTGCCTGTGCCCTGTGCTGCAAAGCAGAGGGGAAGGTGCAGACTCAACTTGGTCCCATAAGTTGTTGCCTTGCTTTTAACCACACTCTCCTTTACCCTCCTGATTCATCTCAGGGGCATTTCTCGCTGAAACTTTGCTGGGTGTGAGGTGTTTCTGGAGGAAACACAGCCCGGAGCAGGCAGGTAGTTCAGTGTCTGTGTTTGCAGCTTCTCCCACAGCACCCTCATCCCTGTTGTTTCCCAGGGACCTGGCTAACACCTTTGCAGGCCTCTTGATCCCCGTGTATTTGAAACACTTCTTGCCATCTAGCTTATCTCTCACCACCACCACGTGCCCTCGCTCTTCATCTGCTTTTTCCCCTTACACCAGTTCATGCTGTTTATTGCAGAAGTCTCATCTGCTCAGTTGATGACATCAATTCTTACCCCTTTGGTTTGTTCATCCATAGGGGAAAAAAAAAAAAAAAAAAAGAAATCATAACCCATAGAAATCACAAAGTTTGGTTATGGCTGGAGCAGGGTTAATTTCCTTTAAGAGTGAAGCCCCACCTTGAAATTAAGGGTGAACCAGCCATCAGATGGCTCTGAGCTTCAGGCTCATTAATTCAAAATGTCCTGGATGCTAAAACAACAAGAAACAAGCCTACCCAGGATGCTGCCAGCACTTTCTCCCTCTGCAGTTTCATCTGGAGTAAAAACTCTTTCAGCTCCTCAAAAACAACAACAGAAGTACGAGGCTAAAGATGCACAAAGGTCTGGCATTTAAATATCACAGCTGTAGCCTTCTTAGAAATACCAGAGATACATAATGAATTATAGATTGGCCTGAGCTGCAAAATTCACAGCACCACCCCCACCACACGCTTGTCCTTTAGCAAAGTCCTGCTCTGACCCAGGGGGTTGGGTCAGGTCCGTCTCTGGTTCTGAGTTCGCCCCCTCTCTGATCCCTGACTTTTCCTGAACTCCCCCAGGTTTATCTCTGAATGTTAATGAACTGGGAGGCAGTGTCAGGGGGAGCGAGGTAAAGCCGTGGCTAAAACATCAGGCACTTGAGCTGAGGGTGAAGTTAGAGTTCCTGAGGTTTGGTATCAGCTTCTTCACTTTTTCTGTTTCTCTTCCACTCCAGTAATAGCATTGCCAACACTCCTTAACATGAGAAGTTAAATCTTTAAGGGCTCCCTTGCAGTGGCACTGCTCAATATCCATCCTGATGCTAATGGTGCAGAGAGAAACAGGGAGGATGCCTGGGTCCAGCACTTTCAATGCCAAGTCCTCCTTTTTGTCTGTGTCACCATGGCCCACCTCTTCTATTTATTCATTTCACAGAAGCACCATGACCTGGTGATATCTCCTCCATCTCAGTATCTCTTCCAGGTTTTCCTTCCTCAGAAGTAGCCCTGTGGGAAGAGACCCCTGGTGACTCCAGTCCAACCCAGACCTGCTGCCTGTTTCACTCCTGTCTCACACCACCTTAAGGTGTTCCCCAACATGGGACCGTGCTGTCACCATTCCCACCCTGTAGGGCCTCACTGGCATTGGGGTAAGAGCAGGAAGGTGAGTGGCAGCCGCTGGGTATGGGATTTGCAGCACTGAAAGGATGCTCGTCAGCACAAGGAGAAGGTGATCAGTCCCAAGAAGTCCTGTCTAAGCGAAAATTGAAACTGTCAGACTGCCTGCACTCCCTGTTCTGTCTCTGCTTTGGGACTTTTTAATTATTGCGCACTGGATTTTTTTTTCCCCTCCTGTCTTAGTTTCATTTAGAAAATATTATCTGCAGATATAAAAGCAGAACAAATCCCTTGTGACCTTAAAACGTGACACCAACAAAGTCTTCCTCCTCCCAGTGCTCTTGGGCCAGCCCTGGGCAGAGCCGTGTGCACTTTGGGATGCCTCAGGTCCCTGTGCTCACTGACTTCTGAACCTCATTTTCCTGCTGGGAAAGGGTTTGCATCCCCTTCTACTAGCACTGACTAGTAACATTTGCACTGCCCAAGAGAAAACTTAATCTGGGGTAAAAATATATTTATCTCACCTTTCCCCCTCACCTCTCTCTCTTCATGGGGCAGGGGGAGCTCAGGGCTTCCCAGAGCCTTGGCACAGCCTCTTTCTGTCCCCTCCAGCCCAGGGATGTTTGCTCAGGCTGGCAGCTGACTGGACATGGTAGGAAGTTACTGTGCAGGGGAGGAGCTGCAGAGCCCTACAGCATCCATACTTTGAGCTGTTTCCAGCCTCAACCTGCCGAGCCTTTCCATCCCTTCCTCCCCATTTTGGTGCCAGGGCTGTGTCTCTTGTTCCTGGGTCCCACACTTTAAGCATCACCGCTGTACAAGTAAGAGCCACAGGATGCAAGAGAGCTGTGCTGTGATTCAGGTCACCAGCATATCCAGCCTATACACGCTACCTACTGAGGCCCCTTTAAAACCCATTCTGCAACACATAAATTGTGGTGCTGCTCCTCAGACCCTGGGGCTGCTCGGTGCCTGGACAGGGGAGGTGGCAGGAGAAAGCCAAGGACCCGAGCTGGGACATGGGCCAGCCAGGGTCTGCTCTGTGTTGGCAGCACCGCCTACAGAAACTGCCTCTGGGAGCCCTCATTTGTCAGGCAAATGGAAAATACGAGCAGCCTGACCCTCCAGGACCCCTGACAACAGCCCCAGTCCCAGGCCAGCAGGCAGACTTAATCTTCCTTTGATAGGGCACTGCGGGAGGACGGTGTGCTCTCCAGCACAGCAGTGCTGCTCGTATCAGACATCCACAGCCCCTCCAGGAGGACTTCCACCCTCTGGCTGATTAGCTCTGCTCAGCATTTCTCAGGATAGATGTATACATAAATACAGGTGGAAGTGTGTCATGGCTAGGAAGACGCGCTGGTTTAGTATTCCCTTTGTTTTAAAGATAATTCTCCAGTAGAGGCCTCCTGCAGTGCTGGAGTTTGGGGTTGTTGGGTGGCGGAGCTGTTTTTCCTTTCATAATCAGACATTTTGTGCAAGGCTTCGACAAAACATATTAAATAAATCTGGCCAAATATAAGAAAATGGAGAGTGAGATGGAAGCGAGAACATGAAGGCCAGCAAAGCTGCCTCATAAACCACTCCAGATTTTTTGAGATAGACATCCCCAGGAGAAGATAATGGTAAAGTGAAGACAGCATGACGGGCTAACTATAGAGTGTCTGAAATTGCAGAACCAGAGATGGAAACCCCTACCAAGGTTTTCAAAGTGTTCAGATTTTGTAGGATGATTCCTGAGCCTGAATTAACTTGTGAGCATCTTCATGTCAAACATGAGATGCTTGTTACTTGCAGGCTGAGGTTTGTGCACTGAAGACTTAGGACACCACAGCAGGGGCTGATATGCCCATCTTTTGCATAGCATCTTTCCGTAGTCATGGAAATTGTACTCATGGAAGTGGTGCTGTGGAATAAAGGGCATGAAAACAAATGGTTAATGGTCCTTAGCAAAACCAGCACCAATGCTGGTAATGGGAATGAGCCACTTTGTCTTCATGGCTGCCCTTTGTGGGCCCTCTCATACTGCTCAGTGTTCAGCGGGTACCAAACACTTCCAAATACTCCCAGGACAGGCAGACAACCTGCCATAGCCCCCATCTGGGGTCTGAGCTCCTGCAATGGAAAGACAGCCACAGTGGAAGCCAATGCAGAGACATCCCATTGTGTCCCCTCATCTCTGTGGAGACTCATCCTGACGGAGATTTTTTTTTTCTTTTTCTTTTTGCATTTCCACTTCCCATTAAGCCTCCTCAGCCCTTTTATTAAGGTTTATTTTTACCTCAGTGCAAGAGGTTAGGAGCACGCGGCTCCGGCTTTGACTGCTTGGCATTTTGTGCAGATTGTGTCACGTGGCACTTCATACCCAGCCAAAAATAACTCCCTGCACACCGAGCTGCTTACCTACCTACAGAGACCGCTTATTCCCAGCTCCTTTGGTCTTGTTTTAGGGGGATTTCTGGGGACGGCAGGGGGGTGAACAGCCACTGGGTTTGAAGCTTGAGGGACAGGAGAAGCCAGCGTGACATGTTTCTGCTTTTTTAATTAGATGAGCCTTGTGCGTTCTTCCTTCCCCCTTTGTTATGGGGGAGGAGAAGCAAGGAAAAGACAACATTTCTCAGCACCAAGTGGGCCTGTGTTTGAAAAGAAAAAACAAGGGAAGTGTTGGAGGAAAGGAAAGACTTGCTTTAGTGATGCCCTAGGGAAAAGCAAACTGATTTACACCAATGTGAGGTCCTCCTACCCTCAGCTGGAGGATTGGGACCCAGTAGTAGTGATGGGCTTTTCCACAGCCCCTCTTTCTCTAGAAACGGTGTGAGAGAAGGAAGCACAGAGCCCTGTGTGATGATGGTGGCTGTGCTGCTGCCCCAGCAGGACAGCCGCAGGATGGCCCTTCCCTGCTTTCTTCCCTCCCTACTCCATGTAGACATCTGGGGAACCAAACCCAAAGCAGCGATAAAGTCAATCTCGTGGAGTATGTTATTTTCAAACTCTTTTCTTCTGAATCTTGAGTTTGCATTTAGTAAGAATGTACAATGTCTCAAACCAGTTTTTTCTCCTGTAAATGTCTAAATAAGTACAGAAAGCCTTATTTTCTGAAAGCCATCGGGAAAAAAAAAAAAAATCTCCCCTTTATCGTAAAAGTTCTTTGCCTCCCAGTCAGATAAAGGAAGGAAAAATTATTAAATCAGAAAATTCCCAGTTACCCACACAGTGCAAAGTAGCAGTTGGTGTCTGTGCAAATTCCACCCTTTTTATTATTCAAAATCCATGTCACAGAAGCTCAGAGGAGGGAACAAGCTCCTTGCTGAAGGTGACGCAACACCTTTCCATGCACGTCCTATGCCCGATGCTGCCAGAGCAAGGGGATCCCATCCTGCTGGGTTAACACGTGCCAGTGTCTTGGAGTGCAGTGAGCAGAATAGCAGGAGCGACAGAGCTGGCGGTAACACTGCCCTAAATAGCGAGCTGGGGGATTCGTTTTCTATATTAAAGTATTGATTTTTCATAAACTAAGAGCACAAAAGGCCATGGAAAACAATCAAGTCCCAGTGCAGGAAGCTGAAAAATTAGACAGCGCTCTAAGCCCTCGTGGCTGTGATTTGTGATGAGACTTTCAGTTAAAGAAGCCTTATTTATAGGCAGTGAACTTCAAAAATATCAAAGGTGTGGTTCCAGTACACTGAAAGTTTGTTTCCTCTCAAGTGGGATGCTGCGGAGCTCTGATGCAGGCAGGCACTGTCAGCAGAATCAGACTCATGAAATTCCTTGTAAGTTCTGCTTTTGGCTATGCTAAATAGATCCTCCAAACAGTCTTTCATTTCAGCATTTCAGCTGTTACATTATCATCCTCTGATGGGAAATGAGATATGCAAAAAGACAGAGAGACAACACACTATTTCTTTTTCTTCTCTTTCTGTCTGCCTCTCTGTAGAGATCCAAACTTCAATCAAAAGTGGAGTTAGAGAAGTTCAAAGCTGAATTAAGGTGTCAACTGGTTCCCAGTGAAAGTGATGAATCACTGGAAAACCCTTTTCAGGGAATGTGGTTAGATTGCTTGTCCTGAGACCGGTGTTAAAGACTGCATGTCCCTGCTTAAACCGTAACTCAATTGAGGTTCATGCAGAAACCAGTAAGTGGAAGAAATCTATGGCCCTGGTTATACAACGAGGCAGAGCAGTAAATCATGGTTGTCTTATGTTTGAAATTTATGAATCCATTACATTCAGTATTTGCTACATTTCAGTTTGTTGGTTCTAGATCATTTTTATTTCATCAAAAGAAAAGAGGACAACAGTTAGGATTCTGGTTTTGTGCTTAAATGTAAATTAAGCCACTGTCAAACTGGGGTGGAAATCAAATCTGGACCAAGACTTCAGCACTCCTTGGGCTTGTTGTCAGCATGGGACTGAAAACCTGGATCTATTTCTTGGAGATATTTGAGTAGGAATAATCTTCTTGCAGTTTCAGTCTAGGAGGGGATTAAATCCCCAAAATAAGGGTACAGTCTATTCTAGACTGTAGTCATGTGTACACCTCCAAACATGCCAGGAACAGCTCTGCCACACCTCTGCTTGAAGGCTCTGAAGGTGCCTGAGAAGGCAACCATGGACAGATTTACCTGGACAACACACACAGCAAGCCTGATGCACTCCAAGAACCCTGGGCTCCCTCGGCCAGGGTAGGTCTGGCTGATCCACTCATGTGCCTTTTGTCCAGGACTTTAGGATATTCATCAGCTTCATTAAAATCTGCTTATTTCTACATCTTCCTTCCCTTTGGACACAATTTCCAAGTAGGGAGGAAACAAAAGGGGCACTTGTAGGGTAATTAAGATGCCTGTCAGCCTCTCCCATCATATTCACACGTTGTTTTTATGGGGCAGGGGTCAAGCCTTGGGTGGGAGATACCTGGGCTGCAGTCCTGTGTTTTGGTCACCGGGATCCCATTTGTATGGAAATGGTTTGTTTGGCCTGGGAGGAGAGATCAGAGAAATGGTTCAGGTGCAGAACCAGTGACCCTGGTAAACTTTCACTCTCCAGCTTTATGGCTGTGCCTTTTTCTATTAGATGCGATTTTAAATAAACATGAAGGGACCAGCCAGGCCACAGATGAAGGTTTCTAAGCAACACAAATAAATCCACATCTGAGTTTATAGGTGCAGGCAGGACACCTCTGGACAGTCCTTAGTGGTTTTTTGCTTGTTTGTTTGGTTGGTTGTTTTTTTCTTCCTCCTTCTTTTCCTTCCTTTACCACCAGAATGAAAAATACTAAACAAATAGCCTTCTTTCTTGGGGAATGGATAATTGTAGGAGATTGCATGAAGAAGACAGGCAACAGAGAATATATTTTAATTCCCAGACATGACACGCTGTGGCTGCAGGTCTGTCTGTTGTCATCACATGTGGATATTTTTTGACACATGACATTCACTGCCCAGGCCTATAAAATCACACAAGGAAGATGATGGAACGTAAAGATGTGCCTTTTTCATTCACGCATGTGTGCTGGACAGTTAGGGAGAAAATCAAGGGTAGTCCCAAACTTGCAGAGCCTGAAGGCAAATGATAAATGTTTGCACAGGACAGGATATAAGCCAGGACAGAAACACAGCCTCACGTTCTGAGAAGGCATCACTTTGTTTGTTTGCTTCTCCCATGTTCAGAGAGAGCCTTGCTCACAAGTGTTGGGAGATTTAACTCTGTGCAGATGGGAGGAAATGATTTTCAAACTGCCTGTTTGTAAGCTAGCTCGAAAATGACAGCACTGCCACTGCTGCTTTTGTTCTAAACACCCAATTAAACTGGCTGTTTACACCTTCCTGCCAGATTCCTGTCTCCCAGCTGAAGGGAGCTGAGCAGCTAATGAGGCGCAGCGCAGGAACCGGTGGGGGAAAGGCAGGAGGTTTCCAAAGATTTGCAGACTCAGCCCACGGTGGTGGCAAGGCTGTGGGAGGTGTGGCTGGGCCAGGGTGGGATCTTTCCCTGCCCCGTGGTGAAATGGAGGTGCATCTGTGTGACAGCTGTGCCGCCAAGCAGGTGGTGGGCAATGGGCAGCAAGCACTGCCCTGGGAGATAGAAATAAAACAACTCTGTCTTGACCCTTCCTGGTCCATAATGTAGCCAGTTTCTCATTACTGGATTATTTCAGGATGGAGCTTATAAGCTTTTTTTACACATTATAGGAACAGCGAGGTGGAAAAAAAAACAAGAGAGAACAAATTGAGGGATGCAGGAAGCAAGGTGGAGGTGGTCATCAGAGTGCTGTGGGCTGGAAGAAGCAGCTTTTGGAAAAGATTAAGAAAGGTTCACAGAGATCTCAGTAGACACTGTAAACCCACAACCTCTCATGGTTTTAATTTCCCCAGGAAAACTGCAAACCAGCAAGTAAAGGTAGGGGGAATCACTGACATTTCCTAAACTTGCCTCAGCATTTTCTCTGGAGAGAAGCAGACTTTGCTTTAGCAGTAGGGAGCTGGTGCTCAAAGCAGCCAATCTGCCTGAGCAAAACTGTTGCTGCAATGCTAACAGGTCATTAAGAGATTGCTGTCCATGACATGTGATGAGTGTTCCTATGTCTAGCACTAGTGCAGATGGAGGCAGGTATGTTCACGTTCTGCAACTGCAGGAGCTGTGGAAGCTGTGCTCACTTGCCTCTGGAGTAAAACTCCTGATGGAGCTCAGAAACATGTCCCAAATCTGGGAACTTCTGAAGCAGGAAGCCCAGCATTTCTTCTTTGGTGAGGATGATGGGGTGAGGCAGTCTTTTGTTATTTTGAGCAGTCTTCTGTTATTTTGAGCAGAGTAATCTATGTTCTCATGCTACAGAGTTAAAAAAATATTCTTCTGAAATACACCAGAAGCCTGTGCCATGGTAGACTGACTTGTAACACAAACACTTGTTTGTTTCTTAGTCTTAGCGTTCGGTAGATAAGGCAAAATCATGCTGATTTTTTATAAAATTCTGGTAAAGGCAGAGCCTTATGTAGCAACTTGCATTGCACACTGGGTTTTGTGGTTTGTGATGAACAAGTATGGATGCTGCATCCACTTTCTTAAGGAGCCCACTTAACTTAGGTACAATGATCTAAGGAGTGTTTGCTCCCCTTTTAGAGAGAGTTGCAGATCTGCAAACAGGTTAGAAATGGCCCCAAAGGGAAAAATCTGCTCAGCAAACTTTCAGACAAGCCCTTGAAGCTACAGCCCCCCCTGTGTGTGGAGAAGATCTCAGATGTTCTCTCATCCTGAGGCTATGTGAGTCTGATTATGTTTGATTGCATGTTCTGCAGGCGTTATTGATCAGTCAGATGATTGATGCCTTGGTTGCTGTCAGTGCCTCATCTTTGATGTAATTGCATGAATAATTTGCCAGGACCAAGCACTTTGTCCTCAGAAGTGTTAATTATATAATATATGTGTGTGTGTGTATATAATTTCTTTCTCAACAGAGATTAAATTATTTCTAAAGGCTCTGTATGCCTCACCCAGAAAGTGGGGAAGTGCAGATCCATAAATCAATGGATTTACACAGATGTAAACCTGAGAGGTTTCATGGTATGTGATGAATCTTTTCCACTTGGACAAATTCTCTCTGAAGATATGAGTGGCAGAAACTCCATTGACATTGGGTTTATCCTGTGTGGAGCTTGGTGGCTTGGATCCTGGGGTTCAGAAGAGCCCCTAGTGGTAAAGCTTGTGACCCTGAGCAACTCAGCAGAGTGTTTATCCTTGCAAGCGATGGCAATATGTATATAAATATATAGATATTATAGCTGAAGTGGCACCAGATGGATAATTGCAGCCCCTGAGTGCCTAATCTACTCTCCAGGACATGGGCAGTTTTCTGAGCCAACAAAACTTAATTGAACTTTCCGTTCCAGCTGGAAAAGGTTATGGATCTAGCAAGTGCAAACGGAAGGCAGGATGAAAAGGTCAGATGTTCTGTTCTCTTTGTAATGGATTGACCGGGGACATGTTTTTATCTTTCTCACAACCGCTGGATTGTAAAACTTAATTAGCAAGTCACTTCTCTCCCCTGTTTGAAGGCATGTGTATGATGATTACACATAGATCACATTTTATGGACATGTCATGTTTTCATTTGAGAGCAACAGCCTGCATGAGGGACGTTCTTGCCACCTATTTACATCAATAGTTCAGAAAGGAGCCAGTAGGACAAAACGAAGAGCTATCCTTGATATCAGATATGCCAGTCTAGTTACAAATGATATCAACTAATGGAGCTGCAGCTGCTTAAACTGGGCTCTCACCCACTGTATTGTGAGGTGAGAAAGGAGGTATTGCACACGCAGGCAAAAAAGAGTGAGCAGATTTAGAGATGTAGAGGAATGGAGGTATGGACAAGGAAAAATATAACATGATGCAAGAGAAAATACAATAGAAAGAGGCAAAAAAAAAAAAAAGTGATTATTGCTGGGTAATGATAAACGTTCAAACATAAAATACAATAGTGCAATATCTGAATTCAAAGGACTATCTTGTTGCCCATACATCCTAATTGGAGAATGATACTTCTGTAATTGAAAAGTGCCATCTCATCATCTGAAAGTAGACCTTTTGTGTATCCTAAGCAGTGATAAAATTGGAATAATTGTTTACCTTAGATTAGACATGATGGAAGAACATCCAGCAGTAAGAACAGTTAAAGACTCGAATAGATTGTTGTGAGATTGGAACCACTGGAGGTTTTTAAAAGTGGGTTAAACAAACATCTGTCAAGAAATATTTGGATGTAGTTGATCGAGCCTCGGGGCAGGGATGGACTAGGTGACCTCCTGAGGTCTCTTACTTTTAAATTTATTCTCTGTGATTTTACACACTTCCACTTTCTTGGTAGTGAAGCGTACCTTCAGAGCATCAAAAATGGTCTCAGTGAGTCAAAAAGTTCCTGTAGGATGAAATCTGAGTTAGTCATACACACACACAAAGTCTCACTTCAAACCTTGGAAGATCTGTTCATTGATATTTCAAATGGGAAAGGGAGGAGAAGTTTTAAAAGACGTTTTAATTTTTCAGTGGGGTTGTTTTGAAACCTAGAAGTTCCCTTTCCATCTAGTAATATTTGTATTTATTGGAATTTTACCTAGGTACACAAAGCTCTAACTTCTTGAAGTTGTAGTATGCCTTGTAAGAAATCCTGCCATTTTCCTGGAAAGTTCCAAATATTAAATGGATTAAAAGAGAGCTGCACTTAACGCTAGGTAAAAGAACAGAACACAATGGGACTTGAGGGAACCTCTTCCTGTCTGCCAAGGTCTGGGGATTGAGACCCCTGTGCAATGCAGTATATTTGTCTCTAGAGCCATCATATATTTAGTTTTCAAGTGTTGCTCTAATCAGATTCTTCTTTCTTTTTCTCTCTGTTTTTGAATCTTCCTAGACCTCAGCTGCTGTCCTCATCAGAAGTGCCAGAACTCCAGCACCCCAGGTTCCTACTTCCCACTTCACACCTCCAGCATCTCTCACATTCACAGGCTTGGGAAGAGAGCCCAGAACCATGCTGTAGCTTGGACTGTGCATTTTGGTAGGGCCACACAAGATAAGAAACACTGGTGGAAAGCATAGTCTCTGGCTGGCAGCCTCGAGTGAGAATTTCTTCACCGTGACTCTCGGGTGGTAGGAAGCCATCTCCACTCCTGTGGCACTTGTCAGTGTTGAAGCACACCGAGCAATCTGCATGGGAGAGATAGGGTTGGCATCAGCAGTTGGGCTGGATTCAGATTTTTTCAGAGCAGCAGTTCCGTTTTTTGCACTCCTTAAGCTTTGAGACCAGAGGTTTTGATTTGAATCTTTCTCTTCTTAAAGAGCAAATTAACCACTTTCATTGCTAAGTGGGTTATTATGTTCACAAGGTCCTGCCTTACTAAAGCAGAATGGATTGCCTTATGGATGTCAGGGAGAACTGAGGAAACAAAGGCAAAAAAATCGTACTGAGAAACATCTTGTGCTGAAAGCCAGTTCAGAAGGGAAGTTGCGAATCTGTCAACATAACTGCACAGGGAAGATAAAGGCACAGGAGACACAGACTGAGCATATCTACAACACATCAAACAACAAGTCAATCAAAGAGTCATTAGCCCGTTGGACTATGAACCTTCCACTGCAATGCTGCCAGATCAATCAGTCAAGGGCCAACTGTAGAAAAGCAGTGTATCAGGTACTGGTCACCAGGGACTAGAAAAAAACAAAGCCTTTAAGTGTTCTTCTTTGCCTGAGAATCTGGACAGAGAGTTCAGTAGATTCAGGCCATCAAAGAGAATTGCTTAAGGGGATTTTAACGACTGATGGCTTCACCACTGGGGGAATCAAGCCACAAATGCATGCTGTGTTACTGTATCAGCCTCCAGCACTCCCCTCCCTGGTCCTGTTTTCCTCATCCTAGCAATTTTCCATGGTTAGGGATGTGATCCCTGGAGAAGGAAAAATAAATAAATAAATACCAGCTATATTTGAAGTTGGAGAGAAGCAGTCAAGGACATGCATCATTCTAATGAAATGAGCAAATATCACTGATATTTTTCTGAAACCTCTCCCTTTTGAGCACTTTCTTTAATAACACCAGATGACAACTCTGATCTTGTGCATGTCAAGAGGATGGCTGCCCATACTCCATGGAGGGCTGTATTTTCATTCCTTGAGTGTTGAAATGTTGAAGTTAAAAATGTCAGTTTCCAGTAGAAGACTTTGGTCATATTACATGCAGTAAAGAACAAAGTGATGATCATGGTCATTCAGTACTTACGTGGCAAGAGGTTTGTTATCAAAATGCTTTTATATTAAAACAAAAATGTTCTAACAAAATCCAGTGAATGCAAACTTCAAAGGCACATTCAAACTTAGATGTAGGTGTGACTCTAAATAGCAGTGGTAATTAATCACTACAAACGCTAAATGCTGTGGATTCCCTGCCACTTAAAGCCCTTAAAAAGACACCCGTGTTTGATTTAAAGTGTGAATGGAAAGAAAAGGATTGATATAAATTAGTGGGTGAGAGACAAGACATTAGATTAAATAAGAAGTTCCCAGGCAGCAATATGTGCGTCAGTAGTGATTTGAAATCTACTTCAAAATGGCATGTGAATGTTTCCAGGACAGCCTAATGCCACCTGCTGCTCACATTCAGATTGCAACCTAGAGCCAGAATCTACTATATCACCATGGCCGGTGATTGTGCCAAGAAAAATGAGTTTGGGAATCCACAAAGTCAATCATCATCATCATCATCCCTTCTGCCATTAAAATTTCTTAATCATCTTAACCTCTGTTGAACCAATTAATTGCTTAGAGTCTGGAATTATCCAGTCCAGTAACCTGGATCACTTAAAGACTTGTCAGGTAGATAACAAAAAGAAAAATAAAGAAAAAATAAATGAACTGAACCTAAGAATGGAAATACCTCCTTGTCAGAGGTACTTTATGATACCTGGTGAAGGATATTCTGATGAAGACTAGAAGTGGACAGGGAAAGGCCCAGAACTCCTGTTCCATATTTTGATATTCTAATAGAAATTTATTTTTGAAAACAGGCAACAGTCCTACATCTCTTCATGTTTTTATATTTTTAAAATATTAAAAGTTGATGTAAATACATGTTCTGTTCAGTCTATGTTTATTTTGGCTTTGATTTTGACACTTTTTTCTTCACATATTCCTTATGACTAAATTTCTATTTTCAAATTCTTTTTAAAGCAGGTGGAAATTTCATTAAAAAGCCTTGTAGAGGAGAAGTTTTGACAAGCTCTAAAACATCTTTTGGGTTGTTTTTATTGTTGCGGTTGCTGCTGCTGTTGGGAACATATTTTAAATTGACCTTATCCATAAAAGTGACATTTACATGGCATAATTCAATGCTACATAGAGATAACTAAACTAACTGAATAGGTGAGGCAACATAGCTATTTAGTACACAACACTGTCTGAGTTGATCTACCCTTCTGGGATCCTATTTAATTCATACAATATTGATGCTGACCTGTAAGAAAAACGTGTTTTCATTTGCCATAACCTACAACATGCACATAAGCAGTGAGTGTGAGGAGATGGAAGCGCTTTAAGTTTGGACCACTAGTTATTCCAGTAACTCTTGTTCCTCTAACAACTTCCTTAAACTGGTGAGGTCCCTCAGCTGGAGAACAACTTCTGTAGTTACAGCTCACAGACTCTGCCACAGTCATGCCGTGTTCTCAGCCTTCATCTCTGGACAAAAATCCTTTATCTTTTAGTGCAAACATTTCTCTGTTTGTAAACTGGGGGTAATAATTCACTATTTGCATCTCTAGGAGTTCTGTTCAGCCAATGTTAGTAAAGTGTTCAGAGATCTCTGGATGAAAGCTGGTGCATAAATGAATAGTGTTATTGCTGGACTAGCAAATGTTATTACTCTTAAAAAAAAAAAAAAAAAAAAAAAAAAAAAGTATGTAGGTAGAAAATAGCCAATCTCAATATTTATAAAATTTCTGCTTCCTCATAAATACTGAAGTTCCATAATCCTCACTGGAGCTGTTGGTTATTTATCTGCATTTGAATTTTAATGAATAAAAAAGACATTTGTTACAATTCTTACAGTCCTACAGTCCTAGCTCCCTGCAAAATTCTTCTTTCCATTTCAAAGAATTTTTTTTTTCCCCCCACTGGAACAAGGCTAACAGACAACCCTAAACCTGAAAATCCTCCTACTAACCAAAAAAAATGAAAAGGCAATAAGCTGTTACTTCTAACCCAGCCACGGCTCTTGAACTGTGACTCAAAGGAAAGGTCCACAACTCATCCCAGCTGAACCTACAGAACTTGTGCTGTGGCTTGGAATGGGGATGGTCAGCTCTGCTAGAAAAGACATAATCCATGAACTCTTGGCTGAACATCAGGAGAACTAGGGCTCAGTTCCTGGCTCTCACAAGGACTTCCCATGTACCTCCATCCAGGTACTCTTTGCCCTATCCAGATTTTCTGGGACATGTCTACCTTGTCCAACTTTCCCTCTTGCAGCACTTATTTTTAAGCAGAAGTTTCAAACCGGGAAGCAGGTCCAAAAAGAACTTAAATACTCTCATTTCTCTGGAATAAATAACAATGCTGGAGGAAATACAACCAAAAATTAGGCCTGTCTACTCTAGACTTATATGAAAGGCAAATCATAGCAGGCTGATCTTTCTCTGGAGTGAATAAATATAATGTCTTCAAAGTGAGAGGACACTTGCAAGGCTTAATGGCTACCACTCAAATGTGAAATTCACTTGTGCTTCCATTATATCTTCCCATAACATTCTATAGTAACAAAGAGCAACAATAATTTCAGCAGATGAAGCTTTACAGTGTCGCAGTACATATGATAAGTATTGTCCTCGCTACACAGAGGAAAGAAGCACAGAGAGATGAAATGACTTGCTCCAAAATGTGCAGGGAGTCATTGTTCAAGTCGGTTTAAAAGTCATGTCCCCTGATAGCTCATTCTATGTTTCAATAACCAAAGCACTCTCCTGGCTACAGAGCGTAACTGTGTGACCCGGGTAATATTTGCAGTGATGTCTCTGAGATGAGGAGCTGTATGTGGCATTATTCATTCCTGGCAAGATCCACTCCCTTGCTTCATGTTCTTTTTAGGCCGGCACTACAGAGTGAGCTTCGGTCAAGCATATGAGGTCTATTCCACCAGGATGCCTTTCCTGAAGATTTCTGCTTCATTTTCTCTTTCAGAATCTTTATATGCACATAACCAAGCTCGTCTTCCTTTCTCTTATTGTTTGTGTTTTGTGGTATGAGGCATTTTCCCAGGCAAAGCTATAGCTGTATTAGGAAATCAGTTCTCAAACTGAGAGTGAAGCAGAAAAAGAAAGTTTCTGCTTTTTGAGTTTTGTTGATGATCGAAAGCAGTTTTAATATGTGACAGTTCCACCTACACAGCAGCGCTACTAGCAGCAAGGCAAAATTCTTGGCAATTGATTTATTTTTCCTAATGGAAGATGACTATCTAAAAGGGGAAAAAATATCATGGAGATCTGGGTTTCTGTTGTGGAAAATAGATCAAATTGAACTCTTCAAGCTGTGGCATCACTGAAAACTCTGATCTTCAAACCAGAGTGAAGGTGTGTCACGAGATTACTCACACAAACTCTGATTTAGCAGTGATTTAAATTTAAATTAAAATCTACCACATTGGTGGTAGATAGCAAGATTGTTCCACCACAAGGTAACCACTGGGAAAACTTTCTGCCTCTTCCCTCTTGCCACTTGTATGGCAATGCTGCTGTATTTGGAAGTGCTCAGTGTGTTGTGAGCCCAAAACTAATAGTTTATGATTACTGTCCAACTGCACCAACTGTTATACAAGTCTGAGGACAATTAAGAGCCATGGAGGCACATGCCATGCAACAAGGAAGAGGCCATGGCACTCCAGGAGACTGCTGGCTTGATGCAGCTGCACAGGCCATTTTTAAAAGTAGTCTTTTGAGTAACTAAAGAGAGAACTCCACTGTTTCGGGTGTCAAGCAAAGATTGTGTTGGCTGGGGCCATAAAATACTGCTTGAGCTCTTTTCTCTTCACCCAGCTGCCTGTGTTCACAAAGCTGGTAGGAATCTCTGTCCCACTCTGCCAAGTGCAGTTAATATTGGCCAACAGGATCCAAAATTGGCAGGGAGGGACAGTCCAGTTGCATGAATCTGTTTTCTTAGGAAACCTATTTAAAACTAAGTAAGGAAAAAGTCTTATTTTCATTCAGAGACAGTCTAAAAATGAACTCTGGATTTTTTCACCCAAGAATGTTCTTATTTTTCCAGCTATTTTGCAACTCATGACTGTCAGTCCTAACTTCTCTTTGTAAAAGTGATTGTCCCAGGTTTAAGCACTGGTCACAGGTGTTGCATGGCCCCACAAGTGAGGTATTTGAACATGAGTGGAAGTCCAGGTTCACTTCCTAGCAGTGCCCCCTTTGCTGCCTGACAGCAGGCATGTTATGCCATCTCTGTGCCTCTCCTGCAACTGATTATGTTTTTCTCCATCCAGAAGAGAAAACAACGCTCAGTCAAATTTTCTGAGGGCTGCTGTATCATTATTATTGACAACGGGAAGTGACTTTGATCATGAAGGACTTTCAGAGCTTTTCAGTAGCTCCTGAATCCAGACTTGCAGAAATCTGTGATGAATAGCAGATGATTGCTCTTTTGGAAGGACTGGGCTTGCTTCAAGTTTAATCAGTAAACAGCTTCTGATGATTTTTTCTGTTCTGTAAATATCCCTCAGCGTTTTTGAGGTGACCGTGGCCTACTGCCTTTTTCACACCATGAACTCAGCCAAACGCATGACACCCTCATCCACGCCCACTGAATTACTCTGCGAAATAAATGCAGCAAACATTGCCCTGCAATTCAGAGCTGTCATCCGAGGGTGACCAATGACTCCTGGAGAGTGTTGGACAGAGAGGCGGGATTTGTCCTTCAGGGACAGTGACCTTTCTTGCCCATGTGAAGAACTGATAATACTTTCCAAACAATCTGCAATAGAAAACCATAGTGAGCAGATGGGCACATGCAGACAGATTTTACATGCCCTGAAATTCTGCCTCCCTCCCTCATGATGAAGGGGATTAAACTTAATGAATATCTGGCTATTCAGGCTATTTTAACAAACTATCATTGAGCTGCTCTTTCAGATATAATTTCATATTGCCACAGTGTTAGGGATGCAATTTTTTCATACTTCAAAACACTGAATTTACATTTTCAAGTTTGAAAATATTTCCTGGTAACTTATTCTTTATACCAGACAATTTATACATTCCAGCTGCTAGCACTCTGGCAGATAACGGTCATGTATGTGCCTAGCTCTAATACTAACATACAGAATATAAAATCTCAAATGAGATCAAATATAAGTGCAAGCACGAACACTCACACTGGGTAGTGGCTCGTGATAGGCATGCATCTCCCTCAACATGAGCTATTGTAAATTCAAGTATTCATGTTGGGAGAATAAATCTCCAATAACAAGCCATAAACCACCAAAATCTTAGTGTCTGAACCTCAGGGTCTTGTGCTGCATAAATGATGCCAAAGATTTTGCCCAAAAGGGAGACCAAGGGCAGGTTCCCTATATAGTGAGGCAGTAGAATATGTGATCACTTTAAATACTTTCAAGCCTTGTTTTCTCTGATATTTATGGTGGAAGAATTCCAGTTCAGGAGCACGGATTTCCTGGTAATTCACAGTGACTCCACCGACTTTTCAAGAGCGCTGTAAGATACATTATTTCAGCAATGCCTCTGCATGAATTTGAACCATTTCTGGCTTACTTCTGTCTGGTAGTGGCAGCAGGAGGAGGAGGCCTGTTTCTGCAGTCTGCTGTAGACAGTTTGATTTAATGTCTGATTGCATTTAATTTGTGGCAGCAGCCCAGATGCTGTGGCCATAGGTGCCTAGAAAATCATTAAGCAAATGCAATAAGACACATGGAAACCTAAATCAGAGCCCAAGGACACCTGCATCCTGAGATATTGTCTCACAGCTATAGGCCATCTGACCTTAGTCTTTATTCCATGGTCATGAGATTTTAGCAAGCTGTTGGACAGGAACCAAAGATTTACAGAAAAAGAATATTTTCTGCAGAAAACAGACTGACCTATTTTTTATGCTAACAGTCTGCTTCTTCCTTGAGTTGAAACTTAAGCTGTGGGTTTTCACACAGCTGTGAGGTGACAGTCTTTACTCCTCAGGTAAGACTTAACAATGGAAGAATTGTACTTTTGGGCTCGTGGAGGTAGAACTGACCTGAAGGTGAAAGGCAAGGTCTGTACACATGTTGAGCCACATTTTGCCCCATTGGATAATATTTCAGAAGCCCTGAAGGCAGAAAAGCAGAGCTCAGTGTGAATAGACCAGGACCTGAAAGAAAGAGCTGCTCTTATTACTGAGATCTAGGAAACACAATTGCAAAAGGCTCCACTGAAAAGAACTCAACAAACTAAAATTAGTTTCAAGCAAGCAAATAGAAACATTAAGTTTTGAAAATGTCAAAAAAAAAAAAAAAAAGAAAAAAAGAAACACACACATTTCACATTTAAAGCAATTCTTTCTTCTTTATTTCAAACTGAACTATAAAGCAAAACAGAAAGAAATGTATAAAACATACTTTTATTATCCAGTCTAAATTTTTCCCCCGAAAGCATCACTGGGTTGAAGCTAGGATCTCTGTAAGAATATGATACTAGATTTCAATGGTAACAGTCCTGTAAGGCCAACAGATATGCCTCATTTGAGCAGTCTGGACCCTGTCTGTGACATAAAAGTGTGGAAAAAAAAAAAAAAACAACAAAGATAGGGAGACAGTATCCACAGGCTGTACACTTTGATTTATCAGACTGCTGGGGTCTGCCATGGGGGTTTGGAGGTGTTCCTGAGGATTGATTGTATTACCATATTGATTCATTTCCGCTTTTAATCAGTTTGCTGCAAATCAAAGACTCGAGTGCAGTTTGTTTTCATCTTTCCTCAATGCCAAACGGTTTTGTATCCAAATAAGAATGTAGATGGTGAGGGCTTCTTGGTTTCTACTATCAATTTTCCTGTTTCTGGAAACAAAACCTGATGCTTTTCGCAGTTGGAAGTGAGGACTCCTTGTGTGAGATTAATTTTTGGTGTGTCTACCCTGACACATTCACTCTCACTCACCATCTTGCTCAGACTTCTTGTGGCCATGAAAGGTTCATGCCCTGGCTGACAATGTTAATCCTTGGGGTAGAAAAATACGGTGGCTTTTTTGTCCATGGATAGGTGAATCCATTTGGATTTCTGTTTTCTTTACAGAGAGTGTGAATGTTTCTGGGTACGGCCACATGGTAAAGCACACAAAAATACAGAAGGCAGACATGACCCAGGTGCTTCCCAGGGTCAAACCCAATGGCTTGTAATTGTAAATGCATATCTCCAGCAACTTTTGTGAAGTGTGCAAATTCTGCTGTGTTGGAAACACAGCTGGAGTTGTATAAGAGTTTTTTCAAGTATATGGAAGAAGACAGAGCAGAGCAAGGAAGAGTCTGTTCCCATGCAGTCCGTCTTTTCCATAGGGGTTTGCACCTTGAGAGAACCCAATCAGGAGCCCACGAGCAAAGGAGACATCCTCAGCATGCAGATCGTGGCTGCAACACGTGCCTGCAGGAAACAGAGGCAGCTGCATTGCCAAGGGGTAAAGCATCCTTGAAAGGCCTCATGACAGCTGTCAAAGCACCATCAATAGAGACTTCCCTGCTTGAATATTCACTTATTTGAGGCCTCACCTAAAAAACCACATTGCTTGTAATACTTATAGTTAATAACAAGCATCCTGACTCCCTGTAAAAAGACCAAGAGCATGAACAGGTTAAAGCAGTCAGCTCTCTGCTGGTAGAACATTTTGAACAAGCCCGCTGCAGGGGTAGCAAAACTGTTCCTGTCACCTGTTCCCAATTTCTGTTTAATGTAACCAGAGACTTAAATACGACTGAGTTAATCTTTGAGCAAAACAGAAAATACTGTAACAATAAAGGTTCTAACATGGTTACAAATGAGAGCTACTGCTCCCCTCTGCATTTTGAATTCCTGGGATAATTCTGCGGAGCTTCATTACCGGAGTATAATTGTGTTATAGAACTCTAAATCACCCTGCTACACTTAACTGGCAATAACATTAAGATAGCACAGATATTCATTTTAATTAAAACATAGCCTCAAACTATTTCCCTGCTCTAAGCGGCAAAACTTTTTCCTCCTTTTTTTTTTTTTTTTTTTTCTCTAGCACCAGAAACTTTCATTTGTTCCCAGTGTGTCTCTGCTCACCAGAGGGTCCAGAACCAAAATGCAATTAAGAAACAACCTTTCTCCAAGCCTCCTCCATCCTGTGAGCATCCTTCTCTCAGTTTGAGTGACTCTGCTGCAGGGAGGGGAACAGCTTCCTCACTTCTCCTCAGCATAACCTGCATCATCTAAGCATCTCAGAGTATGGATGATCTAAAATGAGTATTTGATCCAGTTTCAGATAATTCTAGTTAGCTGTTATATTTCAGAGCAGACCATTGGGCCAACCTTGAAGCCTACAGAGGTTAGAGTAAGTGGAAAATGGCAACAAAAGAGAAGATATGAAATGCCAGGAGTCTGCAATGTGACACCCTCCATGAGTAAATCTTGCTCCCCGTACCAATGCAACCTATCAACCACCCTCACAGAGATGCAGCCCAAGGCCTCTCCTAGCTCCAGATGTATCTAGAAATCAGATCTGGAGAACTATGGAGGGGTCTTTTGGAAGAAGTAGTCAGTTGGGAGATGAGCCCTTGAGATTCCAGGTGTTGAGATCCCCAAAACACAGCTGTGCTTAGAAATCCATGCATAGATTTGATGTGTGCGGGTGTATGTTTTGTCAAGCTGCTCAAATTCTGCTTAGATATATAACTATTCTGCTGCCAGTTCTCTTTACCCTGTAAATTTTCACAAAGCTTCTCTCACTCTGGTGATGGGAGAACTTGGTATTGAAGAGCTGCCATTTAGAGCCAGTTTCAACTCAAATACTTCTGGTACAATCATGAGCAAAGCCGAGCTTGGCTAAGCCAGAATACAGATGTGTTCTCCAACATCCGATAAAAGCTATCTCAACCTGGATTTGTCACCAAGCTCTACAGAAGGCTAATCCTAGCCATGATCTTGCTAAGAAGCGTATTTTTACCTTTGGGGCAACAGTGAACACAGGACGTAGAGGTTGCTTCTGGGTGTCCGTGTTGCCAGCAGTTTCCACTATGCTTATAGTGAAAGTTCTCTCTCCATCAGAGCAATGCCAGTGCTTCCACTATGCATTTAAACCTGTCTTTATGGTTAAACATCTTCACATTATAAATGGGTCATCTGTATATCAGATTCTTAAGAAACAGAAAGGAGAAAACAGTCAGATACATTATTTCCATAAGTGCGGGGAAAAAAAAAAAAATCAAGTTAGCTTCATGGAGAGACCTTTAAGTTAGCTTTGAATGATACAGAAAAATAACAGTTTACAGATCTTGGGAGAATTGAGACTACTTATGTTGTTTTCTCAGTTGCAGAATGAATGATATTAGAGATGAGAAATGACAATCGTATGATGCCTCAAGGTTTCCATGCAGGGTTTTCAAACATTTTTAATTTCTCCAATTTAACTTAATTTAAATTTTACTTAGAGGTAATTGGGATGAATTAATATAGTTACAATTATACAGAAATCAATCCATTAATGTCTGGAAAATCTTGTTAATATGGTAGCAATTTCATGGATACAAAACAAAAATCTACCCACTTAAAATAATCTACATAGTTCAATTTTAGATAATAACAATACAAGAGTTCTGAATTTATATGAAAAAAAAAATCTTTTTTTCTTTTTTTTTTTTTTTTACCCAATAATTGTTCTGGTTGATTATTGTTCTTACTGCAGCCATAGCACCTAACAAACACTGGTAGTTTTTTTAGGTCATCCTTTTTGTGTTCTGTTTTATATCACCTCAGACAGTGGTATTCAGATTTTACTCTCCAAAATGTTACTGTTATACTGATAAGTGACTAACAATTGGTGGACTTTAGTACCATTCATTTACTATTCAATGTGGTCCACTGGTATTTTATCCATTTTGAAGATGATCTGAGCCAGAGAAGGGTCTAAATTACAAGAATAAATGGAATGATCCTGCTAAAATTCTAAGAACTGTTCCTTCTTTCTGTTGGCCTGACATCATCTCTTCAACAAGTCCTCCAGATCAAGTTGGCATCTTTTCCAGCTAGTAGCTTCTAGCAATAGTGGAAAGGTTTATGGAGAAATAATTCATAGGGTGAAATGTATTGTGCTGATAAGTAAGAAAACTGCAAAATCAAAAGAATATAGAGGATATTTACCTTATGGACTGGAAATTATTGGATTGTCTGATTATGAGGAACCCATTTTTATGAAGATGAAAACTCGATTGACTGCTCAAGGGTAAAGATGCCATAACATGTTAAAAAATATTAATGAGAATCTTAGAATATATTTTGGGTCCAATTAGGTTAATAATGCATAGAAATTTATCAGAAATGTAAGCCTTAACTAGAGGGCTTCCAAGTAAGAAAATTTTGCTCCAAAGAAACTTATAAAGAAGTGCTCATAACTGCAGCCTGGTTTTCTTTGAAGTGCCCATCACCTGAATGTGACTGACATGCAGCAAGGGTTTGTGAAATGCCAAATATATCAATCTAAATTATGCCTGGCATGTTTCAGATTTGATGAGAAATGATAAGGAAACCTGATAAGAATCAGTTCGTGTAACTATCTAAAACTTTTCCAAACTATCTGAACACCTTGCATTAAATAAATAAATAAATAAATAAATAAATAAATAAATAAATAAATAGAGCAGGAACCAGATATCTTTTAAGCAGAGCATTTCTTGATGAATTGTTGATCCTGCCAGGTATGATGCCAGGTATGATGGAAAAAGCATAAATACTAGCATTTTGTGGGTGTGGATGGGAATGTAGGTACATGTGAGCTGTTTCAGCAATTGCCTTCCATAAAGGAGAAAGACAGGAAAAAAATCTATAGTGCTTTCCAAAACCCAGTTTAAGCTTCCAGAAGTGTTTGGATCAGGTATGTCAACTATTTCTCTAATCAACAGAATAGACAATAGTCACATTAAAGACACTCAACAATCAGAATTTCAGTACCAGCAAAATTATTACATTTTTTCAGAACTAAACGCCATACAGATAAAACCAATCTATTTACTTTATAAGAAGTAGAATTTTTCCCACCGAAGTGAAAACACAATAAGATTTTTTTTTTTTTTTCCATTTGAAAGCAATTGAGCCTAGGGACTAATCAGCTGAGGATGAAATAGAAGAAGACTAATCATTCTGAAGTAATTGTAATGGAGGAGCAACATTACGACTGTGTCATTTGTGGGCCAGACTCCTCTGAGAACTGAAAGTTCAAGAGAAAACGTTCTTGGTTTTTTGTTTTTGTTTTTGTTTTTGTTTTTTTTCTTTCTTTCTTTTCTTTTTTTTTTTTTTTTTTTTTTTTTTTTTTTTTCCCAGAGATTTTATTTTGGTTTTGGTAAGTATGTAAGTGGGAAAAGCCTACTTCTGTTTGAAAACTTCCGATCAGCGCAGCCCACAAATGACCGCTGACTGGCAATTACCTCAGGGTGAAATGAAATATGAACCGTACTTGGAATTTTTTAAGATTCAGACAAGCATGACTTCTGTGCAAGAGAAAAGAATACGAAATGCATTATGGCTTTAAACATACAAAGTTATATCATTGTGGTAGGAGGTCAGTCATTTCCTATTGTCAACCAGCACCATCTTAGAAAAGCAGAAGCTTTCTAGTTAGTGTGATTCCAAGTATTGTTTTTTTCTCCTCCATTTTCTTTCTTCTCCATTCAGAGACTGAGAGGTTATGGAGACTGAATGGTACAAAAGTGCAAACACACATCTCTTGACTTGCCTGGGTGACCATGGAAATAGCCCTTGTGGAGGTGGAGCCATTTCTCAGAGCCTGTTCTGCACTTACGTTCACTCTAATACCACTCTTTTGGCCCTTAATAGCTCTTGAGATGACTCAGTGATTTTCTGGCTCTATTCACTGATCATGGGCCTTTCAGCTACTTTTAGGAGCCCTCTGTTCTTTTTTTAACCATGCTTCACCGCCTGGGAGATGACAAAGTCCCCGTGACTCACATCAGGCTTACTTCTGCTCATTTTAGTTAGGCTTCTTCCAAAAGAAGCTGATCTCTGCACCTGGGATTTGGGATAGAAAACTGAGATTAGTCAAGATGTTTATGGTAATCAAGTGTTTTTTCCAAGCCTAAGACCCTTGTTGTGTCTTAAATGGAAAAAGCGTGTCTGAGCACAGGAATGCAGACAGATATGACCTCTGGATCTGAAATGTTTTGTGTATTGCAATAACTTACTTTCATGAAGAAATATGAACATTGGAATCCATTTTTCTCTCTCCCCCTCGCCCCCCCCCCCTTTTTTTTTTTTTTGAATGAACAATATGGCTGTCTGGAAGCAATATTAATCAATAACTAATTTCATAGTTGGACAACTGTTTTTAATGACTTTGTACTTCTGATGCATTGTTACAAAAGGCTTCGGATCATTCCCATAAGAACTTGTCAAGGAAAGGGCAAATTCATTTACTTGTCATCATGTGAGAGCCAAAAGGCTCATTAGGCTAATTAGGAAGAGAATCATTTGCGTTTTCACTCACTCAAACACAGCAAAAGTCTCTTGTTCCTGATTCAATGAAAGGAATTTGCCATACGTGTCAAAGAAAGGGTGCCACAAGTGGACGTAAGACAGGTTAAAGCTATCACAAGCTGGATTCTCTAGCTGGGTTGAAATAACTCCTTGCTCGTGTCTAAAGTGACATCTGCCACAGGAAGTTGTCAGGCTTTGGCAAGGATTATCTGGCTCTTGAGCTCCTATTTCCACGAGATTGAGAAACCTTTCTCCGGTACAGCTGTGGCTCAGCTAGCTGTGCGCAAAGCACCTGCTCGACCACAGCTATCTGCGTGCAGCAGCTCCCACAGAGCTGCACCAGAGCAGCAACAAACACAGGCTAAGAAATTCTTGTGGATGAGAAGCCACTGAACACAAAACTATTTATTTGCCAAGGTAGTCTGAGTACTGAATCACCCTGCTTTCAAATGGATGCAGTCTTTGCTTACCCTCCGTTTTCCCTTTCTATTCTTAGAACATACAGTTTTCTACAGATATCTGTCACTTTAGTGCCCAGAGGTGGCTGCGTTTCAGTGGTGGTGAAGTGCTACTGGGGCAGCTCTTTCACTGCTTCTGCTCTTGTTAGCCAAAAATGACCAACAGGTCTGTTCATCCAGCACAGACAGAGACTATTGCAGGATGTGTAATGTCAACAGCAAGTTGTATCCTTCCAATGCCATGGTTAGCTGGTGTAATTTTTTATTGTCATGGGTGTTCCTTAGGCTATTTTCTTTCCTTCTTTCTTTCTTTCTTTCTTTCTTTCTTTCTTTCTTTCTTTCTTTCTTTCTTTCTTTCTTTCTTTCTTTCTTTCTTTCTTTCTTTCTTTCTTTCTTTCTTTCTTTCTTTCTTTCTTTCTTTCTCCATTTTAGAATTTGTCTTCCCTTGTAATTAATTAAAAAGGCATCTTTGTGAAGTGGGTGATTTAATCATGCAGTGACACCTGCCCAAAGATTTCAAGCAGGATCACAAGAAACAGTGACAGTATTTTCTTTTGTAACTAAGCATGGTTAATGGTGAGTAGTAGCACAGATCAGCAATGCCTTTATTTTGTGGGTAAAAGGGATTTGGTCCTGAAGGGTCCCTGTGTGGGTTCACTAGCAAGTTATCAATGCCAATATCCAGCAGCTTCTTAATAAAAGTTCTACTAGAATGAGCTAAATAGCCTGTTTTTAATTCCAAGAGGAGGGAGGCTAGTAATAATAACGGGTAATGGGGCTTTGTTTCTTGCTTTCACTGCTCTCACATCTGCTAAGTACTGTTCTCTGATTTCCATCTGGCATCCTCCTCTAGTGACCCATGGTTATACTCTTGATCCACACTCCCCAATTTTCCTGGAGCTTGACGCACCATCCTGCCTACAAAACACAGCGCCAATAAGCAGGCCCAGACAGGCTGCCTCCGAGCTGGAGACGGAGCAGTTGCATGATGGGGGATCAAAAAAAAAATAAATAAAATAAATATTTGCTCCTCTTCTAATTCCACTATTAAAAACTGATGTTGATATTCCAGCAGACACTTCTCTGTGATCTGCTACAATGCTTTTTGTTTGCATTTCACCTTAGAAGTACCAGGATTATGGGAAAAGAGAAAGGCAACATTCTTTGTGCAAATGTCTAATTCACTGCTCTACAGCACCCAGGGAAGGCGTCTGAACTACTTACCAGTTCAGACTCAGCCTGTGAACAATTTTAGCTAGCATAAAAATACAAAGTTAAAATTAAAAAACAAAAAGAGATGTCAAAACATTTTCCCACGTTTCTGTTTCCTAACAGAAGGATTCCATTTTTGCTTCTGTAATGACACTTTCTTTTTGATATTGGCCTCTTTATCCACCGTTAGTTAGAAAAAAAAATAAAAGACATAGTTTTAAATGTCCTTAAAATAATGGTAATAGTAATAATAATAACAATAATAATAGAACTTTTTGTATTAGATTAAAACACCTTGTAGAATAACCTTGAAGCACTTTTTTTGCTCCATGATTTTGCTTCAGTTTGACCACTGAACCAAGCGACTCATTATTTGCAAAGCTTGAGATGCTAGTGAGTGCTGACACTGCTGGCTGTATTGGGGATGAGAGTATGGCATCCTGTATCCATCAGATTAAAAGAAAATGCTTTCTGTCTATTTTTCACCCCCACCCCCTTCCCACTGGTTAAATGAATGAAATTAACTCCACGGCTTTATTGTCTGAGGCCAAGCAAAGTTAATGGAACCGCAAGAGCCGAGACTGATAAATGTCCTTGTGATGCTGTGCAAGGAAACCAAGCAACAAAGGCAGCTTGTGAGGAGGGATGGGCTCTGCAAAGAGCCAGGCTGGAGCTCACACAGGGGTGGGTGCAAGCCCAGGCACCCACTGGACAGCATGACACTGGAGCTGTGTGATGTTTGTACTGTCCCATAACAGCCTCCTGGGGGCCTTGTTCCATCTTCCAAACCTCGTTAATCGCCTGTGTCTACATCTGTACCTGCTCACTGGTGGGGATAGTTCCAGTGTTTAGGAAGCAAATTGGGTAGATCTCAGTCAAGCTGCTAGCAGAGAGGAGCATTCACACAGGCTGGCCACATTTCATTTGTCATCCTACTGAAGACCATTGCGTGCAGGATGTTTGGCTACAGAAATGAAATTGTTTTCACCCCAGAAGATGCTTGGAAGCAGAGAGAAATGCTGGTAGTTATTTCCCCCACATCACCTGCACTGTGTTTAGAGAAAGCCAGCCCTAAAGACTGTCATGCCAACTCGATTGTCTTCCAGATGTAAATCCTCATTCTTGCATTTTCCCTTCCTTTAAATGTATCAAAATATTCAGCCATTACTTTTCATATGCAAATATAGCATCTATATATATTTTTCCCCTTTTATCTTGGTACTTTGCTTAACTAAAAAATTTACACGTGAACAAGTAGGAAAACCAAACCAAAGCAAACAAAGGAAAACAAAAACAAAAACAAAAACAACTTTCTTTTAAGGGCTTTAAAACAGGGTGATTGAAAATAAATTCCTGTAACTGAAATTTGGGCATAGGATATCTGGAAAGGAAAGCAGCATTTACCTGCTGTGTGCATTCACTCTCTCTGGCTCACTTTCTCTCACCAGCTTTCCTCAGCACTTGTTTTACATAAACTTTTTATTGGTGATGGACTGAACAATATAGCCTGTAACAAAGCAATCAATACACATTGCTCAGCATGAGTTAGACACAGTATTGGAGACTCCACAGCCCAGTACGGTAGGGAATAATCTTGCTCCTTATCCTTTTTGAGCAGGAAAGGGAAAAGCAGACCTGGTTTTTACATCAGTTCCTGCCTTTCTTTCTGCTTGTTTCAGTGGTGGTTTAAATTCTGCAACACTTTCTTGCAGGATCAGAGCATGTAGGGCTGGGAGAGCTTCACATTAGAGGACTTTGCAAACCCTCTAATGGAACATGCTTCAAATCTAACATGCTTCCAGGAATGGATCAGAGCAGTTATAGGCATGTAGGTAAACCTGCTTTCTTGGCATTTATTTTTTTATGATACAACATGGGCATTGGAGGGAGTTGCATTATTTTGTTTTCTCAACAGTAATAGGTACACTAAGGTTGATGTGAGCTGTCCTCTTAATTTAGGATTTATTCAGACAAGAATCAGGGCTGAACATATACTTGTCTCTCTGTCTTGATTTCAACCAGTAACTACTAAATTTCAGCTTCCATTAAAAGAAGAAACATTGTCCCTAAACCCAGTAGTTGTGAGGAATACCTTGAAAACCTGCTGGTGTCTGCTTGAGCCTGCAGAGAGCTCAGAACTATAGCTCTGAGTCATCTGAGCTGCTCCATCCATTGCAAAAGTTCATTGCCTTTGGGACTGGCTCTTCCCAGCCAGCACAGAGAAGGGGTGGTGTCACCAGAAAACCGTGAGGTCGGCTCCTCTGCTATCGGAGTGGGATCAAGCCTGCCTCTTGAAGATTTACGTAGGCATAGGAAACAATGATCCTGTGAGATGAGAGCATCACTGGGTCCAAAAGGGCAGAAGCACAGCAGGTATTTGTTTCCTTCCCATATTTTTCCATCCCGTTCTTTACAGCTGTCAGCCCTTTGACATAAGAGCAGTCTCTAGCTGGGTATTTGTGCAGCACTTTGCACAAAGGGGATTATAGGACAGGGATAAAATATATGGTCCTGTTTTCCTTTGCACTTCACTAACAAAGCTGTGAGTAGAGACAGTGGCATTTGGAGACCTCTGAATCCCAAGGAAAAAAACAAAAAACAAAACAAAAAAAAAAATAAAACAAAAAAAAAACACAGATGCTTCCCAGAACATGGATTGCTCTGAGCAGGATTAGCAAGGGTAGTATGTGTATGTGTGGGGAGGATGTTGCTGCCAATGTAGAATAACTGTGTCAACAGCTTTTCTGAAGGATATTTTTAGCTTACAGATTCAGTATCTTTTGTGGGCTACAGTCAGACTGACACAATAGACTCTTAATGACTTCTTGGGGACTTCATTGTCTTTTTCTATACACAGCTTATTAATGTGCCCTCTATGCTACTCATGGATGCAAGAGCCAATAATGACTTCAAAGGGGTCATTGTGGTCCAGAGCATCTGTACATAGGAATAAAAAAATAAGCTGAATAAATACTCACCCTCTAATCCGTGGCACAATAGATTGTAATCAGTCTATCAGGGTAAAGATTATTTTTTTACAGCTTCTTTTTATCCAAGGCATTTTCAGAACATCTTTTCATCCTAGCACTCTGTAGACATTATAAATTGATCATCTTAAGTCCTTTGACAGAGCAGAGAGGAGCAGAAGTGCCTTTAGTGGTTGGAAGTTGGGACTAGCTTGTGGCAAGCAGAAAAGCAGATAAAAAGCCTGATTTGTCTTTTCCCCAGGAGGTTCTGTCATAATCCCACAAAAGCAGTGCTCCCTGCGTGTTTGACAGAGTGGGCACATTTCTTAGAAAACCGTGTGTAAGAGGGACAGTGCCCTGCGCAGGAGGCAGAGAGCATCTCCAGCAACTTTCAGAGCAGTCTCTTGATCAATGTGGAGCCACTGGCACAAGGATGGACCAAAATTGCATGAATAAATTATATTTCCCTGAATTTACATCATTGCTGTAGCAGCTGATTCAGTTAGGGGTTTCCCAGAGACAGAGGAGTTTTGATCTGCAGGAATCCCCTCATCTCCTCCCCATGCTTAATTAGCAAAATCAGTGGTCCCCAAAAGTGGTGGGAGAGAGTGGTTTTGACACTTCACTTCAAAACTTATTTGCTTTTACACTGTGTGGGTTATATTTAAACTGTGAATACTGCCAAAGGAATTCTATGCTGCTGCTCAGCTGTGTGCATATCTTTGGGATTTTATGTTATGGGATCAATGAAATATTAGAATGACAAATCCTCACTGAGTAAATGACCAGAAAAGGTTATAATTCAATGAGTATATAAAAGATTACGATGGGGAGGAGTTGCCTCTCCTTTAAGTGGAGATTGAAGGGGAGCATGGAGATTTTGTCACTCCCTGTAATAGGAGGAAGGACAACTTTCAGATGTCAGTTTAGGGAATCATTATAAATAAGTCATATATGTAAACAAATCAGAAAGTCCAACAAATGTCCTGCAGACACTTTGCTTGCAGAAACTTCTGTGTTGTTTTTCATACAAACAAGAAAAGGCACCAAGAGCTCTGGATGTCCTGGGGATGCCTGGGGATGCCAAGCTTCCTAAAGGCCAGGTGGTGAGAAGCAGGGACCAGGTTCTGTGCATCCCTTTGCCTCTGTGGGGCTTCGGCTTCCCCACAGCACCATGCTGCAGGGATTCTGCAGAATGATACCAGCAAGTGTGGTCAGGTGGAGACCCAGCTTCTTCAAGCAGGCAGAACAAGGCACTGGCTTGTTTTCCATTTTGTAACAATCTTTGATAATATTTCCAATCTGGGCTTAACCTGTGATGTGGTGGAATAAGACAGTTTTTACTCGTCTGTAGCTTGGTTTCTAAGCATGATTTCTGGGGAGAGCTGACTTCAGTTTCCTTTGGAGGCAGAGAACTTTTATAATTTACCAAATTCCCTTAGTTTTAAATTACATAGGCTAAGAAAGAAAACTCACCTTAGTTACAGTGCATAGTAGATATTCTCTTGGCAAGCCATATGAGAGAAGTGAAAAAAATTTCTAACTCGTACTGTCACAATGTCCTTGTTGCAGTCTGATTTTTGATGCATCAGCGCCACTTGCATCAATCCCAGAACAAGATTCCTCATATCATGCAGCAATCTGAAGCCACAAGGTAACCCTTACTGGGGCTCTATACCGGGGAGACCTGATTAGCTGTGTAGTTTCTGGAAAGCTCATAGACATTGATTTTCAGCAGTTTGTCTCTCCCTGAAAAGATCTCCTAGCTGTTGGCAAAAGTCTTAGCATGAAATTATCAACTCGACTATTACTGCTCATTCTGAAATAGCAAATAATACTAGGTCCTCCGTAATTTTAATCTGGAGAAACAACTGTGCTTTGAAGTTATGGGGATGGGGATACTAGCAAGCCCTGTGAGCTGAAAGAGTTTGGTTGTTCGCGTATATTACTGAGATTAGTCCTGTCTGGTTTTGTTTGTTGTTATTTATTTATTTATTTTAGCTAAAAAAAGAAACAATTTATTTTGTGTTTCTGCTCCATAGAGGGTAGGTGAAATTAAAGCCCTACTGAACACAGAAGGAGATTTGCCGTTGACTTTGGGGCTTTTATGTTCTCCCACGTCTGCAGCCAACTTCAATTTACAGAGTTCTTTTCTGACAGACTTCTTGTAGAAATGACTCAGGTGTGTTAGGAAAATCTTCCCGTCTACCTTCTCTAATCCTACCCCCTAATATTATCTTGGCATTGTCTCTATCCATAATCACCAATGTATTTATCCCTCCAATTGTGCCATTAAACACCATGTGGCTAAACACCAGCAGATTCCCCAGCCCTGCCTGACTCCTTCATAAAATTGCCTTTCCTTGGAAAAAAACAAGTTAAAACCTAATCCAAGGCAAAGGATAAAGAAGTGAGCAGCAATCAAAAGCATGGAGTGTCCTGCTCTCTGCTCCTGCACCCACTGCCTAATTCACAGCACAACTCGCAAGATTGTACAGTGTCCAAACTGCTTTTGTAAAAGTAGCAGACAATTCTGTAAAAATAGAGCAAACTTCACCCCTGCTGAGTGCATCAGAAGAGACCACATCACAAAAAAAAAAGTCAATGTTTTTGCTTTAGCAATGGTTTTCTCCAGGCAACTGTATTGCAGAAGAGCACAGCAGTATCCTCCAGCTCTTGTCTTAAATACCATTGCAAATCCATTACCTTTCAGGCCATAAACTTCACTTAAAGAGACAGAACAGAACCAGACATCTCCTTGTAACAAAAACAATTATATTGAAGCTTGAGCATCTTAAGTGAAGTCTCTTCTGTGTGTGAGTGTGTGAGAGAGAGACTTGAGACTGGGGGGAGCAGAAGGAAGTTTTCTTAAACTGTATGGCTTGTAAACAAATAACAAACATATCATTAGTGAAGTTAATCTCAGAGCACAGGCAGACAGTTTCAGTGGGGAAAAGGATGTCTGAAGGACAGACAATAAGCACTTCCACAGAAAAACCAGGAGTGAAAAATCAGCTGCCCCTGAGCACCACCCTTTCAAAACCAGACAGTTCCAATTCCAAGACAATCTGCAGAAAACAAATACAAATTACCCAGTTCTTTCCCTCATCCAAATTAATATTTAATGTCCAAATAATGAATCATTCAATGAATATTTAATGCCCAGACACCAACATATATGGCAGAGCAGACCAGGGTCTCTAGCAATTCAAGGCAATTGAGCCTGTACAATAGCAGCTGGTGAGAGGAACGGATAATGCAAATTGGGATAAGGCAGGAAGAAAGGACGCTGTCACGGTGACAGTGTTTTGGGTCCTTGTAAGCTCTTTTCAGAGCATGCAGGAGAGTGGCGGCAGCGGAAATAAGCTTAGCATAGCTCCTAGCAACTTTCTGCTTTTTTGTCTTACACGAAAGAGTGGCAACCTTGGGGCCAGGTTCTTGGCAAGGAGCACATTTGTCAAGTCCAAGCGGCAGGTGCAAGGCTGGTTACATCCCAGGAAGCACCTGGCCAGGCACACTGAGATTTAACATCACCGGCTCTGAACCTGCCTTTCCAACCCTGACAGGGGCTTCTTTCAATGGGTCAAGTCTCTGAATTTGCACTGCTGTAATGGTCACATTTTCTATACCACCTCTCATCTGCTTGCAGATGGAGCATCCAGCCTTCCCCGCCCTGGTTCAGGGAACTACTGCTGTGCTAAGCAGCCCCCATTTTCCCTGTCACTCCATTAACCCAGGGTGAAATCCTCCAGCACATTAGTGCACTTGGATACCTGGACTAAGTATGGATGCTGAGATAACACAGCTACCTAAAGGTAACTGGAAAATGGGAAAATGCTGTTTTTCTTCCAGTTTGGGGTAGACAGGATCTATTTCAAGTCAGAACAGGCTGCATTGGCACTTTTAACTGTATTCCCTAAAATCAGTGTTTAAGACATTACTAAGTAGCTCAGTGCTTCTGGCTAAGGGGTTCTTGAGTGTGGAAATCACCCTTGTGTAAACCATCTTGGGAAGAAGTTGGGTTTGGAGCAGAATGAAGCAATCTACCTCGGGCTAAAGTATTACCTAGTATGGTAATACCTTATAAAAAGAAATAATTCCCTCAGCCTCATTTTGCAAATAATCTATGTTAGGAACAGGAAGAGCTGGGAACACAGAGAGCTGTCACTGGACTTTCTTCTCCTCTTCCAAGGGAGGTCTTCTAACATATCCACAGATTCAAAAGCCACACACGTGAGTGCCATCAAACCTCAAGTCAAACCTCAAATCCCCCAAGTTAGCCCAGCAACATGAGAACACCTGGATTTGGGTCAGGTCAGAATAAGCCCTCACATACCCACTAGCACGTCAAGCTGGGTATGTAGCCTTATGCAACAACCTGGGGTTACCACTTACTTAGCAGCAGTCCTGCAATTCTGCACAATCTTGTGTGCTTGACGATGCTTCAGTTCCTCGAACACAGCACCACACATCACTCACAGTGGGATGCAGCTGACATGTGCCCCCATTTCTGTGAGGATCTGCATTGTTCTGCTAATGCATCTCCACTTGCTTCTTTCGCTATATTCTCCCCCGTGGAGAATTTACTTTCTATCCATGCGAGGTGGTTTCCTCGGCATTTCATTATGTAATGCTCCGGGTGGTAAAGAAACACCTTGCCTGATTGACTCCCCAGCTGCTGAAGTGGGAATATTGAGCTCTCAGTGGATGTTGCAGGTTCTCTGTGATTTGCAGGATAGATTTTGCTAGCGGGGCAGTTTGAGTTTCCCAGAAACGTTTTGAATATCAGCTGAAAGATGAGTGAATGGCTAGGGTAGGGTTGGTTAGTGAGAGCAAAAAGGGCAAACATTGCATTGGGATGCTGGTTCAGACTTCCTTCCTAGCACCCAGAGTGAGCTATTAAACCTGAAAATGTGCACTTGGACACCACACATTAATAGCCACTGCTTTTCAGCTGAGGATCCATGTGTGATGCAATGCAAACTGCTTCACTACAGAGAATATAAGGAAACTCACCCCAGCTTATCGTCCAACAAAAGAGCTGTGTTGCTCTGCACTGCCAGTGGGCTCTCAAACTGCACACAGTTCCTGTAGAAGAGCTATCACAGTAACTCAGTGGCCACAGCCTGACCTTGTATCTGATCCTCACTCTCTTTCCATCTGGGGAAGAAACATAAATTGGAAAGCAAAATCCATAGCTGCCTTGGAACCCAAATATAAAAGCTTGTTAAGCAGCTGGTGCTACACTGCTGGAAGCTGGATAGGGAAGTCCAGCAACCACAGTCCTTCCCTAACCCCTAGAAATAGTGGAAGCCATTCAGAATGATCATCTGCATGACTGATGATTTCTGACTTAAGCATGCTCTTCCACAGTGTAAAAGCTTCTCGTACTTACCCTCTGACAGTAAGAGAGTCAAATAGAAACACAGAGAAATAACAGACTTCTAGGACCATATTTGCACCTTACAACACCCCATATTGCAGTAAATTTCTGTAATCTAGGGCCACGGTGCTGAAGCTGACAGAGCTGGGATTTGGGTTATTGCTATGGACTGTCAGACATAAACAAAGCTTGCAAGAATAAGGGTTGGGTAATGAGGAAATTGATTCCTTGGGGAAAATCTAATTTTGTCCCCTATCTGAAGGGGCTGAACTGGAAACTACTGAAAAAAAAAAAAAAAATCGGAGTTGAATTTGCTGCCTGAATACCAGGAAGCTTTTTGTGGCCATTTGAAAATTAACTGAAGCAAACCAGCTCAATGTACAGCTTCAGGGAAGCAACTAAAGCATGTGCAAGGCTCCTCCTTGACTAAGGGTCCACTAGAGATCAATTAAACCAATTCCCTGCTTTCGAAGCAATGGAGGCCATTTATTCCCTGTAGCAGACAAATGCTGCCCTGGCAGCAGATAACTAAGTGGATTTAGTGCATGCTCTCCCTCCTGATCCTTTTACCAGCCCTGCACTATCCCTGCACTCTGTCCAGACAGAGAGCTTCAGTCTTCTGTACTGTCAGCTCATCTCCCCTTTTATTAGCCTGTATCAGTCTTTGCCATCTATCCTTGTCCATTAAAAGCACTGAGGACTTTGGTGTCCTGTTCTGGCACCTGCTGCATACTCCAACCCTCGCAGAGCTCCAGTGCCATCCACCCCTTCCCTTTCTGCACTAGTCCCATGCATGCTCTGTTCTTCTGCATTTTCTAGCTGACAGGTTACAGAGAGATCTCCCAGCCATGTCTCTGTCTTCAGGATATCTCTTGATATCCAGACAAAAGAGTTCAGAAGCAGGTAATTTCAGCTGCTGTAAATTGGTGCTAGAGTGGAATTTTGCAGATTTTTGTTAGTTGTAGATCTCATGATGAATCTGAATCCTGATACAACTGTTTAAACTGCCTGCCATCTGTCTATTCGTTGGTTGTTGTTACATCCTATTATACAGGGCCCAATTTACAAATCTCAGTTTGAGATCCAGATCCAAAGTGGTGGAGAGTGAAAAGAGGTATCTCTTTGTGCTGCACTGGGCGGCTCTTCTGCATCTGGCCCACCTCCTGCAACTCAGTCTATCACAGCAACATGGGACATAAATGACTCTGTTTGCTGGCTTCCCAATCTCATGCCATACAACAGCCTCAGTGGGAATTAACTTCAGTGGTGGAAGGGGACAATTACCCGGCTAATGAAGCACATTTTCCTCTTTCTTTTCCACCATAAAGCTGCATGGAACCTGACTCTCCATCCAGGCATGCAGGGGAAGAGCTGAGCTCTTGCAGAATGGGCCCCCAGTCACCAGTGGCAAACGCACTTAACATGCCTGCTGGAAAATGAAATGACAGATACCATGTAATTAGGCCTTAATTATTTATCATTTTTGTTTAATTATTGCCACTTGGAAGTTAACAGGTTATAAAACTCTTGGGCTGTGTTTATTAAATGTTGGTAGATTATTAGCGAGTAAGTGCCATTTCTGAACGTTAATGAAATATCTGTGAAAAGCCCATGGCTGGAGGCACTCCAGCAGCACACAGCCATTGCACAGGGGAGCCACAGGTGCTCAAGGATAATTATGTCCTGCAGGCAGGGCTATGGGCAGCAGGAAAAGAACAAAAGTCAGAAGTGCCACCACAAGTTTGCACCCAGAAGGATATCTTTCTCTTTTGCTTTTGTTTTGCATCATCTGTCATACAGGGTGGGAAATACTCCTGCTGCTGGGCACAACATGACTGTGGCTGGATCTACCCTGAGCTCCTTTCATGTCACTTTCATGGTGGGATGGGGTTGTAACTCCACACTTGTTCAAAAAGCCAATGTGGGACAGGATAATCTGCATCTCTCCCCGTGTGCTGGGCAAATGAAGCTCTGACTAGCAGAAAATAACCAGAAAAAAATTAACATCCTCAAAATGTAATGGTAAATTTCACACAGGAGAACTTGGGTGGAACAAAGCCTGAATGCTGCTGACAGTTACTGTTTTTAAGATTTTGAAGACTGAATTTGAAACACAGTGATAACGCTCCCGGAGCTATAGAACACCTGTTGTATTTCAAAATGTGTCTCTGAAAACAGAAGTTGTTCTTTCCCTGTTTTAAGCACTAAAATGAGGAGCAGTCATTCCTCTTCTGTGGACACAAAGGCATGAAGGTCTGTTCTGTGAAGCTGGGGAACCTCTGAGTTGAAGCACAGCCCACGAATTCCACAGGCACGTTTGCTGATCTGAGCCTATCACACTGACCTAACCCACAAAGGAAACATGCAGCAGAGCAAGGCTTTGACCTTATTTCCCTTTCCTTACACTCATGTTTTAGTCAAGGACCCAATCTGCCTCTGCTGAACATAACCCTAAGCCTTTCTGCTTGCCTGGAGGAGTGATAACCCCTCTGAGCTGTGCCAGAGCTGGTTTCCCAGATGCTCTTTACCCTTTCAGAAAACACAGGTTTGGCAGGGACTTCTCCACACTGATTCTGTCCTCGGTTCTCCCCGTGCTGCCTCCTCCTGTGGTTCAGGAACAAACCAGTGCCAGGGGATTTGCCTGCAGACGCCAGCACTACACCTGCCCTGCTACTACCAGCTGCCAGTTCCTAAATTATGCATGGAGGGATATTTCATCAGAGCATTAAAGGGTAAGAAGTGTCATTTTGTACTAACCAAAACTTTCAGGAAGAAGACAGGCTGTGAATTATTTAGGGAAGAAGTCACATTTTATTCTGCTGGAGAGGGTGATGGGGAGAAGAAGGTGTGCTTTCTTCCCCTTCTCTGTGGGGAGAAAAGCTGCAGAGGAGGACGAGCTGCTGGTTTGTCGAAATGGCTCCCAGTGACCTCCCAGTTCTCCCTAGACTTCATCAAAGCAGCATTCCTGAGTGTAAAGAGAAACAGTTGGATGTCTGGCCTTCCTTCCCCTTGGAAGGATGGGCCTAAGGAGTTGCAGAGAGGTTTTCTCCCCCTTGTTGTGAAAACAGGCTTTGTGCCCAATGAAAACATAGCTAATTGGGTGACCCGGAGCACTTCTGTCTGGGGAGGTTTTAGCCTTTCCCCTCAGGAGCATTTTGAGTCCCTTCAAACCGGTTCAGTCTCTCCATGCTTGGATAGCCACAGTCTTCTTCCTTCTCAGAGATGCATCAAAATGCTCTTCAGGACACCTGCCTAAAATCCCATCCCAGTATCTCACCTGGTTCCAAACCACTGCCACTTCTGTGGAAGAAACGATGACATTTCTGTTCAAACTGATTTCACAAAGTAGGACAGGTTTTGTTTTTCCTCCCCTCCTGCTCCCCACAGTCCATGTGAGGGGCTTCTCCCTGCTCCCCAGGTCTGCAGGAGCCTCTGAGGCCCCATTTCCTCCTGCCTGGGAAACACCTGCACATCCCAGCAAGGTGTCAGCCCCATAATCCTGGAAACCCTGCTCTTTTTTTTTCACCCCACCCTCAAAGAGACCTAAATGCGGAGATTATTTTTAAACCCAGCATATTTGCATCTAATTTCACCATTTCTGTGCTGCGGATGAGATAGATGGGCCAGGGAGAAAAACACTCCATTTTTTCCCATTTCAACCCCGCACCAGGCTAATTAAGAAGCCGAGGTTAAAAAGCTCATCATAAACTGAACAAGTTCCAACCCAATTTCATTAGGATGCCAGGGCTTCATTGATTTAGGCAGGATTAGCTATTGTGAAATGGAAATGATGCCATTAGACGCGTCTCCCCCTGCCTCCTGCCCCCCCTTCCCCACACAGCCCCACGCATCCACCTCTCGCCCAGCCCGGCTGGCACGTTCAGCCGAGGCACGGAGCTGGCTCATTTCATTACAGAGAGTTTTAGCAAAAGAGCCAATCAGCGTTTATTCGTCTGGCTGCAGCTGGAGGCAGCTCATCAAACAAATTAACAGGATTTTCATGGAGGGTTTTTTGGCCAACGTGCCGCGTTTCGCTTCGGGTTGACTAAACAAACCTGGGCTGTGTTTCACCGGAGGAGGAGGAGGGAGTGGCGCAGATGGAAAGGGATGGGGATGGGGCAGGAGGAGGGCAGCTCCCATCCTGCTGCCAAGGCTGGGGCAGTGCTGCTGCCCATGGCCCTGACAGTGCCGGGGACTGGCTGGGAGGGAAGGGTTTGGGGCCAGGAGCAAGGGGAAGGGGCCAACCCACCTCCTGAGCCACAGCAACAGCTCAAGTGTCTGCTCCAAGAGGCAGGGAGGGATTCGGCTGCTGAAGTGAGGCTCTCATGGCTGCTTTCTGAACTTCCCCTGGCTCGTCACCCTTCTCCTGTCCTTTTTCCCCTCTCCGTCCTCTCCTTTTCCCCCACCTGCCTTTTTGTTCTGGAGGGGTGCAGTTTTCCTTCAGGGTGACCCCTCATGTCTTGCTTCCCCATCAGAGGTACAGATGGCAGCAGCAGGACTTAGGGAAGGCAGGAATGGGGCAGGGACAGCCCAAGAGGCCCCAGAATGGCAGGGCCAGGATCTGCCCCACTCACCCTCTCTGCCTTAGATATGAGGCAAATGAAAGGCAATTTACTGAGAGGGGAAAAGGTTGTGTACAGGGGGTAAGAACAGAAGAAAGGGCAGCTGGCCTAAGGGGTAAAAATGGAGGAGTAAACTTGTGTATGAAATTTCCCAAATCTGTGAGAAAGTACTTGTAAAATATTTCTGGAAAATGCAAATGAGATCTTGGCCCAGGGGTCAGAGAAGTTCCTATGTAGAGGAGGGTTTACACAGCACAAAGCTACATAAAAAGCACAGACACACACACACAGATACACTTTGGACAGCAGTTTAGGCACTTACTGAATAAGGCAGAGTGAAACTGGTTCATGAAGTAGAGTCCTGCCAGGTCAGCTGCAGTTCCAAAAAGGGGGTAAAGTATCCCAACATCATGATCCTGTTCAACTTCATTGTTACTGCTGAGCTGGCGAGTCCTCTCTGGCACACCACGGTATTGATGTTAAGGAGTGCATTGCATCCTAGACCACAGCTGTGGCTGAGCTCTTGGGACAGTATCACTAAGATCCAGTAGAAATAGAGATCTATTAGATCTAGATGGCATCTAGCAGATCTATCTATTCTAAAGTTTATGTCACTCTGCTTTGGAAAGGCAGAGTTCAAGCCATCTCAAACAGGATGATTTGTTGTTCACTGATTTACCTACAGTTGCTGAGGAATTTGATCCAGATCCTCAAGTATATACTAGATACCAGAGTATCTAGGTATATAACTTAACTTCAGTCTAAGGTTTGGAGTCAGTCAGTCCCCAGGAGGAAAGAATGGCCACAGTTCCTTGTGTTAATTGGTTTCTGGGACAATCATAGAAGATGATATGGGGGGGTTCCATTTTTAGCTCGATTCTGAAAAATCGATCCTTTCTGACGAAAAAGAACTCACAGAAAGAGAACGCTCCCAATGATGTCAATTATCCTCCACCAATTATCTCAGGAGACTCATTTCTCACAAGCTCTTTCTGTTTAATCTGAGCAGACCTGTTCCCTTCCCATCAGACTGTGCAGGAACATGGATGCAATTAGTGACACCAAAAAGGCAGCTCAGGGAAATGCACCCAGCGTATGGGTGACATTCACAGTTCTGTGCCTCAGGGAGGTTACCAAGACAAGGAATCCACCAGGCTCCCTTTTGGTTAAGACAGTTAGTTATCTCCCCATGCAATAACCGCACCAATTGCCACGTAAGCCTGAGAATGAGGTCTCAACTCAAGCTGAGTAACTTGGGCAGACCTGAAAAAGTGTTTTCCTTCGGTTGTGTTTTAACCCGGCCAGCAGCTAAACACCACACAGCCATTCGCTCACCCTCCCCCCTCCCTCTCTGGGATGGGGGAGAGAAACAGGAAAGTAAAGCCTGTGAGTTGAGATAAAGACAGTTTATTAAGACAGGAAAATAATAATAACAATAATAATAATAACAATAATGATTATAATAGTACTAAGAATAATGATGCGTACGAAACAAGTGATGCAATTGCACAACGCAATTGCTCACCACCTGCTGACCGATGCCCAGCCTAACCCTGAGCAGACAGCCCCCCCACCCCAGCTAGCCACCCCTATATATTGTTTAGCATGACGTCAGATGGGATGGAATACCCCTTTGGCCAGTTTGGGTCAGATGTCTTGGGTCTGTCCCCTCCCAGCTCCTGCTGCACCCGTAGCCTGCCTGCTGGCAGGACAGAGTGAGAAGCTGAAAAGTCCTTGGCTTGGTGTAAGCACTGCTCTGAAACAAAACATCAATGTGGTATCAACACTCTTTTCATCCTAATCCACAACATAGCACCCTACCAGCTCCTAGGTGGAAAATTAACTCTATCCTAGCTGAAACCAGGACACCTTCTCCAGTGGGAACGATGCACTGCTGGCTGCATACGTTCTGTAACATGTAGGAACCAGTTCTAAGTGAAGTTTTGAAAGACATAATTTCTCCAAAATATTGGATACTGGTGCAGGGTACTAGAATAAATGAGTCAGTATAAAAGGCTAGTATAGCAGGACAGATAAACCTTTGCATAACTCACAAATTGTAAAGGACTTTGTCCAGGAAAAAAAATAAAATTTAAATAAAAGTAAATAAATAAATAAATACATAAATATAAGTTTATCTGCACATCAAAGCAGTGACTTGTCCTTCTGCAGACACAAGTGTGTCTTTTTCTCTGCCTTGCAAAGACAAGGAGCACTCTCCTTCCCCCATGTCTGAAACATGAGTTTTTAGCAGTTTTATTTCCAGAGCTCCAGGAATACATCCTCTGTTGCTGTGCAACAGTATTCTCCAAGGATATGCTTTGCAAGATATTTTCTTCTGTCCCATTTTCTATTCTGAATGTCTTCAGGTGTTAGTCAGTTTATAAAAATAAAATTATAATATTATACATGTTAGAGAATCTGAGCCATGTGCTTCCTTTCCTTGACTGGATTTCTAGAGCTCTGTGTTGTTCTCTTGACATAAACTTGTCTGAATACAGCATTTCTGTATAATAATTTGTCAGCTTTTCCAGGACTCTTCTAGCTAGTGAAGAAATGCAAACTGTAGGGGTAAGGTGTTAAATTTACTGGTTTTCTGTCGCTGACTTTCATATTGATCTGTGCTTTGCAGAAGGATCTTTTTCCTTTCTCCTCACTCTGCCTCCTGTTTAATTTATAGTTTAAACTCCGTAGGTCAGGAATTTTATCTAACTAGGTGCTTTACACACGGCCCAGCCCAACAAGGCCTCAACCTTGGTTGTGGCCTCTAGACACTATCACACTACAGATACTAAATACTAAGTACTTCCATGCATGCTGCTGGATGTTGAATAGGACATCTGTCTTGGCTCATTAAATGCAGCACTTCTGTGTTTTTCCAGGGAAAGTTTCACCTTGAGAGAGACCTCCCAACTCCCACAGTGAGACAGAAAAAGGGAGGAAGACGTAGCCAAGGTTGAGGTACAAATGCATCCTGTCTGGAGGAAAAACCGTGATGAACACATCTCAGTCCATTCCTTCCCTTGCCTCCTGCCCTTCCCCTTTCTCTAAACAACCGTGCTTCTGAAGGGAGAATTATCTCCTTCAAATCAAAGCAGAGGATAACCTGACTATTTCTTGTGGAGAAGTAATAATTAAGGCACTAGAAGGATGCAATCTGCATACATTATTGCAAGTTATGCCAACAGAATGTCAACATTTGTGTCATAAGTAATCTCAAGCAGCAATTACTCTGCGCATTGGCCTGGAATCCATCGGCAGCACCAGTGGTACTAATTATAGGGGAGCTTCTCCTCTGCTGGAGGATGGACAGAGGATTATGAGGAAGGACCACTGTGCAAAAGAGATCACCTAGCTAGACCACTGGGAACATGGGGCTTGCGAAAGCTTAATACCTGAAAAGGAAAACACCTGCCTCTTACTACTGGAGGGATGGACATGAGGTAAAATAAATTGGGGAAGTGCTTGATCTCACCTTGGTCCACTGGTGATGTTTTTTCTTTTCCACAGGGTGCAAATTAGGAGAGAAGATGCTGGGGAAAAAAAAAAAAAAAAGTCACTATAGATATGACAAGGATGATTAAGAGGTCCTGGTTCCAAAGCTGTAGGAGATGATACTTTGAAAATAAGGCAAGCAATGCATTAACTGAATTTTGAAGGATTTTGAAGTCCTAGAAGAGCAAGTATTAGACTCAGGATGTTTCCACAGTACAGTCTGAGAATCCAGGGTAAACAAAGCTGTGATAAAAGACAAATTTGAGGCTTCCTTTAATTACTTTTCTTATTGCCACTAAGTTTTGGTGTCATTTGCTTAAAACGATGACTGGTGACACTCTAGACACAATGTTACCACAGAAAGTAAATGCTCAGAGAGTTCATAAAACAAACAAACAAAAAAACATTTCCCTCTTTAGCTCACCCTGGCCACACTTCCTTTAGGGAAGGGAGAAGAGAGAGAAACCAGAAAAACCCTGTAAAATTTACTGGGGAATGTGTTAGTAACTTCATCTTGGAAGGAGTGTTCTTAGCCTGGTAAGTGCACAGCTCTGTAGTGAATGAGCTATGCTTCTTTCCCCCCAAAAAAGGGAATCTCTTTTTCAGCTCTATAAGGCTAATCCTGAGAAATGTGCATCCATATCATGCCTCAGTCAGCCACAACTGTATACGCCTGTGGCAGGGACCGGGCTTGCACCAAAATTTTCCATATTGCCCTTTTCCCAGCCTAGAAACTTGGAGTTTGATCAGAAATTTTGCCTTAAGAGCAGTTCCTGAAAAGTTGCCATCAGTGGAGGGAAGACCAGCTGGTGTGAAATAACGATAAGCTTTATTATCTTCGTCATTTCTAAGGGACAGTTGAAAAATTCAGCCTATGATGTTTGCTGAAAGTTATGCTCAAAGTGTAACTTTTGAGACAATAACTGTCAATCTCTAGCAATTTTGAGAGTACTTTTTTTTTTTTTTTTCACTTCGTCCTTTTTTTGGACCTAGAAGAAGGAAAAAGCATAAAGCAGTTCTTTTTCTGATCTTACTAACATCTTAAACCCTAAAACATTATATGAAGAATGATAAGGATTTTTTATCTCCGGGAAGAGTATTCATGTACTTCAGTATTTTTCCGCACTTTGCTTCTAAATGCTGCTTCTTTGGTATTTTGCTTGTTTGTTTGTTTGATCTCTGTATTAGGGATATATAAGCCATGGCCAACATGTTGTTTAGAAGCAATGCTTTCACTCCTCCTGAGTCTTGAGTGACTATAAGTGCTTTGTTAACTTGCCCTGCCTCGCCATTTGGTTAAACTGAAAGGATCATTTATTGTCTGTTTTCACTCCTCATCTTCCAAGAATTTGCCTTCCATCTTGAAGATACATAGGAAACTTCAAGTCATCCCCTCTCTCATCATTTACTTTAGTCATCCCCATCTGGAAACATTAAAACCCAAACCTCCACCTGCCTCTTCTGAGCAAATACCTACTACTTCCTTCTGAGAATGCTGGTGAAGATGCTCTCATTTTTGCTGAAAACTCTTTGTTTTTTGGGCAGGATTGGGCCCACAAAGAGCACCCCCTTGAGTTACTGCCCACTGAATGTCTCTCATATGGTCTCTGCAGTCTGCTCTGGATAGCCTCACAACCTCAGCATGCTGAACTCGCTGTGCTGCACACACTTGCCTCCAAACTCATGCTTCTTTGCCAGGTTCAGCAATGCTCCAAGGCCCTCACGCCTCCCTGAGGCCTGGAGCTCACAAAAGTTGCATTTTGTCTTAATACTCTGTCATTAAGTGGAGTTAAAAATAAAGCCTGTCAGAGCCTCACAGCCTGCAGGGAAAAGGATATTAATTACAGCAGGCAGAGAGTGGAGAGGAGCTGCCGTGAGTGAGAAGTCCTCCTGCTGAGCTGTCACCTTCTCTGTGCCACCAGTGGAGCACTGCTTTGGCTTGTGCACAGAGCAGAGGTTGGCCCTGGTACCCGTGAAATAGCAGGACAGGAGGAGCCTGCACAGGGATTGCATTGCTGTCACCAACACCCTCACCAACAACAGCATCCCTGCCTGCAAACTGAGCCTCTGTGAGGCTCTGCACAGGGACAGGGAGGGAAGGCTGAAGAACGGGCAGCAGAGGTAGCTGCAAGGGAAGAAATTATTCAGGGACCCAAAACAAGATCCATTGCTAAATACTTGTGTACTTGGGATTTCAGTTATAGGGACAAAGTGTGTCGTTAAGGACCAAGCAGGCAGTAGACTCAGCAGAAAGTGACACCCAATTTTCCCCTGAGATGTATGAAAAGAAGATTGAGCTGCCAAGGGAGGACACAGATCAAAATACTAGCGTCATCTCCATCTCATAGCTTCTTAGCTGTGAGAGATACATGGCGTTACATTTCCTTTTCTTCTAATGGATAAATAGGCATTAAAATATCCCTCCAAGTTAGATTAGTCCTGACTGCTCATTTCTTGGCATAAAACATACGGATATATGCAGTATGGAAGTGTATATATATATAGTGTCCATTTCATGTGTAGAGGGAAGACGCCTTGTCTGAGTAAGCAATTACTTGTGGGGTCAGATTGGGGAGCACTTCACTTTTTTTATTCACTTTTCTAAGGTGAAGGGTAAGGGTGATGGGGAACAGCTCAGCCAGCCAGGGAATCCTGTATTTCTGAGAGCATGCTACCAGGATTTAAATTACCCCTAAATTTTGCTGGAAAGGACAACAGAGGGAGAAAAATAATAAAATGAAATAAAAGCACCACCAAGAGCCAAATATTGTGATTTTCTGTGTGAGTCTTTAGCAGGGTGAATCAATCAAGCTGACAGTGCAAACCCTTCTAATGGAAAGGTTCCCAACACCATCAGCTGAAGGGTAACGGCAGGGGGACGGTGCTGTACTGACACTGCCATGCCAGGATGTGCTGGCATCTACTTCTTCTTTGTCAAAGCCTGACTTTGCCCAACAAATCCATTGACAGAGAGCAGCTCTGTGCGTCAGTGTCTGACAAACTTGGCAAGGGCTCTCCTTCTGCTAGAGAAGACTTGAGAGTTCACTTGGAGGGCACTACACCACCCCGGCCCCATCTGCAAAAGAGCCCTGTGCTGCTCTTTTCAGAGCGCTGTTGAGGAGAGAGGGAAATAAAAGAGAAGAAAAGAGTTAAGGCACACAGGCTGGTCCTTGAAACCAGCAGGAAAGAAGCAGTGAAAGAGCTTAATTAATGGCACATCAGAGTTCCCCAAGATGTGTGTCTAACAAGGCCTTTGCCTGGCACTTTAGCTTTGCTCGTGAGAAGTTAATGCAGGGAAAATATAAGCAGAAGGCTGTGAGAAAACAGGAGCCAGCATGAGGAGATACATCCTGATTTAATTCTCTCCTTTGGATGACAGCCCTCTGTGCCTCCTCCCCACTTCCCCCTTCTCAGGGACACACTTATTACAGATATCACAGAGGGAAGAAACAACCAGCCAGAAATATAAGGAGAGATCCAGTTTTATCACGAACAGCAAATGAATAAAGCAGGGTCAGAGTGTTGACTTAGAAAATTACAGTCTTCCTGGCTCCCAAATAAATCCAGACACGGTACCCTATGCCACTCAGCTTTTACAGAATTTAATTTAGAGCAATTGATTTATTTGCTGTGGACAGGTGGACTCTATAAAGAATTTTTAGGGCAGGATTTATGGTGGGTTTTATCTTGCAGTGAGCAAAAGAGCAACAGGCGTCTGGCAGGCCTTTCCCATGTCCCATGGGCTGCCCCTCCAAGTTAGTAAGCAAGATGTAGTTGGAGTAAAACCCAAGACCCACACCAGAAGAACTACCTGTTTAGCACAGTCTCATGGTTTCAAGAGTTACCAAAGTTTCCAACCCAGGTTTTAACCCTTCCTAGCCTGAGGCTCTTGGCCTCATTTACCTACCCAGATCAGAAATTATGGATGCAAAATGCCAGTATCCATGAGTACAGCAACAAACAGTGGGAGTGAACGTGACACACAGAGCCCAGCTGGGACAGGAGACACAAAACATCTGTGTGAGCTCTTCAAGAGAGCAACAAATGAAAAACAAAGCATCAATGTGACCCAAGAGCAGATTACTCATGGGTGTTTTTCAATTACAATAAAGTATTATAAAGGGACAATGTTCTCTTATTTACAATAAATTTCATCAATTTATAAATCTTTCCCTTATTTAAGAGAAACACACAATACAATACAAGCTCCATCTGGCTCTATTTAGACTCCAGGCCTTTACATTTGTACAGCCAGCAGCCATCAATTATTGTGTCAAGACCAAGCATTTCAAGGCCCTGGACACAGGAAATGAAAAGGAGGCAGGGGAGGGAAGGGGCATGAACAGGAGCCTTGAAAGAGTTATAATTAGTTGTGTGGCAAATGATCAACCTGGGGATTATTAAGCATCCAGGTTTACAGAGGCCACAGTGCTTTGCTGTTGCAAAGCTAAAGCCATGAGACAACAGATGAAGAGGGAGGTAGAGAAGAGGGGTGCTATGGGGTTCTCCTTTTTGCTTTTGGGTGATTCGCTCCCAAGCCAAACACATCCTTCTCCAAAGGGCAATGAGACAGGTTTTGCCTAGCTCAAATTTCTAATTCAGGAACAAGAAGGTATTTCAGGTAGCCCCTTCCTGCTGTACCCAAAGGGCACCCATGTCAGTGCAGGAAGAAGGCAGATCTTCCTTAAACAGCTGTGAGTTGGCAGGAAGAAGCCATCAGCCCCATGCTCAATGTATGTATGTCTGGGTAGAGCAGCTTCTGCCCTGTTCAGTCAAAAAGCAAGATCCTATGTGAAAATTGGTTCAAAAGCATAAAGAGAAAGATTGGCATGGAACCAGACCAATATTCTGAGCAGACAACTGAGATGGAAGATAGCTGAAGGACAGAGATACTGACATTTCCCCTCCTTTACCAAAGACAGGCTCACAGGACCCAAATTCTTCTGTCATACTTCTGTAATCATCATAGAATCATCACAGAATGGTTTGGATTAGAAGGGACCTTAAAAATCATCTAGTTCCAATCCCCCTGTCCTGGGCAGAGATACCTTCCCCTGGATCAGGACAGCCAAAGCCCCATCTGGCCTGGCCTTGAACACTTCCAGGGACAGGTCATCCACAGCTTCTCTGGGCAACCTGACCCAGGGCCTTGCCACCCTCATAGCAAAGAATTTCTTCCTAATATTTAATACAAAACTACCCTTTTTTAGTTAAAACCGCTAGCCCTTGTTTTGTAACCGCACTCCATGATAGAGTCCTTCCCCAGCTTTCCTGTAGCCCACTTTAGGCATTGGCAGGTCACTGTAAAATTATTTCAGGTACATATTAAACACAGCTGAGCATGGGAGGGGGTACTATTAGCATGGTCAGCCATGCAGTTCTCTCATTTTAATAACAACCTGGTGACTCATCCATGCCATTAATTTAACATTAAAAAAAAAAAAAAAAAAAGAAAAGTGGGGGTCAGATCTTCATTTACCTAAGTTAAATATAATAATACATATCATAAAAAAAAAAAAAAAAAAGAAAGAAAGAAAAAAAATGCTTGGCTTTAACCTGAAAAGCCCTAGCACCCCGCAGAAGGGCATTTTTATCCACAGCCAACATATGACAGTTTGTAATGTTATGATAATTGCTTTCCATGTACAAAACTGAGACACTTAGAAGCATGAAATTGAATGCTAAAAACCTTCTTCCCACTATTGATCTGTATTCCAGCAGCACAGAAGGGACCTCAACCCTGGACCAAGACCCCATAGTGCTGGGAATGTCTGAGCACAAAATAAAAAGACAATGGCTGCTTCAAGGAGTTGCAGGTTATGTGCTATGGCCCAGGGATGAGGCTCACCATTATCTAGATAACTGTAGGCATTGACCATATAATAAGCACATATGCTGAACTTTTGCAAATGTGCATGTTTTTTTTCCGAAGCAAATAACATTAAAACTCTGCATCATGAACGGTCTCATTTTGGAACGTATTTTTGTTCTCATAGAATTTAGTGCCTGAATTCTTTGCTCAAAGAGAAAGTTGTAGCATAGGAAATAGTTGTAATTGGTAATTGCAGAAAATGCTAAAGAAGTGACCCCCTCAGATCAGATATACACCTTTAGACATCTGGGTACCTGATGGTGCCTGATGGCTCTGCCTCCAGGTCTTCTTGCTTAATCTGCCCATGGAAGAGGCTCTGCAGAGAACAGGGGATAAAGATGCTGAGGGGACACTGGGAAGCCACTCCTGATCTGTCTCCAGCCCTCTACAACAGACAGGAGGGCTCATGCAGGAAGAAAAAACAGGTTGATTGGCTTTTGAGGCATATTTTTTGCAAAAAGATTTTTTAAAATCAGACATTAGTGAATACTCTGTATTTGGTATGGACATTTCTTCTTCATGCCTGCTTACAATCAGGGAAAATGGGACATGGCTCTCCCTCAGGTGGTCCCTTTTCATTTTTATTTTCCTGTATGGCAGAATGGACTGGTGGTAAGAGAAAAATATGCATTAGATGCCTTTGGTTTGAGTCCTAATTCTGCCTCAGGTGAACTCTGTTCCCTTCTTAGAATGCGTGATTTAACTTCTTAATCCCTCTGTCTCTCCTTTCTAGAAAATGGTTGGAAATGCCTCTTACAAAGTGCACCAGTGTTTTCAAACAGCAAGTGCAAAACTTTATTTGTCTTGGTAGGAACACCTCTTTTCCAGAATGATACTGGAAGCCAGCATGTAATTCTGGTGCCCTGTTCCAATATTGCTTTGCCTCTTCATGTGTTGATATGCTGTGACAGCTTGTTTTATGTTTATAGGGCAGGTGTTTTGTTACTACATGACTCAATCAGCATGTGGTTATAGAAAACAATGTGCTGAGATACAGTTGTCTAGCAGCAAAAACAACTCCTCTTCTTTTGTCAGCTTGAGTGCTTCAGCTTTGGACTCTGACAGTTTGCAGTGAAGTGGAGAAATTCTGAGCTGAGGGCAAATGGCAAGAAACAACACCAGTGGCCAAGCATTGCTTGGCTGGGTGCATGTGTGCTGGGACACCATCATCTTAGGGTGTTTTGACATCATCTTGGGGTCTCCTGAGGACTTAACTGCTATAGACTTGACAAATGGCAGTCCTAGAACATCCCCATGACTCTGGTTGTGCCTCCTGAATTTTGATTGTGGTGATAAACTGAAGCACCAGTCTCTGACCCCGTGGTAAAGTGGACACAAAGCTCTGGTGCCAGTCAGCTTGTCCCAAAGAAGCATGAATTGCTCTGGAAAAACACCGGCATAGAGGAAATCTTGGGGATGATGAAGGGGAGAAAATAGAAAGCAATGGAGCAATGCTTATACACAAGTTCAGTTACATCACAACTAGACCTTGTCTTACTGGGAAGGTATTTTGATATTCAGATTTACAGGATTTGGTGGTTCTGGAATGAAAATATTTTGAAAAAGTTTTGATTTATGTAAGATTTCTAAGAAGTGAGAGATCCCTACCAGATCTTTCTGAGGGCACATTCTGTTTGCAGTTATGACTGCACAACTTCTTAAATTCAGTAAATTTAGTTCAGGGTTGATTGAATGTAACAAAGAACACATTTTGGCCTGTTGACTTTAAAGCATATGCAGGTTGGTGAGAGGTAAAACCCACCTGCCAAGTTGCTGTTATAAATGTTGATTTAGAGCAGGCTTTGCTATATAGCATTTGGATTCTGCCTCATTTGCTTCCCACTTGTAAATGAGATTTCACATATTGTCCTTTAAGTTTTACCTCTAGAGCATTTTCTTTTATTACTCACGCTTCTGGGGATTCTCAGTGAGCATGAGAAAGTCGACTTATAGAGAACGTGGGGCTTCTCCGCTTCAGTGTTTAAAATTCTCTGACCCACCCCCAGCCACCATTTTCGTACCTTTTTTTTCTGTGCTCAGGCTTTTGAGCCATAGAAGTGATCAATTGCTTAAATTATCGTAATGGTTTGCAGAGGGAAAGGGGAGGGAGCAAAGGGGATGGAGTTAGAAAGTGTCCCTCCAAGCTGGGAACTTGGTATTAAAAATCTCAGTCCAATCCATTCTGAAACCGCTGAGCTAATAAATCTCACAAACAGAGCTTTACAGCGGAAAGTCTAACTCAGTTGTAAGTATGTACTGCAGGTATTACTGCAACATGACTAATGGTGAGTGAATTCTGCAGAAAGATGTCTGTGTATATTCATTTGAAGTCCTGAACAAATTTGCTTTGAATCTCCTGGTCTGTTTCTATGGCTGCTTTCCACAAATACTCTAGCAAATGAGCTTTACTAGTGTGAATACTCATCAAAAGTCAATTTGGAACTCAAATAGCTTAATATTTTCCGAAAGTGTATTCCAAATTACACACATGAACATGCAGTTCAAAATAATGGATGCTGGTTCTGATGTGATTAGTTACACAACTGGCCCAATCAGAGAACAGAAATAATACAATATAACTTGTGTAGCTATCCATGCAGCTTGGATTTCAAACTTTGAATGTTGGATATTTTCAATCAACTGTTGGTGAACAGCTTAGTAGCCTTAACTCCCATCCTCTGAAGATATTTGCAAATAGCCATTTTAGCAATGAATACCAGTTGGGAATTTTGCAATTTGTGAGTGGCCAATTTGCAGGAGGAGAGGAAGACTGGATTTTTTAATGAATCGCTGGATATCTGTCTAGCTCTGAATGTCAGGAAAGCTCAATACTCCAGCTCTATAGACAGAAAACCAGTAACAAGTCACATTTTCCATTGAAGTCAGCAGAAAAATTGTGTTCATGGTGTGCTGTGGATTGGCACATGCAAAGATTTACCCCATCTCCGATGGGAACACAGAGGGCTCACCTTGCAAACTTTCCTTGAGAGAAGCAGCCCTCCATGAATCACTTAGCTAAAGAGGCAATCCTGTCCTTGTTGCTCGAATGTCAGCTTCATTGTGCCTTCAGCCTGAGGCTGCTGTCCTGTGGATGTGCTGACATACAGGGACAGTTGGTGGTAGATGGCTTCCAGCGTTGCTGGCACATCTCATTCCTTGTGGGACGGATTCTTGTGCAAAAAGACCCAAGTCAGGGAAGGTTGGGTTCTTCCATATTTTGCAGTGACAGAGAGAGCTTTTAAACATTATCTGAAGGCATTTGCTGCTGTTATTAGATGAGAATTAATCCCAGTTCTCAGTATGGATTTGCCACAGCATGAGGGAAATCCTCACCTACCTTTCGGAGACAGGTTAGGCAAGGCTGGTGTCCACTGCCTACCACCTGTGTCTTCTTGTCTGTGTCAGGACAGGCTTAAAGCCCTCAAGCTTGCTCAGAATGGCACATTTGCCAGGGAAGAGAGAGAAGTGTGACAGAAAATGCAGACAGCCATGGTCCTAACTGGATCGAACTCATGGAGAAATGATGTCATTACCAGCACCGACAGTTTTCCAAGGGGAAACTTTCATCGTTTACCCTGAGCTGCAGCTCCAGCTGTATTAAACACTGTTTTCCAGCTAATAAAATGAGGCACAATTTTTTACATGCTGTTTGTGGTGACAGCATAATCAGTCTTGCTGGGAGAGTGTTCGAGCCAGGCTCCAACCGGCCAGGAGCTGCAGAGAGCCTGTTATCAGGCACCCTGACTCTGAAGTTTTGGGTTTATTTCTTTGTTGTTTTTTTTTTTATTATTATTTTTCCCAGTAAAATTCTCTCCAATTCTCCCCCTTCTTTATCTTTTTATTTATTTATTTTCTTATCTGCTCTAGATTTATTTTGCTCCCCAGCAATTTCAGGTGACAGTAAACAAAAGGAGACTCACTTCTGGGAAGAGGCTGTTAATAGCCTCACTGAGGGAGAAGCAAATATAACTTTCCTAAACAAAGCTGCAGGGAGCATTGCTGTACACCCAGCAGGGTCTCTGGGGCAAAGCAGGTTGGTTAGCAAAAGAGCACGCACCGAGTTGGTGAGGTTTGCTTTTTTTTTCTTCTTCTCTTTCATTCTGAGAAATACTTGCAGAAAGCACTCAATGGGAATGTGAAAATAAACCAGAAGCTCTGCTTCTGCTGAATTTAAACCAAAAGGGAGTGAATCTGCACTTAGTCCCATGTGCAGTAGCATGGGGTAGCCCCACTGTAAATCAAAACCTAGTGAGGTGGTATATTGCTTTTTTTTTTTTTTTTTCCTTTTTATCCCTCCTCCATATCTCTCTTTTAGCTTCTGATTATTTTACTTTTCTTTCCCTGCATTCTGAATCTGAAACACCTTTTCTCCTTTCCAGCTCCAGTTTTTCCTAAGAAATAAAAAATTAAAAGCTGTAACATGTTGCACTAGCTTTGTTCATCTCAAAATGTTAGATCCACACTAGGAGTGTGGAAAGCAACTTCACCTTGCTGCTGAATTACATCTGTTGTATTCACATATATCAAGTGAATTCAGATCTAAAGATCGCCAATGTCAGTAGAAGGATTTCCATTGACTTGTGAGGGATTTGGATTAAGGGTGTGATAATAACCAGTCACCTTATCTGAAAAAAAAAAAAAAAAAAAAAAAGGCAAAAAAGGCAATAAAATGCTGGCCAGTCAAAGTTTGTCATTTTCACCTCCAGTCTCCTGCTTGTGTTAACACTTGCCCCCTCTCAGACATCTCACATGTACAGGATTGGACTGGAGAAAAACCTCCCAGATCATCTAAAAGCAGTTATTTCAGTTATTTCCATCTCTCTCTGTGTGATTGAGTGTGTATTACAATAGCAAAACTAGCTTTGGTATGAAGAGCAGGAAACTGTGAAGCCGACACGGTGACAGGCTAAAGAAAATGTAGATATTTCTCCCTCCAAGGATCTCGTGCTAGGATTCACAAGACATGATTTCTCTCTGGAAATTCAATTTCTGAGCCCCTTACTGTCTCAAATGACCAAACAGAAAAGACAGTAATTGCTGAGAAACTTATTGACTTTTCCTTTTTAATTAATCCTAAGTGGAAGAAAACCTGCAGTTCCTTGTCCAGACAGTGTATATGAGAGAGGAGGAGGGAAGTGAGAGAGAGGGGAGAGAATCATAATTAAAATAACTCAAATTAATCTTGGTGAGTGCTCCTGCCACTTCACTGCTCTAAGGGGAAAGCATCGTTTTACTCCAGACTCTTTTGTTTCAAATGTCAGCTTGAATGAGGACCATCAAATAACAGTTCTGTCCCATCCAAATTGGTGCTTTTCTGGCCAGTATAGCACCTGCATCTGCATCCTTCCAGTGGCTTGCAGCAACTGCTGAAGATCAAACACCTCTCAGATCCTCTCTGTGAAGCCCAAATGTATGTTATGTTCAAAATGAGAACAAGGTTGCCCAAGGAAGTGGGTGATGGCAGAGCTGCTTCCATCCCATGGGTGAGCTTCCTGGATGAACCCATGCAAGAGAGGAGGGATGAGCCCTCTTGGTCCATCTTTTTGATGTGTGCTGAGAAGATTTCTATTAGCACTGTGGCCAGAAATCTTAGGTAATGTTTATGAATGTTCAGTGTTTTTGGGTAGGCCGTGTTTTAGATGTGTTGTATTTCTCCAACCCAAACTACTCTGATGGATGCAGCTCGGCTGTCATAAGCCCACCTTTCTCTGGCTGTAGTGTGACAGAGTTGTGGCACATCTGAATAAATACTGGAGGTGTAAAATATGATTGACAAATGAATAATTATGAGGAGAGGATGACAGAGAAGAAAGATGTGTACAAGAAGCTTGTGAAGATGCCACACATGCTGGATGCTCTGGCAGCACTTAGCTCTTTAGGAAAGCAGTATGCTCTGAATTTTGGCCTGTGAAATAGCTAGACTGGAGCAAACTGCTTGTCTTTGAGTGATGCCTTATTGATGGCAATGGAAGTGGACCTCAGAAAAATAAATAAATAAATAAAATAAAAAATACATGTAAAATAAAATAAAAACAACACAAGTAAAGTGTGTGATAGAAACAGTTGCTGAGAAGCAGCATGAACCCGCGTGTACCACAAAAGGAAAGTTCTTTCTTTACCTCTTGGTGCAGATAGCAGGTACACCCCCTCACACCCCCAGAGACCTGGCCCCAAGAGCATTTCAGAACACCACTTAATGGCAAGCAGTGACTTGGCTGCTGATTAATCCTTTCTGCTGAAGAAGGGGCCTCTTGCTATGTTTAGCCTCCTCCAAAGAAAGAGCAGCCTCCTTGAGAGAGGAAAAATAACCCAGAGGCTTCATTCTGGTGCTTGACTTGCACTGCATGGTGCTCGGAAAGAGCAGGACTCGATGGGAATTTGCATGCCTCGTGTTACAAGTTTGTTTTATAAACCTCTGGCTTCGTTCCCCGGCTCGTAGAACATCCCAAGCCAATTAGATTACATAACGAAATGAAGTCAATTGCAGACAAGCGCAAAAAGCTGCTGTTTAATCTGGGTTCAGAGGAACACCCTCTGTCAGTAGTAGAAGCTAATGAAGGCCGACAGCCGAGGAGGCAGGAGCAATGTAGCTGTGCAGAGCCGGGGCTCCAAGGCCACCCCGAGCCTCAGAGCAAGCAGAAGCGTGACTGGACACTGAATCTGGAGTGCCAGATCTTCAGAGACCTCTTCTAGGCTGTCGTCTCCACCCACATGCCCCCTTCCCCTGCAGCTTCCCCGCAGCACCTGTGTCTCGGGTCTCTCTGAGCTATTTTGCTTTATTTTAGTTTTCTTCCTGCTCACCGAGAAGTTGCTGCTGGGATTAAAAAGGCATCAGGCAAATCATCAGTATGAAAGAGACACGCTGAGAAGAGAGCAGATTAACCCACTCTGCAGAGAAAACTCCTCATTTCTGGAGTGTTTGTTTTGAAAATGTCACTTCAACGGGTCACAGAATTCATGAATAAAATCCCATCCTTATTTCCATTCAAAAAGGAATAAAGATTTATTACCCAGCCTCACCAGGAAAGCAGTATTGACCGACCGATGAGTCAAGGTCTACAGCATTGCATGCAGGAATATTTATTGCTTTTAATTACCATAAACTAGCAAGGAACTTGTTTTAATAGATTTTTATTATTATTGTTTTACTGTACTTCTGAAAACGTAAGTGCAGAGAGAGGAAAGACTGAACTGCCAGCAAAGCCTCCTGAGAATTTATAGTGATGGAATGAAAGACAGCTTGATGCTTAGGGGTTAAATAAAAGGTCACTGGCACTCAAGAGATCTTGGCAACACTTTGGTAAACCTGCTTTGAAGCATCATTAACCCTGTTTTACTGATGAGAAAAGCAGAGGCAGGAAGTAGCCCTAAAGATCTCCAGTGACATTATTTGGAATCCCCAGAGGGATGTCAAATATCTAAATATCAGGGAATTTTGTTTCACATGGTTGCCTCTGTTTTGCAAACTGGAACTGGTAAATGCAGAGGTGTATGGATACTATGGCACTGGGAATTGGGTGAACATTTAGGGGGCAGCCGGCTGATGCCACCATCTGTGCCACTGCCCGCTGGACATCACTTGCTCAGAGGAAAATGAAGATCACTGCCACCTATCACTGATACCTACGTCACGTTCATTTTCGTCAGTGATTGTAAGAAAAAAACAAAAAACTTCTGGCAGGCTGTGCTTGCATGTACATGTGCTGAAGGGCATGGGAGCAGCCAGCAGACTGATGCTAGTCACTATATTACCTGCCCTGGCTCCTCTCACACATCCAGGTCTCTTCCTCACCGGCAGTGACGGGAACCTCTCAGTTGAAGAAATGTAAGGCAGGCTTGGTGCAATGGCAGCTGATTGACAGGCAGCTTGTGATAATGAAGTCCATTTCTATTTTTTATCTCTTGTCGAGGTACAAGGACTCGGCCAGTGTCCCAGGTAATGAGTGTTCCCTCTCCCTCTCCCTCGCTTGGATATGAAAGTGTGTGTAGCCATGTGTAGCTGTGTTAACACTACATTACTAAAACCAATCCCAGGAGCCTGTTACTGCTGCACACCTCACCGACTCCAGCACTTCCTCACGTTGATTTGCATTCATGCAGTTTGTGTAAACAACACTGTTCGGGGAATATAAATAACTGCAGCCAGGGATGCAGTTTGGCTGCTCGGGCTCGGGAGCTCAGCGGCATCCCTCAGTGGCTGCTGCAGGGTTGGAGCAGGCTGATGAGGGGACAGCCCCTGCCACGTGCCAGCTCCGTTCCCCAAAATGCAGGAGGTTTGCTGCACTCCAACTTTTCTGCCTCTATCCCCAGCCTCCAAAGAGCCAAGGGTGTCCCACTGGAGACTGGTTTTCAAGGGACTGTTCCATCCTGGCATGAAAAACTGATGAAAAAACCTTAAAGCAGAGCTCAGTTTTCATGCATTTGTGGTCTTTACCTGCTGGGCTCTTTTACCAGTTACTCTATTTCAGACTGTAGTCATTGGAGCTCTCTTTAGATGTTGATGGAGACAGGCATGGCATGGCCAGAAGGTGATTCAGAACGTGATTCAGAAAGTGATTTCATTGGGCTGATTTAACCATGAGATGGCTGACTCCCCACTTCAACATAGGACTTTTGGGGTGATCACATTAGGATAAACTCATATCTCTCAAGTTCATGCCCCACTCTTCCAAAATCTGGCTGAGGATTTGTAATGTCTAGCCCAAATTCAGTTAAACAAAACCCTTAGTGGGCATCCTGCTCCCAAGGTATCAAAGAAGAAAAAAGAAAGTCTTTAGCATGAAATCAAGTAAAAATCTGCCTCTTTCAAATATGCTTTGGCCCAAACTCAGAGATCTAAAGTCCCAAGAATGGCTCACGCACACATTTGATGTGAAGCTGCTATTGATCACCATGCCGTAGGGATGGCATATTCATGCTTGACCACTGTAATTTCCTCATGATATATTTGCTTCATCTCTCCTTGACTTCTGCAGGCAGGGGCAATGTCTTTAGAAGCACCACCTGGGAACTTCATGTTAATTAGTCATAAGCTTGCATAAAACTCTCAGGTGGAGGCAACCAAACCAGATGAAGTATATTTTTCACTCAGAGTAAGAACAAAAACAGCTAAGAGCACTAAATATTAAAGGGATTAAAACTGAAATTTTCTGATCTTTTAAGGATTCACATAAAGCCTGGTCTGGAGTTGCAAGCTTGCATCCAGATTTGGATCCATATCCGCTCCTAAACTTAGCCTAAAAGATGACTCGTTTACAATTTTTTTTATCTTGAAATTTAAAATTCCAAGAAAAAGTTGGCAGAATCTCCACAGTTTTCTGAAGTCTGCATCTTTGCTTTACATTTATGCCTTTCTCAATCTTTTTTTTTTTTTTTTTTTCCTTTTCTTTAGCTGAGCTGAAGCAACTCAGATTAACAACACACACTCTATTTAATTGGCTTTATATGGTTCTATTTTAACATTTGGATTAGAATAATATTTCAGAAAATGACTGCTATTATTTTTTTAACAGATGGTGAAAGATCCACCAACATAGGAAGTGAGTCACAAGTTGTACTGTAAATAATAAATAATAATAATAATAGTTCTGCTGACAGTGTAACAAGGGCTCCGATTTGCTATCGCACAGGAAAGCTAATAAACCAAAGTGGAAAGTGCCTCTGAAATCTTTTGTTTTAATTAGCAATGAACAAATTCATTCTGCCAAATGCTGAACCCACTGAACACTGGTGGCTTCAAATTTTGCTTAGGAGACAATTTGAAACAGAAAGCAGGAGTTGGAGGGGACAGCCAAAACCTAATGAGAAAATACAGTGCATGCATCTCCAGCTGGGCTCCTTTCAGGGCCATTTCACAAGTGGAGAAGTTAAAAAAATGACGAAAAACTAATAGTGATTCTGATATGAATTCATTCATTTCTCCAGAGAGGTGGCCTTTATTTACAACCGGCTTCCCAGCACAGTCTATTTCCTTTAAAACAGCCACGTGAAAGTATCTTTTCTTACTGTGTTTGCTGCTGTGCATGCCCTGCCTCAAAACCCTGCACACTCCCGAAGGGCTGAGAAAAAACTGTGTAGCAATAAGAGGATGGCCCCCAACAGAAAAACTCAGCCTGTTCAAAGATAGACTCTTTTCTGAGGTCCCCTTTTCCCTTTCAGGTGAGTGGGGAGGTGGGGCTGTGGCCTGAGATCCTGGGTCCAAGCCTAAATTTCTGCCACCTGCTAGATGTTTTTTTAATGGGCAGAGACTGGTATGGCCCTTATGTGCATCCTTGGGCAAAGTGGTGAAGAACAGTAGGTTTGGGGCTAGAGAAAATCCTATAGTGGCCCTACTGCAAGGGAAAAAGACTGCCATGCAGCAAGCTGTGCTTCACCTGAATAATGTCCATATATCACAACTGGCTCCAGAGGGGTTCAGCCATATCATTGAAGACCATCTACTATATCATTGTGAGCTAATGCTCTATACAATATCTATGGTAGCTCGACACCACTGTAATTGATTCTCTAGACAGAGGTGAATGAATGGATGTACGTGGACAAGACCTTGGCAGAGTAGAAGGTTTGGCAAACTAACAGCTCTGAGCCTGTGCCATACCCTCATTTCTTCCACATCCACGTGATTGCCATTCTAGTGAATTAAGTTTCTACAACCAGCGAGTTTACATTTTGTGTCTCTAGCAGAGAAGGGTCGGGACAGACATAGCACTGCTCAGTCCTCTTGTTGGTTCACTGTGGCTTTCTGACAGTGGGCTTAAAAAACAAATATTCTATAGTTTGAAAAAGCTGGATTTTCTTTCCTGGCTTGCATAATAGACTGAAGAAATTCAAGCCCAGATTTTAAGACCTCACACTAACTTTTCTTGGCAAAGGAATGGTCACAACTTCCATCCATGGGGAATTTTGTGACAAAGTGACCCTCTCTCTCTCTCCTCAAGATCCTACTGCTTCAGAGTTGAATTTGTAGATGAAGTCAACATGAAAAGGTTTTCACTTTAGATCTCTCCAGGTTTACTTATCTGCAGCTGGTAGGAGTCAGCAGCAGCTCTCTACCCTACCTTTACTTGTCAAGCACACTCCATGCTTCATCGTGCTGAGAACTTGGAATAAAAAGGGAACAGAGCAGAGATGCTCACTGTCCACTAGGAGCCGTACAGCTGAATTATTGCAAGCAGCCAAGGAAACAGTGACCGATGTGCCACAGATATCTGGAGTTTCCCTTTCCAGACTACAGAGCAAAATGGAGCTCTAGCAAGGAGCATTTCTTTGTTAGAAATGACTGATGTCCCCCACACTGCCAGAGCCCAGCAAAGGGCCCTTCTCTGAGCCAGCCTGACATATAGTGGCTGCCTTCTTAAGATCTCTTGCAGACGTGAATGATTTCTTCTCCTTTGTTGTGCACAGAAGCATCTGGACCTATTCCACCATTTGCCTGTCTATCCAGCTATCTTATGTCTCTATAAAACTTCCTACTGCCATATCACCTGAATGACTCCTGTGTACAACTGACAGAAGTCCCAGCAGATTTGAGAGATGAAGGAAAGGAGGAACGGAGGCAGCCTGGATGAGTAGGTTGCAATACACCACCAAGATGCTGAAGCCATACTATTGCCCATGAATGCCAGTCCCTGCCTCGCTGCATCTGTGGAGTATAATTCAACATCTGAACACTAACAAATTCTCTGCAATTTACTCTTCAAATTCAAGTGTGATGGGACATCAAGGGCTCAAGCCCACATTGAGCTTGTTATCTCTTTGGTGACTGAGTGCTTTAGATTTCCCCAGTGGGGACTCATTCCATCTAGATGTAGGTGTCATTCCCCACCCCTGAGTTAATCATCTGGACTCCCTTCATCACTAAGAGAGAAATAACACATCTCAGGCATGACTCATCTGACTTTTTACACTTGTCCCTTATGCACATCCAGGGTGCCAGTAATCACCACAAGTAATCCCCTGTATAGTTGCTAAGACAAAGAGGAACATGCACTTGGAAAAATTCCCACTAGGTTATGCCTGTGCCAGATTTTGACACTTACCCTATCCTTACCCCTGAGCCTATCTCAGAAGGTATCTGAATTTCTGAATTCCTCTCATAATTAATTCATAGTTAATCTTGAATAGGTATGATTTTAATAATCATTCAGTAGATCTAATACTGCAGAATTGCCGCACCATTGAACTTGAAATTACACGAAATGAGACAGCTATTTAAATAATGGCCTCTTCTGAGCTTGGGTGTTTGGTGGTGATTTTTTTTTTTTTTTTTTTTTTTTTTTTTGTTACAGAGATATCCAGAAGCACTAAGTTGCTTTCATGATGTTATACCATTTCTGCAGGCATGTAGGCAAGCCATTAATATATTCTAGTGAGTTATAATCTACCTGGAAAGCTACTTGCCTATTTATCTGCAGTTTCACAAATGATAATAAGAAAGTGACTACTCATTGCTTAGAGCTTTCCAACGTGGAATTAAAACTATAACTTGTCTTCATATTTATTAATCTGCTATTATGCAGTAAAATACTGAGTTTTAAGTGCCTTTGTACATCAGCTAATTAATGGTCATCTCAATTAGCTGTTCTTCCTCTAACATATCTATTTAATAAAATCTAGCCCAAAGTTGAGGACAACAAGCATACAATTTGCACTAACTCTGAGATTGTATATGTCATTTAAGATACATTTGGTGTACCTTTTCTCATTTAACTGAAGCCAAATCTGAAAACAGCCTTCTGCTCTCATCAAGTTTTTTGAACTTCTCAAAGTCAGAATGACTGATGGATTGCAATGAGTAAACAAGTGGAGATTTAATACCAATTATGATTGAGGACAGATTTTTGAAGTGACTTAATAACTGAGAAAATGACTAATCATGACTAATATCCAAATGGTGATACATCTGGGGACACAGATATATTCATGTTTCTTTAAAGCATCTTATGTTGTGGCCATACCTGAGTGCCCCTGAAAATAAGAGAACCGAGATTTGTCTTTTCAGGTTTATTTTTGCCCACACAATTCATATAAATGTCCATCTGAACAGAAAGATGAGCAGAGGTACAAAATTTAGTAGTGTCCTTTGGATGATTTTGCCTAGGTTGCCTGTATGGATTTCAGTGCCATTTGTCAATGGAGATAGATAGACTAATCAATTTTAATTTAAAAGTCTCCTATATTGCAGTGATGTGGTTCCCATAAGTTTATAGCATGTTCCAGACATCTTATTTGCTGCCAAACAGTAGAACCACTTTTTCTTATGGCATCAGTGATATATTCCAGTACGCTCTCCCATGGGATTCATATATCAGTAGTTTCATCCATCTCATTAGATTCACCCCCTCGCTTTTTCATCCTATATTTCAGGTTGCTCTTCTGGCATCAAGTCCATCCACTGGCTCATGGCTGGCCATAGGCTTTGGGGCCCTCTTGGTGGGAAAAAAAAAAAAAAGAAAAATAATAATAATAAAAAAAAAGAAAAGCAGAAGCAGACACCAACTCTATGACCAGAGATGTTGTGCATGTGAGCAGAAGAATTATCAGGATTGCCCAGATGGACCAAGCAATTTCTAGCCCAGCCATATGTACAAGCCACAGTATGTGTCTGGAGGTAAAAAGATATTCCAGCTGAGTCAGACAAAGCTATATATCATTCCGAAAAGATTATAATTAAGAAGGGAGCTCACAGTCCTACATCATTAGAAGAAGTCTTGTGCTTCAGTTTGCAAGTGGCCACCAGAAGGGTCAGTTCAGAGCACTCTGAAAAGAAATCAGTGAAAGATACTGAAAGGGGAAAATTCTGGTTCTGGTCTGGGAATAGTAACTACAGAAGAAGAAGCTTTTGTACACTACTTGAAGGGGGGTTGCTGAGTGATTCAGCAACACAAAAATATAATAGATCTGGCCTATGTTTGAATTTCTTTGGTGCCATCCAGGCCACTGATTCTTACGTTCACCCCTTCCTTAGGTAGCTAATTTCAAAACCATTTGAAACATGTTTTATGGGAAAACCTGCTCTTCTTAACACTTAAAACTGATGTCCATCCAGTTAAGGGACAGACATCACGATGTTCTTGAGAAAAACAACATAGTCTGATCACTGGGATTTATACATCCCACAGTCAACAAGCATATATATTTTTTAATAATTTCAAATACCAAGTAAGATAGGAACCACAAGCACCTCCATGGGAGGATCAGGTTTTATTACATCGAAGACGGTGACTTGAAGAGGTGGACTTCCTCCCCTTGCTCCATGTGCATCCTATGCCTGGCAGCAGGAGCAGCCTTGTTCCCACAGTCCAAGTAACAAAATAATCACCATGCAGAGGTTCTGCAGACCTCAAGAGAAGCCAAAGGATCAAGGATTCACTTCAGCACTTCTGTTTTTACCCATCTGGTCTATGCCCAGTACCAGCTCCAGATCAGTTTCCTTCTTGGATCTGTTTTATACTTAAGGGGAAAAATAAAGATGGCATTTTTCAGAGCTCCATCTGGAGATGAATCTAAAGGATAGACTTTCACCATACTTTTTTTTTCTCTGAGCCTCTGGTACCCATCTGTGCTCAGGCCCCCTGTGTGGTGTTTAGCAGAGTGATGCCTCCCTGTGGGAGAGACTGCTATCGAGTACAGGAAAACAGCAGCAGGAGGAGAGGCAGCACTGGGGAGAGCCTTGGCTTAGAGAGATTTTCATCACCATGTGCCACCATCCATGACCCCTTGTACAACGAGCCAAGGGGCTTTTCTGATTCCAATTCTGATTTGATAAGTGGAGGGAAGCATTGGTTTTTATAGCCCTGTTGAACATAAACATTGATTTTTAAGGCCTAATCGTCTGCTGCAGCTGAATGCCATCCAAGGATTTTTTTTGTTATTATTTTTTTTTTAGCTGAAATTGATCAGCTGGAGATGGGAGGAATACAAAGGAAGCAGAGAAATGGCTGCAACTTAGTGGGTTTTTTTTTTTGTTTTTGTTTTGTTTTGTTTTGTTTGTGTGTGTGTGTGTGTGTGTGTGTGTGTGTGTGTTGCCCAGGCAAGGATGCTGCCTCTGTGTCACTCACAGCCCCCACTCTGCTGGGATGCTGCCGGCAGCCAAGGATGTGCTGCTGAATGAGCCCTTGTCAGCTGCCATCCTTGCTGGCTGGCTCGCTTGCAGCTCCTATTTAGCTTCCTCGCTGGCTCCCTCATAAATATTCACAGTGCACAGCCAGCGGAAGACATTGTTTTTTCCTTAATTTCCATATTCAGCATGACATCAAAAATGATTCAGAGATGAGTTCAGCAGGGGCTGTGCATCCAGGGAAGAGGACAAGAGAGAGCAGGGTATATGTGTTGGGTGGAGGTGGGGGAGAGGAGACAAGCACACGCAGCAATGAGGGAGACAGGGAACAAGGTGAGGAGCACGATGGAGGTAGAGAAAGAGAGCTGGGGATTAACTTGGTCTAGCAATCACAGCAAAATGAAGCTGTTCCCATTCATAACCCAGGCGATCTATGTCCTCATCAGGAGGTTTTCATAAGTGATTAATGGTTAATTTGTTAAAATTCAATGAAATCTTGTTTCCTCTCTTTAAATTAGAATTCAGGGAGAGAGGGAGAAAGAGACGGTCCCAGCCATCCCCTGCTGCTTCTCGACAGAATATAATTCATCTGCCAGAACTGGCTATTGCTTTCAAAGGATTACAAATAAAATAGAAACATAGCTGGGGGCAACAGCCATGGAGCACTGGAAGGCCCAGCTGAGTCAAAGGGGTGGAGGGGAGACCTCAAACCCCTGAAAACAGTGGCAGACAGTCCTTGGAATAAAGCCAGAATCAGCATGGATGAACCGTGGGCAACTTGGCCCTATACTGAATCCTAATCTCCCACCACAGGGCACAATTTCTGTTGCTTGAGCTGTGATAAGGAAGTCCCAGGGTGAGCCACTAGCACTGGGAATGGATTGGGTACACCAAGGTGATCATTATAAATTGCATCCATAAGTGGTTGGGAGGCATGGGCACTGGTTTATGAAGCATTTCACTGGGGACATGCACACAATGGAGATCAGACTGCTTTTTGTTCCTGTTTTATTTCATTAGTGATTTTTTTTAAATGATGGTATGTAACCGCTGATTATATAGAGAAAAAAAAATACATAATTGGTCATGAGCTGTTACGGAGACAGCCCTACTTCAGATGTCAAACTAATTTTCTTCTATATAAAATCATTATCCTCGTGAGATATTTCAGTATATCTAAAGCCACTGAATCCAACATTAGATGCTGTTCCAAACCTCAGACCTTGCCCTTATTTGCCTGAGACAGAGAACACCAAAGATTCATAACTTCCATTGATAGAATGGATTTAGTCATCTAATCAGTACCATGGTAGTAGATATTGCAACTACCTTAAGACCATCTCTTAAGACAGACATCTATGCTGGAGTTAAAGCCAGGAAAAGATAGCAAATTCTCCACATCCCATGGTATATGCATATCCCATGGTTCCAGTAATTAATTAATACTTTGAAAACAAAACAAAACAAAACAAAACAAAACAAAAATAGCATTTTCCAGTCAATTCAGTTCTCTGTCAGATTTACCAACCATGTGACATCGCTACTGTGTGTGTCTGCTAGACAGAAAAAGGCTTGTTGATTCTTCTGAGCAGCAATGGGAGGCCTTTTACTACATGAGATTTTAAAACATTTTGAAAATGTCTTAATTATAATTTAAAATTATATTTTTTTTTCTGAGATTTATTAAGTATTCAGAAATTTGAATTGTTTTTATTTGATTTTTCAAGCTGAAAAGTATCACTGCAAAATCCTGGTGACCTTTTAGGATTCCCCCGACTTCAAGGGACTGTGTTTCAGCCGAAGTTTAACTACTACTTTATGCTATTTTTTTTTTTTCTTGGATTAAAATCTGTTTATCTGAAAATTCTCAACCCACTTCACTTGAAACTGTCTCATATACATCTTCCTAAGGGAAAAATCATAGAAGAACCTTTAAAATATCATTTCATTTTCAGATGACACTTCCAGTTTTATTTTTGTAGGGGAATAAACAGCCTTCTTAATAAATATATGGTTACCGAGTCACGTTAAGGTTATCTGTGCATGAAATAAAAAGCTGAATTTATTCAGACATTGAAAAATTCTTCTGATGTTTTGTGCAATTTTTTGTCAGTTACTGCGAGTACTCGCTGATTTTCTTACACTTGATATAGATACATTTGTCTGCTTTTATGCAGTGCTATCTCTGTATAAAGGACCAACACTTTGATTTAGCACAATTTTTGGACAATGATGAACTTCCACTACCAGGAAAGGTGAAAAAATTATTTCCCCAGTTTACTTGCTGCAGAAGTATACCCTGGAAAGTGTTGCTCTCCCAACATATAGATGTCGTTCTGTCTTACATTACAGTTTCCTGTGTTGTTATATCCTGTAATTGTATTTCCCCATTTTTTTCTGTCTGTATTTTTGTTGTTTCTGCTACAACCTATGTCAAGAGGTTCCCATCAAGACTGAGACCCTGTTCTAGCAGGCACATAACAAAACCTTGTAAGACCCAGTCATTGTTCCCAGGAGCTTGAATGCTGCACAGGCAAAGCAGGCAAGGAGTCAGAAGGCAATCAAGAGGTACAGAGGTAGTATGTAGCTCATTTGCAGTCTTTTGGCATCTCACAGGCAAATCATTAAAGTCTGCAGCTTAGTTACCCCACCTCTCTCAGATGCTGTGTTGCACTGTGTGTGAGAAGCTGTGCAAGAACTACAATAGCAAAATGAAAAAGGGGTCTGTGGGTGCTCAGCATAGGCAATGTGTTATCCAAACAATGTGTTTGGTCTCTAAACTGGGATTTGGAGACCTGAAACATCCGGTCTTCAAAATGTTCACCCTTCATCTTGTGAAATGTTCTATCTTTTGTGTGTTGACAGCATGCACCTAAACTCCGCATTTAAATAAATGTATTTAATGATTGCTCCTTATCTCTTCTATACAGTGTTAATAAGAAACGAAAATACTTCTGCTGTACCGCATGATCCATTGCACCTGGGCATCAACTTTCAAGAAATGACATTTCCTGAATACTGCTCATTAAGATTCACAAGTACCTTGTGATACATATAAATCTTATGAGCCCAAGATTAAGTATGGGTACTTGAATGAGAGGGATGCAGAGGGGTTCTCCAGAAAGGAACACAACAAGAAAATGTCAGAGCTAAGAATGGCATGCAAACATTTTCTTTCCAGTCCCTTTTAGACAATATCCCCATTGAAGCCAGTGAGAAAAAATACTCTATATCCAATACTCAGCTCACTCAAACTGACATAGACATAGTGAACTCATTGGAGCGATGCTGATTTACACCAACACAGAAACCAGTCCATCATACTTATTCAAATTGAAATATTTTTTCCCCCTCTTTGACTTAATCAAAGCTGTTTTCCCCCTGGAGCATCAATAATGAAATATTTGAAGTATTTATTTATCATAACTTCTCACTTTAATCAAGTGATTCTTCAGTGGACCTCGTTTAGCCTTGAAGTAATTGTTTTACTGATGCTTCAGCATAAAAAGGTTGGACAATTTCTGATTAATAAGTTTCAAAATGTATTGTCTAGAACATGCAAACAGAGAATCAGTCTTTTAAAAATATGATCACATGGATGACACAGAGTATCTAGGCTGCGGAACAGATATAAGTATGCCAGTGGAGCTAATATTAAAAGCTTGATCATTTTTTTCCTGTTTGTAGCAGGACCCACCCAGCATTACAGCAAAGGTGGATTGTCAGAGAGAGTTCTCCTGCTTCCTTTTAATGAGTTTTCTCCTCATTAATATTTGCATTATTCAAATCAATGACAACAAGGTTAGAGGCTTCCCACAGGTTGTTGTAACAATTTGGATTGATTGATGAGTTTTCAGAGTGAAGGGGGTGAGAAGGAAGAAGAAAAAGCAGTGTACAGTCTGCAAAAACACTGAGCTACAGAAGGACGGGTGTAGGTATCCTGCAAAGATGGCTTTAATCGTTTGAGGTGGGAGGGAAGAAGAGCTGGATTCTGCTGTTCCTCAATGATCTCCCCTTTAAGAACCTTGGAACTCCTCAAAATGCCCATTTAGAGAATAACGTCAAGGGAAAGCCAGGTTTTGTGTTTGCCGTTGATTTCTCTGAGGTTTCTTTTGATGATTTGATGATCTCCAAGAAAAACTCATTAAAAGTTTCCTCTTCAATCTGTTTCTGCTGAAAGTCCTGGCCCTTTTTGATTTGCTATAAATTTAGCTTTTGGACTGGATCTGTAAAACAACAGTGAGTCATGGCCAAATGGCTGGTATCACCAATGCCACACAACATTTTTGGGAAAAAGGTGCAATACCTACAATTTTAGCCATTTTGGTAATGTCTCTGGACAGAATAAGATCACTTGGTAGTGTCCGATAACTGTTGTTTCCTTTGCATGGGTAAGAGCATAAGGGAAGTGTCAGTCTCATCTTTGCTCAGCTGAATCACTGTCTTATCACAGCTCTTATAGCAGCCTGATAAGGCAAAACTGATGTGTCATATGGCCAAATTTTGCACTGCAGAAATTGCTGTCCCATTCCCTGTTCCCATCTCTTCTCCCACTCAAGCAGAACAGAGCCCATGCATCATTAATTTATGTTGCTTGTCATTCTTAACTGTCTCTAGGCATTTAAGACAGCAATGGAAACAAACACTAAAGCTAAAATCCCACATAGGCATTGAGGCACACAGTTACTGTCTGGTAGAAAGGGAAGCAAGTTTGCTGGCTCATTAAGACTGAGTATTTTCCTAATGGGAGTTTCCTCCATCTTTGCTTGCTTTTCCACTCATCAGGGTGCAATTTTAGCTACTGTCAGCCTGATTTTGAAGGCACTCTTACATGCTACTTCACCACTTTCTCGTGGAGGAGGAAAATAGTAGGGAATAATGAAATACTGCTAAGAAGCCTCACCTTGACTAGTCTCATCTCCACCATCCCACTGTTTCCTGCCTTCCTGGAAGAGATGGATTTGAAAATGTGAAAATGTTATGAGGTAGGGGGCTGAGAAACACAAGCATGTTGCTGTTAGTATTATTATCTGAGCAAGCACGAACAGATAGCTAGACAGCTCAGGCTGATTGACACACTGTGGCTGGCCCTCAGATCTCTAAGAGAAAAGCAGAGAGTCCATCACTTCCTGCCAGTCTGTTAAGCAGCAGGGGAATAGAAAGGACACGGAGAGGTCAATCTTTGCTCAACTCAAGAAATAATATATAGAGGGATGAAGGAGATAGTTTCTAGCTTCAAACTGCAAGGACGTGACTGACGCCACCTGAGAAGAGAGTAGCAAAGGCTCAGTGATGCCAAGATAACACTCTGGCTGAGACAGAAGGAGAGCCTTTAAGCACATTTCTTCTGCAAGTCTGGCCAAAGCTCAGGGAAGGAAGATAAGAGCCTGACCGGCACAGAGGAGCCTGGTCTGCAGCGGCAGTGATTCCACAAAAGCAGTTCACTGAGGCAAAAGAGAAGTAGCTAAAGGCCATAGAGATTTCAGATCATTATCTCTACAACAGGGTTGCTGTTGCTAAACCAGAGCAGAGCTCTCTGCCAGGGTAAGAGCTTTTAAAGGCAGGACAGCACATCCCTACCAGGAGTCTTTGCGTTCCTTTCTTGGCACTGTAATCCCAGAGGGTCCCAAATCACTGGGAAGTTTTGGTGGTCAGGAGAGGAGATCCTGAGCCCACATGATCAGGTTTCTGTGGTTGTCCCAGATCCTGGACCATAACACTGGTACTGGTAACAGGACACTGGCACTGCTAGAGCTACAGATAGCCAACGCACAGGAGCTTTCACTAAGTCCCTTGATTCAATTTCCCAACATTTCTTGATTTGATTTAATCTAGAAGCATCCCGCTCCTGGGATTGCGCTTCATTTGTTTCTGCAGGTCTTTATTGACACAGTTTCCCCTGAAAGCTAATGGCCTTGCTTAATCTCACTAGGGCTTTGTTGCAAGGAGGGAGACGCAGCTGTCTTCAGGAGCATCCTCCTCTGACCTGCCTTCCCTGTGGCTGCAGGCAGTCAGGCTGCAACCACTCCAATTTTCAGCACGTGAAGGTCATGGGGTTGAAAAGATCCCGTTGCTGATGTGGTTAAGAGGCACAGACGCAGCATAGCTGGAAGGAACTGGCCTGCTGTGGGGTATGCTCTGGAGGAAGTTGTCAACACCTGAGTGCTAGCTGATGTGAGCTTCATACAGCAGCAAGAGACCTTTTGGGTAGGGCTGCAAAATTCACTGTGCACCAACAGATATAATAGATGAGGAAAGCGTGGGGAGGGGCAGGGGGGAAATAAGTGAGAGCATACAAATTAAAGAGCAGCATTTGAAATCTAATCAAATATTCCCTCAATTTACTCACCACCCCTGCAGTGCTGTGCGGATTTATTAGGTTTTTATTCAGTATTCTCTTTTAAAGTGACATTTACATTAATTTACAATACTAACATGAAATCCTACCTAAAAGCGGAGAGTTTTTTTGTAACTTTTTATTTTTCAGGGGCTGTCTGTGACTTTCCAGCTCGCTAATAAGGAATCTTTAGTTTCATTTCATGTCTGCAGGAGTGGATCCGAAGTCTCTTCAAGGTGGGCTCCTGCTGCTTTCGTTAAATGTGGTAGGGAGCCCATGGTGGTGGGTTCAGGTGGTAATTGGCTGCAAAGCAGCAATGCCCCATCCCAGGAGCACTCCATACTCCAAAGTGCCTTCGGTGCCTGTAATCAGTGCTGGAGTCTATTCCAGCTTCAAAACCAGGGACCAGCCCCATTTAGGTGGATGTGCTGTAAGCCAAGAAGCATAAGGAGAGGCTTTATTTTGCTTCAAACTGGTGGGATTTTACTGCAGGTCAGTAGAGAGGAATCTGCCTGGAAAAATGGAGTGTGTCCAGAACAGGCATTTGAAAATACATTTCCCATCACTTTCTTGTCTTTCATCCTTTATTTTTGTTATTATTTTTATTTTTATTTTTTTTCTGCAGATGCTAACAATTTAGTGGCAGGCCCTGTGCATTGTCCAAGGGCAGGAAAGTTACTGGCACCTTCCTTGTCTTGGCCAGAAGAGAGAGCAGAGGAACATATGCATGGTCTTGGCATAGGACAGATGCGCAGTCTGCAGACATACATTCTCTCTGGCGATCCAATTTGTCCCCTTTTCCTACAATTTCTTCCTTTTTTTTTTTTTTTTTTTTTTTTTTTTATTCCCTAATTAACGCAGGTAATGAATTGCATATGGCCACGGCATTTACTTCTCTGTGTGAAATCTGTAGCAGCTGCATTGTTTATCAGTTCAATATGCTTACTACAGATGCCATTTCTGTGTGACAATTAAGTTGTTTAAAACCTCTTTTTCCCACCCGCTACGTCCCTCCCCAGCCTTCCCATCTTCTTTCCAACAAGCATCATTGTAACCTGATTCCTTTCCCAGGCTGATGCCACACTCCAGCTAAAAGCTGTATTTGCCAGAAGTCTGAGCCTTGTGTGGTCATTTAAACTGATGGAAAGTTCTGAAATGTTACTGCATTTTCACCCCCACCAAGACCAAGTTAAACTGACCACCCAAGGTGCAAATGATGGAAAATCAGACTCAGAGCCTTTTGCATGAGACTAACACGAATTGATTTACCTCCTTTCATTTAACCACGAGTGGATCCTACATGTCTTTGGAGAAATATTGTGCTCTTCAGACCTTTTCAAGTATAATGACATCTGAAATGTACATACTTTACCAGTGCTATTGAACTGGACTCTGAAATAATCTTTGAACCACGTCAATATGGCAAAACACACAGAGGGGGCATGATTTACTGAGACCATAATTAAACATTGAATTTGACTCTCCTCTGGGCTCAGCTGAATTCCCGTCAGCAGCCTCTACAGCAAATTGTTGCAACCTAATGTCCTATGTGTTTGGATTTTGTTAATTTATTTCCTGTACCTCATTTTCCTGGAATGAGTGCAGTTATTTATGGCACAGCAGCAAACACTTTACATTTATGGGGGGTTATGAATTTCAGTAATGGGTTTTGTGGCAATTTAATCTGTCCCAACTATGAGGCATTTTACAATGACAATTAAATTATTATTAAAAAAATAAACCTCAAATGACATTCTTATCGCTTATCAACATATCAAAAGTTTCACCGTGTTGCATTTTTGGACTAGGATATAAATATTCCTCTGTACTTTTTAGAGAATCCTTGCTATAAACTCTGAGTGAACTTAATTAACTTCTACAGTGTATCTGAAAGGAAAATTCCTTACACATTTCCAGTGTCAGTGAATGAAACAGTTTTTGAAAAGTCGGTTTATTATATGCAAAGGCTCATGCCAATGCTTAATGCCTAAAGACTTAAATTTGATGTATTACATTGACTTCTGAAAAGGAAAGAACCCCATGGGGTGGAAGTGGTAAATTTGTGAGTTTTCTCGTCCTAATCTCATGGGGGAGAAAGCTTTTATATCCACTGGTCAGCACTGTCTATGAAAAATGATCAAAAAAGTGTCAAGTATGTTAATTTACACTCCATTAAATTAATTTTAATGCTGGCCTGCTGAGTAGCTAATTTTCAAAGCTAAATATCTTGGCTCTTTCAAAACAATTCTTTTTTTTTTTTTTTTTTCCCTCCTCTAAAATACCCAGAAGGCTGCACTTCTTCTGGGGGAGCTGGGGATTTACATCTTCTAGATTCCGTATAGATGTGCAGCACTGCAAGGGTGAGAGAGAAAATGTAAATTCCCCTTCTCCACCTCCTCTCCAGAGAGTGGCAAGTGAAAACTTTCATTACAAAAGAGGACTCAAAGTTATTTTCAAATCTCTGTCTGAAAAAAACAAATGACCCCTAATGCACTGATTATGGTAATGCCTCAGAGGCCCAGTGAGATTGGGACTATATTTTGCTAAGTGCTATATAAAATATCAGATGGTACCTATTCTAAAGAGCCTGCTATCTCAGAAGACAAGACAGACAAAAGGCTGGGTAAAAAGAGTGGAATTACACCTATCTCCAGATAAAGCAGGCTATTCTAATCATCAGAGTGCTATCAGAAAGCTTGTGATCAATTCCTTCTTCAGCTGCCACCTCCTCTGATCCCCACGAGCCGCAATCATGATTTTAGGCAAGTCAGGGAGGCTCTCCGTGTCTCCGTTCCCCATCTGTGAGGAGGTGGCAATAGCACTTCCCCATCTCATGGAGGAGTTTTGCGGATGAAATTCATGAGTGAGTGAAGGAGGACATTTAGGTCACATACAAAGTCTGCCCTCAACTGGCCACATTGCTTTCCACAGCAAATTCCAGGTTTTTAGTCAATCACAGCTGGCAAGGTGTGTGCATGTTACACACCGTAAGCACTCACACACCCAGGGCAAAAACACAGTCTCAGCTATGAAGCCACAGCACATTCACAGGACTGAGTGAACCCCTCAGGAAGGCCATCTGCACTGAATATAATTTTATCCTGCATTTTAAATACCCCACATCATCTAAGAACAACTGTATTCTCTGATTTTGGAAATGCTTTGAGAGTGTTTCCCATGCACATCACCTTGGATCCAAATTTCCCCCAATTTCCCCCAGAGGAAGCAAAGAGCTTTAGGTCCTTTATTATTACAGGGCAGTGTAGGCATTGAAAAAGATGATGCATGTTGTTCCCTTGTCTTGAGACCTGGCTGCAAGTCCACACAGATCTGGTCCCAAATGAGCAAGAATTGCATCTATGATACAGGGAGCAACCACTGAGAAATCAGAGCAGCTCAGTGCTTTTTTTCCAAGTGAGAATTAGTCCTGGGAGAGGTAAGATGTCAGCAAGTTGTGGCTAATAATTTGACTTGGTCTCTTCTATTTCACTGAAATAAGAGAGCCCATGTTTAAAATCAAACTTGTGCAGCTTTGATAGTGCAAATGGATGTGGATCAGAGCATTTAACGAAACCTTCCCTCCCTGATGTATATCCACACAACCTGCTTCTTTCAGAAAAATGACTCTGGCAAAAATGCAACCTGGTGTTGAGCCAGAGTCCCACCTCTTGAGCTTACGTCTTCCAGTCATGGAACATCCAATACCCAGCAGCATGCATGAACATAAGAACTAGAAACTTAACTTCCATTCATGGGGAATTAAAATCATATTGTGCTGTCAACCGCAAAGCTTGCTGTTAACTGGGACCTGTACCGAGTTTGTCAGAGACATGGCTAATCTTAGTATTATTTTCAGCCCACCCTGATGATGCTTCTGTCCACTGGGATATGTAACAGTCTCCAGCAATCTGTCTTTTAGCAAGAAAACATTACCTGTAAAGAGAAAAATCCACCTGTAAGAAAATGAGATTCCCTGGGGTAAGGGAATCATCCACCTTGATAAATCAAACTGCACTCCTTAGCAGTTGAAAATCGGTCTTGTAACTCATAAATCTATTGAAGACATCCTGCAGGTGTTCAAAAGAAGCCTATATCCTAGCACCTGCCCAGGTCAAGAGGAGGATTTTTCCTACTTAATTAACAAAGCTGTTTTGTTTCCCTCTTCTTAATTCCAAAATGGTAAGTAATTGAGGAATCAGCTTACAGAGATCAAAAGGTCTTAATTGCCTTTAAGCAGCCACTAGGTTAAATTCAACCATGGATGTCTTACACTGGTGGCAAGAAGAGAACTGTTTACTAGAAACTATAACCCCTATGGTTCAGGCTTATGTCTCCTTCCCACTGTGCCTTTGAATTTAGCTACATTTTCTGCATTTAAAAAGTAGTCAAAAATTGTAACTAGGATCTAAGGGAATTAAAGCAAAAGTTTATAAATGTTTTGTTTCCAAATGAAAATGTGGAGGGACCTTCAGAAGCTTTGTTCTCTTTTCACTGTGTTTTTTGTTCTACCTTCAGACGAATAAAATTAGCAGGAGAAGGCTTTCTCCCTCAGGCTGCTTGGTGAACGGACGCTGCTTTCAAGACAGCCCCATGCAGTTCACTAGCAACAACTTCAATGCTCCTAAAATTTCAGTGTCACTGCATGAGAGTCTGGAAACTTGGGGTAAAAAGGAGAAAAAAAAAAAATAAAATAAAATAAAGGAAGAAAAAAAAAAGCCTGTGAAATGTGGTTGGAGCAATGTATTTTTTTCCACTTTCGGGTTGTAGAAAGGAAAGGGTACGGTTTGCATATAATTTTCTTGTTTTGAATGAAACTTTATTTTTATTATCTGTCCTGATATATTTCTAAAGTAAATCGACAGTTCTGTCAAAGATTATTGGAGAAGGTTTGCTCATCTGTTATAAGATTTGGGAAGACAATATGCCACTTGCTATGAAGAATTCATGACAAATTCTGAAGAGCAGTCAGAAGAGCACAGAAAGTCCCACTTTGGAGTACATCTCTACAGCAAGCAGAAAGCAACAGCATCTGCAGAGACATTCTATACCTCAAAAATAAACAAGGTGGGGAAAGGAAGGGAACACTTTCTGAATTCAAATAATCAAACGCTGAAAAATGATCACAGTCTAGGCTGAATTGGTTCTTTCCAAAATCTGTCTGCACCAGGAGAACCAGAGCTGTGACTAATTCGTTATCTTTGGGTCAGCTGTAGATCAAGTTGAATTTGGAAGGAGAAATCTTAGATCACAAATGGGTGATTTCAAGCAACCACACAGGGTTCCCTCCAGCAATCATTGCACATAATGGGTCTGGAGACAATATATGGCTTCTTCTCCCACAAACTGTAAACCTGATAAAAGATTAATTACGGACAAGGACACAGGCTTTTATTCTAAAGCAGCATCACAAAATAAACATTAAACGAGCTTAAAAGGCAGCCACTGAGAGTCAGCCACCAGCACGTGGGTTTGGCAAAAACAGATGCTGTAATGTAGCACACAAATTGTCAAACAAGATGACAAATGCTACAGTTACCACATAACACATTTCACCTCAGTAACCTGAATTTATGTGAATTGTTAAAAGTAGTTGTCCGGGTTCTTTTTAGTATTAATGTAAAAATGGACAGACCATTCTAAAGTACCGTTCATCTTATTTTATACACCCTTGTTGGCAAAACTGTATCTCCATTGATTATAAAGGAGTCTTAGGAAGTTAGGTTAGATAAAAAAGATTTTTACAAAAGTAAAGCAAGATGAGATGAATCTCACATTTATGGTGTACAGTTCTGTCTCGAGTCCACTACATGGTCACGTATCTCACAGCTCTACAGGGATGACTGGATTATTACCATAGATTGTAGAATCCTCCATTCATCCTCCAGTATAGACTTACAGGTCATTGGAATTGTTTTCTCCACCTTATAAGGAACCTGAAGGCGTATACTTATTCAGCAAATATTTGGAGAAACTGTGAATTCCAGTGGAATTCTTAGATTTCCAAGATAAATATCTTTCTCCCAAAATATCAGCATTTTTTTATGAATCCATATTCAGAAGAGCTCCAGAGTATATTGAAGGAGAAAGAGACCTGGATGGGTGCTAGAGCATCCCTAAGAAACTCTCTTTTTAAAAAGCCTCTATGCATTCTCCAAAAAAAAAATAAATAAATAAAATAAAAATTGATTTTTGTGCCCAAACCTCCTGATGGCTGGCTGTGCACAGCTGAGTCTGTAAAAGTTCTGCAGTCTTCAGTGGGTTATCAGCTACATGAGTGGTCCTGAAAGTGTGGCAGGAGGTAGAAGCCATGGTACCAGCTTTTGGTGGAGAAGACTTCATTCAGATTGCACCGAAGCCAGCAGGACTAGTTCCCTGAGTACAGCCAAGGAGCCACAGGAGGTTCATGGGATAAAAATACACTGCAAAATTTGCCCTAGTTGGACAATTCCACACCACAGGAAAGGCTGGAATAAGGCAAATAAGGAGGATATCAGAAAAGGGCAAGAACAATGTATTCTGCAAATACCAGGAGCAGAATTTCAATCCTTCAGTCACTTTGTCATTTTTTTCTCTCTCTTTGCTTTAAATAATTGAAACGAACATTTAGTATCATCTTTCAGAAACAATTATTGACAGAAAGAGTAATGTACATGTAGGGAAATACGTAAATCAAAAGCAATGGAGGCCTCATTAACTGTCAAGAAAAATGCTACTTGCCCTCTCTTTCTCACTGTTTTCTCATCTAGCATCAGTGTTAAAACTTTTTCGGTAAAATACCCCATGCAGGCAACACCCTGGCTCCTTAGAAATCCATGGCCAAACTCCCACTGTCCTCAGTGAGAACAGGAGTCCTCCATATACTTAAAGGCCTATGAAAAGTCTCTTTACAAATTATTTTCACTCAGAAGATCAAGTGATATCAGGGCTGGATTCCCCTACATTCAATTTTCTCAAATTAGGGACAGATTTTCAAAGGAGGTTGCTTCCAATTTTGGCATATAAGGAAAATCTGGACTGCTTCAAAAGCTCATCTTCCTACAGAGAGTGCTGTGATTCTCATAATCTGATATTTGCAAAGACTCGGGACATAAGATGCCCTCAATGCCCAGGTTCCTGCAGAGGTGCCTAAATAAAAGCTGAGCTCTTTTGAAAACATACCCCATATTTTATAAAGCAAAGCTTTCCCAGCACTTTAATATCAGAAATTTATTAAGACCTGTAAAACCTTTGTAAAATAGGGTCATATTTTTGCTCTTCTAATTCTACATATAGATAAAATGAGATACAGAGAGGTGAAGCTGATGTGCTCAGGATCATAAAAGAACTATAAATTAATGCTGAGTTTGGAAGGGAAAGGTCAGACATCACAACTCCCACTCCCTTCTTTAAACACTGGACCCCTAAAGTCCTTAAAGAATCCTTCAAAGTGATTAGAAATCTGATTTTATTCATTTTCCCCTCTGTGATTCATCTCACAGGCAGTGTGACCTAAGAGCTTCATTCAGGTTTTGGAAGAGACAGAATGAAACATTTATTAATAAATAAAAGGAGTTTGGAATACTTAACGGGACCAAAGTTTAAAGATTATAAAGATCTGAGGCTCTTTAATAAATATTAAATATACATTTTTCACCTCATTTTTTTTGGCCAGATATGAAGTGTGGTGTAGAATTGCAGGGACATCGGATTCTGAAGCCAGGAGACCTTTATCGTTGTTAGAGGCTCTTTCTAATAAGAAATACTTCTATTCCCTCCAGTTCATGCAAATGCGCAGTTATTCTGATTAGCGTGAAGAGCACCAAATGGTAATGGAAATCAAGGAACCTAATTATTTCCAGCAGTCACTTCAAAGATGCTCCACTGAAATGAAAGACATGTCTCTCACCTCTTGGGCCCTATTATGTTCTAAACTTTGCCTAGCCCTGCTGACATGCCACCTCTGCTTCAGACGGATTTGATGAATCATGAAAACAGCATCATTTACAGTTCAAGGTACCAAAGCAATTTTCCATTGGCACCTTTACGCCCTTGCTGCTGCAAAACAGAAGTGTATGAAAAAATCCCAGTGACTATTCAGCAGTCAAGTGATTTCTGCAGGAAAAAAAATAGTGAATATTCACTGAGAGCAAATATGTGTGTGTAGACATGTCAGTGCCCATGTACACAGGCATGTTTCCGTGTCCGCTGGCTGTGGCAAAGTAGGGTTGAAGGTTTTTCTGTAACGAGGATGCAGAGGAAGGCAGGGTGGTGGAGGGTGGGAGAGCACAACGGCAGGGTTTGGTGGCAGAGGCTGTAGAGCATCTCAGCATTTACCAGGGGGCGGTTCTCCTGGCAGATCTTCATCTGTTCTTTGCTTCTGCAGGCTGCCACAAGGGCTGTGAAGGTCTCTGCCAATCATGGAGGTTTGTGTGGCTTCTTCTGTTCAGGAGCTTTTCAGCCCCCTCCCCATTTTTTTTTTTTTCCCTGTCTCCAGAACAGAATAGCAAGGCAGGTCTATTAAAATAGCACTAACCCTCATTGTTATTTCAGTCTTTCTGTAGCAGACAGTTGTTCTCATTACTAAGTCTAAGGAGGCTACCATTTTATGTAGAATTAATTTCCTTTCTGGAACTGTGTGAGCAGAGTTGAATATATATTTTCCCCCCAAAATGTCATGAAGGGTTTTTTCTTAATTATACCCCAGGACATTTCACGGCTGCCTGTGAACTGCTGCAAAAACCTTATTGAAAAAGTTTTTTTCTTTTTCTTTTTTTTTCTTTTCCTTCTCTCTAGTAAAATCTTCATAAGATGGTGGTTCAGTATTGACAGGTGTGAAATTAAGAGACTTTCACAGTTTTATATGAGAAGTGGTCTTCATCTATGCAAATGTTAAATCTCAGAAAAAAAAAAAAATAATCATTTGACCAAGGGCCGATATTCTCTAGTAAAAAGACATAAAATTTCACAGCAGTTTAATATAATTCTCTTCATAGAAACTTTCTGTGAAATGCCTTGTGGCCTGTCATTCTGGCTTTGTCCCTCAGGTATCAGCTTCATCAGCTAGACCCCAAATTCAGAGCTGGAATGAGTCCTTTCATGAAGAGAAAGCAGGCAGAGAGAAGCTGATGTGAGCTCAGAGTCCTCTTCCCTCTGCCTCCAAGTTCCCACCTCGCTTGGAAGGTAATTCTTGAGGAGGTGAGGTGAAATTTTCCTAATTTTAGAGAGCGCATGAAGTTTTTCATCAAAAATCCAATTTTCCACAACAGACCTGGATTCTGTTCCTGATCCTGTCACAGACTGTGCTGTAGCTTCAAATGAAACCATTAATCTCCCTGTGTTTCAGTTCCCCCAATAAAATGACATAGTGGAGCTTCCGTTCTCCTCTTTCTTTGTCTTTATGATTTATTTGTTTTACTTCTGTGCCATGTTTTCTCTGTGTATTTGAGCTGGAGGCTGTAAATACTTTTCATAGCAACAGTACGCTGAGGCTGAGATTTGAAGATCATATTAATAGATCCTGAACCAGCACAATGACAATTCCGCTTAGACTCGATTGACTTAGATCCTCTGAAACCAGTCAAATCATTTAAGTAATTTGCTTCCATTATATTAATAAAGTAGCTTTAAAATGCATCTAAGGGGAAATACATACAGGAACTAGACTCAAATCCCAGGATCACTGTGAAACTTTGTACCACGTTTATGTACAGCACCTAGCCCAAAAGGGTTGATTCCTTGATTAGAGCTGCCTAAAGTCTTTCTATTACTGTTGAATTTTAATCCACATCTCTCCGGACTGCTGATTTTCCTCCTATTCACTGCCCTTAAATCCAATCTAATTCCATCATACATCAAACCCCAGGGTAGTTTTTCTGACACTTGGTTGAATACATTTTCCTATGTTGTAATATTTTTCCCTTTTTTTTCCCATACCTATTTGCTTAAAAATAAATAGTATCTTTTCTGTAATTCCAGACAGAACACAGAGCACTTGCCCTATTACACTGCAGCTGAATTCTAAGTATACAATTATACAGGGAGTATCTTTAGATAAACCAGCTTGAGGACTTTCAAACATTAAACTCAAATCAGATAACAGCTTTCATCTTGTGCACTGCATTACACATTATGCTGCAACTAAGTGGAAGGCTCAAGAAAAAAAAAATACTTTCCACGGGCATAAAGATGTAAAGGCAATAAAATAAGCAGATGCAAAATTCTCCAAAAAAAAACAACAAGAGGAATGGAAAAGATGAAACAGATAGACCGCGTTGCCTGTTACCAACAGCTTGTTGGAGTCTCAGAGACTTGGCCTGGCAGAGCCTACACCTGTCTTTTCATGTGCTGCTGAGGGCTGAAAAAAAAAATAAGAAAAGAATAGACCAAATATTCTGGGTGAATGCTGAGTCCCAGATCAAACTGCTAATAGAGTATTCTATGTAAAACAAGAGAGGCAATTATTCCACTCAGCTGTGCTCTGGTAGGGCTTTAATTGGAAGAGTGTGTTCAGTTGGAGCTCAGTGCTTTATTATACACATCTATATTTCAAAAAAACAGGGTGGAGAAACAGAGAGGCAGCTCATAGTAACTCATAAATAAAAAGGTTTAGGAGACTAATGCTCATGAGGAGAGCTTAAGGAAACTGGACACTTGCAGTCTGAAAGAAGTAATTATTATACATGTATTCAGTTATGAAATGCAGAGGTGAGGCAGAGCATTTGTTCTCATGGGGATGACATTTAGCCCAGAGAAGAGCAAGCTGCATACAACTTATGCATTGGATAAAGACCATTTAAGTCTTATTCTGACAGTGTAAGACATACATAGCCTTTTTGCCAGCCCTCTGTTATTGTCAGGAGTGTGAAAACTCCCTCATTTCATGTCAAGATGGGACATTTTTACACAAGTTTCCTGGAGTTGCCTTCAAACTTAAGGGCTTGCTTTGAGACCCATTGAGCAGGTACTGATGCTTGTACTAGGCAGAGCTCAGTAATGGTCTCTTCAAAATTGTCTCAAAATACATTCTTCAGTGCTGCCTCTTTTTCTTGCCCAAGAGGACCATGTAGGGTGTGAACTTTCAGCTGGTTCTCTGGAGATAGCATAAATCCATTGCAGTCAGAGAAATGCATCCTGTAACTCAGCTCAGAAAAGGTTTATGGCAAAAAATTCATAAGGATCTGAATAAGCCAAAGCCAACTATTGCCTTGGATTACACAATTCCAGGTGAGATATATCCCCCTCTGTCCTAACAAACACTTAGAAGAAACATTTTGATTTCACAGCATCCTCTGGATCGCAGGATTTCCTGCAGGCAGATAAACGCTGAGTGTTTCAGCAGCACAGGGAAGGCAGTTCAAAGTAATCTGAATGACTTGCCCAAAACTCTTCCCAAAGCTAGTTTTTTCTCTCAAGTTCCCATTATTTTCCACTTTCACTTCTATCTCTGCATTTCCTAACAATATCTGATACGTCAATGACATTGCTCTCTCAAAATATCTTATGAAGATTCATTTCTGTGGGGTTTTAAACCCCACTGAGGTCAGGAAAAATCCTGAAAAAACTGACAAGGAGCCTGAGAACAAACACACAAGCTTCTGTAATAAATAAATAAATAAATAAACAAATAAAAACTAAATATGCAAATTTACAAGCTGCAGAGCTCTCAGGAGTAAGCATCTTGTGCCCACAGTAAAAATCCACAGTTGATGCAAAGTCCTGGTTGCAATAATTCTGAACAAGTACTTCCCCTCTCTCCTCCCCTTCCTGCTCCCTTTACCTTGTCCTTTTGGGTGGCATCTGGTATAACCAGTCACTGTAAAGATGAGCTTTGCCTTCTAGAATCTATAATCCCTGCAGTTTGGGAGTTGCCAACATCAGACCATTCACTCATTTCTCCATCAATGCTATTTCATGGTTAAAAAAACCTGAGGAGTAGAATATACCAGGGGCTGCTTTCACATTATGGATGGGAATTAGCAGCGACACAGATGACATTGTAGCAACAATAACATCTCATGTAAGGTCTTCCATTTCAACCTATCTTTACAACATAAGATAGTCTCTTCAGGGAAGATGAAAAGAATTATAATTACATCTGTGAAAAACAAAACAAAACAAAAATCCTAGAGAAGGATGGAAAATCATTCGTCATAAGTGTGTGGAAAATCTTAGGGAACATAATAACCATTCTTTTGAGAAGTAATGGTGGATGAGGGGCTGGACAGGCTACTTGTTTCATTTTCAGTACGTTTTGTTGCATTTTTGCCATGTAATCTGGCAGTGGAGGTTAAAAGTGTTGTAACATAAACATATAAACATAAGCCAAGTAAACAGAATTATGGCCTAAAGGTAATCAAAGCTTATGCTTCAGGGTATATGTTGATTGTTTCTTGTGGTCAGGATGGAGCACATTACTCGCTGTCCCTCGATGCGTAACTGGTTATACAGATTATGGGCTATAGCAACAAGAAATTTATTTTGTCTTACAGCATCAAATAAGGACTTTACACATTTGCACAGCCAATGATACAAGAATTTCTTTCAGATGTAAAGACAAAACTAGCTAGGGATATCTCAGTCATTTTACATGTGAGCACTTGTTCAATTGGGTAAAAATCCTTTCCTTCCACTCGGTGTCCATCATGAATGTCCAGCTGATAAAACACTGGGAGGAAAGTTGCCAGACAAGAACCCTGAACTTAAAGGGCTTCTGCACATCATCTCCCAGAGATTCAGAATCAGCAATACCCAAGCCATCAGCTCCAGCCTTTGCACTGGTGCAGGCTGCAGGACTACAATCACCCATCCAACCTCCAGCCTGGACAATAAGCTGCAGAGGATTAGACGATGGATGCAGCACAACCTGGTACCGTGCTGGAATAGGGAACAAGGAGAGCTGAATTTTCCCCCATCTGAGTTATTACTGCTGTTTTAGAGGCTGTGAAGCAAAAAGTCTCTCTCCAATATTTGTCTCATATTTGTCACTTCAAGAAATAATAAAAATCTCCCTTGCTATTTTGTTGAGGGAAAACAAAGACACGGAAAAAAAAAAAAAAAAGTGATTCCCCTAGAGGGTGGCATGACTGGAACCAAAATTCAGTTTTTCTCTTTTCCAGTCCAGGCCACTGGATCCAGCTGCTTTCCATCACTCTTTTAAATGGTTAATTCAGTTTTCATAGTTTCCTCAATGTCAAGCTTTCCTGCTGTTCTTTGTGGATGGCCCTCCCAATCAATTATGTCAGAACAACCACCAGTATGCCATAATAATGTATAATTTTTCATCTAAATTAAAATGTACTTAGGAGACCTTCATTTCCCTCACATTTCATTGCATTCATCAGAAATACAGCAGGATTAAAATAAATAAATAAATAAATAAAAACACCTCTGAGCAAACACTGTGAGTTGTTTACAAATGCTTTGAGTGCACCAAGATACAGATTGTCGTTCTGCAAGGCCCTCCTCTTCCCATCACACAGGAGATTTTCCAGGCAAACTCCAGAGAAAGAGATAGCAGGGTAGAAGGGCCAACTCTGATCTTTAGGAAAACAATTTGTATAAAGAGATGGCATTCCGTTTAAAAATCTTGTGGTGTGCTGTAAAACAGTAATTGCTATCTATCTAGAGACATTCTCATTTCATGTCTCTCTTAGTGAATGAAACTGCAAATTAATTACTATCTTGTGTATGCATCAAAGACCAGCACTGTGCACAGAAAACATCCAGGGTGAAAATCAGGCCATATTTATTTCAGTCAAGCTGTTTAAATATAGGTGAAAATCATAACAGTCTCACAAGTAGTTTAGAGGAAGCAGGACAATTCCATAACATCTCTAATAAATCTTCAACTGACTCAGACATTTTTTTATCAAACCCATTGCAAGGCAGTTCATATATAGGAAGATACAGATACAGGTGTGTGTATATAAATAGAAGAGATGCCGGTTTCTGAATTAATGAATAACTCAACGTTTCTATAGTCAGAACTATAACCAAAAATCTTTTTCCAGAGTACCTCATTGAATTTAAATATATTTTCACCACATAAGAGCAGGTTAGCTATTAATCCAACTGCCCAACCAGAACTGTGCAATTTTGCTGCAGTCTGCTATGCATGAGTGAGAGCACCACGACTACACTCTGCTTTCTGTTTGACAGCTTCCTTCTTTCCCAAAAGCTCCCATGCTTTAGCCCATTCCTGCCTCTGCCTCTGATTTTGTGCATCTTACATTTAAATGTGAGTTACCTGAGATGTGGATTATCAGAAAGCCTGTTTTCAAACATGATATTTTTAGGGAGGCATGAGTTGTCTCAGGAGTAAGTGATAGATCTAAAAATACTGTGCTGCAACCCTACATGAAGGGCTGCCATATATCATGGTTTTCTAGGAGATGACATCTTTTCTTCTCTAAAAAGATTTGGCCGGGTGGTTTCTGAGGACTTCATAAGTCTTTCCAAATCCTGACTAGCCCAGGAGCCCAGGCAGCTGCAGTCAAGCTGTTGCTCTCCCAGGAACCCACCATATAAGCAGTACGATGTTACTGCTGTTGATTTTCTCCAACCAACTGCTCACTCCAAACGACTTAACAGTGTGGGCTTACAGCAAAACAATATCACTGTAAATGCTTTGTCCAAAAGATACAGGGGGAAAAAATTGCATTATGGTTAGAAGAATCAATTAGGATGTGAATGGGCGTGTGGAAATTTCAATTCTCTCTCACACTACTACATAATCGAGGGAATGCTTTGATTCTAAAACCAGTGAAGTGGCTGCATATTTCAATCCTCAATTGTGTAGTAAAACACCAAATAAGATATTAACATTTTTTCACCCATACAGAAAAAGGCTTTTTCTTTTCCCTTTGAAAATGAGCAAGAAAAATGGAAGTGAATTTGAGAATCTCCAACTCCCCCTGCTGAGTTAGTAGGACTAATTATTCAATTCACAACACAACTGAGTAGGTAAGCAATTGGCTGTGTGGGGCTTAAAAACCCTCATTTCTATTAAAAAAAAAAAAAATTAATAATTAAGATGTCAGCATCTTCACTGGACATGGCTTTATTTTTGGATGCATCCAAAGCGGATGGCACTTTAAAAATAAAGAAATAAGTAAATAAATCCAGAAAAGAGAAGCAATCGAAGGCAAGAAAGAGCCAGAGAGCAAATGTCACTTGCTTGAGGCCATATGGTCAGGGCAGAAGTAGAAACTCTTTTTTCTGAATAAGCTCGCATCACCGGGTAATGCTGCCATGCAGCAGAACATGGCTAGGGCAGAAGAGCTGGGGAAAAATCAGAGGAGTTTTATTCCCCAGTTATATCCTGATGTCCCTTTTTCAGGGCTTTATCAGTATTATACCAATGTACAAACCAAAGATAGAAAAAAGCAGGAAATACCACACTGTATTTGAGAGCAGACACAAGCCGTTATGTCTTTGTCTGTTTCACCTGAAATATTTATTTGTACATATTGACAATGAGCATTTACAGCTGTCTGCCGAGGATATATTACCCTTAGCTGCTTAAACCACTCTGCTAATCAACAGTGCAGTGGATTGGCAGAGATTTCCCCTGGAAGCCCTTTGGAAGCCTCCTCCAGCAGTGCTTTGTAGAGCTCCCCTCCCCAGGGAATACAAATGCCCCTCTCATCCCTCTGCTGCAGCGGAAAGTGAGAGGAGAGAAGACAAAGTTTCTAGGTGGATGGCTATCATTTTGTAATCCTTTCAAAGGCTGTAAGTAGTCATGAGTGATAAAGGAGACCCACAACTCTGGAGCAGACAAACCCTTTCTGCTAGCCAGGTTTTCATGGAGGGGTCTGTCCAGAGCACAGGGATGATGGGGATTTTCTGACAAGGCTGAGCAGGCACAGGGACCTGTTCTGTCTGCTGATGACTCTGCTTGGACTCTGCTTCTTCCACTAAAACTTTCTGAGATGAGAGCCAATGGCACATGGGCATTTAGAAGCACAGGTTAAAAAAACACTGCACAGGTTCTCCTGCCACCCTGGTGGCACAATGGGTGCTGTCCTTCTCAATCTAAAATCACTGTCCACAGAGACAGCAAGGCTCTGAGCACAACCCTGAGCCTGACCAAATATTACACCCTATAGCATGAGATCCAACATATCGCAGCACACCTACTGGCTCAGAAGCTAGCAGTCTGGGTGATGTTTCCATAGCTTACATACACGCAGACTGCAAAAAGCCTCCGCAGCAGTCCCAGGAAGAGGAGGCAGCAGGGAAAGGGGAACACACCATGGCGCCCTTCCTAACAGCTTTCTGTAAGTGCCACAACTCCCAGAGCCCAGTCCAGCCCTGAGTAGCATCCTGTTTTCATTCCCAGCACCAATGCTCTACACAGGCATGGTCTTCAGGCCCCATGGGGAAGCAGCCTCCAAAAGAATTAATAGGTTTTATTTCTGCCTTTGAATAACATCTGTGTCTATGAGTCATTTCAGTCACATGTGGCAACAGCTTAGAGTGGTGTTAACAGCTCTGGGTGCACAGGAGAACATTTCTGAGTGGAGGGAGAAGTGTGGCAAATCCCTTTATACTATCAGCATAGACCAAGCAATGGCCTTTGCTTATGCAGATCATAATCATAATCATTATCTTTTATGGTGAAGTACTTCAGTATTATGGGGCACAGGTACTTTTTCGAAGTGGTTACTAACATATTAAATAAGGAATTTAGAGCTTGGAAACATTTGATAAATGGCTGGTTGGGGGAGCACTTAAACTGTAAAATCAGCTTGTGATAACACCATGGCTTCAGGATTGAGAAGGCAGATTCATCCCTGGTTTCCAAGCAGTGCTGAGGATGGTCAGAAAGACCATGCTGTTGTCCTTTCAGTCCCTCTCCAACCAGTGTCTTCCTGGGCAAATATCCCTTTGGACCCTGACCATTTCAGAACATGGGTAGCTTCAAGCTGTGCACTGACTTCAAGCAAATGTCTTGATAAAGACGTCACGCGAAGCAAATACATTGAGTGCATGGGGCCAAGATCAGGTCTAAGTATGTTCCATGAAAATGGAAGTGGGAGTTAGCAGGTCTATGCACAGCATGCATTATCTCCGAGGATCCAACATGAATGCCATGTTTTTCTTCTTTTCTCTCCATCCCTGTGGTAGGACAAGGCTCAGAAACTCTGAGCAGAGACTGTTAGAGGTGGGATCCACTGCACCGAACTGAGGGGAAGAATTTGCCCTATTACATTAGTTGTCTGTGCAGGCGACATGCCCCTTTTCATTGCTAGTAAGTGATCATGTCTCCTCGGATAGAAGGGCTGATGAAATCAGAGCAGTTTCTGTTGTTTCTGGCTCCAAGGTTAATTTTATCAAAAGCAAAGCTCCTTTGACTGCTATCAGCAGAAGGGGAAAGTAAAGCTCTTTTTATTACAGGGATATCAATAGACGCATTTGTCTGACCTCCCTATCACCTCACCCCTCACCAAACCCACTGGCTCCAAATTAGGGATGGAAGAATAGAGCTGATAAAATAGGGCTCAGATAAAAATCTTAATATTGCAGAACCCACAACATAAAAGATATGAAGAACAACATCAGTCCCATTTTGACCTTCAAAGATGGCACAAAATCAGAACAACAGGACTATATCTGTTTTACCCCCAGGGGCAGGTTAAATGAAGCATACCCATGTCCTAAAAATGGAGGTGGGTTAGGTTTTTGACGGCAAATTGAGCCCTACAGTGGAATATCTTTGCTAGTAATAGAATAATGGAGACAACACAAACTGTGGTTCCTGAAGGCTTTTAGCAGTTTCATCATGGAGAACAAAAGAAGACTAGGACCTGAGGAGTGACAATTAGAAAACTGCCAAGTTATAAGTCAGCATGCTGATCCACACAAACACCTCACAGCTTTTCCTATTCCATCTCCATCATGGTCTAGAGAAATAAATTAAGGTAAAAAGTCAAGGAAAAGTTGACTCATTTTCCTGGTTCCTTGTGGGTTCCCAGAAGAGCTGTTCTTTAAAAAGAGCTTAATAACCCCAAGAGGAACAATAGCATTTAGTATAGCTGTGCATACAAGATTACAGCCTAGGAAAGGGTGAAAAGATGTCAGGTAAATAAGGCATTGAAGTGGCACTAAGGAAATGTGGGTTCAATGGCATCGATTTCCTCTGTGATCTTAGAGAAATCATATTGGGTTTGATATTCACTAATGCTGAAGCATTTTAACATCACAGGAGAAGTGAAAAGTGAGTGTAAATATAATATATACCCACTTCATGGCCCGTTTATGCTGCCAGGGTAGTGGAAAGCAAATTTAGTGCAAATGAGAATCACACATTTTATCTTTCTGTTCCTCAGTTCTGCATCTGTAATACAGAAGTTAATAAAGCTGCCTGACTTCCTCTCAGTCTCTCTTTTTTTTTTCTTTTTTTTTTATCTTTTTTTTTTCACTACTTGTCAGCCCTGTTTATTTGCCCTATAAGCTCTTCAGTGCAAGAACCATCTCTTACAATATCTCTGCATAGCCGCTTGCACAAGGCCAGCTTGATCTGAGCTGGTACCTCTGGATGTGGCTGCAGTGAGCATGCTAATAACAACAACATCCCCTCATCTAACACGAGGATTCCTTTTAAAGACAGGAGAATGCCTTCATGGCAGAAACTTAGTTGGGAGTCTTCACTCATTCTTCCTTTCTCCATCTTCCTTTTTTTTTTTTTTTTTTTTTTTTTTTTTTACCGTTCTAGGATGTAAGAGAGACATCTGAAGCTGAAAAAATGAAGTGGCTTGCTCACAGGTTGACACCCAGCCAGCAATCATAACAAACCCTGAAATTGGTATTTTCACCCTCATTTGGATGATCAGGTGTAAATATAAATTTTAATTATTTACATAATTAAGTCAGTAATTTGCTGCCCATCAGAAATGTTTGACGATATTTTGGTGCCATCTGTTTCCTAATTGAACTTAATCTCTAAAAGATGTTACAAAAATATCCACAAAATAATAATGATAAACACAAAACAATTCCCCTTCTCCCCCCATGATTACTGCAATTTTCAGTCATTTCCTAGGGAAAAAAAAAAAAAAAAAATGTAGTTCAGTTGTGCCAAGGTCTCATAGAAGAGCAATGAAGCAACCAAAAAAAAGTGCTTGGAGAGGGTGTTGATGCTTGCAAGATGCATAGGGAAGACCTGGTCTGCAGGGATCTAAGTGGAAAAAATGCAGAAAATCAACATAGAATGCATCATAAGAACTCTGTAAGTGATGTCCAGAGCTTGTAATGGTCCCCTGACTTTCAGCCACAGCAAAGACTTTGTAAGGCTCTGAATCCACAAAGGGATGCAAGAAGATCAAAAGTGCAAGAATGCAACAAGTGGCACAGGTCTGAAAAGAAAAGACAACGCAAAATTATTAAAAAAAATGCTTGGATGTAAGAATTATATCTGTATGCAGGCTTTTCTTCTGTGTGGCATAAAAAGGAACTTTGCAAAGACAAGTCATAGTTTTAGAGGTTTAGCTTACTGCTCAGCAGCACTTGGGCTTTCAGATGCTTCAACAAAAAAATGATACAACTTCTCTAGTCCATGGAACTAAACTGTAATATTCAAGTTGCAAGCAGCATCAGGAAATTTGCCTCCACCTTTCCTCTGAATACAGAGAAGAGTGGTGAGACAGATTAACATTCTCTTTTGGCAAACAAGTTTCTAGGTTCATTATTTGTTGAACTTAGTTTAGTGGGGGACTTGTTAGTGTTAGGTCAGAGGTTGGACTTGATGATCTTGAGGTCTCTTCTAACCTAGACAATTCTGTGATTCTGTGATTTGAACACAGAATTTCCAGGACTCTGTTTTTGACCATGTTGACAACTCCTATAACTGAACACTGGACTGCAAAACAATCAGAAGATGTTTGTTTTAAAAAAGTAATCAGTTTATCAAGGTTCAGAAAAGATTCAGCTTGTGTCTGGTGCAAGTTCCACTTAAGGATTAAGTTAGTAGGTACTTTATCCCTTGCCCTGTAGGAACATAACCTGCTTGCTGATTGAGTTGTCAAAATCAAGGACCGTCTGATGGCTCCCAACAGACCAATATAAAATTGGTTCACTCAAATCAATTGGCTTTGCCGGAACAGAAAGAAGTGGCTGTCAACCACATATGGTGCCCATTTGTTCATGTGGACAGACTCCAGACATCACACCAGTGCTGTTAAAACCAGAGCTCCTTCTTGTAGGAGGCACAAGATTTCCATGGGAAAGACTTGATGCTTCTTCTTCAAACACTTTTATGACAGGCAGATGGGGAAGAAGAGAGATGCAGTTTATTGTGGAAGTTTGAAGGAAAGCAGAAAATCCACTCTGTGTGTGCCTGCATGTAAGGGTGGTTACGCAGCATTTTTACCAATATATTCTAAAAGTGCTTGAACAAAACACAGAAAAGATCGATATATTTGTCACGTGTCACAAAAATCATCATGCCCAAAGAATCACTAAAATTTAGTAGCTAATGAGTTTAAAAGGGTAGGCATATTACCATCTCTGTAGTCACATTAAGTTTCCAATTTCTTTCTTTTAATCTCTCCTTTCAATTGTGCATGAAGAAAACTATTCAATTTGGTCTCAGCCTAAAGGGCTTTTTTGTTGTTTTTCGTTATTTAATTTTCAGGAATGCCAGCAGATCCCTCTTTGAATTATTTAAGTTTGGAAACAAATGTACTTTCCTCATACGTTCTGACCAGGAAATTTACTCTCTAATTTCTCAGTAGTAGAGCAGGATGGACAAGTCGAGCTGTCTTATTTTGGAGAGGTAGTTGTGGCATAAAAATTAGTTTAAGCTTGAAGAAAATTGGATGAGTAGGTGCAAAATTAATAACACCTAAAACTGGAAATTATGAGTTTACAAATTATATAATTTTTCTCCAGTTTATTATCATTATTGTATATTATTATGTATGTTCATGAGCAAGTACTTTAATATGCGCTGGCAAAATATGTATGTAAGTTTGTAATTTAAAAGTTTTAAATTATTTAAACAATATTTTATCAAACATTTAATTCCCAATAATATCTGTCAAACAAGACAAGTTAGATTTTTTTTCTAACCTTGAATCCTTCCAAACTGTAGATTCTGCCAAAATACTGTAAGTTTTTTTTTTTTTTTTTAATATAATTTAAGAGGCTTAAGATACTGTAAGCCCTTAGAGCAGTTTAAGAGGCTTACTGTAAACTCCCTAAAACTGCAGAGCAATTTAAGCAGTTAGGGCACCCCCAAGGTCCACACCCTTGCCTGGAGTAAAGTGGTGCAAGTCCCCTGGTTTCTAAAGAGCTTCAGCAGCTTTCTTCTGCCAGGAATCTGTCCCTAAAACTTTAGAAGCCTTAAGCCTCTTTGGGCCTTGTGTGCACAAGGCAAACAGGCACTTCAGCAAGCCCTTGTCAAAACAGTTTGAGCCGCTGTTACTGGTGCAGCATCTTGAGCCCAAGCACAACAGACATTGTAGACATTTTACAAGTGTTTAAACTAGATCGGTTGCACAATCCATAAGGTTGCTCCTTGGGAAGAAAGAGGCACCAAAATTTGCAGGGTGCTTTTGGGGGTATCTCAAACGTGTGATTTGTTGTGGGAACATACAACCAACCATCTATCTTAAGAGAAAATATAAATGGCTTTCTGTGGCCAGATTCTTCTATTAAGGGCACAGAAACTTAGTCCAGCTTGAAAGCATTTTCTCAGAGAAATTCTGGCATCCTCCCATTCCCTCAATACCACTCTTTACTACATTTGCACATTAGCACATCAGGATGTGGGTTCTTGGGACTCAGCATTTTGCTTGGGCACCAAGTTACTCCTGGACATGCAGGCCCAAGTTTTGTTTAACTCAGCTCACCCTTTGCAAATCCTAACATGCAGCTCCCAGCAGTAGCTCACACTCAGCTCATCCTGCATGTAGTTAATGATAATAATGGATGTCTGTAAAGCAATAATGGAATTTAGTGCACCCATCACACATACATCCTCCTGGAGCTTTGATCTGATGGCTGCACCTCCACACAGACCAAACTACAACACCAGACTCAGTCTTATTGAATGTAGTTATAGTTTTAGGCTCTGCCACTGAGATTCATCTCAGTGTAAAGATAGGAATGTAAGTCCTAGAAAGCACTGATTCAGCTGTTCAAGTCATAGCTGGGTGTGCTGTGCACTAGTGGAGAGAGTCAAGACCTCGTGCCTAAGAAAACCTCAGTCCATGTGGAGATCCCACACTCTCCAGTCATTGATTCAAGAGACTTTTAGCCAAGAAAAAGGATTGTGAGGGGACCATTAGTTAGGCAGTAAGTCACCGCATCAGGGCTGAGTATAGAAAACCTTTCCTGTTCTCCTGAAGAAAACCTTTACAGGAACTAGCAGGCAGCCTTACTGCATGCATACTCAAAGGCTGGATGCCAATTCAATTTCAGCCAAGACCTACAGCCATCGGAATGACAAATCTTTCCTTAACACTCTTATTAAATCCTAATCTCAATCTTATTCATCATTATTAAGCCTTGAAATTGGGCTGAATATTTAAATGAGGTGAAATGAAAAGACAGAGAGGTGTTGGAAGCATGTGAGGTGGGGGGGGGAGGAGAAAGATTTAAAAAGACAACTTGAATTCCCTTCATGAACTGAAGAGTAATCTATCCAGATTCAGGGACCAATGGTGGCAAAAGGTTTTCAGACGTAGCTAAAAAGGAGAAAAGAGGAGGGAAAAAAAAAAAAAAAAAAAAAAAGATAAAAAGAAATTATCTATTGGAATCCAGACTTGTAATATTAGTCTTTCAAAGACCTCTCAGTAAAGTAGCAAGGAGATGGGGAGGAGGGGGGAAGAGGGACTAGGAACATATAAAGGAAAGATGAATTGAGGAATTAAATGTACCAAGGTGATTTAAGGAATATTGAAATATGACTTCAGCCAAGTATCTGTTTGGCCCAGGCTAAATATGATGACAAGGAATAGTGCCTGTCAGCAAGGTCTGTGACAGCAAACTCCTGTCAGCTGCTTCACACTACAGGGAGACCTGAAATGCTTTTAGAAATTTCAAATAGACACCAATGAAGTTATTCCTAATTACTTGTACCTATTACAGGAGACTCAGAAGCTACACCGAGTACCTTCTTAAGTAGGATTTATTTATTTATTTATTTATTTATTTACTTATTTATTTAACAAATAATTTAACAATTAACAATGATATCGTTGGAAACACTGGAACAAGACAGGAGTTTAGATTTTAGCTGCTTAACCATGGAGCCAGACCTTGAGACTGGCTTTCTCCACAGGGGGTCAGGTTATGGTCTCAGCTGCTCCAGTACTCTGTGACACTCCGTATCAATCCAGTGCCAATCCGTTCTTCAGACAGTTTTGCTGATGTAAGGGAGATCACAATCTGCCTCACAAGGAATGGATATTTTTTTTTTTTTTTGCATTTAAAAATAAATATTCAGATTTGGAGCATTTCATGAAGCAGGGTGACCCACACCATCTGCTCCTTCTGACAGTACTTGGGAAGCCTGAAGGTCTGCTTTTCAAATCACATTGCACATATATAATAGCTTTTTTTTTTTTCTTTCTTTCTTTCTTTTTCTGATTGTTCCTTTTCCTTTTCTTTTTTTTTTTTCTTTTTTTTTTTTTTTTTTTTCAGATGGGACCCAGTCAAATGAATAATTCCCGCTCCCTTCTCACAGTTCTTACCTACCCGAAATAACTCATGCAGCTCATTGAAGATTTGTGCATATCCACAATCTGTATCCCAAAACGCTAAAACAATCTATTTAACCTTTATGCCAGCTAATGCATACATTAGAACAAGGACCTATATATGAACATAAAAATGTGAAATTGAAACTCACTGACATAAAATCAAACAGCTTAGCCATAAAAGGTGTCACTTTTATGTGATTATCTTGCCAATATCTCCATGTTGCTAAACTAAATCAAACTGCAATTTTTCCCACATGTATTGCATTTAATGGAGTTCGTTAATGACAGTGATTCCTTATAGATCTCCCTGTAATGGAAGAATGGTTCCTTGTGCCATAACACTATGGAAGCTGAGCCCCCCCTCACGCTGCCATATATCTTGTGAGCTTGACCTTATACAACTTGCTCTGTCAGGCAATACTGAGCACTGCTTTCTCTAGGATAATCCTTCAGGAAGATGGAGAGGCTCTTCAAGAACTAACTGCTGCCAGAAACTGGATCAAACCTCGCCCAGAGATGGTCTCAGCTCTATTCTCCAGCTCCCTCTACTCACTGAGCTAGACAGTGTATGCTGCAGAGGTCAGGAGTTGTATTTGTGCAGCCTCCCAGCTACCTGAGAGTTTGGATCCCAAATTTCTGCAACAGGATCTCACCGCCACCTTGCTTACCTACACTCCACCTTGGACCTGGAAATGATCACAGCATGGCACATACCTGGGCTCCTCTCCTCAGTTCTTCAAAGTACTGGTGTATGAGAACTAGCTGGAATTGCAACTTCAGAGTTAGAGAAGAAAATCTGGTTGAAAATACTACATATTTTTCTTCTGGAATATTTAGAGCAGAGTACTCTGAAGCAGAAATATTCTCCTGTCTCTGGTCCAGCAGAATGATTGCACTTCTGAACTGAAGGTGGAGAGATTATAATGTTGACCAAAACAATGACAACAAAGACACAAGATCCTGTAATCCATAGATGTTAAAAAATGGTACCAAGTGTTTAATTCCCAGTTATATAGATAGGGAGTTTAAAATCAAGCAATTTCCATATCTTTACACAACAAACCAAAGGCAGAGTGAAGGGGCTGAACCCAAGCAGCCTGTATTTTTGCCTCTTTCCCTCGCTCATAAGAAAAACTTCCTCCATACACATTCAGGTCCTCTTTTCCGTTGTACTGTAGTTATGCATGGAGCAAGTAGAAGATGTACAGATCGCTTTGCATAGCCCATATCCTTGGAAAATCTATGATCAGAGCAGTCAAAGCTGCTCCAATGCCTCTTGAACCTCTTGCAGCCCAGGTTATCCCTTACACCCACAACACACACCATCCCAGTAGTGCTCCCTCGTGGATGTTGCACATCTTACCCTGAATATGTGCCGTGGAAGCAGAGCTTACAGAGTGACGATGCTTTCATCCCAGACAAGAACCAACACAGATTTTTGAGGGTCACTTTCCACTGACATTGGTCCTTACACAGGACTTCGCCCTGAAGTTAGCCCTCCCTCTCAAAGCCCATTGAAGTCAATGCAATGACAACCCAGATTAATTTGACATCCACATGCTATTTTTTTTAATTATGCTATTAGGAGGATTTTACTCACTGTTGTTTTAAAACCCCTAGAAACATGAAAATTTCATTTTTCCTGCATCTATTCATCTTCATTAAGCACATACTGATTTATATTTTTTTATTTTCTGCTGTTGGTAGAAAATCCAAGCCAAAGAGACCCTCTTTTGTTGTACTTCAGTATCAGCCAGAATCTGAGATTTCAGCATTCAGTATGTGACAATGTCAAGGCCTTTAAGTGTGCATCAGTCAACAGTGGGATCATTGCTATTGCTTTAACTGCATTCCTGGTCAAATTGAGATTTTTATTTTCTATGTTTTTAAACCACTGGACTGTTTCTAAATTGAAAAAAGTAATATCTCCCATGCAGAATAAAATTAGTATGATGGGGAGTAGGTAGGAAGGGGATAAGAAACAAAGAATTAAAAGACATTTTTTTTTACATTTCCAGAAGCAAAAGAGTTTTCAGGGGGAAAAATACTGCAAGTGTGTAACTAACAGTTTTAAGCTAGGACATTCTTAACTATTGCATGGAAAAATTCTTTTTTTTCATTCCTCCTCTGCATCACAAACCATGATAAGTTTTTAGCATGTAATCTAAAAATCTTGAAAAGTCTTCATAAACAGAGATTCATTTCCCAGAAGTCAAAGTTCAAGTAATTATTTTGGTATGAAATATATAAGAATAACAACAAAAATAAACCAGTTTTAGCCTGGATTTCTCACCAAATGGTAACATATTACATCATATGACCCATACACACTGACTCAGCAGGACTGCACATCAATAGATGTTTTCTATTTGCACAGCTCACAAGAGCAGCAAAAATAGACTGGTTGGGTCTCTGAAAACTACAATGCTTTTCCAGGTTCATTTTTAATGTTTAATGAATTGATTAGTCATTTTAATACAAACTCCACTTCCTATGCCATCTGCGTCTACCTCTTAAGATAAGAGAAAGAAAGAAAGAAAGAAAGAAAGAAAGAAAGAAAGAAAGAAAGAAAGAAAGAAAGAAAGAAAGAAAGAAAGAAAGAGAAAGAAAGAAAGAAAGAAAGAAAGAAAGAAAGAAAGAAAGAAAGAAAGAAAGAAAGAAAGAAAGAAAGAAAGAAAGAAAGAAAGTCTGTCTTTTCTAAAGGCTTCCAGAGTTCAGTATGTGGGTAAGAGCCACTAGCCTAGAAGGTGTATTTTATGTTTGTCCAGCAATAATACACTCTGCCACAACACTCTTTGCCATCCTCGAAAGATTTTCTAACCCACTCCAACCCTACAAACCTCCTTGTAGTCATTAGAACTTGGGACTGTAGAAAAATCTCACTATTTTTGTGATATTATAAGCATGCTGCCAATTTTCTGCAGCATCCCTCAGATCAGCTAGTCACCTCATGGGAAAACAAGGTGCAAAAATGTTCTCTGTCCTAATTTCCCAGAACAAGCCCACTTCTATCCTCCCACCACACCCCACACATCCCTGTAGAACAGAGAAGCAGCAGTTGTAGCCCCAAGGTGCAACAAAGGAAATGTAAATTTTAGTCTTCACTTTCAGTCTATTAAAACCAAAAAGAATGTATGATCTCTCTACATCCCTTGAAGCCTTTGTGGTGGAGCTGTGGAGAGGAGATTCAAGGTTGCAGAGCTAAAGGACTCTTCTCATAGAAGGTTTAATCAACAGATAAGGTCCTGGGGTTGGAGAGGACGAAGGGCAGAGGTTTACAAACACAGGCAATTCTATGCATTTTGCGAGAGAGGTGGCCCTTCCGCACAGGGAATGTAGTTTATCTATGTCCTGAAAGGCACCATGTAATTTTATGGTGTCATAAAAAGGATTATTATACTAATAGGAGTTAATAATTCTAAAAGCTTTGTGACCTCTTTGGTCATCTTGGCTCAGATTCAGCCTGGGCAATTTTTTTTTTTTCATGTGCAAATTTTAGTTGGCAATGACCATTAAACATAAGAGGCCAAATCCTCAGCTGGTGTAATTCAGCCTGGCTCCAGTGAAACTGCACCAAGAGCCAATGGATTTCTGTGATACTTTGCATACTTGGAGAGAGGAAATGTAAAACTCTGATGTGACTTACTCTACCCTGGGATCTCAGACTGCCTTGTCTTGTTTTTTGTCCTCTGCAGTGTCTTTTGAGCCGCCCTTGGGTGTAAATGGTCTTCTAATCTGAGCTGAACTATCTCTTAGCAATCATCCTTAGGAAAAATGTAACTAAACATACAAGCTGGTTCTGAAAAAGAGATGCAGTTCAGCTAAAGTTATGTGCCAGAGTCTTCATGTCTTCTCTTATGAGCAAATCAGAGGACATACTAAAGCAACAGGAATGGAGAGAGCCCCAGTGCTCCACAGTATGGTGACCTTAACTGGTACTCTTTCCCTGGTGATCAGGTATGACCTGAGAGATTACTCCCAGTTTCTGAGTGTCTGTCTACAGACTGAACAGCCACAGGGTCAAAACTCTTCCTTCCATCTGGGAGACCACCAATGAACTGACTCTGCTGCAGCTCTCCTGGTTAACGTGTCCCTGGGAGAAAGTCTACAATAGAACCTAAGAGGTACCTCCATTCCTGCCTCCAGCATCTGTCCACATCTCCTTTGCAATCAGTTTCTGTGCTGAAAACATTATGTTGAGCTTTAGGGTTTCTGTTCTAAAAGAATATTTGCACTGAAGTGCTCATGCATAGGCAGAGGTTTTGCTAATGCAAGAGTTTGGCACCATTACTTTTACCCCAACACATGTGGAGTTCTCTGCTTCACTTTCTCTATGCACATTCTGATGTCTATATAAATATATATAAAAAAAATAAGTATGTACACATATATGTATGCACATATAAATGTGTATACATGCATACATTAAAGAAACCCTGAAGAACTGTTTGCTCAAAACACAGACCTGAGAAGATTAAATCTGTTTCAGTGCCCAGGCAGCAGCTTGACCCCAGGGATGTCACTTCCCACATTTTCTAACATAAATTCAGAATCAGGCCTCTTACTTCTCTGAGACAGTCCTCAGAAAGAATATCGGTATCAATGCCTTGTGCTGGCACAATTTAATCAGCATTACCTCTTAGTGTGAAGAATCAGGGCTCAAAATAGTCCACTCCAGTGTCTTTTGATTGCAAAGTGTTTCAAGAGGGAGGAACTGTGTGCAAAAGACTAATAAAACTAAACTCCATGCTGCATTTGCTTTTCCCACCAGCTTTGCCTGCATTTTGCATCTGCTGAGCATTGTTGCAGCCATCCTTAAACCATGATGCTCCTTGCCTCTGCCATGACTGTGGTGCCTGGAGCACTGCATCTTGCCCAGGGCAGGGTTTGGGGTCTGGTGGGAGCCCCACCTGGGGCAGGTGGAGGCACAGGAGACACGGGCGCGGCTCAAGGTTCCCTGCAATGAGGCCACAGGAGAGCATAGTGGACAAAGCAAACATTAGCCCGGATCTCAACAGCCACAAGTTAAATTGGAAAACAAAGGAGAAAAAAATTAAATGGGGATGGGAGTTACTGCTCCTGAATTGAGCAGCATGGAAGCTGCATCTCTCTCTGTCTTGGTCTCTTTCTGTGGCCTGTACAAACAATTTAGTGTATATATATTTTTGGCACAAATCACAGTGTCCTGTGATTCTTGATTATAATTATAATAATGGGTTTCGGAAAGCTTGCAAGTGGTTCTGGGAATTATAATAAGGGTTTAGGACCGACGTGTTGTTTATATGGTTAGTGTTTGTTGCATATTAAAACAAGTTTAGCAGAATGGCTGCTGTTATAAGAAACTGCAAAATACACAATTAAATGCAAACTAGCAGAAAAACACCTCTCTTCTCCTTGAGAGACAGACATGCTCATATTGTCATCTCCACCCTGCAAGCAAGGATTAAAGCAGAGGCAGTTGGCTAGTTCTGTTGCGACGGTATTCCATTGCGTTTGCTTCATCTGTATTTCCTCTCCTACAATCTTCTTCTAATTTACCATGAGAAAAATATGTATTTGATCCTTTTTTTTTTCTCTTCATGTTCTACTCAGCTCTCTTTATGATTATCCTTGCTTAAAGCATCCAGCCATGCAAAAGCTCCACTGAGTCATACAGTTCCCATTACACGTAAAGTAGAATTATTCCCAATGATAGCATCTTTTTCCTGCAATTTTTTTCCCAAGTCTTAATTTCTATTCCATCATATGAGAAGATTTCCACTTTCTCCTTTGTGAAATTATTTTGTAGTTTAATAGTTTTCTCTAAGATGTGGCCCAAAGCTCCTGAGGTCCACCTATCTCAGAGCTGGCTCCAAGTAACTGCTGATGAATGTGACCTTGGAAAGGCTCTCTGGTTGTAAACATGGAGCCCATCGCCACTGAATGGAAACAGGGGCCCATGGAGGTGATGCAAAGAAATAAGTGATTTTGTAAAAACCTGTACAAATGTCCTTTTCTTTGTTCATGGCTGTGACAGATAGACTTCAGACCACAAAAGGGACTGCCGGAGTCTGCAGGATTTTGTGCCTGACTGAGCAGGAGGAATTGAGATTGCGCTTAGGCCCACAGCGAGGTTTCTGCAGCCGAACCTGCCAGGCGGAGATAGGGCTGAGCCTGGAACCAAGTGCCGGGGCTCAGCGGGGACTGCGCGATCAATGGGCTTACCCCACGCTGGCTCACCTCTGCTCACCTCTAAGATGGATTCTGCATGCCTCAGAGCTGCGGCTTTTCTCCATTCTGAAGGGGGAGAGAGAAAAAAAAATAATGAAGATAATAATAAATAAAACCCATGCGTCTTCCTCCCGGCTGCATTTTCCAAGGCTGCATCTCAACGCCGCCCCAGCCTGCGGCCAGCCGCTGTCACATCCCACTCAGAGAGAGCCAGCCACAGACACCGCTGTCTTCCAGCCGCTGCAGACTGCATGTTGATCGTGTTCCTCTCCTTTGTTAACACAATTGCCTTCACCTTTACATAAATCAGATTTAGAGAACACATTGCGTCTCAGAAGCCTTGGGACACCTCGAGGCCTCTCAGTTCAATGGAGCTCATTATGGAAATCAGCTAAATGCTGAGCAGAGAGATAAGTGCTAACTGTTTACCAAACCCCTCCACCAGAGATATACAGCAAGAGCTAATGGGAGTTCATTTGCAGCCTTACTCAGTCATTCAGCCCTCTTTATCTGCTTCTTTGACTAATCTACAGGGAGAGATGCACAAGTTTCTGGGAAAGATCTTTCTGTGTATCTCCTATTGTTAAGGCAAGGTGGGGAGAAAGGATGGGGAGCATCTGTGGTTATGTCATGAGCAACCAAAGCAAGTGCACAGCTCCAAACATTCTTGGAGGCTGCTGACATCACCTTATTTGTGGCCAAGGCCCACCTTAACTAGAGAGCCCTGCACTGAAGAGGAAGAAATCCTCCCATCTCCAGACCCTGCAGAGCACGCATCTGTCCGAAGGACCACTGACAACCTCACTGTAGAACCACTGTAACCTCACTGTTGAGTGAGGTTACAGAGGGGAGAAGCAGTGCTCTGAGGGTCTGTGCGAAGGAACCACGTGGTACCCAAACTTGTACCCAAAGTGAGGGAGCATCTGGCCTGACACAAAAAGTAGACATGAAGGTGGATGCTTCTGGTAGTGCGATTGGGTTATTATTTGCTGGAAGCATTTCTCAGACTGATCCATCCACAACCAAATACAGGAAATGAGAAGGAAGATGTGGATGAAGATAGTGTTGTAAATACCTCTTAGGTAAGAAAGGAGGTCTTCAGACTAGCTGATACACTAAAAAGCCTGGGTGTCCCTGAAGAGCACATAGAAATCACAGCCAGCTCTAGAACATGTGGGATTTTTTGTTTTGTTTTGTTTTGTTACCAAAACATTTTCTTTTAGAATAGTAGAACTTTACAAGCTGGAGAACAGTTTTGACTTGCTCCTCAACTCCATATTTTTTAAGTTTCAGAGTTGTCAAAACATTTTGTTCTGACATTTTCTCTGAAAAATGCCAATTTTCCAGTTCAGGATGACTTTCCATTTTTAAATTTGTGGAGAATTATTAATGTAGTGATTTTACAATATACGAAGAGTTATGCTACCTTTTAACTATTTAATTATGGAGGGGAGGGAGCTGTTCAAATACCAGACGAAAACACTTGCAATTTTTCAAAGTGAAATATTTCTTCAGATTATAGGTTTGCAAAGGTTTTAAAGATGTCAGCTTCTTGTCTTAATTCAACAGAGGAAAACATTTCAAATTCTTCACAATATTTTTGAAAGAGGAAAGCCTGTTTCAGCTCTAATAGACTCCTTTTATGGAACTAGCTCCATTCACAGGTTCTCATTAACTACAGTCAATGGCTATAATTTTTGTCTGTCCAACATGAAGAAGTCAGAGGGAATATCATATCTATTCCTGACGTATCAGCTTCTACTGAGAGAGTGCAGTAAAGGTGCCTGTTTTTCCAAGAATAGCCTCTCTCATTAGAATGCAAGCAGACTTTCCAAACCAAGATCATTTTTCTTCCTATTGTCTCAAATTCCAATACTTTGCCCTTTTCAAATGATTTTCAAGAGAATAGCTCAGTACAAGATTTCTTTAATTTTTTTTTTTTTTTTTTATTATTATTATTTTACATCTTGTAGGTTGGACTGCATTTCTCCCTCAGCTCTGAAAACCAAAGCAGAGTTTCTTGCTGACACTGTTAACCCCAGCATTTTTAAATGGAATGTTATTTAAAATTCAGGACAAATTCTCTCCTTTCTGCCTTAGTAATTTCATGCAGGTTGAGAGAGAAAGAAAGTGGAAAGGGAGATGTAGTTTTGTAGCATTGTATATGCTCTCTAGGTAGGAGGCCTGGACATCCTTGTGTTTTAATGATGGTTTTATCTTTGCATTCAAAAATAATTTTCTGTTCTAAGAGATGCAAGAGTGATTTATAGACAACATGCACAAAGACAGGCACCATAACACCAAAATGCCACTACCTCTGTGATGGAACATGGCAGTTATTGACCAAACTACAGCAATGCTATGGAAAGGTTAACATGGGGATTACTGAGAAGTCTTGAGTTTAATTTGAAATTGAAGGTGGATTTAAACCAGTGAAAACAAAGTTGCTTTTATTAATATTTTACCAAGAAGCTGGGCTACTGTTGCTAGTATCCCGAAATATTTGTGGGGATTCTTGGTGCTCAGCAAATCACAGAATCACAGAATCACAGAATTTTCTAGGTTGGAAGAGACCTCAAGGTCATCGAGTCCAACCTCCAACCTAACGCTAACAGCCCTCCACTAAACCATATCCCTAAGCTCTACATCTAAGCGTCTTTTGAAGACTTCCAGGGATGGTGACTCCACCACTTCCCTGGGCAGCCTGTTCCAATGCCTAACAACCCTTTCAGTGAAGAAGTTCTTCCTAACATCTAACCTAAAACTCCCCTGGCTCAACTTGAGCCCATTCCCCCTCGTCCTGTCACCAGGCACGTGGGAGAACAGGCCAACCCCCACCTCGTTACAGCCTCCCCTGAGGTACCTAAAAAGAGCGATAAGGTCGCCCCTGAGCCTCCTCTTCTCCAGGCTGAACAAGCCCAGCTCCCTCAGCCGCTCCTCGTAGGACTTGTTCTCCAGGCCCCTCACCAGCTTCGTCGCCCTTCTCTGCACCCGCTCAAGCACCTCGATGTCCTTCTTGTAGCGAGGGGCCCAAAACTGAACACAGTACTCGAGGTGCGGCCTCACCAGAGCTGAGTACAGGGGGACGATCACCTCCCTAGCCCTGCTGGTCACGCTGTTCCTAATACAAGCCAGGATGCCGTTGGCCTTCTTGGCCACCTGAGCACACTGCTGGCTCATATTCAGCCGACTGTCCACCATCACTCCCAGGTCCTTCTCTGCCTGGCAGCTTTCCAACCATTCCTCTCCCAGCCTGTAGCTCTGCTTGGGGTTATTGCGCCCCAGGTGCAGGACCCGGCACTTGGCCTTGTTAAACTTCATGCAGTTGACCTCAGCCCATCGGTGCAGCCTATCCAGATCCTCCTGCAGAGCTTCCCTACCCTCAAGCAGATCGACACACGCACCTAACTTGGTGTCATCTGCGAACTTACTGAGGGTGCACTCGATGCCCTCGTCCAGATCATCGATGAAGATATTAAAGAGGACCGGCCCCAGCACCGAGCCCTGGGGGACGCCACTAGTGACTGGCCTCCAACTGGACTTGGCTCCATTCACCACGACTCTTTGGGCCCGGCTATCCAGCCAGTTTCTAACCCAACGAAGCGTGCGCCAGTCCAAGCCAAGAGCAGCCAGTTTCTTGAGGAGAATGCTGTGGGAGACGGTGTCAAAAGCCTTGCTGAAGTCAAGGTAGACCACATCCACAGCCTTTCCCTCATCCACCCAGCGCGTCACTCTGTCATAGAAGGAGATCAGGTTCGTCAGGCATGACCTGCCTTTCATAAAGCCATGCTGACTGGGCCTGATCGCCTGCTTCCCCTGCAAGTGCTGCATGATGACTCTCAGGAGGATCTGCTCCATGAGCTTTCCTGGCACTGAGGTCAAACTGACAGGCCTGTAGTTTCCTGGGTCTGCCCTCCGGCCCTTCTTGTAGATGGGCGTCACGTTTGCTTTGCTGATCATGGCAGCAAGCACGGGAAGCTGCTCAGACTGAAAATTAACCCATCATGAAACTCCACTTGGGGTGTAAACACTTATCTTTTTCATTCACCAGCAGTTCCTTCCAAATGGTTCATTCTCCCAGTCACTTCTCCATGTATCACTTCTCCAGTAAATTAGGTCTTTTATGTATTGTTTAAGGCCTACCATGATGAACAGCCATGGCAACAATGGCCTCTTTGTATAGTCCCTCCACAGAGAGCTCATATAGCAATGAACTTCACTGGATCATCTTCTTACCAAGGCTCACCAACATTTCTCTTCCCAGCCTGGATATTTACAGCAGTATTAGTTATACTACTAGCTGAAAGCTCCTGTACAATTAAAGCCTGGGTCTAAATTTCTGATAAGTTGAATTAAAAATATGGAAACTTCTAGAGGAACCAGTCAGAATTGTTTTGTACTAGATAGAAAGGCCAATAGTTCTGCCTATTTCTTCTAAGACTGATGCTCTAATTTCTTTGGGGTTTCATGGTGACCTTTGGTGAATTTCATGATCTGGTCCTTTAGAAAACTGTGTATTGTATCTCAGTCATTGTACAAATAACATCTTGGGATTATAGCCTTCTGTTAATAAATGTGGTTAATCATCAATAAGAGTTTCAGCTATTATACACTGACGATGTAATTTTATACCTCGCCAATCCAGAGAAATCGGTTCCATTCTTTTTAGATTTGCTGGATAGATTTGGGGCCTTTCAAGGTTAATGTCACTAAATCATCTGCTAATTCTAAAGAATCATTTGAGAACCTGGAAAGAACGTGCCCTTTTCATATTTCTAAGCTAGGTTTTAAATACTTACTTGGCTTTATATAATCTGCTGGGTTTAGAGAAAAGATTGATACTTTTGTTGCTTCACTAAAGCAAATATACAATGACCTTGATAAGTAGTCTATTTTATGCATAAGTTGTATAGGATTCATTAACACCATTAAAGTCATCAGTCTCAGACAGTTAGATCTTCCCTCATTAAACTCCATTTCACTACCAAGTCAGTTGAATAAAATAAAATAAAATTAGAAGTCAATGAATGGTCTTGTTTGTGGTAAGAAGGAATGTCTGTGCAGAAGCCCAGCCACAGTAGTTTTATCTATGCTAGCTGACTACAGGCAGCAGGCTAGCCATGCAGCCTGCAGCTCAGAGTGGCTTAATGTACCTTTCTTTTAACTTACAGTGTGACTGGGTGTATTATCAGGGAGGGAGAAAGAGCTTTCTGAAGATGCATAAGAAAGTCTGGGTTTGTAGACTCTCATCACATGGAAATTGTACTGAAGAGGCATTCTCCCCCAACCTCAATCCATTTCTGGTCCATTCAGCAAGCAAATATGGAAATTCATGGTGGGAAAGCTCCTAGGAGGATGGGTAAATTTGGTTTTGTTTTCTTTCTATATATTCTTTTTTGATCTGTACTTAGCTAAAACTGACAAATGAACTCTCAAGACCCATTCCTAGGAAAGAATGTGAACACCTTTGGGAGTATGTTTGTAGGTAAAGATAGATGACCCCGGTCAAAGCCTCCCAACAGACCCAGAATGGCACACAAGTCAAAGAGTAGCCACTGCAGAGAGTTAAATTCTGCCTAGGAAAGTGAAGTCAGTTGCAGCAGAACTAAAAATTTCAGTTCACCTTGTCCTAGATATTCCCAATGAATTGTCTATCACTGTCAGCTACAAATATAAGACATAATACATATAATAAGGCCTGCTATATAAGACAATCATCCCTTCAAATTTTCAGAAGGCACATGTTCACTCATGCACCTGTGGTGGCAATGTACTAAATATTTTGTACTTAAAAAAAAAAAAAAAAAAAAAAGATATTTTAAATGAACGAAGTACATAACTTAGTATCATTTTTCCAGCAAGTATTAAAAATTTTAGAACAAATCCTGAAGATTTTTGTAAGTTTTAATCTGCACACTAGAAATAGTCTTCTAGGAAACCTGCTCATACCTTTCCACTAGGCACTGGAATGGAGGAATGGAAATGGGAAAGCTTTTCACATCTAGTTGTTGCTGCCTTTCCAGTTTAGAAGCATGGGAATTACTCCTATAATATTTTGTTTGTAAAGTGCTGTGAATCTGATCTATTAAACTGATTTGCAAATTGTCTCACCAGTTCTATAAACTAGATATGTAATGGAGGAAGAAGGAGGAGAAAATTGGCAAATAATGCTATCAAAATACTATAACATCAACTGAATAAATTACCTGGCAAATGCTGTTTGACTAGTTCCATTGTGATTGTCACAGGGAGAGGCTGAAATCTCATCCAGGCAGGACGAGTGTATGGAGTGTGATTGCTGTCTATAGGGTTCCAGGTAGCTGCAGGATGCAGATCAGCCTGCAGAGGTAAACCCAAGTCTAGGCATCCTTTCTGAAGGAAATTCAGGCTTCTTCTTAGGGTATTGTGGGAATAAAATATCTGTTTGACGAGCTACTCTTAATAGTCATTGGTATTTCTCATAATGCGCTAGGTGCAGTGCCGACAAGAAACAGTGGCCAGCATTTCCCTGGCTCTTCTCACAGAAGAATAACAAGGAATGTAATTCGGTGGCTAAATGCAGTTCGTTTATCTCCTGCCTTTAGCCAACAAATTTATCACCCACATTAATATCGAAAGAGGTTAGAGTTCAGTGAATGAAACATTTGTTTTCTTGTGCTCTCTCTATAAATAAACTCTCCCACTTTCATGGCAGTATTTTTACAAAGCGAGTGAGAGAAACAGGCGCATTAAAGAGATAGTTGTGTGCGTGTAGTGGGGGAGACTGCGCGCATGTTAAAATGCTCCTGCAGCAGACCTCTGTGACTCTGACTGCATTACATTTTCTCTCTTCTCTTCCCTCTCTCTCTTTCTGTTGTCTCATAGTTATTAGTCAGCCAGACATTTTTTATCTCTTGGAAAGATACTTTAGCTCATATCCAATGTAATCATCTCAGGGGCTTTTACTTTAGTCCCTACAGGCCTGGAGAAACAATGACTCTTTTACTGATTAACAAAACAAAACAAAATGCAAAGAGAAATGGCTTTTTTTTTTTTTTTTTTTTTTTTTTTTTTCTCAACCTTTCATTAACTGCTACTGTGCCTGTTCAGTTTGGAAGAGTTTGTTTCCCAGTTTCAAGCCAAGCTACAATCTCTTTCTGTTCTTTGGCCCACATCAAGCCCTTGTTTGTGTGAATCAATATTTTATTTGCAACCCCAACAGATAATAGTACAGAAGAGTCTGCAGGATAAAACAGTGCCAAAGTCCCTATGCCCAGCCCTGCCGTCTGCTGCTTCAGTGTGAGTCCTGTCACACCACTGCAGCACTGTGGGGGAAGCTGGTTCTGAGTCTGAGCCAAAAAAATGAACACAGCCATGTTCGTAGTTAAGGGGATGTGAAAGTCTCCCAGAATAATGCCTGAGATTTATATGAACTTCACCCCATCTGTGCCAGCAGAGCAAAAGAAAGTCCTGCTCAGAGCTGTATGATATAATGTCATGAATGACACAGAGGCCCAAATGTCCTGCTCCATGATTCCATGGACTGAAAGTAATGCAGTGGCATTGCACTTAAGCACAGGAAGGTGAAATGTGTACATTACAAAAAATAAAAATAAAAAATAGCCCTGTAAGCTATTTAGGCTTCCCATTCCTACCAGTAGTTTGCTTCTCTAGAAGGAGAATCTTAAGAAAGGGAAAATAAATTAGATAAAGGGAGAAAGCAGTTGTATAAATGACAAGGCAGACTGGCTCACGGCCACTCAGATATATTACTTTGTCCTGAACCTTTCAAGTGGTGACAACCTCAGTACCACGATCCCACAACCACCAGTAAGGCTGATGACGATTTTGAGAACAGAGCAGCTGGGCAGCCCGCTTTTTCTTTCATTTTGTGTTCACAAGGCAAACAAGGACCAGAATGTCCTGGAACAACTTAGAAGTTGTTGTTGTTGTTGTTGTTGTTGTTGTTGTTTATTTTCATTAAATTTAGCTGTGATGTGGGGCAGAAGACTGATGGCTCCAGTCTGTGGAGTTCTCTGGTTCTCTACAGAGTCAATTAGGGATTTGCAAGGTGGGTTTCCACAACTGACACCCCACAACAGATTTTAGTCTTTGACTAGAGATACCACAAGACTCACTTGCAATAAACTACCTTTTTTACATCTCTTCTGGATTAAACCTTTATTACAGAAGCACATGGGACTGAGATGTCTTAGCCAAGCTTCCTGCACCTTGGACAGCTGCCCTTTTGAAGCAAAATTCAGCATACAACATTATTTGTCAGCTACAGTGACCAGGAACTTTTCATTCTATAAAAAAAATCCCTTTTTGTTGTTGTTGTTGTTTTTCATTTTTAGTTGAGAAAAACAGATATCAAAATATCCAGTTTTCTTATAGGACAGAAAATCCATTTTCTCTTCACAGTGTTCTGGACTCCTGAGCCTCCATCAGATGTCAAAGTCGTCTTTCAGTCATGACTAGAGATGGCAAATATACCAAAAGAGAAAGATGCAGGTCAATGGAAATCATACGTTTGTCTCAAGAAATAATTCAAAAGCTCTTGTATATTCCTTCTCTGAATAGTCAAATATGTTGTTTTTTGAACAGTCAACACCTTTAGCAACCTTTACAATTAAATCATCTTCAACACCAGCTCAGACTCCTCTACTGCCGTCACCTCTTGCCAGCAGCAGCTTTGCGTGCATCTGCATATCCACGTCCCACTCTGCACAATGGGATCAGGCACAACTCTTCTCCACCTGCCCAGGGGTAGTATTTTCAGTAAGGTCTGCATCTGCTTTGATGCTGTGCTTAGATAAATACTTGGATAGACTCCCCAGAACATACTTAGGAAGGGTAAGACTTTCGCTCACATACTGTCTTTCAAAAACCTTCGTCCATGTTTTTTGGAATGCATTTCACACCAAGAGTGATTTTCCCAAGAGGTTAAATCACAAAACCCAATGAGGGAGTTCGTGACGGTTATTCACAAAGTTATGTATCAATTATTTTTTACAGCACACAACAGCTTTCCCTAACAAGCTAGACCAGCCTTTACCCCAGAGGTGAAAACATTAATAGACTCAAAATATGGTTTATTTTATGTGTGGTTGTAGTGCTCTGGAGTCCCAGAAATGGACAAAGGCCTCATTGTGCTAAGGAAAAAAAAAGAAAAAAAAAGAAAAAAAAAAGAAAAAAAAAAAAAGAAAAAAAAAAGACAGAGGTGTTCTGTAAGGAGAGTGCAATCTAAAAGGCATTACCTTTGCTCTTCTGACCACCTCACATGCTGTATGGGGTTCCCAAGGAACAGGGCAGTGGTTTTACAATTACTGAGTTGCTGAGCACTGCAGTGCTGTTTTATCCACAGCAGGATGCAAGCTATAAATAATCTCTCTAATTCTTAATCTCTCTTCCCCTTAGGAGATTTTAGTTCTCTAAATACTCTCTCATTTTGGAATTTCTCCTGAAAATTCGGCCAAGAGAGGTCAAGACTTAAAATTTTTATTACTAGATTTGGGAGAAGGAAAGATAAATATTTCTAGCTCTTTAACAGTGAGGGGAAAGCAGTGAGAGTGACAGTATAATCCATCAGGTCCCTTTATTATCATATGGCCTTAAAAGAGGAAAACTGGTTCAGAAAAGTGGTGCAGGAGGCCAACACCAAGCCTGCCCGTTATGTTGGAAGTCAACATTTTTTAAACAATCCGTACAACTAAACTTTCAGAGTTTCATATCAAAAAATAATTAAACCATTAAGCAAGATTAAAATGTCTGGCATATCTCCTCAGAACTTTATCAGCTCACCACGTTATGTTACACTATAATGAAAAAATACAATGTGGAAATGGAAAGTTCGGCACTATTGAAATATATCCTAAAAGTAGAAGTGAAAATTCCCTCAGACCTTTTCAGAAGGACTTGTTTTGACATGTTGTTGTCAAAATCATGGATCAAATTGATACATAGGAGTGTTGTTGAAAGGAAACTTGGTATTGAAAATGACAAGGAAGTTTTAGTAAGTGCTGTGATTTAGAGTACAGCAATTGGGTTCCAGTCCCCACTCAGCCGCTCAATGAACTTGGAGATCTTCCTTTTTTTTTTTTTTTTAGTCGTTTCTCAAAAATTAAGGCTGGAGCAAGGACTTCCTTGTCATGTGTCTAATCAATGCTTACCTACTGCGGTGGCAATTCAGTCTTAATCGGAACCTTTAGCTGTAAATTGCATAATAAAGCATAATATTATACAAGTAATCAAATGCAGACCCTCAAGGCATATTCAAATCTGTTGGTTAAGAAGGAATACTTTATCTGGTTCATTCTTTAAATCACCATCTTATTTCTGGTGAAACAAGCCTCTACAAAGACAGACACTTTCTGCTTAGTAAATAGCTTTTTTTTTTTTTTTTTTTTTTTCCTCCCGTGGCATTCAGTTCGTAGCTCTCCAAATCATGTCATTATCCAAGATGTCATTAAAAGTCAATTAATGTGATCTAACTGCCCACTTGTACCTGGACTACAATCATTAGTCATCCAAACAGGCCACTAAAAATCACCATGTTGAAGAAGACAAGCCCGTTGCGAGCTCCCTCACTACATCGTGGACACAGCTGTCATCACACCTTGGTCTCACACAGAAAAACATTCTCCCCCACAATCCTTAATGCAGGAGTTTGATTTTACATACTCCACGCTGTACGCCCAACATCTGAACCCATACATCAGCTCTGAGCCTGATGCAGGTTCTGTAAGCAGCTCAGATTGCCTATGACAAGACTGTAAAAACTTGCAGAGAGCTGCTTTGTCCTTTAATAGTGGCTTTCTCTTTGGATGATCAGTGTGGACAGCCCTATACAAATCATAAATCATGAATTAAATGGCTCAGTAAATAAAAAATGGACTTATCAAGGACACAGTAACCACTGTTGTAAGCCAGACCCTCTAGTGCAAGGAAAAGATTGGCACTAATGTGCCACATGCTTCGTTTGTTTCTTCATTTACAGAGAGAGCCATAAGCTTTAAGAAGGAATGACATTTATATTAAGGGAAAGAAAAACAAAAGCGAAGTCTCCTAAGGACCACAGCAAATAATATTGCCAACCCTGAGCAATCAAAACAGGAGAGTCTGTCATTTAAGAATCCTGGGGTAAAAAATGGTGGGGATGTTTCTTGGGCTTATGTGGTGGAGTTTTTATTTTAAAATAACAATACCAATTTCTTTAGTGGATTTTGAGACTATAAAGGGTACTCGTTTTATATAAACTGGATGCTCTACACTGCTAGAATGCTGAATAATTCTGCTTCCTTTTCCCCTTTTCCTTTTTTCCTCTTTCTTTTTTTCCTGAAGCTGGAGATCTGAGGAGAATCCCAAAAGATGCAGAACTCATTGTAAAACTGCAAAAACACATGTCCTGGCATATGTCACGTTAGTTCCCCTGCACAATACAGTAGCTGCCTCTGTGGATAGCAGACTTGGGAAATGGCAAGGCGCTGTAGAGAGAAAAGCAGCGTGATCCTGCCACCACTCCAGGCCCTGCAGTGTTCCTGCAGAGACACGGACAGCAGCTGGCCCTGCTTCGGCTCTGTTCTCTTTCCCTGCTGATTCATTTGTGCTATGGTCTGGGACAGGCTGCGTGGTGGCAAGGAAGGAAGGAGCCACCCCAAGCAGTGCTTACAAAACAGCAGCGCTTCGTGCCAGCAGATCGCATGAAGACACAAGCACCAATCCTGCATCTTTCCAGCTTTGGAGCATTACATACACTCAGCAGCTCCCTGGGATGTGGTTCTCAAGGGAGGGCTGTGCCATGGGGGTGTTCTGGGGCTGGGGGCTGGAGCTGCTGGGCAAGGGGCCTGCCACTGCCACCTCCGAGCCTCCCATCCTCACAGTCTCATTTCCAAAGGGTGTTATTTCACTGCTGCCTCCCAGATAATGTAACTGAATCATTCAATTGAGCATAAAATAGAAATTTGGCTTCTTATCTGCTGGGAAACCAGCTTTACTATTTTCTTTCTGCAAAATACATTTTTCACTATCTTATCTTCTAATAAACAATCCCAGCTCTGCAGGCTGCAGAAATGTTCTGAACACATTTAAGAGACATTTTTTTCCCCCTCTCTTTCCCCCTCCCTCCCTCCTCATCCCCCCTTCCTACCCTTTAAAAAGTCTGTTTTAAAGCCATATTTTTAAAAGGGATCCAATTTGTATTCCATCTTCCTTTGGTAAAGGTATATATTTTTCATAAGCCTGTCCTCTGCTTTTGAGGCCTCTCTCCCTCGGTTTAATTTTTATCCCCGTCTCCCTTTCTTCTCCCGTACAGAACTGAAACACTAACTCCCCCCACACCCCTAATGCTTTCCCTTGTTTTAAGAAAAAGGCAATTCAGGCTAAAAAACTGCCCTCCCCTCCCCCGGACCTGCCACGCAGCGCTTGCCTAACGGAAACTAAACGTGTCAGGGAAAGGTCAGCTATGAATTTTTAAACCTTTCTATCTCACTCAGGCTGACATCAAAAGCATTAGCTGTAGCACTAAATCAGGGAGCCAGCGGGAATTAGAATATGCAACAAGTCGTGCTGCAGAATGCGACGCGGCAGAGGATGTTCGTGGGCCCCTCGGCATGGGAAAAAAAAAACTTCACCAAAATTCAGCATCAAGGCACAGGTTTCTTGCTTGTGTGCGCTCCTTGGGCAATCACACCAGCTAGCCGGCTCTTGCAAAGGATCGATGAAAAACTGTAAATGGAAAGCTGATCTGGGGGGTGGTTTCAGGATCCCTCTTCTCCTCATATACAACTCCATGGCCTTCTCCTTGGGCCCCCCAGCTCTTAAGTGCTCCTCCCTCTGAGTTAAAGTCTTGCTGACTCCAAAAAACAAACAAACAAACAAAAAAAACATAACACACACACACACACAAAAAAAAAAAAAAAAAAAAAAAAAAAAAAGGTTTTTTTTTCCTTCTATACCAAATTAAGAAGGGATACTAGAGGAAGAGCAGTGTGATTCCTGCAGAAATGAACAAATCATAAGAGAGCTGAAGCTGTCATGTCTTACCAGCTCCATCTTATAAAGTACCCATTTTGTTGGTGGTGTACAGACCTGCAGTCACTCTCCAGACCTTCCACCACATCTCTGGGGCTCTGTTTCTTTCTTTGTGCAATTATTTTGCTTTGGAGTTTCATTTTTTCCTGTTATGTGGACAACCATGTCTCTGGGCAGGTTTGTTTTGAAGGGAAGATACCTGGATTTGTTGTAGAAAGGCTCCAAAACAATGGCAACATAGGAGAAATTTGTCATTTTCCTGCTTCTTCACAGGCTGGTGTTGAGTCCTTGCTGGTTTTCTCTCTTTCCTCTGAACAATGAGCTACATCCCAAGGACGGAGTGCACTGTATCGCCTGTGACAGCAGAACATGGGCACAGTTCAGGGGGTGATTTATTATTCATTGATCATTTAACAATTTGGCAGCTGGAAGCAGAACTTATCCCGTCAGACTCCTATGCTCAAAACAACCACTCATATGCAAGGAGTATGTTTTAGGACACTCACAAAGGATGTGCCTACAGAAAGGAAAAGTCAAGTTAAACAAAACCCCTGGCAGACAAATTCTGGCCTGGTCTCTCCACAAAGCTGTAAATTGGAGTGCAGGGATGTTCGGGAACATCATCTGGAAAGCCTGGCACTGAAGTGTGTGTGATAGCTGCTCTGGAAGCCTTCCCCCAGTCCTGGGACAAGCTGGGGTAACTTATGGTTTTCCATTAGACACTGCCAACTTGGAGCAAACTCCCAGCTGGTCCTACTGAGATCTCTAAGAATTGTCACTGTCTGCAATGGGGACAATTTCAACACTTTCAGAAACAAATCTTTGACACCTTTCCACCATTTCACCTTCTGTCCATTTTCAAGACCTCCACTATACTTGACAGACTATTAATATCATGAATCATTTAGAGGAGGATGCAGTGATTAGGAATGGAATTATTATTGTTTTCTATTTCCTTTACATTGAAAAACATGGTATTTTTATTTAAAAAGTTTATTTTTAATACAATTTATTTTCATTTTTATTTATTTTATTTGTTTGTTTGTTTTTAATATAATAAGTGTCTAGTTCCTGTCCAAGGTGTCACATTAAGCTTCAGCTTTCTATTTTATGTCAACCTTTATACCCTAGAGAATATTAATCATGTTTTTTTTTTTTTTTTTAATATGTAGAATTTCAAAAGTCCAAACATATTTTGTATTACTTTACTAAGTTTAAAATTCTTTAAACTATGTCTTTGTTTCTGAAACTATTTTTTTAGGGGTTGAGAAACATTTCCATTTTGTTAAAAAATGCCAGTGTATTGACTCTTTTTTCATTCTGAATGGAAACAAATTCCAATGCGTCACAGTTGAACAGAAATTCTGTTTTCCAAACAGCTTCAGTTTCCATCTGTCCATAGTGAATCACTGTCCATCTATCCACACAATCTTTCAGCCTTATTCTTCATCCAGCTTTTCCTCTGTGTTTACATCTCTCCATCTGGCCACCCGTATGCTCCTTGATAACTCCATTTACCCTTCCATGGAGCCAATTTTCTACCAGCAGAACATCCACCAAAGACTTGGAGACCAATCGTGTGTTTTTCAGAGCTGCAAAGTGGACTGGCAGAGATAAATGCTTGATGAAAAGTTTTGCATTTTTGACTGATGGATGGCAGGACTGATGATGCAAGAGAAGATCCTGAAGTTTAAGGATGCCTCATATTTGCTTAACATGTTTAAGGAGTAGTTCAAAGATTTTAAGCAAGAAAAAGTATGTGGGCATCTATCCATTCCCACTAGATGTACCACAGACTCACTTGACACTGAGAGAGCATATCTGTTAATCCCCTTGTTTTTTTTCTGGCTTTCACAGTGCTTTGGCAGGGGGCCTAGCTTTCCCTTTTCAAACACTTCAATGAAACAAGGCAAAGATGGCCATAAAGGCACTAAAGTGCCCCACATTGCTCCATATTTAAAATCCACATCAGATCTTTGTAATGGTCCATAAAGCCTCCATAAACTTAGGTAATGAACTGCAACAAGAGACATGGTTTCTTGTTCTGGGCTGGCATGAGGCCAGCCCCTGAAGAGTGTGCCATGGTGGTGTGTACATCCTCTGCACCTTCACTGGAGCGTCCCCATGTGCTTGCCCAGGACATGACCAGCTGCTGAGATGCTCAGTCTTGTATCACTTCTCTTGTTGGAAATGTAAGCCAAATCTGTTGCTCTTACTCCTGGATGGAATGGAGTAGACTAACTTGAAGGAAGTAGTAGGTGGGCTCTGAGATTTGGTGAGTTATCATTAAAAAAAGAAAAAAATATATACACAGAAATATTTCCTACCACCTCTCACACAATTCAGAATTTTGCAAAATCCTTGCTGCATGTTGCTGAACTCACAAATCACTCCCTATCTATATTACAGTGACCACGCAGCACTTCCATTCTTCTTCTGACTGGATGAAATCCCACAATTTGTTGCATTTAGTTGTATCTCATTACACAATGCTCTATTGCCCCGTTATCACTTAGAGGTGAGCTTGCTAATGTGAATAGAAGGACCAGGATAATCAAAAATCTTAGTGGATTTAGGAATTTGAATGCCAGTGAGATAATATCTAGCTGCATTAAACTTCTGTCAATAATCCAATCAAGAAGAATAAAAGCCAGTTAAACCTTCAAAGAGAAAAAAAATGCTTATAGGGAATAAAAATCATAAATTTTCTTTTGAATTCCATTTATTTTTGCCTCTTCTTTCTTTGTATTTTCATTTTCTGAAAGATTTGGGACCATGCTGGTTGTTCATTTCCGAAGGTATAAAAACTCACTTGCTAAAGAACTGTTTGTTGACACTACAATACTTTTTATTTACTTAACAGTGAAAAAGTCACATCTGTGTTTGTCAGCTAACCAAATTATGCTAAAGAGAAATATTATTTTAATTCTCAAAACAGGGAAAATTATAGGAAAAAAAATGTTAAGTGCTTAAGAAACAAAAAAGTGTCTTTAACATATACTAATGTTCAATCCTGCACAAAAAAAAAAAAAAAAAAAAAAAAAAAAAAAAGTCTAGAATACATAAATCATACTATTCTGGAATACACAAATGGTTTCTCTACTAGATTGAGTACTGGTGAGATTTGAACTGGAGCACACTGCTTAGATTTGGCACCACATGTAGGAGAAATGTGGCCAAAGTGGAGAGAATCAAAAACTGAGAATTGACAATGGTAAGAATGATTAAAAAATAAATAAATCAAAGAAAGACAGCAGGACTTGGGGATCCTTAGCAGAAAAGTTAGAGGAATAATATAGAAGACATAAATAATATAAAAGATATAAGGCATGAAATACTGGTCTTATATTACAGCAGAGATATTTATGTTAGGTCTTAGGAAAAGCTTTTTTTTTTTTTTTTTGCTTTTTTTTTTTTTTTTCTTTCAGGGAAATGAAGCTCTGGAACAGAATGCCAGAGGACACTGATGAACCCCCCCAAGGAAAGTCTTTGAGAATATAGTTAAATCAAAATCTGGAAGGGGAACAGTCCTGCTGATTTTGCTTTAGGTATGGAAGCTGACTAGGTAACCTCCTGAGATCTCTTCTGCCCATGCTTTCTGTAGGTTTGTGACCTACGGATACCTTAATGTGGTCCCTGAGTGCTTTGTCTGGGGTACCTGAGCTGCCAATTTCTTCATGTTCACATCTCCAGCTCTGCACAAGCTTCCTTGCAGACTGAAATGGGATTTCTGGATACTCTCCTGAAAGGCTTGTAAAGCTCTGGTAAACACAGGGCATGTTGGGTATCCCATTTGGCTCTGTCACTTTTTAAAAATCTAGTTATTATTGAAAGTTACTGTGCCAGCAGTTGTATTATTAATATTATTATTTATTATTTATGAAGTGCCAAGTGTGTGCTAGATGCTTATATGATTATACACTGAGTAACGCTGGAGTTGCACAGTCTACTGAATTACGATGTAATGTTATTACCTGCAGCCTTTGCATGAGAATGATATTTTTCATTTGCTGTAGATGGCTCCTTCATCATGCGATGATCTGAACAGGATCAGTGAATTTGAAGCCATTAATGTACTAGACCTGACACCAAGGAGAGGTAGCGAGAGAAATGGTACCACCGGTTTATAGACAGGGATTAGTGCTGGGGCTCCAAGGAGACAACACCCCGATGTCACACAGCAAAACATGAAAGCTATCAACTTATTGTAAACTGCTGGTTAATTTTACTAACTTGAATGAGGTAGTTACTGTGCTTGGAAATGCAAAGTCTCCATCCTCTCATGAACCAGATGATTTGGCTTAATCGAGCTCCCGTGGCAATGACTTCCATATGCCAGTTACATATTATATCAAAATGTATTCCATTTAATATCAATGCTCTTTCTACCACGATTTGAGGCAAGGATTGACTGATTTTCTAGGAGAGAAAAGAAAAGGTGTGCTTAAATTTTCCGTATTCCTCTCAGTACTTTCCTGTATTGCTATGCACTAACACAGTTATTCTAATGAGACTAAATTTGCAAATCTTTTGATCTCTCTTTACACAATATTTATTCATGCTTTACACAATATTAAATCATAGTAAGATTCTTAAAACTTTGGACTTTCCTGCAAAGGCAGTCAGATGGAATAAAAAACCACATTTCAAAAGTATCAGCAGTCAAAGAGAGGCATTTTTATTCACTTAAATATATTAATCGTATTTTTTTTCTAATCACTGTCTGATCAGTTCTAATATCTACATTATAGGAGTAGGACATTACTATGTCCGTACCTCCAACTGCAGTTTTAATCAGAAGAGAGTCTGCTCTCTGGTTTAATGAAGTAAATGAGACCTCCGGTAATATTGTCTGTGTAATTGACATAGTTCTCTGGGAAACATTACACTTTATAATGAAAATACTGTACATAATTAGGATCTAATAGGAAGAAAATAGTAATTAGGCAGAATTAACTGAACGGAAGCAATCAAGCAAATAAAGGTTATTCTCTGGAGAGGACCCTTTGGGGTTCAAATGTGTACATCCTATGATTGTAAAGAAGTCACAGTAATTAACAAGAGTCTGTTCATTGCATAAGAATAGCTTAACACTGGCTACTGGAATGGCCCCTGCAAATCAGAATGTGTTATTTCAGTCCTGTCCTTCACAGGCACTGGGAAAACGAGGTGGCATCTTACATTGTAGGTGTTTGCACAATGGCTTTGGCAGAGGTTATGAAGGCATCAAGACCTTTAATTCTGTTCTCACCGTAGCCTTTGTGGACCCTTGTTGCATTTCAATTTCTGCTCTTGCTCATCGAAGTTTCCAGAGCAGCTTGCTGTACATGAATTTCACAGCAACAATAATCCATGTACAATTTCACAGAAATAAGCAGATTACACAACAGTCGAGGAGTTATCCTTTCCCCTGGAATTATCAGAGTAAGTCTAGCCAGTTGGTTAAGTACAGCTCTGAGCCTCTGCTCATTCACATAGGGAACTTCTAAAGTTGTCCTACAGAACTCTTCAGTCCAAGCTCTGAAGCATGATGGTAAAAACAAATTGCACCCAGTCCAGTCCAGCACAACCAGATACCAGTAAGGCATGACGGATTTGGATATGGAGCTCTTAGTATGATGGTTATGTGATCATTTTGGTTGTGGATTGTCACTGTGTACAGTAATTTGCATGTCTTTGAAAGCCACCCACAGGGCCTGGGGCCAGAAAGCTTACCCAGACCCTGCCTCCTGAACACATTTCAATTCCTCAGTGAGTGCAGAGGGGTTGTCCTTGCAGGTGACAGCTTCTCAAGGGCTCCTCCTGAGTCCTCCTCAGAGGCTGACAGTAATGGTCAGACTGCGGAAGACAGCAGAAACCACCCAGGCACAGAGGGGGAGATGGAGTCAGTCAGGGGCAGAGGAGAAACCCAATTTCAGGTGAGCACAAGAGACCGAGTAAGAAGCACTGGAGACCTGGCAGTTGTCAGGAGAGAGCTCAGAGTGACATGAAAGTAGATGAATCCAGTATTTCTCTTAAGCAGAAGTCATAACGAGGCAAATTGGATGAGCCCAGGCCTTGCTTTAAAGCAATACCTATTGCTTAACAATACCCCTTCAATTCCTATTTATTTTCTACCTTATTTATCTATGCATTGATGTTTCCAGTAAAGATTTAGTACAGCTATCAACATAACACTTAGAATAAATTAACAAGAATGGCTTCATGGATTATTTTTCTTTATTCACATAGATCAAAAGTGAAGTCTTCACACATCTCCTGACTTGATGAGATTTTGTTAAGTTACACAAACTTTTCCTAATGAACCTGCTTCTTCATGCACTAATATTTGTGGCAGCATACACAAACTTTACTAGTCTCAAGACTTCTTGTTAGACTGGGGCCATTTCTCACCCTTATGCTTTAAAAAGAGATCAGGGGTAAGTAAAGCATGTTTCTTTAATGTGACACCCAATGTATCCTTTCAACTCTGATCTCTCAAGTTCTCTCATCAAAAATTAATTTCCCATTTATTCAGATGTAGATGCACCTATTTCAGTCGATAAAGCTCTGCTCTGAGTTGTGATTTCAGCCCATTATTCTAGCGTTCAGGTCCATAAATTGTACCTGCTAAAGCAGACCTTTTGGAAAGGAATCCATTGCTGACCTGAAGACTTGGGGCTGGAGGTTCCAGCACACCTGCTAGCACATTGTTCCAATAGTTAATTGTCCTTTCTGTTACAAAATCTATCCTCTAATTTGAATTTGTCTGGCTTCAGCTTCCAGCCATTGGTTTTTATTATGCCTTTCTCTGCCAGATTAGAGTTATTTTGTACCCAACACTTTCTCCCAGTGAAGAGACTTGCACCCTTTAATCAAGACACTTCTCAGTCTCTTATTTTGATAAGAGTTTGGGTGAACTGAGGTTAGAAAAGCTAACTGAAAAGGATACAAGTAGAATTTTTGGATTTTTTTTTTTAATCTCATATCTCACTGCAGAAAAAAAAAAAAAAAAAAAAAAAAAAAAAAGAACTTCAATTCAAATTGTCATTTTTTCTCCTTTGTTTTTAAATCTCAAGCTTCTTTTTTTTTTTTCAAATAAAATATTTCTATAAATAAGGTTATTTTTTATTTATTATTTTAGTGTGGGAGATGATTTAAATAAAAATATTTCTCCCTTTGCCTGCACCTTTTAAACTAGCCACTTCAATCCCCGTTTATAAGGACCTCTAAAGCAAAACAGATGAAAACAATCAATTTGCCTGAAGGATGTGCACACAGAAGAGCTCTGTAGGCAGGAAGGTAAAATGGATGGGCTGCTGGGAACGGGGTGTCTCTCAGAGGTAACACAGCACTCCCTGGATGGAAGAATAGGCTGTATTGTTGGGTCTCTTGAGCTTTGTCTGCTATGGGATTGAGAATCTCAATCCCACAGTTTTGGGTGCCTTTCAAGTAATTCTGCAAGGCCAAATGGTTTACAGAATGGAGCATTTCAGCTACACACCCAGAGTTGCCCTGGCACATCTCCTCTGTGGCAAGTGTGGAGAGGTTCTCTGGGGTCCTTTAGCCTTCACTAAGCCATGAACAGTATTCATGGTGTGGGTTATAATCCAGCAGGGCCTGGAAAATGACCAGTTCAGGAATCCCTGTTCCCCACACCATTCCCAGAACCAATCTAACCCTTACCATTTCACCCAGCTCTCAGTGAATGATGTTAAGCTACCTATGAAGTATTTAGTCCTTTTATTTTTCAATACACCAAGCCATGAGGACTGAAATGCAGTTTGTAGATCGAACATAAAAGCAGGGCAAAAACTGTGAGAGAAATGCAGGGACTGTTCTGGAGTAGGATTGAGTTTTCCTCCTAGCTCTGTTGTTGAACCTGTGGTTGAATTTGGGCAAAGAACGTCTCCTTCCTGTGCCTCGGTTTCCCTGATGCTAAAATGAGTGGGACAAATGAGCCAAGAGTTCATTTGATCTATAACCAAATTCAAAAGAAATGGGAAAAAATTACAACTGTGCAGAGGAGTTTCTGAAGCCTCACTTACTCTGGCCTGATGTTTTGGCTTTCTAATGCCAGGTGCGCTCCAAAGTCACCCTGCAAGTGTCCTCCAAGAGCACTTCCAGATTTCACTCTACCCAATTGCCTACCTTGAGGAAAGTTACAAGAACGTAATGTATCTAAAATTGCAGCAGCTCTCTTGGAAGAGGTGGGAGTGGAGAATGGGTTCACAATTTATTTTAGGGAGGACAAACACAGACACACTATGCACAAGAATGATTGTACAGAAAATCTTTATCAAATGAAAAAAGTTTTTGTTTTTCCTTCTTTTAAATATATTTGCTGAAAAGAAAAACAGTAGGAGGAGGAACCTATGGAGTGAGAAATACTTTTATGAAATCATGCCATTTAAACCCAGATTAAATTTTGCATTCTATCTACAGGACACTTAATTCTTGGGAAATAAAAAAAAAAAAATTAAAAAAAAAAATAAGAAAAACTTGTCTTTTGTTTAGCACACTCATAAATCTGTAGAAGAATAAGTCATTTTAGATGATTGAGGTGTTACATTTTTTAAATGTCTTGAATGTCTTGAAAATGTCTCAAATAATGCTTTCTTTCTGTTTCAGAACATTTCCGTCCACTTCTTTTACTTTTTAATTCCCTTTATTTTTTTACAGGGTTGGGGTGGATCAGAACTATTCATGAAACTCATCACAACTTTGTTGCTGATTTTAGTCCAGATGTGAAAGCCCATTTTTCCAACAAAATTACCATTTCTTTAAAACTTTGGATCAACCTCCTAAAAATAACTCTGGCCCCCAACTCTTTGCAGTCTTTGAGGCTGATGCATACAAATTATCCTCCAGCAGCTAAGAATTAATATTATTATTGTTCTCTATTACCATGGGCAAAGTATGATCCTGACAAATATTTAATAGCCACTTGTGCAAACCAAAAGTAAGATGAAAAACCTCAGCAAGTTCAAAGTTTGTACTCCAATTATGTTCTGTCTTGCGGGTGCTCTATAGGGGGTGGAAGTAATGTCCCTCAAACCACTCCACATCATCGCAATATCTAACAAATCCTTTGGCACTCCAGCAAGGAGTTCAAAGAAAAAGCATCATCAGCTCGAATAATTACTGCCCATATTAAGTGTTTTAATATTGCAGATGGATGTAAAAGGCAAAGGACAATGGTTCAAACACAAAGAGCCTAGCAAAGTACAACCTGGGGAAGGCCACAGATATCCAACACGTTGTCCTTTTCCCTGTTCTGTTCTCTGCAATATTAAACCACTTAATCTGTAATTGCCCAAGCTTACAATGCCTTTGCTTTGAACTCTCTGTAAGAGTGCCATAGGATTTGTCAGATGTTTCTAAAACAAAGTCTACCAGGAGGCTGAGAGGTCTCTTAGTAGCTATGACAATGGTTTAATGGAACATAATTTCCAGTAAAGGAAACTAATTTAATATTTTCACATATCATGTAAGCAAGGCGCCAACTGAGAGAAAGGAATGAAAATTATAGCAAGAGGCAATCAAGATGAACAGTGCTGTAAAATCATATCTCGCCAATGTGCACTAGGCAGTAACTTGGCTTAGAGATGAATCACTTTTTCCTCTCAGCGAGGACATAACCTGATGGAAAGGCACCCCAGTCTCTGAGCCTGGCACAGTGGGGTTCCAAACTGCCTGTGCCACTGATCTGCTAGGTGACACCTGGGAAATCACTTCTTCCCATCTGTGGTCCCTTCATATCGTTTGTCTTGTCTTGTCTTTCAAGGCTGAAAACACTTTTTAAACATGGACTGTCCCTCATGTTGCACAGCGGCTGTGATAAAGACTACATCCTTGAGATGGTGCTTGAATATGCAGAATAAACACACCAGGTGAGGAGATACGTGCTGTTTGAGGTATGTCTGGATCTCATCATTCTTACTTAACACACCCTAAGCAGAACACTGAACCACAATCCTCCTGTAGACGCTCCACTTCTTCCTTTTCTTCTTCCCCACAACTCTGACTGTGGTGTGCCACTGCCAGGCAGCACTTGCCCTCCTCAGCAGTGAGTACACGGCAGAGCAGAGGGAAAGCCCTCTCTGTGCACAAAGGCCCAGATTCTGGACAGTCTGACATGAAGTCTCCCAAGAATATTTGACATTTGTCCTGCAAAATGGACAAATGGATGAGCGATGGAAATATTTATGATCTATTCCTATGCATATGCTTGCAGGGTCCTCATGTAAACTTATGCAGGAAGCCGGTATGATGAAAGTGGTTTCTCCAGTCAGAAAATCTGTCACAAGAAAAGATTTACTGGTGATGTGTCTTGTGGTTTGGGTTTCCTCTGTTCAGGCAATAATATTCTTGCCACTGAAAGAAAAACTTGTTTTTCCCCTGCTATTTTTCCCTATTATTCCTTGGTTGCGGTGGCATATGTTGCTTCCTCTAGTGTGAAATGCTTTCTGCTCTCAGATCATTTCTCTGAAAAGGAAATCTACCCTGTGGCATCTCTCAGGAGCATTTGCAAAAGTTCACATGGTTTCAGAAGTCTGGGTTGCAGAAGTGTTTAGTATGATTCGGCTGCCCAACTAAATAATTGCTTTTCGGCATTCTACAGATGTCCCGCTCCCGTTCTTTGAAGGAAATATGCTGAATTATTGAAATAAGATAGAGTCAGGATTACGAGAGGAAGTACCATCTTATGATTAAAGCATTAGCCTTGAATTCAGGAGCTATGTATTCGGTTTCCAGCTCTGCCACAGATTTTCTGTGAAGCCTTAGGCTTATCACAAAGGCTGAGATCTGTTTTTGTCTAGCATAAACTATGCAAAATGTTTAGAATAAATTAGTTGCCCTGCCCTGTCTCCTGCTAAAGTCCATTTAGTGTCAGAGATCTCCAATGAGAACTTGAGCCCACTTGGAAATCCATGGCTAAGATACATGAAACAATTCAAAGTCTGGGGGTGTTTCTCTCCTTAATGCTGACAGGAATTTAAATGACTAATTTGGCCTAGATACCATTTAGGTGGCTAAAATTTGGTGAGATTACTTCCAAATTTGTCTCATTGTGCTTCAGTTTCCCACACCTAGAGAGCCAACAGAAATGCTATCTTCTTCTGGTCTTTTGTCTTCCTTGGATTCTAAATGCTTCTTTGAAACAAATAGCAAAAAATGCTGCCTGCTTAGCTGGGTACTGTGGTTCTAGAAATAATACTTGTAAGGTATTATACTTATAAGTCCAGTAACTAGAGCACCTGAACTCCATGAACATAGCATAAAACCAAGGAGTGGCTAGAGAAAAAGGGTTTACTTGATTAAAAATTTAAGGAGAAATGGGTGGGAAATTATCTGTCTGCATTCATTTAATATCTGAAGTACCTCAGGAAGATTGGATGGAATTAAAAAAAAAAAAAAAAAAAAGATTAAATATAACTTTACACTGATACGACTTTTATAACAGTGAATATATGTGCAATAACTCATAACTAGAGGCAGGTTGAAAAATGTTCTGCTGGAATATTTCCTTCTGGAAAAAAAAAAAAAAAAAAAGGCATTTAATTGACATCAGAGTATCCTAAGGAACGTGTCAATTTAAGTTGTTTGTTTGTTTGTTTTGTTAAGAACTAGAACTGAAACTAAATGTTTCCAATAAGTTTCAACTTTATCAGAACAGAATATTTCTAATTTTTGGAGGTTGAAATGACTCCATTAACAAAATTTTATGCAGATTGGCTATTCTTAAAATATTAAAAGTAGAAGAAAGTGCTAGACGTTGATCAGAAATAGTGCACTGGATAACACAAACTATGTTTTTAGAAGACTTCTTTTGGAAGAAAAATCTAAAGTTATTTCCTTTCCACCTCTAAAAAAAATAATTTGAAAGGGTAGAACTCAAATACCATTTAACATTGCCTCTGCTCCACTGCATGAAGCATTTAACTTGAAGCAGATATATCTTCATTTTTATATGTCACCCACTGATTTAATATATGGGTTAGAAAAACAAAACAAAACCTTGTATCATAAGCATTTCTGCTGGCATGTTATTAACAAAACCGCTGCTGAAGATCACAGCTGCCATTGATACATCAGGGCTATGGGAAGCACCTCAGGAGGCAGAACAATGATTCTCGTAATTCCTGCAGGGAAGAGTTTCTCATTTTCCTTCTCAGAAGCAAATAAATCTGTTTAGTCTTCCCTTTTGTGGTGTCCTATTTAATTTACCAGATTTCTGCATAGTCCTTTTTTCTAATACATACCTAGAGCATCCCAGCGTCCCCTGCCCTTCCCTACTTGGCAATTCCCCGAGGATCAGCCTGGTTTCCCTCTGTAGGTACAGTATTCTCCAAGGTCTCTAATTCACATTCTCCTTGGTGAAAACCCTGCAGCGCTCAAGCAAGAGAGCTCAGACGGCTCCTGAACTCCATGTCTGACAGACTCCAAAGGCTCATTTCATCAGCCGTTAATCTCCCACAGCCCTCTAAGCTTTATCTGTTAAGACTGAAGCAAGCAGCGCAGCTTTGCTGTACTTCAAACTTGTTATTAGTTTTCATAATTTTTCTCAAAAGAACATAAGACTAAATCAATCTCCCATCCCTAATATGTTGATAATCGTTTTGAAATATTTAAAGCTTCTCTTCCCAATGCTTCATTGAAATAACCATCTCATTTCTCTCCTGGTGCTTTCCTGACTCTTATTTTGGTGTTTCCTTTTCCTCTGTCAGTTTTTCCTGGGTTGCTCAGTTCTCTTGTGGCCAAAGGCTTTCTTTTCTGCTCTCACTTCCCACCCTGGGATTTGCTTCAAAAAATCCTTTTCATTGTTAGATTTCACTGTCTGTATTTTCATATATCATATCAGGCTCCAGGGTTTTTGGGTACCTACTGACCACAACAGGTGTCTAATACTGTGGTGACTACAAGGCAAATCTCCTGTCAGTATGATTTTCCTGCATCAAATCCTGCAAAATTAGAAATGTTTTCCTATAGTTCAGAGATCCCAAGTCCATCCACAGCCCAGACTTCTAGCAAGTCCAGACCCATAGGAGACATCAAATTAAAAAAGAATAAATTAAGAACTAAATTAAACTGTGGAAACACACTGCTGTAACCTGTAAAATAACATGAATCTTCTTTGTTTCCAAAATCTGCTAAAACACTTTGCTGTTACCTACAGTTAACTTATGCTCAACATTTGTTTGCTGTTACAGGTATCTAGACTACAACTCAACCTGCTACATCCATCCAGAGGTGTTAAACCGTATCTGCTTTGGCTTTAAGAGGAGCTCTCACAGAATTCAGCTGGTTTGACTGACCCACAGGATTGAAAATAGGCTCTAGACAATCTCAAATGCCACTGCAGCAAGTATTCACTGCAACTGGACCAGAGTATTTGCATCTGGTATTTATTTTTCCCTAAAGTGAATAACTGTGCAAGGCAGGGAGCTAAGTCCCATGGTGCTGTATCACTGATACAATGATATATTGAACTCTCACATGAAGTAATAAGAACTGAAATTGTTCAGCACCTGAGATATGCCGGCCCCAGATCTCTCTGTATCATCCGCTTGCCTATAGAGATCAAGGCAGACAGAAAGCAACAAGATACTTAACAGAGGAATCTCTGCATCCCATTGCATACTAATTAGACACTAGACATAGATACATCAGGGGAAGCAGAAGGAGGAAGAAGGGGAAAAAAAATCTCTTGGCAAGACAACGTTGCATTTCAATCTTTCACCTTCACTGGGTAATGGGATGTGATGGAACATTAAAACAAACAAACAGCTTTTGGTGTTTACAAGAAATGTTTAAATGGGAGATCACGAGCCAGAGGTGCTCCACAGAACATCTGGAGTACTGGAAAACAATGCGATTACGCAGATGAGTCACATTCATTAGGCTATAAAATCTCCAGTAATGAATGTACGAAAGGGACTTTCATGTAGATTGTCATCTACAGTCAAAAAAAAAAAGAAACAACACACAAGCCCAAACCCCAAGATAATAAACTTGGCAGTTGCTTCCCTCCCCGCCCCCTTTTTCTCCTCCCCTTCGTAATGAGATTCCCAATGTAATTACAAAGCTTCGTGCTTGCAGTGCAAAGCCTGTGTCTCAGGCGCAGGCCCAGATCCACATGTGGGCTTTGGCTGGGGAGCGAGGTAAGCAGGGACATGCACATGAATGCAGCACAGCTTGGCAGCCACGGGAACAAGATGTTCAGCACATTCATCTTCCCAAACACCCAGCACCAGAATTGATATTGGATGTTTCTTGTCCACAAGCCCCTCTCCAGAGGGAAAGAAGGATTGATTGCCCCAGCCACCCACAGACCTGCCTGCAGGACAGCCACCCCATGCACTGGGGTGAAGAGATGCAAAGAAAACACCATAACATCTGTTACCTGAATATTTTCTGGCACACACACACACCTGGCTGCTCTGCTGGCCACATCTTAGTCTTGCAGAACCATGACATTTAAGGGAATAATTTGGAAGAACAAAGCTTCAATGTGCTCAGCCTCACCTACACGCGTTTTTATCTAGATAATCCAAGGGAGAGCTTGGAGCTTAAGGCAGTCTGTTACTACAGTGCATACAGTGAAAACACTGGGCATCGGCAGGAAGTTTTACAATGTGGTTTGCAGGTGAAGCCAAATCCAGAAGTGAACTCTTCCCTGACAGTGAAGACATCTCTTGGGCAGGAAAAGACACAGCTGAAGGGACATCTAGGAACACCTATTGAGTGGCAAGGGGAAAGAGGACAACAATCTGTTGTTCATTGAGTTTTGAAACAAACAGAAGATGAAAACAAACCAAAAGGACGTTTTCTTCATGCAGTGTGTGAATCAGCTGTGGAACTCCTTGCCACAGGACAATGTGAGTGCTGAAAGTTTGTATGGGTTCAAGGAGAGGCTGGGTGGAAACTAATCTGTTGACAACTATTGGGTATGAAGAGCCTGCATCTAGCCTAGAATGACCCAGAACAGCAAGCTATCAGCAACAGAAAGAGTCCCTGGGAAGCAGCACTGCCAGATAGCTCAGATCTGACAGTGCCCAGCAGGGTTACAGAGAGAAGACAATGGTATTTGGGGCCAATTTAGGCTGATGTTCTTGTGTTCCTGTATTTCATCTTCAGTGACTTGTAAGACCTGAATAGGTATTGTGGGTGAAAACTGGACTCTGTCACTAATTCCAGAAAATATACCAGACATCAGAGAGTCAGAGATTTCAGCCATAGCCACCTTAAATATTATTGTAGCAGCTAGAAGAGAACAGATTCGCTTAAACTATTCTAACAACCTTAGTGAGACTTTTTTGAAGAGGTCCCCTAAATGCCTGGGATGTTTCCCTCCAAGCTTGGCCCCAGACACATCTCTCCAGCAAGTCGGTGATGGCAGAATTTTCCCCAAAGTGAGGTTAGCAATAGCTCTGGCAGATGTTTCAGGATCTTTTGTCACATTAGAATTATTGGATGTTGTCAGCTAAAGTGAACAGCATCCCAGCCCCCACTTTTTTGCTTGTTTTTGAACACAGATGTTTTAGAATAACTTTCTTTGGGGTTTTATCCATTCCTGCTGCCTGCATAACATCATGTAGCTTCTTGAAAGTCCTCATTATTCAGAGGATTTTTTTTCTAAAGGCTGATTTGTAGAGTTGGCACCTTTTTTTTTTCTTTTTTTTTTTTTCCAGTAGATCTATTTCCCTCTGGACCAAGTCTGTCTGGGGAGATCTCATTCAAGGACAATTGGGCTTCAAATTGGGAAATCAGACTGCTAAATCCCTTAGTTATCTTTGAAAATCCCATCCTTGAAGCTTAAGTCAGATGAGAACTTCATCTGCTTTTTGTAATTTGCTGGTTTTCAACTCCATTTCTGGAAGGATTTTTTTTCCTCCTGGGCAGAGGACTGTGACCTTCATTTAGAAATGAAATCAGTTCAACGGAATAAACAATAATTACATTTCCATAGGAAAATATATTTTCTATTTTCTGTTTCTGACTGAGGGTTAAATAATTAAATCATTGCAATTTCTTTATTTTCTTTGCTTTTTGAGGGCACACACAGCTACCTGAGGTGTTTACATTTTGCTCACGTCCCATATTGTATTTGCTCGTTCTTGGCTCTCTGTCTGGAGTGGCACTTCGGGAATTGCGAACTTGGGGCTCTTCCTTCAGCTTTGTGCCCCAGTGGCCACATCTCACTTCGCTGCCTTGTTTCTTCCCAGTTCAGACTCCTTATCTATAAAACACCGAGCTGCTGTTAGCATGCATTAATTAATATTTATAAAGTGCTTTGACATCTTCACGTAAGTACAAAGCCTTACGATAAGAGAGAGAATGCAAATGTCACATATGTTACTTGTACAGAAAGGCTGGAGAGATGGCAGAGCCGCGTGGTGTGTCAGGGCGCTGAGCTCCAGCCAAGCTCTGCGGGCTGGGTGTGGGTGGCTGCAGAGCTTCCATCCTGCATCCGCACAGAAAGATGGAAGGAATAAAGTGAAGTCACTTACAGAAGAAGTGGTCTCATTTTTAAATGAGGTCAAATCAAGGCACAGTGCAATTTAAGGAGGGGGGTTAATTGTAAAGAGTTTGCTCTGTGCTGTGAGCTGAGCATTTCTGAGATTGTAGGAGAGAAAATTCATGTCTGCAAATAAGGCTGCAAATAAGTGAAAACTTGATCCTGTTTGTGAACAGGGCGGGGAGAATGGGTAAAACTGTTTCAGAACCTGATATTTCTTTTGCTGTTCTCACAGCTGTACATTCCAATCTCTAACTGGAAAAAAAAAAAAAAAAAAAAAAAGAGGAATACATTCTTTTTTGCAAAGTACCTAACTAGGACACTTTTGTCAATTTTCAAAATGTTTTGGAAAGTTATATTTTTAGTATTGGTAAAGTGAAAAACTTATCAAAATGGAGCTTTTCATGGAGAAAAACAAACAAACAAACAAAAAGACACATTAGAAATTCCTCTGCATACAAATCTGAATGCTCTCATGTTAGCTGTTAGCTGCATGTATTCAATCAGCCTCAATATATTTCCATCTTTCCCCAAATCCCTATGCTCCCTGCCATCCCTGCTGAATATTGACATATCCATCACAGAATTACACTTAGAGTCATTATGTGGCTCCTTTTGCACATGCGCATATCCCAAATTAATCATGAGTCTCTCTTGTTCAGGAGATCCTGGCCGTGTGTCTGCATCTCCCTCCAGCCAAGCAGCAAGCAGAAACCCCCAAAGCACCAGGTTTTTGGCTACCACTCTGCAATGGCTCACTGGCCGAAGCCCATGGGAAGAGATCCTGGGCCTTCATTCCTGAAAGTGTTTTTCCTAAATGAGAGTGTCAGAAGAGGGTACCAAGGAGAAAACCCCCAGCCTCTGCGGGGCAGGGGATGCCATTCACCCATCGGCTCACCGCTGCCTCAGTCTAATAATGTCGTAGCGCTCCCCAGGATAACGGGCTTGATGGATTTCACACTTTAAGGCTTTTGCTTTGAAAGAGCCCCAGCTTTTATCTTAGCAAAGTACAGCTTTGTAACCTAAAAATAGCCTGCCCAAGCTCCTTCCATCGGAACAGAAGAAGATGAGCTGGCGACTCTCAATTTTTGGTGTTTCTCTATCAGAAAGATGAAACATTTTCCCTGTAATCCTTCAAAATGGAATGTTTAGGGTTTCAGAGGTTACTGGAAATTTCCCTGGCAGCTGGTCAAATATCTGATCCCATTAGAGCTTCTTTGATGAGGAAGTGTAGCTTGACTCAGAGAGAAAATGAGGATGGGAAGAAGGAGAAGGAGAAAAGGAAGGGAAAAAAAATCCATGAACCAAGATTTTAAGCCTACGAGAATCTGCCTCTTCCTTCCACAAAGGAAGACAAGAAATTGTAATCCCAAACTGCCATAAATGGCAGAATCTGAATGCCAATGAGTAAGGAACATCTCTGCTCTGGCTGTGCAAGGGGACAGGGTCTTAAGGATGCCCTGAGGTTCTCCAAGAGGCCAGAGAGGGCCAGGTGACTCTGTGCTCCCACTGGCAGGGCTTGTGGCACCACATATAGATTAAAAAATAAAAAGTGTCCTGGACACCAAGCCCTGTGCTAACTGCTTCTTGGCTCACTTAGCACCACAGAGGTGCAGCCAGAGTCAGGGAGGTTCTTTTTGTTAGCAGGAGAAAAGGACAAGGAATTGTGTTTTACACGCTCTATTGTGTATCTGTGAATGGCTTTGTAGGACCTGATGCACAGGGATTGTTGCAGATGCCACAGCACCTCTGCACCCTGCTGGTACCACTGCTCTGAGCAGTCAGGTTAGCTCTGGGCCAGCAGGAAGGGGCAGGTTCTTCGTGGTGGGCTCTGCACAGGGGCTGCATCCCAGCCACAAACCCTGTGTGCGGAAGAGCCGCTGCAGCATGCATGGGGCTGCTATCTATTGAGCCAGGAGAGATCAATGTCTGTGCTCCCCATGAGCCCTGCATGCTACAGTTGAGGGAGGGCCAGATTCTTCCCTGGGAAGGGATGTGGTTTTCAGCAGCTGCCTTGTTCTTATTGTAGTTTTAGCATCAGACTTACCCACAAGAAAGAAATGAAGTTCTTAGTATTTCTGCTAGAGTGACAAGGCATCAAGCCTCCTTCCGGCATCATTTCTTACCTAAATGGATATTCACTTTCCGCTCTCTAGTATTAATGAGGAATCATTTGTCAGTAAGAACAGAGAATGCAGGTTCAGATAAAATAAAAACCTGTTTCCCACATACCTTCTTCAGGGTGACAGTCCGACCTGCTGGCCTGCACACAGGGCTGAGGTTACAGCCCTACAGCTGAACCCTCACACCCACCCCCATGCTCAACACCCTTGGTGGAGTACACACATGTACGTGTAACTGCTTCCTAAACTGATTTCTGCTGGGAAATGAGAAAACCTCTGACTGCAAATGGCTTAAGTTTTTGAGTTCTGAAAAGCATCAGAGTCTTTCTCTTCATCATGCATGTTCATCATTCATAAAAACCCAGCAGATCAAAATCTGCCTCCCCGCTGCATCCTTGAAGCACCGCTGTCCTCAGGTAAGCAATGCTAAGCCAGATTTATCCCTCCAAACAGGATTTGGGGAAAATGGGGCAGATGGGATGCCAGCTCATGCTCCCATCACAATGGCAGCTCCACAGTGCTACGGGGAATCAAAAGCACTATACGCTTGTATTAATTAGCAGTGAAAACTGCTATTGCTCTGAACACCCAGAAGGAGCAGATCTGATGAGCAAGCGCAGCCTGCTTCTGCATAATCTCTTTTTAGATCAGAACCCCAATTTAACTGCGAGCCAATGGGGTACTTCACAATAGTGCCAGCCCGCACAGGTTTAACTATGCCAGTGACAGGAGGAATGCGTAAAATGCAGCAAATAAATCGCCAGCTTCGGGAGCAGGGTATCGTTCCAAGTGGCAAGCCCTGTTCAGCGTGGATTTATGGCCCCCGTGGAGGCATGCATTGCCATCTGCTTTCTCCAAGCCCCGCCAAGCAGCCTGCACAAGATGTTCTGACCTGGCCCCTTGGTCTGAGCCTCCCTGAGTGCTTAGGGGGCTTTGCACCAGGCAGGCTGTTCTGGTGGCAAGCTCAGAAGCTGCAGGTTCTGTGCTGGTTGAAAGGGATATCAAAGTGGGATAACTGTTAAAAGGGGCCCGGCACTTCCTAGGAGAAAAAAAAGGCTGAACACAAGCCTGAAAACAGTTGTGTTTTTTCAAGTCTACATGTCAAAAGGCTGCCTGAATGTGAGCTCACGCATGCAGGTTATACATTCACATATGGCTTTAATCTGTGTAAATAAGGCTTTACATCAGTGTGTGCCCACAACCCCTAAGTGACTGAGTTGCAGTGGCCAGAGCTCCAATACACAGGCAAGGTGCTCTAATTGTATGCATCCAGTTTGGGGAGCCTCATTGCCACCCTACCTCACTCGCACCCTATCACACTCATTCACACCCTATCACACCCACTCCTATAAATACCAGCAGCACAAAGGCAGGAAATATCTTCTAATTAGCACCCCAGATACAGTCTCCTGGCTTGTTTCCACCGCATCCCATTGGCACAAAGCTGGTGTCTTTGTTATTTTTTTCATGCAACATTCCCTTAAAGACCCATTGATGTCTTTTTGAGACCATTTGCAAGAAGAAGGGAAAAAGAAAAGGCATCCAGTGGAAAGTTAGCAGGAGATGTATCATGTGTTTCCTTCCCCTGACCCACAACTGAGCACTGCTGCAAAAACAGGCTCTCAAAAACATCAGGTTCATCACTGTTACAGCTGGTAATGACCTCTTAGATCATGCAGTCCAGCTCCCTGCCTCTCAGGATGACTCCCTGGTGTACACTTTATGCTGTTTCGTCCAGCCTAATTATCCATCCCTGCTGTTAATGGGATGGAGCACCAAACTCTTCTGACCACCACCATCTTTCAGGGATGTTTTATTGTTCTTCCCTTCCTGGTGGTTTATATGGTTGGGTTTGGAGACTGCATTATTTTAGGCTCTGACACTTTACACGCTTACAGACAAGAAGTATCATTGTAGTCCTGAACGCCAGCACAACATGGAAACTGTAGCTTCAGAGAGATCTGTGGAGAGCTTTGTGCATTGAAATAAAAAACAGATCATTTGGGAAAGATTAAGAAAAGGGTTTTGCTATTTTGTGCTTTGAATTTAGATATAGATCTCTCTCTGAATGCACAACACACAAGCTTATGTGTGTGCCCAGAAATACAAAAGTAAACGTAGTCATACATGCCTGTGCTGCAGGTGAACCTATTTATTCACACACACACACTGGTGTGTGTACATATGGGAGCATATTGCTCATAGGCATGAACACGTACAGCAGCACAAAGTCTTAACCACTATGTCCTAGCCTGGCAGGCAGCTTGGTTTTTCTCCTCCCATTCCTTTGTGCCCAGCAGCCTGAGGCAGGCTGAAAGCCTTTCGTGTCATGGCAAAGCTCTCATAATAATTCAAGTCTGCTCTAAACTCCTGCGCCGTCCTCCTCGTGCACCGAGCGCCTCCTGCCCAGGCTTTATGTGACAACATCTGGCACATGCCTCTCATTTCCGACTCATTTCCAAAAGAAAGGAAGCTGATATATCCTGCCTCTGTCTTTTTGTCAGAGCGGGGAAGGAAGGATATGAGGTTTTGAAGAGTTTCATGAAAATAAATCACCAGGTAAAGGAGAGAGCGCTGTTAATGAACCTCAGCCCTGATTAGCCACCAGAGCAGGCTCACAGATGAGGGATGCTGCAAGGGCACCCATTGCAGGAAAAGCTTCTGGCACATCACGCCAGTCTTCTGGGATCGGGCTTCCTTATCTCAAAGAGCTGTCTCTGACTGTGTCCCATCAGCCTGACAAGCTCAGCTCTCCCTGTGCTGTCAGGGACAGCTCCCATACCCTCTATGCATGAGGGTTTTCCTTCCCTTTTGGAGAAGGTCCTCTCACCCTGCCATCCCCACCCATGGTTTCCAGGACACACGTCACTTTTCTTTAGTGACAGGAGGTTCCCCACTGTCCCCCTCAGTATCCTTCCTGGCCCACAAGCATCTGTTTCAGCATCTGTGTCAGGGCTTTGCTATAATTAGGGTCTCCTCTGCTCTCCCACCTCCCACCCCCACTGCCTTTCCAAAATTCCTTTCCTGAGACGTTCCTGTAAATCTGTTTCACAGTCACATGGTACTTCAACTTAAACTTAGAACAGTTTCTTTTCAGCCTTTTAACCAGTTCCTGCAAGAGTGGCACTGCAGAGCAGAAGATTCACAGCGATTTCAGGGAGCCTCGTGGCATGAAAGGGTGGGTGCTGCTCGCCAGAGGGGAGAAGGACCCTGGTGCCCTTGTTCAGTAAGCCTCTTTCTTTCATTTCTTGACTCTAATATCTGTTCCGCTACAAAGATAAACTTCTGGGCTCTTCCCTTCATGGCAGCTCCATTTCTGCATTAGCAGAGGGCACTAACAGCCTTGCCTCTCTGTCCTTTCTTTCCGTCCATAACAAAGCAGAAAAGCAAAACTTTGGTTTTGCCTTAACATAGGCAGTTACTGCGAGTGCAAAGCCTCCAGCAACTTGCATTCTTCCTGAGGAAAAAAGATACAGAAATGATCCCAGTAACAGAAAAGGGAAGAAAAAGGCCACCACTTTATTTCCCAATGCTCTGCTAACACCTCCATGACCTCTACCTGAAAATGGCCAGAGGCAGAGGCACCAGCCAGCACTTTTGCCTCTGTCATTACCATCACACCAGTTGCTTCCACACCTTGCTGCCACAAGATGCCACTTCCAAACTGGAACTGCCAGCAAATCTCAATCTGCCGAGCACCTGCAGCTGGTGAGATGGTGAAGAAGAGACGCATGGCACCTAGCAGGGACTCCCAGGCAGCAGCAGGGCTGCCTCTCCCAGTCACAGGCACCAGTTCTCCTTGCTGGTCCTCCTCCATCCCCAGCTGAGGCAGCAGGAACCATGTGCTGAGTCTGCTTCAGCTGGGAATTACACTTTGCATATCTTACATCTATCAGTGTAAAAATAGGATGTATGAATAAAGGGTGTTAAAATTGCCACCTCAGTCTGATTTCTCATGCTCTGTAATATAACATATGGCAGTGACTGAACTCCCAGGGAGAACTTGGGAAGCAAGCAGAGACAAATAAGTTGCTTAACTATTGCAGTGCCCTAGGCATGCTCTGCAATCCTCGAGGGAAAGTTGGTGTGGGCTGAGAGGAGCATGCGCAAGAGTAAATGCATGCAGCATCGCCAGTCTCATCTGCACATCAGGCACGAGACTGAGTGCAATGCTCTGACCCCAGCAAGCTGGGTGACAAGTACCAGGCTAATTGCAAAAGCACTAGAGCAGTGTCACCTAATTTACCTTCCTTAACAGGTTACCTGCTCTTGCAACTGAGAGCTGCCCCCTCCAGAGTGCAGAGGACCCCTGCAAGCCTGCTCTGCTCATTGCCTGTGGCACTGAGAGGGTTAAACAGAGCGGTTGGGACATCAGCTTTGCAAAACTGAATCTCATCAGAAAGGGGTTAGGAGAAGGCAAATGCTGCTGGTATTTGACTTGCAGCTGCAGACTTGAGATGAACCTGCCAAAACTCTTCCTGCACAGCGCAAACAAAGAAAGGAGGGTGTCTCAGTACGGAGGGAGCTCTCAGCAGTGGTTTGGGGTGGGGGGGCCCTGTTGTTCCAGGTGTGGGGGGCTGCTTTTCCAGGTAGGAGGGCCCTGATTTTCCAGCTGGACCAATCACTGAGTGTCACAGGAAGCACTTGAACCCCGAGATGCCACGTTCCTCAACATGGCTTAATGCTAAGGTATAAGAGCAGGATGAGAGTACATAATTACTCAGATTCAATCAAATCTCCAGGTTCGGGATTATATCTCTTACAGCAGTGTTTGATGGTAAAAGATAATAATGGGACAACTTTTAATAGCACAGTGCCCCCTAGCCACAGGCAGGATCGTCCCTTGGGTGCCGCATGGAAGGGAAGGGCACTGTTTGCTGCAGGGTTTTCTTGAGTCCTCTCCCATGCCAGAGCTGCTGTGTGAAAAGACCGATGAGGTGCCCCAAGTAAAATGGTTTGGGCTAAAGGCTGTTATTTCCCAGTGAGAGGAGTGGGCTGGAGGCGTAAACCATGAGCTGAATGCTCACAGGATTCTTCAGCAAATTTGACATCGCTGGGATCCTGAATGTGAGCAGCCACAAATGCGTCAAGGGGCTGACCACAGTTAATGGTGGTTATGCCAAGCTGGAGGAAGAGTGGAGAGAAAACCTATGAGCATCACATCCCAGTGTTTGGACCTTGCCTGTGTGAATGAAGTTGCTCCTGCCACCAGACCAGAAAGGGAAGAGAGCTCCAGGGACTTTGGCCCAGCATCACGTTCCAGCACACTGGCTTGTGGGCTTTTTTTTTTTTTTTTTCCCTTGTTTGAGTTTTGCCTTGTCAGGTTTAATCGCTAGTGTTTGTAATTCAGGTAGCAAATTGATTTTTGAAAGTACTCTGTCCCTATTCAGTCCACGTTACCGTGGATCCTTGCATTAATTATGCACTGATATTGATGTTTTTGTCAGACAAGGTCTAATGTCACTATATTCAGATCTTGCTGCTTCCTTGTTAAAATTGTTTCAGAATGTGGCCTTGGGAAAGATACTGTATGTCACTCTCAGGATCAAAGATAACCTGGCAAGAAAATTCTCTATTAGCCCTGAAATTCACATACCTTTTCTCCCTGCTCTACTGTCTTCCTTAGAAGGAGCACAGTGAAGAGGGAGGCTGGCAAGGAAGGAGAGGGACTCGAGGATCCTCCAAGGAGAATTGAGCTGTCAGCATTGTTTAAGCTAATAGGAAGGGACAACAGCCTTAGAATACACATTGTAAATGGAGACATGTAAAAGCAGTAGTTCACACTTCATGGTCTGCATAATGGCATCCTGGCTGCAAAGCTGCCTTTTGTTGAGTTGAGAGGAATGGGGGATGTCTGTCCAAGGGCTGCAGGTTGGCTCCCAAATCACAGGAAAGAACTGACTGTGTGGCAATGCCAGCGCAAGTCAAAAATATGACGTCCTTGTGGGAAAAAAAAAAAAAAAAAAAAAAAGAGAGAGAGAGAGAAAAAAAAGCCAGATCTCATTTTGGAGTAGTATTAACAAGAGTGTTGTATGAAAGGCACAGGAGGTAATTATTCCGCTCTATTTGCTGCTGGTCAGATCTCAGCTGGAATATTGTGCACACTTCTGGGCACCAACCCACAAGAAAGATGTAGACAAACTGGAATGAGTCCAGAAGAGAACAACAAGAATGATTAGATGTTTTGAAAATGTGATTTAAGAAAGACTGAAAGAATTGGGTTTGTTCAGTCCAAGAATAAGAAGACTAAATTGGGAACATGATAACAGTCTTTCAATACAGACGAGGTCGTTAGACAGAAGATGTTGTTCAATTTTACATACTGGGGAAGAATAATAACAAATCAAATTAATTTCAGATGCGGGAAAATGTTACAATTCTAAGACAGTGAAGTAATCAAGCAAGTACGTAAGGAGGTCAAGAAGGCTTTTAAGTATTGGGTAAACAAACATCCACCACGCTTTCCCATAGCACGCTTGAAGCTGTGTCCATTAAGTGGAAGAAACTCGATGAATTTCTTTAAGTTTCTTCCTGGCTCATATTTCTCAGTCTCCATGGTTTGATTTTTGGCTAGTTTGACATGTTCCGGTGAGATTCTCAAGATCATTTCAGGACAGCTGTGTTCATTGCTCTCAGCTGTTGTTTGAATACTGTGAGGAGCAGCTTGTATAGCCCAATCTCAACAGCCACTGATTCCTTAGTTCTGGGCTGGGTTCTGAGAATAGTTCAGATCAAAAAGGTAGTTAATTTATTTAAAACATGACTTAGTTTTTATCAACCATATAGTTTCCTAGGTCTTCAGAACTAGGATAGACATGGTCTGTGATGGCAAGGCAAAGTAGTGGCAGGAGACATTTATTACTTGTTAGAGATGAAAGCTTGTTGCACCTTGAATCTGTTGAAATAACCATAAAATCCCAGTTTAATAACTGTGTACCTGCACAATAAATGCACTTGCAAGAGTTTCTTCTGGAAGCTGGCAATGGTGGAATAGTTTGACACACTTTGTTACACTTGTATTTCCCAAGGAGCTTGGACACCTGCCTCAGCATCTAGTATTAAGACCCGCAGCCGTGTATCTAGGCCTTCCTGTCAATGAAATCTCATTAGCATCACTTTGCCAAATTAAATGGATTAAAGTTGGGAAGCAGCTGGAGCACAGAGCAGTCACATTGACTGTTGCCTTAGGTTAGACTGAAATTAGCTGGCTTCAGGCTCCCTGTTGCATTTGACATTGCCCACAGGAACCGGAGAGTACAGCGGCTTTGCTTCGGCTTCACGAGGGAGCAGCTGTGTCTGTGCGGGGCTGGATGGAGCCACTTCATGGTAAGGAAGACACTTGTGTAACAGTCAGGCATGGCAAAGATAAAAAGAGTAGGTGCCTTTTTGTAGGAATCTTGGATGCCTTTTTCACGCCTAGGAGAAAGCTTCCCAGCAACTGCTAGTGAGATTTTTTTTCATCAGGACTGCTAAAAGATTCCCAGTTTCACGTATGCTACTTTAAGTTGGGATTTTCACCCTGTGTACAGGAACATTGCTGCTTTGCTTGGCTAAAAATTTGTATGAAGTTTTCCCATCAAAGCTTCATCTCTCCTGGCTAGCTCAGCTGTTCCAGGTAAGGAGTATTAAAACTTTAATGTTTGAAGGACTCCAGGGGCTGAATTACTCAGAATGAATAAACATTCCTTTTCATGAGGGCATGGATTTAGGGTGATAAAGAACACTCTTTTGACACGTCTGCAGACAATTCCAAACTGTGATACAAAGCCAAGGATGGTGGAGTGGGAAGGAAGGGAGAAAAATCAAAGGAAGATGTCCTTTACTCCATTAATCTGAGTAAAGGACAGAGAGAATGGAGCCTCTAGAATTAGAACAAAGGCTCAAAGGGATGTGTTCAGATGGCCTAAATTCTACCTAAATCTCTAAGTCCCTAAGCCTAATGTTTCCCGATTGACTGGGGATATATGAAGGCCTGGAACTAGCCAATAAGAAAGGCATAAAGGCTTTGCTGGAATTTAGGCCATCTAAATATACACAAAAATCTTCATAAAGATGGCTTTGATGCTATATGGATACTCCCCTCTCCTTCTCACTCTCAAAGGCTCTTGCTATCTCTTGTAAAAGGGTTTACTGAAAACACTGTAAGATTTAAATCATCAACCATTTGTCTCATGCAGCGTTTTCTGGAACAGAAAAAGATGTTGGTCTTAGGTCTTTACACCCATGGTCTCCCTAACAAGTTCCAAGTCCAGAGACCCAGGTCAGTTCCAGACCTGGATGTCCCCAACCTTTAGATACATCATTTCTGCAATCGTGACTCGGTATTAGGAACACCCAGTAGGGAAATTTGGATTTAGGTGAGAACTTCTGTAAATCACTCAGATATGGAAATTCTGGGTGACTTCATCTCTATCTGTAACTTTCTTCTGGGGGCACATTTTTGGCCTATTCTCCTTCATCAATGCACACACTTCTACTCTGTTGTTCACATCTCCTGCAGTCATGAATATATAACCTTCAGTTTTCCATTTGTCCCCCAGCAAACAGTCCCTCTGAATCTTGACATTAGTCCATCACCTTCAAAAAATCATCAAGGTGTTAGCATGGGAGGTTGTAACACAAGTGGAAGGAGACATTTTGTGTAATGGAGGAAAAGGTAAAGATTGAGGGAAGCTCTTGGATGCTAAGGTTTTGGAGTCTTTTTCAAGGTCTGCATTTTACCCAGTCATTGCTTGAGCTCTGCACAAATAGTCCAGCCTGTAATAAATCATTTCTCACCACTAGCATAGGGATTCTGGTCTGTCCCTCAGTAAGAAACCATCACTAGGCCTCTTTCTAGCTTTCCACAGAAAATGTTGCTAAAATTAATACAAATAAAGGCACCCCCTCATCCCCTGGGGACATCTTCATTGCTTCCTTTTCACTAGACTTTGTGGACAAAAAGTGTGAAATTGAATTCAAGAGTCCACACTGAAAAACAAGGGCAGGGAAGCTATGATAGGGGAGTATTAAGAGATAAATCTTTCTTTTTATTTTTTATTTTTTAATGTGGATTCTTTCCCTTCAAACCATTCCTAATCCCTTGACTTTCTGTTCATGAATAGATTGAATTTTTCACTATGACATTGCCTAAAGACAATGAGCGATTTCACAACAAATGATTTATGTACTGGAATCTAGAGAGATTTTTGCTCATAAAAACACTCCAGCCATTTATCTTGATCTCCTGATATAACACAGCCATGGCTGTATGTCTCTAAATTAACTGCAGATTAAACAATTCAAGCTGGTTGAAAAGTGTAAATGCAAGAGAAAAGCTCAAAGAAGAAGTTCAATCAATTTCCGTGATTGGATTCTTATCAAGACAAAAATGTGAGCAGTTTCCATTGGCCATTTCAGGATAAACAAGCCAGGAGGTAAATAGACTCCAGGCATCTGTGAAGCTATATCATGTGTGTAGGGCAGTAGGTTTAAATAAAGCAAACAAGCTTGAGTTTCCGTCAGGGTAGGCATCTGTGACTGTGATGCTGAGCAAAGTTAGTTTATAGAATGTTTGGGGGCTTCTTTATTTTACTTTATTTTGCTGACAATTTCTGGGATATGCAAAAAGGGAACAACTGAAGCAATTCAAAAGCATGAAATACAAAATACAAAATAAGAAATCAAAAGAAAAACAAAAAAGGAAACACTGCCAAAAAAAAAAAAAAAAAGACAGGGAAAAAAAGAAAAAAAAAAAAAAAAAGAGGATGATCTCTGCACGTCTTCAAACTAGGCTTATTGGCATCCAGGGCAAATAAAGTATGCAGGTCAGTTCTGTTTTTCTTTTTAGCTCAACAGTTTTGAGCTAAAATGTACAACTCTTCTTCACTCATTTGCATTCAACATGAAGCAAATGCACACATGCTCACAGGTCCCATGTTTGATTCTATTCCACCCATGTGAACCCACACAAATGCCATTAGTTTGGTTCTCCTCCAGCAGCAGAGCATCAGCATGTCCCCCCCTGCCAGTTAGTGCTGCTTTTATTAGGGTGTTGTCTAGACACAGGGCAAGGCAAAGAAGGCTCGACACAATAATTGCATCTGAACCTCTCACAGTCTTCCAGCTTTGTGAACTTTTTTACCGTATTAAACTCTGATATAAGCATCAGCAGAGACGTGGCCTCTGCTCTGTTCAGATGCACAGAGCAGTGCTCTGTAAAGCATTGGTTTACAAAGGAGGGAGTGCAGCGAGCAATTTTGCTTTGCCTTGGTGCATGAGGGCTGCAGTCTGATCTGCTTCAATCAAGTTCAGCTAATTTGGATATGATGAGTAAGCTGGAGTAAACTGCAAGACGGTGTAAGCAGGTCCCAAAGTGGGAATTAAGGGAAATAACTAATAGAGGCATGTAATCCATACCAATATGGTGTGAAGGTTGAAAGGGACTCTGACACCAAGTACGGGGGAAAACATGATGGAAAGAAGACTGCAAGATAGAAAAGGTTGCCTTTCATGCCCTGTTTCCCACCTGCTTCCAGACTTTAAAGTCACTGGGGTTTTGCAAACCGTTCCTACATCCCTCCAGGGAATGCATGTGCACCAGTGAGCCGGAGCCTGTGTGCATGCAGGCGAGAGCTGGTTCCTGGAAAAGTGCACCACTGCCCTCCTCAGGAGAGCTCTACGTGGTGTGGACCCCCCCTCCCGAGCCAAGCAAGGCTCCCCCAAGAGCCAGAGCTAGCTCTTTGGGTCTGAATTCCCTTCTGGTTCATCAATGAGTTGTGAAGCACCACGAAGGGACAGCCATGACATTCTTGAATTATCAAAGCTTTCTCCACAGGCAAATACACATCCCAGTTTACATACCAATCCCTCCACCTCCACCCAGGCAAACCTCCCAGCCCCACTAACTGAAGGAGTTTGGCAAATAAAAGTTTATGAGACAGTGGAGGCAGAAATGAGGATAGAGTTCAGCAAGCCACCAAGAGGAAGAGGAGTCCTAATCCATAGATATTATCCCTTCCCTTCTTTGTTACCTTTCTCATTTATCAGTATGGAGGGGCCAAACAAATAAAGAGCTCTTCAGAATCAGCACTGAAACCTTCAGGGCCATAAAGCATGCACCATGGTGCTAAGGTGCCCACCTTGTGATTGATCTGGGAAGAGCAGCGAGCACGTTCAGCACTGGGACAGGCAGGTATGGTACTGCACTAAGCACCTGCACTTCTTAGGCTGAGGATTTCTCACTACCCAGGTTTAGCAGTTACAGGCAGAAGATATCCAGCACCATCCACAGCTTCCCAGCACCTGTGGTCTGTGCTCCTGAGCTCAGGTTTGAGGCTGTGGAGCCAAGTGGCTGAAGCAGGTCAGAGCTCAAGAAGGCAAGGCCTTTCTACCCAGGGTTAGAAGAGCTGCTTGGTTTTCTCCAAGTGCATGAAGGACACCAAGACAAAGTAATGCTGTAGATATGGCCCCTACCAGCCTTTAGAAGACTCTGTGCAGGTTTGTGACCTGCAGGAAGTGTTGTTTCTGCCCACTGCAGAATGGGGCCAACAGCTAGTCCTGACAGAGCAGGGCCTGGTGACCTGCAGGTCCATAATTCTACATTTACAACACACTGTACCCTGCTTCTTCTCCTCACCTTCATCTTCTTTGGTCCTATGGTGTCTAGATTTGCTCTGAGCTAAGATCCTATTGTAGTTTTTAGTCATGCCTAGGTTTTATATGTAAGCATGCTCGAGAGAAGGAAAATGGGGCTTGGGAGCAATAGCAGCATGTCTAAGGCAGAAGAGCTATGTGCAAAGAGGGGTTGCCTAGGTTGAGTCTTTTTCTCCTCATGTGTCATACTTCAGAGGCAGTGCTGGAGAGTTCAGGGTCTGCCCCGATCCCACTCTGCCTTCTGAACACTCACCAAGGAGTTTACTGCTGGACCACCATTAGCACACACACACCAGGCAGACCGAGGGGCTGCACAGACGAAGTCGGGAGCTGTCACATCATATCTCCACTGGGCTCCTGCCCTCTGCACCTGCCTGTCCCCTACCACCACCTGTGCCAGCAGCCCCATGAAGTGCCTGCTCCCGCCTTGGTCTCAGTGGAAGGCAGGAACCCCCGACCTCCATGCAGGAAGCTTTATCTTCCATATGGTTTTGCATTTTGCTGAATGGCTCAATGATGATTTTGTGAGTCCAGACAGAAAGCAGAAATGTCTTTAAAGCAGCAGAAGTGACCCAGAGATTAAAGCAAGGGTGCTTTCTCATACAGCACTTTGGGATGGGGAGAAGACACTTCAAGGAAGGAGCTCAGAGAGGAGAGACCACCCAGCTCCTGGATCAGTGGCCACAAGTTCCCCCAGCACCGGCGTTGAAGGTGTTAATTCCCTTCCACAGGCCAGGAGAAATTGCCTTGATGTGGCAATTTCCAAGTTTTCAATTTGGCTGGGCTGCAGCAGAAAGAATAGAGTTGCAGAGCTGGGATGTGTAACAGGGGTGAGCTGCAGGTGGCCCAGGCTGGCATTTGGTATAAAAAGGGGGGGAGCTCCAGGGAGTGACTGGGAAGGGGATGTTTTTTTCTGCAGAAAAGCTGAGTTTATAACTTCTGCCTCCTTGTCTCTCTGCTCTGTGTGTGGCTGTAAGGAGGTGAGATAGCCCCCATTTGCTTTTACATTAAAACTTAGCTAAAAGGTGGTTAGTTCTGCCAGCTGGAGAACTCTTCCTGCTCTTGTGATAATGAGGAGAGCCAAGGGACTCGGGTTGATCAGGGTTTTTACTCATACGCCAGCACCAAACACGCTGGCTGAATCAAAGCAGGCTTTGGGTGAGGGCAGCAGCGCTGCACAGACCCAGGCATAAGGTCTGCATGCTGCTGCTGTTCTTTTGGGCTGTTCAGGGGAGTCCGGGGAGTCGCTGACATATGGGCAAAAGCTATGAGTTGCAAAAGCCGGGTCCCTCTGCCTAAGTGCAAAGACACTGTGGGAATTAAGAGGTTTCTGGGCAGGCTGGAAGGTAGAAAGGAACATCCCTGTCTAGCAGAAGGATTCTCTAGGCACTTGAGGTTTTCAAGTAGCATCAAACTAACAGCACCACAGAAAGAACAGCAGTAACAAAGAGGAGTTTATTTAAGCATCAGCAAAACACACAGTGCTGAGGTTCTGGAAATGTCTCCCTTAAGTTCCTTCTCATGTAATCTGCAAAACATTATTGCAATTGTCACATTTATTTAATAAAACACCAGGCTGTGTTTATTCTTTAAAATATGCAGCCTTAAAAAAAGAAAAAGAAAAAGAAAAAAAAGAAAAGAAAAGAAAAAAAAGTTGTATGCCCCAGGAGTCTGAGTAGCACAAATGGAAATAGCATGAACCCTGCCCATTAGCAAGCGGTTTTACTGCAAACACAAGTGCAGCACATTACAGGAGCTTCAAGTAATTCTATGCTCAGTGTATATTAAGGAGGAAGAGGAGGAGGAAGACAGATTATTCACCGGATTGGGGTTCAACTCAGCTCAGAGCGAACTCAGGTGAAACTGAGCCAGGCTGATGAATAAAACCTGACAGCAGCAGAACCACAAACTGCACTCAGAGGCTGTATTACACGTTGCCTTATGGTGACTTGATTTAATAGGACTGTTTAGGGTTTTTCTGAGAAAAGCCCAGAGCCTAACCCAGAAGGAAACAATAATAATAATAGTAATAAAAAAAAGGGGGGGGGGAAACTTAGTTTTGTTTTTCTTTTTGTTTTTCTTTTTTTCTTTTTCTTTTTCTTTTTCTTTTTCTTTTTCTTTTTCTTTTTCTTTTTCTTTTTCTTTTTCTTTTTCTTTTTCTTTTTCTCTTTCTCTTTCTCTTTCTCTTTCTCTTTCTTTTTCTTTTTCTTTTTCTTTTTCTTTTTCTTTTTCTTTTTCTTTTTCTTTTTCTTTTTCTTTTTCTTTTTCTTTTTCTTTTTCTTTTTTCTTCTTTGTGCCAGACAGTGTAATCCAAGCCAACACACAGCAGGAGCTGGCTGTAATGTGCCCAGGGCCCCTCCAAGGAGCATCCCCCAGACACTGCTGCACCTCCACTGCCATCCTGGCCATGGGCTAAGATACATGCTCATGGGGCAGCTCTGGGTCTATGCTGGGACCAGGCAGGGTGACTGTGGTAGTGGTGGGGACTGAAAGGCAGTGTCCTACATCCCGTTCAGCCTCTCTTACTCTCAGAGCTTATACAAACCTCTAAGCAGCTCCAGGGAAATCATACCATTGTGTTTAACAGAAGTTTTGGGATTTCATCCTGCTTAGCCAAGATAGTGCATTTTGCTGTGAGAAGAGGGATCAGTGCTGCATCCCCTGGGGCATCTCAGCCTGTTGGCAGGGGTCCAGCCTGCAGGTTTAAGAGCCCTGAGCCCCCTGCCCCTCACTGCGCTTGGATGCTCGCCCCAGCCTAGAAGGCTGCAAAGGGGATGGCAGAGCTCCGAGTAGGGGCTGCCCATCTGCTAGCCAGCTCAGGGAAAGGCACCTTGGCCAGGAGGTCACTTCTCTAGCATGTCCATAGTGCTGCAGCCCCTGCAGAGCACCAGAGCTCTTCTCCCCTCGCCCGCCCAGATCCTGCTGCGGTGAATATGCATTTGGCTGATTCGGGGCTTTGCTGAGCGGCCACGCTGGGGGGAGTGGGAATGGACTTCAAGGCACCTTCGGGCTGGATGCATCTCCTCTCCCCAGGAATTCATTTATGGAATAAGCAGAGGCCTCTTTCGAGGCCTGTGTTCCACTAAGTGAATATATAATGATGCAGTCTATACATTTATACATCATCCCCTGCAAACAGGGGCCTATTTAGGACAAGATCAGACTATGCTTCTCCCGGCAGGGGTTGCATTAGCAATTCATTTCATAGCATAAAAGGAATGTACGGAGACAATCATCCACAGCCTGAATAAAACACTGGAGGAGAAGCCAAGGACCAAAGGAGGAAAAAGATAATTCCTTTGAAAGGAATTTTTTTTTTTAAATCAAAAAACAAATCAAAAAAAAAAAAAAAAAAAAAGAGAGAGAGAGAAAATAAAGCTGGTCTAGAAGGCAAAATCTCTCGGAAAAGTAATCAGAAAGATAGGAGATCTGAGCTGTTTATTATTTTGGGTTGATGGAAGAAGAGGAAAAGAAGGGATAATGTATGTTTCCTCTATATACTGATGAAAATAGGACTAGTGAACTAGGGAAAAGGAAGAAAATTTTCTTAGAGACACGTACAAACGCACACATGTACAGGAGTGCCCACACACAACCTAGAGGTGATCAGAAAGAATGTGGAGTAAAATAAAAAGATTTAAAAATTCAGGGATCTTGCCTGAAAAACAATACATTGTGCCTTCAGGGTGCATAGACGGGAAGATGAGAAATTAGGGAAGGTAGAAATAGGAAGGTAGAATATGGAAAAGAAGGAAGGCGAGAAGGGGACCTGACAACAGATAGGAGAGGCAAGGCAAGGGCTTGTTTACTCTCTCTGATAGCCCAGACCTTTCCAAGGTGCAAGTGGGATCACTCAGACATCAAAGACTGAAGCTTTCTGAGATGCAATGAAGCATATGCCTGCTGACATTATTTGTCTTTTTCTCTATTTAATGGTCTTGTTTACATGAGGGCCAAGGCTTTCAGGTTGAGCAGCTCATGTGGGTTTAGATTTGTGCCTGCCTGACAAGAGAAAGAACAAAGGTCCCAATGAGGGCTGGAGCACTCCATAACCTCCTAAGAGAAAGCATGAAAGCAACCCAAAGTCCCTGGTGACCTTCCCTAACCCCCCTGTGACAGTTCCCTGTCTTCTGAGGCCGCAGCAGCAGGCTCAGCCCAAAATACCTATCCCAACAGCTCTAACTTCTGGATAAGGTGTTGGAGCCACCTGATGCTGCAAAGCAAAATAATATTCATCCTAAAGACCCTTCCCATTCTCTCCTCTGTTAACCCAAGTATCTGCCACCCAAAATTTCCTCCAAACAGGCCTCACAGAGCTGCCTTCTCCCCAGCCAGGCCTTCCTTTCTGCCTGGCCCTGGTTGTTCATGCCAATGAGTCTTCTGAGAAAGCTGCTAATTAAAGGCATGCGATAGTTAAACTTTTGCTAATCAAGACAAATGAATCAAGTCTCGAGTGTATGATAGTGGAGCTGAATCGCTCCTTCCCCCACGCTCGTCAGCCTTCAATTACAAGGCTCAGATATTATCGTGAAATATTTCCCCTAAAGCCCCATTGTGCAGCTCCTGGTTATGGTTCTCCTGATTCGTGGTGTTTATTTAGCGCTGTGGGGGTGTTTTGTCAGCAGAACACATGAGCATGTCCAAATGTTAACGAGCCCATTAAAGACAGACAAGATGTAATCGGACCAGACACTCTGACTGGCAGCAGGACAGGCCGAAAATTCAGGGGAAAAAGCGCTCCTATGCCCAGTCATGGTGACAGCAAGATTTAGAAGAAGAGCTTCCAGGCAAAGGACACAGGCCAGACTGGGAGCCTGTCCCAGAAAATTACTGACAGCACACCAAGGCAACCACTGCCTCTTTTTAGGAGCTGAAAAAATAAATCAGGAGTAAACTCTTGGAGGTTTGGATGGAAGGAGGATTGGGCCCCCATTTTCACCCTCTCCAGAAATCAAGGGACTTCGCAAAATGCAGATAACACGAACCAAAGCAGAAACAGCCACTGAGTTGGAAGCAAACTCTCCTGACCTCTATTACACTCCAGAGTTGTTGATTTAACTGCTGTATTTTCAAACATCTAATTTGCACCCTCAGGTCACCAATATAAAGCTGCCAGACGGAGGCAATTGGGAAAAAAAAAATAGTCTGGGCTGGAGCAAAGAGATGGAGAGTTAGAAAAGTAGCAGGACTCGCTGTGAACTTAAGATCCATTTGTGTGCAAGACCCAGGCCACTGCTGAATCAGTGCTGGCTTTGATTATTTTTTCCAGATAAGCTACAGATCATATTTTTATGACTGCAGTGTTTATGAAGGGAGCAACTAAGTGTGCCCGAGTAGCCAGGACCTAGCCCTGACCTTCTCCCTGATGCTCTCACAGCATCAGGGCTCAATGCGGACGCTGCTGTCAGCACAACTTTTGCTTCAGCTACTTGCCACAGTTCTGATGCTGTATTTCATCCTTTCTGGAGTTTGCCAGAGAACGGCCCCTGTCATCACTCTTCTATTTCTGCAAACGTAGTTTGCTCTTCAGAGCTGTTTGAGAAACGGACTCACTGCAAACATGCTTCAGTCTCTGGCTGGTCCATGGACTGTTTGGTTGTGGGGCTTTTATCAGTTATTTGAGCTGTAAAATCAATCCACCAGTCACATGAATTTGTTTTCCCTCTCTAAATGATCACAACTTCTGTTTAGTTTCCAGATCATTCACCTCTTGTTTTAACCCTCCAGTCTGTGTGTCAGCCTGTGGTTTTATATGGAAATGAGGACATCCATCTGGGCCTGCAACCCTTGTCCATATGAAAGACAAATGGCTAGTTAACTAATAAGGGAGGTAAAGAAGGATCTAATAATTCATCCAGTTTTAGCAGCACCCTGACAGCATGAGTTTGAACCACCTTAAAAAAGGGCCATGAATTTGGAGGCAACGGGATGGAGGCAAAACCTCCAAGAGTTCTGGAGGCAAAGTCAACAAGAAGTTGGGTGCTTGGGTGAGCCATCTTGGTGCTGTGTGAGTTGGCATCTTCAACTCACACCTACCACAAGTGGGTTTTGAGGCTCTTTCAAGCAGAGGCATCACATTTGGAAATGCCTGTATGTCTCTGCCAGAGCTCTGGTCCCGTCACACAGCTGCATCACCATGCAGAGCAGGCCTGGAGTCTTCAAAGTGCACAGCCAAGCCAGCAACCGAAAAGAGCAGTTAGTGCCACTAACAGAAACAACTCTTTTGATCTCCTTGACATCAGTGCAGCAAACATCCCACTCCGGTGCATTCTTGCATAAAAGAGAAGCTTCTTGCTGCTCAATCACACTGCTTTTAATAGCTTTCTGAATGCAAACATCCGCAGCTTTTATTTCAGTTTAATCTGCCAATTTTTCTAAGTCTTTATCACACTTTATCAAACAGTGTATCAGTGTGAGATATCCAACCCCCTCCCCTCAGGCATCTCCGAAATTGAAATCCCAGGAAGACAGCAGCTTCTTTCATATTTTAATTATTTTAACATTTTACTTTAGTGGCCTCTGTATTATTATGACTTGTTTTTCTCTCTGGAACAGGGCTGTGATCCCACACTGGGTGGGAAATTTGTTTGTCTAGAGCAAAATAGCAGAATGCCTCTAATGCATTAGATATGGATTAGAGAAATTGTGTTTGGGAAATATATAATCTCTTGGTAAATGGGGAAAAATAAAAAGCCTATTTCATTTCAGCTTTAATTTGTTTTTCCCCGATTATAATTTTTAATGAAAAAGTGTGTTTTAACCACATGAGTGCTGCCTCATTTGCCAAGTGTTAGGTATAAGCTGCATCTCCAATAATGTCACTTCCTTCTTTACCATTGAAGGCTCTGATTCAGGAAAACACTTAACCACATGCTTAAATCCATCCTTCTTGTAGAAAACACTCATGCGTAGAATTAACTTTAGGTATCCTGGGACTTGCTCATGTGCTTAAAGTTTGAGACATCTCAATACTTCTCAAGTTTGAGATTGCCTTCTGATTTAGCACCACATAATCTGGTACATAAGGCATTAAAATTGGCATCAAGACTCTCTGCAGCTTTGCTGGGTGTCGGCTTGGCCCTAATATGATACAGAAGGAAAAATCACTGCAGCCCAGGCACGGTATCCCTGCCCTGCCATGCCAAGGGTGGGCAAGCAACTGTGCTTTTCTGTCTGATATCTGAGCACTGGCTTTTCTCAAGCTCTGCTGCTTTGTCGTGTGAGCTGATCTGCATCAGTGTCCCTGTGTCACCATAGCCTGATATGTGCCATAAAGCCTACAGATCTGCAAGGAGAGTTAAGCCTGTGTCTACAGTGAAAATAAAACATTATGGCAACAGGTGATTTACCTCTCTCTCCCACAAACTCTTTCCCCACTGCTCTTGGGAGTAACCAAGGGAAAGTAGAAGAGCAGCTTGGTGCTGCTCAGAGGTGCCCAGCAACCCAGCCCTCCATCCATTGGACCACCTTGAAACTTCCTTCAGGTCTTCAGCTTATTAAATATATACATAAATGAATAAAAAGAGATAAAGAGTCACCCCTGTTAGGCAACTAATTCTTACTACTACTTTGGGTTCTACCTGAGGCAGGTTTCCCAGCATATTCTAGAAAACTTTTGAGGCTGAATGTCAAAGAAATAGGATTTCAGCTCTTGGAACAGCATGTTGCAAGTCCAGCCATCAAAGACTGCTGCAGCCCTTTGACTCCAAACACCGAGTGAATTCAGCAGGACTGTGCAAACAGCAGGCGTATGGGAAGAAGCCAGATCCATGGGTGTGATTCTTATCTCTCACATCTGGTGTAAATGAGGAGCAAGAACACTGAAGCCTGCTGGACCAATGTGCTTGCAAACCCAAGCCAGGCAGAAGAAAACAGTCAAGTCTGGGTGCTTCTAGACACGAGCCCTGGAGGATCGAGGCTGTTGCCTCCAGCCAGCTAGGTTTGATTTGATCTCTAAGTGCCACCCTATTCATTTAAACAGCCTTTGCTATTGTAGTGAATGGTTCTGAAATTGCCTTCGTTCAATACCTCCAGCGTAACCTGTGCTAGTCCTTTCCCCTTGTGCCCAGCCCCAGGGCTGTGCCACCCATGGTCCTTCTCCACAGTCCCCAGACCCTGGAGCATCTCACCTCATCTCATAGAAGTAGGTATCATTCAGATCAGCTCTTCTAGCTCTTCTTTCCCTAGGGGGATGGATCTTAGTCATAAATCATAAGCCCAGGAAGTTTTCAGAGCAGCAATCCACTCCTGTCCTTATCCAGGCTTGCTGCCCTAGCTGCTGGGCTGCTTTGGAAGATCTGAATCTCAGTGTTTCACAAGGTTTGATTTTAAATTCAGTTTCTCCCTTTTTCCGGCAAATCGCTCTGTCTCACAGAGCTTTTCCAGTAACTAGGCATTGTTGGCACAGAGAGGCTGGGCCCATTATTATTGTATTTACTCTGGACCCCAGCTTCTACTTCTCATCCAATAAATCCATTTGAGAGCAAGGGTTTTGATAGACACTTTAATAGAGCTCTCCTTAACCTGACCATGTTAATGATTTTTTGGGGGTTGGCTCTATGCCAGTTCATGCAGCTCATTAGTTTTTTTCTTTTCTTTTTATTTTTTTCTTTTGTAATGAGCTGCATCTCCTTGTTCCTTTCCTTGTTCCTCTCCCCCACTCCTGCACAGTGAACATCAGTGCTCCTTGCTGCCCATCTCCCCAAAACCAGTCCCCAGCACTCAGCCCCTGGTCCTGTGCCAACATCTGTTTTGTTGTTTAAAGGCCACAAAGACTCCCAATTACCTGGCAAACACCCTCACCCTTCTCAATGGCAGGAATATCAGAACAGTTCGCTTCCACTGTGCATTGTGTTTATTTACCAAAGCACTAACTGACCTGGTCTTAACTGGTGATGGAGAGGGGCAAGGGAAGGAGACCTCTTCCCAGAACTGAGCTGTGTACTTTTCATGCTGCTGACTCAGCCAGAGTTCTCCAGCTGTGGTGTTTGTGGATCCAGCTGCTGGGCTGGCTGGTTGTTGATGAGCCCCTCTAATTGCAGAAAGTGCTTTTTCATCGTCAGCAGGAAAAGAATCTAAAATTCTCTGCTCAAATGACCTTCTCTCTTCCTACTTTCACCTACTGGGAGTGATGGTGAAGGAGACAAATTATATGGGCTCAGGATGCTGTACCCAGACTTAAAGGAAATACAGATTAATCTTGAAGGGATCAGATATTTTGACTTCTGTGATTGAACAAGCAGTTGTCCATAGATTTGCCATGCTCCAGAAATGGAACTTCATGCTAAAAAGAGATTTGAGAGAGCTCAAGTTATTATCTAATGATGGAGAGCTCCCAAGCCAGTTCTCATTCTCCAGCTGGCTTGCTAGCAGAGCTGCTCTGATAGTGTAATATATCCTGGTCTTAAGTGTTGAGATTCAGCCATCATAAGCCAGTACAGGTACACATAGGGGAGCAGCATATAGTTCCAAAAGATTCTACCAAACAAATTAAAGGAGATACTGGAAGAGCACTGAGAACCAAGGAAAAGTGTTCTCTGCAGTTAGAAACATTCTCTGAGGACAAACCACATGTTTAAGTTGTCCTCTGTGTATGGGTTCAGTCGTGCATCAGGCACCATGGTGGTTTCCTGGTGAGCCTGGGAGGGCAGTAGATGACAGAAGAGTGGCCGCCATTCTGTCCTGCAGGTGCATAATTTCCTTTTGAGCGAGTTACAGTGATATTGAAAGCCGTGAACAAGTTCAGTGACCAACAGGAATCTGCTTTTTTTATTGTTTGGGCTGAAATACCATGAAGGGGAAAGTTAGTTTCATTAAACTCATACACCTCCACCCCCACAAATGTTATCAGAACCACAAAGCTTTCTGAATGCTTGGTTATTTCTTTTGAAAACCAGATTCCTGCAGATGTGATTCTGGGTTTCCTGAAACTATAATCTCCTCTCTATATCTTTCCTGGGGAGGTGGAGTTTAAATTTAGGGAAATGCTCTTGCTCTGTTCCTTTTCTGGCCCCAGTAACACAGAAACTAAAGCAATCCTAGGCAGAACACCAACACAAGCATTCAGTGAGGATGCAAACCAACATGTCCTGTGAAGTCTAGGAAGTGATCCATCATTGCATTACATACCCAGCATTTTTTGTTTTCATTTCCACAGTGCCTCTATATAGCTGTCACCAGCGTGAAGCATGTGTAGCAGTTGGATCCATGGTATTCAGCACTGCCACACAGACACCTACCACAGGACTTACAGGGTAGTTCCTTTAATTGGAAGCAAGTAAAATCTCTGTTCCTATGCCGGAACTTCTCTCACCACTGAATTACTCTTACAATTGCAGGTTTTGCTGGGAAACAAAAGCCTGTGTGTCAAAATACAGGGAGAAAATGCAACCTTTCCAAGCAGAATCCTGACAGTCCAGGCACCAACTGAGATGATCAAGGATGGACTTTTGAGATGGGGTTTTTTGTCTGTGTCATTTTCAAGTGTGCAGTAAAATTTCCCCTTCAGATAATCCACATAGGATGCTTCTTGTGTCCCTACATTCATCATTCCTGGGCTCCCCTCTTGCATATTCCATAGGTAATTGCCACATACATACTTTCTGTCATCTACCTTTCCAAATTGCGTTTCTCATTCTAATTAAAGGAGCAGGGTTTTATTGTTAATGATGGTTTTGTGCACGGAGAAATAAGATTGTTTCACTCTATTAAGTCAAAGGATGAGATCTGTCCCTCCCAGTATTTCTCCTGCACAGACCAAAAAGGGGGTGCATTTTAGGGAAAGGAATCCCCATGTTCATTTCGTGCTCTGGTGAGGATCTTGAGTTTCATCAAGCCCTCTGAATACACCACAGACTTGCAGCTTCACTGAAACAGAACTGCAGCTGTGATTGCAGCTTTTCCGTAGGGTCAAACCTATACCTGGTGCAAGCCAAGAGTAGCTCTGGTCACCGCAAATGGTAATGGGTCCTTGATCTCTTCCAACAGAACAGAAGAAGTTCACAGACCAAACCTACTGCTTCATGTATGTATGTCAAATATTCCTCCCAAGGCTTTCAAGATGATGACTTGCTTTTGCCCTCCAGGACAAAGTGACTCGCAAACTTTTCTCTTCTGATAGACAGAATTTAATTCTGGATTTCTGTTTTCATCTTATAGTTGATCTGCTTTTTGAATTAGTGCCCCAACCACAGTACAAATTCTGATTATGCAGTACCCACAGGGGCAGAGACCATTTGGTTTATGTATTCAGCTTTCCAAAGGAATTCACAATGCTGGCACAATCCTACAGGCAGTTTTCAACATTCAGGACATCCCTGCAATTCAGAGCAGAGTTAGCTGTCACCTGCAATAGCATCTCACACGGTGTAGTGAGGAGCCTCAGGCTGGGTCAAATTCTGCCAGTTTTCCCACAGATCTGGAGGAATCCTGCTGTTGTTATTGAGGCTTAGCTCTGTTTTACATGGAAGTTCACAGCAGTTTGGTCCATTCTTACTTCTGCCAGCTAACTCCACCTTTTCCATTCTTCAGGGCCACATCATTCTTTTGCAGATCAGCCATAAGGGCCTGGACTCACTCCAGAGCACCTGTGGTATTTTGATAACTTCAAATATTGCCAACTTCTCATATTTAAATATACAACTTGCAGACGGGGCAAAGTTTAACTCACTCTAATCAACTATAAAATGAACCCCGAGCTCACAGTTACACTTTGAAAGACCTGGGTCTTTTTTATGCTGATCATTAACTGCAGCAGGGATATTCCTTTCTAGAGATTTGTTATTAATGACTGCTGAAATTACCGATTTCAATTAACTACGTTACATTTATATTGAAATACAGTTGGTGCTGCTCCGGGGAAATATAAATACTGAAGTGAGAGACGGTGCCTCTTCTGTTAAAGACCTACAAGAACAAACAAAATGTGCACCATTTTAGTCCTCAACAGTATGGATGCTATACCCTATTTCTCATCCTCTTATGTTTTCTCTCCTTCCCCTTTTTCCCTCCTTCTCTGCCTCTTGCCGTTAAGAGCATCTCCCCTCCCTGCAGCCATCTGATTCTGCTTGATGCAATGAGGATGCCCTCAGGGACTTGTCACCTTCCAAGGGTCCTGGCCCTATGCCTGTTGGTTTTGAGATACTGGTGCCTGCATTCTGCCTCTGTGGTCCTTTTCTCATTCAGGCCACGTTACCACTGAGGGACATCCAGCACTAAGCCACCAAAATGGGATTGCACAAACTCTGCACATTAATTAGTTCAATGCATCTCTCCCCTAGGGAAGGAAGGAGGGAACTGCTGCTAATAACAAATATTTTGAAGGAGGCTATGCAGAGCTGTGGGGTTCAAATAAAGGGAAATGGGGGGAAATAGCCCAGCTGCAGCCATTTTGAAAGTAATCCCAGGCTTTGGAGTCTGTGGAGTTTATTACTGAGGGTCTGCCTGCCTGCCTTCATCTCCTCTCTTTACGTGTTCAATATTCTGTGCAGCTCTTTGAGATCTCTGCCCACCCTTCTCCCTCTCCTTCTCACTCAGTCTCTAGCAATCAGCAAAACCTCAGTCAAAGCCTCGCTTCCTGCCAAATGTCAGCACTGCCACAACATGGGCCAGACCACGTAGTGGTCTCGTGGCAATGCAGAAGAAAAGAACGGTACAAATTTCCAGGCCTCCCCCAAAAGGGACACAAATTTCTGCCATCTGCACTGGCACTAAGTCCTGGGCTCTGGCTCACAGATGCCAGCCAAGGAGGGGGACAAGGGCTAGGGAACACAGGTTGCTGCCACGCACCCTGTGTAGCCTGCTCCAGGCTGCAGGAGACGTGTGTGTGTGTTGAGTCCCCCTGGCATTAAAGGACTCTGTAATTACTCTCAAAGGTTTCTGTTATGTGCAAAACCGTCATTAACTCCCAGTGGTGTGATTGCCCTTTATTGATAATACAAAGCTCAGCAATCCTCAGCCATGGCTTATTGTGCTTGCTCACAGGGGAAGGGAATGAACCTGCCATCCTTCCTCTCACAGCTTGCTATTAAGGTGGGACACGCACACGAAGGCTACACCCACCCTGACCTACACTTGCCCACAAGGGAGAAATCACTCATGTCTGCCTGAAACGACACCCACTGCTTCTGTTTAACTCCTCAGGCACCTCTGAGCTGTAGGCCTGGAAAGAAGAGCTGGGAGGGAAGATCAGTAAGCCCTGAGGCCTCGGATCACAATGGAGCACTTTCCTGTGATGCCTGTGGTGAAAGGGGTCACAGGCTTTGTCCATGAATCACAGAATCACAGAATTGTAGGGGTTGGAAGGGACCTCAAGAGATCATCAGGTCCAACCACCCTGCCAAAGCAGGATCTCTAGAGCAGGTTGCCCAGGTGGGCATCCAGACGGGCCTTGAATATCTCCAGGAGACTCCACAACCTCCCTGGGCAGCCGGTTGCAGTGCTCTGTCACCCTCACCGTGAAGTTCTTTCGCATGTTCATGCGGAACTTCCTGTGATCGGTTTTGTGGTCATTGCCACTTGTCCTGTCCCCAAAAAACCACTGAAAAGAGGTTGGCCAAATCCCTCTGTCTCCCACACTTCATGTATTTGCAAACATTGGTAAGATCCTCCCTCAGTCTTCTTTTCGCAAGGCTGAACAGACTCTGGTCTCTCAGCCTTTCCTCACAGGTGTGATGCTCCAGACCCGGTATCATCTTTGTGGCCCTCCACTGGACTCTTTCCAGGAGATAACTGTCTTTTTTGTACTGCGGAGCCCAGAACTGGACACAGTACTCCAGGTGAGCCGTAACCTTCCATGAGCTTCAGCAAAGCAGTAGACACTGGGCAGATTTGCATGGGTTGAAATTCAGAGCTCTGTGGTCGTGTGCAGGCTGGTATTCTCTTAACATGAAAATGTTCCCTCCATAAATACTTCTCATCACCTTTAGGTAAGGAAGAGGACAGCTCTAGGTGCAATATTCACCATCAGCCTTGGCCAGGCTTGATGGAAGAGCAGTTCCAAAAATGCAGAGGAGAGACATGAGACTCCAGCCCTTGCTGGAATTACGGAACCAGCCACAGGGTACAGTAAAACCCGATGTGAACCCAGCCTGTGGCACACACTCTAACACAGGGACTGCAAAGCATAAAATAGAAATCAGGAACAGCGGCCGCTGGGTTTTGTTGGAACATTATTGTTCCGTCTTGTTTCCAGTCACTGCATCTGTATAACAACATCACTCCTATACCATGTAATTAAACATTTAATTTATTAAACAGCAACAGTACTGAGTAAGAAGCAGGAGATACACTTATCTTCCAACAAGGGAAATGTGCTATGGGGGAGCGTATGCTTTCCCGACTCAGCCTGAGCTGCTTCCTAACAGGCAGGGCACTCAAGAGGAGAGGTTTTCTTGGTCCAGATGTGGCACCATCCCTCAGGAGAGCCGGATTCTGCCTGTGCTGCCCTGTCTCAGGTCTGCAGTGGGACCTTTGTCAAGTTGCTCAGTCTTGCTTCCCCTCACTCTCCATGCAGAAAATGAGCACAATAACCTGGCTTTTCTCCCAAACGTTACCTAGGTTGTTTTGCTTTGCCTGTCAGCTTTTCCAGGCAGAAGTTGTGCATCTTGTTCTGCTTCTGCTGGGCTGCGAGCACACTGTGCCCCCACATCTCACCATGCTCCCCAATAATAAGTGTCTTTCCTTTCAACAAGGTCAACGCAGCCAGTTTTGCGGACTGCCAGAATAAAGGCAGTGTATTCTGAGGCTTGCATCTTCCAAGGTGAGAGTCAGAGGAAGAAAGCAAATGCTAACGTTCCAGGTCCTCGGGAAGAAATTGCCTCGGTGTGAAATCCAGCCAACAAAAACTGCTTCTGACAAAGATGAAAATGATGATCGCCTGCGTACTCGCCCATGGGAAAACGCATGAGACCCGGGCCTTCCAGGTTTCATAAGCCTGAGGCTAGAGAAAATGTTATCTCTTTATTGAGGCCTAATGTACTGACAACATTGCAGAGTGTGAAGCGAAATGGCCTCCAGAGCAAGCCCTACCAAACAGCTTGGCTGAGTCAGCTGCTAGGGCATCCAGATGAAGCAGAACAAATGTAATATGTGGTTTTGCATCAGATTTGGTAGCCATCAGGTCCCCTTGGGGAGGACGTTGACACATGGGAGTTCTCAGCAAACCTGACTGCAGATATCACCCAGGAGAAGGATAGCTCCTCAGTGCATGAGGAACCAAAACTCCCTTTTATCCCAGGTCTTGGAGGATATTCAGAACATAAATCTTTCTCATCACTTCTTCCTATATCATGTTAGCAGACCTACATGGTCACAGCTGACCATGCTGGGTAAATAATCTAATGTAATTACAGGGTAAAGAAATGGCAAATTCTCTTCTAAACCAGAGTAGAGCTTGCATCTATTATTTATTAGAGGCAACCAGCAGAAGAGAGCAGGTTACGTGGTAATTACTTTTTGACCTCCTGGAGGTAATTGCATAATCATTTGCAGAGAATTGCTATTACAGTTGGGTGAATCCTGCAAGCCATTTTATGTGAACAGTCATTTGAATTTTTAAACCAATTTCCACCTAACTATGGAGTTTTGATAAGGTCGTCTACTACCCCAGTGACTGAACAGCTCTTTTCCCTGCCTTTTTGGGGGGTTTTGTGTTCCTCAGATATTAAAATAAATGAGCTGACTGGCAGCAATATTCATATCTAGTTTATCAGTTACTCAGATAAGCTTAGCACAGCCTTTCCATGGCTAAAAACTGCTCACAGGTTTTAGATCTGGGCAGAGAGAAGTGGTTCCATTTCTGCTGATGTTGTCAATAGGTCAATGTCTGCAGAGTTTTTCTCTCTGGAGTGAAAAGCAAAGAGCTGAAATTCTCCATTAAAATGCAGCTTTTGATGGCAAAACCTGGGAGTAGGCACTACCAACATTTTGTGGAAGCTTCACTAGATTTGCCACTGCTTTAGCTCTATCCTGAGACAGGGATCTGTGGCATGTGGTGTGGCCTTCTGCTCTTTATTCATCTGATACAGAGGGAGCCAAGAAGATTGGCCCAGAGCAGCCAGGCAGGGGTAGGCAAGGCAAATCCCACTTTGATTTCTCCTTTGGTCTTCTCTACCTAGTCCCTTAATTTTATGGGTATCCTGGAGGCAGGCCCTAGAAGCTCCAATATTGTTTTTTCTTAATTTCTTGAAACTCCAAAAAAAAGAGATTACTTATGATTGAACTGTTAACTTTGGGGACACCCAGAGAAGCAGCATGCAAAGCATCAAGCAGATCATTGCACAACAGATTTTTTGCTAACACCCTTCTTATTCTGTGACTCCTTTCATCTTACCTTCAGAAGTCACAGGGACCCGGATGGGACATCAGAAACCCTCCAGGGAAGTTTTAGCCCACCTGAAGTTTCCCTGTATTGCTCACCCTGCAATAGTTGAGACCATGCTGTTTTAAAATTTATAGTGTAATTGATTTCTTTATAAATCATTCAGTTCTTATTATTTATTAATTCTTCTGTCAAGGTTAATTTGAAATACTTCTAAATAAGGCTGCCTGACAACACCTTTGTTTATGAGATTGACAGCATGCCAGTGCAAGCTTCTCTGTTGCTTGCAAAGGCAATCTGCACAGACTCATGTCCCAAGAAAGTTGATCCCGCTTCATTCCTGAAAAAAAAGACGCAGTGCAAATCACCCACAGCTCCTGCAATTGTATGTCATTAATATTGCAGAACAGGACTTCTGTTACCTGGACAGGATTCAGATTAAAATGTCATGTATTAGGATGAATGTGGTGGACGACTTGCTGCCGTAACTTTGCAGGAAGACAGCCAAGCATCACACCAGGCTGAGTTCTGCTCATATGTGCCTGAGATTGTAAAGAAACATTGAATAAGGATTTCTCAGATACTCTGATGTGCAGCAATTATACTTTATTCTGCTGGATTTGAATATAGACAGAGAAACAAATGTTCAGCCGGCACTGCTCAGTGAGGGGAATCACCCAGAAACGTAGTATTTAGAAATAGCAGAGTTTAGGGTAAAAACTGCAAAACTGCATATGAGGACTATCAGGAACACAAACAGCATGAATATTCCTGGTGTCTTCAGCAGATTTGGGTGGTTAGTTGGGAATATATCTTGCTACCAGCTCTCAATGTTGTCTTATTTCTTTGTCTGTTTTAGCCTGTGAGCTCCAAACAGCAAAGCCCAGATGTCTTTTAGTGTCTGGGAAGCACCTGATGGTATCATAAGAGCAGTCATAACTGCAGACATTTTGCACCGCTCCATGTAGTTCAGCCTGCCCATAAACTGCTGACTCTACGGCTGCTGTCTGCTGAATGAATAGGGAGTGTTGGCTGTATGATTACATTTAAATGACATCCGCCGCTTGTGTTTTCTTTTGAGCTGGTGATATTTCAGGTTTCCGTCCCATGACAACAAATCTGCAGCTGAGAGTTGTTGCATGGGTCCCTGCATCTGCATTTGCCATGCAGGGGGCTCAGCAAAGCCCTGCCAGAGCACTGCAGGCTGAACCTTGCATCTTTTTCCCTAGCTCTCACAGAAGAGGCCCTATTTGTCTGCTGCCTCTCAAGTGCAGCTTGGATGCTCCCTTTAATGCATTTTTTGATTGTTTTTTCCTTACTACAGGGTGAATTAGCACAAACCTTTCTTAGAGTTTTGACTCAGTTCAATGAACAATTAATGAACGGGAGTAGAATTAGAGTAAAAAAAAGACTGTAATATGCATGAGCTATGGTGAGAAAAGGGGTTCACTGCATACCCCAGTGCACAAGAGCTGTGATTACCGATTTCTTCACTATATAGCAAAAGTGCCCAGAAAGGCTCAGTGAAGTAATTATTTTGGCTTCTAGTTCTATCTCCTTCTACTTAAATGCTGTTCATTAGAATGGGATTGTGTGAACGGTACCACAGTGCTGGCTGGCATTAGCTGCTGAGCCAGATTCAAAGGTGACATAAATGCAGGATTACACCACACGGCTGTAAATTTAAATAATTTAATGAGCCCATGTGGATAAGCGTGAGCTGGCATGCCATGCTGCTGCGGCTAATGGGTGAGGTGAGGACAGCCAGGGAAGATGGACAGCATCAATTGGAGTGAGGTGAGGGGAGAAAGGTGTTCACGCTCTCCATTTAGGAAGTTAACTGACATAGTAGGAAAGAGGTTCCCCTTCAGAGCACTTGAAATAATGGTGTGGATACCCCCAGTAACAGAAAGTGTTTGCAAGTTATCCATCCGGTTCAAATAAGGGATAAAATATCACTGCAACCAATGAATAAATTATTTGATGAGCATCACCCTGCTAACTCCATGCACATCTCTGCAGAAAAGGAGCTCCAGTGACCTTGTATTTTCTACACTGCTGTCCCTCGCCCCTAACTGCTCCCCTTTCTTCCTAGACAAGGCCTTCTTAGATAAGAAGCAGAGATGATTATTAAGATGCGAGCAGAAGAGCATCCACAGAAGGAATACCAATGAAGCAGCATCTTAGTGCATGTATGAGCTGAGCCCTTTTCCAATAAATGATCAGATATACACAAAAGAGCGACAACCAGTAAGTGATTCCTGTCATCAGCAGACTTCACATGGGAACCTCTAGTAATTGGCATTTTCTCTGCAAAAGAACAGAGATTTCAAGATTTGGTGAATACTGAGCAGTGCATTACAGCAACCCACATCAGTCAGCAATGGCTTGGACTGGTAGCAGTGCAGAGATGGAGGAGAGAAGAAAGGGCTCCATAGGGAGTGGAGATCTGGCACGGAGGGATTGTGATGAGCTCAGGCAGGAATTTTTGGTGGGGGGAGAGCTGTGACTGAAGGACAGCTTTGTTGACTGGAGCCCTGGATTAAATCCAGAACAAGAAGAAAGTGGCTGCAGCACTAATGTCTGTTGTGTTTCAGACCAGCTCTGAATTCATCCACTTGTCTTTGTATGGTAGAAGAGTAAATGGCTTATGTTAGCTGAGCTATGGTATTGTCTAGAATCAGTTTCTGTGAAGTCCTACTGACATGCACTTGCAAATCCCCACAGTTACTACAGAGTAGTCCAGATGCTTGAGGAGACCAGCTTGCTGGGGACAATCTGAAATATCCCTTCTCCCACAATTAACCTGAGAGCTCTCAGTTTTTACTTAGGTAGTAGACATACAGCATCCCTATTGGAAGGGGAAATGGACCAGAGACAGCGGGGGAGCCCTGAACCTGGCCATAATCCCTCCAGCCCCACCAGCTTGCTGAGAACAGCTCATGGGGCACTGCTAGGGGAAGGGCAGTAGGACACAGGGTACAACAAGTAAATAAAATCTTTATGGTACATCTCTAGGGTAACATTATAGCATAGCAGTATTCTTTATAATTCTTATTTTGCTTGTTTTCATTCACTGTTGCTTCCAGTAACTTCATTTTATATCAGATATCTCCAGTGGCATCAGCAGTCCCAGTATCTTCTGTTTATTCTGTCTGTTTATTTTGCTACTGTTTTCTTTCCTTTTTTTTTTTCTTTTTTTTTTTCTTTTTTCTTTTTCTCCCCTTCTTCACAGTTACTTTCTTTTTAACTAATATTACAGTGAGGTAGAGAAGAGCTGGTCGTCTGAAAACTGACCTCTTTTAACCCATTTCTTTTTCTTCATTTTAAAATTAGAACAGAAAGCTGAGAAATGGGATGATTGGACTTTATTTCTCTATCTTGCCGCTGGCTGGCTTTGTTAGCCTGGTCAAAACCCTGTCTCCAGTGAATTTGTGACTCTAAATAACCTACTGTTTTAATATTGCTGTAACAGGAAAATGTTCAATATACTGGGCCTAATTGTTTGCATGTACTCGCCGAGGCTGGGGGTGAGTCTTTGCACACCTGGTGAGGAAGCTCACGTCCATGCTTTGGTTCTGACCTTGAACCTCGGTCACTTCTGTTGCCTTCCAAGCATGCCCACTTTGCAGTTCTCTGTATTCCTGAAATGACTTTAAATCACACATCGTCGGGTGAAAAAGATCATAAAGGAACAACAAAGGATCAGCAAACATAAAATAGAAGAATGGCAGCCTCCCCACCTTACGCTGCAAAAATCAAAAGGAGTTTTCAAACAGCCCCATTTCCAGTCATCTGGAGATTTAATTCACACGGTAATTTACTGTGTCTGCACTTTTTTTCTGCCATCCCCCCCTTCCTCCTTCTCTTCTTGTTTTTCTCAATAGTTACTCTTTTCTTGGCCTATAATAAGAGGGACCTAATGACTAAGCCTTACATGCAAATAAACCTCTCTCTCCAGTGTGTGCTGGACAGAGGGGGAATGATATGGGAGGTTTGAGTTGGGTGGGGGAAAGCCATTTATTGCAAAAATCTTTTGTATTGTAAAGTAATTCTAGTATTTAAAGAAAAGGGGACAAGTTCACAGAGAAAATTATGCCAGCTGAGACTGTTTGAGTCTGCAATTTTCTTTGCACGCTGCTGGGGCCAGTGATCGCTCTGAATTTGTGGGTGTCCTTACCCAGCCCAGCACTTCTGTTTTCAGTAGCAGATCTTGTTTGTTAACTGTTTCCTCCTCTGGTGGGTGACATGTTTTCCTGGTGATTTTTATTAGATAATGGCTCAGTGGGAAACCGAGCAGAAGAAACATTTTCATAATTGATAGCTCAATTTCAGTCCTGAAAACACTCAATGGCTTTTTCAGCCTCACTAACATTGGAAATTATTAGAAATTATAAACTGAGATGTGGCTGGAGCATATCAAAATGGACAAGAACCAAGAAGCACAGACTTGATGGGCTTCCGCCTTTTTTTTTTTCTTCTTTATTTTTATTTTTATTTTTTAAGGGGTGAGTATTATGGGGAAAAGAGGTTATTGCAGAATTTCACAGAATAAGCATAAGAATCATTATTTTCTACGCAAATTAAATTAGTGTAGGACAGCCAAGCTGCAGGGGTGCTTCAGAAGCCATTATGAAGTTTGATATGTGAGGACAAATGAAGCTTAGAATAAGGTTAACCATCAGGATTTTCAGGAGAGAGTCTCCAAAGGACCTGGCAACCACGAGACAGAATAGGACTAAGTTACCTCTCCTCACCATGACAGCTACAGGATTTTGGTCTTAGCTCCCAGAATAAGATATGTTCAGCATCTGTTTATAAGCACAGGAAAACAGAATCACAAAAGGAATACGCAGTTTTGTTCTTGACCCCATGTGATTATTGCTAAAGAAGTTTGTGCTATTATTATTATTATTATTTTATTATTTTTAAATTAAAAAGCCTATACCTTAGAAAACAAGGATCCAGGATACCTTCAGGAAGGGGATGGAGATGGTAAAACGTAATGGAGATATAAATATTTAATAACCAGCATTTTTCTTCCCCCATCCCAGAACATGTGACCTCTATACATCATTCTCCCACAGCAGCATAACATAGCATAACTTTAAACATCCGAGTCCTATATGTCACATAACCTTAGTGAGAAGGAAGGAAGGAAATCTGTGCATCTTCCTGGATAATCCTGACCCAGAGACACTTATAACCAAATAAAGCCAGATGTTGGTCAGCTGTTCCCCTAATTTCACCACACTGAAGGCTGTACTTGGAGAGGAAGGAGAGTTTATTTCAAGGACCACCTTCTAAGGTTCTTCATTAGTGGAGATCTAGTGACAGATCCCAGCAGGAATAAATGCGTTTGGACACATCATATGACACTGTGTTGTTTTTTCTCTCACGGCACCTCTGCATGGTGGAAGAAACAAGGCATTTCTATTTTCCATGCTGGCCCCAGAAGTCATTAACAGCTGCTTGACCCCAGCCACCTCTGTACAGCAGCGTTTGCTCCGCAGCCACAGCTGAGCACCAGCCTCTACATATTCTGCTCTTTCAAGGACATACATTAAGGGAAGCTGTCTGCCTCCAGGCAGGCCTTGCTGAATGGCAGTCACTGTGGAGTACCTCACCATGAATAGATCCTTCCTTAAGGCAGAGATTTTATTGTTCTTTTATTAAATTGCCACAGGACAATATTACTGCCCTGACAATGATGTTGGGAAAGTGGTGTGTAATAAAGGCATGAGGCAGAGCTCTGCTGCAATGATGCTATTCTTGCTATGCACCATGCCATTTTATCACAACCAGAGTCAGCATTAGCAGAGCTGGTGGAGGTCCTGGGGATGTTTGTGAGAAAAGCAGAGCTACTCTACTAATAGGAGAAAGTCTGTGCTGGAAGTGGCTTCCTAGGGGGAATGGTGCAGGTTAACTTGCAAATTATCTCCATCTCTCATTTCACTTTAATCTGGTAACACCATTAATCCATCTCACCACCTTGAGCATGGCTATCATTGCATTACTGAGGGGATGCTGAGATTAAGCACTAAGACGTGTAAAGACGTGCCTTAGTTATGCTGCTGATGAAGGGAAAATATGGTTACAGGTTAGGTCCTTGGAGAGATCTGTCTTTGTGTCCACTTTCCAGGGGGATGCCCATTTGCAGCTTGCTCACTGCAGGTAGAGGCAGCCTCTCCAAAGAGCTGGATGCCACTGATTCCCTCCTCCAAAGCGATGTAGCAAGTTTAGTGGGTTACAGAAAGAGCTGTATTAAACCCTGATGCAGCCAATCCATATTTCATTTCATTCAGAACTTTTATGATTAGAAGCAGAACTTTTAAGTTTAGTCTTTCTATGCAGACATCAACCTGAAGGGTCATTGATTACTTTAAAAGCTAGGGTGTTTTTTTTTTTCCTTTTTCTTTTTTCTTTTTAAGTGGATAGCTGCAAGCTTTGCTTTCTTTAATGCAAATGATCTTATTTAGACCTGCTGACATTAGAAACAATTGCATGCTTTCTGAGTCTAGCATGGAGGCGGAGAAAATAGAATATTGTATCAGCTCATTTTATGAGAGCTCTCTAGACTTAAAACAATGACAACAATGAAAACAGACAAACAAGCAAACAAAACATGAGAAAAAATTTGCTGCTTGTCTGTCCCCTGGCATTCCCTTCCTTCTCCCCCCTTCCATTTCTGTCCCTTCAGGGACTTACTAGAGCCATGGGATTAATGGACACCTAATGCCATCTCTGCTTTACAGCCTGGAAATTCTCTTGTCTAGTTTACATTGATTTTTCTTTTCTGATGCATTTGCAGAATGTGAGATACTGATGGTGAGAAGCATAGATAAAGAGGGAAGACGTGAGAATGAGATACATCCTCTGTCTCTACCCCCAGTGCTGAAAACATTTCTAGACTTTGACGCTTGCACGTACTTCCAACAGCAAATACCCTCTTACTCTTTCTTGCCATCATAGAGGACATGGGAAGGGCAGCAGTGATAATCTTGCTCTCTGGTGGGCTGGCGTTATCCATCACTCAGAAACAGATGGGGAATGCATTGCTTAACAACAATTCCCAGTGCAGTGAGGTCCCTCTTGTGTGATTTGGCAATATGCTCCTTTTTATTATAGTTCTATTTTTATTATAATTATTATTAGCAACACCAAGGTAATTTCCCAGGATCTTCTCCATAAATGAATGGACACAATGGTCATCCTCATGAGGAAGCTAATACCTACCCTCCTGGCTGCGCAGAAAATGTGCTGCTGAATGCAGAAGAGCAGTAGGCAAATCTCACCAACCTGAATTATTTCAGAAATACTAGAGGGGAGGAAAGACTAGGAGTTTTGTGAAACCTTTTGCTGTGTCATCAGCCTCCTTGTGCACTGCTCACCCTGATGCCATCATCCCCAGTGACTCTGCTCCAGCTGGGGAAGGGTCTTGCTCTCTGCCAAACTTCTCCTCTATACATGGGGAGGAGCTGGAAGCACAGCCTGTTTCTCTATTCAGTGCTATTGGTCTTTCCCCTAACAAAGTACTGAAGCAAAGCAAGGCTGCTGCACTCTGTACCTATGGGGTGAAATGACCTGAGGGCAGTAGAAACAGCTCCACGAGCCTCCTCACAGCCCCCAGACCCTCACCAACAACATCACAGTACTTGACAGCTCTGCAATATTATGTATTAGTGATATCTGCAATATTATGTATTAGTACCATGCACAGGTGTCACCCATTAGTAATACAGAAAAGATGGCTAATCTTTTAGTTAAGATGCTAAACGCTGCTGGGAGCCAGGCTGTTTATTAGTAATAGTCACAAAAACACCGTATCAGAAAGAACAGAAGGAGAATGCCATACTGTGACCATGCTACTCTCATCTTCAGCATCTTGGGAGTCACCTTTGTAAAGATTTTGGAACAGAAGATGGAAAAGGCCAGAAATGACAGGTGGTGGTAACCCAACCACAGCCGGGATCCATCTTCCACTTGCTCAATGGATGAGTGATGCCTTGAATAGAGAGCTCTTTCATAGCTTGCTTTAGTGATCTGTAGTATTTTCAGGTATTTTAGAGGTTCCTTAATGGACAGTTAGGACTCCCTGTTAGACATCAATTTAGGTGTGTAGCAGGGGTAGAAAGGGAGAGGGAGGTAGACTGATGCTGTCCTATGTCATTCACTGTTTGCTGAGCGTGGTTCTCTTTGTGCGAATGACTGACAACGTTGTATTTCGGGAGCAGCAGGAGCCATTCAGCTTTGAGTGATGGTGCTGCTCAGGTGGTTGCAAAGGCATCTCATTTCCCTTCAGCTGCCCCATAATGCAGTCTCACTTCCCCAGCATCGTATCCCATCGTGCCAGCATCTCAAAGCAAGTGGGTCATGAGGCTTTTCTTTCCTCCGTGAGCTCCCAGTTCCAAGCAGCTTTTCTCGCTCTGCCATGAAAAGGAGTAAACTGTTGTTCAAACAAGTGTGACCCTGTGCTTTTCTGTCATCAGGACAGCTTTTTAGAAGACATTTAATGCTTAATATGGAGCTCTTGACAGAAATGAGCTATTCCTTGCTGGGTTCCTGACAGACTGCTGGAGAGTCTCAGGAGGAACAAAAGAGATTTATCAGAAGGAAAGTTTTCTACTACAGGCAAGGAGAAAAATAGGAGCGTGATCGTTAAAAGAGCAAAAAGCAGGAAAATGAAAGGAACCCTGGTGATAGGTCCTGTTTCCCAGCTAGCTGAAGAAAGAGACTTGCAAGCATTCAGATTAATCTTGTGAAATAACTGGTATCTGAAGTTTTCATTGCAAGAAATTACATGTTGTCACCATGATTATTTATTTATTTTTACTCCAGTTAATAACTACATTCAGGAAATTAAAAGGAAAAATAGCGTGTTTTTCTATTGGGCAGACTGTAAGGAAACACATCAGCAATTGAGGAAAAATAGTACACATATCTCAAAAGCATTGTTTTTTTTTTTAAAACCAATTCCACATATAGTTTAACCTTTAAGGGAACATGGGTTTGTTCACTCTGTTTTGTAAGACTGGATTTCTTCCTTCTGGGGGTCCCTATAAAAATGCCAGCTATTTGAGATGGATCCTGCAAAACTGCAGAGTTTCTTTTCTTCTGCTTTTGAAATTCTGAAAATTCTTTTTTTAAAATTCATTATTCACCTCTCCCATTGTTTCACTGTGAACAAGAAGAATTAGGCAGTGCCTTAGCTGACTGACTGCACAGTATGAACAGTGAAGAGAGAGTTTTCCAACAGCCCAAAGTCTAAAATCTTTGACATCCTGTGGAGTGAATCCTGAAAGATAAACCAGTGGGAAGAAATCTTTTATAGGATGTGGTTGCCTTAATACTGTTCACTTCAATGCATGTCTGACCTCTAAACCTTCCGGATTACTTTGAGAGTTGCACCCTACTTCCATGCATTACTGGGTTCAGAAATCATAAAAGAGAGGCATTACATTTTGAATGAATATGATTTACCCCAATGTGTTCAGCAGCTAACCTGAACAAGCTATGAGGTGATCCAAACTCCCTAAGCCCGGGGACATGACCACAAGAAAGGCTGGATGCTACAAAGACTCTAACATGAACAGGCCAATAAACATGGTGCAAATTTCTATCTCTTTACTGAAATCAGGAGAATCGTGCTGAATTTAATCTCTTAAAAATTTGTATTGAATCATCTAAACTCTCTGGAAAGGTCCAAAAAAACACAGGAGAATAGAGGTGTTCAGAGATTACAATTTCTGATGAAATTCAGATGGTGACAGTATACCCCATGCAAATAAAGAAGGCAAGTCAGAGTCTCCAAAAGTTGGATTTAATCTCAGGAGGGTGGGAAACCCCATGGCAAATAGAGGGAGGAAGGATGGAGAAGGGATGTGAGGAAGGATGGAGAAAGGATGTGAGGAAGGATGGAGAAAGGGAACCTGTTTCTAGCAGTATTCCATTAGACATAGTATTAATCTGCTCATTACAAGACACAGAGCAGAGGAACAGACCTCAAGTATGCTCTCCCCCAAAAGAGATCTATGAAGACCATAAAAGCCACCAGCCTCAGCAATGAATGTTTTTCCTGAGGACCAGGGGTTTGTCCTTTCAGTGCCTGTGCCCTGCACTTCAGTTCTGCGATTCCAGTCATCAGCCCAGCCAAGTCCGGACATAATCCTCTCATTATTGTTTTATTTTTACCACAAAAGCACCTTGGAGAAATAACCAAGGATCAGCACCCTGTCACATTAAACATCCTAAGAAAAGAAAATAGAAAGGCTAGACTGTGCCCCAGAGATCCCACAGCGTAATTGAAATTCCAAGAACACACCCAGATTTGAGGAAGGGCTCTGTTTATTGCATTGTTCTGCAAACCAGTTTTCTCCTGCTCATCAAGACAGAAAGTTTCCTTCTTCACCTCTCCTTATTAAGTAAAACCCTACTTTTTTTTTTCTTCCTTTTTTTTTCACCCTCCTAACACAAGAGGAAAAGAGAATGAGAGGTGAGAGCTGATTGAGTGAGCAACAGCGGGGGAAAGAAATGAGTATTTATCAATGTTCCTCTCCTTTTAAAACACATCAATTCTGAAGCTGCTGACAGAGGTCTTGCTGTAACTGCTGGAAGAACCTCCAGGAGCTAATAATTTTATGTTCAGGCTTATGTAAAACCTGTTTTGATTAATTATTGATGCAAAGTTAGGAAAATGAACATTCTCCCTGCCTCGACATAGCCCTATCAAATAAATGGAGCAGCGGCAGTGGCTGCACAGCGTGCCATTCACCCCCCAGTCCTGTTTGCGGATCTTCATTAGTGGGGAGGTCTGGATCCCTTGCAGGGGGCAGCCTGTCCCCCCCATAGCAATGTCCTTCAGAGGGCTCATTTTCAGGTTCCTGCAATTCAGGAGCAGCTGTGCCAGGCAGCGCAAGCTTTCCTTATCCGCCTCAGCCAGAAGTGGACCATATTCCCTTTTGCGTGATGGTTGAGCTGGGCAAACGTGCCTCTTTTTGAACTTCTGACTTGAGATTAGTGCCTGAAATCTCTTTCTTATTTTGTCATTGTTTTGTGGAGCTGGCTGGGGGTCAGCTGAAGGCACAGTGTTCCCATGTCCAGCACAGCACTCCTGTGGGTTTCCAAACAATGTATTCGTGCACAGAAAGCAGCCCTGACAATAACTGCTTAGCAGATTCAATTCAATTCTGTCTAATTAAATAGGTTCAGAAGCACAAAGACTGCAGAAATGGCTGTCATTTCATGCTAGACACGCAGCTGCAGAGCTGCAACGCACCCTTGTAAAAGGTGCCAAAAGTACATTTAACCTTCCTTTAGGGGAAAGCCCCTCACAATGTAAAAATCTCTACAGTGCAAATATATCAAAGGGCTACACTCAGACTTCTGGATGCTGATGGTAAGATGCAGACCCACAGGTAGATACACACCTTTGCTCTGTACACAGCAGTACTCCCACCCGATGTTAGACACACACAAATCTTCTTTTCCATTCTGCAATACCTTTTTTTTTTTTTTTTTTTTTTTTTTGGCTGGATCCAGCTCCTCGTTTGTCCTGGTTTGTGTGGGACTGCACTGGTCATGGTTGGAGCCATATAGTGGAGGAGCACATCAATGGGTAAAGGAGGGAGTTTTATCAACTGCTTCTAGGTAACCAAACAGCCTAAGTCATCTGGCCATTAATGAGCATGTCATAAAACTCAGCTCTTCACTTCATCACTTTTGTGTCCTTTCCAGAGTGATGCCATTTTACATCCCGCAGCCTTTTATAAGCTCCTGATGTCCAATACAGATAGTCTCTTCTTATCATCTCTCGCTTTTTCTTTTCAGCACTCCTGGCTTCCCAGAACCATTTTCTAGGGCCTGCTTTTTACAATGGTTTCAATTCTTAGCTCTTCACTCTTCCAATTGTTCTTTACAGATATGGAGGGTGGGTGACTTAAAAGCGCCCTGGCTTAATTCAGCTCCCCTTGAAGTCACTAGTATAGAAAAAGTGAACTGCACATTTCCATTGATTTCAACGGGGGAAAGAGTAAGGCGAGTGCTCTGGGCTTTAGAAATTCCCCCCCTTGATGTTTTCCCATCACCCTGTTCTGTCATTAGCACACTTTGTACCACTGCTCCCACTTCCTCTATAAAGTATGCTCCTATTTTCAGTCCCCTTTGCACCCGTCCATCTCCATGCTTTAACATGTTTGAATTTCTTTCTGTGAGTTTTGTGGGACTGTAGCCCTCACTTGTGGGAAAATTACAGCTGCTTTGTAATGGAGTTTACACAGAGTTGTTCTCAACCAGAGCTCCATTTGATTAGGAATAATATATCATACAGCCATACACGGAGACATCATCTGCAGCCTCACAGCTAAGCAGCAAGGCTTTCTTCTCTTGCATAGCCAACACTATCACCCTCAGAACCAGAAGCAAATTATTAATGAGAAATTTTCAAATAAAAGTTTGCTTGACAGTATAGTTAATCTGAAGTTCATGTATGCACTATTTTATTAGAGGAAAATAAATTGAGGCAGGTTGTAACTAAACTTGTTGCTTTTCTTTGTATTTCCTGAAGTCCAATTTTGCAGTACAGTACAGTGGAGGTTATCTCTTTAACTGAGCCATGGATTGTACTAGAAGTTTTGTACTATGCCTTAAGAGAAAACATAAGCTGTTTACCCTCAGCTCTACAAAGTTAGACCTGCATTCTCAAATGCCAGCTGTGGAGATCATTCTGCAGACTTTCCTTGTGAGATTTTCCTGAGCAGCACAGTTAGCCACAACTTTGTTCTCTTGCCAAATGGAAAAGAGACAAAGATTTGAAGACAAACCCGTAGTGCGGTCCCACCACTGAGGTGTTTTCTTCACCTTCAGTGTCCTCCCATGCAGTGAACCAATGTCAGATGGATGGATGGACATCAAGTAGAGACTTTAACTGATGTAGAGGCTTGATGCTGCACCAAGGCAAAAGCCACCACTGGTGCCTTTCCCACTTGCTCATCTAGCTGTATACAACCTAGACAACAGAAGTCATGTCTAAACTCAGGTGAAAACTTACTAAAATGGCATCTGAGGTCTTATTGATCACTCCTCTTCAGGCAGTTGTACAAGACATTCTTCCCAACACCCAAAATTATGTCTGAAATCAGTTTAGGGAATGAGCAAGTCTTTTAATTAAAACAGTCTGTTATGATGAATCTGTTATTACAAAGTCTTACCTATGTAAAACATTAATAATACAAATTTCATTTGTTTATGTCAGCACCAAGCATTAATTTTTAATGGCGAAACGTATGAGTTATGAAAGGCATTAATGCAAAACAAATCACCAACTGAGAAGGGAAAGGAAATCCATTTTTTAGGGTAAGCAGTGGGAATGAAATATTATTGTGGTTCTAACCAGGGGAAAAAAAAAATATTTCTTAGGGCTCCAAGAGCAATTAAAAAAAAAAAAAAAAAACAACACACAAAACACAAACCAAACAGTGAAGCCTTGGGTTTTATCATCGTGCTTAGTATTAGTTCTATATCCAGAAAAGATTGTGTCCATTTCATGCAGCCCGTGCCTTGATACCATCTCTGAGGAAGCCTTTTACACAAAATGATTCTAATTGCCATGCAACTGCTATGAAAGCAGATCGGACACACACTGCATAACAAGCAACTTGCTGCTGCAAATGAGCAAGATCTCAGAGAGCCCAGAAGTTACTCATGGTGGCTTGGTGGGCCAAATTCATCACAGATGTAAATGGCAGAAGCTCAGTGTGATTTAAGAGTCACTCCTGCTTACACCAGCAATGAATTAACTCCAGGCATTAACTGCCAACTTGCTTCTACAACATCTGATTATAATTCTGCTGGATAAATCAGTACCAGGTCATTTTCAAAATGTACTGTTAGGGAGTTGGATGTGCTGTGCTGGTCCTGGGTCTGAGGCAGAGCTACTGAGAAATTATAGCTTCGATAGGACCTTGGCTTCTGCAGCACCTGGCCTCCTCACAAACATCTCACCCTTACCGTCACAACAGTTTCACAAGACAGAAATGCTATTAAGGCCCAGGCACATAGAAAAGAGAGAGATTTATCCTCGGGTAGTTAGGGAGCAAGTCTCACTGCTACAGGGCCAGGTCTTTAGCAGGTCTTGGGCTGGTAGGTTATAAGGGGTTGTTGGCAACACAACTATAAAGGTCTGCAACCTTTATAAGGATAAGGGGCTTGCAGAGTGCCCCTGAAGCCTGGAAATAACATCTATGCATAGCATGGACAGTCTGGGACTGCAGTGTGTTAACAGCTCAGGGTGGTGGATGTCATGCTCTGCATCAACAATAAACCCAGGCCACATGTTTTAGCAGAGGGATTTAGCGCAAGCAGCAAAGCGGGTCTCAGAAGTCACTTAGCTCCTGCTCCAAGGGTCTTTATGAACCACACTGGGCATTGCCCTGGCACAGGACAATCAGCATTTTCCCCCATTACCAGTCTAATCCAGCTGTGGCTGTTGAAGGACTGCTACAGAGCCAAAGAGTGTGGACTTCAGATGTTTTTTAAGATTTACAGGCCTGGGCCTTACCTTTCTTCCCTAGTTAAGACTTCAGCACCATAAGCAATGCATCTTGTAGCTTCCATCTCTCTCCCACACTCTTCCTTTCTCTCTTTCTTTCTTGTCTCTGTCTAAAAATGTTGCTGATATTAGCAATAAAGCAAGAATTTAATATCATCCTACAGGGCGCTACGACAAACTGCCCCTTGGTTCCATCGATTCAACAGGCCTGAAATATAGGAAGGCATCTAAAGGGGAAGAATGCAAGATGAACTTTGCAGATATAAATCCTGTAATATTGGATTTCTCCTAGTACATTTCAGGGCTGTGTTGTGTCACACTGGCATCTCTCCCTCTTGTGCTACAGGATCTCTGTTAGCTAAGCGACAGGCTCTTGTTGGTGAAGCATTTGGAGGAGACCACGGTATTTCACCTCAGCAATAGCCCTAATATCACAATGCATGACACATCCACTGCTTCAGACTTCCAATAGAGACACACCACCTAGCCTGGGGGGGAGCAGAACCTGTTTGGAAGGCATCTGAGGTTGGTTTTTGCCTTCAGAATCCCTGTGTGGTGACATAAATATAGAGGGGGTTGTGACTCTCATGCAGAACTTGCTAACTGTATCAAAGACCTGATAACAGGACCAATTGCAAATATTCTGTAATCTGTTATTTCTTCTCCCATGCACATGTTTTCCAGTCCAACCTGTATATATTCATTTGACAAAGTTATAAAATATTTAAGTCTTAGTCTTTTTCTCTTTTTTTTTTTTTTTTTGTGTGTGTGTGTTTGTGTGTGTGTGTGTGTGTGTGTGTGTGATTTTTGTGTGTGTTTTTTTTGTTTGTTTGTTTTGTTTGTATTGTTTTTGATACTGCATGAGCTCATTTTGAGGATTCTTAACCTGAGAACTGAGATGAGGTTTAGCACATAAGGCAACTTCCAACCTGCTTTTCCAAAAGTAAGATTCCATATCACTCTGAAAGTATTTCTTAGAAATTCTGAATCTGGTACCTCTTCTGATGTGCAATTCATAGTACCAAATAAGCAGGCAGTGGCCTCCATGACAGCCTTCTGGCCATTAAAATTAAAACCAAAGGAGGATGAGAAAAGCTCACTGCATTTCTCTACCATTTTAGGAATTGGCTTTGACCTTCAACATCCTTTCTTTTGAGACTCTGGCTAATTTCAGATTATTCAGAAGGGGTCAGGGATCATACTGCATATGGTGCAGAATACAGTGGGATGTGCAATAAATGGCATTTATATTTGCACAGTAAGTTTAGTGTAATATTATCGCTAGAGTCTAGCTCTGTAGGCAAGGTCTCATGGCCAGGTCTCTGAACCAGGCACAGAGAGGATGGACTCATGTTTGCTGCAGGAACAGCAACATAAAATGCTGTTAAACATGATGCCTTGTGTTAAGTGACATCAAAAGCCCTGTGATCAATCAGCAAATCGAAAAGACAAAGCTGTGCATTTCTGGTGTCACATTTCCCAGAAGCCCAAAGTCTTTTCTTTTCTTAGAAATGAGAGTGGAGAGTGGGGGGAAATGAGCAGTTTCTGGCCTGGGTTGTTTAAGATACAGCCCTCCTTGAAAGGCAGGACAGAACTAGTCTGAATGTGGTGAAGTTTGTGTATAATCAATAAAAAGAACTTGAGATCCACTTGAAAGAGGGAAGGGGTCAGTGTTGATAACCTTCACAATTCTTTTTATTTATTATTAATACCTGCTTGCTGGAATTCCAGCAGCAAGAAATAAGGAATACTAGGCAAAGAAGAGACTCTTCTCTCCACTCCCAACATCCTGACTACCCAGCTGTTTTATTTCTCCTCTAACTCCATTCCTTTCATTCTATTGTTCTTGTGTCTCCAGGGACTGAGCCTAAGAAACAGTGAGTACTTTGGGGCAGCAAATCTCAAGTTTCTGAGAATAGTGTGAAAAGTTGTTTTTAAGAATAGTTTCTCTAACAGTGAAGAGGAACAATTGTGGTAGGGGATGACAGAGGTTTGTTTTTTTTTTTTTTTTTTTTTCATCTCCCAACATGGAGAATGTCTCTGTTTCACCACCTCAGGGCACAGGACAGAGATCCATCCCTCGCCTCGGGATATAGTGACTGTGTTTGTTCCAGCACAGGACTGTGCTCTGTGAGGAAGAAAAGAGAACAAAGCGCAGGGCATAGAAATGCCTCATCTGCCCTTTGTAAGAAAAAGGTATGAGACTGTGAAAGCAGAAGGCTGTCAAACCTATCAGTAGCTTACCTGCTATGTGGGAGCTCAGGTAGTTGATGGTATCTCTGCATGACCTTTTGCAAACAGGTACCTGAAAGCTATGACTGCTCAGCGCCAGCTGGAGGCTGGGAGGTTGCTGTCAGACCCATCCAACTGTCTGTTACTTCCAGTATTTCCAGAAGTTTCAGGACCCACCCTGCTTTCTCCAGACTGGTACCAGTTGCACCGAACTGACTTGTCAGACATTCTGGGCTGGGTACTCAGCTGATGTACTTGAGAGTGAAATAGCCAAAAAGTGAATCACGTCTGTCTGTAATGAAAAATTAAAGCTAAAATAGTCTTTTTCTGAAGGTCTTAATCAACAAGAGATGTCCCCAGGCACAAGGCAACTAAATAAATACCTTTAGAAATGGTATACTTCCCCCCAGTTCAGAAGGTCAATCAGATTCAGAGCCTATAAATGCTGTAGGGTTTTGGTGGTTGGTTTCAGTGAAGGGAGAGAGAGAGAGATCCTTGATTTCTGTTTTCTTTCTGCTGCAAATTTGGAGAAGCAGAAACCCATCAGGAGCACTGATAGCTTCTGCATGGAAATTCTCCAGCAGCTTTACTGCTGGTACTAAGTAAATTATTTCAAATCTTGACATCATCCTATAAAATAGTCACGTGTAGGTAGGTATTTTACAAAAGCAAGTTTCCTCCACTTTTATCCTGGATCAGTTCTCCTCTGGTTATGCTGTTCATCCTCTTGCAATGGCAGGGCAATTTCCTTCAGCTTTGTGTCCTCTTCTTTCATTGGTATCAGCCACCAGATCTACATTTCCCTCCATCAGCTCTTTCCTACAGGAAAAATTCTCTAATGTAAGGTGTTTGCCAATAATCATCTTCAGCTTTTCTTCATACACCAGAATGATTTATTATAGTTATTTCAACTGTCCCTACCCTTTGGCTCTCAAATTATTCTCTTTACTGTTTACTATTATTATTTATATTATTGTAACTTCTAGTTGCAGACCAGAACAAGAACGTGTTTTGCATTCTGTGCTGCCCAGATTCCTGCGTGGGTTGTCTCTTTGTTATTTCACTGAAGGACAATGTGTGTATAAGCTGCAATTTTCCAATGTAGCACAGCTGTAGTTACCTGTGTAGATACACAACTGAATTCACAGGCATATTCAGTACTTCTTCACTTAGGCACTTCATAATATGAGCTCAAAGTGTCTGATGTGGGGCATGTGAACTGTGGGGGCTCAAATTCCTTCACATTCTATCTTACAAGACATTCATTGAAACACTCCCCCCAGGATTTCTTCTATCTGACCTTTTTTTTCTAACCTTTCCCACATCACAGTAAGGTGCCCTGGGTTGTTTCTTGTGAAGAGAGGAGGGCAGCTCAGCCAGGCACCCATTTGTAACCAAACCAGCTCCTTGGACGAGCTCGGACTTGTCTCTCCTGAGACAGTAGTTGCTAGAGGCTTCATGGTCATGTAAATGCACTCGCACCATGTTATGCTGTGCCTCAAAGTCAATTCACAGCCTTGCAAAAGCCAGCAGAAAAAAAATAATAATAAAAATCTGTTGCCTTCATTTGGCCATAGACCAAACCCTAACTGGCATTTAAACTTGTCAGCACACAGCTGAAAAACTGTTTAGCTTATGAGGGAGGCACAGCACTATCAGATGCCATTTGCCACTTGAAAATATAAAGAGCGCCCTTTCTTTGAAATGTAATCTGAACATAATATGACTCCAACACTAATGTCTATTATTTAGTACTTTCTTTTAAGTTAAATTTTAACCAGCAATTTTTTAAAACTATGTAGTTTTAATCTCAAAGAAAGTTTAAAGCAATTTTTTATTAGTGCATAACTCTAAAATACCACTTTGGAATGAAGAATTATCTCTCAAGCACTTACTAGATAGGCTTTACTTTACTGTTAGTTAATCTGACAGTGTTTTATTAATAATCAGCCCTTTTTGTATTGCTATTATGCATTTTTTCTATTAACACAGTTTATATCTCTAGCATCACCATTATAAAGAAGACTATGAAATATCTCCCAGATATGCTGTGTAGGAACAAAGTAGATAAATATTACTTACAAATCACAGGCACTATTTTTTTTCATTGAATTTTCTTGCTGTTAATAAACAATGAAACATTTAATACCAATTTTAAGAAATATTTTTATAGCTAAGAATCAGATTATTGTGCACTCTACATCCATCGTAAGGAAAGAGGAAAAGAATAGGTACTCTTGTTTTATGATTTTTGCATCTTTACTTCTGATTCATTGATTGAAACCAGCCCACCGCTCACTGTCTGTGCTTGCCTTCATTCAAGTACAATTGTATAGTAGGGATAGAACAGACAGAAACTCGAATCCAGACTTCTTCCTCTGTTTTGGGTGATTTATCCCTCGATATAGTGCAGCTTTCAATCTTACTCCATTTAAACCCAATCTAGTAATTAGCAGTAAGTAACTTCATGATCTTGTTGAATCTAATAGGTTTATGCAGGAGATCTGTGTTAAGCCTGTTAGTTTTATAAAGCACAATTCAATTCACTTCTCTGGTGATTCACACCAACGTAAGTGAAAGAAAAGGCTACAGAAATCCAGCCTCAACATAGGAGCTTCCAGTTTTTCATTAACTCCTACTTCTGATTACCTTAGTACACTAGGATTATTTCATTGTCTTCAGTGTTTGCAATCACTCCCCTAGAGTATAATCTGCAACTGGAATTAATACTGTATGAATGCCTTCTCCCCAGTCATTAAGACTGATGGAGTAAAAATGTTGCCAATATTGATCTTTTCTGGCATTCTGTTGGGAAAGTTTTCGACTGCGCTTACCATACCACTGGTCTCTCACCCATTCTTTGTTGTCTTGCTTGTCTTCCATCCCTGTCAATACCTGCCATGCTTTGGAGAATCACTTGCAAGTCCAACTAACGTCTTGCAGTAACCCAAATAAATGGTCTGTCCTCGTGTTCATTTTCAGAAGGATCTTTCCCCAACCTCACACTGATTTGGAAATCCCTGCTGAGTAATCAAGCACTGCTTCACAAGCCTAAATGCCTGATGGGACATTATTTGCCTACAATCATGTATGAGGCCACAGGAGAGCTAAGGCTGGAGTAGCTTCCCTGCCCATCAGTAGGAAGAGAAATTGGGCAGACTCAGAGGTAATTGCCAGTCTCTCCCTTATTTCCACCTCTTAAGAGTATTACCACTTATGGGATCCAATTTTGATATCACAGTTTCAAATCAGAAGTGAACCAGCTATAAACTGTCCAGACAAAATAATTTCCCATTTTTCTTATATCATCCTAGTGACATGTTTTGGGTATTTTTTTTAGCAATACCAATAAACTGTCTCTATTTTGAGCCACAAGACTATTGCTCATGTAGGTGCTCTGTTGTGTACATAAAGGGTGAACTTTGTTATAAACATTTATTTAAAAAGATGATTCTGCAGCTGCTAAACTATTTCCCATTACTTTCAGTGGAAACCTTCCCATTGATTTCAATGGGTAAAGATTATTAAGATTGAATTCTTATCACATGAGACCCATGAAACTGTAAGCTTTCCAAATCAGGCATATGTGTAAAACCAGAATCTGCATCTTGGGAGAAAGAAGTGAGTTCAGCTGGGCATTTTAATGCCAAGACAGATAAGTGAAATTATAAATGGTTCAAGCCAACGCTTCATTAAACTGGTGCAGAGATTTATGGACCCTCAAGAGCACAAGGCTTTTCCACCTTTGCAAACATCAAAGAAAATCAGAGGAAAAGAAAAAAACAACAACAACAAAAAACTTTTCAGTCTAATCCTTATGGCCAAGAGCCCTGCTGAGGAGTCTCGGCAAGCAGCAAGCATATCAACACAAATGGGAACTGGCTTCTGAAAGGAAGGTTTGATCCAGAGTGCTGGATGATCACTAGGAGGAGTGATCAGTAAAATGGAATTCCACTGTTTTCAATTTAAGTATCCGTTTTATCTGTTCCTTATCATCAGCTCTATTGACAAGGTCTTCATTGCTTCCTAATTGTTTGTCCCAGTTTTCTGTGCTTTTCTGTGAAGGGCTAGTTTGAAAAGAAGAGTTCAGTAGCTTGGCTGTGTTATTTGTAACTCAGCTGATTTTATTCTTTTTCTAGTTTATTAAAATGCCTGCTTTATCTCTGTTACAACTCCCTCCATACACAGTCCAACATTTATTGCACTCTTAAAGCTCTTTCTTATTCAAAATTGTTGTTAATTTGTTCTGCTGTTTTCTTCTCTTTGCACCTCTTCTTTTCCTACAGGATTTAACCACTACTATGACACTTCCCTGCCTTCTTCCCAGGTCTCCAGTGCTTATGACTCTGACTGTTTTTTGCTCTTCAGTACTTGAACACTTTGTCCAATCCTCATGCCTTACACATATACAGTTTCAGGGTATTTCTTCTTCCTTTACTATGGTGTCTTCACAATATCCACCTCAACAGGAGTTAAGACTCAGTCCTTTTCATCCTGATGAAGACATTTTTCCAAAACTACTTTATTTCCTCCCTCCCTCCAATACTGCCCCATGTTTCCTCTTACTATCCATACTCATATGCTTTCCAGAACATATCTCCCTTCCTGTGAAAAATGTACCTTAGCCTTCACAACACCTTTCTGTGATAAAAGCAAATAGATAGGAAAAACAGCGCTATGTTGGGTGAATCCATTGCTTACTAGAGCAAATTCGTAAGCTCTCTTCCTAAAGAAAAAAACACTGTCAGCCTATTTCATGTTCATTCAGCATGGATCGGACCAACATGGCCAGCTGTCCCTCAGAAGCCTTATGGGCACTTCATGATGTTTATCTCATATTTCTTACACTGAACTAATCTGTCTCTTCTTGCCTTTCAACCTGCAGGCTCTGAATGTTGAGCTGCAGCATTGCTTATAATCACCCCCCTTGGGATTCATACCAGCAAGACCTGGGGAGGAAAGCCCTCTCCTCCCTGTGCCAAGTGCAGCTCCATTGCAGAGAGGCTCTGCTACAGGTTTATGGAGCAGCGTTAGGCAACACAGGGGTGAAGAGGTCTGAGATGGGGTAAAATAGCAAAGGCACTGCAGGAGGAATTGCCCACTGCTCTGCCTTTGCCTTCTTCACCTCAGAGCAACATCCAATTTAAGGCTTCAGTTCTCTACTCAAAACCATCTTAAACAAACTCCACCTACCCACTCCATACCCCCCTCCCAAAAAAAAAAAAAAAAAAAAAGCCCAGAAAGCTGCATGATGCAGTAAAATTTCAACAGAAATCCCTATATAAGCCTTGCTACATCCTTGAGTTGAATCAATGATGCAACCTCCGGAGTACAGCGTGCAGTACTGTTTACCCCAGCTGAGAAAGGACACTGCAAAATTAGAGCTCATTAAAAGGATCTGAGGAAATTCCCACATGAAGAAAATGTGCAGTTCAGAACAGGGACAAAGGCAGAAGGAATATGAGAAAATTATGAGAAATGCCGAACAGGCTGGGAGCTCTGTTCCCCGTGTCTCATGACAGGAGAACAAAGAGTCAGTTGATGGAATATTAAGAAGCAGCAAATTCAAACCTGATAAAAGGAACTATTTCCATATAGGTTGTTTCACTGCCAAAGGGAACCTCTGAGGATAAGAATTTAACAAGACTGCCCAGGGACCGACCACTCACTTGGATGATGAGAACGCCCCGAATGAGAGAAGTTAGCGCTACAAACCCTTGGAAGAAGCATTGCACATCACGCACCAGGCCTTATAACAATTCTCTTAGAAAACAAAGTGCATTAGAGAATAAGTGGGAGGGAGAGGAAGATAGATTATCCTACATCTGTTTGTCATGCAGGGCTTATATCTTCTTTAGAAGCATCTGGCATTAGCCATAGTCATAGGCCCTACTCTGACTCTGGTTGACAATTGTGTTTTTGCCATTTCCTGGTGTCCCTTAATAGTTTCTCTTCCCTCCTCCACCTGGTTAAAGCTGATTAAAAATTAAGAAATGAATTTCACACAATAATTCAAAACTCTTTTCATCCTGAAAGGTTAAAAATAGACTCGTTTTTTCTTTTGTTTTCTTTTTTTTTTTTTTTCTCAGAAACTTATGGTGAAATATTTTAATCAAAACATTTACTGCAAACACAGGTGCTAGTAAACAAAATATGTCAGTATACTTTCTGGAAATATTTACAATGCAAGAGGTTAGGGAGAGATCGAATATTTTAATAAAACACTTGCTTTTCATGAAAAGTAACCTGTTTTTTTTTTTATTTCTTTCTTTCTTCCTTCTTTTTTTTTTTTTTAGAAAAGTTTTTTTTTTTTTTTTTGCAAGACTTACAAATCCTGATCAACTCGATTCCCAAAGACAAGTTCAAATGGCCCTGCCAAGAATTAAAACAACCAGAAAGCAGCAGCAGCAGCATCCTGGAGCAGGAATGAAAAAGCGAGCAACACTTGACTGTCTGAAAGATGCATCACGGGTTGAGGAGTTGAGGACAGGTGAGGAAGCCAAGTCCAGGTCCCATTGCCAGCAAAATCAACAGAAAAGCCTTTCTTGACATGGGTGGGAGTAGGACACTCTGTCCTCTCCCCAGGGTGGCTGGAGGCTCTGCTGGGGTGAGCCCTCATCCCCCTGCTGTCACAGGGACTGCGGTGGCATAAAAAGCACCGGTGTGTTCTGAATTAAATTGATGAGATGGAGCCGCTGGCAGCAAATGCATCTCTCAGTCCCTAGCACTTTGAAACAAGCCACCCCTGCTGTTCCAGCCCAGCTCCGGAGGCAGGGGAGAAAGAAGCAGGCATTTGCAGAGCCTCTAATTAGGGAGGAACGGGGAGTGTGTCCCCACGGTCTGTGCAGCAGGCTGGGGTAGGTGCTCAGCCGGTCTGGCACAAGCCGAGTTGCTTACGGTTTCCTCTGTCTGCTGTTATCCGTGTCCCTTTGCTACATGTTAATTGAGCCTTTCTTTTTCCCTTTCTGGCTGAAACATCTGCTTTTAATGCTCACAAACAATAAACCCTTTCTTTTCTTCTCTGCTCATATGGGATGTAAATCCACGCAGAAGAGGAAATGGGGGGTAAAAGGGCTGCATGCCACGTTTCCAGCATTAGCATAATAACAACGACTATGGCACGGAGCAGCTCTGGGCTACAGCAAGACTAACCTGCCTGCACGGAGCCAATGTAACCACTGTGCTTTTTGCCAGGAGCACCAGGGCTTCTGAAACATGTCGGTGGGCTCACAAGGGTGCTGGAAGCTGGCTGGCCCCCTGCTGTCAGTACGGCTGGCAGGTTTCTTAAGAAACAGCGAGCTGGAGCAGTGAGGATGTCTAACACCTCTCCTCTGCTTTAGAGAAGTCAAGTAAAATAAAATACTTGTATGCAAAATGGGCCACAAGCCTTATCTCACGTGCATACTTGACTGCATCTCAGCAAGACGGTCTCCTGAGAGCATAAACTCCCGAAACATGAGCATCCAATTGATCTAGCATAGGCTATGTCTATCCACCACAAAAGAAAAAAAGAAAAAAAAAAAAAAAAGAGAGAGAGCCTGTTGGGTATGTGAACACATGGGAGTAGGCAAAACCAGCATCCAGCATGGCTTCAGGCCTTCATTATCCTGGTGGGTCACTGGCACATGCATACAATATTCAGGGTCTCTTCTCACTATCACCCAGTCAAAAGAGCATGGAAACACAAAGCATCCCAGCCAGCTCTTCAAGCAGCTCTCTACCTGCCCTTCCCAGCACTGTATTGTCCCCTGGATGCCCAGCACAAGCCTCTACTCTTCTTAAGAAGGTGATTTCTTGTACAAAAAATCCTCCCCTGGATCTGTCCCAGATCTCTGCCACTCTTCACCCCCTGCCCTGCTGTGGGAGCTGAAGCAATGGGTCCAGCAGGGAGACATGGGCACCCACAGCCACAGCTAAGCTGGGGGAAATATACAATGCTGAGCCCTTCCCAACACTAGGTCTTTGGCGTCTGCCACTGTAACAGCAGCAATGAGCTATCTGTGTCTAGCAAGCACCCCAGAACCACTGCTGGGATCTGCTGTCAGCAGTGGGTCCCTTACTCCCACCCATATTCATTCGAAAACCAACAGCCCCCCTCCAGCCTCAGACTGTGTGTGAAGGGACAGAGATAAAGGTATTACCATTAAAGAATGCAAACTCACCTTCTGGAGCCACATGCAAGTGAGACGGCCGTGGGAGCCTAATGCTTAGGACTCAAAAGTCGCTTTCAACTAAATTTTCCCATTTCTGAAAAAAATAAAGTGTTACAACTACAAGCTGTTCCAGCAAAGCCTCCTCAACAGATAATCGGATTTACATAATTGGGTGCTGGTGGGACTTCAATAAATCATCAACGTGGCAGTGTGTTTATTATAGCCATGCAGAGTCACTGTTCTTCTCCACATGGATCCTGGTGCCCAAAATATACCAGATACAACCAAGGGGGAGACATATGTGGCTAGTGCTTGTGGGCAGGAGAAATACAGACGGGCTGTGGCTAATTGCCACCGAGGATTATCAGGAGCCATGAGATTGGTGATTTTGATAGTCTGAGGCTCCTGGGACTTAGCCACGGGTTCACATCTAGCCTAGGTGACAGCCTTACAGGAGACACTTTTTGTAGGCCAGCATAAAATCACTTGTATTTCTCTGTCTGCATCAATAAACCTTGTGCTGATATTTCTGGCAGGTCACCTCTGTGAAAAGCCCAAATGCCAGAGAAGGAGAAAGAACTTTTCCTGCTCACAAGTGGTTTTTCCAGCTCCAAACAATCCAACAAGAGGGGAAACTGTTATGTCATTATGGTGGAGGTACATGTATGAATGCAATCTTTTATTGCTCATTCACTTTTCACCAATCCTAGGCTTATCTACACCTAAAATGAGCGGTGATCCAAAACCTCTTTGCAAAAAGTATTTTTCTACACATCTCAAAATGGGGATAAGTCCTTCTCCAGGAGGGTAGGACTAAATGTGGGAGAAGAACAGATCTACCAATGTGCTGCAGTTACCTGCATATGGATAATGCCACATGCCAGGGACAAACAGTGAACAAAGGCGATTTGTGAGCTGGGAAATGGGATTGCCAAAAGAGATGGAACAGAAATGAGGTTTTAATCCCCCAGCCCAATCTTCCCTGGTACTGGCTGTCTGCAAGAGCAGGATTTTATCAGTGCAGTCCACGGGGAACTTTCCTGACCTTCAGTTTGCTGGAGCCTGGCAGAGCATTGCACTTCTCTAAGATGTGTGAAGACAAGTTTTCAAAATATACAGATGCTCCTGTGAGCTCGAGCCATAGCACGGCACAATACACACCAGAGCATATTGTGTAGACTGAACTCCACAGAGGAAGTCTGCACATAGCTTACAGGTCCTGCAAATTCACAGGAACAGGTATATCAACATTTTCTGCACTCTTCATTGCCAGTGAGCTTACGAAGCCAAATGCCTTGGGACCTGTGTATTTTCCAGGCTAGATGAAAACAACCTTACCTATTTGCGTTTGGAGGGCTCTCCAGGTTAAAGAGGAAGAGAAAACTGTGTATAAGACCCACAGCTATACTACACAGGAGACTGTTGTGAGTGTTTGCTTGAAAATTTAGATTTGCTCATATTGCACAGCCTCCTTCAAGAGTTTTCTATACCCAAACTCCCCCTTCTCCCCCCCACCCAACCCCCAACACAGCCCCTCTGCTTGCCTGTCTGCCAGAGAGACACTGCCAGCACTAGCACTTTCTCAGCTGCCAAGGCACATTGGCCTGGGACTTCATTTCTCTGTATCACAAGCTACCAGCAGAAACCTTGTCATTGCAATTTTTCACATATTTTCTTCTTTTCTGTGTTTTTTTTTTTTTTTTTTTTTTTTTTTTATCTTTCTGAAATCTCAACTCCCCAGCTCGTGGCCGTAGGCTGTTATGAAACTGGAACAGAACTTAGTTGCAGTCCTAAACAAAATGAATAAGGTGAAAGAAAACGGGCACAACAAAGAAAAAGTTAATGTTTGGAGTAATAAGCATCAGAGTTGCTGTTCATACTGGATCAGGAAGGGCAGGAGAGTAAGAAGAGTCCCACAGCTTCTGTCTATGCTCTGTGAGCAGCTAGACTGGTGGCTTTGTCTGATGACCTGGCAGGTGGCAGGTCCATCCAATTGCTGTGTCCACAATATTTCTATTTCGCATCATGGCAAATTTCCATTAAAGAGGCTGCATCCCAGCCATGGGCTTGGAATTAGGACCAGCAAATCCACCATGTACACAGATAGGGGACTGTGAGCAGTACAAGTCTTTTGCAATGAATGGCCCAAGATGAGATGCTAAAGAGATGCCCCAGGGCACAGGATTGTGTTTGACAAACACAAGGCACTGTTATTTCATGTGCTGTCCAAGAGCAGCAAAGCAGGCAGGCAATCCTTCCATTTTTTCCTTCTTTTTCTTCTCTCTTTCTTCCCTCCCTGCTTTCCTTTACTGGCTCTTTTTTCTTCTCTTCTCCTTTCTTTATTTTTTCTCTTACTCTTTTTAACATTTCAGCTGAAGAACTGAGGCTTGTTGTTCCACCGGCTGAGTAAACTTTGAGGGCTTTAAGAAAAATAAATAGTAAGTCTTGCTCGCCAGGTGGGTTCTTCCTCACTTCTCGGCTCCAGTTGCATCCCTAATTTAGAATCTGCAGCCAGTTAACGAGCACAGAGGAGACACGGACTCAGTGCAGAGCGTGTCTTTCTACACACACACACACACACACGCTTCCAGATGTTTCATCTTTTTAATAAAGATTCAAGCCATGTGAGAACGGCTTCAGATTTGAAAATAACAAAGCGACCCATGAGAAGGGTACTTAGAGCACCGGTGTAGGGCTGGGGGCTTTTTTTGTTTGTTTGCTTAATCCTGAAATATTATGCAGAATCCAGCCCTTGAAATTTTCTTATTTCCTCACACTGAGAGTGGTCTCCAAAGAACTGAGTAAAATCTGCGTATTAAATCAAATGCATTTTCCTGACTACACCCCCTCCCCACTGTAACCTCTCTCCACAGTCTTACACAGACACACAACTGCTTTTCATAGCAAGGCTATAATTTAACAGCTAATGCCTTGCATGAGTACCACCCCTTCCCAAATTCTCCTGCTTTTCAGTTTCTATTCAAATTCAAAGCCAGACTATTTTAGCTCTACAGCCCTGGGAAAAAAATAAAAAATAAAAATTAAATGACAATATTTGAAGAAGCTGCTAGTAGTTCTTTCTCCCCTTTCAGTTCACACCCAGGCAATGTCAAGTGTAAGTCTATTCTTTCTGCCTCTGCAGATACAGAGACAGTTGGGAGACCAATAAATAATATTCTAAGGCTGAAACATCCTATTTTAGACAAGAGACGGGATTTGATAAGTTCCGGTGAGCACCCAGAGACCTGACTTAAATCCAAAAAAGCATGGATGGCTGGTAACAAAGGGACCTGGGCCCCAGAAGGGGTCAGCTGGGCAGTGAGAATCTGCAGGATCTTCTGCTCCTCAGCCCTCCCCAGGTGCAACTTCTGCAGTCACACCAGTGCAACTGGTCCAGCCCATGCCACGGGACCTGCCCAGTTTGTCTGAGATACATCAAGATCCAACTAGTTACTTATGAAGTAATTAATTGGTAGGCAAGACAGGGCTGTAATGCAGCAAGGTTAAGCCTTTACGCCTTTGGACAGATCACTGCGCCAGTCATTTGCCTACTGTGGCAGCCAACACCTGTCAGCAGTGAGGGACACAGTTTGTTTCCAGCTCCATGCACTTAAATATTGTTGTACACCTAATAGCGAGTGGAGAGGAAGTCCTGGTTGGAAAATACAGCCTCAGATGCAGCCAGCTTCTCTCCCCTTCTCAGAGCCAAAGCAAGCATTTCCCAGCCAGGCTGAACAATTTGTGCCTTCACTGTTTAAGGCTGAATTATGCCAAGGTGGGGAGGCCTTTTCGTAACTTTTCCAGCATTCTTTATGCTTTACACCAGGCATGCCAAACCCAAGCTGTGGGGTACAGCAGTGAAGCTGATCAAAATGAGATACAGTGAGGAGAATTAGGAAAAAAAATAAAAATAAATAAAAAATAGAAGCATCATAATCAACACCAGGTGTAGGCCAATTAAACAGCCGTTCCCATGTGCTCACAGGAGGGCACTCACTCACAATTTACCCAAACAAATCCATGCTTAAAAACTCTCAGGAGTTTCACAGAAAAATCACATTTCTCTTCAGGGCTCTTTAAAAATATTTGAAAGCTCTTTCGTCTGTACACACCAGCTTTGCACACCAGAAACAGCTCCCTCTCAGCCCAGGAGAACCGATCAGCCTGGATTAAAGTGCTGGCAGATGCCTGTTCCTTACAAAGGAGCAAAAGAGTCCTTCTTCCCACAGCTCTCCTCCTTCAGCTACCCCTTCTAATCCTCCTCTGACTTTCTTCAAGGGGGTGTTGGCTTTTGGCTCATACTTTCAAAAGGCATCTTAGGGGCAGCTAGGTGCTCAAGTCTGATTTATTTATAGGATCCAGGCACTCAGCTCTCATGTGCCTTTGAAGCCCTCCAAGCCTCAGCACTATATGTATTCCAAGCAGAGTTTTCCCTCGCTGTCAAATTGTTTGATGTGTGAGAAGAAACACGTCAAACTGGACAGAGTTTTACTGTGTCACACCTGCTGCCTACCCTACTTCTATCCCGTCCACAGCAGCTATCCACATCTCAGCCTCTCCCGCCAAGAGAAACATGGTACCCGCAGACATCCATACCTGCTATCAAGCCAATCTCCACCAAAGTAATGATCTTCCCGCTTCTCTCTTGGGTGGATGAGAACTCCAGACCCACCTCACTTCCAATTCAGCAAATCAGCTGGTGTCACTTGAGTGTGGTCTCTACCATTTGTGCCAAAAATCCCTTTGGTTTGGTCTGCTGGAGCTAGCTACCTTGATTTGTCTGGTGGAAACAGGATAAATTCGGAGTTCACCCATGTCCATTATAACAATCACTAATTGCAAGATACCTTCAGTCCTCCAGTGCCTTCTCAAGATTCCCCATTTAGCTCTCATGGAGGGCACTCCAGGAAGCTTTTGCAATCTACAGGGAGAAAATTCATGGAATAGATCAGGAAACATGTAGCAAAGGATTTTGTAGGGTTTTATCTGTCTTTCTGCTCACCTTCCTGGCAAATACAAGTCTTAGTGTGACATGCAAAGGACTATAGCACCAGCAGCATCACAACAATCCACAGGACAATTCTGGAGTGCAGCCAGGTACATTTATTTTGTCCCACCTTGGGACAAAATAAGAACTATTTTAGGCTTATAAGGCACCTCTGTAGGAGTCAGGGTGAGGGAGAGGATTCTTCCATCCGCCATCCTGTTTTTCAGTTGATAAAATCCTCCTGTGTTGTCCTTTGTCAACTGCAGTTGAACCTTCTTCCCCTTACACTTCTACAACAATAAATCCCATCATCTCATGCTGACAATTGATTTTGCATGTGTAACTAACAGACATCACAGGAAAAGGGTAAAGTGTCATCCTCTGGGTCTAAACGTGAATTTCAAGGCTGCCTTCAGCTATAAACAGTTATTGATTATTCACTTGGAAAGTCAAAGGCAGAGAGGGATGAAGCTATATAAACCTTGGCAGGACACTGGCTATAGATGCTGGATTGTCTTCATCATGCTAGTCTGATGGCATCTGAGCACACGTTCATTTTTGACCTTGACCTTAAAATAACTGAAGGGGTCCAGGACCTCCCTGGATCCCATCACAGCAAAACAGCAGCTTTGACGGAGTGGAGTAGGAGATATACAAGCTCACCCCTCCTTGGATTCCTCCCGTTGTTTGTGGTCCTCAACAAAATTACAAAAGACAATCATCTGGCTGTTGTACTGCTTAATGCTGGTCGTCATCTCTGCTTGAGGTTGTTGATTGTCATCAGGAAGGCTGCGGCTGCCTCTGCCACTTAACATTAGGATTTAGCACATCAAATGTCATCATCTTTTTAGGTTTTTATTTTCAAGGGATTTCAGCTCTAGCTATATCATATGGGGGAGAAAGAATGTATGTTTAGCAGGAATGAAACTGCCTGGAAGCTCTCCTAAGGGTTTTAAATTTTAGAAACAATGCCAGATTAAAGAAGCAGTTCCCTGAACAGCAGAACCAGTGAAGCTGGGCACTTGATGGATTTATGTCTCAGGACTCAAAGCCCCTTTACATTTTCTGATACCTAATAAGGGTTGAGCTAGCACTGCAGCCTGGGGATATTATTAGGGCTCCTCCTCTCCTCCATCCATCTGTCTGTTTTCATGAAATCCAGAGCAATTTAAAATTTTTGACAGATTGACCCATCTGCCAAGTTGGTTTGATGTCAGCCAACAGGTTTGGAGGTCGTTATGTGGGGTCTGGTGGATGCTCAGACTCTATCACAGATATCTCAATTCCCTGGGAAACTAAGCTAAAACTCCTGGGTTCCGGCTCTACAACTCCTCACTGTGCCTACTCTTTCATAATAATAACACACAGTGAGCATGCCCGGCCCCTGCAAAATGCTAACACATTCAGCTTGTGCCAGGGCTGAATCCCTACCCATCCCACAAGCAAAATTCACTGTTAGCACCGTGCCAGATTCACAGAACACCCGATACTTTTACAGCTCAAGGAGGGTGATCCTTATGAGCTGAATCTGAAGGCATGCTCAGTAGGGCAGTCTCTGTCACTGGGGATGAGGGAGATGACAGATGTTGTATAAGGCCATGGCTGAAAGAGGAGAGAAGCAATATATATGTATATCTATCAAACAGTCTGGTTTGTGCAAGTAATAACACCAGAGATTAGATCAGTTTTACTAATGCTTATTTCTGCCATTTCCTTGTTGTTGTTGTTGTTGTTTATTTTATTTTATTCCCTTTGGCTTGGAGTATGTAAATAGACTGACTGCCTGCTTCTTGATTCTGTTTCCAAAAAGCACCTTTGCTTTGCATTGCTTTTGCCAGGGAAGAAAGTAATTGATGGGGTAAATCCAGTTATATATCTTTTTATTATTATTTGATGACAGCATTTCCATCATTGTTACGATTGATCAAGCCTTTAAATCCTGTTCAAAAAACTACATCTTTTCTCAGTTCCTGCCACTGCCCATGTATGTACTAGGAGTTCATATCCAGCAATTCTTTTCTCCTTCTTCCTGCCTATTCCTTTGACAGGGGCTGTCAGAAGAGGTTTCCATCTGCTTTCCAGAGCTGAGTAACTGGTTCATTATAAAGTCAACATGACAGGTTATGGAAAATAGAATGAACACCTTTCCATAACCACCGTATTTATGCAAAGAGAAATCAGTCTTCAGTGTGGCTGCTTATTTCTGCAGATGTCCCTGGGCTGGGAAAACAGCACAGACCAGAGACAGTAAAAGGATTTTTGTTGTCAGTGGTGTAGAAGATTGCAGCTTGAGGGAAAGAAAAAAAAAAAAAAAAAAGAAAGAAAGAAAAAGTCGGACATTAAAAAATAAAGCGCATGTTAGAAAAAATTCAGAAGATTAGAGAGAAAGTGTCTGATCTAAATGGGCAAGAGCAGTCCTGTCTTCAGACAGCTGTCTGTTTGCCTAGCTTTGAGTTTAGGATAATTGAGGTTTTGTCAGTCTGAAAGCCGTGGGAAAAAATATTGTAAAAATAGACAAGAGATGGAGAAGTTCTGAGACTCAGAGGTCTCCACTTGCAGGGATGAGGCTGTGGCAAGGTCAGGTTGGGATCCACTACCAGGTACTTCAATTAGAGACAGTTACATCTCTATCAGGAAGTGCCTTCCCTTTATTTTGTGGTTACATAGTACTGAGACATTTGCCTTGAAAAGGGTGGCTAAACAAATGTACTTCAGTGGGCTGGCTTGGAAAAACTTGGGGGGGAGGAGATAGAGAATTTATCTTTCTCTTCTCTTGGTAGCTTCTTGCTGCACCTTCTCATCTCTCTAAGGCAATATTGCAGTAACCACTGTAGGGCAAAGTCTGCAAGCAGCTTGAATCCATTTTGCTAGAGATGCAAAGGTTAATAAAACTCATTCTAAAATCATACACACAGCCCTGATTTGGAGACAGTATTCCCTCAGAGCAGACTTTGCTTAGATTTGAAGCCCCCTTGAATTGACAGGAGTCCACACATCCAACGAAAATTAGAGGTTAGAATCTAGCTAAGGAATGGTTTCCTTGCTTGCTTTGACACATCCTTCCAAACTCAGTGAGCAGAGAAGGTGCTATGAGGATTGCTTGTATTTTGCAGAAGTAGAGAAATGCTTAGCACCCAGCAAGATTGGTGCCCTAAACATGCTGAGCACAAACTCAGCCTGAAGATCCAGCTGCCTGCAGAGCACATCACACCCCTGCAACCAGGACCCTGGTTATCCAGAGGACCTGAAGTTCAACATACAGTGAAATCTCGATTTCACAGGGATTTCACAGCTGAAAATGCTCTCCCACTACAAATAAATACATACGAGTGAAATCCATGCATCAAGCACAATGCACACTTACAGGAGGATGCCACCAAACTGGGGGACTGGTTTGTGCACCCATCACAAAGTGAAACTGCAGTGGGAAATGCACAGCCCAGCAGGACAGCCCACATTTCAATAATGCCATCACATTTTTCTGGACCCATCTCAAGTTGTTTATATCTGAAATTGACACATTTTATTGGGTCTAAGTAGTATCATAAAAACAATAAAAAGCAGCTCTGACATTTTCTCCTCCCCTGCTGTCTCAGCTGCCACAGCCCTGACCTTCTCCTATCTGTGTACAGTCCATATTTCAAGAGAAAAGAACCTCAAAAACTTTTTTTTTTCTCTCTCCAATGTTTGCTTCTTCTTGCATTATTAGAAGACATTTTAGAGGGGGTAAAATGACCATAAAAAGTGATACTTCTTCAGCAACTCCAAAGTTTTACTTTATTAAAAAAAAAAAAAAGAAAAAAAAAAAAAAGAAAAAAAAAGTAAAAAGAGATCTTAACTATAAATAAATAAATAAATAGGAAATGTTTGAGGCAGGGACATTACCTATCTGAAGAAACCCAGTGTGGATGGCCCATGAAATTAGGCTTTTATCACTCCAGAACATGACTATCTTTATCACATAGACATGATCACACACAAAAGACTTTAGCTAGTGCATAGTAACTTCTAATTTTCCCTGTCCTAAATCCCTTAGGAATGGAGAAATCAGCTCTACCTGACCGTATCCATGTGCTTTAAAATCTATCAGGTACCACTTTAGTCTCTGATCACATCAGATAGTGTAAGTCAGACAAGGTTAGTGCTGGCAAGCAGGCACCGCCTGACCTCTGGAGTAATCTGAGGTGCAGAGAAAGGTAGTTATGCTTAGCAAGTGTCACTGCTTCTACTGGGTCTCCTACCCTCCAGCACAGCAAAAAGGGGTTCATGTCATGGTGAGCAATGGGTGGGCTAACAAAAAGGTCATCCATCCTGTGGTATATGGGAAAAGCAGTCATCTGACTCTCCCATTGCTGCACTCTCAGAAAATGATGGTTGCTCTCTACCTGTGACACTTTGGACCTGTTGCAACCCACTCGAGAGCCAGCACACAGGGTCAGAAAGCATGAGGTGATCCCAAGTGTTGTGTTGTGCCTGAACCAACAAGATCAGCTTTCTGCCTCCCTAAAATTGTATTTTCTCAGCTGGACACAGTTTTCTTCTTCACTCCCTCTCCTACATATATAACATAGTGAGAGAAACCTTGTTTGCTCTATCCCAAATGCATATGCGGACACACTTCAGAGGTTTATGAAGCAAGCCTTCCCATATCCAACCAGTAGGTCTGCTGGTAACATCTGTAAAACATTCTGAATAATTTTAAATAAAATATGTTGTGCACACACATACCGTCATTGTTTAATTCCTCTTAAACCTGATTCTTTGCATCAGGTTTGTTGCAGTCCCTGACAGAGACACCTGTGAAGGGTTAAAGCAATAATGCAAGGAGAATGCCTATAGGCAGCCAGTTCATTTCCCAGTATCAAAGATATTTATACTTTCTCTATGCCTGAGTTATTGTGATAAATATGTTGAGGTTGTATTATTAGTAAGATAGTTGCAATCTCATGGAACTACTTGCTGTAATACAGAATTCATGAGCTTCTGGCAACAGACTGCATTAAACCACTTAACAGAGGTCACTTCTCCAAAGTTTAGACATTTACATTCTAACCAGCAGCCTGGCTGCAAGCAGCGATTTATCCTCCACTACTCAGACACCAACCGGAGGCTGCTGGGGAGCTGAGGACGACAGCTCGGTGGCTGCACCACCTCCCGTTGACCCACAGGATGAAGCCGAGGGGAAGAGGGAGCTCGCACAGGCCTGAAAATGACATTTTATTCCTCTGCTTCAGCAAAATAATAAACTGCACCCACAAGGTTAGAAGAGCTATTTAATATGGCCTCAAAATAAATAAATAAATAAACAGAAGGAGCAAAGCAAAGTGGAGATGCTGTAAAGAAGCCACAGGTACTGAGACTTGCAAAGAATACATTAGCTTTTTCTTAAATCAGCATCTTCAAGGACTGCAGTGATAGCCAGTGCATCAGAAAGCAAGCCGAGAGTGCCACCTACTCCTTTGTAGACTAAGAGTGGGTCCTGAACCAGTTTCCTGAAACAAAAGCTCCCTTGGAAACCCACCTACATCCTGCTTGACTAGCAAAAGGAGCTAAGAAAGCAAGGGCATAAAAAGAGAGAGAGGCTCCATTTTGTTCATTCATTTCACAGGAAGACTCAAATGTGCACACAAATATACATGCACACTTCACTGGTCAAAGAAATGAAGACTACAGACTGATAGTTGCTTTGATGGCTTAACAAGAGATTGCATTTCTCTCTGCTAGCAGTTTTCGTTACCTGGGCGCTGCAAACACCCAGGCCAGCAGAGTCTGTTAGGTGGATGAGTTCCCCCGCGAAGAGCTCTGCCAGATGTGTCCCCTCCGGGTGCGACTGCTCACAGTCTGCATCCTGAGCATCATCCCCACACAGCCTCTGGCTGCAAGTCCTGAGCCTCCTCCAAAGCTGCAAAGATAGGATGCTTTTGCCAAAAAAAAAAAAAAAAAAAAAAGAGAGAGAGAGAGAAAGAGAGAGAAAATTATTTATTGGGGAAAGAAGATTTATGGGGAAAATTGTGGTAATAAATCACCATTTTAAAGTTTAGGGTGTTTTTGTGTGTGTTTTTTTTTTTTTTTTTTTAAAAAAAGATTAGTTCATAAAAATGCAACTGGTTAAATAATATTTTTTCTATTACATTAACACATTCTAAAAATGATTTTATTGGAACTAAAACATCTATAGCAGCTTGACCTATTTATCATTTTAACATATATCTATAGTCACAATAAATTTATTAAAATGTTATATCCCATAATCTGCCTGATCAAACTCAGATAAATCGTTGTACTTTGAAAATCTTGTTAACAAGCAATTAATCACAGCTCCTGAGTGCAGCAAAGAGCTAATTTTGATATTTACTTTTCTTGGTGCATAGGTAATGGGTGCTCCAGAGTTCTCAAGTACTCCTTGAGATCAGTAAAAGTCAGGTGTGATATGTAGAGATGCCTCCCTTCACCCAAAAAACACCTCATACAAATACCTGCGATTTCTATCATCCCTAAAATAAAATAAAATAAAATAAAATAATAATAAAAACAGAACATTTGCATTTTCCCTTGCATATTCTGACTTCCATAATCTATAGCCAACTACTTTATTGCCAGTATCTCACTTCCCAGCCTCACTTTGGTTTGAATACATCCAAGTCAATGGATAGCTTGTGTGTTCCTGATCAGTCTTCTCCAAACAACATACATACCAAAAATGCCAGTCTGGATAAGATATAAAAATATTATTTATTTCTAGGATTAAGTGATACTGTGGCAAGCAGGGCAAATCCCTATCACCTTAATCCCCAACTATTGCCACCAGGTTAACTCCTAGCTTAATACAATCATATTATTTAAGGCTTCTTTTTTTTTTTTTTTTTTTCTTTTTTCTCTCTCTCTCTCTTTTTTTTTTTTTTTTTAATAATGAAAACCACTCAGCAATCTCCTCTCTTTGTTCTAATACTGTAAATAATTGATCATACTGATAAAACACTTTGGCTGGACAAAAGCTAGTATCTTCAGAATCAATCAAAGTAACACGAAAGGGCTCAGCATGGAGCCAGTTTCACAGGGGCTATTAAACTATCATTGTGGTCTGGGCATTTGTTTGAATAAATTGTTTGTGTTTGTTATCATTTCTTAGTAAAACTAATTAAGGAACTAATTGATTGTTTTGTTGTTCTACTAATTAACTCCATATGGTGCACATCTCCATGGAGATACTGTATGAGTTATTGAAACTTCAGTGATTTAATGCGTCACTATTGGGTATGGGGACAATTCTTTAAATCTAAGCATAATTTCTCTTTAAGTCTCTTTTTCAGATGTACTTTCTAGCTTTTCTACTCTCTCTTTGGTTATAAATATCCTATGCATCCAACTGTACAAAACCAAGCCATTTGAAAGGCAAGCTGGGCAAAGATGGAGATGTGGACAATTACTGTGAGAGGGGTTTATTCTGTGCATAAACAAGAAAGATGGTGGTAACTTAGCTTCTTAAGTTCTTTCTTAGCTTCAGGCTAATGAGAGTAAAATCTTTGGGTTCCCTCAATCAGTAGTCAACCGAGCAAAGTGGGTTCTGTAAATCAGTCATTCAACTGTATCCCAGCTCTTGTTCCAGCTTCTAGAAGAATCATCCTCTATCAATGTTAAAAGCCAACAAAGACCAACACATAAATAAGTCCTTCAAAAAAAACCTCCTAAGTGCCCATCACTAAGATCAGGACATGTGCAAATAAGTCTCAGAAAAGCATTTAATGGTGTTATTTGTGTTATTCTGTGGGCAACTCCTGTTCCTGGGATTCAGAAGATACAGATTCAAATCCCACCTTTGTTACAGTCCTTCCATGAAATTTGTTCAGTAACTTTATACCTCAGTTCATTATCTAAGAAGAATGTTACCTCTTCTTTTCTCCTACCTTTCTTTATTTTGTCTGAGAAAAAAACTGAGTCAGGACATGTTTTATATTACATAAGTACAATCCACCACATAGTATCTCAGGACCCCAAGCACCAGTGTAGCAGAAATTATTCATGTTTCTTGGAGCAGGAAAGCTGATCCCATATGTCCCTGACTATTTTTACCCATTGTAATTCACAGCCTGATGCCTGCTATTGGGTCACAATGGTAAGAATTGAATCTGGGACCTCTGATTTTAAAAAGCATTAGGTTTGTCACTCAGTCAGCTCTAAAGTTTGAAGGTAGAGCCATCATTCTATCAGACTAAATTAGTGTAATTATCCTTTCTATTGAGGACACAGCAGCGGTTGCTAAGACAGCCCTGTGGCTAGTGCACACAGACTCAGGTTTTATGCACCAAACCAAGTACACTCTGAAAATTAGGTTCAAAAACTAATTTGTACTCCAAAGAATTTTTTTGGTGAATAAATAAACACAGCATGGGGTAAATATTCAGTGCTCTCTTTAGTGGCTGGCTTTGATGAAAGTGGATAAATCCCTTCAAATTTCATCTGTAGTTCAGTCTAATGATGATGAGAGACTGGACTGGACATAGAAGAATTGCCGTAGTATTTCAAGGTTTCAAGCTGTCTAGCTCAGATATAGAAGGCTGAGTGCATAAGCACCGTGTTAAAACGACTTCCCCGGGGTCTGCGCTTGATGATGTGAGAAAGCTTTTGAGTTCCAGTGATCCTGAAAGCCACACTGGCAGATGCTTTAACTTCCAGTAGTGACACCTATGTATGCAAAGAGGCAGACAAAAAGGCCTGGTCCATTGGGTTTGCAGTAAGGCACCTAGACAAAACACATATTTGTATTCTCACTCATGTCCTGAGCTAGAAAAGGAGCTAGATCCAGAATGATGCTAAAAACCTTGGTTAGATATCTCTGTAGCCTCAGTTTTCCCAGTGGTTGAGATATTTTTTCTCAAGTCCAGCCATTTGGGGAATTCTCTGAAAGCCGCAGCTCCTACAGCCAAGTGAGAATTTGGTTAAGGGGTTTTTTAGGCCTTTTTTCCTAAAGAAAAGGGGGGGATATGTATTCAGTCTGTGGATGTGTTCATCCCCTCACAACAATAATGGTGGAACATGTAGGCCATTTTCAAGCCATGTGGTCAGAAAGGTAAAGCACTCTAAAGCACACTGAACTCCTGTACATTTTGTGAAGATAGGTGGTTGATTTCTTCGAAAGAGACCTCTGCTTCCACAGAGGGAATATCTGGAATATGAGGCCTACTAAACTATTAGGTACCATAAAACACAAATATATCAGAGCCATTTCAAAACTCTCAGCTACAAGGCTTCAACAGGGACTCACAACAGGACATCAAAGAGACGCATACATGTGCTATGGCACCCTCAGTGCTGTGCCTTTCCAACTGTGTTCTCTTTTGTTTGCGGATAACTTTCTAATTCCTGTCATTGGAAGAAAAATAACAGTAGAAACTCAGAACAAAGTGCATTGTAAAAAATCAAAATTTTGAAACCAATGCTGAAAAATATTCTGGTCCATATATATATGTAGACACATATCTGTAAACAGAAAATCTGAGGCTTCTTAAGATAGATTTATGTTCTGCTTTAGGATTTGAAGGCCAGGGGCTGGCATTGATGGACCTTGTTTATTGCATTTATGAAAGCATTCATTCCTGAAGTTGCCATATTGTCCTGGACTACGAGGGGGGCGAGAGAGGAGCAAACACTACTCCTAATATGCACAGGGCTTGTCTCAGGCTGAGGTCTTCTCCAGTGCGCCTGCTTGTAATGAATGGAGACTACCACAAACTACTCCATCCCTAATTCCACCATAACTGAGTCTGCTTAAGTAGGGCAACGTCCAGATCCACCTGGACACTACCTGACACAGAGAGACAGAGAGAAAGAACTCCAAGGAATAGGAGAATATTTTTTTCTTTCTTGTACTCTTTAGTATTCAGCCCTGACCTATTTTAGCCTTAAGCGTTGCATTGTGACTGATGATTGCTCTCCTCTGGCCTTTGTTTTCAGCTTTCAGATTGTTGATGTATTACAGAAATGATGTTGTCTGAAGCACCTCGGCTGATCACCGAGGCAGCAATCAGCTCACCCTTCGATGAGCCATTGAGACAGTCAGGCGAACGGCCGCATTAGCCTGTCAATTTTGGCTCTTCGAACAGTTAGAACAATTTTGGTGAATTACAAGCAATAGAAAATCACTTTAGCTGCTCATTAGCTGGGAGACAGGAACGATGATAAATGCTGAGGGACTTTGAAAAGGCTTATGCACACACAGCCTCCTCCACAGCAAGGCCCATTTAACCCTGGTGTTGCTCAGAAAGTAGCAGTAGTTACAGGCCAGCTGCCTACTGGGCTCTGGCCATGGATTGGCAAAAAGCAATCCCTAGCAGAGGCCAAGGCTTCCAAAAGGAAGCATCTGTGGGATCTGAACCTCCATACCTTCCACTGGACCAGAAAGTAAGTCTGTCTCACTGTTGTAAGCAATAGACTGCTATCTTCTGTGCAAGCCAGTTAGCTAGCTATGGCAGGGGGAACACAAGCACAAAAGATTTTTGCAAGAACATGACACAAAGATGTTGTTTACCATGGTTTGATCTGTCCATTTGAAACATAGTGACTTCAGCAGGCTTATTTTATTCTATCCACACACATGACTCATTTTTAGATGCACAAAGCATACACTGGACAAAGGAGCAGAGAGGATCTATGGGAGTGATGCAACTGCATTGCTTAAGGTTGCTTTCTTACATGGAAGGAGACCACTGTAAATATTAACAAGGACTATAAAGGTCTCTTGGTGAAACTGTTTTGTGAGGACGCAAAGTCCTGTACGAGCACTGCAAGCTGCTGACAATGCAAGTAAGGGCATGTTGCAATGTCCTATACACAAGTTTTGGAGGTTTTGTATTCATAATTATAGGAAAGTAACTCAATCAAAGTTCTTGAACTGGCAGGGTCAGTCTAGGATCCTCTCACAGGTCATGCCGCTCAGATCCAAGAGGTGAATTACTAGATAAATAGGAGAGGATAGGATGGGGGAAAAAAAGGCAGTAGTAGAGGAAATTCTGACAATATAAATGTAAAGCTGTAATAACCTTACTAGTCAGACGCTCCTGAGTCACAATGGAAGCTGCTCAAATACCATGATGACAAACTTTGTGCAAGAACCTGAAAAGAAAACAAAAAGGATGCTACAGTGACTGTCTGGTTAATGAGGGGTTTTGGAGGTATGGATTCCAATTTCATCATGGGTATATAAGGCTGCTAAAGACATAATACTAATCTGGCCCCAATTTTGAATTGCAATACTTCGTGGTATTAACTTAAATAGATGATGTCCACAAGAGTGGCAACCACGAATGAGGCCAGCTTGGTCTACAAAGCACCAAGGATCAGTGATGAAGAAGCTTATTGTGAGGACTGAATAATCCAGATCTGGCCCTGAAATTCTGAGCATTCATAGACTGAACTGAACCCTCTGAGCACTTTATCTCTTGTCTGCTGCTATTTTAGGCAGCGTGCTGAAGGACTGGTTCCTCCCGCCATGTCATTGAGAATGACAAAGCCTCTCTACAGCATTCAGGAGAATTGGATGGATGAAGGACAGGCAGGACAAAGAAGCTGATATTTTGAGGAGTTTCCTTTATTCAGATCAGGTCTTTTAACTTGCCCTCATGCCTTTGTTCTGCTGATTTAATGATTCCTTCCTCCACGCCTCCCCTCTATTTCCATTTGTGTGGATCAACCACAGCAGCAGGAAACCCTTTAATTGGGCAAAAACAGTTGCTCAGCTGAAGGGGTCTGCAGGTAAAGGAACACATTCAGTGAGGTCCTTTCAGAATGCAGGAGAAGAAATTGCCATATCTTCTCTACTGGCATTAACAGGGACCATTTTCTACACCTTGGCTCTGGCTTCTCAGATAGCCGCATTGTTGTTCTGCCTCCCTCTTCATATCAGGGGAAGAAGGCTGGTGCAGCAAAGAAAGCTGGCCTGGGAACTCAGAGACCTCAGCTCACTTCCATTTTTCACCACAAGCTTTCTATCAGCCTCCCAGTAAGCTCCTTAAGTGCCACACTTGGGCATTGCTCTGCAATGTGCTGCAGTACAGAAGATGTAGGCAACTAAGTCCACTAACTTTCAGTTAAGCTTAAGCTCCTAATTCAATACATCACTGAATATGTCAGTTGGATATCTAAGTCACTCAAGCTGTATGATTTTCAGCAGAATCTCACATCTATTCCTTCACTAATCTGAACATTAAAGTGACTATTCACAGGCCACACTCTGAGTCATGGTGGTAACAGCATTTCTATACCAGGCTGGAGTAATGTGAGATTACTGTAGTGAAGCACCAAGGTATTTCAGTGAGGCATAAATAGCTCGGATCTGCAGTTCTGGGACTGTGGTCCAGTCTGTGGTTTGCAGCTGGTCTCTGTAATTACAGAGTATCACCATTCACAGAAAACATCTGTGCCACTTTTGCCACCAAAACAAAAGACCTCAGAAAACTGAGAAGCTCGTATAACTAAAAAAATAGACAACATCGTGTTTTAGAGATTGATATCTCCATGACAATCAGAAGTAAGGGAATGAGATACACCTGGAAGACAGACCTACCAGGGGACTTCACTAGCTGACACAGTGAAGCAACTGACAGATGGAGAAAAGTGATACACAAGATAACTTGATAACTCAGATAACTGATGGACTGAGACAACTCCATACTTTGGTTGATTAATACACTGAGGTGTCATAAAAAGAAGCAAACCTGACACAGTAGTCCATCTAATACAGTGATGTGACAGATGCATCAAGAATACTGATGTATCAGGACTATGAGATCTCCAGTTGAGCTGGTGCTCAAGCCCGTAATTGTTACTTACTGATTCTGCATTCAGATGGACAGAAGCTGGTAGGAGAATATCAAAACTTCCACTAAGACCTCTTTAAATAATAATTACTCCATAGCAGTGCTGTGAAATCTGTTATTAACCTGAGGCCAAAGGCCACTTTGTTAATCAGTCAGGGCTCATATTCTATCAAAAGAAGCTGGGACTGATTGCTGGCCTAATCACAGGGTGATAGCAACTGTCAGACGTGACATCTCTACTAGAATAAAAACAACCCTGAGGGCCCAACTCTGCTGCTGGGGTTACAGACAGTGGCTCTTCTGCACAGGGATTTTGGGGAGGACACAGCAAAGTGCCACTTCCATAACTCATAAGTGTGGGGGCCTAGGGGCTTTTGTTGGGACTTATCCCCTCCTCCGGTGCTTCACAGAGTAACAGCATAGGAAACCGAGCAATGAGTCTCCTCTTGTGAGCACACACTTTCAGTCAGATTACAGGGCCTGGTATCCTGTTTGTTACTGAGACCGTATGCTGAAAGCAGAAATTGGTGATGTGCTTCATCCCATCCAGATCCTTTGCCTTACACAGCCCAGATGAAATCCTCTCCTTCGCTGATGGACAGCAGAAACCTTATGCATAACTCAGGTTCCAGGCAATCTTTGCCAAAAAAAGGAAAAGCCTGTACAAGAGTGCAGAATGAGGTGGAAAGATGCAGGAGAGAAAAGCAAGAATAGAGTGCCTGAGAGCAAGTAAGGGACAGAGTTATTGAAAAGCAAGAAAAATGAAGGAATTGGATTGGGGGGAGGCTATTAAATTGTAACAGCACATAAACATGCATTTGGAGGAGGGAATGGCCTAGCTGGTCAATTATAAAGCAGCTTTTGCCCTTCAGCCAACATTATGCCATCTGCCCTGGGCGAGCTCCACCCCAGATTCATTGTCCAGGGACTGTGAAGGAAGCCACAGCAGCTCCAGGTTCTTTACTTTCAGCTGCTTTATTGAAATTCTCCCCATCTCTCCTCATCTTCTGCTTGTATTACTGGATTATTGAGTCTCATATTCATCTGTCTCTAAAAGATTAAACTGTCCCCTGGAAAAGGCCATCACGTCCTGGAGGAGGAGATCCCATTTCCACTCCAACCCCCAAGAAATAGAGTCTCTGGAAAGTTTTTCAGCTTGATAAGTTCCCATTGTTATAAGAAATCTTCTGGTTAGAAATGAGAGCAGAGCCTCAGTGACAAATGCTGCCAGGTTTCTATCCCCCATGACACAGAAACCACGTCTGAAAAGCAGGGAAAAGAGTGGAGAAATGAGGCATCACCACAGCCCCTGGCCAGCACAGCAGGGCCCAGCATCTTCACCAGCTCCATTGGGCAGGACTGGCTCACCAAGGTACAAATTGCAGAGAAGAAGGGATAAACACAGTTACCAGGCACAGATTGATGGGGGCTGCTTCCCATGGCTTTGTAAAAAAAGCAGCAGCAGGAACCTCACCTAGCATGTGTGGGGGTCACAAGGGCTTAGCCACACTGCTCATTCTGTCTCCCCAGGAGCTGACGCTTTAGCCATGCTTGTCTTGTAGCTCTGCACTCCTGACCTTGCCCTGAGACTGTCTCTGTAGCTTCCAATCTCTGCCTCCTGTTCAAAACAGCAATTTCCTTCCCATTGCTCAGGTCCAGTCCCTGTCAGTCATCTCCAACCTCTCTCTTCTCCCTCCCCTCCCAGCCTGCACAGAGACAGACCAAGCTGTGTATAAATCTGTGTGGTTTTATTATTTTTTATTATTTATTATTTTTATTTTATTATTATTATTTTCCCTTCTCAGATCCAGGCCTTTGCTCAAATTTGAACTAGCAGCTTCATCTTATCCCCGTTCTTGACAGCATCAACTTCATACCTTGTCCCTGGCCTGGCAGGAGTATTATCGAGATGCCACTGACACTACCTGCACCCTGCTGGCAATGATCCCTTCTCTGCCTGGTGGATCTCCACAGATTCTGAGCACTTCCAGGACCACAGCCAGTGCCCCTTTCCCAAAACCATTTCAACTGCTCACTGATGTTCCCACATCCATGCAGCGCAGGAGGCAGCGCCACTTCCCTTCCCCATGTGCACAACTCCAGCAAAGAGGGCAGCCCACCAGAAAGCCTGGGGTGTTCTTATGGTGTTCTCCATCTGCTTCACCAGCATACAGTGAGTCCAGAAGAAAAAAAAAAAAAAAAGGGAAAAAAAAGCTACCACCACAGCCTTCAAGCTGCACTTGAACTGTTCCTCTGCTATCAGTCTTCATGCCACGATAACATATGCAAAGCAACCCCCAGCCCTCACTGCTCCCCCACTATAAGCCACAAATCCAACTAATTAAAAGCCAGACTCATCCACATCGCAACGAACATCACGGTACATCTCTGCATTTGCTTGGAGCGAAATGCTAGGAGCGCACGACAGCAGGCTGTCGCTGTGACTTATTACTTTGTCATACTGTAAATATTATACAGGCCATATGGATTTTCAATACCTGAGCACCACACTGCCATTAATATCAAATGTAATAAGATATTATATGCATGACAATCACAGAAAGAAATTGCATAGCTCAGAAACTGCCTGGTGGAGCTATGCACGGTTTGGTTTTGCTATGAAAAAGTCAGAGGAAGCCATAATGAATCATTTAGCTGACGAATTTTATCTCTTTTTCTGTTTGCAAACTATCTGCTAGCAGATTGTCATTTTCTCAAATGTGTCCATTATTTGGAACTCGTCAGTGGACAATCACTTATGTGTCTAATCATGGGCCATTTCTGAAGGATTTGTTGTGGGCGTGCATTGCTCTCAACGTGAGATGATTTGAGCAATTCCCCGATCCCGCGCTGGGGCTCATCCCAACTGGATGAGAGGGCTTGGGAGCCACTGTGGATGGTAATGACTGTGCATTAGAGACCTGCTTAGAGTACCTTTGGCAATATTTGTTGAGGAGTAGCTAAAAGAGGATTTGTGCAGTACCTGGACTACTATTGCAAGAACGTGAGCAGAGCAGGGCTAGCTGGCTGCCAGAGGGGATTGGAAACACCAGTGGGCTTCTCTGACCTTGCTCCACACCACACAGCTCTGATGACCACAGCACTGAAATTACAGGCACAGTTTGCCCTTGTAAGCATTGAAACCACCCACCAAAGTCCACACAACACTGGTTGCTTTCCTGGCTAGTGAGACCAAGACAGTTTCTGCTATTATCTCCTAAATCCAGTGGACTTGGTGACTTGCTGAATTTAAGCCAGCAGGGCCAGTATGGAATTGGAGATGGAAAACCATCGCTTTGTCTCCTTAGGATATTAGCTCTTATTGAGATACATAAGTTGTAAGAACCTGACAGAAAACATCTTCCTTTCTATATCCTCCCTATTGCTCTCAAATGTCTACATAAGCTGATGGTAACACTGTGAGTATACGTAGTTTATGGGAAGCTTGCACTGACCATTAGCATAACAGACCCTGCTCCCTAGTGCTGAGTGTGATATGAATAGCTTACACACACTTTGTTAGAGATTTAATATAGTGCCTTTCACAAGAGTCAAAGCACAGCACCAGGCAGGAAAACAAGTCACTCACAAAGCACATGGATAACCTCATATAGCAAGAATGAAAGGAGATTAGACAGGGTGGGAAAACAATATAAAAGAGCTTGAGTTAAATTTTAAATGAGTTAATGAGCCTGTCTGAAGGGAAATCTCTACCAGGCTGCAGAGCAAAAGGCTCAAAATTTGGAATTTGAAACCAGGGACAGCATAGCCACCAAGGATACATGTGACAGTGAATACATAGGAAACCCGGTGTCTGAATGGTAGCAATAATGATCACAATGCTGGTTCGTTTTTAACAGGTGTCTCCTAGCTGTAGGTGTCAGAGGGATTTATAATGAATAGAGATTCTCCCCGTTCTACAGGTGGGAAACTGAGGCACAGAGTGATGGGGTGACTTGTGGCCAGATCATCACTGGGGAATCTAGAAAGAAAACACAGAACTGATGACACCCAGATCTGTTCATTCTCTGTGCCAACAGTTCCCAAAGTGGCCCTCAGACAACCTGTAACTCACAAGACTGAACTAAGTTGCCTTCTGAAGGAAAAACATAATATACAAATTGTTTTCATTTAAATATCTGACCTTTGAGAAACATTGGGGACTATAAACGCTCTGCAGTCCCAACTATGTTTGAGATGACTGAATTAAAGTATCCCATTTCTCAGCAGCACACAGAGGCAGTCAAACAAACAACTAACTTTCTACTTGCTTCAGATGGGTTCCTTTTGATTCCCTTACAGCTCTGGGCAGGTATGGGTGGCTCTGACTGATTTGTTCTCCTGGCAGAGCTGCAGGAGCAGGGAAGGGGGCACTGCGCAAACACACTCGTGTCTGCAGGAAAGGGGGAAAAAGAGAGAGAGAAATTGCCTTTTTGAAACCAGTTTCCCATGACAACGTTAGAATGGTACAAGATAAGGATAGTTCCCCCTCCATGAAATACAATAAAAATAAAATATAAAGAGAGAATGGCAACAAGGAAAAAGGCTTTTCAGTCATGTTAGAAAAGCTATTACAAGGAGGTGAGCAAGCCTCGCCGTGCCATGCGGAGCTGTATGCGGCTGCCCGCAGCACAGCCGGGTGCAGCTCAAGTGGTCTGGGCTCATCTCTAAATCTGAAGCTAAGGCCAAACTTGCAAATATTTACAAAGCTTTCAGTGAACCATTCGCTGTTGCCTGACTCCGTGAGATCTTGTTTTTCTTCTTTCTGACTCCACCTGTACGACCTCTTCAGCAGCCTTCATTTGAAACATCCAACAAATCAAACTTTTCTTTGACCATTTCTTTGGTCAGTGTGGTCCAACACACCCCTCTTGTTTTATTTGTTTTCTTCACTATTTTGTCTAAGTCTCACCTGCAGCATCACAAGGGAAAAGATCAGTGTGAAAAAAAATGCATGGTTCTTCTTAATTAAATCATAATAATTTCCAGAAACAAGGCCTGAAGAGGAAAAAAAAAAAAAAAAAAAAAAAAGGATCTGAAAATATCTGAAAAAATCTGAAAATTCAGGTCTGAGAAGAGCTGCAAATATCCCTTCCAATACATATAGGGAGCCTACAGGAAAGCTGGGGAGGTGTTCTGTTAGGGAATGTAATGATAAAACAAGGAGTAATGGCTTTAAACTAAAGGAGGGTAGATTTATACCAGATGTAAGGAAGAAATTCTTTACCCTGAGGGTGGTGAGGCCCTGGCCAGGCTGCATCAACCCTGGCAGTGCCCAAGGCCAGGCTGGATGGGACTGGAGGCAGCTGGGAGGGGTCCCTGCCCATGGCAGAGGGGCTGGAACTGGACGATTTTTAAGGTCCCGTCCAACCCAAACCATTCTGTGATTCTATGATTTTTATTTTTATTTTTTATTTTTTGGTATTGAAAGTTTCCAACCCTGTGCTTGCACTCCTGAAAAGCATTTTGATGGAAACCAAGGCAGAGGAGACAATTTCTACTGGGGAGATTTTAGGCTGGTAGAAATATGGAAGTAAAAGAAAACTCTTATAGGCTGAACCAATGCTCCCTGCCATCCCTTCTCAGCACCAATAAGGGTGTGACCATGCTTCTGCACTAAATGCCTAACAGTGCTGGATCTAAAACTTATTTGCATGTAATAAACTAATACAGCCAGCAATCAGCAGTCCTCCTGCAATGTGAGGGCTGGGATGGAGCCAGTGTGGGGCAGAGTTTCTGCTGGGGCTCAGTGAAATAAAAACAACTTCTGGAAATGTCTGATAAATAAAGGCAAAAAGATCTTAACAACTAAGTTAATACATGAATGAAATAACAATCTGGAGCTGGAAATGAAGCCCAGCTTTTGTAGCTCTGAAACAGGAGACATCGGAGACGGATTTATCTCAAAATGGAAAGACATGGAGTGACAGAACCTAAAAATAAAATCTCATTCTTAGCTGTGCTGAATAGTAAACGATTAGCAGCATCCAGTTGGAAACACCACTTGGGCTATGACAAATACACTGACAAAAATTCAGCCAAAAAAAAAGGAAGGAGGGATAAATTTTTACTCTGTCTGCATATAAACTAATGCTGAAACCAGTAGGAAGTGTCAGGAGACCCCTGAGCAGAGGTGAGGATACAGAACTGAGCTGTGCACAAAATTTCTTTAAAAATAATTGGAATAACTAACTGCCCAAGAGGAATGGCCTGAGCGATACGCACCACAAACAGTGAGAGCTGCAATAAACAGCTTAGAAACAACTCCAAGCTGAAAGCATCTTTCCCACAGGTTCAACAGCATGGATCTGAGGAAAACAGGAGCCTTGTAGCCCAGCTGGGAATCTGGCTAATCCCTGATCCTCCACACATTTACACAGAAGAGGAACTTGACACACAAGCCATCAAGGTTAAAACTGGCAATCAATAGTTAGCTGCCTAACTTAGATATTCATGTGATAATGAGAAAATTTACCTCTCCATGTGTCAATTTCCTCATATGTAAATGAAGAACTATGATTAGACACCACGATAATGACACTTGGGCAAACCATGGATACATTTTTAAATTAATTTCCTTCTGCAACTTACACCTGAAAGCTAATAGATGAATGGATTTAGCCTGGTTTAAGTGAGAGCTGAGTATGAGTTTTAAGAAAATACAGACTTGATTTTCAACATTTACACAAATTTGTTAACTACAGGGTTGGTGCTATCAGCAGCTTCTCTCATTTTCCACCCAGAAAAGCACAGAGCAGCTCCTACAGGACTCAGGTTACCACAGGAGTGGGGTTTGGAGCAAGCATCTGCTTTTAGGGGATTGTGACTGAAACAAACACATTTAAAGTGTTTCAAATTCCAATCTACAATACCCTGATACTTAAGAAATGTGCATAACATGCATTTGGAAAAACTGGCGCGTGGAAGGGTCAGCTCTCCAGTTCACCCTGAAGTGATACCACCTTTGGTAGTGGAGTGGGATCGCTATAGATAGACATTTGAAATGTGTTAAGCAGCAAGTTTCATACACTCTCAAAAATATGCTTGCTGCAGGACCAGATTTTAAGAGACAGCGTGCAGAAACCATCTTCTAGCTCATTGTGGAGGTATATGAACAACAAACATTTGTAATAATACACACAAGACAACATGTTGTGCCATTATCAGCCACTGAAATCCTGTTTCCTGCACTAACATTTCTAATTAATTACCAATATACATTACAGAGCAAGAAAGCCTCTTACTAGAAAAGGTCACACTTCCTGCCACTTCATTTCACCCTGCCTGCCTGGCTAGGAATATTCACCACCTATCACAGCATCAAATGAGTTCCTACCCGTGTCATATTATTTACAAAACCTTTCACACAGCTCCAATACGCCAGGACTGCGAGTGATAATAAACTCTATTCTGACATATCAACAGCTCAAGGAAATTTTCTATTGCAATTTTCAACACAAAATGAAACATCCTAGCAGGAGCCAAAGCTGGAGGAATCTGTTCCGAGAGGAATGATTTCAGGTAATTTATCATTATGAAATGAAAATGCAAAAGCCACTGAAGTCTTCAGAAACGATACAATGCTGTAAAGTCCATGATCAGTGAGGGTTTATATTCAGCAGTACTTGGTCCAATAAACATAGAGAAACTAAATCACCCTTCATATATTACGGTTACCTTTCAGGGCATTAGACAGGGAACTTTTCATTGCAGCCAGGACATAGTGCAACTTGCATGACATTTCTTTCCCGAGTTTCCCTCCGCTGTTAATAATGAGAATAGTAAACTGGAAACTGAACAGTATATGTGGGGTTAAATGAGATATTGAACTACTGCCCTCAAAGTCCTGTCCATCAGACTTGCTAATAGTATGTGTCTGTGTGTCTGGGGCTTTGCTGAATGCAAACACAGTTGACAAAAGTGAACAGAAATTGACAAATGTTTTCAGAAACTGTAAATTGGTCAAAAAGTGTAGTCCCAGGAGGAAGAACTTCCAAAAGCTGTGTAATGAACCTGTATAATGTATCTTTGAATTTCTGTGAGCAAAACAGAAGGTCTTCTAGGCTTGAATAAAACATTTCTGTTTGACCTTAGTGTGAAATATATTGCTTTCTTAAACAGGGAATTCAAGATACAAACCCAAAGCTTTCCTGTAGAGCTCTAATCAGGACTCTGTGTACTGCCGAGCTGGTGGACTTCCTGACACAAACAAGTCTAACTTGGACTTTGCAGCTCACATGGCCATGCCCAAGAAATGCTACTTGAACTCCAGGTGAGCAGCAGAAGTCTCCTAATGCAGGGGGAACTGTTTCAAATGCAGCTTAGTGGGAAGAAGAGCATGTTAGATCAGAACAGCAGATGGGTTTTGGGAATGCTGACGGAAAGGTACACAGAAAAGGCAGCATGAGGATACCAAACTAAAACAAACAAACAAACCACCCAAGGCTGTTGCATGCCAAAAGTAATGTGCCAGAATAGTCCTGCATAGAAGGCTAGAATTGCAGAAGTCATGGCAAGTCTGGCTTGAGGTTGAGGGAAGTGAAATTGCCACCTCTCCAACTTGTACTCCACCCCATCCATCTGTAACGGTGCTATTAATCTCACTTATGTGCTCAGATACCTGCTGCTTGATGACTGGGGAAAAAAAAAAAAAAAAAAGCAGGGGGTCACTCAAATGGTTCTTTAAGAAAATTTCCCTAGACCAGACAGAGTTGAGAACTGAGTTATATTTAAGAAGATTTTATACCATAAGACTGACGGTTCATTGGTCTGATTATGGGCAGTTTTGAACCTCATAAGCCTGGTAAACATCAGGCTCCTTGAGACTTGCTGAGTGTATCTAAGTAGAAATGATGCCTTTCCATCAAAAATGTTTGTGTTTGTGCTGAGACTGACAATCTGTAAGCGGGGCAGCAGACAACAGGAATGATGCAGAGAGCACAGTGTGCTGCATGATGGTCCTTGTTCTCTTTGCACAAGCAGAAGGCAGGGGCAGACACATCTGTCTGTCTTGCATCAGGTAGAGTACACTGCCCGCCGTCAGCCCCTGCCTTGCTACCACCACACCCCTCAATGCCCCATTTTTTTCTCCACCAACACTGACCCATCTGTTAGACACAGAGCTGCAGCTGCAAGAGGTCTTACAAAGTACAACCATCACCTGCCAGCTGCTATGGGAAAACGTTACCCCAAGGAGATGAGAGAGGCATACCTGAGGACTGGGTGCACACCCCAGTGTGGTACATCAACCCAGCAACTCGCAGCAATTAAATATTTTAAAGATGAAAAGAGATGCATAGCTTGGCTGAAGGCAGTTAGAAAAAAAAAAAAAAAAAAAAAAAAAAAAAAAAAAAAAAAAAAAAAAAAGGACAGACACTCTGATCCCCAGCTAGTTGTATTAGAGGAAAAAATCCAAAATCCTCACTGGAGCTTGTTGGACTTTCACTCTTTAGTTTCATGCTTGGAAGTTCAGGTCTGGCATTCACAGCACACTAAAAGAGGATTTTCAGCTTATTGGCTCCCACGGATCCCTGAAAAAGGTGTGATGGCACAGTTGTCCTGCCTCCACTGGTACCCAGCAGCATCTCAGAAAGTTAAAATGATGTTCCAGAGACAGAGAGAGGGAGAAGACCTGGCAGTCAGGCGTGCTGCAAGTTAATTCAGATTAACTCAGATGATACACCTTAGGACAGAAAAAAATGTGTTTCTTTCACTCTGTGTCTCATGCAGATGAAGGGTAATACATATGGAACTTGTTTTTCAGCAGCAACTTGGGAAGTAGTCGAAGTTTTAAATCTAGGGCAAGTAAATCAAGCAGAAATGCAGAGAAAGGACACGTAAGTTGTAGTTGTCCTTCTCTATCACTGAGCAAGCGAGCTGCAGGAGGTCAGAGCACCATGGTGCATCTTTGGCGAGCAGCCTCTGCTACCTGGGAAAACAGTTCAAGGGAATTTGGAGCAATCTAATCATGTGTGGCAAGAACAGAAAGCTAGGAAGAAACCACTGGGTTTTGGAGTTTGTCTGACTTTGCTCTGCCTTTCCTAGTGCAGGCAGCAAGGGCAGCATCTGACCAGGAGAAAAAAAAAGATGGTGCTGAATGGGTGAGATGGAAATGTCACAGTTTAACTGTCTGAAAGTCTTGGAAATGTTATTCATATCCCCCAACTATCGAATGTTGAGATATTTAAATAAAAAGCCATTAACTTCTATTTTCCGGATGCTATTCATTGCTCTCTGCACCAAAACTCTGATTGTACTCAGTAGGGGATCTTCTGGTATGACAAATAACTAAAACAGCCAGGATTTCAGTTATTATGGGTCAGTTCTGAAAGGAAAAGCTGTTTTTAGAAGGAAATGTGCTTACACAAGCTGCTAGACTAAACTATCACAAATTAAAGTAAAATTAAAAAAAAAAAAAAATCGAAACACCACTCTTTCTGCAGCCTTGAAAAGCTTGCCTAATTTTTTTTTAAATACTTTTATAAAAGTATATTCCATTTTAGCTGGTTCAGCTGGTCCAGGAGCACAGCAAGGGCTGATTTAAATTATGCTAAGCTCCACACATCTCACAAGAATGCCTTCACTTGGAAGATCTCCACTGGTTTTGCAAACATTGAAAGCACTCGTGGGTCACCAAGTTAATCTGAATCGAAATTACTAGAGGATACATCTGTATGCTGAAGGGAGAGCTGGAGGGGTCTGGCTGCTGATGCTGTCCCTTTAGTGCTACTAGACTCTGCATTTCTCTCCCTTTAACTGGTCATCCTCCGGTGGTATAAAGCTAGAGTGGCAGGTATTCCCACTCCCAATGGAAAAGAAATGCAGGAAGTCATTTTCCTCAGCTGAAAGCTGCTGGAAAGGAGGGTTCATTCTTCAGTGAAGTCAGGTATGGCTTCCTTTTTTTTTTTTCCTTCTTCTTTTTTTCCTGTGTTTACCAGACTTGAGAGCCTCAATGGGAGCAGCTCAAAAGGCCCAAGAAAATACTAATACAAAAAGAAAAAAAAAAAAAAAAAAAAAAAAAAAAAAAAAAAAAAAGCTACAGCTCTATTTCAGCAATTCTGAAGAGAGAGACTGAGAGGACAGACACAATCTCAGGGAACTTCAGTGGGTTGCGGGGAGGTGAAGCACACTGAAAGAAAATCAGGAAATATTTGAGCAAATACTGCCACAGCACCAGCCCCTCCTGCCTATTTCCACTCACTGCCTGCGAGCTGGGAGCATCTGTCCACATCTCCCTGTGCCAGAAGGATTACCACAAAGAGGAATTTACATTCTGTCAATTAAAACACCATCAAGCTAAGGATTAAAGTCACAAACACATGAATTAGAGATGGTGCCACAGGACTCTACCTATCTATCTTTAATGACATTTCTGGGTGCATGCTATAGAAACATTAAAGGTGCCTTTAATCTGCTGAATTTCCATGCATAGCATTTACTTATAGGGGTGGCCAGTGAGCTGCCAACAAGAAGAAGGCAAGCAAAAAACTACTGGCATGTCCCCCTCACAGAATGTATGCGCAAGTGGTAATTGCCATCGCTTAAACTGAAACATTCATAAAGTGTTGGATTTTACTGTGACTGTCACTAAAGCACTGCCCTCAAACCTTGCAAAAAGTGCGTGGTTGTAGGATCAAAATTAAAGCTGGCAAAACTTATCTGGTCCTTACCCCACACCAAGCAGGAGTCAGGCTGCTGTGCATTCCCCTGGCATTGGGTAGAGGACTAAACACTAACATTTACTCCATTAATCCATGTTAAATTGTAGCTTCAGGTCAAAGCTTGTGACAATGAGGATGCAAGCTATAAAAGGTTTGCAAAATGTACCCCCAAAAACTGCCTGATCATGTAAAATGAGCTGGTGATGAAGGAATGGGCTCAGGCTGTGCCAGATTGCCCATCAGGAGATGAATGTACCAGTAGCTGCATGTTTTATGGCCTGAGTTAACCCTGCTGTGGTTTACATTGAATCAAGGTGGAGCAGATGGCAGGAGTATTTCCACGTTAGTAACCATGCCACATTTCCAGTTCAAATGGCAGCACTTGGCTCCGATAGCAAGAAACAAGCAAAGAAGTTTGAGTTATTCTGTATTCCAGTGCAGAAGGACCAAAACATTTTGATTTCAGAGTATGTTACCTTCTGGGTATATTCACTGCACAAAATGGCCTTTCTTCCCTGATGACTGTGATGGCAGGCGGCACAAAAATGCAATGGAAAAGAATAAGAATGGCACATTTTGTCTCATAACTGTCCTCACATCACATGCTTGGGAAAGAGAAGAGCATTGTAGAAAAGTCAGTGCTGGAGCTTGAAGAAATAAACAAACAAAAGTTTAACCCCTGAATCTGCAGCCAGCTGCCTTTGCAGTATTCAGAACTTTAAACAGAGAAACAACTCTTCCTTTGGCATCTTATATTCATTGTAAATTTTTGTGGGGAAGGAGCTGTGAACACTTTGTGTACTCTGATCAGGAGCAGCATCACTAGTTGCTAGCTTAATAGTCAATAATAAATGAAAGTGTGAGCTTGTGAGTGCCGGGGTTTATTCCCTGGGCTTTGCAAGCTAGCACGGTGGAGTATTTTTCAACCCACTGGCCCCCAGGCTTCACTGAGCTGTGGCTTCTGCAGGAACAAATGGAGTCTGGTTACAGTTAGGGAAGATTATTACAATTTGATTATAGGCTTGGCTCTGATGGTTCACTCCGTGCTACCGAGAGACGAGAAAGAGTACAATCCCTGTCCTCTGGAGACTGCAATACAAATGAGGAGAGAGAAGATAGGAAACCCACAGCGGAGAAAATGGAAAAGGCTGCAGACTCAGGGTCATTTGTCTGTATATTTTGATAATGATGAAGTGGCAGCAGTTTTCCCAGCAAAGGTCAAAATTTGTGCATTTCAGAGAAGAGAGGCAAAGGAGTTTTGTACTTCTTCAGCCAAGCTTATCTTTAATCTGCAGCACCTCCATTTATCCCGGTGAATCTACTCCTCTTACTTAATTTGAGTATAGGCTTCAGCCCTTGGTTGGAAGGGGCGACAGGTACAGAGATGTACCACAGGAATGAGTTCAGAACCAAGGCAGGAGGAGAAGTGAGCAATTACCATGCACTGAGCACTGGCACCGTAACTGAGCTGTGAGCAGGCCCTGCCACCACAAGGAGTCCTGTCAGCACTATTCTTCTCCTCTCTCTCTCTCTCCCGTGTCCCTCATCCAGCATTTATGGGACTCTTCCCTCCCTCTGAGCTCTTCTTAGATTTGGTCTTTGGGTTTCCTCCACCATTAGTACTTCTGTGATGTTTGCACTAAGATCTAATGCACATCTACTCTTCCTGGAGTCCTGCAGATCTTTAGTCATAGAATCACTGAACAGTTTTGGTTGGAAGGGACCATAAAGATCGTCCTGTCCCAACCCCCTGCCATGGCCAGGGACCCCTCCCAGCAGCCCAGGCTGCCCCCAGCCCCATCCAGCCTGGCTTTGGGTGGTTTAAAGGTTAAAGCTTGAGTCCAAGCCCACATGAGGTTGGTCCTTCTAGATCTTTCCAGCAATAAATCATGAGGCTTTATACTATACAGAACACATTCCAAATGTCTCCCTACAAACAAGTCAAAACTCAGTGTTTTTATTCCCTCTAAGCCCTGAGCTGTTATCTCTGCCTCTTCCTCATTTCTAACAATTGCAGCAATGAAACTCCATAAACACAGGTGCCACTATGGGGAGGAACAAGAGCGTCTTCCCCTTGGTTTCTTCTCTGCTTTACCATTGCACTCCTGACACAGCTGTGAGCTGCCTGCCAGTTTTCCCCAGCCATTCTTCCCCGGCCGTGGCTGCACCACCACCCCAGAGCCCTCTGTGGCTGTGATGAATGAGCCGCTGCCTGCTGGTGAGAGGCAAACATCTCTGAACTCCCCACTGCTTTTACGAGCGCCGAGCTCAACAGCAAGCCCAATCTACAGGCAAAAGCAAAGCAACTAAACAGCAAGCTCCCCACTGCTGCAACTGCTAATGAGCCACTTAGTTGGCACGAGCCCTCCCGCTGGCCATGGCTGAGCCCCTTGCTGCCAGCTCCTGGCTGCCAGGCACGGGGACAGGGAGAGCCGCGTAGTGGGGACAGGCCAGCACTGCACACACGAGGCCTTTGCAGCCTCAGCCAAGGGTAAAAGCTGGCATTTTGCAGCCGTTTCTACAGGGACCTAAAGGAAATGGATATTTATTTCTCTTTCTTCCTTCTTGCTCCATCAGGAAGAAATCCTAATGAGCTCTTTGCTCCAGAAGCTCATTGCTGGTTTCATTTTTGCACAGCAAGACTGACTTGCGGAGCTGAAGCAAAGTTCATGGCATCCATTTTGCTCCTAAGCACCTCCTAAACTGGCTTACACCAGACCAGGACACTTTGTGGCAATAAGTAATACCACACATCTCAAGAAAGAACAGCTATTTACCTTCCTCCTTTTAAGCCAGACTTTTACAGCAATGGGGTTTTAACATCTTTGAAGTTGCTGGCCCCTATGTGTGGCAGAGAGCTTGTTCCTAGCTGCTGTTGCCTGGAAAAAGATGTGAACGTGAAGCTTAAGAGACTAACACCAAGTGACCTTGCAGTATTACACAGCCCTGCTAGGGGAGGATGTGAGTCTGGCACCCCTGCCCTTCTGTTCTGCATAAAATTTATCTTTAAACAATGGTTACGGGCCAAATTAAATCATGTGGAAAACACACTCCAGCCCCCTCACTGCATTTCTGAATGGTGTTGCACTGAGGCACCACAAAATTCAGTGGAGTTACACCCCTTTCCATCCATGAGATCCACAGAGCTTGGATCCACTTGTACTAATAAAGGCAGTCAAGCTGCAGCCATTTACACCACTGTTGTTTTTGGCTTCCTACATCGACATTAGTTCTTGCTACAGCGTTCCATGATATTAGGTGCTTTTCTCAAGCAATGAGTGATGAAGACACTTATAGTGAACTTTATAGCACTTCAGTTGACAATTTTCTGGGTTGAATGTGCATCTCCCTCATAGCAGAGGTCTCTGCACCACAGATGGTGTTTTACATATAGCAGTAAAATGACATAGTTGGAGCTGCAGCATATGTGCCTTTGCTGTGTCTCCGTATCCCATGCAAGTCCACTGGGCTTCCAGCTAGCTCCCATTTTGCATACCTCAGCTTAACATTCAGCAGAGGCAGATGGGATGCTGGCCTCTAGTTCTTGCTTCAATTGGTAAAAAAGATTGCGGTATTAAAGTGGAGAAAAAGAAAATGAACAGGACCTTGCTCATGAACGTTTTAATGTTTCCCTCCTCTATGAAGACACAGCTTTGTAACGTTATAAAATTACTATCTCTTTCCCAGTCCACCCTAGGAATAAATTGGCAGTGCTCACTTTCCTGGGCTTCCATTTAAGAGAACCTTACGGGTGTTTTAAGCTTGTGAAATATTTCCCACCTGATTCATTGAGGGATTATTATTAAAGTGAATTTAGCACTGACTAAAGCTCCTGGATTGTCAGTCCTGGGAACCTGATGTTCTTTTCAGCTACAAACTATTACAACAGGGACAGAGGAAGATTGCCTCTGTGAGGTGCTCATCAGCCCACTCAGCCTGGCCTCAGCCGGGAGGAAAAGCAGAAGGCCATTTCTCCTGTCCACTCATGCACTGCCTTCTCCATCAGCCCTTTCTGCTATGGTGAAGAGAGCTGACTTTCTGCTTTCTTTGCCCTGCAGATCACAAAGGAAGGTGTTGTCTCACCTGACAGTGCCTGAGGGGCAGTGCTGCAGAGGTCTGTGGCAGAGTCAGGTCATGAGCCCTGATCCAAGAGGGTCTGGGAGATAGCACCAGAGAGTGATCCTCAGAGGCAATCACAGCAGAAAATCAGAGAGAGAGAGATCAAGATATAAAACTTGTTGGCCTGGCTTAATCTCTAATAAAAATGATCTGGGCTTACACATAGATAGAAAACACACCAGAAATGGTCTGAAGGGAGCTTGGGGAGATGTGAGCAAGGTCATAACTCAAAGGTACCTTCTAGCTGGGCTGGGTGCCACTGTGGGATGGTCTCCACAGTCTCTTTCCTGTTTCTTCCAAACCATCCTTGCTCCCTTGATACCACCAAAAGGAAATAGTGTTTCCTCCTTGGTAGAGAGCAAGGCATTAAATTCTTCCCAGAGCAGCCATCTGCCTGAGGATCGACATTTTCAAATAACCCACAGGTCACACTCCTGATGTCTTTAACAGTGCCTTTGCAAAGCTGCAGCGAAGAATATATCCAGCGTAACCCTATCATGCCTCTCCTTGACAAGCCTTTGTTTCCACTAAAACCCCTAGAGATGAAGCACTGCCAAATCCCTCCCTTGCACAGACAGGTAGAGAGGAGGTGTGCTTGCTGGCATGTCCAGCTTTCAAGCCACTCCCCACCTCTCCTGCACTGCCAGGGTGGTAGATGTGTTTCTGGAGTGCCTATCTCCCAGACTTGTCATCCTTCTGATATAGAGACTCACCTCGTTTTGCTCCTACCTTCATTTTTAAGGGTGACATAGTAGGGGGTATAAAAAATACTAATGCTCTGTATTCCTCTGTATTTTCAGATGACTGCACAGACTATTTTAGTTCACACTAAAATATTCTTGAGGAGGAAGCTGAACTTTCCTCTCCCTTTATTTTTGATTCCCTCAGAGAATTAAGATGCAGCTGAGTTGATACAATGCCATGAGCTCTTGGCACTATCATCTCACAATGTTTGGCATTTTAATCTTAAAACTCCAGCTTCCAGAGCCATGAAGACTCAACTACCAAAAGCAAGGAAGACAATGTGAATACCTCCCCCTTTTCATTGAGAAGAAAAACTTGAAAATTGCAACCTTGTGCCCCCTCCAGGCTTTAAAAAAAAAAAATAAATTAAATTAAAAATTAAAGCAAACTTCCAGACATTTTCCTTTCTTCATTAAAAGAAGAAAAAATGAATTAAAAAAAAAAAAAACTTTGAAAAAAAAAAAAAAAGAAAAAGAAAAAGATTTTGGAGCCAATCTTGTGATTTCTAGAAGCACTGCCTCATGGTTCCTGAATGTTCAAGGTTGGCAACACCGACCCTACCCTATATTCCAGGAGCACATGACAAGGAGACTTGCTATATCAGCTAACTTGTAAACACTGTAAACTGTCTGTATTTATGTTGAATAATCACTTTTGCAGGGCAAGCAAAAAACAGAGCTCATAGCACTAAAAAAAAAAAAAAAGAAAGAAAGCCTGAAATCAATACACCCTTAGTTCTCTTGTCTCAGCAAAAGGAGAGTCTCAGGAAGCTTTTTAACCCTTTCAGACTTTGAAAAGAAGGACAAAAAATGGGCTGAACAGGCCAGCCTCTGCCTTGTCACACTTGTTAACATCACCACTCTGATCTGATTCAAGATGTTGTGACAACAGCCTAAGCCCATGTCCAATGAATATTTTAAAATATGGGACATGTATGGTAAAATATTAAGGCCCACAGCAAGTCTAACGAAGCGGTGCGGTGCCTGGGTGGAGATGAGCCCTGGGGAGCCAAATCCTCACCGTGCTGGAGGCCAGAGATGCTGCAGTCCTCCCCATGGCACCCGTGCCTTGCCTGATGCATTGTTTAACAGGAACAGCAGCCCCACCAACGTGGCCAAAACATCAGCCAAGCTCTCTCGTGGGCCTGCCCTCTGCCCTCATCCTACTGCCTGCACTGATGGTAAGCAAATGCATCACATTTTATACGGATAAGTCTTCTTGACACAAATGACCCAGGAAAGCTTTACATCTGCATCACAGGCTTTCTCTGTCCCCCCTGGATGCTCCCCAGTCCCCAGAAGATCCCAGAGCCTTCTGGTGCTTCACGCTGAGGAAATCAGGCTAAGATTGCCAGCTCAGCTCCCTCACTCTTAACATATGCAGGTAGCGCTACTGGTCCGTGTGATGTCACCCCAGAATTAACATGCTGATTAACAGCTGGCTTCCTGCCATTCTAATAGGCTCTAAATACCTCTCCTAGGAGCTCCTAAAAGGAATTGGATTTTGGAAGGGGTGGGAGAGGATATTTTGTATTCATGGGGTCTTCTTCATACCCATAGGATGTTCGGTAATTCTCAGTAATTGTCCTATATTCTGGTTTTAAAGCTCGTTGTTTTCAAAAAGCAGTTCATTGGCAGATGCTCTTGCAGTCTCCATCCCCCATTCCTGGCTCCCCCTTTCCCCCCTTGAATTATTGATCTTTAGCCAGAACAGGATTTGTTTTCATTATACGTGAGCTGCAATCACCACAGATATTAGTGTAAACTCCTGGCAGCAGATTGATTAGTTCCTTGCATAAGGAAGCAGGGGGTCCCTCCCACAGCTTTATCAGGGATCCCCAGAGCCAGTTATTCTTTACAGGACACAAAAATGGAAATTAGATTTCAGTTAAATACATCAGAAATTAGATTAGATGTTATTACTTCAAAAAGTCGAGCTCAAGAGAGCAGCGCACCTCAAAAGATTTTACAAAAAGATTTTGTATAGAAATATCAGTAGCATCACTCCTTGCTTCAGTGATTTCCAAGGGGAAAAACTTGAATTTCTCTTCCCACTACTCATGACCAACAGGTCTAAGAACAATCCTCCTCAGCAGGGTGCAAAAATACACTGCAATAACGATAAAAATCCACTCTCCCTTGGGAATTGGAACAGCAAAAAGTAAGTCTGTGGTCTCCACAGCTCAGGAGCATTGCCGGTGCGGATCTTTGCTTGTTGTGAGCAAGGAGCTAGAGACTGAAAGCTGGTTTGGGAGAGGGTTTCTGCCATTGGGACCCAACACAGCTGGTATATTATGAAACATCAGGATAGCAATGCATCCATCTAGAAGGTGCTAAATAGTCTCTCCAGCAGTCACTGACATCTGTGACCAGAGGATCCCTATGAATGTGCCGCAAGGCCACAAAAGCCTTCCCCACACCACAGCACGTGCAGGGATCAGGAACACCACGAGCACTGGCAGCACTGATAGCAATGGCCAGGCAGCACTGCCCCACAGGGCACCTGATGTAGCACATCACATTTGTACAAGACATCGTGTGTGGAGCTTGCACTTGTGAGAGATGTGCTGGGACGCTACTGCTGAAAGTTTCCAAAGAAAAATGTGACATGGGGTCTATAAAGGAATAGATTGGCACCCACCTGGGTGAGTCTAACAGCAATAAACAACAAAAATTGTTCTTTTTTACTATGGAAAATTTGGAGTTTTGAGATCATCACTTATTGGTAGAAGACTTAACCAATTTTCATTCTGTTCTTAGCTAGTCCACAGAGTCACTGTCTGACCTTAGCCAAATCAAGCAAGTCTCTCATCAACTTGTATCTTGATTAACACTTTTCTTTTGGCTTGGATGAGTAGAGTCTTGGCAATCCCTATTGATTCAAAATGCTGTTGCAAAGGTCAATTTCCTTACTCACCACTGTGAACCCTTCATGCTTGCTCCTGTTACCATCCCCTAGATACCTCCTATCTATCACCCCTAACACAAATAACTTGTTTCCATTTCAAACCTTTTGTTGACTGTCAGACTAAATAGAGATAAGATAAGCCCTAATTACACTCGTTATTTTAGATAGATTTGATTCCATCCAATCACACTCGAATTATTACAGAAAGCTGCAGGTTTATTTAAGTAGAAATTAAGCAATACAGTTAACATTTCTATTATGAGGACTCTTGCAAACAACTTGGTAATAGGCTGTTAGCACTTTTATATTCATAGCCTCTTTGGCCTGGAAGAAGAAGATGATTAACATATGTAAAAGCTCCAAATGATCAGCATCCTTGATGCTGATCCAAAGAACCTCCAAAGAGCCATTCCTCAGACACGTCCTTTTATAACCCAAACCATTTCATTTACATATTAATTTACATATGTCCCACAACACTTTAAAAGTTTCTTGTTCGATAGGTTCAATAGCAATTCATTTACATTTATCTCACTTCCACATTTGTAACATCATTAGAGTCACAATGAGTTTAAAATACTGTAACAAAATCCTTGGTGTCAGAACAGCCCCACCTCAGAAATGTCTTATTAAAATTCCTCATCACCCAGTCTCAAAACATCTTCTAATCATATTCCAGTGCAACAAATTAGCAAGTCACAAGGTTGTAGCTCACGTTATCCAATTAAATGAAAATGAAGGACTTTAGCTCAAAGACAAATTATTCCTACTGCTGTTTTCAGCCAGCTTGGCTTTCCATTTCTGGTCTCTTTCTGTCTCCACAACTACCAAGAAATGTCCTGCTAGCAGTAAAGGCACATTAATGCCAAAGCAAGTTTCCTGAATGCCCCATTGTTCCTTGCCTCCCATGGACATTGTTGCCTCCTGCAAAGATGACCCCACAGCCCCACATCATACAGATTAACTGTTGTTAGAGCTTCCACCACGATGGTGTCGGTCTGTAACCAGGGCTTCAAAATGAATGATAACCCTTTACTTTTTCAGCTTTTTGTCCCTAAAATAGTTCTCGTCTTTTGTTAGTCATTCCTATTTATATTACTAGCTCTCTGAAGGTATTTTATTTAGAAGTCAGCAAAATGGAGCGCCAAATTCCCTGACAAACATAGGTGATATTCCTTCCTTAATCATCATGATCAGCACTATCACTGACCCTTTCATACCACGTCCCAGCCTCACTGTCATATGCAGCTGTTATTTTGGGAGCCATTTCACACTTATAAGGTGGTTCAATGGCTTTCATCATTTTGGCAGTCAGAAAACTTGCTACCATACAAAGACAAAGTTTCCCAGGAACAGGGAAGCTACTCAAGAACCTTCTTCTCATTTTCCAACACTAAGAGTGTCACTGATAAAGGCTTTCACAGGTTCTCTATGCAATGGGCTAGAATTAACAAAGGGGTGAGTCATTTTTCATTTGCAGAATTTTAATGACTATCAACAGCATTTGCATTCATTATTCTTGCATGACATACCAAAGAGCTGGGAAAATTTTTGCACTTAGAAAACTGCATTACTGCAATACTAGTTATGTCAAGGCCTTAATATTTATTTGAATTATTCTTGGCATGTTTTTTCTTCTCAGAGCACTATGGAGCATATAATTACTGGAGTAAATATATATCCCCACATGCATGTTTCTATAAAACAGTGTAAATATACCACAGAACTGATCGTCTCTATAACATAAATATTTTCCATTGGAGGATCATATGACTTCATAAGTAGAGTTCTCTTTCATTTTTAATCAAGTGGCCTTGGTGCTTGTGAATCTATGTCACAGTGAGAATCCATAACCAGGACTTTCAAAAGGAATAACAAATTTTTTCATGAAGGATTTAGAATGTCTCCGTATAAAAGCCTAAATTTCAGAGTGGTAGATACCTCAAATCAGACATTTCCAATAAGTGACTTCAGCTACTCTGAAAAGCCACAGCCCAGCAATCAAGTGAACACCAGAAGCAATAATACTGAGAGGTGCCCTGCCATGTTCAACAGGCCCAGTTTAGAGAAGTTGCTCGTAAGAGTTCAGCCCTGACAGTCAATTTGGTTGCTGGTTTCCCTGGTGAGAATGATGATGAATGAGTCAGTTCATGCCAAGGAAGACAACAGCTTTTCTGATTTAGATTTTCCATCAATAAGAAGAGCTCAGAGAGCAATAAGTTGTGCCAGTCAGGTCAACAACAGATTCCGGAGTGTTCTGATTTTTCATTATTTGATAAAATGGATAAACCTCATCCAATACCTAGCTAGCAGTAGGTTAAAACCCTCTTCAAAGAAATTAAACACTCACGCTCTCACATCTGTGAATGAAGACAAGTACAGGCCACTAAGACTGGCTCATATTCAAGCAGCCATGAACTACTTTTCCAAGCAGAAGTAACGAAGAGCTTCCCACGCCTTCGGCAGAAGATAGCAGATAGGCAAGGAAGGCATCATGTGGGAAGGGAGGAAGTTAATGTGCAGTGTATCCCCCACTAACATCATGGTGCATATCTGGCTTATATGATGAAGAGTGATGGTGGTGTCACTTGCCCAGGCACACACAAGCATCCTGAGGTGTCTGCATGCAGCCCTGGGCACCATCAGAGAATTTCTACTTGTTTTCCAGCACTGGAAGCAAGCTCTGAGCCCTGGTTCAAGTTTGTCTTCGGGCTGACATGATGTAAACCTGTAAACTACATCTCAGATAGCATAACAGGTATGTGTGGTGGTTTTACCGTGCTGGGCAGCTAAACCCCACAACCGCTCTCTCACTCCCCCTCCTTTAGATAAGGAGGGGGAGAAGTAAAGCAAAGAACAACTCACGGGTTGAGATAAGGATAATTTAATTAAAGGGAAATAATTATAATAATTAAATAAAGACTACCATGAACTAAACAATTTAACTAAGGGGAAAATAAAAGGGAAAGGGGAAAAAGGGAGGAAAACAAACAAACAAAATAAATGAAAGCTATATGGAAGTGCAGAGGAAAGAAATTACTCTCTACTTCCCACAAATGAGCGATGATTGACCACGTCCTTGAAGCAAGGCCTCAACGCACGCAGCCGGTGTTCGAGAGGAGGACCGACGTCTTCTCAACGAGAGCCCACCCCTCCCCTCTTCTTCCTGTTTCCACCTTTTATTGCTGAGTGTGACACCACATGGTATGGAATATCCCTTTGATTGGTTTAGGTCAGCTGCTCTAGTGATGTTTCTCTCCTCACTTTTTGCCCACCCCCTAGGAGGGTTAGAGAAAGGCCCAATGCTGTGCCACTGCTGCTCAGCAGTAGACACAACACTGGTGTGATAACACTGCTGTTCCAGCTACAAGTACAGAGTACGGCACTGAATGGGCTGCTGCCGGGAAAGTTAACATTCCAGCCAGACCCAGTACAACCTCCACCCCTTATTCCATAACATTTGTGTCACACTCAGATCCCCATACTTTAGCATACAAGCATTCTCATCATTATCCCTTGTACTTTAACAGGACAAGGATTTAACAGGACAGGATAGGCAGGTGTATCTTTTCATTCCATAGGTCTTTCTTGGAAAATGTTCATAAGAACTGTTGATGATTAGGTCTTCATCTGCCAAAGTGGCCACTCAAGGCAGGCGGAGTTGGATGTCTGGACACCAGCACCAGCTTAGCTCAAGTCCTTGTTGCACTGCCCGGCTCCTTGCAAAGTTGACCTGTCGTTGATCCTACAGCATCTTCCTACAACATATAACTTAGATTATAGATTAGTTTTCTCTCAATGTCAAATCTCCTTGAGGCACACACTTGATATCCCCATTCTTTTGCATGACCCACCAGGTATACCCTGGTCCTTGGGCGAAGACAATCCCACGAGTGGGTTTGCCTTTTCCCGAGGCAGGAGCAACCCACACTGCCTTCCCCATCCACCTTCCTATATGCACTACGGGAACCTTAGCTCCTTTCACAGTGTGTAGGGGTTTTGTTTCGGCAGGACCAGCACGGCTGTCAGACCCCCTATTGTTAACTAGCCAAGTGGCTTCTGGTAGATTTGTGTCCCATTGTTTCCACGTCCCAGCACCTAATGCTCGTAACATAGTCTTTAACAGTCCATTGTACCTCTCAACCTTCCCAGAGGCTTGTGGGTGGTAAGGGATGTGGTACACCCACTCAATACCATGCCTCTTTGCCCAGGAGGTAACAAGATTGTTTCGGAAATGACTCCCATTGTCAGACTCAATTCTCTCTGGTGTACCATGACGCCACAATACTTGTCTTTCCAGGCCCAAGATAGTGTTTCGGGCCGTGGCATGGTTTACAGGGTATGTTTCCAGCCACCCAGTAGTTGCTTCTACCATGGTGAGTATGTACCGTTTGCCTTGGCGAGTTTTTGGGAGTGGTCCGATATAGTCAATTTGCCAGGCCTCACTGGCACTGAATGGGCTGCTGCCGGGAAAGTTAACATTCCAGCCAGACCCAGTACAGTATGGCAGAAAGGGCAGTGGTGAAACTAGTGCATGGGCTAACACTGACCAGTGCCCTGCCACTTCCACTCCTCAAACCTCAGCAATCGTCAAACACAAGGAGCCTAAAACCAGGGCCAGTATCTACACTTCTCTCTGTACCTTAAAGGGAACCCTGATTGACTGGCTTATTTATTTTTCTATCTTATGGCAGGTAAGCATGAACTTTTACTGACAGAAGGCTTATTTTTCTTTGTTTCAATTCTAGGGGTAGCTGTGCTTTTCTTTTATGTTGGAATATGCCTTGCAGTGCAGATTTTCAGCATAATAAACCTGAGCTACAGAACTGACCTGTCACAGATCATTGCAAACCTGGCCTAGATTTTAAAGCCATCACAAAACAGTGAAAGACTCCATATTTTATCTTTTATCCTTTAAACCACAAATATAATTTACTTCATTCTTTCATAGGACAGTGAATGCAAGCATCACAAAGAGAAAGTAGAGGTATCATTTAAAACGGTTTGGGGAATCTATAATCCCTAGGCCAACACTGCCTGTACTTTATATGATATTTACTCTCCCTTGAATTCCTGGCCACGAAGCTCTATGTTCTGTTGACATTCCCCTACTAATTAAAGAGACATTTTATGGTACCAAAGAGACATTTCCTTCCCTTTCAGTCCCAGACCTACAAATTCCCTTATTTCTCATCCTTATTTGATCAACAGGTAAAGAAATGACAAATTGGCCATTTACAATTCTCTAGATGAAACCTACATCTCTGTGTGTCTCTAATGAAGCTAGTCTAATGTGTCATGAATTTCTGATGCTATCTTTCGGAAACACTTGCAATGCAAAGCTTGTATGAAACAATGTACCTACAAAGCTATATTTTACAGTCTACCTCCTCATATGGTACTCACACACACATGTGAAAAAGCACTTAACAGTAGTTATCTCTACTCTATTGAAAAAGGAACTTTCCAATTTTCAGTTATGTTAATACAAAACCTAATGTCCTGTGGAAGCTGATGTGAGTTGTGCATGCATGAATTATTATCGATTTTCTTGCAAAGACTTATCTCTGAACTACAAACAGTCTGAACATAAAAGTTAAGGTGAAATACTATCTAAACTGTGTTACACCAAAGGAAGCTATTTCCATTCTTCTGTGGGTAAACTGACGGGTATTGCTATGCTATCTAGTTAATCCTTTCTGGATGAGTATTAGATTTTTCTTGGCACAGCATCTTGCACTAGTTAAAAAAAAAAAAAAAAAAAAAAAAAAAAAAAAAAAAAAGCAGCTGTTGCCAAGGCATTAAGCAAGAAAATGGTGAATGCTATTCTTGTAAAAGTAGCTCAAATAAACTATCAATGCACGGGATAAAGTGGAAAATGCATGAGTCAGGATAAGCCATTATATCTGCTGGAGACTGTGGGGAGCCATACACACCACCCATGCTCTGCCTAGAGCATCAGGAGAGCCCTCCTGCTGGAGATGCTTCTTGTGAGCTACCTTCCAGGACTGCAGCTTTCTCTTTTGGTGGTGACTCAGAGTTTAAGCTTGTCAGAAAATAATTATTCCGCCTACCCAGGGAAAACATTGATCTTTACATGAAAACCTCTAAACTGTACACTTTCGCACATCATGTACACTAAACCAGAGATTAATAAATGATGCTGCAGTACTTCACAGGCATTTCTGCTCTGACTTCATTGTGTTTTCATTCTCCCATGTGCGGTCTGTTCAGTGGGTGGACTACGTTTCCCCCAGCATACTGTAATTTCATTTCTTAGCTGTTTTCCATTGTTCATCATTGGAGTTCCCAGCTGAAGTGCACCAAGAGTTTTGTGTCGAAGTGAGGAGTCCAAACCAAAGAAAAAACAGATAAAAAGGAGAGAACAGCAATGCACTGGTGGAGGGTAAACGCATCTAGGCAGGCTTTACTTTATGTTAATTTGCAAACAGAAACTCCAGAAAGTGGAGTGTCTATCTGAAAGAGACTGAAACTCCCAACTAGAGAGTTACCTTCTCTTCCATCCCCACTGCTCTGCCAGGAAATGCTGCAGTCAGGGAGAAGAGCTTTGTGATGAGAGGGGACTTCACTGTGCTCTGCTTATGCCCTCGAATGGAAAAATCTGTTCCTAAACTAGCTCACCAGGAAGGAAAGATGCTGAGACACCAGCTGCACTAGAGTTAGCAGGGGGGAGGATGTAGTGTCTGGTTTTATGCTCAGAGCAAGTCTGTTGATTTGGTGAAATTACTAACCATTTGTACTGCTGTAAATGAAATCAAAAGCAAGCTCGGAGTTAATACAGGGGCTGTACTGATCCCACATATAGCTGTCACTGTTTTGTTTTTTCCTTCCATATCACAAAGGCAAGTAACTGCACAGGATCCACAATTACACTATCTTCTGTTCACTACAAGGAAAATGAATTCATCCTGATCACTCCAGTAAACACTAAACCCACTAAGGCACATATTTAATCAAATAATTAGGAGAGGTGCAGGGGAAATGTGTGCTGAAAAGATAATGTTGCACTTTAAAGGATTCATTATTGGTTATTACATTTTACATAGAATGTCATTTTCTTTACTAGTTAAAGAAAAGGTGAAGGAGGAAAAACAAAGTCCTACAGACTAAATGCTTGAGCTCCATCTAAATTATAGACTGCTCAGAACACGTCTGAAATTGGAGGTGCCACCTTTCAAAGAAGCACTGCCATTATGTTGCTAACGTGGCCTTATCTGATTTTTCTTTGTTTTAAAATTATTCCCTACATTCAGCCACTTGAGCAAAGAGATCCATGGCTGTTCTGCTGGAGGATTTACATCCCATAACCCCCTGAACCAGCACGGCCAGACTCCTCACAGAGCTCAGCAAACCTACAGGAGCACACAGAGTAGTTTGAGCCCCAGAGCCAAGGGCAAACATCGGTACCTGCAGGCAGGAGCCAAGGCTGGCAGCTTGGGTGAAGACCCCAGTGTCATGAAGGCATCAGCAACACCGTGGAGGGAGATGTAGAAAAACAACCTGTAAAATACCTCCATGCTAACACCCAGCAATAGTTTTGATTTACCACGATGTAAATAAGAGGACAAGCCAAACCACAAAACCTCTTAAAATCATTCCACATGCTTCACAAACATCAGCTTCCCTTCACCCTCTGCTGAGGACTATTTTAAAGCCAGCAGACTGACAAATAGTTAAAAACCACCTATTGAAAAGCGTCTGCTGCTGGTTCTGCTGTTAGTATTGAGATTTCCTGTCAGCCTTTACAGAAATTCTTTGGGAGTCTGACAGGATTAAGGGGATTAATACATTAAAGCATTATTACAGCTTTCACAGGGGATTTTCAAAGACTTTACACTGTGATCTATTTGTCCTGTTACATAAAACGAGCATTAATAGGCCGATTGAAAAGAATCTCTGCAATCAATAACCTTAATTTTTGTAAACATATTCTGCTATCAGAATGAGGTGCTGAGGTCACCAGCCCTCCCACAGCGCGTTACTTAATTTAAGCTGCATGAATGCCTTTTCAGTGCATGCCAGGGGCTGGTCAGGGTGTTACAACTGACTCCTGACAGGGAGGGAGGTTTGTTAACACTGAGTCACAGGGCCCCGAGGTGTACCATATCACCCAATGCCTGAACTGTGCATCAGAGACCCACACCACCACTGCATTGCCAAATGGCTCCATTCAGAGGACAGAATTTTTACCCTAATTAAATGCTCACGGGGAGATGGGTGGCTGTTAGTTGCTGCCTCTCTCCCACTAGTGAAGACCTTCATGCTGGAGGCATCAGGCTGCCAAATCCTCTTCTCTCCCCAGTGGCATTCCAGGCTCCTTGCACAACTAGCTCAAAGAGGAGTAACCCTAACACCTCCGTCCTTCAACAAGTCAACTCACTCTTAACTTATTTTAGGACCACAAGCAGCACTTACCCTTGCTCTTTTTCCTTTTATGTGGGCAGGGCACGCACACCCCTGCAACTCAGCACTCTCACCTCTCTTGTGTTTCTCAACAGGCAATTTCATGTTGTCCCTTCACATAGACTTTGGTGTTTTGTTGAGAAAGTTTCTCTTCAGAAATGTTCACAGGAAGCTCACAGGAAAAAGGGCAAAACCTCTGTTCTCACTCTCTAACTGCTTTATATAACTCCCAAAAATATTTAGCTATGGAGGGACAGCTTCTCATCTGTTGCAAATCAGCATAAATCAGTGCAGGTTAGGATGAGGGCAGCATTTTCCAAAGACACTTCTAAAAGGGGGTGTGTAGGGCTCACCCGTAGGGAGGGGTTGCAGGTCCAAGCCTTTTCTTTTGTGCTGTACTTTTGTATTAATGCGGAAGGCATACTCTGCTTATATGTGTTCTGTACTTTCAGCCAGTACTTTACCTAACTAGCCCCAACTAAACTGGAATCTACATAATTCACAGACATTAAGGGATCTGTGAACCTCTAAATTAGGAAAAGAAGCATTAGCCTTGACTTTCAGATCAAGACCTAAAATAAAGGAAGATTAAAATTGAGAATTTTATTTTTTAATCCAAACTAGGTATCCCATTCTCGGTGAAATATGATAGCTATTGTGCGTCTAATTTCCCTAGGCTGTTCTGAAAACCCAGGTACCATGAAATCCCTCAAAGCCTGAGCAGGGGTCACTCACCTCACACCCATTATCCTCTCAAAGTGGCTGCTTAGCCATTGTGTCTAGTCTCAATTAAGAGCTATTAATGAGCTACTTGTATCAGCGCGATGTATATTATTGTATAAATGTGATTGTCAAGTTTTTTGTTGCTATGAAATGCTAGGTTGGCTATGTGGAAAAGGCTTCACACTGAGATTTCAACATTGCCATGCCAGGCGGAAAAGAGTATGCTGTCTTACAAGAGGTTAACACCTTGTTAAGGAGTTACTTAAGCATGGAGGCAGTCAGTAGGCTGGTGGGTGGAGGGTTAAAACTGATTTGAAGTTATGTTGGGAATCAAAGATATCCATGTGGGGAGAGACTGCACTTGGAACTGTATATCAAGTGGGATTTAAAAAAATAAATAAATATTGCATATCCAAATCAGCATCTTCTCCCCTGGCATCAATTTAAGAGTATAGGTTTTGCCTAAGAGCAGGAGACATAGGCACATGATTAAGGAGGTAATGCAAATGTCTTGCCAGCTGGATAATGGAGAATCAGGGAAATCTCTTGTATCTATCTAAGCATAGCTAAATAGAAAAAGTTTTCTTTTATTTCTATCCTCCTTTCACTACAATACTGCAACTGTGCTATCTGTATCTTTATTTGGCAAAATATTTTTTCTATTTATATTTACTTCTATAATTTCTTTTTTTTTTTTTTTTTCTTTTTTTTTTAATATATTTGACCCATCTCTCATGATCTATACTCAGATCAGGTCCCCAGAGTATCTGGACTGCAGATGTGGCAGCTTGCATCTGTGAGAAGAGGCTGGGGCTGCCTTAAGAGGTGATCATGAGAGGGCTGCAGGGAGCAGGATTAACAGGGACTGCTCCTTGGCTTGGTGAATTCTGTACCAAAAATCCCACAGGTTTGCTCCTGGCCTCAGTCCACTCCTTTCAGTTTTGTGTCTCAGGAAAAACAGTCATATTTTTACTGGATTGAATAAGACTGTCTGTGTGCACACATCAGGGGAGCTCTTCCAAGTCTACAGAGACTTTCCAGAATTTCTCCATTTCATTTTCTCACCCTTCATACACTAAACCAAAGTGATTTGCAACACCTGATATAGGCAAGTTGTTAAAAAAGCAACTCTAGCAAGTGCCTGCTGCTATTCCTCTTAATATTGAGATCTCCTGTCAACCCCTTCACAGAAAGACTTGGGTAGTTTGACAGGATTAGGAGGATTAATATATTAATGCATTATTACAGCTTTTATAGGAGATTTTCAAAGACTTTAAAAGTGAGATCCATTTGTCCTGTTACATAAAACGTACAGTAATTGTCTTAATTGCTCCATTGTGACTAGGTATTGCTGCTCAAATAGTACTGCATGTCTAATTGTGCCAATTGTTCCAGGATCTCGCAGCAGCACAGAACAACAAGGTGAGCCAAACACGGAGCTGCTCTCCAAAGATATCTCCAGTCATAACCTGGATTCTCCATTGTGTCTCTGAACTGGACATGGGGAACAAAGCTGATCCTGTACTCCTAAAAATCCTGTCAATGCATGCAAAGCAGATAGTGTGCAAAGGCAATCATGGGCACAGACTTGCTTTCTTTTGCTCAGAAAGTAGACACGAGTGCAAATTTCAAGGGAACTAGTTAGTGAGTGAAGTAAAAAACTCACTGTTGAAAGAGGGAGATGTCATTTCTCCCCTGTGTTGTTTTCTCAGATGAATCAATCATTAAACATACCCCAAAGCCATGGCTTGAGCAGCATGCAAAAAAGACAGGGAGAGAACGTGCCCAGCTGCGTGCTGCGCTGCTCACGCACAGCTGCTGGCCTTCTGGCCATGCACACACGCGGGGATGTGTCAGTGCCAGAGTCTGCACTGGAGGCATGGGCTCACAGTAATTCGTTCATAACTTTGCATAATTGCTAGGATTCAGTTCTCCCACAAAGACACACTAAAAGACACAGGAAATGTCCTTTGTGTCCCCCAAAGAAACAGGTGAAATTGGTATCAGAGATACAGCTGGGTAAGTCTCACTTGGAGTGAGAGGTGATTCCTAATAGATTATCTGTTCAGGTAATTCTCGGTGAAACACTTTTTGCACCCAAAAAAAAATGCTTATTTCCCATAGAAATGTGGAAACAGCCTTTCAGCTCTCTCATGAAAAGGACACACAGAGTTACTGTAGACTGCCCCTGGAGTGTTGGCTGTGAGGGGCAGCCCATGACGTGGGGGAAAGTACTGGTGCACAAGAAATGAGAATAGCTGGGTTCTGCTCTAGACTATCTAGTTCTTTTTGTGTCTGTCAGAAACTGCCACCATGTGCTTCCAAGAAAAAATGCTTGAATAATTAGAATAGATAAATGAGAGAGAACCTGCACTTCAGGTAAGTGTCTCCTAAGCTTTCAAGTACCTTATGCTAGGAAGCACAGGAGCTGGTATTCTTCCTAAAAATCTCCCTGTGTTTCCTGGTATTTTGGGGGTGTTCAGTCCCTACCCCGTACACCAAGCAGACCCCCTGCCACATGCAGAGGAGATGAGCAGAGCACTTTATAACATAGTCACAAATAATATACCTCGAGGTTTTTATTCCCATTATTTCTGCAGTTCCCTTGTATACAGATTCCACCTGACTAAAGAGTCAACTGGACTTACAAAATGTGTTCCACAGAAATCCAAATGAAAATATCAGTGGGGAAGGCAAGAGGATAGGAAAAAGTGTGAAGTCTGTTGTGTTGAAAGAATTTATCAGCAAGCAAATAAAAGAGACTTAGAGTCAGGAAGAAGTCCGATCTAATCTGCCGAGGTCCTTTGTCAGACTGCTACATCCCCTTCCATAAAGAGAGCAGGTTCCCTTTTCAAAAGCATGCAAGATCACTGCACAGGCAATTGATGCTATCCCCTGTGAAAGCCTTTCTGCAGTTAGGGAACAAACAGCATCACACTGATTTCTTTCCCCCCAGATTTGCTGCAATGGAAATTGTATTTCTCAGCATGCCTTCTACAATGAAATTATTCTTTGAGTTGTTATCCGTTCCATAGGGTACACTGAAGTCACTTACACAACATCTCCCCATTTGAACTCTCTTGGATTGCTTTGGTCTTTGGAAAGCATGGGTAATGTCTGCTGCAAACACATGCTGTTGTGTTTTATTTATTTATTTATTTCTTACCATTTTCTTTAATGTTTTGTATCCAGGCAGGTCAGTAGAGGGGAATATTTGTTTCTTATGCCAGGTTGGAGGTGTCCACAGGAGTTGTGCTCACCATTCCTCTCCATCATCTATTGAAAGGTCTGCATCCACTTTGAGCTGCCAGAACTCTCCCCTCCATGGTAATGAGTTTGCCTCCCGTGTGTGACTTTGCAAGCTCTCAGCTTTGTAAAGGAAAGAGATGGATTTACCCAAATTTGACTGGGAAGAGACTCGAGGCTAAGTTTTAAGAATCACCAGAACAAACAAATTGGGGGGACATATATATATTGATGGACTGTTTGCATTTCTTCTCATTGTAGGCTTAAAAAATGTTAATTTGTGGGTTTCAATCCTGTTAATAAGCTGTCAGATCTAGATGAAAAATTATACAAAGTGCAGTAATTGAAAGAAAAAAAAAAAAAAAAAAAAAAGAAGAAGAAGAAGAAGAAAAGCATAGAAATTAAAGAGAAATCTTTGTCCTAATTTGATTTGTGACTTCATTGTAACAGAATAAAGTGTGTATAGATATTAACAATTCATTTACATAACCAACTCCAATCAAGCAATTCAGATAAATGTGCATTCACTTCTGGAAAGGTGGGAGGATTCATTTTAACCTATTAACATCCCTCCTTTCAGATGCATTCTTGTCTACTTTCTTCCATTACCAGATAAAGTTGTTTATGGGTGAAGAAAACAACTTGCGGGATGGCACGACATTTAATTTTCAAAACTTCAGGGTTCAATAAAGCATTAGTCTTGGTGTACATGCACCACAAAAGGAAGAACACGCCCTGGAAAGCAGACTGAAAAATGGACACAAAGAAGCTGTATTGCCTGTCGTCTCCATGTGAGAGATGGGAAACTGAGGCACAGCATAGACTGCCTTGAACCAGCTGGAATGGATTTGTTTTGAAATTGGAATGGAATTGTTTGTGAAAAACAAGGATCACTAAGATCACCTGAGGTGTCTCCACTGCCTCCTCCCTTTTCTCCTGTGTCCTTCATTCCTGTACCAATATACCAATGACAAGATCTCTAATATAACTTGCCACTGTTAAAAACTCTTTGTGCACATTTACCACACAAAGCACATATGTGTTCTTCTTGCTTGTCACCTGCAAAGTAGTAGAGGCAGAGGAATTTAAGTGGCTTGTCTGAAGTCAAAGAAAAAAACCCTGAGGCACAATACGCCATGAGGACCGACGGATCCTCAAGTCTCCTGTTTAAGTCTGACTTGCCTGCAGCATTGTGCCACGCAGGTTGCTCCTTACTTACATTGTCCCTGGTTATAATTAAATAAAATAGTTCTGTAGATCTCTACTGAGCAGTAAAACAAAAGGTTCCCAGATCTTCCATTTACTGGTATAGGTAAGGCCGGCTTTGTCGCCATACATTACTCAGATCTAATTAGAATCGTAAAGGGTTTTCATGACTTTGTAGTTTTCCCTGCTCAAAAGTAAATCCATCCTTAATACTATGGAGAACATATCCTGAGAAAGTCAGAGAGAAGAGAGAATTAAAGGAAAGCCTGGGCGAAGATACGGGAGAAGATGCCAGGTACAATCCCTGAAGCAAGTAAAGTGAATTAGTTGGAGAGGCAGCTAACCATTCTGCTGAGAAAAGGAACTGGGGACAGAATGGCAAAGCAGGGAGATTGGGATGGTGATATAAAGCTCACAGAGATGGCATTACAGAGTTCGGCAGCCACGTGTTTTGTTCTTATTTACATGGGTATGAGTTCTAGATGGCCAGCTTGACATGCGAGTTATTTGTACACTATTTGTCTCTGTGTAGCAAAGAACAGAATTTGGCTTCCTTTTCGTCATAAAGTCTTTGATCTGTCACAGGAGAGTGGATTTTTTTTCTCTTCTGCCAGCTGTCGAGTGAGTGATGGGTCGATTGAAGGTTTAAGCCACAGAAAATAAATTTTCTGAAGCCACTCGCTTCCTATTCATTTATACACAGTAATAACACACTTGTTTTATAGCCCATTCGGGATCACTTTGTTGCTTAGGTGGCCTACTTACCACCAAAATCATGCACTCCTGCCTTTTCCTAGCGGCCAGACACCTCCATGCACCAGCCAGTAGGACAGTCACTGGGGAGAGCATGATCAGGTATAGTCCCTGTACATCTTGTATCTGCAATACATAAAGGATTGTGATAACCAGCACAGCTAACTTTGGGTCCTGCAATTACCACTGGCCTAGTTAAAGCCCTAGCAAAAAAAAAAAAAAAAAAAAAAAAAAAAAAAAAAAAAAGTGTAAGGTCTTTCCATGAGCAATTTAGAAGCTATGACATGTAATTTTGCCATTTGAAGTTAATTCCACAGAGGACCAAGGGACCGAGGTCTGCATTGCATATGGGTTTATCATTCACCATCCCTGAAAACACTGCAGAACACCTTCTGTGGTTGCAGCAGTATAATTTGGGGTAATTCTGGGAAGCAGAAAGAGATTACATCAGGGTGAACTGAGCCACTTGTGGTCTGGTTCTGTGTTTTGAGAAAGCCTCAGCCACCAGGAAAATCTTGAGACCACTTATTGATTACATAGGGGAAGTCAGGCGCCCTAGGAGTGCAGGTCTAGCTCTGGAAGACAACAGCAACCACAAGCGCTCCTTTTTCACAGCTCAGTTTGATGCACAGTTTACAATAAGGGAAATATTCCTAGCAGGGTGTAATGGCCCATACTTTAACCTTTCAACTACATTTGTTTGTTTTTTTTTTTTTTTTTGCAGGTAGTTTTTAAACATCAGATAATTTAGAGCTTTTCAGCACATCAGATGTGAATGTGGCATGGAGCAGAGGCCAGGCAGGAGATGTGGCCATGTTCTGACAGACTGAAAAAAAGAGCAGAACTGCCAGCAAACACATGGCACCAAGGAGGCAGCATTACCTTCATCCCAGGGGAGAGCACCCCACACAGGGGAGCTGCTCCAGCCAGCCAGGCTAGCTGCTGGGCAGAAGAGATATCTAAGACACTATTTCCATGTTTCAGTTTCACAGGAAAATACAGCATAATGTTGAACTAGATCCAGAAAGGTAATAAATAAATCATTAAAAAAACATTACTCAGTTCGAGCCAACTGAAGTACCTTGGTTTCAAAACAGCAAATCAAACCGTTGCCGTTCTTTCTCCCTTATTACAAAAACTAATAAGGTTAACATTTTCTTGTGCATTTTATTTTGCACAAGCTGCATTTTTCCATTAAAAAAAAAATACAAAACCAAGCCTTTCTTAAAGAAAAAATTTAAGTTGATAACAAGTTAATTAACATGGATTAACTAAGACAGCTTCACTGCACCTACTGTTAGAAAATATTCAGCCTATGTGGAAACCAACGTCGCTTTGCAAAAGTGGTTTTTGCAGGAGGGCTGGGCACTGCACAGCTGTCTCTGGATTCTTAGGAATAAGAAGGTAGCTTAAGCAACCTTAAGCACAACTGCATTTCATTATTATCATCTGATCTATAGAAGGAAAGAAAAGAAAAAAGAAAGACATTTTTTCTTCCCATAGCTAAGAAAAAAATCAGGAAATTTGGGAAGGGCAGGCCAGAGAGTAGCAAAGGTCTGCTCTGATGCGTTCCCATGTTTGTGACTGGTTGAGAACCAGCTCATACAATTCCCTGGTGCTTTGTAGGCATCCATTCCTCGATATCCAGAGTGATAAAGAACAAAGGGAAGCAAATAATGGAGTCAAGTTCATCTCGAGGAGAGGAGAGGAGAGGAGAGGAGAGGAGAGGAGAGGAGAGGAGAGGAGAGGAGAGGAGAGGAGAGGAGAGGAGAGGAGAGGAGAGGAGAGGAGAGGAGAGGAGAGGAGAGGAGAGGAGAGGAGAGGAGAGGAGAGGAGAGGAGAGGAGAGGAGAGGAGAGGAGAGGAGAGGAGAGGAGAGGAGAGGAGAGGCAGTGGAAAATGATGATATCTGGGTAAAACAGGCAGCTCAACATACTGATGGACTGCAAAAGCAGCAGTGCGTGGTGCTGGTGAGCACTTTGATTTCCCCAGACAACCACCAAAGAACCCTGCACAGGTTATTGTCTAGGTAGAGCTCCACTGGCTGCGTGTTCTCTGAAATGTATTTTCACACTCTCTTTAATATCGTTCAGCAAATGGCTTCATTACACTGCTCCAGACTTCTCCTAACTGTGTCTATCCCAGGAGGACCCAGGCTCTGGGACAGCATTTTATGTTTGCTTAAAAATGTATTCTATTTATAACTCTGTCCACTGTAGCGGGCAAAGTACTTTTCACTAGACCTTTGCTTGGCAATGCCAGCTTGCTCTTACATACACCTAGGTGCGTATTTTTTCTCCTCTCAGTTTTCTCATTCACTGAGCCACAGATAATTATTAAGCTGGGAATGATAAAAGACAAGCCAGTTAATAAAATAAAGGAAAACAAGAATAAAAATACGACCAGTTTGTGCCTCAACCAAGGCACATCTGTGCCTCAGAGGCCGTGGACAAATTTGGCTGTCTTGAAGATGCGCTTGTCTATCCTTCATAGTGGTAGGGAAGGAATAATCCACCTACAAGTTTAAGGCTCCCTCAAGTTCTTGTATTTGTGTGGGTTCTTCCACCTGATTTTCCCCCTTTGCTGAGCCAGCTGAACTATTTCCTCAAAGTTTGACAAAGGGGGATGAGCATTCCCCTTGCACTATATCAGACGGCATCCCAGAGAGACCTTGTGCAGGAGAGATGCTGAGATGGTGCATTCTCTGTCTGAAGATCAGGTTAAGGATGTGCACCAAGAGATGGACTTCAGCTGCTTCCCACTGAACCAGACCTGAGGTAGATTAACATGAACCAAGGACAAAGAATGTGCACAAATTCATCTTTCAAATAGCCAAGATTTAGGTGTCAGATGTTGCTGAGGATGTTGTGAGATGTTGCTAAGCACTCTGGATTTGGGGCCAATTTTCTTGTGATCTCCTCTCCAGTCAAGGCAGCTGTAGACATGGGTGCATTGTAGGCTCTGGGGTCTTCAACATTTTCATAGCATTGCCAGCCAGGATTCAGAAAGAGAAGATTGGTGTCCCTGCATCTTACACAGGCTCCTCTGTATTTTATCAACCAGACATAGAAATATCCAGATATGAATGCAGAATTACCTATATTCCCAGTACATCTAGTATACACCTGCATCACAAACAGATTTTTGACTTTTCAGTATGTATCACACAATGAATATTGTACAACAACACAACAGTGCCCAGAAGGTACGGGTTCACAGTACAAGATCACCATTAATATGATCACCATATGTTTATGGGTTCCCAAAGGGCCTATATCTTAAATTCCCATGCATACTTGAAAGAGTCAGAATAATCTGTGCTTATAGATGTTGTGTTTGTGCGTGCTGAAAAAGTGTCAGGATTCCAGGGGCAGATTCAAACCTCAGTGCTGTAACACCCAAAGAAACAAGTGTTTGGAAAAAAAAACAACAACAACAACAACAACAACAACAACAACAACAACAAAACAGATAATTAAATGGTAAAGATCAGTCCCTTCTATTGTGCCAGCTCTTTCCACACCCTGCTGAGGAGAGCTGAACAATCTTTTTGTAGTCTTTGGATAAGATCAATTCTTTTGACTAATTCCTACACATGCAGTCTCCACAGTTGTCTTGTTTCTGATTTTGCAAGGCTAAGGTACGGTTTCCATAAAGAAACAAGTAGTGTTTGTATACAAATACGCACCACACAACACATGTGCATGTTGGCATACAGGTCCCTACGCCTCCCTGTTGATAACTACACAGCACAGAACCACGCTTACAGCTACAGGCATCCGGCACAACACATCCCCAGCCCACCCCTGCAAAAGACAACGGGTGGAAGAATTTATAGGCATCCCACTAGGGCTGCGTGCAGCTAGGCATATTTGTGTCTACAGATTCGTTCACACTCTCCACAAGCATGCTAACTTGTAGAGATTTGCATGGCATGCATGGGTGTATAGCCCATAATTGCAAGCACTGAATAGCCTGATTTTCATTTGCACAATGGCAGCCCAGACCAAACATGCATGGACCTGCCTCTTCATGCCATACAGTTTGGCATAATGACACAAGATAAACACACATCAGATCCACTCATAAATAAAAGCAAGATGTAAGCCATACCTTCCCTCTTACATGGATAGTTGCATGCAGCACATTTTCCCATATGTTTGCAGCAGACACAAGCTTATGTGTATAATGAAGTCCGTGACACGTAGGCTCCTAATTGCTTTTGTGAAGCCAGGTGCCTGTAGACTCAACACCTGCATAAAATACCCAGATCACACTAGCTTTTTCTGTCCATAACCTGATCCCTTTTGTGGAAAGCAGGGCTGCATTAAGAGCTCTCAGAGAGCAGAGCTGATATTGCCAACCAAATTGAAGACAAAGCTTCGCAAGATGTTTAAAATCTAGAAAATCTGTAGCTACATACAATTCTCCAGAGCATTGGGAAAAAAAAAAAAAAAAAAAAAAAAAAAAAAAGAGAGAGAGTTAAAAAACATCATTTCCAGACCTAGCATTTTGCCATGGATAGCCAGCTAGTTCTTTTAAGAATAACCACATGCAAATAATCAATTTAAGGCACTTTCTGAGTCACAACAAAGCTATGTACTTCCAACATACTATATCTGAGGGCTAAGATTAGGCCGCACAAGGAGCCATTCAAGTTAAAAACCAGTCATTGGATTAAAAAGCTGTTCCAACTATCATTTTTATTAAGCTTTAAGGAAAATTGAGGCAAAGAAAAAGGAAACCTCTGTTATCACAAGCTCAGCATGAAAGAAAAGGAGAAGCAGAAGGTTCAAGCTCAGCATGAAAGAAAAGGAGAAGCAGAAGGTTGATCTCCAGCACCACAATGGAAGAAACATGAATTTCCGGTAGAAATTTCCAGAATTTCTCCTCTGCCTCATGTGGAGTGTGGGCACCTCAAGCTTCACTGTGCAATTCCTGCCTCTGGTTGTGTGCCTTGCCCAGGAGGTAGGACCATTTCCCCAACTTCTATTCATCTCAAATCTTGTTTTATCAACAACATTACCCTGCAGCAGGAAACCCCTTGTTTTCTCCTAACCCCTTTCACCCCCCTCCCATATTACCTTTGGTGGCCTTACAGATGTTTTTGGCAATGGAAGCACCAATACCTACATTACTGTAACAGGGGCTCATTAAAATAAACAGTACAGAGAAAAAACATCCCTCTCTTGTTTCACTTTGTAGTTGCATATTGCTTAGTCCCTGCCCACTGTGCACACATCCATACTCTGAATACTACTTTTCACTTTGCTTTTTAAGTTTTCTTTTTTTTGGCTATTTCCAAGTTGACCAAGGGGCAATTGAGATCCCAGCATGGCTTATAATACTCAGTAGTGTTTTGTTCTTTCACTTAAAGACCAAATGCAAAAAGTGGGGGACAGAAAGGGCAGGGAAAGGTTTAATGGATAGTAACAACACTTGTACTAGCAGCAGCTCCTGGTAGTAAAATGGCATAGATGACAAAAATGGAGAAAGCAGAAGGAATTTGGAGCTGCCAGTGCGGTCTGCTGTACAGTTAGCATTAAGCCATGCCAAGGCAAAAGACATCAGAGTTTCAAGGCAGCAGTGCATTCCTACAGGGATCAGGAAGTAACTTCTTTTCATGCATTACACAATTAGTCTAGTGAAAAATGTCTCTGGGCTGGAGGTCATTTTCCACTGAATCATCACAGATTGGCCACTGCCAAAGGCAGGAAACGATGCAAAATGGATGGGTGATCTCAGGAGACATGGTAAATCCTGTGCTCCCACTTAATGCCGAAGCCCAAGCTCTCCTGGTAGCCCCTCTAAGGAAAGTGGAGTTCGGCAAGATTTCCATGCATATTCGTATTCAATAATTGATGAGCTCAGTGAGTTCCTAGAAAAGTAGCTCCTTCCGGCCATTTTCTTTATTTAAATGTAATTGTTTGTTTAAAACCGTAAAATGAAAGCCCAGAGGGAGCCAGAGAGTTTGACCTCCTGTGCCCACTGTAAGAGATCCACAGCCACAGCAGGGATTTCACTGCTCTGCAACACTGGCGCTTTCTAAAAGTTGCTGTTAAGTCCAGAACTAAAGCCCTCTCCCTTGTGCTAAAGAAGTCTCCATGGCCTGTTGGTTAATCACGGCATATAATACCCATGTACGTGTTCTTGTTCCAGTTAGTAAGTGCCACACACTGTGTGCATTGCCCTGCCCTGACATCGTGGAGTCCCCGCACTGCAATGAGGACCCATACGCCTTGGGGTGGACATTCCCCAAGGTCCCAGCATCTGCACAGTTGAAATGAGATTTGTACAGAAAATAAGTCTGCTCACAAGCTTTAAACTCCTTCCCAATGGAAGGGCATGGAAACATCCTTAGTCAGAGATATTTCAGTGCCCTGCCTTTCATTTGGATCTAAGAAATACCAGGCCAGATGAAAATAGTGGATAAAAGGAAGGAGGGAGTTTCCTCTCCACATCCCGTGAGACTGCTTTTGATTCAGCATGGGTTAGATATGCAGGTCTGCAGCAGCCCTATCCACCAAAACACCAAGCGTGCTCAGTGTGGCAGTCAGCCATCTCTGCATACCCACAAAACACCTCCCAGTCTACATTGCCCCCTGGGGTGTTTGCCATACAAACCCTGTCCTCAGGAGACAAAGGCCGGATGCATGCAGATGTGTTTCTGGGCTCTTTGCCCTTGGGCAGAGAGTGATTCAGGAGACAGCAGCATCCCTAACAGGAAAATTTAAACATATCTGACAAGTCCAGGAGGGCGAAATGTGCTATTTGCTTTGGCCCTGATCCTGCAAAGACTGAGTGGTGTGTTAACTTTATGCACTGCAAATAGTGCCACAGCTGCTGTTATAAAGGCATACAGTTTATCGCACTCCTCATCCTCTCTCTGCAAAGCAACTTGATCCTCTTTGTACTAATATGTCCTGCAGTGAACCTCCCTGTCTCGTCCCAAGCATGTCTGTAATGGAGAGAGAGCCTGGCTGGGAAGGCAGAAGCACATCTGGCTGCAGGATGCTTGTAGCACCTGAGGCAAACCCCCTTGTATTGTGTGTGTGCAGTTAAACCTGCGCTGTGTGTGCTTGATAGCTGGGTATCAGCTAGGTATATGGCTATGTAATTATACTGCAATTAAATTTAATAGCTTTGCTAACAGCTCAACTGCAGGAGAGTTTGTCTAAGAATTTTTATACTGGGATTATTAACCTTTTGCTGGCTTCACACGTCTATTTACTCTTCTATACTGTCCTTTAAAATTATATTAACATTTCATCCAGAGGTTTAGAAAAACATTTTTGTTGTGATTGTTCTTTTATAAGCCAGCATTGTCCAGCACAAGACTAAATCAAGCATTATGTTGCACAAATGCGGAGAGTCCTGTGCCCTAATGTCCATGGGAGGAAGGTCTTGATCTCATGAGCTGGGTAGTTCCCTGGAAGCAGTTGGCTCAGCCCTTCCAAAACAGAACAAGGAAGATCTGGGTATCTATTCCTTCAGGAAAAGATGTAAAGTGGCACTGAGTTGCAACAGAGAGGAAAAAAAAAAAAAAAAAAAAAAAAAAAAAGGCTCCTGAGGTGTGGCAGAAAAGCCTAAATAACAACTTGAGATCAGTACTCTCCCATCAGTTGGTCTGTGCTCTCTCTCAGCTAATGGACTGTGGCAAGACAATTAAGGATTTCCATCTTCAGGTCCACATTTGAAGCAAACCTATATGCTGGAAACAGCCACCATCTGGACTACGGCAGGAGAAATAGGAGCAGGAGCCCAGATTTCCATTAAACAATGCCCTGCTCTTCAGATAATTCATCGCTTTGGTAGGTTCTCCAGGGACACAGTAAAATATATCCTAACTTCAAGGATCAGATTTCCATGCTAGTTTAGCATACAGTGAATTTCCGTCCTTTGCCTTATTCAGCTTACAGGACTCTATCGATCTCTTTGTTTTAACCTTTTGTACTGTGCAAGGTCTGTGCTTAGGCATCCTCATTTCTCTCTATTTATTAAAAGCAATGATTGTTGCTTTGCAAATTGGAATCTGCTTTAGCTTTCACAGTGATTTATAAAGTCCTATCCCTCTTACCATGCCAGGTTTTGTTTCTCTGTTTTAACTTGTTTTCAGCTTCATAATGATTTTTAATCAGACAACAATTAACGATGCAAATAAGAAGAATGGACACTAAGGAATTGTTACATCTACTGTATTACAGTTATTTGGATTTCTGCAATTATTTTGGATATTTCTGTCCTCTTTTTTTTCTTATTTCATTTGGAGGCCCATTACCACAAATGTTTAGCAACATGTTTAATAGTCATTGTAGAAGAGCACAGTCAGTAGATATGGTACGGTCCAGTGGAGAGAGCTTTGTGCTAGACATCATGATACATTAGCTTTTTATGCAAGAGGTGTTTATGGGCAATGGAAGATATTAACCTTTACCCTGTCATTGTATTATAATAATAAAGAACACAAGGCATAGGCCTTTGGCTACAAGAAGTCTTCAACCTACCAAGACCCATGGCAACAACCTTTTATTCAAAAAAATATACAGCCTTTGGTAAACATACTGAAAAAAAAGAAGGAATAAGAAAGCATCTTAAATCTGATATTACTTTTCACTTCTGTGTATCATTAGTGTGATATTTTCTAGAAAGTATTGGAGTACTAGGAATGAATCGTTTAGGGAAAAGTGGAAGTCAGATAATAACATGTTCTGTTTGATGGTACCAGCTGTCTCGTAGAAGACACTGCAACTTCCAAGCTATTCCTTAGCATATGGTTGCCCCAGGGTATGGCAGATATCACCTCTAGTCCTTTTGTTAATGCCATTGTGTTAGGGAGCACATGAAACACTGGAGGTTTGATAAACAGTATGCTAATTTATGCTCCACCTGCAAGGCAACTCCCTAGTGGGCATGGGTGAACTGGAAGATAATTTCCAGTCTTCATGTTTAATGAAAACCAAAGAAACATCTCATTACAGCTCTTTGAGCGATTTCTTCTAATTGGAGTGGAGTTTTTGGAGGCTTTTCTCCCCACTCCCATCTATATAATGCAGTTTTCCATGAAATGTATAATGATGTGTCAATAAATCACTAGGCAAAATAAATATGCAGATCTTTTAGTGGTGAATGTTGCGAGAAATAAACCTTTTGTAATTGATAATTAATGTCTTCAGGATCAATAACTGGCAGAAGAACCTGTAGAGTAAGTCTGAATCATCTATGACTACTCAGGAATGATCAATGCTTTAAAACAAGCCTGAATACCAGCCAAATGTATAAATTACAGCTTTAATATAAGTGAGCTACCCAATGGCCTGAAACAGGACCTGTTAGTGGCAGATGCCGGCCATTTGGCCTGTTTCACGAGCACTAATACATTCTTTCATCATGTTGAGACAGACACAGAGTGATGAGTATTATTCCAGCTTGGGAAGGTATCTTGCACAATTCAGGGACAAGTTGTCTTGCTTTCTCCTGTCCTTCCTGAAGATACCAAATCCATCGAAAGAGGGTGCACGAGTGGGCCTTTGGCATGTGTTCCTACTCGTGAGTGATTAATGCCAGTAGTCCAAGCAGTGAATGCTGCAGCCCACAGAGAGAGCTGGCTGCAGTAGTTCTTGCTATACTTTGAATCTGGGGGCAACTGATATACAGAGAAAGTAAAATAGTCAAACTCTCCTTTCAAGCTGTGAAATTTGGGGATGAATTTAGACCTCACTGCTGAGATTATTCTGTCCAGTATTTTGGTTGGATCTCTATTCTCTGTGCATGTGGATATAGATGTTGGATGCACTATATGTCCTTTATGTATCGGATCTACAATGATACATGCACTGCAACTAAAAGGACAAATGTAAACATACAAACAAATTCAGGCAGCTCAGATTATGTGCTGAGAGACCCAGTTATCGTAAAAAGACCAATAAGAAAGAGTAGAAGGATGTTTGACTGCTGGAATGACTCTTGTTTCCTTTTCATTATTCTTAATAAAAGGAGATGGTGCCGAAAAATTGTGTTTCCCTGGTTATTTTTCCCAGGAGATACTTTATAAAACACAGAATATATAACAGACTGTGTTGCAAGCAAATACCTTATTAAGTGAATATAGTTAGAAAGAAATAGTAACAAAAATGAACAGTAATATTTTTCACCTTTTACAGTTAGTGAAAAGTGAAATAGTTCTTGATACGGATTTAATAGCAGCTGCCCTAAGAGTGGTGAGGAAAGAAACCTCACAGGCATGGTGAAATAAGAACTTTTTAAATACTAGTGATGAATCATTAGCAACCAAAAATATGGTATAAGACTTTTTGAGAGAACAGTAATAAGATTTCTCCTGTGAGATCTGGTAGTGAACAGAAGGCATTTCTTCTTCTACAGTCCAAAAATGCAGGTCTCCAGGAAAATATGTTAGGCCACACTTAATGGCAGTATCTATGTCAGAGCTATTGATTCAAGTATTTAAGAACATGAAGGTGCTTAGATATGTACTTGCATCTCAGTAACAGGACTGACTGCCAAGCCCATGGCTGACTCCCCATGGCCACGCCATCCCCCCCCACCCCAGGCCCATACATCCTTCCTGCTGCTGTTGCTTGCAGTGCTGGAGGTCATTCAAGAGAAACCTGAACCCAAAGACCAACAATTGCTTCAGGACCATGAGCTGTATTTCAGCAACAGCCCTATGTTAGGCATGTTAGGTGAAAAACTCTATCTCGGATGGTTTTCCACCATGCCCACTGGTTTCTTACTTTGTTTAGATTCTCACACCTTCCTGTGCAGCCAGCCCATACCTTGGTCCATGATGGCACCATACTGATACATGGTCCCAAACGTTCAGCAGAGCCAAGGCCAGATGTGTTAAACATGCTGTGGAGCCTGTGCTGCTCATTAACAAGAGGGCCTAAATGGATCTTGAAATGACTCCAATCTAGGCATCTAAATTGGTAACCTCAGGGCTCAAGATTTTCACTGTAGTCAACAAAGAGAAGGACACACATCCAGAGGGCAACAGAGATGTAGGTGCCTGGCTCTTTTTGTTGACTGAACAAGAGGTCACAGTGAATCAGTCCCTTAACCTAGAGACATCATAAAGGTGCCCCAAGTTAATTTATGTGAACACTAAGCTTTGGGCAATAAACAAAATCCAAAACTAAGTTATCTTATGTTAACTAGGAAGGATGTGCTTGTCCAGTGTTTCTCTGGGAGGGAATTTTCAGCTCACAGGTCCGTGTCAATGGGTACGGCTGCAGGCTGAATGCAATCAGGTTAGTGAAAGAAAAACATCAGTTGACACAAGCTTATCAGCAGCAGTGACACGGTTGCCTGATGCTCATGTGATCCAATGAAAAGGTTTCTGTGTCAGGAGGTAAAAGGGGCGTCCTTTAGTGAAAAGACCACCAAAGCGGGACACTACTGGTTACACAGCCTTGTTCTTCCAGGACAAGCTCCACCAGCCAGGGAATAAACCTGAACAGCAGAGATAAAGTTGTATTGTTTCCACTGATGCTAGATGACTTTTTCAGTAGAAGCGATCCTATTCAGTTACATTCTTTTTTATTATTTTTTTTCCTCGAGGATTTGAGTCACCTTCAAAAGCAATCCTCCCCCTCTTTGCTGTTATCATTCTAGCATCATCTGGTAATGCCTGTAAAAACAACAACAAAATACATGAAGGAAAAGAATAATATTATTTGAAAACAAAATAAAAATAAAAATAAAAGAAGAAAAAGCCAAAACCAACCAGAACTTTTATTTCTTGTTGAGTAACCATATTCCATGAGGCATGGCAAGCAGACATTAAATTCTCACTCGACTCAAAGGCAAACCATTATTCTGTAATTTTGTATGTAAATAAGATGTATTAGGAAATCACTCAAGCAATTAATTAAACAGCTGTTACAGAATAAGTGATAAAGGAAACAGGGGGATGAATATGCGGAATTTTCCTTGCACAGGCATCAGTATACATTTATTTATTTATTTATCTGTTGCTTGTGTAGCTGTGCACTACAGTTCCTGCATACCGTGGTATCAGTGCTCAGCATCATTAGGAGAATGTTTGCTCATGTGGTCAGATCCTGACTTCTTTGCTACAGCAAAAGGAATGGAGAATGAAGATGACTTGGAAGGGAACAGCAGTCTGTAGTTTTTGCCACATGAGGTTCTCTGTGGCATGACCATTGGTTTGCAGGCATGGCCAAGACTTGAGCTGAAAGGGGGACTTTATGATCTTTCAGAAGTAATATTTTATCTTCAAGAGGTACAGCAACCTGGGAGTGATGTGCTGACCCTAAACCAAACGGTAACATCAGCCTTGCTGTCTTCACATAGCCACTTGTTTGGAGAGAAGCCTACAAATTTATAACGTGGGTCATATATTGCACACAGAAGCAGTGTAATAAGGGAAACCCTCTTAGTAGAGAGCAGCCCTCAAGGTCAAATACCCAAGGTTGTCCAGGCCTAAGCCATGGCTGACATCCAGCCAAAGAAATGAAAGGCATGGGGCAAGGGACAGTTGGGAACTGATAAGGAAACAAGACAGGACAGATGAAAGGTAGAAAGAAAAAGGGCAGCACAGAGGTGAGTTTTGGCTAAGAACACAAAAAAGGCCATAAACTGATGATAGACCCCAAGCCTCCTATTTCCAGATCCTTCCAGCAGGACTCCAGTTCCTTGGAAACTCTAGCTGTGCTCCATCAGTGGAGCAAGATCAGGCCTTCACAGGTTCTTCCGTAGACCTGGTGTGTGCAAAGTATTTCTGAGGTGCAACGGGAAGAAACTGTGCAGGTCAGCCAGCACGAAGAAAACCATGGAGAAATGCAGATCAGTCCACATTTCCTCTCTGCTCATTCTCCTAGACTCCCTATTCCTTTTGCATAACTTTGTTCTGATTCCTGTTCTTGGAAAGATCCCTCTGACCCTGAAAGGTTTGTGGCTTACTGGTGCATTGATGATGTCTAGTCCTGGCAAAGCCAAAGCAAGGTATGGTATCCTGCTCCTATCTCATATTCCGGCTGTTCCTTGCTGATGGGGCTGGGCTCAGACTCATCTTCTATGCATACAACACCCCTTTTGGTGTAAGACTGCTGTTTTGTTTTCAACAGTCTTTTAATTTCAGTACCAGGCTTGGCAGCCATCTTCACAGCCATTTCCATTTGCAGTGAGAACAATCTGTACTACTGCCTCACTGCAGGTCTGTAATGGATGCGGTCCAGCTCTAGATGAGGTCCAAACTGAACAGAAGCCTTCCAGCTTGCAAGCTGCACTCATGAGTAAGGGAGACACAAATGCCATGATGGCCTTTTAAGGTAGAGAAAGCCTAGCAATGAGCAGAAAAATTAATGCTTTCCCTGGGATATACTCACCCCTCTATAGAACCAGCACAAATCAATATATCAGAGCTTCTCATAACTGTTGAGTGTTTCCATTCATTCAGCTGAGCAAAATAAATGCATGGGGTGAGTGGTTGCAAAACTGAACCTTGCATAAAGATGGCAGCATTGCAAGAGCATGTGTGTGGGAAACAGGGTCTTCAGAGTATCCACAGCAATTTGCTTAGCTATGGGACCATACTGTGTCACATTCCCAGCCTTATTAAAAAGCGCTCACTGCCTCTCCAGTGGAAAGGATCAGAGCCTTGAAGAGAGGAAGGATTGTTCTGGCTAGTCAAGGAAGTAATTTTAATTTGCAACATTCAGCTTCCAACTGTTCAACAATAGCAAGAGGTTAACAATGTGGAACTGGGTCTTGCTCAGAAGAGGCATTTTGCTCAGGCACTTTGTGCATGTCACTGTCAGATCTCAGGCAGAAATTTTCTTCTGCTCCCAACTGCCCAGCAAAGGGAGCATACACCCAGACTCCTGCCCCTTGGCAATGCCAGCAACTCCTACCTGTCTCCAATTTTTAAGGCAGTGTCAAAATGATCTGGATTCGAACCTAAGTTCAGTAGCAGCTTTTTTTCACTCTCTGATCTGGCTCCGTGGCCAAAATGTTCTCACTTTGCTGGAGGATCCAGAGTTCTCTCCCTGGTCCCATGAGCTTGCTGTTGATTGCAACTCATTATCTTATTAAGAGAGAAGCGCCTTCTCCGGGGCTGCCTCGAGTACCAGCAGAGAGACCAGACCCCTCTGGTAGTCCTAACCCAGGTGCTGGAGTTAAATGCCTCAGTGGACCCAAGTGATTTGAATTAGTGCCAGACAGCGGCATTGCAGCTCCGTCTGCTGCCTCCCCGCTGCGCCGTGAAAGCAGGCATCCACGGTGCTCCAGTCTCAGCCCATTACCTCCTGTCTGGCCATCTCAGTGAAGCTTATAGGAAACCTTCAAATGCAGACTAGAGGGTGTTTTTTTTTTTTAATGGGCAAGCATTGGGGAAAGCGTGACTTACAGCTTGAACAAATGGTTCAGAAGTGAAGAATCAGGATCTCCGAAGTGCTGACCTTTGGTGACTGCTTCATTAAAGGGACAGCGACAGCCCAGTTCTGGGAAACAGCTCTTCTGTGATTTTACAGGGAGACAGCTTTTCTGGGTTTTGTTTCTTAGTTGCAAACAGGCAGTACTGAAGCACAAAAACACAGGGAGGGATCAGTTCCTTTGGGCAGCAAAAGAGCAAAAGACAAGGATGCATCAGTCCCAGAGCAGCTCACAAAGTACCACAGCCACATCATAGTGCTGCACAGGCTGCACCCATTAGATCATTTAGGGGTCCACTGCACACAATTCAACCACTTGCCACCATCACTCTGTTCTCCTTGTCTAGGAAGAACTTGCTACCCAGCTAATTAAACAAATTAAAAACAAGAGCATCCAGAGGGAAGGGGCTGGCTTTGCTCCTTGATTGGAAATGCCATATTTCCCCCATTTGCTCATATCCAGAAGTAGGAGAAAAGGGGTGGTCCATGACTCCAAAATGTCTCATTAAGTCATTCTCACTTCAGTTAACAGTCCCAGATAAGGGAAGGACATGGGTGTTTTCTTCTTCTGCCCACACTGGACAATTATTCCAATAGCTGTCCTATGTGTGGCAGAGTTAATAACTGCAAATGAAGGACATTTATCTCTGAAATAACTGTTTTGATAAAAAATGGTAAAATCAATGTATTCATTACTACACGCTGACAGTAATACTTGGGGGAAAAACAAGCTTGTGCTGTTATAAATGATTGCAGTCTAGTGGCATTTCAGTGTTCAAGGAGGTGTTTGTGTGTAATGGAAACATTTGTGGCCTTTATCTGCAATTGTGGTGGGCTTATATGCAGAGCACACCTACTGCAAACACTGCTACCAAAGGCTTCTGGACCACCTACAATTTCTGACCTACCCACAACAGCAGAGCTTGTGGGAAATTATAGACAGGTAAGCAATCACTCAGCATTTTGTATCTGCTGAGACAATGAGGGAGGCATGGTAGAGATCTCATATAAACACCTCCATCCTCGCCAGCACTAAAGCCTGAATGCACAAACCTCCACCATGCACAGAAGTTAACTTAGCACTAACCAAATTTTAACAGTGACAGGTACTCATAGTGTTAGCCACACCACTAAGTTTGTAAGTAGATATGCAAGTGTTTGTGGGATGGACATTTACAGCCAATATCAGCCACAGCAGTAGAAACTCACAGCATTCTGCACTGGGTTGGGATAATCTGTGCCAAATCCTGTGCTACCAGATTTTTCTCAGAAAAATTTGGCACACCATTTTACCTGCAGAATCGTAGAATCATTAAGGTAGGAAAAGACCTCAAAGATCATCTGGTCCAACTGTCCCCCTACCACCAATATTACCCACTAAACCATGTCCCAAAGCACCACATCCAACCTTTCCTTAAACACCCCCAGGGATGAAATGTAATGTTCAGGGGTCCTTTTTGGCACTCCAGCATTTCATTTCCTAACAGGTCCAGTGCCAGAAATTTTCTCTATGCTGTTGACAAGTTGCACCTGAACAAACTTACAGAGTGTTAGCTTCCCTTGCAAAACGTTTTAAATTATTATTCTAAAATTTCTGCAAAATATTTTCATTTCCAGTCTTGCAACTGTTGTGTGTATATTTTTCTTCCCTTCATCCCTTCTTTTTCATTTTCCCTTCCAACTTTGCCACTCAGAAAAGAGAGAAGGGAGAATAAATAATTGTATTAACAAGTCAACATTTCATTTACTTTTTTTTTTTTTTTTGCATGTTACTGAGGAAACAAAGAATGGAATTCATTCTAATAACTTTTTTTTTTCTTTTTTTTTTTTTTAACAGAACATAAAAATCAACCCATTCTGTTGCTCATTTGGGATTTCTTGAATCACCTGAGTTTAAACAGCTCCTGAAGACTTTCATCTCCTGTAGAAATGAATGGCTTTACCCTTATTTAAATTACCATTTCATGAGGTCAGAAATATACACTGGAAGTGCCACATTCATGATCTACCATCTTGAGGCCTTCTAGCTGCCAAGCTGCACAGAAATAACTCAAAACATTCCGCTCAATAGGTTCACTGGGTATTCAGTGTAAACTAACACTGATAGGATTTATGGATGTACCTTCCAACTCTTCTTCCTTCTAAAAAGCAGAGGTGGATTTTGTGACATGAACCTGAAAACCTCCTGTAAGCATTAGCAAAAGTCATTTAGTCCTTGCTCATCACACTTGTGACACCGGGCTTTTCCTTGGCAGCTTCTCTCTTCTCATCTTGTTTTGCTTTGATCCCAGTACTTCTTGATGACTATTTGCAGTGACTGCCTCTTCTGCCTGTTTGCAGGAAGCCAGTATATGATGTGAAACCTCTAAGCCAGCAGTTCTGCACAGCTGCATTGTCGTCAATGGTTTGGGGCTATCTGACACCAGCAGAGGATCTGGCCCATCAGCCCTAGGTAGCAAGGGGTAGCTCTTGATTAGGCCAACTGACTGGGCCAATACACAGCTGTATCAAGGAACACAAGACTTTATAAACTCAATGGGTATGTGCAAATAAATCCATGCTGCACTCACCACTCACTTGCCCTAGAAATAACAGCCTTGTCAGAGCATAGTGTACTGGCAAGAATAGCAAAGCATCCGACATGATGAATAATGTTTACATCGAGAATCCAGATGTCATTTTCCATCCTGTAGCTCTAGAAATAATGGCCTGTTACTTCTTATTAAATCAAGGGTAATCCATTCACCTACAGGCCCAATGATAGCTGTCTCTGCTAATCTCCACTCAGGGAGCTATATTCATCAACAGGAAAGGCCTATGTTTCTAGCAACAACTGGAAGCCCAATGATCTTCAGCAATGAAATTTCAGATATCAATTAGTAGCTTAAAAGTATGCGTCTGTCAGTGCAGTCCAGCACTAACATAAAAGGCAGTTTTCCATCAGAAACATGACCTCCTGCATCCTCAAGCAGCATAGGCCCCACTATTATTAATCTCCTTCACAAACTTTTTTTATTTACAAGTAATAGAAAGCTCAATGACCCTCTTTAGTGATGATTCTCACAGTGTCATACAGCACTTTAGCTGGTGTAATCCTCATGTGGATGGACCTAACTTCAAAATTGGACCTGGTTTGAGACGGGGCTTGGAGGAGATGACCTCCTGAGGTCCCTTTCAACTCAAATTTTTCTATGATTCCGTGAGGGAAGCAGTGATAATACCTATGATTAAAATGCTGGGACCTTGAAAAACAATGGAACATTCTCTTTAAACCATCTTTATGCAGTTTGTTTTCCCTAGTTGAGTTGAACCACTGACATCCTTGATCTGACCTAGCAATTATGCCAATGTGCACCTGCCTGCCTTTGTCTTTCCGCTGAAGTGTGAAGAAAGGTTATTTTTTCTGTGAAAAAAAAAAATGGAAATTTTGAAAACAGAGATTAAATAAACAAATGTGTGACCAATTTAATATGAGATATTTGCACACAGCAAGATCTGGTCACATCTACTTTCAGATTCTAGTCCTTTGCTTTGGGGCTTTTGGACTGTAATTGTGTTCAGTCTTCTATTTATACAATGAATCTATAATGTAATTTCATGAGGTACTGAGATGCACTGAAAAACATATGAGCACTAAGTTGCTCTGCCTAATCCATATGAAACAGTGTTGGAAATCAGCCTGGTAAACATGGCAAGAGAATGAGCAAGGATTTCATCTGGGGCTCTGACACTAATCTAAAAAGGATTACCAAGGAGATAGCCTGAGATGCAGAGCACTTGAACAGAGAGGACAACGAATCCTATTTAAATGAATGCATTGGATTGCGGGTGGCTTGTAAGCGATTAGCACACTGACTTCATACTGACCAAGCCAGTAGGAGTTCATCCCTCACAGCAACTGCACTAGTTACATTTACTGCTCCATTTACAGAATACAAATAGAGGTTAAGAGAAACAGATGATTTTCAAACATTAACTTTTAATAGGGACAGCATGTCTGGCAAGATGAAAAGAATGAAAAGCCCTTGCTGTTCACAGTTGTAATCCACCCCCGGTTGTCTTGCTGCCATTTCTCCACAAGTCCCACCACTTGTTGCTCTGGGGAAACCGCATCAACACAAATTGATATTAAGGCAACCAGCACTCTGTGCTTGGTGTCCTAGCGGAAGGCATTTCTTACACTTTTGTTCATGCTCTTTGCCTGATGTAGTGCTGCTCATGACCATGCTCCTCTGTGCTCCCTGTTCTATCTCGCTTGTCTTGTTTGCTCTTTAAATTGTATGTTATTCCTAGCAGCAGATCCGTCCATTTGGGATGATGGAAAGCAAAAGTCAGACCAGCAAAACATTTAAATGTGGGTTTAATTTAAAACATGAGAATTACCCTTTCTGAAAAAAAATAAAAAAATCTATTCCCTCCTTTTGTGGCAGAAACCTAAGAGCCTGCTGATCCCCTTGGTCTCATCTGCTTTTCTTCCTGTGGCATATTGAAGGTTTTGTGTCTTTTGGCCTTTTGTATTGCAGGATTTAAGTTCCAAATACTAGAAAATATTTAGTGGATTGTAGCATGTGCAGTCCTATGTTCCCGTATCCCATATGCCTGAAGCCAAGTGTCTAGCCAAGCATCTCCCAGGATCAAGAATTTATGCAGCATTTCAATAACAACTGAACAAATCCATGCTAATTCTATAAAAGATCTGTCATCCATCCTCCTACTGTTCTCATTGGGTTTTGGCTATAAATAAATTATGCAAGCTCTGAAGTCCCTTAAAATCTTCACAGGTTAGCGGGGTATCATGCAATGAGTGAACAGCTTAACTACAGCCTATTCAAAACCTGGTGACTGTCTGTATGCTGTGGTTCTCCTAACAACCCTGAGAACTGCTGCAAGCAGGTCCACCTAGAGTACAACTGCTTTGCAGTAATGTTGCAATTTCCTGAGCCTACATATGGGAACGTGGGGAACATAAAGGCTCCCACTATTCTATTCCATTCCTGCCCACTCTTTTTTCCCATTATTTCTGACTTAGGCTAATAAAGCTCATGAAACGGGAAATATATTAATTATGCCGATATTTACACCCTTTACAAGTCTAGTCAAAGTCTTCTGCTAGTTTTGTTGAGTAGATTTATTTCCACACATACATACTCCCATATAATTATTTTATTAACATGGTTTAGTGTATGGTTGAGTTAGAAATTGTATTGGACCATACACAACATTCCTTATTGGAAGTGAAGCTGTCACAAATATATCAAAAGCAGCTTTTTTTTTTTCATGCTGCACAATGGAAGGTGTTACGTACTCTACAAGCACTTATCCATTATAAAGTTGTGTTTGATTCAGGAAGACTGGAATGAGTTGCAGTAGGTTAAATATCTCAAAAGCCAAGGTTCCCTCTTTCTGGAGTTCATGTGCTTAGGTCATTTAGCTTTCCAAACATAAAAGTAATAATAACATAATAACATACCCAGGGGATTTGAAAACCTCACTAAGTAGTTCATGGGATGTATTAAGCCATCTACCATGCCTTTCATCCACTGGAAGATTTGTGAAGAATACAGAATATCATTATAAAGGCAGACAGATCATAAAATAGAGGGCCAAGCTCTCAAGTTGTGTATCATAAAGCCAGTAACACTACGCTGATTTGTGCCAACCGAGAATCTGGCTCCTTGTATTTAAAATAGACGTAAATATCTGAGAGCAGTAAAAGTGAAATATGCTTTAGCTGTAATTTAAGGAAAGATTTCAGCAAACTTTATGTTTAAATTTCTTGGTTGATTAGGCCACAATAGCTTCTAATCGCTTGGGAGAATTTTTAAAAAATCAAACTTGAATATACTCAACACATAGAAGCTGAGAAAGTTGTCTGCAGTTCATGGGGACTAACTTTTTTTTTTTAAGGTAAGAAAAAAATAAATCCTTCAGCTCATTTGCAAATAGCTATTGCAGCCGGTATTGAGGATCTGAAACTAGCAAAACCTACTGTTTGAATGAAAGCTCAACACCTCATTTTCCACTCGTCTTGCAAAGGATGTGCAATCCTGTGGAAAATGATAGAGTAACAATATTATAGAAATGGAGTGATAGATAAATGGAATCCTATGTGTTTGTGGTTTTGAGCTAGCCCTTACAGGTGAGGAGGGTGATTTTTGTGTGTGCTTGAAGATGGGTTATGGATGCATCCTATCTCCCCTCACACAAGACAAGTCAGAACTACTTTCTCAAACTCAGATCAGCATTGGCCCTAACCAAATCACTTGTTTTTTCCATGGTGCTCCCTTCCTCACCCTAAGTGCTGTGATTGAAGGCACTCAGCACCCCTGAAGACCCAACTATTCACGAGGCACCACAGGTTTTCCATAGAGGAGAGATAATGCAGACATTGCTGGGAAAGCTGCCTCCACCCCTGACTGCCCAGCTGTAAAATGTAACTAATTTCATTCACTGGGGAGTGCTGGGAGGATTAATTGGATTTAGTGGCTGCAATGTACTTTACATTGGTTGGGTGGAAGGAGACTGATAAGAGTTGTGGTACAAATTTCTCAGAGGTGCAAGGAAAAAACTGACCAAGGAGGAGGACAATTATTTAAAGAGTCAGTGAAGCAAGGAAAAGACAATTAGCATTGGTATCACCCTAATTCACAACAATTTACAACAATGAGCCTGAGCCACTCTTCCCATCAAGGCCAGCATACATAATTCCCTTGACCTTATTATAAAACACTAAAAAAAAAAAAAAAAAGAGTGAAAAGTCTGCTTGTCCACTCCAGCAAACAGAAAACTGAAGGACAAATGAAGGAAATAAATAGAAATGTTTCCTGGGAGCCCTAAATCTGAAAGAAAGCAGCAGTAAGCCTATCAAGCCATCGAGGGTGCTACTCAATGCAGCAGTCACAAAAAGGTGACAGACAATTTGAACCACATCACCTTCACCATATTTGCTATCCATCACCCATTCCTCATCAGGAGCTTGCTTGCAGGGAATTCAAATTCTTGTATCCAAATGAGCAAAAAAAACAACACAGCCAGCTCATTCTGCATGGCACAGGACTGGGTTTCTTTTTTCCTGTATGTTCCTTTTTTCCTGTAAGTTATCTTAGATGTTGGCCTCAAATGTCTCCAGCAATGCAGCATGGAACAAACATTAGAGAAGCAGATGGAACACCAGGAGCAGCAGCATCAATAACGTATGAGTGGATTAGAGGCCAGAGTACAGCTGCCACCTCCTTGATCTTTTATTAGCACATAATGTTATTAATTAGAGAGTTAAAGGAAAGACATTTTGGAAGGGGCAAAAGGAGAGCAGATCTCTAATGGAATTGTGACTGTTGCATACTGTGGCCTTTCTGTTCTTTTCTGTGTCTTGTTTTTCTTATGTGGCCTATCTGTTTTATATAGGAAGCTGTTTTTTCAGGAATATGTGGAGCTAGGGATTTAGACCAGATCAGTTTGTGATAAGAAAAGTGCACCTACCTGCCCTTACCACCTTTAAAATTCTCCCCTATAATGTTTTTTTAGGCTGTTTATGGTGCTTGTGTTTAAGAGTCTTGCTTGCCCAGGAAGCAGTGGACAGACAAGTGGTAGATCTCCTGTTCAGCTCTGATTGCCATCATCTCTTTTCAGTCGGGAAAAAAACCTGTTCCAGAGAAGTCCTTAACTCCATTAAAAAGAACAGAGGTTGTGGTTTTTTTTTCTTCATCCGTTAAATGTTCTATTCTCAAATAGAAACATTTGCAGAAGGTTTCCTTTTATGCTGAGAAGCAAAATGTTCATCAGCATTAAAGGGCAAGAGATATTTGATAATACCAACTGTACACAGTGTTTCCATAGTTCTTCACAGACCATATAAGTATCATTTCCCCTATTGTACAAAAGAGGGAGGTGATTTGAAGGTCAAGGCCAGTGGCAGAGCTGGGAAAGAAGAATCCAGGTCTCCTAAGGCTGAGGATGTGCCCTCTGAGTCCAGAAACTCACTCGTGCCCTTCATGCCAGTACATCGAAGCGACACCCCATTTTCATGTGCCACTGGGTATGCTAAGACTGGAGACCATATTTTAGTTGCATATCATTGCTTGCTGCATAACTTGAAAATTTCCACCAGGAATTTCCAGCCTCAGAGTTTACACTGCTGAGTGGGATAAGGTAGGTTTCAGCTATTTCACTCCATATCATTTTTCAATAAGGCAGCCATGAAATTTGACTCTCTGCCTGACAGCTTCTGTTTTTGGAAACCCTGAACTACCAAATACAGTATGTCTGGAAATATAAACTCTCAGAAATTGTTTTGGTGCTTCCACATTGACAAGGAAAATAGTCTTGGGAACTGTAAACTAAAATCTACAATTACCAATATGTATTTGCCCCTTTCCATTCATCTGAAGGCAACAGCACAGTTTTTCCATTGCAAAGCTGTGCTAAATGTTAAAATGGAGTAAATAAAACTAAAAACACAATTTTAGGTTAAAGTTATCAAGGATTCATTGTGCTCACTCCATCCCCCTCAGCCAATATCCTGAAGGTATATTCCAGCCACACATCTTCCATTCCACTTAATCAGCATATCCTCAAAATGGAACCACTTGTCTCCATCACATCCTCCAAACCATGCTTATTATGTACATTATGATCTTTTAAGGCTAACAAAATTCTCAAAATTTGGCCCAAAGTCCATTCAGAGGGACCATAACCATCCTAAAAACTCTGGAATAGGCACTCCTAGCCAACATTAATATGGCACAAATCTTACTGATTTTGGTGTAGCTGCAAAATGTGTGTGGGCTGAATATCAACTTTGCCTTTTACAGTTGTTTGCAAAACATCTAGTGTGTTGTAACGTTATTTACAGAATTATTGATTTTTATTATTTATCTTTATGCCTGCGTTGTTCTCTGTCTGATCTCTGTGCTAGATGAATCTCATGGATTGGACTGGAGTTGATGGGATTAATTGATTTGATTACATTGAGTGAAATCAGTGGATTTCACATCAAATAGAATCAATAATCTGAATTGCATTAGACAGATGAACAAACATTGGACAGGATCATTACTTTGGTTTTCATGGGCTGTTACAGTGGGTGAGATCAGCGGATTGAATTCCTCCGTGCAAGACAGGGACTGGTTCCATTTGAATCGCGCTGGTGGGCTCGATAGCTACAATTCCTTTTTAACTTGAGTTTTTACTGATCTTTATTATAATAATTATACCTAGCGGCAATCACCCTCTCTGGTACACACACAAAAAGTTCATTATATGACATAGAGATGAAGTGGCTCATTTTCCCCCTCTTCTAATTTGGTAAATGGTGATTACAGAGGTAGGAGCTCAGCGAAACCCAATGAGCCTTGATACGTTAGTTAGATTTTTAGCAAGTCATCTTTACTGAGACCTAACTGCATGTAGCCAAGTAAGATGACAAGTCCAAAACTCTTGCCTGCTGGTAGTGTTGTTATTCTCTTGATTATCCTCCGGCATGTCGAACACTTCTGTGTTAGAAGGACAGCACAGCCAGCTATGGCATTGCACAGGAGTGTCTTTCTCTTGTCCTTAATCAGAAATGTTGAACTGCTCTCTAATTCCAGAGGGGAAAAAGAATTCATTAGATTTCAGCTTTTTTCACTCCTGAATGCTAAGTGGCTATTCCTTTTTCTCTCTCTTCCTGAGAGAAATGTGTGAGGAACTAATGTTTAGAAAAAAATATTATATTTTGCAATTCCCACATGAGGCTGAATTTCATCTTCTGCATGAAACTGCAGTCAAATGTCACCATAGCAGAGGGGTAGGATGTCACCAGCATTTCCTTTCAATTCAGTGATCAAAAATAGAGGATTAACAGCATCTTTCCCAGGTTAATGACATAAAAACCATGGGATACATCTGTGAAAGTTAAAGGCAGACAGTGTTGTCAATGAGAGGAAAGTTCAGTTGGTCATGACCAAAGTTAGCATTTGAAAATAAAAGTTCATTTGTATTTTCACATACTTAACACTACAAGTGTAGGACAAGACACAAGTTTTGACAGGGGATTTGTTAGGGTTAGAATAAAAGATCTGAGACGGAGTTTGGCTTCACCTGCAAAATGCCTTCAAGGTCAGCTCAAGGATGGATTTGTTTCACCCTTTAGAGTTCCTGTCAAGTCAACTAAAGTCTGTGTTTATCACACTCATGTGCAGCACGCATTTCTTTTTAAACCAGTTGAAGATTGTATGAAAAATCTGTATTGTTCCTAGAAGAAGGGAGCCCAGTCTCTTGCTCCTTTCTCTCTTCTACTCTTTTCCTGGAGGCCAGAGATTGAATCCACAACTGGCATGCTTAGAGCTAAACTGATGTCTGCCAAGTCCAGTTCTATCAGAACTGTCCCAGAAGAGGTGTGGACCCAGAGGAGACACAAAGACACCTGCCTTCCTGAGGACAAGCAATCATTCCAATATTGGCAAAGGCAGGTATCTATTCATGGTAAGGGTGGGCTCCAGGCAATCATTTATGTGTTAACAAGGCCAAGCACCCATCCCTGGGAGAGACAGACTGCTTACTGCCGCAGTTCTAAGCAGGAATCCAACAGTGAATGTGTATGGAGAGGTGGTTCTTGGTGGATTGCTAGCTAAGGCATAAGGAATGCTCCTTTAGTGAGAGTAGATTTCTTAGCCAGACCTCTCAAACCTTAAATATTAATTTTACAAATGAGTTGTCTAAATTCTCCAGGCATGTGTTGCTCAATTATGTATACAACAAAGGACACCTTTGCAAAGGACAAAGGATAAAAGCAAAATAAAATTGTTAGGAAATACAGATAATGACAGTGTACTTCCTTGCATCTTTCCCTTTACTTGAACTATGAATTTTCTGTTTACAGATGCAGTTTAGAGCTGTGACTACTTGCTGTCCCACAAGGACCCTCATGTTTGTTAAAGATTCTTGATATTACAGAATATTGACTTCATTTTTACTTAGGGAGTCTGACATTTTTATTATGGAAAGTGGTTGCCCATTGTACTTCTCATGCATAACTGGACAAGGACATTTATTGGGCTTTGTCTGGAAGGGTAGACTGGATTGGGCTATTAAGGAACAGGAAAATATGTCTGGTTTGGAACATGAAACACATAAGAGTATTCCACTATTAAGCTATATATACAGAGCTCTCCAACTCTACCAAATACTAAGAGATTGGCTCAGTTTAAAAAAACATATTAATGCAGAAAGCCAGATTTATGTTATGCACAAAGAGCAGACAAGCTGCAGCGTTCGGCTCAATCATATCTCAGCAAGTCCAACTCACAACTCATCACTGTTGCTAGCTACCTATTGAGACCTAGTCTCTCTCGTCCCCTTCCTCCCACTCTCCAAAGCTCTCCCCCTTCCTCTGTCTCCCTGGGAAGACTGAATCTCATCTGTCTGCAGTTAGCGGAAACCAAAGTAACTGGACTTGCTGCTGGAACAGAAGAAATATGTGATGTTAACAGTTCATTGAACTGTGAGATGAACAAGCTGGGTGTTGAAAAGGAAATCCAAGCTAAGAGTATATTTCCAGTGTTAATAAAGCTTTTTCCTTTTGTTGTATATTTCCAAACACTGATTACAGGATGGTTGTCATCTGTTTTCTTCCAGAATTAGACAACGGGACAAATTTAAGGTATCTTGGACTCATTTATCCTTGTTAAATGATAGCTCTGTCTGCTGCACTCAGAAGTCTGCTTCCACCTCTATCCTTTGCTAAAAACCCTATCATGTCTACAACTGTTTTTGATTTTTGCAACCAAGTCTTCTGCAGCATTTTTGAGTCTGTCTCACCTGTGTCCATCTTTTAAGATGGAAGTGGTAAACTGCAAAGCAAGACATGAATTTACTGGGAACAGAAGCAAGACTGCTCTCTAGCCAGAAGAAGATGCAGCAATATCTCTTCTAAAATGCAAAGACATTTTGCTTTCCTCCATAATGACAGTGTTTTCAGGACCCAGACATTTTGCTGATCATGGAAAAAACTTGACACGAGAGAAACCATGAAGCCCAGTGGAAAAGGCACAGGAAGCTAGGTTTATGCTTTTTTATAACAACAGAGGAAAATCCAGTTTTCCTTGAAAGACATGTTTTTCTTCAGAATATGATACCTGAGAGAAAATATACTTTCTCCCCCTTTATATCTGACCACCAAGGAATTAACATCAGAGCCATGTTATTTCCACCTTTTCAGAAAATTAGTATAGGTAAAGCAGGTGGGGGTGCAAGCTACTGTTGCCAGATGTTTTGGCTCTCACACTATGAGAGCAGATGTTGCATCCAGGCTGTTCTGTGCTATTCTTGGCAGGAGCTAACTCAAATAAAACTTTGCACTACACTTTCAGATGGAGATGAGTTTGGGTTGTGTTTTTTTTATTAGTTTTTAAGAGCATTATGTGTGGCAATTGCATAGCCTGAAATGATTTAGAGATTTTCTGTTACAGGAAGACCATTTGGCGTTTACTTTCATGAGCCACAATGGAGACCCCATGCTGCAGTGAGGTTTGTCTTGAATTTGTGTTTCACTGTCACAAAGCCATCATCATCTGCATTTGATTCTGAGTTATACCCTGCACTCCAGAGAGGAGTATTATATATTATTCACGTCACATTAGTGTTCACAACATGTGAGGTGCTGGACAAATGCGTTATAAGAAAACAGTACCTGCTGTGAAGAATTTACAACTGAAGCAGAGAAAGCAGAAGAAATTTAGAGGAAAAGAGATGTAACAGAAAAATAAAATAAGAAAACATTCAAGGTGTCATGATTAACAGATGTGTTGCTAATTCTTTTTTTTAATATTTCATTTTATTGGCAGAGATTGTTGAAAATTTTTCAAAACTCTCCCTACATCTGCTAAAAAAAAAACACTCTACTGTGAAAACATGAAACCTGTTTTTGCTCTGTCTTTTGAAATCTGATTTTCAGAAATGCTTTTCATCTTTTGAAAACTCAACTACAGAAATGCTTTATTAAACTCTATTTTCAAAAAGTGACATGTTAGATTTGTCTCAAAAAATTAAGAAGGCTAGAGAAATTCACTCAGAATTATATTTTTCCATAAAAAAAACTCTCCTTTCTTCTGTTGGAGTAATTCCATGTTTGGTACAACACTGACACCAGGAACTGTGTTGTATGTGTACATCCTTCACTGTGTAAGTTACTGTTGCATTTTGTCCATCCTCTGGTCACCTCCAGACTCATCTAGTACCACTGCAGCTTTCTTCTCTGTGCTTCTGGCTCTGTGCTTCAGGATGTCAAAGACACCTTTTGCCTGTGAAAGACCTGTTCACATCTATCAACCGGGCTTCTTTCAGGCCTGCTTTTGTCTGAACATCCTTTGGTTGGACACCACCAACTTATCTTTGCATCTTTCCCATCTGCCCATCAGTACTGATGGATTTGGTGGCTCCTTTGTTGGCTGAGCTCTACACCAGGCTTTCATCATCTACAGAAACATGAGTTTACCTGATACAGACTCTTGAAAGATCTCCTGCCTCATGAAGACTACAAGCATATATCTCTTTTTGTAAGCCTGAACATTTATCAAGCAAGCTGGTAGTTTTGTAGGTGGCAAATTGTCCATTTAACTATGGGGTTTTAGTTGGCTTTTTCCAGCAGGCCTTTTTTTATAGCAGCTGATCTTCAGTGAGTCCTTGAATGGTACAATTGCCTTTGTGAAACTACAGCAGAGAACATCCTTATTTTATTTTCCTCAGGGCCTTTCAGTTCAGCAGCAGCATCCTTGAGGTGTCCTGTAAAATCCTGAAACACGGAAGCAATAGCCGGTGTTTGCATCTTGACAAGAGATGGCAAGTCCAAGTGCACAGTCACTTTGATGTGATTTTTAGGAGTAGGGATTATGTTGCCAGTGCTAACATGCTCTTTTTAAGCTACTCATATTTCATTAAAACCAAGCAGACTGCATCACTGCAAGAAGCAGGGGAGAACCGCTGTTTTGTGTCATGTCACAGAACTGAGTGCAGACAGAGGCGGGGAGCTGGGCAGGAGCAGAGTTTTCTGCTTTATGGGAAAATCCCTTTAGAGGAAAGTAAATAAATTCAGAAGCAGATGAGCTCCTCTGGTATCATTATCTCTCCTCTTTCAATGAAATATCACAGCCAAGTTGCTTTCAGTTGGTCAGAATGTTTTGTTTTGAACAAGGAAGAATATTTTTTTAAAGCTTAATGCTTAGTTATTTTCATGGTTCAATGTCACTTTATTTGGATTCAGAAATTCTACCTCAAAATTAAATAGTGCAACATTTTAAAAAAGATATCCAAAAATCTTTCAGTATACCAAAAGGACCACACAAAGGTCTCAGATACCATCCATCACCTTTCCCTGCATCCCTTTGCACTGCTGTGGAAATCAGCAACTACTGGCCTTCGTAGGAGCAATTCTGCCATCCACGTGACAGATGGCAGCTGGTTATTTTTCTGTTTACTGTCTGCTGTGTGCTCTGCTCAGATAAAAGGGAATGGCTGGGGAGCAAGGATGAAGTCTCTTGCCTGTCTTGCTGCAGCACTGTGCTTTGGATGGGGAGAAAGCAGCCCCAGAAGGACAGCAGAGCTTGCCATATACAAGACGGACCTGAATGCTGCAGGGTCTCTTCACAGAGAGAGGAGCAGTGTGAGTGGAGCTAGATACAATTGAAGAAGCTCCCAGCTGTAACAGCTGGCCCAAACGAAGTCTATTTCCAACCTATTTTCTACTGTCTCACTCTAAGTTTCTCCATTTCAAAGATTTCCAGGTTAAATTCAAATATTTATTTAAAATTCCCTCTGGCTTTCCGGGTGTGTTCACACCAACAAAAAGGTGTAGCTCAGCCTGCCCTAGGATCTGGCCAGCTTCAGTCCCACCCCTGCAGCCAGCTCCACGTCCCTCACTGCTCTCACCAGGAATTTTTCATCATTGTGCTTCTTATCCAATGCCATGCTATTTGGGTCTGACAGCAGATACTCAAATCAATAAAACTGGAGTCTGGTTAAATCGCTGCTGTATCTTGTCCTCTCCAAAAGAGAGGAATTTTGCTTTTTCAGGTTGCTGGGTGTCACAGTCCGTTATTGTTCGGGTGTTAGTTTCCTATTTGTTATCAACAGCTCAATTTTCTGCTTCAGCTGAGGTATGTTTGCAGGGCGTTGTGGCTGGGCTTTCTTTGCTTTGTTTTCTACCAGGTTTCTAGATATTCTTGCCTTGCCTTTCCTCCAGCTTATTGAATTCCTGTTGATGTGAAACAGACTTCAGCATCTTAGTAGTTTTTCTCTCTAAGCTTTTCAGTGTCTTCACTGTCACCTCTGGTTTTGGTTCTCAGACATACTTCTCTGGGCTATTTTTACAATTTATAGTTGATTATTTTTGCTGCTACATTTTAGTGTTATGTTTACTTTTAAAATAAACTCTTGTTTCACATTCAGAAAAGATTTCTATTGAAAAAAAATGAAAATGCTATTGAAATGTAAAACCTGCTGGGGAAAAAAAAAAAAAAAAAAAAAAAAAAAAAAAAAAGTGTTGAAGGTGTTCTGTTTCATTTATATAAACGTACTTAAAGGAATAGGTGATTTTCCAGAGAACTATCAGCAGATGGCAACTCCACCAGCAGCAAGCTCAGGGGGAGCCAGAGGAAACTGCTCTGCTGCTTTAAGAATGAGGTAGCTATTTTCCTCCAGTGCATAAATCTATCGATTATAGTTATTGCTTGACAACCTGCTACTAATTAAATTATAAATGACATGACAAGAAAGAAACACTTTAAAATCACTGGATTACTTTTTGGGACACTTTTAGTACATTCCAGCTATGCTCCATTTTCTGAAAGAGAGTGACATCTCCCAGTGTTTATATTTAAAGTAAATTGAACCAGCAAAGAATCTGACACGTCTCCCTTCGCAGGAAACTAGGGTGATTGCTGAAGGAGCTGCGGGAATCTCTGCTAACAGCCTGGGCTCATTCCTCAATTCATTAAGAGCTTTCCCTGCTTGGTAACGCTGCCTGGACCAGCCATGATGCCTCCATCAGCTACAGCTGATTTAGTAGGTGGGGGAACTTGTACAAGTGGGAAGTGAGCTACTGTCCTTCATATTGTGCTGGTGGAGAAATAGCCCTGTGACTAACAGTTGGTGGATGATCCACAAAGGGACTTGCCTCTACACATGGTGGAGGCTATAAGAAATAATGCCGTACGTTGCCAAGGTTTTATTTCTAGCCCCATTTGCAGCTTCACTGCTACCACTGCATGCAAGGGAACAACGTGGCTTTGGCATGCCAGTGCCTCACCAGGACCCATGTCCCAACTATGGGTGCTTGAGGAGCCATGTGTCACACTGCAGATAATTAACTGATAAAGCAGATTCATTGCCTCCCTTTTTCCACCGGAAAACGACATAAATCATAGCAGATTTTTTCCTTTGATAACTTAATGCTGCAGATGTGAAGTGTTTGGGAATGAATAGGATTCAGTGTTTGTTAATGAGAGTTTAATGTCTTCATCTTCTGCATTAAACTCCAGTTAATTAATATTCATTCAATTAGAAAATGTAAAAATAAATTATACAAAATTAAGCTTTACACAGGAAGCAAGTGACCTCATTTCTGCTGTTTTCAGGTGCTAATTAGATTAGCCTCTTTCCTATAAATAGGGAGGCACCAAACCCTGTTAGCCCTTGAAGGGAAGCCCTGTGGCTGTCTATAGTGTGTCGTGTCGTGTCCCCCCCCCCCCCCCCCATCCCCCGCGTAGGAGCATCTGGTTCCAGCCTACCCTGAGCTGGTGGAGACGAAAAAACTCTAGTCAGGTAAAGCACAATGCTGGTTTCTGTTGGTCTTTAGTTGGAAAGTTTCCTGGTCAGTGGAATGAATATTGTTGGTTTTGTGAAGCTGGGTATAGCTGGGAGAGAAGAAAGTGTGCTCAGCAGGTAGCAGGCTGGGAGGAGTTGTATGAAGTCTTGGTTCTAGTCCGGTTCTGCCTGCTGGCTCTGGTTGAGAGGTTCTTCCTTTCTTTCATGCATTTTTCCCCCTTTCTGACAAGATTGTCTAAACTTAGAAAACCCTTTGGGAAATGTAATAAATGGTGTTCTTTTGGAGTTGAGTGAGTGTCTTTGAGCTAGAGAGAAGATGGAGTTGTCTGAGATAAAGAGGTGGTCTGACTTGAGCAAGGCTAAAGGAGTAGCAAAAAGCAAGCCAGACTGAGCTGCCTTTATACAGATAGACCGCAGGGGTCCTAAATAATCACTATTATCAGCTTACCTAATGTAACTTTGAAGTTGTCCTTGCTTTGAGTCAGGGGCTGAATCAGGTGACCTGCAGTGGTCCTTCTAACTTCAATTATTCTGTAATATTACGATCATTCTGCTTACCAAGATCCTGAAGCCATGCTTGTATTCTGTTGCAGAAGCACTATAAAAGGCAGTAAGACCCAGTAGAAAACTCAAACTATTTAAAGACCTGCTGTGGATTATTGTATACTGTGCTGTGGGGGGATAGGGGCATGAAGGTTTTATGCTGTTACCTGTTTTAAAGTGTATCATCCATCACTCTTCTCTTAATCTGGCACTTCTCAGTAGCCCTGAATAGCAATTCACTTCTAAAATAGAGGGAGGGGGATGAATAAAACTCAAAGGTTGTATCTTATCTTTGCAGATTGTCAAAAGGAGAAAAAACCATTGGATAAGGATGGTTCAATTACTGGGCGTTTGGGGAATTGGTTTTGTGTATACTGTTAAGAGTCAAAAGTAGTACTGACTATCTGTGACACTGCAGTAAGATTGCTTGTGATGATAAATACTTCTTGCAAAGGAAGAGGGTATAGTAAAGCAATAAATACTTTAGAACAACTTAAAAAAATTACAGCACTCCTGATACAAAGAGATGTGGGGCCCAATTGTGTTTCTTTATGCTGTCAAGGAGAGAAATGAGATTATTCTTAGTGTGGTACTTCTTATTTGACTCAGATCATCATAAAGACATAGTGATTTGTGAAGGATATGTAAATGGGCTACAGTGTTACAGCCACAGGCATCCTGGCAGAAAGGAGGGTATGTTGTGGAAGGGAGGTCAATGATATTATGAAAGATGCTCTTCCTTTGCAGCCTGGTCCTGCTGTGGCCCTTCACAATGGGATCACAATAGCTCTTCCAAGGCTTTGTGAATTCCTGTAAAGAATTCCATTTCATTCATCGTGCATTTTTTCCTCTTCTACTGCTTCTGTTTCTTTCTCTTGTTCTCTCTGCTACACCTCCACATTGGTTAAAATATCTTAATCTTCAGAACCTGTTTTTGGTTTCAAGCCAGATTCCTGCTTTTCTTGGCTCACTCCAGCTATCACAATAGTTGGAACCAACTGTTAGGGCCATGCTTAAGGCCCCAGTTCAGGGTATTGTTTACAGGAGACCTGCAGGTACTTGTTTGTCTGGTGTAGGCGATGCTGAGAGGCATGAGCTGCTACAGTCATTCACTGGAGCATTTTGTGCTCATTGGTGTCATTCAGGTGGTCTTAATTTGCTGTATCTTATTGAGCTGGTGAGAGTTTCCAGAGCCTCAGGTTTATAGAAAGAATTGTTTGGGTCATATGATACTCCCCAGATCACAATACTAGTGTGCAGCAAAGCACTTCTGTGCATCCTTAACTCATAATGCACACTTCAGGTATCCTGAAGTCAATGAGACCTGCCTTTATTTGCAATCTGATGAAGTTTTCTTTCTGAATTTCCATGTTTTCCTTGAGCCTTTAAGTTACTCATCTGCCTGGACTTGGTGCTGTTGGTAATTAGTGCAGCTCCTGGCTTGGAGATGAGGTCCAGACTCCTGAGTGACAGGCAAGGCTGTAACAAACCTCATCTCTTCAAAGGGTTAAAAACTGGTGACAGCTTCCCAAAGTTATTGGGTTACCCTTGACCAGAGTCCTGTTGGTGGAGGGCAGCACATTTCTCAAGTTGTTTGAGCTGTGACAAAGAAAACACAATTGTCCATACATATCTGCCACTGAACCTCCTTGCTGAGAAGGAAGTAGAAGCCTTTGGGAGTTCAGAGAGCCCTTCCCCTGCATGCTGTTTTCCAGGAAAGTTTTTCATTACTGAAGTAATGTCTGCTTGAGTAGAGCTAACAAACACACTGCCCCTCTTAACATCACAGCACTGCAGGGTAGCTTTCTCCCTGACATTAGGTTTTTCTACCGTATCATCCAGACAATGCCTTTTCTTCTGTGAAAATTAACTTGGGAAAACTGACAGTTGTGTATATGTCAAAAAAAAAAAGACCGGCCTCATATTCCCCACCCCACTGCTGAGTCAAGAAGTGTTTACACTTGACAAGATTAATCTCACCAGCTATTTGAAGACTTCAGTAAAGTCTTTCATTTCACTGTTCACTCAGGCTGCTCAGGAAGGTTAGAGTGATTGCTGATGGCTTTGCAAACTGCTCCAGTGGACACTGAGTAAATATTGTAGGAAACACAGCTGCAAAACACTCAAAATCCAGTGCCTTCGATGACAGGCTTCACCTAACCAGCCCAGTCAGAAGGGGAAACACCAAACCCATGACCACAAATCCTCCGTCCTCATAAGAAGTACCAGAGTCATGCTCAGATGTTTATCACCAGTAAGCCTTGATTTGTTGATGTCTTCAGTACTGTGTTTCTTGGGCAGACATGAGGTTAGAAGGTGGGCATGTACCTGGGCTACCAACTAGATGCTTGGTGTCAGCATGGCATGAATCCTTTTGGCATGTTAAAGACCCATGTTTAACCCAGTGAAAATACTTGGAGATACCTGTGCTTCTTTCTGATTACTGGAAACCTGCTAACTAGTGATATGTATGGAGAATTAATCATGTGTATAAGTGAGCTACCAGCTAGCTACATATTTCTGCCCGGTAGACCAGAAGGGATGGGCATCCTATTTCAGTTTTTCCCAGAATTTGTTATAAGTATATACAAGTTCCTAAGAGTTCATCAAGACCCAGATGTTGGGTATGTAACAGTCTGAGCTTTCTGCTGGTATTGAATATCTCAAATATTAAACTGCCTTAATGGAAAAGTTAGACTTCACTGTTGGGGGCCAAGGTTCTGGGCAGGAATTCAGCAAGAGCAATCCTTGTGCACAGCAAGTAGTTCCAAAATTTTGGGAAATTAATATAATATTGCCTGTAAGCCCAGGGAAGATCCCATCCCTTTTTTTACCATGCATTCTTTATGGGAGTTAAATAATATTTTTTTTAGCATTCCAAAATAAATCCAACAGCTCTGAACTCTTCTAGCTCCACCAAAGCTAGGTAACATTTATGATTATTTCTGAACAAATCTCTCAAGAGATTTGTCAGAAGTAAATATTCAGGATTTCTTCTGAATGAATCTTGGACTATACTGAAAATTAAGGTTGCACTTTTTCAACCCCTTTGTTGCAACTTTGTATGATTCACTCTTCAGGTAAGGTGTGCCCTCACCTCTTCGTTCACCTGTGAAACATGTTTTTTATAGTCTAGCTCTGACCTCTGAGAGGGAGCACTGCTGAGTAATGCAGCCTGACTCCTGGTGTGCTGCTTCATTCCATGCCAACTTTGCTTCTTTCTTTTCACATCCATTGCTTCCTCAAGAACACGCATGCTTGCACGCACACTATAATGATACTGATAATGGACAGAATTTCATGTTCATTTTATATTTATCTCTGTTTTCTTGGCTTCTGTCCAGTCTGCAAAGTCCCACTTAGTAAATAAATAAATAAAAACACACACAACAAAACTGTTGTCTGAGCTGATTATGGGCCATCAGACTTGATGTCCCTTTCAAATTATGCCCAGTCCTCAGAGATGGACAGATCTGCGCTCCTGTCTGTTGCTGATGGGTTCTGTGTTCCTACAAGGGAACAGGGGGAGGGCAGGCTCTGAAGCTCGCTTTTTCCTTTGGGTGAAGGGGACATTTTCTAAATGGGATTTTATTACAGTGACAGTTCTGAGTGTGAATCACCCCATTTATGTGATATTTCCAGCAGCTCCACCAATTATGGCCACCTTTGCCATGAAGAACAAGGAAATTAACAGCAGCTAATGGACTGACAAAGCTTTCAGTGCCAAGTTGCTAGCATATGACAAGGCAGATCAGTCCCCGCCTGCCTCTTTTCTTATTTTCTTCACTGTCAGATATTTATTGTAATAGTTGAAAGGCAGCATTTAGCTAGCGTAGCACTTTCTATTTAAGGTGCTGTGCAGAACAGTCCATTCCACAGATAAAGGGAAAAGTATGTTTGAGGATGATATTGGGACTGAAATGGAAATTGCCTTAAATTGGGTTGGTGAGCATCCTTATTATTCATTGGAATGATTTAAGTACCTGTTTTAGAAAGGAGGAAAAAGGCAGAGAGTAAAGGGGGGGAGAAATATTCTAAACTGAAACTGTTCTGCTCACTCATAAAATGAATTCATAACCCAGCGGTGGCTCAGGGTGTCCTCCTGAGTGACCTCCAGCCCAGCCAGGCTGCAGAAGGCCTCTGGGGCTGGGCTGTCTGACAGCAGGCCTGTGCACATTGGGTTCTTCCACAGAGAGCATTCTTAGGGGGAGTATCTGCTGAATCTGAGAACTGGTCATGACTAAGGAAGAAATCTTATTCTTTCCTTTACCTCAGCCTGTGTGTGCAAGAGTGAAAAGGGCCAGGAGAAGTGTCTGGTGTGGGATCCGTGAGGGACTGTCCTGTATTTAGAGTGCATGCGGGCTCTATAGTATAATTCACTTCTGTGGAGCAATTCGTAAGGTGCATAGGAAGCTACCAGAAATGTGAGCAGCATGGGAGGGAGCATCATGGACTGATTCATCTCTCAGCTTCCTGCAGGGTTCCCAGGACAAGAAAATGACTTTTCCGTTTCCAGTCATAGAAGGTGTTTCCATGATGGGATACTTCCTGGTTTTTATGAGAAGACCAGGAAGGATGATTACAGCAGATACTGTGGTGTGTTTTTCAAAATATGGATTGTATGACTTCACCTGTCTGTTACAAGCCTTTGAGAGTATCATACTCCAAAATACTGGCATCTCATGTCCTTGTTTAGTGCCTAAGAGTCCTAAAGCACTACATACCAGAATTGCATGTCATGCCTTTGGTTTCCAACCAGTTTGGAGAGGTATATTATTGAAAGTGCTGTGGGGTGGTAATGCTGGCCCAGTATTCAGAGCAGAAAATGAGGAACCACAGTATCTAACTGCAAATGAGAAAGGACTATGCTTATCAGAATGTAATTACCCTGATCTGTGACCTTGAGGGAACTGAGGCTCTGATAAGAAGCCCCTGGGAAGGGTACTCTCCTGTCAGACTAAGAACATGCTCGGAGATTAGCTTCTACTCTTATCCTAGTTTTGCCTTTTTCTTCTTGCTTTTTTTTTTTTTTTCCCCTACAGAAAAGCTTTGTGAGGTTTGTGCTTTTTAAGCTTCCTGTGCGGCAGTCTGAAGAAAATCACTTTCACATCCTTCTTCTGGCAGGGTCTCGGACATCTCTGGGTTCCTGTCTGATGAACTGCAGGCAGCTGTAGTGTCCTACTGTCACCTGTGGTGGTCTGCTCTTGACAAAACTTTACTGTTCAGTATATTTAAATTCTCAGTAGCCATTAGCCCTGCGGTCTGAGCATCACTTGATGAGCTGATGGCATTTAGGGCGCCTGAACTAAGTACAAATAGCACTGAAGGCAAAACTGAGACGACAGTTTCTCCTTGGCCATGTGGATCTTCACACCCTGCTGAAAGGCCTTTAATGTCTTGCTTCAGATGTAGGTTTAACTCTAACCCTCTCCACCTCTAAGCAAAACTAGATACAGAAATTGTGCACCTTGCCCTGCAATGCAAGGTACCTCCTCAGCTGTCCTGCTTCACCACAGCAAGCTAGAGTTACCTCTATATCAAAGGAAATAGAAAACCTTCTATTCAGGCTTTTGCTGGGAAAGTCCTCCATAAGTGTTTGTCAGAGGCTCATTTTTGGCTTACATGGGGGAACTGTTCATTATAATAATAATTAAAAAAGAAAAGAAGTCTTAGAAAGACCTGAGGCAGATGCAGATATTTCTGAAGCTGGATGGAATTCAAGTCCATAGTATTGGTTTTGAAATGAAAGGTCTATAGACGGGGGGCCTGGAACTTGCTATCTTTGTAACATATGATCTTACTCCAAAAGAACATGATTTACTGGAAAAAGAATTAGCAGGTATACCACAGAAAGCTGTGCAGAACCGCTTTTTTGTGTGTATTTCTTCTAGCAGCTTTTTGTGGAAAGCACATGGGTACCATTCAGTTTCAAATAACCATGCCTGCTAACCATATATAAGCCAATGAAGCCTAGATGCAGATGTATACTGCTCACATAAGTTGGCTTCTGCATTAGGAAACAGATGTGTTCCTTGTAGGCTTCTGAGGCTATTTAAATATCCACTGCCACTGTACTACACATAGCCCTGACATGGTTATCTTACATAACACTACTGCTTCTCTAAAGCACTAATAACTGTACAGTGCCCTCCTGCATTAGGATCAGCATGTGCATGTTATCTCTGACAGAATAACGATTTAATATCCCACTGGAGCAGTTCAAGAAGGGCTTTTCTGGGAAAGGAGAGGACAGAAGTTTATTATTTCTTACCTGTATGACTTTGCATATGCATCCTCAGCTATATCCCAACTATCAGGATCCTTAGCTATATCCCAAGTGCTATCCCAACTGCTCATAATTCCCAAAGTCCAGCACTAATATTCTTCTCCCCTTGGATGTCTCACACATAGGAAACCTCTGGAAAGCTGAAACCAGAGGAAGCTCTTTCCACAAAGGCAGCTCCTACATTTGAGGTCCACAGCTGAGGCCCCTCCCTTTAGGTGGACTCTTAGAGAACCATCTCACAGCTCTTTCCTTGGGGGTAATTTATTGATCTCAGGAGATTCACTTGCTTTATAGCCCTTTGGGATCATCTCTCCTTTGAGGCTTGTATGCAGAGCTTTAGGGATATTTTCTTTGCAAACCAACAGAGCCCTGAGAATCCTGAGCTCATTCTGGTCTGAGAATATCGCTGCAAGCACCATGTTGGCTGCTCCCAACTCTACCATCAGCAATCTGAGCTGACAATGTCCTGGTACATCTCAAACTGAAACTGCAACTTTCATTTTGCTGCTAATTGTTTGGAGTTCTTTGAACTCACGTCTGTAGATGGCACTTAAAACTGCCTCTGCCTGGTACTCCTCATAAACAGATGGAGCGTTTGTTGACGTTTCTGTGACAGCTTGAAAACTTGTCTCCTACCTCTGAGCTGAGCCCTTTCTGCCTTGTCCTCCATCTGCCATCTCATTTTAAAACTAGCAGAACAACTCGAGTGAAGCAATTCCGACTTTTTCCATCTGTGCACAGTTAATTAAGAGGGTAATGAGAGCTCCGAATGAACAAGCCCTGCATTAATTCAAGATATGATTAAGGGAAACATCCAAAAATGAAAAATATATATGTGCCTACATACATATATTTTAAAAGTCTGAGTCCCTTTTGTCTGTCCCTATACTTGCCAGCGTTATGGCTGCTGCTGATAGAAATATGGAGGAACAGCTAGTATGAAACTCTGAGTCTGTTCCGAACATGAAATCTGTGTAAGCAACTCAAAGAGAAGCTGAGCAGTAGCTGAGGTTCTGTGTAATGGGCTCTACTCTTGTAAGAGCTGTACATACTAAGATGGGTGCTTGATACTAGGAGAAGAAAACACTTTACTTTTTTCTTTGGGTTTCAAGGGCAAGACAGAATGAAAGGCCTTGAAATTTGCACAAGCCAACGAATCAGTCCATTTGCAATTAATTTAAAAGGTATGGGTCTCCATGTCATTTGCTTTTGTGGTCTTCTCTGTTGTCAGCCATGCAGTATGCAATCACAGGAATGATTGGCCTTGAGAAACCTTAACCAGGCAGACCATTTTAGCAGTTTCTCAAACCGTAATTCCAGCCTAGGCTAGGAAAAGCTGTTTTACTTTGTTGTGGTTACACTAAAGTTGTAGTTAAAAGCCTGGCTGGGGACCCAAGAGTATTAACTGAACAGGGTGCAAAGCAACCTCTGGTGCTGTGGGGTTTAAAGGCAGGAGAAACCCCTGCAGGTTCTGGGCAGTTGGGGTGGGATGGTGCAGAGGGCAGGCCAGAAAGGAAATGTGAGGAAGAAGGGGGGCTGCAGAGCAAAGCACAGCTGGGGAAGGATATCTGCTTCTCCTAACGCTTGTTGCTTTCTGGTTTTGTAGCTTGAGTTTTGTTTTACTGGGGGTGGAAAAATGAGTGGCACTGAAAAGGCTGAGTGAATTCTTGTTTGGGTTTGTTCCCCCTCTTCTTAGCTTCTTGCAGCAGCAGGAAACAGAAAAATATTTCCAAACAAAGCCTGAAATTGGCTGTTTGCATTTTGCTTGTGAAACTTCCTGCAGCTCATAAATTGGGCTCTCATCCCCTTGCCACCAGGGAACGCAGCCGCATTAGCAGCGACTCGGCAGAAACCTCCACTGCAGCCAGCAGAAAGGGACTGTTCCACATGCTAAAGGCTTTATTAATTAAAAAATAAAATAAATAAAAATTCTGTGACTACTGGTGCTTGCTCATTGTGAAGCCTGTTTCCTGGTAGATGCCATTGCAAAGAACCCTTTAAAGCCAGCCCCAGGTGATGGTTGCCTAAGGAGGGTTTGCATGGTAGCAGGGGAGCTGGTAGATCTGAGGAGCTAATGGCATTTACACACAGATTCAGAGGAGACAGCTGGGGTGCAGTGGCCCAGCCTGGATGATTACACGAAAGAATGCAGAATAGGACGTAAGATGTCAAAATATGTATTCTTTCTATTTCTAAAGGATTTCCAGATTGCTGTGGGAAACAGGGTTGGAAGGGAAATCAAGATATAATCCCCTGCCCCAAAGGAGCATCAAAATTGTCACTCCTGTCAGGCGTTTGTCTAATCTGTGCTCAAAACCTCCCAGAGTGGGGATTTCATGCCTTCCCCAGGCCATCTTTTCTGGTGTTTAACTACCCTTGCTGTTAGGAAGTTTGTCTTAATGTCTTGTCTGAATCTCCCTGGCTGTAATTTAAGTCCATTATTCCTTGTTATACCCGACATGGAGGAGAAATTTATTCTCCTTACTCTTTTTTTTGCATGACTTTCTGAAAACAGATGTCTTCCAAAAGACACGTGTAGAGTTCAGCCTGGAGTTTGCAAGCAGGAGTGGGGCCACAAGTGCTTGCTCTAAAGCAATGCATTTGCATGTCATGATGGCCCTTGTTCCTTGAGGTAGTTGGCTCTGATACCCCAACACCAGACTCTGGCTGATTTTGCACTGTTTTGGTAAGACTGGTGATGCCAGAACTGGTAAGCTAATTGCCCAGAAGTTGGATAATCACATAAGGCTATGAAACAAAACTCAGCTGGTAGTCCTTGAGTCACATTGCAGGCAGTACGGTGTGTGGGTTTTGCATGTCAGCCTTTGGGGACACGTGGTCACTAGAACTTCTTGCTTTGGGATCTTCAGTTTTCTTTGCGAATGAGAACATGCCCTGTGCAGGCTTCTAGAGGTGTTGTCTTACCCTGGTGACCCAAATGCTAGTTTTGAAGAGAAGGTTCAAGTTTAACAGTGTCCTAAACGTTGGATTGCATTTGTATTGCATGTACATACATGTGCAGAAAGTATATACAAAGCAAAATGGAATTTGTAGCACAAGACATGTAGTGATACATCATGCATTTTGTTATATTATTGAAGATTCATGCACACAGATAATCATATGATTAGTATATGTATATAGGCCAATTAAGGGAAGTTTCATGGTCCTGCAACCTAGCAAACATACCAGACAAACCCTGTGACTAGGCAGGCCTCAGAGCAGAGGGTGGTGTGGGGAGCATGTCCAGCCTCTTAGGGTTTATAAGCATACAGATGGGGCTAATTACTGCTCCAAACAGCTGTGTGGTGAGGAAATTCCTGGGGCAGTTGGACTCCTAACACAGGAGGTGATCTGTACCACTGACCAGAGCTTCAATCAGGCTTCAGTTGTCTTAATTTTATGGAAAATAAATTGCTATGGACAGGTCTTTGTGCTGTGGCAAGTGTCCAACTCCTGGCTCTAAGCCTCTACCACAAACTGCTCCAATGAAACTTCCCAGCTGAGTTTTCAGTATTCAAAAACTTTCATCAGGCTTCTGCTAGACCTCCCAACTTTTGGAGGGTGGATCTTCCCATTTTATTGTTTAACTGTAATGAGCAAGTATTTTTGTTCAAATCTGAAGAAAATGAAATTCCTGCCCAGGCTGGGAACTTGTTAAAAGTTTCTATCCAAAAATATCTCCCCACCTTTCTACCACCAAGTTCGAAACTCCTTGAAATAAGGGCTAGTAATGGAAGTGCTGACAGTATCTTAACTAGAGCAGCGTGAAAGAAGTGATATAATAGTTTATTTCAGGTAATGCCATGGTGATTTTTAATTTACATAATGTCAAAAATGCAATATGTGAACTTTCTGAAAGCAAAAAAGTGGTGATAAAAACATCTATTTATTCATCCTGCCTCCATGCAGAAATGAGAGAATGAACAAAGCCACAAGGAAAACCTCAAGGCCATGGTATTTGCATGAAGCATGCTACACATAATGTACCCTAGAAGTGTTTGAAAGAGAAGCTGACCCTGTATACTTACTCTTGTCTCAAATCATTTGCTAGTTTAATAGCTTAACATTTGCAAAATGATGTTGAGTTTTTTTTCCCTTTTCTAGCATTAAAATATAACTGGTACACAGAGATCTGTGGAGGACTTCCAGGTCCCAAAGTCAATTCTTGTAACAGTTCAGCACGTCCTAGTGGTGGATGCGGGTAGTGTTACACTAGGGGGGTCTATGAGGTCTGAAAGCATTGGGGTGGGTTATAGATCTGTGGTTTTTAGGGACTTGTAAGTCAGATAGCTGCTTTTTCAGAGAAGAAATGGTGCTCATTCCCGCAGTGAGACATCTAAGAGGTATCCTCCTGTCCCCAGCCGTGCCATTGTGGTGAGCTCTGGGTCCTTCCTGCTGTTGACTCTTCCTTGTCAGGCTTTGGGCTCCTGGGCATGGCCAAAGCAGGTTTAGTCCTGGGAGCTCACACATGTCTTGTGCTGGTGCATGACGGTATTGCATGGGTGCTGAGGGGCTCTTGGCCTGTGCCCTTGCCTGACTCACTTGAGCCTGTGGCTGTTTGAAGGACCACAGCTATCCTAACCACTGGTTTACTTTGAGGTTATATTGGGCAGCAGACTTATTGCCAGTGTCCATCCTAGACTCTGAAATAATTTCACTGTTCTTACTAAGAAGTTGCTGTGAACAGAGAAAGATTGAGTAGCTCTTTGCTTAGGAAACTAAACAGATCTGTAGTTTTAGGTTAGATGTTAGGAAGAACTTCTTCACTGAAAGGGTTGTGAGGCACTGGAACAGGCTGCCCAGGGAAGTGGTGGTGTCACCGTCCCTGGAAGTCTTCAAAAGACGTTTAGATGTAGAGCTTAGGGATATGGTTTAGTGGAGGGCTGTTAGCGTTAGGTCAGAGGTTGGACTCGATGACCTTGAGGTCTCTTCCAACCTAGAAAATTCTGTGATTCTGTGATTCTGTGATATGGCTACTGTTCCAAGAAAGTCCTTTTTATTCCAGGGTAACTGGTTAACAACTATCCTAACAAAATCACAGTTTGGTATCACCACTCTATTAAAATCCCAGCTCCTAATACTGAACCAGTCTGAGTATCTTCCGGGACTGCAGTTAACTTCTATAGCCACTTCTGTTAGAGCACCATCAGATACTTATCCTTTATAGGTTATCCTATTAATCGTCTCTATAAAATGGAGCAGGCACTGCTCCAATGTAGGAGGAGGAACATGTCCTATGCCGAAGAGTTTACACTGGGGGGAGGGGAACTGTGCCTGAAGGGAATGGGGGTGCTGTGCACTGCCAGCACCTCACAGGAGGAATGCAGGAGTCTTCCAGCTGGTATCAAGTTCTCAAAGCAGTATTTTAGCAGATTTTCAACATGCAGTCCTTGTACTAGCCCTCCACACAAAGGGTAAACTACAGCTTGAGCTATTAACACAACCCAGTGTGACACAATAGTGCTTGCAGCCACTAAAGCAGTATAGTGTGACAAAAAAAAAAAATAATCTCAGAGAAGCTAATAGAAATCCTGCATGACAAAAGAATCTAGAGTAAGAGAATCCCTTGTGACAATATTATGTTTTGAATATCATTCATAAAAATAAAACAAAAGTCGACTGTAAGGTCCAGGATACCATAAAATATGAGCTTGAATAGAAACACTTAGAAGGAAAATTTGCTTAAAATCTGTGTAACCACCTTGAAGACTCACACATTTACAGTTTTAATCTCTCACATTAGTGAGATTAGTACATGTTTTTTTCTTTTTTTTTTTTTCCAATTAAACTGCATATTTTATCACTTCTTCTACTTTCATGCTATATAAACTGCCAGGAAATTACAGGTCTATAAAATGTTGCGAGAGCCTTGCCACTGTGGGAGATGGAAGAAAAGAGACAGAAGCAGAGTGGGTGGCTGCTTCCTTCTCCCCCCTAATTTTGTCATTAGTCAATAAAAGCAAACATTTGCAGAGGCAACTGTAGGATTTGGATACATGTACACTGGAACCTGAGCTCTGAATTTGTCTGCTCAGAGCTCTGTACCTGAAATGCTTTCTTCAGAAATGCTTTCCGAAGAAGGTGCAGAATGAGTCTCCTGCTCTTACTGGAAAGGAAACAGAAGGCAATGCCTTGGCACTGCATCGCCATGTATCCCAGTTGAGTACCTATTACCTAAATCGTGCGTGCCTTCCTTTTGTTCCTCCCCACTGCTGTCGGGCTAGGTCACTGTCTGAGAAAACGCTTCTGTGTTCCTCAGCCTTTACAGCTGTGAAGTGCAAAGATGATCTTCACCTTTCTGCCTGCGTCCTCGCAAGGCTATTTTTCCTTCTCCTGTGCTGAACATCAGCTTATCCAGGCGTGCCTTCTGCTATCACCTTTTGCAGCGCTTGTGAGTTTTGTTTTCCTCAGACATTCATTCCTCGTGACCCCTTAGTTTAAATCTGAGATAGACTTTTCTGTACTGCACAAGACATAGCAGCATCAATGCTCCCACTCCTTCCTAGGCTTGGAGAAAAACCCTGTGTTGTCTGTATCAACTGCAGCTCAAACTCTCCTGCTTAGACTACAGAGCAAGTGAATGTGCTAGTTTCCTGTTTTACATTAGACACCACTGTTTCAGAAGATGTAGGAGTCTAGACATGTCCTGGAGTCTACACTTTTATAACTGCTGACTCTGAGCATGATGCTGGGTTGTACCCCTGTGTCTGCTGGAGAGTACAGCAACCCTGGACCTGGTTCATAGTGTTGATCTATAGGTCCTAAACTCTGGACCCTATACAACTGGTGCCAGAGGTACCCTTTACATCATCCAAAGTGCTTTCAGGTATGTAAAGGGGGGTAGAGCATTTATCCCAAGTCATGTACTGTAAAAAAAAACAGCAAATGCTCTCAGCAGAAAGGGATGCAAACAAGAAAAGGGCAGCATTTCTGGAGATCAAGGTACTTCTGCTGTAGAAAAACAAATAAATAAGAGCTGAGCTTTAGGCGAGGTTTGAGTAGCTTTAGAGTCAGTCTGGAATCTGATCCACTCAATCCAGTGCTGCTGATGCCTCTAGCATAGTAAACTCAGCTCCCTTAAATGTCACTTTGGAAGGTGAACAGATGGGAAGTGGAGCTAGAAATATAATCATGTTACATTTCTCAAACTTTTTAAAAAATAAAATAGTGCTTCCTTGCAAGCACTTACCTGCCCTGTATAAAAAAAAAAAAAAAAAAAAAAAAAAAAGGCATTCTGATCTGGTGTATTTATGGAGGTGTTTGTCAATTGAAGCCAACATTTGAAAGACCTGACTTCATGAGTGTTGGGCATTTCAGTGTGATGAGAGCAAGAGCATCTGTCCAGGCTCAGTCAGCTGAAGCCCTCCAAGTCCCAAATGCCACTCTTGGGGCTGACCCAGCAGTAACAAAACTTCAGATGTGGTCTTGCCTCTGACACAACAAGCAGCCTGGGAAGTGGGCAAGCACCAGGAACTGAAAGTAGAGCATTCCTCAATGAACCAAAGAAGATTTGCTGAAGAGTCTCCAAGCAGTGTGCAAGATCTGTGTGCTTGTGTATGTAGCCAGGAGGCAGCTTGCTTTTAAAACTCCTGGCAAAGCTACTGCATACAGATTATGAGCCTGTGGATTTGAGGAAATAATGGGCAGAACTCAAAGACTCTTGCTTTCCTGCAGATGCAATAACCAAATTCCTTCATCTTATCAACCTACATTTTCAAAACTGACAAGTGATTTGGGATGCTAATGCTTCAACAAACCCACAACAATATAGCCTAAAGAGATGAGTTTCTCAAAGATAAACTAATTAAGCACACTACACAGGACTTCCTCTCATGTTCTCAGCTAATAGCACTGGTGCCTCCTCCAGGGCTCCTCGTGGATCTGAGATCAGGACCACCCACTGCATCAGGTGCCTACATGGTAGAGTGAGGGAAGGACTGGGAAAGGAGCATTCAAAATAACATTGCTCGAGGGTTATGTCTTAGCTTTGACCTTGTAGTATCATTGTTCTGAAGCAAGATTTGCTGTGCAAGTGCATGCCTATCACTGGAGTCAGGTATCTATCAAATTCTCATGCATACCAGACAAGATCCATTTGCAAAGAGGTCTCTTGAAGAGCCTCAGAAGCAGGGAAAAACAAAAGTCTCCCCATGCACACCTCTCCTTTGTAGCAGCCTGCATGTGATTTAGCATGCTGATGCTGCTAGTGCAAGGAGAGGCAAAGATGCACCAGGCAGATGTCAGTATACCTGTGCTGAAAGATTTAGCAGCTCTGTAGTGACACTTGCGATGCTCACTTCCCTTCTATTCTCCACCTGCAAACTGGTGACACTGCCAGAGGATCAGCTGGGAATAAAAAACTTCCTGCTATACCATTGGGTCCCAACACAAATTCTTCCACTCCAGTGTTGACCTGTGATTTATTCTGTTGAGACTCCTTGGGCCTTCCTATCTCCTGTCACTGAAGCTGGGGGAAAAGAAAGCATTGGAGGGGTAAAAACATCTAGTTCAGTCTCATTGCAGTTTGAATAGTGTTCCCATCTCTCACCTGTGTTCAGAAAACTAGGTTTAGTGTAAGGGCTTCTTATGGGAAAAAGTTTTGTTTTGTTTTGTTTTGTTTTTCCCACTGATTTGTGTCTCTAGAGAAATGAGTAAAGCATTACAGATGAATGTGGCATAGAAGAAAGAACATATGCTGTACATGCATTTAAATAGCATTTATCTTACTTTTCACTGACGTAGTGGTGAAATATGTTCCTTTTGCTTTCAAATTTTAGGGACGAACAGATGGTAAAAAGCTTAGTTTTGGGTATTATGTCCATCAAAATAACCTGTATTGCAAGTACCTCTTACTATAATTGGGGATTTTAGCAGCAGTAGAATCTGGACTCTAGGAAAAGTCCACTGCAAAAGGAGATGTGCCAAAAAAAAAAAAAAAAAGGGACTGTCTTTTGTTTTATTTTTTTCTCAACGGAAGATGCTATTTCCCAATAGTGTGATAAGAAATACTTACCTCTTTGGTCCTACTTTTCCATGGGTGGAGTAAAGCCCAAAGAATTCATTTTCTGACTGGGCTACCACCTCTCCCCATCTCCTAATAAACCAGCATACCTCCAAACATATTCAGTTGTCATAACCAGGCTGGGAACAAAGTTCTGAGGGATTAGAGCTGTAGCCATTTCTTTGAGAAACCTCTTCTACTTTTTTTTTTTTTTGCCTATAGTTTTCCCTGTAATTTAAAATCTCATGAGGGTGGAAGATCTGGGGATATTCCAGTTCTTCAAACCTTCCCTAAGGTGGACCAGGAAGCACCATGGGGATGCATGAAAAGAGAAAAGGAAAGATTTGTCCAAATTCCTCCTTCAAAAAGAGAAGCTCAACAGGCACAAGAAAGTCCTGCCTATTTTATTACTGTTTGGGTAGTCCTAGAAATTCTGAAATTCCCAATGTAAAAATGAGTTTGGATTCATGTTCTATCCCAGCCACCCTGCTTTGGATAACACGTTGTACCAAACCTGTGGCAAATAAGGGATTCTGGCATTGCACAAGCAAATTCAGTCAAATGCTGCAAACTAAGCCCAATCCTTTGCTTAAAGCACTGCAGAAAGGAAAAACTTGGCCCTGAAATTAAATGAGCTTTTGGGGAGAAGGAGCATGTCAAATATATGTTTATACCATAGCCAACATGATGAGAACCTCCTCTGATGTGCCTCTAGGAAGGAAGTGTTTATGTACTCTACTGTTTGTAGACATGTGAATGATCTCATTATGGGTTTATATATAGATAGGCAAATTCTGAGACATTCAAAAGCTGCCTTGCCCAATTTTAGAGGATTTTAGGTTTTCTTCTTCTCTCCGGGGTTTGGGTTGGTATTTTTTGTTGTGAGTTTTGTTTTGTTCACATGTCTGGTTGTTTTTTTGGCTCTGATCAGCCTGTTCTGCTCCTCAGCAGTTTTCCTGGTTCAGTGACTCAATTTCTAATCTCTTTGGTTGGTGTGTTTTGCATGAATTTAATACCTGGTCAGCATTATCCCAGCTTCATGGAGGAGGGTCTCTTTCATTGCCATTTCATTCCTACAGCTCAGATTCAGGTTAGCTAATCGTGCAGAGAAGGCCTTCTAGCAGTGTGTTTAAGGACTTAGGAAAAACACATCTTCCCAAGAGGAAATGTATAATTCCAGCCACCTCGCTGGAAGAGTGCCCAGTGCAGCAGCAGCATTTAAAAAGTCACAATTTGCTGGTAATAGCTGGAGAATAGCAAGAGTGGTGTTGTCTTCTCTCCCTTTGCTTAGAAAAAAAAAGAAATAACTGCCTCGAGGACGTTGAAAAATAATTATGGGGAACATACTTCAGACACATCCCTCATTTTTAGAGTTGTCAATCATTTTAGTCCCAAAATTACAATGTACAATCAATGTCCCTCCCATTATTTTTCCTTCAGGATTGTTTACCTCTCAACTGAAATCATGAAAAAAAAAAGTGATGGATAGAGTTATCTGCATACAGAGAAGGAATCCAACCATATTTTATTTACCTACATAAATAATTCTTTTATTTAGTGTACACTGTATCTCACATTTGGGCCCTGCCAGACTGAGAGCTATCATTCTCATTTTATTTATCTCCATACGCTGAAGTATTTGTTTAAATTAAAACTGGGGGCTCAGAGACCCAGAGAATGTTTAAACACGAATACTGTTACAAATTGTCTGGTGTGTATTTACCATGGCCCCCCGCTGCTTGATATGAAGTTACTTAATTGTGCTCATTTGCCTCATCTGTTCTATAATGCTAAAAGCACTTTATTCATGTAGCAGAAGCCTATGTTTTTGTGTGAGGATGGTATTATTTTCATCTCTGCTAGAGCAGACTCAAAGTGATATTTTTGATTTTTTCCTTAAAATAAAAGGCAACAAGTATGTTCAACTTTTTTATAATTGAGTACTGAAAGGGATTTGATAGGGATATTTTTTTAGTAAACCTGAAAAAAAAAATGCAGAAAATCTTGAAACAAAGTGGAAAATTAACAAATGTCTCACAAAACACATTTTCATCCTGTTTTTCTCCACTGTTTCAGACATTTTGAATAGCTGTTTTAATCTAGGGTGTTGCCTCTTCATGGTGTTTTGGTTGAATACAAAAAATACTGCATGAGATATAGTTTCCTATAGGAATAACATATATGGGGTAAAATGTAGGGACTGACTTCAGGATTCAATTTCTCCAAGTATGGAGCATGTTGCATGGATCCCTGATTTACTTCTAGACAAAAGTGGCCAAATGGCAGCTATGCATCAGCTTTTAGTGCCTGCCTGGGCCAGGAGATGTTATTAGCTAGACCAAGGAAGAAGCACATCTTTGTGCTTTGTATGGCATGCTTATGCATATATATTATTTAACAAATAACACAGCTAACCTGCTAGTCAAGTCACAAAACTTGGCATGGTTTGGCTTGCATTCAGCTATATGCACCTGTGCCAGCGAGGCTCTCACCGAGCGCACCACCTCTTCTAAAAACATGCAGGTCAAACACACAGCAATGTATGTTCAAAGGATGGAAGAATAAAAGCTGAAGCTGTTTACAGCAATCTTTGGCAGCAAGACTGAATTCTAACATCCTTCCAAGTTCTAATCCCCATCCACGCTGGATTTGTTTGTTTGGAGCGTGTGTGACTGGGCTGGTGTTCAGGCACGTCCACGCTCGCTCTGTGGGTGGAAGACAAGTGCACTTCACATCCTTCTGATAAAAGGACGTGCTCATTAATTGAGTTTCTTCTTCTGGAAGAAGGGAGTATGGAATCTAAAATTCAAAGCTAACTCTGGGGAGTGTAAGGGCACAAGAACAGCCAAACCAAATTGAAGCCAAGAGCCCTGTTGCCAGCTGTTTGCTCTCGAGAATGGAGATGTGGACCAGGAAGGGCACCTTTTTCCTCCTGCAGTCTCCCACCCTCAAGAAACCTGCATTAAGGGGTCTCTCTCTGTTTAGCTCTCTCTGAATTTTTCTCCTTGCCAGGGCTGTCTCCACTTAGCTTAAGAACCATAAGGAAGGTGATCCCAGGTGGATCACCCTAGCAAACACAACCATGACACAGCTCAGGTGTGCCTTTATTACTCCAGAGAGCAAATTTACACCATGCTGCAGAAGATCTCCAGAAGGACTTGGAGATATTTACAAACTCCAAACTGATAACTAGACCTCTGCCTCCTCCCCAAATCCACCTCTGCTTCCCTTTTTCTTTGCACAAACATAGCAAATCAGCTGTGGTCTTTATTCCACAACTGCCCTTAACTTGAGTTCCAGCACAACCTTCTGACTGGTAATTTTTGGAAGCAATTCTGTTTCCAGTGTCTGGAGGCTGAAGGTGAAGGTTATTGCTGTAAAGATTTCACATCAAACGCAGCTTTGTGTGTAGTCTTTATCGCATTGCTCATCATGGCAGAAGTAAGATGGAGCCACCAAGCCCAGGCTGCATGGATTTCCTTGTAGTTCATGAGGACCTGCAGTAAATCAGTTCTGCTCCACAGAAATTACACTTTCCTATCAGCCAAGAATAGAACAACCAGGGAAACTTGAATTCTCACCATTGCCTTTTTGTGCAAGTCTATGCTGTGTTACCCCACTTCTGTCACTCAGTCCAGATCTTTGGGAAAAGCACAATTTTATCCAAACACTTCTGGGCAGGTAGTTATGCCCAGATGAAAAAGGGAGTAGAGTAGAAACATGTCTATCAAAAGTTCACAGCTTAAACTCATCCCTGTAAGAGATGATGCATTTTCCTACTAGCAAACCAGATTTTAAGCCTAAACAATGTGACATTGTTCCTTTAAAGAATTCTTATTACTTTCCTACCTTGAAAGATCTTAAAATCCTTCTCCTTAGCAATTCCAACTGCAAAACTTCAATGTGTCAAGGTTATCTATAATTTCTTCATTTCCTTTCAGGAGGGCTTCCTACCTACACACTACATCATGCATCTTTTATTACCACCTTAACGTATTTATAAAATATTGATAATTCATTCCGAATGGCTTTGCAAATGAAGCCATGTGGTGTGGTGTTCCCTTCAATTAGCAGCATGTTCATCTGTTTACTAAAATGACCCCATATTCAGAAGCTGGTCCTGAAAATGAACCTTTTAAAACAAGCTCTTGTGTGCTTTTGGTTCTTGTGCCAATTTTTGCCTCCAGTTATATTCACCGTACACCCTGAGTATTATTTATTTATTTTCCTTCAGCGAAGTTTCTTTCACTTTGTACTGCAGTAACTGGGGACAGAATGAGGTTAGTGGAGCTACACCATCTTCCTCTGCAGTAGCACAGAGCAGAGGAGATGTAGCAGAGGCTTGCATTGCAGTAAATGGGAGCAGCATGGGGTCGCTCTGGATTTGTTCTGGAGATTGGAAAACGCGTTACGGTTAGCCTCCATTGACACCAATAGAGCTGAGTTTTGAATTTAGCACCCAATGTGTAAATTAACACCTGGAATTAATTTAGCATCATGCTTGCTAATGAGAAAATAGAAATGCTAGTTTATAAAACAAAGAAACACAATTCAGGGGAAAGAGTAAGTGATAAGGAGGCCTTATGGAAAGACTCAGCTGCAACCTCCTTCATGAGGCAAGTTTGTTGTTAAATTTAATGGGCTATAGGTGTTGATTGGTAGAGTCGTAAAATGAACTGTTAATTTGCTATTCTAAGAGTGGAGAAGCTAAATTATGCAAATTGCTTTTAAAACTAGTCTGTTCCCAGCATACAGTATAACAAGGTAACACGGCCCTTTCCACCCCATTATTTTTAGGACTCTTCCCCATTGTCATCATTGGTAAATCTGAATGCTTTGAAGTGCTGCGGGGCTTTGATTGCTTCTGATCTGCGCTCTCACCGGTGCAGCTCTGCTAGGTGCTGCTGTGCTGTGTCAGCTCAAAAAGGGCTCCCTTTTGTCACCTGTGTTTGAGCACCTACATGAGTGAGATTTTAAACTGACAGCCCAAAAGAGGCAGTGATGCTTGTTGCTTTCAGAATGACATGCAGGGAGAGTGCACTGGGAAAATGAGTGAGCACCTTGGCGAATATGCAGGCTTCATTCATCTCCTTCACAGCTGCATCCACGTCGCTCTACGCCAAGGCTGGGAAGTGTCAGCATTTACAGTTTATGAAGAATGAAATGTATCCTGCCAGATCTGCTGCTTCTGATGCAGCTAGGAAAATGTCAGCCCCAATGAGCTCAAAATGAGCACCTGAGCAGATGAAACACAGTCCGTTACAATCAGCACACACGGGACAACGGGTAGTGTATTCGCTGAGTGCAGTGTGATACATAACAAGTGTGTGCTGTGGATGCACGGAGAGCTGTCTGGGGGTAATGCTGAAACATCTCACATCTGATGTGTGAGCTGTCCTGTGCTCTTTGTGGCACAGACATGATGCTGGCACCAGCCCCGGCCCCGCAGACTTTGAAACTTTGTCCATGACAATATCAAACATGCTCTTGCTCAGAGCAGCAGTCAGTGGACCACATTTCTGTTGAATCAGCCAGGGTTTATCCTGAAACCATCTCCTGCTTCACAGTATGTGTGCCTCAAACATGAGAACCATGCCAGTGGTATCTGTCAAGGCTGGAGAGGGGACATGGCAAGGACCTGCGTGTTCACCTTCATAACATGCATAACATGCATCGCTCCTTGAAATGAAGGGATTGGGTCTCACAGTCCATTGTTATTATTCCAGGGCTCTCTGCAGGCTTCTTTCTGTCACATTTTAGCAATTTCTTTGGGAGCTATAATGCTTACAGCTGTAACTTATTCCTTAAGAAATGTGAACATCAGGAATCTTCAGGGAGATACTAGATAAACCACATTGGCCATAGACTAGCAGTTTTCTGTCTGTTTCAAACTGGACGTTTTCACAGGTTGTGGGATTGCAGTGTAGATGAAGACTTTTTCAATATCCATAAGAAATAACTTCCAAGTGAGCAATATTTTTTACCAAAATTGCTTTTTTTTTTTTTCTTTTCAGTGAGTTAGAGTAATTTGTGCTGGTAGGCGAGCAGAATTCTGCATCTAATATTGACACTGAAGAGAGGTATAAAAGCTATTACACCCAGTGCCAATAGCTTCTCTTGTCTAATCAAAACAATGTCAAATAAGGAAGAGAATAAGAATGAAACAAGCCAGTTCTTTCCAACTCACCCATCCCTATGAAAAAAAAAAAAGTGTGATGGCATTTCAGATATTTGGAGCAACCGATATGAAGTCTTGCACAACCTTCTGTTTTGCCTTTGTGGTGTTTGTTTGTTTTTTTATTATCGCTATTATCATACTCACAACTGTTAAGCAAATCACTGAGGTTTCAGCTGAACATCCAGCAGAAACATGCCTAGGGCAACAATAGGGTTTTATTTATTTAACTTCAGAAACAAGGAAGGGAGGAGGGGCTCTCTCATATGTCCATGTTCAGCTGAACGTTGTGGATCTGTTTATCTAGCCAAAATCCATTCCCTTGGCAAATCTGCCCCAATAAGACCCCCTGCCTCATGCACCCTGAGGTGAGGGGCTTCTGCCAAAAGACAACAGGCAGAAGTGGGGAGCAGCACACCCCATGGTTCCCTAGCACAGGAGACTGTGGTTAAGGCTGTGCATGTTGCTGGGGAGTTTTACAGGCAAACTCTTCCTCTTCTTGTACTTCCAGGTGGAAAAATGGAGCTTGACCCAGGGAGGTATAACGGTGTTCAGGCAGTGGCTGTTCTAGAGGAAAATGCACAGGAGGCTGTTGTGGTTGCTGTTCTGCTCTATGTTTTGTAGGAAAATGCGCGTGCAGTGTGGTCAGTGACTTGTTTCAACTAGTGAAGACCAAAGCACGTGGAGTGCAGCCATCCATAGTGCAACTGCAGCTCTCTCTGTTGAGGCAATGGCTCCTGATATGCTAAGAAATGAGCTGTGAGTTGTGGGTACTTTACCAGTCACCTCTTCAGTGAGCAGATATTCATGCAGAAACACCAAAATCCCTCCTTGCTGCCTCAGGCATCACCTGGGCTCAGAGTGAGACCTCAGCACCCTTTCAAGAGCTTGGCTATCCCACGGCCAGGCCAAGGGGCTGTGTAGGACACATCTCCCCTACCCTTCCTGCAAGCACAGGGCCCCTGTCCCACAGACAGGCTTTGGGGCAGAGAGGAGGAAAGTTGCTCACTGTGACTCCCCATGCTGAGCACTTCTCATTGCCCAGCTATCAGCATTCGAGTCAACAGATTTTTCCAGACCGAGGGGTCAGACTCTCACACCTCATTTCTTTTCATTATATCTCTGATTAAACACTTCCCTTTAAGTACACCTGCTGATATCAGTGGTTCCAAGAAGCGGGCTTGGTGTTAATATTCTGATATTGTTGCTTTGAGAAGTACCTTGTATCTTGAGGAGCCTCATTAGGTACAGCAAGATTTCTCAAAGAGAAGGAGACCTCCCATCGTGGGAGGAGGATGCCAGAGTTCAGCCATCAGCTATCAGCAATAGGCCTGGCCTGGAATACCCCTGACTTTCTGGAAACATATGTTAGTTGACATTTCATTGATTTTTAAATATAGAATATTTTTTTCTGAAATATAATTACAGGGCAATGATGTTTATTTTATATCTTAGTACATTTCTATAGTAACAGCAGTATGGTTTATTCTATTTTAAATTAATCTATGTATGAAACAGATTTATTCTTAACAAAACCAGAATAAAGTTATCCTATACAGGGAAGTCAATTCTATGGGCAAAGCACGCTGGGTGGTGCACACTCTGCTTTGCTGTGCTGCCAAACGTCTGGGGACACAGCACTTCAGACTGCTTTGTGGTGCCTAAAATGGAGCTGTTATCCCATCACACCTTAGGGGGTTATAAAAATAAATAAATAAATGTGGACTGCTCGCTATTCAAAGAGGCTGCACCCTGGCTTTTTCTGCTGTCAAAGGAGAAGAAGCAGAGGACAGTGTGTAGCTGTCCAATTTAGTTTGTTCCCCACTCTTGACCTCAGATGCTCTGTAAGTATTTAGGCATCTCCCTCACTCAGCAGGATGCTGTGGATAGAGCAGCTCTTCCTTCCCTTTCTCCTACCTCCCCAGGGACGTAGACGTGCAGCCAGAGAGCCAGGGACATGTCTGAGCAGTGCCTGTGCCACAGCACGCCTCACTTAAAAGCAAACAGCCCATCCTGCACTGCAAATATTTGTCTCCTGCACACCACAGGGACAAACCTGAGCATGGGAGAGCATCTGTGGCAGCAGTGAAAAGACATTAATGAATCCTTGCTGATAAGCACTATTTACCTGCTTGGCCTGACCTCCAACTGATAAAGCAGATGCACAAAATGGCACACGCTGCCACATCTTGGTGCTCTGCTCTGCTTGAAGAGAGCACTCTTCCTCCAGCGGTGCCTCTCAGCCAGGTGTATTTGCATGTTTTTTCCTCCCCTAATTTAATCTGATGTCACTGAACAACGTTCACTGGGCAGCGATGAAATGTCTTTGTGCTTCTCACCACCTGCCCCAGCTCTGACCCTCTGCGGGTGATGTTTCCCCTTTCCTCGCAGCGTGTGCGTGCTTTTGATGGTCTTTGCTTACGTGGATTAAGCTGGGAAGGGGATAGAGGAGGCTACCTGCCTTTTTATCACAACCCAGATTAGCCAGAGCTGGCGATGGAAGATCAGCCCAAGTGAGCTTGATTAGTGGGTGATATTTAAGTGCTCAGGAGATCTGAATTTCGCATGGCATTGTGCAGTCACTAGGACTATAATCCCAGCCCAGTGCTTAATGATATAAACTGTGCTAATAACGCTGGGTCACCTGTCTGGGGAAGACAGATAAGGGATGGAAAATTATGCACATTACCATAGGTAATCTACTCCCAAATACTGTTGAGTGGAGACCTTGATTTTTATTTCATTCCCCTTATGTTCTTGCCTTGATTGCACAGCAAATAAATTGGAAATTTGGAATTAAAGGGTCTGCTAATTCAAATTGATCTGCAGCCGCCAGCACCCCGTTCCCCACAGAAGGTGTAAATGGATCCTGGTATCTGCCTTACGACAGCAAATCTTTAGTCTCCCTTGCTGCATTGCCAGAAATAGGGGAGAAAAGACGATTTTCAATGGCATCAAGAAAGGGAAAAGTTTGCAGAGGGAGCAGGTGATGTTCTGCTTTATTGTATCAGACAAATTATTTGCTAGCAGTTAATATCCACAGTCCTATTTCTGGTCTTACAAACCAAACAGAATCTTCAGCTTGAAAGTCACGCTTAACTTCCAGGACAAAATACAACTCATCCTGCCCCTTGGAGGGAGCTGAACCTGCAACAGCCCCTGCTGCCAGTACCGGGGGAGCTGGTGTGTAGCTGGAGACTGTGGGGCAGCTGGCAGTGCTCCCCAGCACTTCTTGGATGAAGGACTGGTAGGGGAGTACAGCACGGAAGGGGGAATTAATGTAAACTGGTAAGGAAAATCAGTCCCAGCACTCTTGGGTGACTTTCATGGGCTCAACTCTTGCTTCTTGCCTAGGAGAAGAGATGAAAATATAAATAGAGGAAATAAATGAACGCATTTATACGCACAGTAACAGAACTGATCAGCGTTTGCAATGCCATAGGCAGGATGCCAGCTTCAGGGCAATGCCACAGGAGATGTAGGCTCAGGAGAAACCCCCTGCGGAGCCACACAATGGCTTGTAGGGGGTCCAATACAGGGAAGCCCAGGTCATGGCAACCCAGCCCTTGCACATGCAGATCTCATTGCAGAAAGGGTTTTTTTGTTTGTTTTGTTTTGTTTTGTTTTTCACCTGTATTCCTCCTTACATGGATGCAAATTGCCTGGGGCCAGGTAGAGTCACCTGCCATCTCTCACCTGAGCCCAGGTCCTGCAGGGTGAGATTAGGATTTTGTTGAATGATTGGGTCCAACTTTGGAGCCCGTGTTGCAGCTGCCACCCACCAGGCTGAAAACTGCAGATGAAAAGTGCCCTTTGAGCAAAGTGAAAATAAAGAGAAAGCAGTTCTGTTACTGTAGATTACATTTCTCTCTGCTGCTAGCCATGTGACAGACAGACTGTGTTTCTCTATTTGTACCTGGAACGCTCCAATTTCTCCCGATAGTCTTAAAACCTTATTTTTAAATCTCTCTTTTGACACTTACACAGTGTGACTTGATTTGATAAATAAAACCTTCTGGTGCTGTTGTTCAGGTCTGAGATTAAACACTTGATGCTCTACATAAGGAAATGTTTTGATGGGTGAATTTAATAGCTATTGGTTACCACCAGAACTAAGTTAATTGCAGAGGGTTCGATCCACAGGTGAGTTGCAGTAGGACCACATAGCCAAGTCTACGAATGCAAAAAGACCCCTCATTATGGATTGTCTCTGCTGAACAACATTTCACGCTGTTTGTGATAATTTGATGGCATTTTATTTATGAGAACAGAACAAGCAAAGTTACTTTTCCAGTAACTCAGAAGCGACACAGACTAATTTTTAAAATTTACTGTGGAAGATATTTTTATTGCTCTGGAGCAATGAGAGCCATATCTGAGTCATCCTTCTTGCTGATTATGTCTGGGTGTTGAATAATACTGCAGTCTTTGGTACAAATTCTACATCTCAAAGCTCCTGATACTTGCACCTCCAAGTATTTCAGGAACGCTGGTTGGTAGAGTTACCTCCCCATGGCAGGGGTGGGAACAAGCATTCAGAGAAGAGGTGTGCACACCACGTGCGGTGAATATGCAGCAGGGTGAGCGCATAAATACAGGATTGGACCATTACCCACTTGAGCTTGCTGTTCATGTTTGTTGCTTTATTCATCATATTAATAATTATTTGCATGACAGCAACCACCAGAGGCCCCAAAATGGGCCTGTCTCGATTAGTCCTTCATGTCATCCTGACTGGGCACTGTCTGTCTCAGGGAGGTTCTGATGTTGTAGTAAGGGGACATAGGGGAAAGCAAAGAAATGACTGAGCTTTGTGCAGGAGAGCCAGCTATGGTCCCACATTCTCACAGACAAGCCAAGAGACTGTCTTCCAGTTCTTGGCTGTCTTTGTGTCATGTAAAAATATTGGATTTCATTTAATTTTTTATGTGAATCCAACAGCTCTAAATGGTTCATTTACTCAACTTCTGTGCATTGTGGCTCATGTTGTCCTGTGTATACTGACTCTGAAGTCACTTTGCATGCAAGATCTGCCCTGTACTTATGAGACTGGTTGAGGAAGTAGAAATTATCCACAGCCCAGCAATGCAGAAACACACGTGCGTGCTCAACCCCATTTAAACTCAGGCTGGGAAGGTTAAATGCTCTGCAGTCTGTATCACTGAGATACAGTAAATTCCTTTGCAGAAGTTTGAGCTTGTCTGATTCTGCGAAAAAATGTAACAGCATCAAAAACATGACACGCAAAGGTCAAGGCAACATTGATCCGCAAGAACTATCAGCTACAGGCAGTTCTCTCCTTATGCTAGTTTTGATAAAGACACTTTATTTTTTTAAATATCCATACATATGCATACTTAAATATCTGTATAGGTTTAAAGCCTGATTTGTCACATGTTGTAGTTGTTGCCTTTGGAGTATGTTGGTGTTATACTTATAAAAATCCCAACGTGGTTGGGGTCTAGCTACTTCAGATATTGAATCTCACCCTAGATTTTATTGGCTTGATGCATCTGCACTCCTGTGCCTACCTCATTTCTTAAATTGACTTTGAAAGTGGGGCTACGAGGAGATAAATGACCTGCCCTGTCAACTGAAGAATTAGGTGAATGCACAATGCATCCAAGGAGCCCCATCTCTTGTTGAGCTTTAGACCATTTTTGCATCCCACCTTTTTGCAAATTCCACCGTGGACACAGAGTTTCATTTCCACATTGATTTTCCTGGACTCAGCCCCCTAGTTTTAAGATTACTGAAGTGGTAGAATACCTCTTGGCATTAAGGACAAACAATCTCAGCTGTTGTCATGAATACTATTGATCAAAGATCACTTAAACTAACAACATTACATCATGTCACCCCTGTTAACCAATTTGCTTAATCTGTCCACATGTACCTGCACTGGTTCCTTTGTTTACAAAGATGAGGCAGGGTAATTCTTATGGAAATTCCAGTGATATAAGTAATATGGAATGATTATAACTATATAGATCTTGGTTCAAGGTCTTGCTTAAGAAAGCTGGTACTCAGTCAATTCCTGAAGATTTTCAACACAAATAATAGCTTACAGTATGCAGGCGGTGCAGGCGGCTTCCTGGCCTCTTGCCTGAACCCTTCACGTTCTCTGTTCTGCTCATGGACTTCTGCATTTATAAGCACTTTCTTTTATCTAACCCTGAGAGACCATCATGTTTTATTTACCCTTCTTTTAGCTCTACCTATACATTTCCAGCTACACAAAAATCAATAAGCATGTTGCTAATTTTATCTGGGAAAAAAAAAAAAAAAAAAGGAAAGAATTTACAAGAAGATTAAATGCAGTTGGTTTTGTAGGCCAGCTTTTGAGGTTTGGGTGCCTGTGTATGTATATATATTTATATATATATACATATATACACACATATAGGTTTTCCAAACTGACTTTCTTTTTTCTTGGTGCTTATTGGCACAAGCATGGCTTTTAGACATCTGTGTACTTAATTATGTTGCAGTTCCAATATTTTCGTAACTGATTTTTGATTTGTACCTAACTTTTATTACAGATGCAAAATTAAGGTAGCTTGTTGGTATTTTTTTTTTAGAACAACTTGTTAATGGAGCACTGGAAAAGACAGGTGTTCCCAAGGCTGGGAACATTTATAGGACATATTCATGTCCTCTAACAGGGAGGGAAAAAAACACAAGATTTTGATACTAGGACCAGTGACCACTCAACTATATTCCTAACACTGCTCCAAGTGCTCAGAGGTATCAGCTAGGTTGCAGACATGCTCTGTGCCTTTGTTTCCCAATAGGTAATGGTGGCTGTATTTATACTGACAATTGCCAAGCAATGAGAAGAACTGAATGTTGCTGTGCTTATGGCTCAGCCTTTCATTTCAGCATATTTTCCACCTTCCCTTTATTTCTGTTTACCTAGATCTCTGTGGTGTGGTATATTTCAAAAAATATATGTATGTATTTTCCTTGTGTGTGTACCTAGAGAATAGTGAATGAGCATGCAGCATAAATTTAAAAAATAAGTAAATTAAATATTGCAGAGCAATCAGTCTGCCAGCAGAATCTTTCAAAAGCACAAATAATATTCAGGGGAAAAATAACACTCTGTCCATTTATTTGATTCACTCATAAGGAAGAAGAGGGAAAAAAAAAAAAAAAAAAAAAAGATGACCTTATTTGCTCTTAATTCCAAGTGAAAATATGCTTTGGACCAGATCCTGAAAGATGCTGAGCTCTGAATGAATCTGAACACCTGCAATGCAATACACACCTTCATCCTCTGATGAATTCAGTGGGAATTGAGCATCCTCAGCATTTTGCAGGATTGTTCCTTTTGTCAGGAGACTATCAGCAGGCGTGGGTGCTTATTTGGAAAGAGATACTTCATGTGCTGGCATGATAATAACTAGATCTAGAAGTATCCCCCTGGAAGTAGGTACTTGCTTTAGATCTCATAGACATTGTCTTAATTGTGCTCTAAATCAGCAGTAGATGAAAGACAGCTCAGCCACAAGCAGCAGAGCAGACTGCACTGGTCTCTGGTGATGCTGTGTATCAGCAACCCCAACCAAATGCTTTCTAAACAAGGCTCATGTTTTGTGCCATAAACTCTGTTGGGTTGTTATTCAGAGTAAATGCATCCGAGCTAAAGTGTTTTGGTTTTTGTTTGCTGTGTGTGTTTTGTTTGTTTTCTTTTGTTTTTTTTTTTTGGGGGGGGGGGAGGGGGAGGGGATAGTCAGCTTAGAGAGGGGGGTTTAAAAGGAGAAAAGATTATTTTTTCCTGGCATCATTTTGTGTTAAATGTGCACTTGGCCAGTTGCCAAAATATTTAATTTCTTTGCTGTCCATCCCTGTTGAAAACAATTTAAGATTTATCGAATCTTTCTTATTCTGGCTTGAGACAAGGTTAAGACTTATTTATTTATTTTTTCCTCCAATGGTTTTGTAGTCATTGCCTAAGTCAAAACTGCCTGTTGATGGGCTGCTGGTGCTGGCTGTCTGAGGTTGTAAGTGATCTTTCTGGAAATGCTTTCCGCCCTGGACATCAATGACTGTGCATGTTTGTGTCTGCACGTGTGTCAGGAGGAGAGGTCATGTGCAGGTTCATTAATGTGTGAGGGATTAATCTGTGCTGCTTCCAAACTGGTCCGAGGCTCTGCCCCCTACTCCAAGGAGAGGGCAGCACTGGGGGGAGCAATTCAGGAGCACAAGGAGATCTCAGAGAAGATGCTCTGATGACCGTTGGCTCTTTGGAGGAAGAACTACGAATTTTCTGTGCACGGCACACCCCTAAACAGGGTTTGGGTTGATGATGGGGGTGTCTGGGCAGGAGTCCAGCCGTACTAATAACAAAACACTTGGGACCTGTGCTCGTGGGATGCCCTTGCTGAGATGTGGGGCTGATGGCCAGCCTGCATCCCATGGCTGCCAGTTCACATCACATAGCTTAGCATTAGCTCATACGCTCTTCCAATTTTCTCCATCACTTTCTCTGCAAATCCTTACCAGGATACAGATGGAGAGAGAAAAATCTTCTTAAGCTACTGTAGTGATCGAGATTTGGTCGAAGGCGAGTACCTCTCATTCTAACTGAGCTTGCTATCTGTTTTAATGACCTCCTGCTTGAGCAAGTTCTGCAGCTTGAGTTCAGCCACAGAAATTAATGGGAGCATTCAGAGGAGCTTGATTAGCTCCAGTGTTATTCACATAACCCAGAGCATCACCTAAGGAAAATGTTAGGTGTGTTTGTGAGCAATTATTTCTGTGGTATCCACTCCCCTTTCCATCCCCGTAATGTAACCTGATTCACTTCCACAAGAACTCATGTCATTCAGCTAAAAGGCTGTTCCAGGAGCCCAACTGATGCCAACAGCTCTGTGCTGTGGTGTGCTACATTCCTGTACCGTTTCATTATTGCTTTAACCTTATTATGTTATGAGAACCTCCGTGTGGTTTAGTGCACTGAATAAGTGGTGCAGGTCGCTAATGCACCTCTAATCTGGTAATAGATAATTAATAACGATTACGGCTTTGCTGCATGATCCCACTTTCCTTTGTGAACACTCAAGTCACTTTCTATCCTGTTGCCAGCCATCTGCTTAGAGGCTCCACCATGAGTGATGCCTTTCCCATGTCACCCACTAAGGGACGTTATTCCCCACTGGCCTTTGCTCCCCATGGTTGTATCCATGTGTCCATGGGTCCATCACAAGGACTGCACAAGCCGGATGTCATGCTCTGTGCTGGTGTTTGGAAAGGGTCATTCTTAGGCTAATCTACAGCTCATCATATCTGGAAGCATATGCTGCTCAGATTGTGTGAGCAGAGGGCCAGCTTGCTGGCTTTGTAAACCAAGTCAGATGCTTGTATGCAGCAGCAGCCCTCTTTTGACTTCAGCTGAGCTATGCTAGTTCCTGTACTTTGATCTAGCCCTGACCACTCGTCCTCTGCCAGGCTGAAACCAGCAGCCTGAAGGAATTGATGTTGCCCACATATTTGGAAATTCAATAAGGTCATCCACAGCGTAGATTCTTGCATGAGGGTAAGTAGGACTTTTCATCAGCCTAAAAGCGTGTAACACTAATGCTAACAAACTTATCATGCTGTGTACTGACAAGCCAATCCCCCATGGCAAGAAACACATGGCACGGTTTCCCTGGACAGAACTGAGCCATGTTTGTTTCTCAGCATTACTACGACAACAGGATTTCTTTAAAAAATATTTATTTCCTATTTTCTTTTTCCCCTCCAACAAAACATTTCCCTAGGCACAAATTAAAAATAATAACTGCAGTGTTCTCTGATTGTTAGGAGAACTCTGAGCTGGAGCTTTATAACTAAGATGGGTCTCTATCATAAATCAGAGGAGCCCAGGCTTTATGGCAGGTTGAGCTACTCTTGGTCAGAGATGGAAAAGGTCAATTCCCCCATGAAAACAGCTTATGTGCTACCTGCCCAGCTCTCCCACCAAGCTCCAGATTCAATGAGCATGCAGAGCATATTAATTCTGCTCTCACATGTACTCCCAGCAATGTGCAGACATGTAGCTTGGGGAATCTCCACAAGGGGACATGGTGGGACCTGGGCTGCCATCATGAGAATTTTTTGCCCCCTAGGAAAGAAAGGGATGACCTGGCAGGTTGCTGTCTGTCTTCTCCACTGCTGTATTTGTGTAAGTCACAGATGCAGTAAAAACAAAAGGGACTGGGGAGAAAGTACTGCAGTGTTGCATCAGCAGAGCAGTTCATCCACCCCACAAGCCACCCAAGTGCCATTGGGATTGTCACCTAGACCTGTGCAGCCAAGCATCTGCCAGAGGCACATCTGGACACATGAAACACCTACACCAGCTTCCAGGCTTTTAGCCTCAACTACCTGCATGGAAAGCAACAGTGCTGCAACCTCCCAAAGCTGTATACAGCCAGTGACGATGTTGAGTTTCTCTTTTGGAACCATGGAAGGAAATGCATCCTTTACTTTTTACTTACAAATCCCCAAATGAGCATAACACTAAAATTCTGCCAGGGTGTCCCGAACATATTCCCAGATTTCTTTGGACTGAGAACTGAGATACTGTGGATTATATTGATTATACTTTGTGTTAGTGTACAGACAGCATAATGTCAAGTCCTTCAATAACAAATAGTGTTGCTATGAAGAATTCTTCATCCATCCTGCAGATCCAGACAGTACCAGTACAGGTTAAATAAAATAATAATAATAATAATAATAAAAAGTAATAAATAAATAAATAAAATAAGTGGGCCAAATTCTCTACTGTTCTACACCTCCTCAGTGCAACCTCCTGAAGAGCCAATAGGATTGCTTGGGATGTCATTCAGGCTAGAATACGGCCCTTTAATATTTGTCCAACAAAAAAAACTTTTCACTATTTAATATCCATTCTGGAGTTTGCTTTTCCAAATGTGCAAATACAAATCAATAAATACTCTTTCCAGATGTCCTGAGATGTCTCTGACTCAAAAGAAACTCCATGGGCTCCCCTCGGAGGTAAAACTGCCTCCATCTTTAGCAGAAACCAGAGGAAGGCAGAGGAAAACAGGGACTTTTCATTCTCCTCACTGCTTGCAAGCAGTGCCTATAAACCATCATCAGGAAATTCTAGGGAGATTTTATAAAGTAATCCAACACAGGTAGTCTCATTTCATTTCTATAGAAAGTCTATAGGAAACGTTCTAGGAAAATCCATTGAGATTTCTAAGGGCAATGTATCACAGCAAATGGCCTCTTTAAAGCTTAGCAGACAGACAAAAAAGTGAGAGCACTCATATTCCTTATGTTTCAAATGAGACCGGGGTCATGTTTGTTTACAAATCAGCCCTTTATTAGAATCCTTTTTAATAGAGCTTTCCTTCGCATAGCTCCTGTTCGGATTAGCAGACCTGGATATGCGAGACAACAGTAACATCAGTCCATTAACATACCACCTGTGTGACTGCCATCAAGAGCCATCAGGCATCCACCGGCAGTACGGAGCCAAGCAGGAGGGTTCCTTCCCCACTGCTGCTCTGACATATTGGTAACCCTATCGATCCCATCTCAACTCACTTAGAGCATGCTGTTATTAAAAACTCTAATCTGAATCATCAAGATATGGTCAAGGACATGAGGGCCAGGCTGAGTCTCACCACTGGCTCCTGCCGACTGTGTTTAGATGTCCCATGGGCTGTCTTCATAGTGCGGCCTTTGCCTCAGGTCCTATTGCTTACCAAGCCACAACCTTTTTTCTTTTTCCTTCTCCACCCCCCACCCTCCTGCACTTTCTGGAAATCTGAGACCAATGTCCTCAACGCTGCAACATCCATGCTTGCAGAGTGTGCTGCTATGGATAGCTTTTTCTGCATGAGCTGAGCAGTAGGAGTTAGCTCCTGAGATCCCATCCCTTTCACCTGCAGGAGTTAATGTAGTCTCCATTGAAAGCTTTCATTCCAGAATAGCAGCAGGACAGTGTGACCCAATTGGCAGAGTATTTGGGAGACCTGGTTTCACTCTCTAGGTGTCCTCCTGGATGAAATTGGTTGAGACACTTCATCTTCCCATGCCCCACTTGTGAAATTCAATGATACTGACCTTGCTCAGAAAGTGTTGAGAGCTCTTCACCATCAGTGTCTGAGACCTGGTGGGTTTTATGACTTATTATTTAAGCCATGTCAATCTAGTAGCTGTTAACCAGAGAGCATGGAAGTCACCTTCCAGCATGACTGCAGGTCACCATTTGGTAAGTGAAGAGTCCACCCAAGTTAGTGCAACCCAGCTCTGATATGCCCTCACTCTCACCCTCATTTATCAGTCTGTAAATTAGTCCCTGCTCTGTTATCTTTGCATCTGGTTCATCAAAGCTTCGGACAAGACAAATGTATTTTTACAACCCTGGGAAACACAAGGGGTGTTCACTGCCCCAACTTGCATTTACACCTATGTGCCTGGGACATATTTGTACAACTCCCACTGCTCATCGGCTGGTGTTTTGCTCAGTCTTTGGCTTTGAGGCATCACCTTCAAGCTGCCCATGTGCCACCCTAGTACAAAGCCTCCCCTGGAACCATCCACCCATTTTGGCCTTGGAGTAAGGCAGTGCAGTTCCCATTGAAGACAGTGGCAAACAGACCGCTCTGTGCCTGGGGCTGAATTTGGTCCATTATTTACAAATAATTTAAAGCAATTCTGTAAATGTTTGTGTGCCCGGAGGTCTGGGGATGATTTACAGCTCTCTCAAATTGTGTAGACCCTTGATCTGGTGGTGTCACTCACAGTAATGGGATGTCTCAGCTGTCCAAACAGAGACATGTTTTAAATGTTAAAAATGTTCTGTGATCGATTTTCTCTGTTTATAGTAAATGCCTTGATTAGATTCTCTTGTAGGCACTTTGAAGGCAGACTCCCACTCACAGTCTTCCCGTATTATGAAATCTAGTTCTTTCTTTGTTCTGCTTTTTATTTTCCCTCCCTTAAATGAATTTAGCTCTTGAGAAAGGTGACTGATTGATGGCCTTGAAGACTGAGGCTTTCTGAAGCAGCATCTTAGGAACATGGCTCTGCTGTCTGACCTCCAGGCACTGGGGTGATCTTTGAAGGCAGAGGTGCATGAGATGTGGATCTCCTTGGGACTTGAGGGATACCCAAGCCTGCTGCTTCACAGCCTCAACACTAAGGTGTTTGCCTTCATGATTTAATAAAATCCAGTCAGATTCCATCTTTGTTTTATCCAGAGAGAACTGATATTCTGAGGATTCAGGTGATATGCCAGAGTTGGGAGAAACTGAAGAGCTGAGGTGGGAATGGACAAAAGGGGTCCTAGTTGGGTACTTTAATCTCATTTTATTCCTTCATCAGATTTTTACATCTTTATTTTAAAAAAGAGGGGGGGATTTTTGTGAAATGTGCTCTGAATTGGATTGTGACCATCATTTCATTTCACATCCATCACTAACCATCCATTAAATACAATGGCTTTCATTCTTCCTATTGACCTGGTCTGTAATCAGACCAGAGACCCTGAAATGTAAACAACACTTTATCCTACTAATAGACCCCTGAGCTATCCAATTTCCCCTGCAAACATGTCCCTTCTTCTTTTTTTATTTATTTTTGATTTTTAATAGAAATAGCTCAATTTTAATCTGTGCATCTCTATTGATCAGGAGACCAAGCCTACTTGATGTGCATTGTGCAAGGAAGTATGAAGCTAAGACCTTGTGACTTACTATGAAAGGGATGATCTAATTTTCACTAATGAACTTTAAAAAAAAAAAAAAAAAAAGTTGCAACTTTCCCTTATGGATTATTTCTCTTTCCGTCCTGTTGGGTCTTGATGATCAGCCTTCCTTCCCTATCTCACACACTTTCCTTTTTTCCTGACCCTTTTCACTAGCAGATGGGAATGTATCATCTACAATGCCCTAAGGTCAGAGACAGTAAACAAATAACATGAGCCTGCTCTTCCTCTTGAGAATATCAAAGACATATATATACACACAGTGGAAGAAGAGAACTTCACAGATGAAAGAAAATTTCATTATATTTTTATTCTCCATATTTGGATGGTTAATTGGTGACTAGCGAAAATTTCACCCAGAACCACTTAATGCAGGAGGGGTGAATGGGAGGGCTGGATGATCTTGTCAGAAGATGCTTTTGCATTCATTTGGCTTGGAGGCAAGGTGTTAAAAGAGCTGTTAGGTTCAGAGAAGATTATTTCACAGCAGAGATCAGATCACGTGGAGAGCTCACAGTATTCATGAGCAAGGAATACTTGGAAACAAATACTCTAGAAAGCTTCAACAGCCCTGTGTGGATGAATCCCCTGTGTGATGTTATCCTTGCTAGCCCAAAACCTCTACTCTGCCTCTTTTTCTTTTGGTGTACGCATTTGCATGCCAGTTTGCCAGTATAACATTGATCTGGGCCTTCCATGAGATGAAGCCCAGGCCTTTGCACTGGTCAATGTATTAATACCACATTTTCAACCATCACTGTACAAACGAAGCTGGTGAGGGGTCTGGAGAACAAGTCTTAGGAGGAGCAGCTGAGGGAGCTGGGATTGTTCAGCCTGGAGAAAAGGAGGCTCAGGGGTGACCTTATCGCACTCCACAGGTACCTTAAAGGAGGCTGTAGCAAGGTGGGGGTTGGTCTGTTCTCCCACGTGCCTGGTGACAGGATGAGGGGGAATGGGTTAAAGTTGTGCCAAGGGAGGTTTAGGTTGGATATTAGGAAGAACTTCTTTACTGAAAGGGTTGTTAGGCATTGGAATAGGCTGTCCAGGGAAGTGGTGGAGTCACCATCCCTGGAGGTCTTTAAAAGACGTTCAGATGTAGAGCTTGGTGATATAGTTTAGTGGAGGACTTGTTAGTGTTAGATCAGAGGTTGGACTAGATGATCTTGAAGGTCTCTTCCAATCTAGATGATTCTGTGATTCTGTAGTGCACTGTGCAGCTTCTTTCCAACAAAGTTCAGGTTAGAAATACCAATCATAGTTGTCTAGCAGAACTGCAACTTTTCTTCATTAGAAGTGTTATCCTGGTTGAGCTCTGGGGGTTTCCTAGCCCAGGGGATCAAGTGACTTCTGCATGTCTCTGATTATAAAAATTACTCTGCTTCTCTAATAAATGATGGCTAATATCTTTTCATACCCTTAAAAATAAATGTGAGACATCACTGATCCCCATTATGTAATTTCCCAGGACTATACATCAATTGTTGAATAAAGCTGATGAAGGTGAATTAACAATTCAACTCTACTGTTACAAACCTACAAATTAAGTTGAAAGTGACCAGAGCTTTTGAATAACGTTTCAGCATCAACTCTTATCCAAAGAAAGCCTTGCTACACTGTCACAACCAGTGACCTCTGAACCATTCTTGTTTTGTTTGGATCACGTCTAACTCCAATTTGTGCTGAAAGAGAGCCAGGCAAGAGGCTTTTGGGATATTATCAATTCTATGGGCACAGTGATGGACAGACCCAGATGGTAATTTCAGGCATGGAGAAGGGTTAGGAAGCATATAATAAGCCCTAGTCAGCTAGACACAAACCTTTTAAGAGCTTAGACTAGTTATGAAGAGCACAGTTGATGTAAAAATTAATTCAGGGTCATGACAAAACAGAAGGAAGCTATTGCATGTGTGAGTGCATTTGCATGTGTGCCTGGAAGCACTGCTTGTATCTCTTTGCAACACGTATTTTGGATATTGCATTTTAAACCCATTAAGTGTGAGAAGCAGTTATACTCGGTAGCTAAATCGAGAAATTAACTCCTATCATATAACCTGTTTCCTTTCATTTCATTCATTTAGTGAATTTTGGGCTAATGAAAGGATATGAGTTGTCCGCTCCTTGTTTGAAGGAACTTTAATCAAGGAAGAATGTGCAGCACAGTTTCTCCTATTATACTTGCCCACCTTTGTGTTTTCATGCTGACCTTGGCCAGTAATATTTGGGAAAGATTTGGTCCACTATTCTTGGGACTTGGCTTCTTTATTGTGACTGTCCACAGCAGAAGCAGTTATGACTAAGGTTTTTGGCAAGGTTTACAGACCTCAGAAACAAAGAGAGCAGCATTAACTTACTGCTGTCTGGAACCACACTGAAATTTAAGTGGTAATGACCTCTCTGCATCTCATGGTCACGTCAGATCTTAGTTAACTTGTTCCATGATGTTTCTCGCTGTGCTTCTCCCCAGAATACATAATCTGTCCTTGTTTCCTTTGCTAAACATTTTCATGACCATTTCATTTGTAGACTGCACAGTATAAATTTGCACATCACAGCATCACCAGCATTGTCTTTCCAGGTGGAAAAAAGAGAGGCAAAATTACACTAAACTTAGTCCCACTCAGCAAGCTCATAGGAGATGCAGATGTGATGATGGGTCTTTGGTTCACCACAAGCAGGTGGAGGCTAGATGAAGCAAATATATTTTGACCAGAATAATATCTGAATGAGTGGGTGGATGTTCTTGCAAGAACTATCAGCTGGGGGTTCACCTGTATCTTCCCCAATATTCAAGCACACGTTGGTTGAACAGGAATAGCAAGGTACATTGGCATCAAATTGTTGCAAGTGCAGCTGAGTTACAATTTAATTTGAAACCAGAGCATGACACACCTGGCTGCCCAGTCAGGCACAAGGAACCAAAATAATGGGAGTGGGGAAAGCACAGGTAGTTTCTCAACATGGCAAATTGCTTCTGAGCTGTTGAACATGCTGTCACTCAGGAGATGGCTGCCTCAGGCTCTTGTACTGCCTGTAGGGCTGTGCTGAGAGCTCGTGGGGACTCTGCAATGTGTCTTCCCTCCTCCGGCAGGAAGGACGGTTGGGTGTGCAGGCAGTCACCGAGGCAGGAGAATTAGTTGACTAATAGTAAGTAGAGCCAAAAATGCTGCTTTAAAGGAGCGCTCTAGAAATTATAGTGTAACCAGGCTAGCACAAAGGAACTGGATGAGTGTTTAAGTTATTGCCACTTCTTCACTGGAAGGGCAATGGCTGTCTGAGGGATTTTTCATCAGTGCCATGCAGGAACACAAAGGCAGAAAGTTCTTGTGCAGATATAACCTCACCTGAGAAGGTCCACAACTGTTTTAAATTACTCTAATTTGGTTGCTAGTGAAGGTTTGTCCAGCTTCTTTCAGTAGAACTAAGGCAAGGCAGCCCAGTACAGCAGGGTCACAAGAGGACTCTACTTCTTAATCAAATTCAAGCAAGGATGTGCCTTGTCCCTATGTACAGGGAGTTTCATTTCATGTAAATTCTCTGAACCTTAGGTTTATTCAGTCTGACTGCAAATCTTGTGAGAACAGGCTTTCCTTGCGAGATGTTGAGCAGCCCTCCCATCCCTGGCTGCACGATGTCTTTTTAAGCATGACAATTTACCATGCCAGGACAAGATTTTGAAGGGTGTGTTTCTAAATGGCCTCTCAACTGGGAAATGTTTGTGTAGCAGGAGCATGTTACAAGCTGGTCATTCTCTTCCAACAGGAACTTTCTGTCTGAAATTAGTTTGTTCTGTGTTATGTACTTGTCCCACAACATGGCAGTGTTATGCAATGGCCCTCATAGATATTTACTGCCATGCACTTCTTGAATGTGTCTGAGCTGGATTTGTGGTTTTGTTTGGCTTGTTTTTTCTTTGTTTCTTAGGTTGTTTGTTGGGGTGTGTTGGTTGGCTGATCTTTTTTTTTTTTTTCCTTTTCCTTTTTTTTTTTTTTTTTCCTGATACTAGGAAGCCATGATGTTTTGTTCTGGTATTTTATTTCTCAGCCTGCCTCTGTTGCTTGGGCTGCCCTTTATTGCACATCCCCCTTTGTTCCCTAAGGGTCACTGAGGCACGGTGAGAAGGCCAAGAGTTTTACGCAATTTAAAATGTCACATCAAAGCATGGAATTCATCCTAGCCCAGAGACATAGGCTAGAGATTGCTTATACTTCATTCTTGATTATCTTTTAGGTCAAGGTCACTGCTAGCAGGAATAGCATTTAGAAAGCTCCTTGGGCTCTGCCTCTGCCACTGACCTTCTCTGCAGCCTGAGGCAAGTCACTTCATTCTTCAGGATTTCTGCTTCCCCTTCCACCCTTCCTTCATTTGTTTGAAAGGTGCGTGCTTGAGGCCAGGCAGTTTTTCTAAGGGTGCATATCTTGCCTAGAGCGACAGAGCACTGATTTCATTTGGAGCCTCAGCTACTGTAGCACAGAAGAATGAACTCATTCCTGCCTCTGTCTCCCACCAAGTGCTTTGGTACCAGAATGAAGTGGCATTTAATGAGCAAGCAATGTTGTCTTGCAGTCGATGTCAAGGGAGAATAAGGGACATGATGAGTCTACTTACTAGGCATGCCTTTCAGCTCATGTGCATCAGCTCTGTCCTTTTGGAAATAAAGGAGCAGAATTCTCATCTGGAATCCCAAGGTGTTCATACAGTAGCAGAGTCTGTAGTCCATGGATCTGTTTGAGCACCTTGCAATAACAGTTTGTGCTGTAACAGGCATCAGAGTGTGCTGGGGAAAGCAGGATTAATGGAACCCGGTGGGAGAGAAATTGCATCATTATCTGCTGATGACATGATCAGGACCTTTCAACAGAAGCATAGGTGTGTTCCAGGGAGGGCTCATCATCCTCCTTAGGCTCTAGCCACATCATTCAGTTGTAATGTATTTTCAGGTAGTGGTTGGTGGAAAACAGATTTTTTTTTTAAGGAAAGATTTTAAGATAGCTTGAGTACTCCTAGAGGACAGTGAAAGCACAGGAAGGTCATACTAATTGTTGAAATCAAGGGGACAAGAAGCCAATTGGAGGGGAAAAAAAAAAAAAAAAAAAAAAAAAAAAAGCACAGTTCCATCCTGCTGTCCCTTTTAATCACAGCAAGACCCAGAAGTCTTACTCACAAAGCATTAGACCATGCGCTAGCTCATGTAGCCACCCCTGGAAAGGATGCTTCAGGACACATAGTACATTATAAATTGATGCCCACATGAACATGCATTCCCACTCTCCTCAGTAAATGCAAACCCTGTTTTGTTAAGAATTCCTGGCAAGACTTTTCTGTTTCCTTTCTGAAATCCATGTAGTCAGAGGACTACAAAAAAAAAAAAAAAAAAAAAAAAAAAAAAAAAAAAAGTTATACTCAGCCTTAGTTCAACAGTCTTTTATGAATTCACATGCTTTGTATCCCCTGATGTGGAGACAAAACGATATACATTTACCTAATGCAATTTGTGGTAGTTGCACATTTTAATAGGCAGTGAAGTGTGAACAGGAATTCTGCAAAGGAAGACCTACATTATCAGGAGGTTAAATATTGTGATAGTTTAACCAAAACAACACTGGCAAAATCCAGACTTTTGACTTCAAACCTGTGACAGTAGTAATTCATCAGACTGGAACAAGTCCAAGGGTTGGGGTTTGACTTTATTTATTTTTTTCTTGGAGCAGTACAATTTGTAAGTAAAAACTAGAGCAGTTCTCTGGAAGAGTGGCCACCCTTTTCCCTCCAAGGAAGCTAATGACTCATCTACCAATTCAGCAGGAGTCAGGAGATAGTCATCTTACTGTAATATCTTTTGTCTTTCTCCACCGACACCTCATTGATGGGCAATTTTTCTAAACAACAGCAAAATTGCAGTGCCTGCTTCTCTGTCAATAAATTCCATTATTTCACATGGAGGTTGGTAGCATAGCTAGAAAATGCCAAAGTGATTACATTGAAGAACTACAGATCTGTGGTCTGAGCACTCTATAAATCTATGGACAAAGTTTGATAAAGCACATTGATACTTTATCTGACAAGAGCCTGTCTAGATTTACGGGGCTCAAAGCTGTTCACACTGTCATCCTTGATTCAATTAATGCAACCACACTTCCCTTCCCCACACTTCTTTCTTGTTGGGCTAAATGTGCTCTTGACACTCTCCCCCCAACTTTAATGAGCAAAATATAAAGTGATGGAATAAGACAAAGAATAATAGTATGGCTCCGGAGCTGATAGGATAATGCAATCAAGCACTTTCAGGTTAATGTGCAGAGTGATCCATGGAGGATTTACTTCAGTGTTGGGGTGCCATCAGTTTTTCCCTTAATCTTTTGTTGTCCTAATGATGAGCAGCAAAATCAGATGAAATTGTGGCAGGTTTAAAAAATGTTGCACTTTACTTTTTCATTTGTTTTAAAGTTGATAGGATTGAGGCACTGAGAGACAAGGAGAAAACAGAGTTTATGGTGTGCTGTAGTACGACTGGGATGAAGCCTGGGGGAGACAGACAGTCCTTGGTTACGATACCAGGGATAAAATGCATTGCTAGCCTGCTTTTGTGTTCTGGAAGTGACATTACAGTGGGAGAAGAGATTTGCTGCAAGGGCTGTATTGGACATAGCTTTGAGGAATTATTGTTAAAACCTTGATTCCTGAGGATGGATGACTTGTATGTGAGGAGCATGCCACAGTGTGGTGTGGCAAGGTAGAGGCTTCTTAGCAGCCAGTCTCCTGCCATCTTTTTACCTCAGATAGAGATAATAATGTACTCCTGTAGATTGTGCTGACTTTGTCTTTATTTGCTTTATTACTGGAAAAGCATTTATTTAATTCTTGCTGTTGCACTGAAATCTCAGGCCCATTGTTACACCCCTTAAAGCCCCCAAAACCCTACTGGGGTGAGAATTCAGGTGTTGGCTTATGTTTCTGCTGGGATGTAGTATACGGCGTGCTAGAGCTGGATAAGATATCTGGTGTTGGCATGCATTGCAGTTGTGTGTGGAGGTACCATGGAGAAATCGCGTGATGTGGTCAACTTGGAGCATTAGGACGGTTTGCCGTGGTTTCTGCCCAAGAAGAGGGAGTTTCTCCTGTCCATGCCTGCAGAAGTTTGAGGACTGAAGTGGCACTTGAGAAGTGCATAGGCTTTGTGATGACCCCCGGGGCAGGGACAGACTCCCCCTTTAGCATCTTTGCTGTACTGTGGAGATTGCTTGCTTTCCCCTGACACCGCGTAACTCCTCTCTGCTCCTTGACAGGAATACAATTTACTGCAATTTACTACAAATCCTCATAAAAGCCCTTCTCTTGTGACACACTCAGTCAGAAACCCTAAAAATGACTGACAGGCTCTTCATAAATATTTATGATCTCTAAAAAAAGCCTGAAAGAAAGAAAAGTTAAATTCTCCCCTCCGTGAAGTTTGACGGCAGAATATTTTCTGCAGTGTCCAAGTCCGGCCTTGTCTGCTGTGGGCCACTGGGACTGGCACAGGGGCCAGGGGAGAAGGCCTCACCCTGCCCAGCAGGTCTTGCTGCAAGAGGTCTTGCAGAACTGGTCTTGCCTTGGGGGCAGCCCCCATGTCCCAGATGAGCCCAGACCAGCCAGGTGAACTGTGGTGATATGGCTGTGTCCCCAGGTATGGTCCCATAGGATGGCAGCCCCCCATCTTGCTCACTCATGGCTTTAAACCAGAGTCAGTGAGGCCTCTGAAGCACTAAGAAACTGCCCAAAGGAGGCAGAAATACTTTTCTGGCTGGCATGGGGCTGATGCACTTGGTCATTTCCACCCTTTTCACCATGGGGAAGGCAATCGCAACCCACAGAGGGTCTTTCAAGACCACACCTCCAAAGAGAAACAATCCATGTGCATTCAGGCCCATCTATTACATCCTTTGGGGATGATTAAGAGTTTATATCCATTTTATTCTGCTACTTTGACTTCTGTTCCTGTTCAGTTTATAAATAGTTTTGACATTTACTGCTCTTAGTTTGAGAGGAAAAAAAACAGAAGAGGTTTGAACCAAGCAACGTATAGGTCTTTGTGATGCAGAGTTGAGCCAGGAGAGGAAATTTGAATGCGGTAAATTAAGAGAATGTTCCTCAGATGAAACCGTCTTCCAATCATAAGTCATGTGACGATAAATTTCAGTTGAGTGACAACAATATTAACAAACTGAATATAAGATTGATGTGCATCACAGGTCCATGAATGCAAAATAAAAGGGAAAGGCTTGCTAGCCTGTGATAGGCAAAGTATAAATATGTATCACTTGGTTCTAAAGTGAGTTATGATTACATTTTCCTACTTGTACCTGAAATCTGTAGAGGTTATTCATCTTATCCCTATATCAGCCATGACAGTTATAGCCATGCCGTGCATACGGCATAGATACCTGTTCAACAGATAAATCAGCAGGCATGAAGGGACCTGTTGTTATCAATTTGATCTTCAGAATAAATATACAAATATGTGTACAGTATTGTTGTCACTGAGAACAATTTCCCTTCTTCTTGCCGATACATTTTTAAGAGGTTGTTCCAAGAGCCACTTTCCGACAATGCCAGAGGGAGATGGAGGGAAGCAATGATCAGGCAGGAGAACCAGATTTATGGGCTGTTGTCTATTTTCTTAAAAAAAAAAAAAATAAAATAAAATAAAATCCTTCTAGCATCACTTGTCCTCGGAATGTAGTGCTAGCTACCTTGTGCTGATGCAGGGGGTGAGGGTAGGGAAGAGAGATGACAGGGACAGCTATGGTTAGTGAACATTTGTAAAAGGGAACCTTTCCTGGTGAGGCAAAGTGTGGTACTGCCTCTCTACTGGTGGTAAAGAGCACTTGTAATCCTGATTTAATCCTGATTTACCACAGCATTTTAGCAAGGAGGTGAGACTCAGGCAGGCAGCTCAGATGCCACTGGGACACTCTTGTTGCCCCCAGAGAAGCTGGGGAAGAAAACGAAGGGAACATTTTTTCCTCTTCACCTGAAAGTCAGAGCCAAAACACTGGGACCATGCCACCACATCACACTGTGTGTAAGCATTGAGCCGAGTCCTACAGCCCAGACTGTAAAGATTCAACCAGCTAGAAATGTGATGGGTACTGAAATTCAGTTCAGATGTTGAATTCACACTCTGCCTCCTTTGTGACAATCACCGCATGCTTTACTCCAGTTGGACAGAGGAGGAAATGGAGGCTCTGCACATTCATCTGCTCGAAATCTCGGTAACATGCAAAAGCTGAAGCAGTGCCACAGCCAGACCCTCACCCTCATAGTACCAAACCTCCATGAGGATGGCAACAATATGAAATAGTTACCATCATTTGCAGCCACTCTCTGCCCTCTTAGTTTCTGTAAATCTGGAGGGAACAAAAGGTACTCTGTATAGTTCCCATTTCCAGATAGGACTGGAAAGCAGTCTTCTGGTGCTGTCTGTCATAGCCCTGGGGAGAAGGCTAATGCCTGAGCTGTTTTGGTTTTTAAACGCTGTCTCTTCTTGTGGGGCTTTTGTTACTTAGCTCGCATCACAACAGGGTGCAAGGATAGAGGCCCAGATTTGCCAAGAGGTAAAAATAGTTTCCAAATAAAGTATTATTTGGATAGGTCTTTGATAGGTACAATTCATAACCCTGAGGTTCCATCCTATCTTACAAACTAAATCATCCCAACTTCCCTGTCAAGCAGCCATGTAAGTTACAGTAAGGCTGTAACACTCCTAGTTAGATGCTGGACTGCCTCGGATACTCTGGGGCTTGGTACACACCCAGGTTATAAACTTTTCTGCCCCCTTCTCCTTGAGGTACAAAATCAAGATTGTGCCTTCATTTTTACCAGCTGCAAATATTTTGTGAGGTATGGCAAGGCTTTGATTTTATTTCCCCATAGAAACTTCACAATTTACTCAGGGAAGTCAGAGATTAATAAAGATGTGTTAGATTTAGAAATGAGAAGCCCAGGTGGAAGTGCTGGGGAGTCTGAGACACCGGGGGAGCGGTGAACCTGATTCTGAAGGTGGCTGAGGACATCACCTGCAAGGCATCTGAGATGCCATATGCCAAATCTGTTTAACAACATAGGTCAAGAGTAGATGAATTGGGTCGTTTTTTCTAAACTATGATACTTTAATGAAAAACAACTTCTGTCCTTCAGCCATAAGAGCTATTCCTATTCTTGAACTGTGAAGGAGGAGGAGTGAGCAGGAAAATGCCATATGAAATTGCTAAGCTAAATTCAGAGACAGTACGTTCTGGCCAACAAGGAAGATATAACCGTAGATCACAGCATTCTGTTAATGAAGGTTCATTTTTAGCCCAACTTGTCTGTAATAGAAAACCCTAACATTTAATTTTCATAAAGCTAGAATTAAGGCTGACTTTAACCTTAGTGTTCTCAACACGTTAGGGTTTTTTCTATGGTGTAAATCTCTCTGCTCTAATAGCAATACAGTAGCCATCCCCTTGCTATAATAAATGGGTAATGCTGACTCATAACTCATTATACAGAGTAATCCCAGACCACAAGTGTGCTGCTTCCATTGTTGGGAATACCATGGCTAAAAAGGTATCATTGCTTTAGTAAGAGGTTTGTGAAAAGAGACTATTTCTCACATATAGAGACCTCTACATTTTTAAAGTGGTTGTAAAAGGATGTAGGTAAAATAGACTTGTTTCATATACATTAAAAATGGAAAAAATCCATTTTATTCTGAATTTATTTCCAACTTTATTATTTATTTCAACTTACATTGCCATGGCAATTTAGGCACATATTTTTTTGTGCTTTTGTTCTAAAACACCTTTGAAAATTTGGACCTTAGATATTACATGGATAGATTTGCACTTAAAGCCAAACCAATCCCCTACCAAATGAGCTATAAAGGACAAAGCTTATATCCCTGTGACACTCAAGCATATTCAAAATCACCACTTTCCCTCACCTGCAGAGTTCCTTTGTAGCAGTGTAAACACAGACCGAATACGATGGCAAATGAAAATGGCACACACATTGACACAGATGAGGGAAAGCTGCAGAACAACACATTATTAGTTGTGTCTCTATTTTATCCCCTGCCAGATGAAGACAACACCACCTTCAAAGGAGGGCTGTGAGTTTTCATTCCCAAATGTCTGGAAAGTGCTTAGAGGGTCTTGGTTGGAAAATACACAGGATTGTATCATTATGCTAGGGCTGCCTGGAAAAATTAGGAATCTTAATGTTAATTAGAGCTGGGTGAATAATTCATAACAGATCACTTATTAGAAGAATGCTGCCACTTTTTTTCTGTTTGCAAATTGTCCATAAGCAGATGGTGATTTTTCTGGATTGCGTTCATTATTCAAACCTATTTGCTAAATTATTTGGGGGAGGAAGCTCTGCTCTGTGTCTCATTCAGGAAGAGTTAGCTGGGCGTATTTAATGGTCAGAATTCACCACGATCCTGTTAGTTTTCATTGGACATATTGATCACCTGGTGTGTTTCTGTTCCCGACTGGATGTGTTAACATTTATAACAGGGACTCCAGCACGAATACTCATACGCTGTATTACGGCTCCTTGCACTCCCCCATCTGTATGCCACATCAACCCGCTGTCTCTCTGCTCAGAACTTGCCTTTGCATAGAATTATTCAGAAATGTTTAAATCAGAATAATTATTCCTGAATAGCTCTCTCTGTGAGCACTTATTCTATAATAAGAGTGCTGTGTACCAGTTTAGTTTAATCTGCTTGAAAGTGATCTAAACTAAACATGAATAAGGCATGCCACCTGCAAGAGAAAAGATGCCACAAAATTTAAATTCACAGCCTATCTCTTGTGTTGTGTTTTTTTTGTTGTTGTTGTTGCTTTTTTTTTTTTTTTTTTTTTTTTTAACTCAAAATACGTTTCTGGGTCAGAGAGGCCCCTGAACAGCAAAGCAGTGGAGGCTGGAGGGTTGAACTAGGAGAAGAATCACTCAGTAAATACCCTGTTCAATGCACCTATTGCTAGAGAGTCGATGCTCAAAGGTATCTTGAGTCTGACCCCCAAATAGTTGTTCTGTGGTCATCCAAATTAACTCCTGTGTGTATACAAACCCTTTGGCTCAAGTGTTCTCTTTGTTTTGAGTGCATACAGCTCCTAGCCCAGGCAATGCCTGGTCCCTGATGCACAGAAGGGTTAATGAGTCAGCTAGCATCATAAAGCAAGGACAGAATTAGGGCTGGACTCCAACCTCCCACCACAGTTGCCTCCAAACCTTCATTTCTAACCTCTGAATAATATCACCCCTCAGTGGAAGAACACAGTAAGAAACAGAAAGACTATCAAAACACCAATGGATAAATATTCCTTCTGCACTGCAAACTGTTGCTTACAGCTAGTATTTTTTAGGTAATGATCTGCTCAGATTTTCTCTGAAATGTATATTCCATCTCTTTGACACTGTCTCAGCCTTATCGCCGCTCATTTTTTTCCCTGTCCTTAAATCTCTTTCTTTACCTTTAAAACGCTCTTTCCCCCCAGCAGTTGCAGATGCATCACTGCCATTGTGCTCTTAGCATGCAGCTGAACAACTCAGAAAGCAGAGGGAGTCTGCTTGTGACGCTCTCCGCACCCGGGATGCAGCTGCTGCTGACCCTCAGCCTTAAGCACCACCAAGCACAATGGCACTGCAGACACCTCCCACGGAGACAGAATTAGGTCAGAAATAAGCAGCAGGACAGTGCTTTTTAAAAGAAGCTTAAAAATACCAATAATAGAAACAATAACAATAACAAAAAAGGCAAGGAACTTATATTTTAAAAAGTCTTTAAAGTCAAAAATATGGATTTCATTTTCTCAGACTCAGCAGGAAGGCTCCCTGTGCAATCACAGATGAGCTTTTCACAAGTGATTAAAGTTGTCGCAATTCAGCAGGATCCAGGCATCCAACTTCCCCAGTGATACCAGGTGGGGTGCTCCTTGCTGAACTTAGCTGCTTAAGGTTGGTACCTAGCTTAACCTGGAGAGCCAAGGCATTATGAGATGGACATCTCAACTAGAAGAAATTAATTATCCTCTCCTGCAACATCAGATCTGCATAGATTCCCTAGTAAGGCCAGTGGGATTGTGGGTTGCCGGAGGAAAAATGGGATGAAAACAGAGCAGGTTGTCCGGAAACATGTAGTAGAAATGCTGGAAATGAACATACATAACAGGAGACTCATTCAGTGCACCAGGAGCAGCCCACCTGCACTGATCTTCCAGGGCTATGGGGAGAGGAGCAATTAAGAAGAGTACAGAAAGCACAGGGTAGCTTAGAGATGCTTCTGCATCAGTCTTTAAAGGAGAGGGGACTGTAAAGATATTGGGAGGTTGTAGGAATTAGAATAAAAATGTTCTTACAGATAATATGTCATACCTGTTGTTGGAACTAACAAATTTAACAGCAGAAAATTGCCAAGGATATCAGGGAGACCCTGACAACTACAGAACATGCATTTTAATGTGGGACAGGGCAGAGAGATTAGGTGCGAAATAAGCCATGCTGCTCTGGCAGCTGAGTCAAGGAGCACTGCTGGCATCCAATGATTTCCCATCTCTGGCATTTCTTGCCCTTGCTCCACACCAGCCTCCTCCATCCTTCAGTCGTTCCCCTGCACAGCCTCTGCACACCTGCCCCTGGCACTTGTTGTATTGTATCAGTCCTTCTTGTTGGTTGTATCAGTCCTTCTGAGAGCTTTGCAGTCTAGCAAAGGCTTAAAAAGAGTTTAACTTGGTCTTTGGTATGTCCTGGGGATCTCATCCTCTTCCCTTAGTTTCCCTGGAGGGCACAGTGCCATGCTGGCTTCTGCTTTGGAGCAGGGCACAGGAGCATGGTCCCTGCTCAGGGAGAATAAGGCGAGGATCCTCAGGTATTCCCTTGCATCCTGTTACCTCTGTTCCTACAAGGTGCTCACCCCATCCCTCTCTGCACAGTGGATGACTGACTCGGAAACGCTGAAGCCTCTTGAAGGTGTCGGTGGAAAACGTCGGCATGATGCAAGGCTTTGTGCCAACACTCCAGACAGAGAGGAAATATTCCACCCAGAGGCAGCGTGCATGCTTGAGAAAATGCCTCCCCAGGGACAGCTTCAGCACCGACAGAGCCATGGCTTTCCCCGTCTGTGTGTTTTCATCAGGGTGTTTCCAGACTGCAGCAGGGAGTTAAAAATGAAGTTCTGCAGGTCACTTCCCAGCCTTCCCACAACCAAGTCTATAAAGAATAGCAGCTAACATTTCCTCTGTGGTTGTGTTTCCTGGGAAGGGTATGTTAATATAGCCTGTCTTTATTAGCCTATCTGAGAAGATATTTCATTTTACCAGCTTTTACTACACAATCTCAATAACTGGAACTTGTTTAAAGGCTCACTGCTCCAGGAAAATGCACTACATCTTGGCTTTTAAATCCGCCAGCTCCCATTTATTGGTATTAATAATACATTGGGAAAGCTGTTCTTTTTATTTTATTTTGGTCCTCTGATTATCTTTTTTTTTTGGTACCTCTAAAATCAAATATTTAAAAAAGAAAATGTTTTCAAACAGCTTTTCTGTATCCTAGAGGTAACCACACTCTGCAAGCCATTAAGAAATCATTTGCAGTGCTTAGGAAAGGGGAAAGGCAAAGGGGGGGGTGAGGATGGGGGGGGGGGGAAGTAGCAAAACTGTTTCATAATAATTTATGAGCCCAAAGTGTCCAGGGAAAAACTTTTTAATAATAAAGGAAATACCTAAATTAGTTTCCATTTAAAGTTTAGGCGTCTCTAATTTATAAACGCTATTTAAGCAGAGAAATGTTGATGAGGGCTAGAGTAATTATTCGCATAAGTGGAAATGCAAAACTTTGGTGCTTCTACACAGTTGATTCTAGTTCTGCTAATTCTACTGAGCTTTTTTTAAGCTCAGCTCACCCAGGGAATTGCTGCCTGCATGTTTATGTATTTACTGTAGAAGATACTTTTTTTTTTTTTTTTTTGCTAGGCTAGCACAGGCTTTTTAATCTTTCACTGGTTTCAGCATTACTATTGTGAAGGAGGATATTAACGGTCAGCCCTTCTCTCAGCAACACTGGTGTAAAATCAGAGTAAATGGGCTGAAGTCAGTCGAATTGCTCCACACCTAAAGCATAGCTGTATCCGACTACAGCCCCCATGCTCAGAGGATCTTGTAACCTCGGATCACCCCATGCTTACCTTCATCTCCCTCCTACTGCACTAATCAAAATGGGAGAGGGGAAGTTTGGCCAATAACAATTTTTTTCCCTATGCCATATGCTGTATAAATGCAATCCCTGCATTATTATATTGAAGCTGGGAACCTCTAAGCAATTACTTCCCAGCACATTAGTGTCCATGTACTAAATGCTAAAGTGTTTATTTAGTGCATTGCAGGATCAGGTTATTGCTGAGTCTGTCCATCACTCCAAGAAATTATTGCTATAAGTGCTTTAAGAGCATGGCCAGTACAATGGAGATATAACCAAGCTGAAGGACTGCAGTACTCCTGCTCAATGTAGGGGAGGTCAGGCACGTCTTTATTTAGAGAAAAGAAAAAAAAATAAAAAATAAAAAAGAGGCTGCGAAAGTGTTCAGATCCACAAAATCTCATCATCAAATGCACATTGCTGTAGGAAGCAGAAAAAAAAAAAAAAAAAAAAAAAAAAAAAAAGAAGACACAAACAACTTTATACTGAAATTGAGTGGAAATTGGAATAGTGAAGGAAATATGCTTTCTTTTTCAATTCCAGATGCTCATGCAGTCTTTTGCCTGGGATTAAGAGGTCACTTATTGCAGCCTTAAAGGATAAGGACTGGGCTAGATAGGAGAATCAGCAGCTGTTTATTCTGTAAATGTTTGAATATGAATCAGGTCTTCCTTTTCAGAGCTTCCCTTATTACTTTTATTTACCAGGATAATATCACAAGTCTAATTAATTCTCCCCACCTCTTTCAATCCTCAGTGTTTCAGTGCTTCAGCAAAGCTGGAACCCTTTAGAGCTTTCTATCTATTGAATGAAATATCCTTGTTTATAAGGATGGCTATGTCTTTATCTTTTCAGTTGAGATTGCCTTAAAATGTACTGGTGCAGAGCATACAGATAATGCCAGGGGAATAATCTTTTTTTTTTTTTTTTTTTTTTTTTTGCATTTGGTTATCAACTGGTGGTTTATTTCTGTAATCATCTTTATCAGAGTCCTTGCTCCACAGCAGTTAATATTCAGGAATGATTCTTCTCGCTTTCAAAAGTTAGAAATATCTTCCTTGGTGAGATAAACTGAGGTACAGGACTGGTAAGTGACTTCTCCAGAGTCACACAGGCAAGGATGTTAATGGTGGAATTCACGACACCCAAAGGTGATGTTCAGAAATCTGCGTCTAGTCCTTGAGGACTTCTACAGCCACTTTCTGGGGTGAAAGGCCACTCTCTGGCAGTGCCTCTGAAGGCAGCTGCTTACAGAAGGCTAGACAGCCTAAATATCTGGGCTTGTGCTGCGGTGCTGAAACCAGAAAACCTGATTTGGGCTAAAAAAGGCAAAATACCTTTGCACTTGCCTTATTTTAATCTTTCTCTGCCCATTCCCTGCCACCACCTGCCAGAGGCTAGGTGGGAGGAGAGCACTGACCTAGGGCACATGTAGCAAGCAGCATTTCCCCAAGCATGGAGCACACACTGGTGACACCGGTGACACCCACACCATGAGGGCCACCCTGGGGTGCAGCACAACCCCGGGAGGAGGAGGACAGTGCGGCTGGTGCACCTTGCTTTCCCAGATCAGGTATCAGGTGCCACCGTAACCTTGGGCAAGGCGAGCTGAGCTGACAGCCCCTCCGCTGAAGCCCTGTCTGCTTTGACTGTAAGCTCCTTAAGTTGGGTCTCTGTTGCAGTGCTCACGCATCCTGTCCTAGAAAGCTGCCACAACAGCCCTTATCTTGATAAGGGACTCAGTGTGCTGCTCTAGTGCACTGTAATAATAATATCATTAGAAAAGTTCCTTTGTATCCTCCAGCCCAAGGACAAATGAGATATCCCTCTGTGCTAATTCAACAAGGATTTTGTTTATTCTTGATTATTTCTGTTGGTGACACTCCTAATACTGGAGTTCGTTCTGTTTGCTCACAGCGCTCTCTCTGCTGTTAAAGCCTTTCTTTTGCATTTGACCTAAATGCTTCCAGTTTTAAAACACTTAGGTAATTCTTCTTCAAGTCACTTCTCTTGGCTTTCAAACAAAGTATCTTCCTTTTTGTGCCTCTGCTGCCCTCAAAATAGTTGTTTGATAAATATACGTTGTACTAATTTTCGTACTAAAGGAGGTGCACGGGGGACCCAGCTGTTTCCTAAACATATCACAAGAAGTTCTGTGTTGATTGTGCATTCGTTATTGATAGTTATTAATTATATGCTGGTTATTACAGCTCTCTCTTGTTTTATTGGCATGCCATGCATTTTACAGAGGCAATAGCCATTCAAAGAGAAATGGGTGACATTAGCTCAGCACAATGATTAATAACTTTATGATAATCATGTATATCTATTTATTGACCTCTGAAATACCAGAAAGTCCTATGCAAGTTTGTTCATACCATGCACAATACATGAGAAGATGACTTTGCCACTGAGATTGGGCCACCTCTAGAGCTGAAAGAGGAAGATGATAATTAGTCTCCATTAATTACTGGAGGTTGGCTGGGCTTGGGCCAGGCAGATTTTCACAAAGTGCTTTTACACTTGGACTTTCAAGGGAATCTAAAGATAGGTCTAAGCATGCATAGCCAACTGGGCTTGCTTGACCAGGCTTGATATCCAAGAAATACCAAGTAGGTAAAGACATGACTTTCCCTTCCCTAGTGCCTACGGTTTGATGACCAAACAGGAGTCACCTCTGAAAATCTTTGAGTGCTTCAGCCCTGGAAACAAGGTGGGAGCCCAGCCTCAGAGCTTGGTTGTCGTTGCTTTTAGGGCAGCTTCTTCCCCTCCAGCTGCCCATGGTGCTGGGGATGGGCATGATCCTGGTGCACCCCGACATGCCGTGGACAGATGTGCTACACCAAAAGAAGCCACTCAAGGTTTACACCAGCATCCAAACCCTTCCCTAATGTGTCTGTCACCCTGGCGCTGCCAACTCTGTATCATTTTTGATTTGCAGCCTCAGTGTTATTTGAATGTACAGTAAGTAGCCTCTTGCTGGCAACTAGGAGATGCTGATAGCTCCTGAAATCTATATTCCAACCTTGAGATAACAAAAATATTTTTTTACATCTCGGGGAAACAAGGTGACAGGCTGTTAGGGAAGGAGATGGAGATACTCACAAGCACGTGTCCCTTTCCCTCCGCTCAGGATTCAGGCACATCCCAGGCAGGATGACATAACCGGGGTGATGGGAACGTCCCATTTCCCAGAGAGGGGACAGCAGGGAGGAGGCTCAGCACTGGGGCTGGATTGATTTCCTTCTGCTGGAGCGATCACGCTTCCAAAATGGCAAAAAATAAATAATAATAAATGAGTAATAAACACCCCATTTGAATCTTTAAATGAATATCGGATTTTAATTATAAAGGTTTAGTTTTCAGAACGGAAAAGCTACTTTTGCACAATTACTGTGTGCAACTTTTAATTAACTTTCAAGAACTTTCTCTTAAAGAAATCTAATTAATAATACTTAGGGAACTATTAGCATAAAATAAGTCATGGAAAGGGGCAGAGAAATATAAAACTAATATATATTGTACAAAATTACTTGGGAGAAAGAGACTTGCTAATTCTGAAAACAAAGCCAAAGCTTCCAGCTTTCCTAATTCTGGTATATAAGGAGCTTTTTGTTGAATGAAGGGATGAGAAAGACACGGGAATCATAGGATTTAGAACAGAAAATGCTGTTGTGTTAATCAGCTGTTACAGAGACCTGTAAGAGTAGGAGAGATGATCTGTTTCACACATCAGAGGTTTCTGTATGGCAAAGCCATGGTGAGCTGGGGATGATGGAGAGAGGGAAGGGAACCTCCCTGAGCCATTGCACAGCCCTCCGGGAGGAAGGCTGGAGCCACTAAAAGGGGCTGTGAATGCAAAAACAGGCCAAGCAGTGTCAGGTCTGGAGCAGAAGTATGCTCCTACAGGAACCAAGCAGGAAATTAATGCAGGGTACAAGGACACAGGGGGGTAGCCTGCAGTACAACTTGATGCTTTGCTGATGGATAAGAATAGTTTCCCAATAATATTTTGGCCAGGCCTTGTTCCAGCTGGGTTTTAAATTAACTGGTGGATACAGTTGTCAGCATTTCTTTTATGAGATTGCTCCAACACAAGAAATCCTCCACAGTCTAAACAGCATGTTTTAAAATATCTGTATCTGAGTCCATAACTAAGGTTGAGCTTGTCTAATGCTCACCCTCTAATGTTCATGCTTGCCAGCATGGCTTTGACTCAGCTAAATGTACCCTGAATTAAACTGAAACCTAAAATTCCTGGATTTAGTGCCCTTTATGGCCTGGGCAGCCAGAGCCAACTTCCAACTTCGTCCCCCTTCAGGGAGGAGAAAAAGGATGCAAAGCCAAAGATTTAAAGTATTACTCTTAAAGGAGGTGTGGGGGGACAACTAATGTTTGCAGCCCCTTTTCCTAATGAGCTTTCTGGTCAATGTAGCTGAAAAAAAATAAAAATTAAAAGAAAACAAAAAAAAAAAAAAAAAAAAAAAAACACAGTGAGCGGGAGCAAGGTGTGCGGGATCTGTGGCTTCAGATTAATCTTGCTGATTGTTACATGGCTCTGTGCACAGCTCTGGGCTGCATTCAGCTAAACCTGGAGCAGAAACCGTAAAACTTTGGACTGGGGACCTGCCTGATAACCCCAAGGGTAGCTCAAGAACACCCTGCTCCTTGTGTAGTACTTCTGCAGCAAGCCCAGGGGCTAAGCCTAGGCTGCTCCCAGACAGCAGCTGGATCAGAGCACGGGCTGAATCCTGCGGCCTTCCTCTTCCTCAGTGCCTGGCCAGCAGGCAGACAATCCCTGGGCAGCCCTCTGATGTGCTTGAGCAAACCCAGCACAAGCCAGGCCTGTTGCTGCCACACAGAGCTCAGGCAAGCCCTGGCTGGTGGTGCCTGGGTTTTCTGAAGCAGGGCTGGCACATTTACTGGCTGGACTAGGACGTGTCGGTTACTGGTTAGTACTGGTTGTACTGGTGGGACTCCAAAGTCTCTGGGAGTTTTCTTTGCTCCTGTCTACTTGGCGTTCCTATCTTAGCTCCTGTAATACATCTCACCCTGAGTGTAGCACTTGCTGTAGTGTTTGGGCCCCGCATTTCCTTTCTTTGCTTTTCTCTCTGCTCTTGCACATTTGAGGCTCTGTATTTATCTCCCAGCAGCAGAATAGGGCTGTAGGCTGGGGCATCTGTTGTGTTACAGCCATGGAGGAAGCAGGAGGGCCGTGCTTTCCCCCAAAAGCTAACGATGCAGCAGTCAAAAGAAGCAAGTACAGTGTGTGCATGCCCTATGACCAGAAAGGGGAGAGAGAGGGACGTAGTAAAGGGAGCAAAGCATTGACTTTAGTGAGTTCCCATTGAAATAGCTGTACAAAACGGTGTGGTCCAGAGCCCTCGAGTCTACAGGCCATGTGCTAGACTGCTCTTATATTTGCTCCTCTAGTGGGAAGGCATGCTTTGCTCTGGAGCTATGACAACATGTCACAAAAAAGTGCTCCTTTTGTATTCCAAGTATTTTTACTTTGCAAGAGAAAACACCCTAAGCTCTTGAAAAACAACCGCCACAACAACAACAACAACAAAAAAAGGAATAACACCCAAACGAGTTTAGATTCTCGCATCCCTGCTAGGATGTTCCAAATATAACCATGAAACACAGTTCTTAAGCCCATATTTATTACTATACAAATCTAGTTTAAAAACAGCTCTACAGGGGTTTGTGTTGAGCTGTAGCACTAGATCAGAGTAAAAAGGACATCTTGTTCCAGGCAGAACTGCAATGCTGCACTGACCTCCAGTGGAATTTGAGGAAACACTCCCATTACAGAGGCTTCTTCACAGCCCTCTGAAGCCAATACCTATTTTGTTTTAGAGCTTTACAGGGGTATCAAATTCCTATGGGGATCAGAAAAATTATAGCAGATTCCTGTATAACTGAGATAATTAAATTAAAATTCTGTAAGATGGTCTATTTGGGGAAAAAAAAATCCAGTCAAATTTAAACTTAATATAAATCCTCATCAAATTTAAATTTAAATATGCAGGTATTAAACAAAGTTTCTCCAAATCATTCAGCTCATCGGGATTATAATTGATCCAAAACAATGTATGGAATTTTCCTCCACTTTTCCATTGCAATTTTTTTTTTAATGATTAATTGCAGTTTACCCATCAAAAAAAAAACTATATTTCAGTTCAGTCACTTAACCAAGGCACTCCAAGACCAGTCACTATGTGACTTTTCCTATCGACCCTCAATAGGAGATTTTCAAGGTCAGACAGAGGTGACCAAACTACAGAGCGTCACTTCTCAGTCTGTATGCGAGCGATTGATCACCCCGATCAGGTATTAGAGCTGCTCCACGTGACATTATGTCCTTTGATGCCCTGATCAAAGAAAAATAAGAGCTCCATCTGCCTGAGATATTCTCTGGAGAGCCCTAATTGAACAGTCCCAAGGTCAGCTGAAGGAAACCCTGGCACCTTTTGTCTGGCCACCTTCGGGCGCAGTGGCTCCACGTGGGTTGTGCTGGGAGCTGTACGTATGCAGAACAAAAAGGCTCTCACTGATACAAATAGCTCCCGGTCTGAATATTAGAAAATCAGTTCAGCTTCAGTTTTAAAAGACAACCTTTACTGAAAAAGGTCCCTTTCCCCTGAAACAGCTAGAGGGCCCTTCCAGGTTGTTCAGGAGTTTTCTCTGAAGAGCAATTAGAGAACTATTGTTCAAAGTGTGCTCAACAAGGAGGCAATGAGGACTTCAGAGAAAAGAGGCAGAGATTGATAAAGCCACTCTAGAAGCAAGCAGGGGGGAGTCAGACAGACAAGGGGACCTGAAAGGAGAACAGGAGAAAAGGAAAGGCAGTGCTCTGACTTATTTTTTATTTTAAGCAGGATAAAAATATACAAGTTAAAGTGAAACAAGACATTTTGGGTTATTTAACCTTGTTTAACTTTTTACTCTGCCCTTCATTTCAACCATCTTTAATAATCAGCCACATCTTAAATGAAAATTGCATTTGGAGAAGTTGAGGAGTTTGGTTTGGCGCGGTAGCAGAAGAGGAAGTATATGTCCTTGTTTTGCTCCTTGGAATTGTATTTCTGATATTTTAAATCAAAGCAATCAAATACAAACCTGTCTCAGGAAGACTGACAGCAAGGAAAATGTCAGCCTAAATGGTTAAAGTTTGGCAAAATTATAATCAACTGACAACAGTGTTTTTATAATGAGAGGTGTCAGGCAATTTTAATAACTACAAATGCCACTCTTCTGTATAATGTATTGTGAATATGATTTAAGATGTATGCCAAACTATTTAAATACATAGTGATTTTGGTTCTGCTGGAAATGCTGATCCACCTATAATGGAGTCTTCAAGGGATTTTCTCCCACTGGTATTACAAAAGCAATAAAAAATTTCATATGAGATTTCTTGATATTAATAACATCACAGAGCAAAAGAGTAATGCGTAGCAGATGGAGAGAGGCTGTGTATGTAATATACTGCATGCTTACTGGGACTTCTTTGTTCAACAGGCAGTTTTTGTTATTGCAATGGGGTCAGCCCAGCTGTGGCTTTTCACAGAAATCCTCACAGTATGGGCAGAGCAGGCTGAAACACCTTCTCTTTCGCTATGGGTATAAAATCAGCTGCACGAGGAAGGCCCCATAGCCGGGTGACATCCCACTGAATGCTGTAAAAGGGAGGTGCTGGTGAATGTCTGTGGAAGCTGCCAAGTTTCAATGCATATGATGTATTATTTCCTAGGGAATGCATGAAAAATGTCACTTAGCGAGGCAAGAAAATGGGATCTTAGGGAAGAAAAAAAAAAAAGGATTAATAAAAAAAAAAAAAAAAAAAAAGAATTAAAGGGGCTCAATTTACCTTCTAATGATGATTCTTTTTGAAGTTCCAAGGATCTACAACTTCTAACTGAGGCTAGAAATGCATAAAAACAGCATGATTTGGGGTAACAGCTCCACATGGAGCTGTGGCATAAGATGGAGGTGACCTTTCCATTTTGAGAGCCACCATGGGTCTTAGGGGACCCAAGAGTTAAGATCATATCTATGCCCTGGTAGCGCCGCTGATCCCACCTACAACACACAGTCTGGGCATGCCAGGGCACAAGGCTTGGGAGGGAGTTCGACCCAAAGAAGCCTCTGCTCGCTCCTCAGAAAGGGAAATGTTTCTGTTTCTCATCCGTCACCTCTCTTCTAGCTGCTACTTGCAGGCTAATTGCAATGCAGTAAGGGTAGCAGGTTTATGTAATCTATCATATCTTAATTAAAAGGTCTGCAGCTTTCATTTGGACTTTGCTCATTTTGTTTTAGTATTACCAAGCTAAAGCGATTGGACATTACTGAAAAAACATGTCTTGATGGCATTGAACCAAGACTCCTGACAAAAATGTTGGCAGAAAACTTCAGAAGTATGACTGTTCATCATGCTTTGCAAAGTTATTTATTTCAAAATGTCAGAACTTTCCACAGACCAGAAATTCCTGTTCTTTTCTGTCTCTTTTACCAAGTGCCTCAGCCTACACCCCCTACACCCAAACGGTTGAGAACTGAGTCTGCAGGAATGCGTGGATCAGCAAGACGTGCCAAGAGCTACTGAAAGGATAAACAAAGTTACCCAAATTATTCTTACAAAGCAGAAAAATATGGATGTAATTTTATAAAATTATTTGCTGAGTGTTGAACAATGAGACGAGCCCTCCAGCCCAAGTATATAACATCCCAATTATGCAAACCCTGGATTCATTATCCCTACTTTGATGTCACACTGCGTTCAAGTATGTAGCTGTAATTCTTCCTAGCACATACATCACACAGCATTACTTTTTAGTTCTCTATGGAAAACTGCAAATTTGGGGTTGAAAGTTACCATGTCAATTAGCAGAATGTGTAGGTTGTGAAAATGTGACAAAAAAAAAGTTAGAAAAATACTTTCTCCCTCTCAAATGGCCTGTCAATTTTTGATTTAAATAATTTTTAAATTTTGACTTAAATAATTCTTCATTTGCTTTAGTACGTTCAGATCCAAACTATGATCCATGTTGAGCAGTCAGGCTGGATTATCAGGACAGCCCTGTGCAGTCTTAAGAGCAGTTCTGGGAACTGGCAGAAGTGTTCACAGCTGCAGTGACCTATAGAAACCAAATTTCACATGCAGTCACGTCAGACATCTAATTCAAAGGATTAGATCACCCCGACAGAGAGCTAAAACAATATCCTGCCTCATATGCCCAATCAAGATTAATCAACGCTGCTTTAAATATTGTGACTGCTTATAACAAACTGCCCATAAACAAGCTGCAGACCTAGGCAGGAACTACAGATAACAAATGAATTTGAGCAAATCTCAGCAGCAGCTCCTGGACAACTTGTGAACAGAGAGGAAACTAAATTAATCAGATAAATGATTTGCTCAGCTCTGGTAGAAAATGTCAAACACTTCAAAACTAACCTTTTGGCAGCGGGATTGCTCTTCCCGGATCTATTTAAGATTTCTGCCTTTTGCATTTGTCAACAGAGCAAGGAAGCAAGTGTATTTCAATAAGGGCAACGTGCCATTCGTAACACGTAGGCACAGACCCTCCAACTACCTGCAGCAAGTGTGCAAACACCACTGCACAGGCAGCGCTGGCTGGAAAGCCAAACACATTTTCCTGGACTAAGAGGAAACACTTCTGCACAGCCTGAAGCTAAGCCTGAGCAGCATATATTTCCACTGGAGCTGCTTTTTCAGCAAAAAGCTTTGACTGCTGTTTTTCTAAGGGATATTTCACTTACATTTATCTGTTCTATGGTAATACTAGTTTTGTGTTTAAAAATAAGACACAATATTATTTTTTTTCAACTGGAAGTTGGAGTATTTTTATTCCAACGGGATGCTGCAGTGCCCAGAGGAGCCATAACCCTGCTGCTTTGTGTTACCTTCCCCTCCAGCAGCAGGGCTCCCCGGCATTGCCTTGGCTCTGGCTGGTGCTGATGCCCTGCCACCCACAGCACAAGGGAAAGGCTTTGGGCTGGGAGATTGCCATTTCCCCCCCAAGGCCAAACCATGCTCGCAATAAGCCAGCATAGCAACATGTTCACCTGGAACAACAGGGCCTTCCAGCCAAAACAAAAACAAAACTAAAACTTTCTGTATTGATACAGTCACTCAAAGAAAAGGAAAAAAAAAAATTTACAAAAGGGGATGCAGAATTCATTAACACAATATAGCTGCACATTTTGCTTCATTCTAAGCCTCCTAACCCTCAGGAACAATATTCCCTCCCTTGCAGGCAGTCAGCAGGTGGCCCCTGCACTGACCAAATCCCCCTTCCTCCCTTGCACGAGCAAATTTTGTGCAGTGCATAAGTTGCACCAAGCGACTTGCATGGAGCGTGGGCTCTCTGCATGGCAAACAGCTTCTTGCTGCTGTCTGCAAGGAGGTGGCTTCACCACGAGCACAGGTGGAGACCTCGTTATACAGCTCTGTGGCGTATTGATTAGGCATAGGTGTGTTGGGAGCGGAGATGTCTCTCTGCTGGGTGAAGTACAGGGTGTTCAATGGTTATTGTGCTCTTAACAAAGTCTGTTATCTGCAAGTTTGAAGTTTGTTGCTATCTTCCCGCGTCTTAGACTAATCACAGTAATGAAGGCATTGAACGGAGCCCTTCTCAGGTGGCATTTACCATTGTTTGCTGCAGATAACATAAAGCTTTCTGATTACAGTCGGCTTTTATCACTTCAGAGCAAATCTACTCCACTGAAATGTGCTAATAAAACCCACGGAAGCAACAAACTGGAAAGAAGTGTTACAGCAATAAAGGAACACGAGGGAAAATGTACAGCTTTTGCCGCTGTTATCATTTTCAATTTATTAAGATCTAACCATTTTTGTAATATGGAGCTATTGCTGGGGGTTAATTTAATCTTCTCTAATACCAGGCTCGGGTCAGTTTCCAGTGTCAATTTAGATGCAATGCATATTTTTGCGTTGGAATCAGAGAAACACCCTCCACAGCCCCATGACCATATGCTTTCAACAATCCAAGTGTAAATGTCCAGCACTTTACACGTCCATTTTATGAGATTAGCTCCAGCCTTTAAACACGCAAGTCCCAATAAAAACGTTTGGCGTCACGGCTCCAAGGACGGAGTGGGCTGCTTGCAGCAGCGGAGAAGCGCTGAGTTACGACCTGTAGCAATACCCTGCCTGCCGCCCGTGCTCCCCTCAGCCAAGCATCTCATATTTATCTACCGTCTTTCGCTCTAAAGGGTCCCAGAAGCAGATTAGAAAACTGCTGGGCTAAATCTTGAGATCTTCATTCAATCTTTGCTGAAGACAGCAGTTGTTCTGTGTGTAGAAGGGCAATGTAAAATCCAGTAAAGATTTTATGCTGCCACTGGGGAGGCTAAAGACAGCAGCCCAGAAACCTACATAAAGCACAGAGAGGGGAAAACTGGATCCAAATATTTGGGCCCACATGGGAGTAGTACTATCAGCGTCCCCCATGTCTGTGTACAGCAGACAGGATATTAACTATTAAAAACTCATCCTTGTAATCACACAATGTAAATAGCATCAGACTCTGTGTCTGTGTTGCATGAGCATGCTGAAATAGTTAGGATTTCAGTACATGTTCTTCTGTTCTAGTTTTCTACTGCAAATCAAGGGCATCAAATCTCTTCTGTATCCCAGCTCCCTGATGGATACCTAGTTTGGGTCAGTCCAGCTGTCCCACGATTTCTTTTGTTGTCTTTCTTACAAGATTCACCTTTTGCTTTTTTTCTTTTCTGGTGTGCTTCTGTGCAGCTAATGCACTCATGTCACAGTAGGAGATGGAGTGGAAAAGCATGTTAGGAGAGCACTCTTCCCTTCTTCAGGGCCTTATAGGCCTCTGTATCTCACTGAACATTGTTCAGCCTCTGCAGATAGGGATTGCACACACTTGGACCTGTTAACATCTATGTATGGAGGGGGTGTCCCTCAAGCTACCTCCTGATCCGTGGTACCCTCCTATCTCTGTTTTTCCAGCCTTCATTTTGTTCACTTGACGGGGCTGCCTTTAAGAAGAAGATATGGGGTGTACAGGGGAGGCAATGGATCTCACAGTGGCACAGGACCATCTAAGAGATCATCCCTCAAGACATACAGGGGTCTTTAGGACAGGGTTGACCAAGAAGTGCTACGTAGTAGGAAAGACTAAACCCACAAAGCCTTATCCATTGATTAACACCAAGCTTATCTGTTGCAGTGCTGCCCTGTGTGCCTGCAGGTATTCAAAGGACAGTGCTCACCCTGCCCCGGTCCTTTTTCAGTCCCCACTTGTGTCCCAGTAGCTCATGAACTCCAGCACACCCAGCCTGACATAACTGGCTCCCTCTCTCCTGATGGAGCAGGTGACAAAAATGAATCTTCAGAGGATCTAGTGACCTCGTGATTTAGCAAGGTCAAATAAGACTAAATGGGCAGAGACTGAATTCAAGCCTGAAGAACTCATGTTCACTCTGGACTCTGATGAGAGGCAAAAACATGGAGCCAAGGATGTCAGAGCTCCTAAATGGAAAGGCAATGTATCTTCAGTATTTTTGCCAAAAACTTTGCACAGAGATCACAGGAGGTTCCGGTATCTCAAAGGGAGGCCATGCAAGATCTAGCAGGCAATTAATGAGACTTTCAAGTCACTAGGTAAATTAGGTGTTGGCAGAGAGGCTCCAAGCTTCATGGAGGCCATGGGGTGAATGTCAAGGGTGGATGCAAAGCTGCACCAAAGCAAAGAGGGACTAAAGATATGCTGCCCCCTCCTTCCCTGCCACAGCTCCTGACACAAGCATCTTCAGCCCTGTGCTATTTAATCCCAAGAAATGCTGCAAGATGTCATTTGTGTGGCTGGCGTGATAAGGGATAATGCACTGTGCAGGGCTGAACCGAGCTACACGGGATTGCATTACACTGAAGTGTAGTGAGGAAAATACCAATCATCTGTGAATCACAATGATTGAGGCTGGGAGAGACCGTGGAACGGCAGTGCCTTTGAATGCTCTACCTGTGCGGTTTTGTGTCTTGTTTAGAGCGTGCTAAAAGGCATTGCTTGTTGCTGAATCAAGATTTCCTCTTAAACTCACTCCAGCAGTTTCCTGTGTTTGCCTCAAGCCACCAGCCAGATAGCAGGGGCTGCTCCTGCTGGAACAACTTCATCTGTTGCAAGAGCCTCAGCATCACAGCAGGCTCCGGGATGGGAAAGGCTGCCCAGGGGGCTGAAAGCAGCTGGGGAGCCCCAGGTACAGATGCAGGGTGAGCAACAAGCTGGGGATGGACTGAGTTAGCTCATCCTCAGCTCTGTGTTGCAGGGGAGCAGCAGGGCAGATGTGTCCCTTCCCTTCTTCTATGCCCACTGCGCTCCCCAGCAAGGAACAGTTCAGGAGTTGCATGGAGAGCAACTAATGAGCTTAATGCAAATGGGTATACCGAGTTATACAACATATATATGCCCTTCACACAATGACGGACACCTTCTGCTACAGTTTATTTTTCTAGCAATCATCACTAGCACTAATAATAATTAAATCTCAGAAGCTGTGATGAATAATACATAGCAGCATTCTGTTAGCAAAACAAAAACACTTTAAAAGATTTTCTCCTAAGCTAACATCAGTGCTTATTTCTTGCAGTGATTTTTTTTTTTTAAATGTATTAAGCACCTTTAAAGTTTGCTGTATTGAAACATAAATAGTACTGAGCCACTGATGCACAAAAATCCTGGAAACAATTTAAAGGAACACAAGCGCCACTAAGCTGATCATTTTTATTTGCATGTAACCGCCAGAGAGGACCAACAGCCACAGCTCAAGCTGGAACAATGGATAGGAACAGAGTAGGTTGGCAGAGACTGAACAACGCAGGGACAGAGTCCTTCTGCCTGACCTTGGGCACATCAATTAGGGATTAAATTCATCTCTTCACAGAGTTAGGCATCCAGGTGAGGGTGATCAGTGAGGTTTCTCAAAGCCAAGGAGAGGACAGCACTGCAGAGAGCAGTTCCTGCCACTGTGCATAGACACCCAGGACAGTTTCAGCAAGAGGGTAGATGAAGGGATTTAAGCCTCAGTTCTCCTGGGCCAGTGTTATGCGTGTCTGCATCTAAAGGCATCTTTCAAGATCAAATATCTGCTGCTTTGCTGAAGACCTATGAGCAAATAAAAGCCCTTTTGCCAAGGGAGCATCCCCTGCTCCTAGAACTGCAAATGACAGCATCTTCCCTCTGCCTGCTGCGTTTGCAGAGCTGGAGGAGAAAAATACTGTGTCAAATACCCTTACTCACACCAGTGTGCAATGATTTGGTCACTCACAGGATCATCACTTACAAAGTGGGCCTTTAATGCCGTCATTACTCAAGGACTAGAGTGGCTTGGGTACTAGAAAGCAGTACCCAAGAACATGAGCAGAGCCATATGTCCAGATAGCAGTGAGACCCTGCTCCTAACCTCCATCATGTGGCTACAGAAATGCCAGTTGAGATGGAGCTGGTACAGGAGCAGGCAGTCTCAACAGTGCTAGCACATCCTCACTGCTAATTCAGCCTCACAGAGACCTTAAATCTGAGCTTGATGTTGGAGCTGCACTGCCAGAAAGTTTCACAGAGAGCCAACCAAAAGAAAACATTACTGTGAAGCTAATCTGAAGAGCAGAGAAGGGATATTTTTTCCTCTCTGATACTGGATCAGACAATGGAATAACCTACCAAAAGGAGCAACTGGTTTAATCAGTATAATCAGATATCACAGGGATAAGAATAAGATAAATAACCCGATACCACAGCTACAAGCACGGCATGAATAACGCAATACCCCAGCAATGAGCTCAACATAAATAACCCAATACCACAGCAGTGCGCTCAGTATAAATAATCCAATGCCATGGTGATTAGCTTAGCATGAACACTGCGATACCACAGCAATTAGCCTGGCATAAATAACCCCAAATCCCGGCAATCAGCATGGCATGAATAATTGCATCCCATACCAACAAGCATGGCATAACTAAGGCAGACAGGAGACAGGTAGAAAAGCACCGAGATGTGGTTATTAATGCAGTTAGAGGTTTATACTGCAGTAGCAGCTTTGGAGCACTCCCAGTTCTTCCCCATGCTGCCAGCTGGGTTAACCCTTGCAGCTACCCCAAAAAAAAAAACCTTCCCTGGCCCTGCTGGCGCTCCCGCATCCTCCTCCTCTGATCAGCTTGGCAGTGTTACTGCCAGGAGTCCACTTAATGCCCGAGTGCTGAATTTATATGTGAGTCACAAATACATCTTTTTATGCACTCTTAAAAAGCAGAAGCATAATTACTAAGGTCAATATATAATGTTTATTTCCTTTATAATAGACGTTATAATTTCACTTTAGGGAAAAGGAACTGTATGCATAAAAATAATGACAAATATTAAAGTCACCAAAATAATGGAACCAGATCACTCTACTAATCCTAAATTTAAATGCATTAACGATCCCTGTAACATTAAAGGTCTGATAAGCCAAATTAGGTTTCTTGTAAGCATAATTAATCTTCTTTTTCAATGAAGATATTACAAGGGAGTTAATTTGAATCCCAAAGGCATTTCTAAAATTGAATTATATAGATAAAGCAAATATTTGACCTTTTACTGATAATTACTATAAAAATCAACATGCAAATGAAGCTTATGAAAACTGCTCCTGAATATGGTATTGAGGCATTGAAATCCTTATAACCAAAAAATAATAATTTAAGGATTCAAAGCCCAGGTAGCCCCTACCCTCACCTATAATTTGGGAGAATTAAATTGCTATAGTAGGGCCAGTGTTTATTAACAAACAATTGTAAGGAATAAAATCTAGATGATCATATCAGAGTCACAGATTATCTGGACTCATTCGTAGGCCATTAAATTTGAATGTTCTAGTTCACCTTCTCTTCTGAAATGACTTTTAGTGTCATTAAATGATGGCAATATTTATTGATTTAAAGTACACTAAGATTGGAAGGTGATTTTTCTCAGCACAGAATCAGGATATTTTTTAGAAAATCTCTGTTCCATTCAACAGAAGCAGCATTCACTCCAGCTGGAGACTCATTGTGGGCTGAGTTTAGGCAGAATTCTCTGCTGGAGAGACACAGGCTGGCAGGATGTGCAGAGCAAGGCAGGCTGGGGAGGGTATATAGTATATATATAATATATGTAATATATAAACCACAGACCATCTAACGAGTGACAAATTACCTGGGGAAAGCCCTTTTTGACAAGGTTTTGCATTAAAATGGAGGTTGTTAATGGCCAGGGCAACACTTCCATGCGTTTGCACAGCACCATACACAGGGACACTGCCTGCCAGGTATCGGCATGTTATTATTGCTGCTCATGATCACACACCCGCCTGGGTGCTCTAGTGCAATGCGATAATCAGGGGTCATTTCTCTGAAATCTCTGACATTTAGTCGGAGACGCTTATTGTCATTTAGACAAATTCTTCTCCTGTTTTGCCAATTTTTGAGCCTGGCTGCTACTTGCCAGAAGGAGATATTTTGTGCAATGGCCAAGTTCTCATCGCATGACAGATCTAAAGGTTTTGGCTTGACTGCCGTCACACTGGCACGGTGGCTTTGTCTTTTTGTCCTTGTGGCTGCCAGAGCAAGACAGCCTCCTCTGCTGAGGCTCCCAGGTCTTGGTGCTTGGTGAGCAAGCTGCTGCAAGCAAGGCTACACCGCAAGGAGCAATAAGCAGACTTTGTTGTGCAGGAGCATAGGAGAAGCACTGAGCTGCTCACAGCTGGGTTGCTATTGTCAGCCAGGGTTTTTATTAGTTGGAAAAAGAAAGTACAAGAATAGAAGTTTGTGACTAATAGCTCAGCTGAAGACAACTGGGTTGAAATCAAACCTCGGTGTCACCAGTAAAACCAGCAAGCTCCCTATTAGCCAACCTTTTTGCACTTGGATAGGCCAGGAAGTAAAGGAAAATTCTCCCCATACTTAGCATTGCTCCATTCAGCCCAAATTTGAGGCCAACAAAAAGCTAGAATGGAACTAAAGCTCATATTATAACTATTCTGCCCCTATTTTGCTGCTAAATTAAGGACTTCAGTCTCCAGACCTGTCAATCCAGATCCTCTCACAGACAAAAAAAAAAAAAAAATGTATAAAGGAAAAGAAATGCTCTGCTGACCCTGGCTGCACACCAGCTCAAGACAATGCATATTGTTATTTCCAGTTGATGCCGAGGTGTATTGTGATGAGACTGCTCTGAAGTGATGCGGGACCATTTGGGCTGAATGTGCTGCGAGTAAATGAGCTGCTGCTTCCGAGGCCAGCAAAAGGAATTTCACAGCTCTAACAATAACTGGTGTCACATCAAGGAAAGAGTGGTCGTGCAGCCAAGACTCCTGGAGTTTATATCCAGCTGTGCCACAGATTCATCAGCCAACTCTGAGTCACTTGTATGTTGAGTGTCTCAAACATGGTCTTGTAATTTGGCCCCTCCTTGATTTTTATTGTTGTTGAGTCAGGCACAAGTACCTGGCGAGACACTCCAGCAGCTCTCAGCATAGACGCTGCTCTGCTGACACGGCACTTGGTAGGAATTTCTTTGTATTACAACTTTGTATTGCAATTTCTTTTCTTGTAACCCGCCGTGGGGCTGTCAGTTGGCCATGCCACCAAGCTCTTCAGAGCCTGGGAGCCAGCAAGGCTCCTCAATCCCTTAGGCTTTTTTGGAATACGTACCTGGGAACGCATAATAACCCACTTCTATTCAGATCTGGTTTTGACTTAAACAGTGCTGATGGAAGGCACCCTCCGCTACCAGTTTTAATCTGTTCAAGGTCATTGGAAGCCTGTAGAGGAGCACCATTCCTTTATCGAAAGACTATTTCGAGACAACATTAGCCAGTCTATTCTATCTCAAGCCCCTAGCCTTTAGATATAATTGCTTTATTAAATGTCACAAATGCTCATTTGACTTAGATGGTGTCTCTCTCTCTCTCTCAAAAAGAGAGAATGTTAATTTAGACACAGAAAATGGCCCATTTGCTGTTGAATTCAAAGCAAATACCCTGTCTCTGACTCTAAACAGAGCCTCTTCTGTTGGAGTGTTTGCAGTAAGGGACATTTAAATGGCCTGAAACAAAGTCATTTTCTTTGTCATTATTACACTGGAGTTTTCTATCTCTCTGATTAGATTAGAATTGAATCTGGTTGAAAGAAATTGAATTTGTACATTTCCCTAATCATACAATCTTCAAACACTGAACTTTCTAGTACCAATTAGTCTGTCCTGATCGGAACGAACCTTCAGAGATGTCCCTATTGATGGGAACAAGGAATGAAAAGCTGTTGATGAAAGTGATGATCGATTGATAAACTGCCACCTGCATAAAAGCTCTCATGCTCTTTTCAGATGATTGAGTTTGTGGCATCTTCAGAGCTTCTCTGAAGCTGGCAAGTACGGAAAAACCTGCTGTTCTCCTCTGCATTTGTGGGAAATTTGCATCTTTCCTTCTCATTATGATGAGCAGGGTGGTCTTGCTGTGTCATAATATTCCTTGCTTGCCCTTGTTTGAATTCTGGTATTCTCAATTAACCAGGCTGAACAGTAGGAAGCCTGTTTAGCCTGCTGGGTCTTGTAAATCCCTTCCAGAAATATCTAATTGTCCCCGTGCCTTGTGGACCTCCAGAAATTTAATCCAGGATTGTCTTGGGCAATATAATGCACAACTGTAACACACATTTGTTACAACATTTGATTTATTTTCTGGATGTTGATCTCAGTTTCCATCTGTCCCCATTTCCAATCTGGAAAAGAATAAATAATAATAATCTTTTTTGTACCCCCATGTATGTCAATCTCTTTTCTCTTTGCTATAAGAATGATCTCTTAAGGAAAAAAAAAAAAAAAAAAAAAAAAAAAACTGCTAAAGATGTCAAAGAGCAATTCGGTATCAGCTCCTCCAGCAAGAAGTGGTGGTCATGTGCGAGCACATGAGCATGTCAGCAGCACACATGATAAAAATTATCTTGAAAGATCGGTGCTGGTCCTTGATCTGTAGCCGTTGTGGTTGTGACCCTGCAGCTGTGGGGATCACGCAGAGTAGAAGAAGGGACTGGGGAGAGCAGATGAAAGGAGCGGGGTGGAAAAGCACAAGATTGTTACAGATTGGGGAGTTATCGATGGGAAGTTAATGGCAAGTATTCAAGGCAAAGGAGATGGTTTCTGACAGCCAACCAGAGTTAAATGACTGCTGAAGTGACATTAAATTAAGCTGGTTTTGACACAGATGTATTTACCTCTAGGTAAGCAGAGAATCACATCCCTGCGACTGGGACCTGGGCTTTTTTTCAAGTGAAGAGTGGAGACATTAAGACAGTTTTAGTGACTGCTCAAATGGAATGTGTTTTTATATTGAGAAGGGCTGTTTCAAAGAAACATCTATCAAAAGGGGAAGAAAGATCTTGGGAAGCAGAAGCACTGTTAGATCAGAACCCGAGAGATGAAGTACAAGTTCATTGTTAGTGGAAGATGAAAATAAAACAGAAGTCCAACTCTGAAACATTTGGCTTCATTATTCTTCATTCCTCAATCTATCAGAAGTGCCTCGGGTTATCTTGGCACAGTTTTTTTTCTCCCCCATTTTGAGTATTATTCCATAGGGGCACTCTCCCTCCACACTTGCTCAGCTTTGTGCTGCCTTGAAAACCTTCCTGTAGCTGTGGCAGCTGTACCTCTGCTCTGTACATGTGTTTCACCCTGCATTCTCTATTCAGGAAACACTCTTGTGACATACTGTGGAAAAATCTACTCAAGGCTCTTCTTTCCCCAGTGATGAGACATTGCCCTGCAGATGTGGATTCTTGGCAGTGTGATATAGCAGTACTAGTTAAAAATAAAAATTAAAAAATAAAAATAAATAAAAATTAAAATTAAAATGGTAGCTGTCCTGCACAAAATGAGCACTTAAGAATCCATCTGCCATTAACAGAAAGAGAGGGAGAGGCATTTCAAGGAGGGACTTCCCATGAGTTATGTCTAACCCTCAATGACTTGTCCCCATCTTCACGGATGATAGAGGAGCATAGATGTGAGGCATGATGGTAAACGGCAAAAAATGAATCCATTCAGAATGGCTAATCCTTTCAAGTTGACTTTGGAGCTGAAGAGAAGTCCACAAAATTAGAGTTCAAGCAAGAAATCAGTGAGACTAGTGAATACCCTGGACCTTTACAACCAGGGAGGAACAGGGATGTTCTAGTTAAGAACTGTGATATGGTCATTGCTTCTCCGATCCTCCAGGAAGATCAAGCACAGGCAGGGACAACCCAGTTTTTAGAAAAGACTGCTCAAACAGGCAGCACCACAGCATCCAGCAGCAGGGTTCCTGGTTTCTGCTTGTATATCCATGCTCACCACCACCCCAGGAGCTCATCCATGGAGCTCTGGCTGATGCAGCAATACAGGGGGGTATTTTAGGCAGAGAGGGGATTTTTCCCAGCCCTTTGGGTTGCACTCCTTCTCCACCTGGTCTCTCCTGAAGGCACTGCAACAGTACCCTTCAGAGGGAAGGCAAGGACAGTTTGTCCCACGTCAAACCTCAGTCACACATATGCATTGTATCAGATGATCTCCATGAACAGTGACTGAGAGAATGACAGTGAATTTTTGTAGCATTAGCAGCGGCTTTACAAGGCTTCAGCTCAGAAAGTAACGAATGACCAGCCACTGGCACTGGCTGCTCAAAGACATTGGTTTTTGCCAGGAGAAAAAAAAAAAAAAAAAAAAAAAAAAAAAAAAAAAAAAAAAAAAAAAAAAACTTTTTTTGTTGGCAAAAATTATTGTGTCTGTAATTGTGCATTCACATGCTTGGGTCTGATACCAGTGGCCACAGTGGAAGTTTGCAAAGTTACATGAATAATAAATAGTCCCTTAAAAAAACACACTCTGTTTTAGATACCACAAACCCCCTGATCCACTGTTGTCAGCTTTGCAAAGTCTGAGATTCACCAGCACATTCAGCATCCTCTTGAATAATGATAATTCATCTGTGTTCACTTTGCTAAACTATCATATTTTATGGAAGAAGTTAATTAAATGGTGATTTGCACTTCCGCTGAACATTAAGCATTTAATGCAGATGCTCCAGTCATTGCCTGAGCTCTAAAGTGGGAAATGGCTTCAAAACTTCATATTTCCTTAAGAGGTTTAATGATGCTAGATCAGGCTATTTGCATACATACATATACGAGTATATTTTATACCAGCATTTATTGCAGACAAACCCAGCCTTCTTCTTACCACGTTCTCAAGAATATAAGGTGGGACATACAGATTGCAGCTGAAGGGTTCTCTCTGGATGATTTGCCCCAGCCACCATTAAATTAATGGTCTCATTAATGAGAGATTTTCTAGGAAGGCATTAGAAAGGAACGGTTATCTACAGCAGGTCGTCTCTCCTATAATTTAGAAGAAATTAATTGGTAATAAATTAAGAATTCTAAAAATTAATTCATATACAGGAGTGGGGCTTATGCACATTGCCTTCAGCTGAAGTGTCACACAGTAAATCCTTTGCAAAGTAAATAATTGTTGGGATGGGGGAGGAAGAAGAAATTAATATTCATGTGCATTGGAGGGGATGCCACAGAGGTGAAATGTAAGGCAGCCTTTGGATGGTGTGCAATGAATGTTCCTCTTCTCTGAAATATGAATCTTCGTAGGAGGTAGTAACATAAAACACGAGATACTGCTGGGTGTCTTCCATCCTTCATGCTCTGGGTGGCCCTGACAAATTACACTGCTCTTGTCCAAATGGTCCTGTCTGCGTAGCAGGTCACATTGAGGGGCAGGCTTTCACTTCCTAAGCAAATGGATGGCAGTGAAAATTTCTCTGTGTTTGTTTCTGCAGGGCTGCCATGCTTGTTTCTACGCAGAAGTGGTGTAGAAGTGGGCTCTGAGTTTTACAGAATTTAGCACTTTTTTCCCTATTTCCCCTCCAAAACATTGGCTTTGCTTCAATTTTTGGAATGCTAGAAGTAAAAGTTTATTTTAGTTCCTTTTAGTTCCTTTTTTTTTTTTCTTTTTGAAGTTTGATGCTTCCACGTGAGGGAGAGATGGGGATAGAGTGGAGGTTTCAACACATCTTCAAAAGCAAAGAAGTTTCATTCTTTCCACCCCCAGTTATCACTTAAAAAAAGAAAAAGAAAAAAAAAAAAACTTTTTTCTTTAAGTTGTTCTATTAATACTACTGAGTTTTCTAAGTGCCAAATTGTTTAGGTCTTTCCCTCCTCCCAGATTTGCACTACAGCAGTCTGAAATAGAAGAAGCTCTGATTTCTCATTCTACCCCAGGATTTTCAGATCTAAACTTCTTTCAGCTATTCCACAATAATCTCTTTAAAAAAAAAAAAAAAAAAAAAAAAAAAAAAAAAAAAGCTTAAAGTAGTTATTGTTGCATATAATAAATGCACTTAGAATACCAGTTATGCTTTAATGTACATTAATTTCAGATTTGCTGGCCCTCTTCCAGCCAAGCCAGTGTCTGGAATTTTTTAGAGTATGAAAAATTATTCACAGATATGCCATGCATTAAGTTAGTAAATGAATATAGGTTTGAATTCAATTTGTTTTAGCAAACTACTGTTATAAAGAGTCTAGTGTAGCGTGAATTATTATCCAGATTTATGCTTAGCATCTGACAAAATGTTAAGCTACTTTTTCAAGTATCCACTAATTCTAAATAAAGGCAAAACCGTGCCATTCCTGCATGGTAGCTCGCAATGCCAGCTTCACACTCCATCACATTTTTAACTTGATGCTGTTCCTGCCATTGATATCTTCCATTTCCAGGTGCTTCAGCACAGACAGGATTTATTCAGAGCCTGATCCATGCTGGCTAGCTCTTTTGGACAGAGATATGTGGCTTTTCAGGACAAAAACAACTCAAAAGTATGTTTTCCTCTGCTCCTCCCATGTCCTACACCCATTTCAGGGCAGAGGGCCTGATCCTGGATGATTCTCTAAAGGCTCAGCATTTCTAAAGATAAAAAGCCCCAAAATATTTTTGGCTTGAGGAGTAGACCAGCACCCTGCAATATCCCACAGCAGTTGTGTTGGACTAGACCAAGACAGCCAGTGCCCCAAAAGACACAGGGAGGAGCAAAGGAACTGGTGGCATCTCCCAGGCAGTGAGGGAAGGAGGTAGAGGGGGATACAACAGCTTCCCCCCCTCCAGGGAAGTCATCCAGTGTCAGAGGAGCTGTGTCATATCAGATCTTTCCTCCTCAGCAGGCAACAAAAGGGAAATGTTGGAGGGGAATGCTCCTGGCTCAGAGTGAAACCCAATGGTCTCGTTTCAACCTGAACCCATAGGTCTGGGGTGAGCTTTGCTTGTCGTGTTGATTTTTTTTATCCCAACATATGGTGTGTCTGCACAATAAATTTATGCCTGAATGTGTGGTTTAAGCTCTCTAAAGTTGGGATGGGATGTGTCAGATGCAGGGCTAGGGGATGGGGACCATCACTGGCTTTGGGAGGGGTGGCAACTCTCTAACATTACTGCCACAATAAGAGCAGGCAGCTGGCAAGAGATGCCCAAAACACTTCATAAAATGATGGCTAAGGTGCGTGTCCTCTTCCAGAGGTCAAGCTGAATGAGCAAAGCTGCCTTACCAGCCTACCAGTCATGGCGGCTCAGGGGTTAGAAAACTGTTCTCATGATTAACAGCTTCAGTCCCTGCTTGTGACTTACGAAGAGAAAAACAGTGGATTTACAATATAGTTGAACTCATGCCCCATACTCAGGCCCATATCTTCGCCTCCAGACAGTAGCACAACACGACTCATGCACTGTTCACACTATTACGCTGCTCTTATAGTGGGCCTGGACATTTGATTAAACATTCACCACGCTGAGCTCCAGCCTCACCCTGGAAGGAAGCCACCAGCACATCACACCAGCATTGCAAGATTTACAAGGAGCAGATGAAGTCGAGTCCTACAATAGTTCATTATAATTAACAAAGCTGGAATTGCACTGGGCTTTGAGCTGTATATCAATGCTAAATATCTCATTACCAGTGTAAAATATTTATGCCTCATGGTCTTTATCACAAATGCAGGCTTGCAGTTAGTGCGTCCTGGTCCAGAAGATGAATTCCAAGGAGAAAATGAACTGCTTGGATTAAAAGGCTGGCAGCTCCACAGGATAAAATTCCTTACTGCACATGACCTCCGTGATGGAGGGAGAAAAGACAACAATGTATGCACAGCCAGGGTCTGCAGAGTTATGGTCCTTGTAGGAGAACACTCTCCACTCTTCCCCTTTGCCGTCTCCTTCGGGGCAGATCAATCTCTGGGCTGTCACAGTTGGCGTCAATTTGTGCTTTTACTTCACTGAGGGGTGACGGGAGCTTCTGAGTCCAGCTCAAGCTGCCGTGGCAATTGCTGGTGCAGACATGTCTGGAAGCCTGAAGGCTTTCCTTGCAGCACAGCCTGCTCTCCCTCCAGCTTGAGAGTGCCTTGGGGCATTTCCAGGTACTGAGATTGGGAAATAGGTCTGATTTGGATTATCCCCAGTCAGAGTGCACCCAGAAAGGTGGGAACATGCAGCTGCTGAGCACAGCCTTCCTCGGTCACATCAGTACCCTGTGCTCTCATCCCCAGCTGGGCAAGGCTTCAAAGGCACTGCTGCAACGTGCAATGGAGAAATAAAAGCTACCCTGCGTTACACTTGTCAGTATTTTCTCTGAAGAACAAGGGTCAAGCCCTGGGCAAAGGCTGAAACTCAATTTTGTTGGCTCAGCAGTGCATCACTGAGGGCTTAAATAATTTGGGGGTGTACATGCTGTGCTGGAACTTGGAAGAGCTGCTTCCCTCTCTGCCGCAGACTGGCTGTGCATTTAAGTGAGGGAAGGAGCCCATGTTCGCCCCATAGCCCAGCCACTCAACAGGCAGCAATGTGCCAGGCTGGTGTCATGCTGTCCCCAAAGTCCAGCCTTGCAGAGAACTAATGTGCTAGCTGGGAGAGGGTTTGTGCTGGGAACTGGGGAACAGATTGATCTGGCCACACTGGATTTCAGAAGTGAGCTGCTAAACTGTTCCACCTCAGCAGCATTTTAGCTTCCAAAAGCTGGTACAGCTGTTGCCAACGTACTCCAAAGAATGGGGCAATTTTTTAAATTCCAATTAGGCGGTGAACAGTTTTTGACAGAGGGAAGCTGGAAGCATGGAGGCATGTTTTGTATACTTGTGACATTTATTTGAGAGATTAGCACCTCCTAGTAAATAGGTATTAACTAAAATCTGTCTGAATTATGTTCCTAATTACTATTTCATTTGCAGTGGTGCTGTATTTATTACAGTAAGCTTCTTGTGTATTTATTGTAATATGTATTGGAGTGAGACTCTAGATGCTGAATGTATGTGCTAAATACAAAGGCTAATAAGCATTACAGTCAGTATAACTGCAAAACCCTTGATAGGAGTCAAGTCATTTTATTCAAGCTTTGGAACCTTTCTCTCACATTAAATGTAAGAAATATCCCAGGTGCCTGCCTCTGTTTGCATCTTTCCATCTATTACTCAGTATGCTTTGTTTACTTCTCTCTCTCTTTTTTTTTTTTTTCTCTTTTTTTTTTTTTTTTTTCACAATGCCCCAATTGCCAATCTGAGCTTTTTTCCCCAGTAATCTCTCTCTGTTGGAGTTAGGGTTAGATTGCCCCATGCTTCTGCTCGAAATCCTGGAGGCATCACTGTGCAATATTTTTGCTATTTGATGCTATTTTTTGAGGTGGACATTCCCCTCCATTTTCTGCAGGCTGAATAAATCGATGTCTCTGGGTTTGGCTGCTGTATTTTTATTGTGATGAAATCCTCCAAAGGGGCCTCAGACAAAACTGTGGATGGAGATCTAAATCTAAGGAGCCCATTCCAGATTTCATGCCATAATACACTGAGTCTTTAGACAAACTTCACAGAGAGAGGACGACTATAAATCGCAGTTAGATGATTGTGCATTTAATGCTTCTCATAAACATATAAAGTTTGTCTTCAGAAAGCTGTAATGAAGAAAAGCAGATTGAAGCCAGGAAGTGTCTTGTTAGCATGTGATGGAAATGTTAATCAGGAGTCTTTAAGGAGGATGTAATTAATTCATTCCCTACTCACTGCTGTGTGAGGGCCTGGGGACCAATCAGGAGGCAAAGGGCAAAACATTTGGAGGGGAGGTGGAAGGGAGTTGATCTGTGGTGAGAGAGGGGGCTCTGTGGGGTTGCTTTGGGTATTTTTCCTCCATTTTGTGAGTGCTGCAGTTGGCCTGGAGCAAGGACCTATCTGAAACCTGGCCTCAGTTCATGGAAATGGTAAGTCATGGCATCATTCTCAGTTTCCTCATCAGAAAGTTGAAGTAGTCATAGGTGCTTAATTAGCAAAGCTCTGCAAGGGATACTGAGAAAAGAGTTAAATCATTTGAGGGTTCTTAAGCTAGCTTCTGATGAATACCTGGTCCTTCCTCTTTTCTTTTCAGTCCCTCTCCCCACTGCTCCTCCACCAGTATTCTGTCTTGATTGTGTGCTCTGCCCTATATTGACTAAAGTCTCTCTGGGTCAGATAGAGGTTTCTGATCCTTGATTGTGGAGTACAAGCTAAACTTGTTGTGCTATAGGAATGTCTTACAATAATAACTTTCTGTTGTATTGATTCTTACGGTGTGTCTTCCAAGCTTTGATTACACAGAATGCTAAGCTCCTTGTGCTGCAGGCATTGGGGTGCATTGAGGTACCTGTAACCTTGCCTCTCTGGAAAGCAGCCCAGCTACGTGCTGGGAAAGTGGAATGAGATTTTGTTCCTCCTTGGGAATGGAAAGTATAGCACTGTCTTGTTTCCATGTGAGCTTGGAGAAAAGCTGCAAATGCGTGCAGCTGCCCCAGAGGTCCTGGCTGGAGCTTGTCTTGGGCTCCGCAGCCTCTTTCAGAGTCTGAGCTAAAAGAGCTGTGCTCCTTTCCAAATGAGTTTCATTTGCTTCTATTTCTTATTGAAGGAAAGCGGAGCTTCAACTTTTATACCAAAAATAATGTCACTGTGTTTTAAATATCAATTCTGTTTGGTAATTCTTGCTTTTCTCCAGTGCAAAGGGTTTTCAGGTATGTGAAAGGAAATAAAAGCTGGAGTTTATTTCCCTTGGACTTAATCACTTTCATTAGTTACCATGTCTGTTTTGGATCTGAATTCCATCATTGTTATTGCACTCTTCACACTCTGCCTGAAGCCTCAGCGTTGTAATGGAACAAAAATTCCCAGTCCCTTGGGGTCTCTATAGCATATGACTCTTGTAACATCTGGGACTCTTCCACCCTGACAGATTTGCAAGTTTGGAGAGATTTTATTTTACTGTCTAATACTGCAGAAAATAATAAAACATGCAAACCAGTGAGACTGTAAACCAAACCCATTAAACCTGATTATTGCCAATTTGTGCCCAGTACCTGTGGCTTGTAGAAAGTTCTCGCCTGTGGTTAACTGGCAATTGTTGTTGTTTATGTGTTTACTAGCTTGTACCCAACATATGCTTAATTGCTCTTCTGCTCAATTTTTTTTATTTTTTTTTTTGCTGTTGTTTTAATCTCTCTTTTTCAAATATACTGTGGCCACAGCAGTTGCAAACTATCTTCTCTGCAAGGTTTACTGAACTTCTTGTAACGTGTCCCTTTAACAACAGGCTTTGAACTGTTGTCCTTTCCTCTAGCACTGCTTTTGTCTGAACTGTAAAGAAAAACAAGGTAGTGAGGACCATGGCTGTGACAAGAAGTCCTGGATGAGGGCTGGTGGGATCAAGGGCAGACCCTTATGAGAGGGGTTGCTAGATCCAAGCATCACCTGGGCAGCTAGGAAAATATTCCAGCTACTACAGAGACAGTTGAGTTCACTGCTTTTGCTGAGAGAAGACAAATTTAGGTTAGTTCATAATCTGAACCTTCTAGCGCTTGAAATGAGTTGCTTGATTCTGGCTGTGGGATGCTGTACAGGAAGACATGCTCTTCACCTATGTATAAAAGTGCTCAAATACCTTCATTTGGAGCCTTGGTGTTTCCAGGGAACTCTAGAATCATAGAATATCCTGAGCTGGAAGGGACACAAGGATCACTGAGTCCAACTCTTGGCTCCACACAGGACCACCCTGAATCTGAGGGCATTGTCCAAGTATTTCCTGAACTCCAGTAGGCTTGGGGTTGTGACCACTGCTCTGGGAAGCCTCTTCCAGCACCCAACCACCCTCTCAGTTAAGAACCTTTCCTTAACACACACCCTGACCCTCCCCTGTCCCAGCTCCATGCCATTCCCTCAGGTCCTGTCGCTGTCCCCAAAGAGCAGAGCTCAGCGCCTGCCCCTCCGCTCCCCTCGTGACGGAGCTGCAGGCCGCCATGAGGTCTCCCTCGCTATAAAAGTTCCCTCCCTCCATATAAAAGTTCATGGTGTGGCTCAGCAGGGAGATTCAGCATCTGAAGTTGAGGAAGGAATCCAGGCTTATTGTACAAAGGACCTGGTTGGAGACTCTCAGACTGCTGCTGGTCTGTCAGTTGGACTCCTGCTCCCCGACTGTGTCTTTTACCTGTGGACTTTTTGGGCAAAGTAGGAGCTGGGACTGGAAATCTAAATTGTTCCTTTTGTGTGCCTTCTGGTCACCTGGATTGCAGCTGAGAGAAAAGGTGCCCAAACCAAGGTTGCTGTGAAATACAATCTCAAACTTCTGAAGACCAAAGATGCTGAGCCCAGTGTGGTGAGTAAAGCCGGTCAGCTTTCAGCAGGGTGTTAACTTAAAATACTTGTCCTTGAATGCATGCTATGTTCCCTGCTCTTCATATCTTATTCCATTAATTTTTGTTTATGCTTATTTGAGAGACCTCTCCTGTCCTGCTTGGCTGGTACCTCAGCCTTTGAGCACTGACCACTTGCAAGCCCACCTGGAGCTGTTCACTGTAACTCTGGCCCTCCAGGCCATGGTCATTGCAGTAGCTGCTCTCTTCATAGCCAGGAAAGCAGTATTTCTGCTCACATTTTAAACTTGAGTCTGTAAGAAATGCAAACCATTACTTCGGTGCCTGTATTTCTCTTACAGGGATGGAGGAATGTTACCTTTGCTTAGTTGGTAGAACAGATATATTCCATAATTCTTCAGGGAATTAATATTCATGTTATTAACTTTAACATATTGCTCTCAGTTCCACATCTTTTTGGTTTAACAAGCAGTTGCAGACTCGAAATGATGAGCTTGGTTGAAAATGTTGCACCTCTCTTTGGGGTCTGGGGACTGAGTTTTACCAATTAAAGTGGAAATATGTTTGAACTGTGTAGTAGAAAATCAACATCAAAATTAGTAGCATGCAAGATTAAAATTACTGCTGTAGGAGGACCTCATTGGAGGTGAGTGTAGCCCCACCTCAAGGAGAATGTCTGAGGTCAGGTTCCTTTGGGGGCAGCTGCTTTTTCTCCCTTTGTGTAAGGCTTGTCCCTGGGGAAGCTTATGGCTCTGACCAGCCCAGAGCATCCCTGTTCAGTACTGCTGCCAGGCAGCATCACACAACTCTGAGGGGAGATGCTTTTCTGGGGGGTCAGTGCAAGGAGGATTGGGTGCAGGTGGATGGCAGTGGCAACCCCCCAACAAGTTTTTGCAATATCTGCAATCAGTCCTGCTTTTTTTGGGTCACTTCAGGTAGATTTCTGGGTGGGAGGAGGGGTGCTTCTTGTATCTGCCAAGAGTATCTTGAGAGGTCCTGTAGACATGGTGCAAGTCCATTGGCTTTGGGAGGGCCAAAGGTACTGCTCTTTGCTTTGCTACGGAGTAGTCACTGAAGGCTTGTGCCAAATGCATTCAAAAGAAAAATCTAGACCTGCTTTCCAACATGCCAATTTAATAGGTACCTTCATGCCTCTTATCCACTGCTGAAGTACGATATATGATGTGCTGGGAAGAACCTTTAAACCACCAAAGAAGAAAACCTGTGCTGGGAGAGACCCAGGCTCAAGTGCTCATTCCCTGCTAACCAGATCCTCTTCAGAAGGATGTTCTTCCCAGCATTTACATGTATTTTAAAAAAAAAAAAAACTCTATCACCTTCCTTATCTGAAGTTACTTGCACCTACTAATGTGGCCTCATTTTTCATCCCTTTGTCCCTGTTGTTTTCTTTCCATGAAGAATGTAACTTTATACTGCATTCATGGAAAGCTGCAGTGACATTGAAGTGAAATGTTGCCAGGTAGCTTATTAGAATTGGCAGCAATAATCATTAATAGGTGATTTAGAAGTCTGAAGCTTTTAATGGGCAACTTATCAGGATCATGTTTCTGGAATCTTCTACCTTAATCCAAGGTAATAGTTGCTTTTTTAATCTCTTGAAAGAACTTGGAATGACTTGAATGTGATATGAACATCTAAGAACATTTCTTTATTTAAATTTTATAATAAAAATAGCCTAACCTTTTGAACAAGGCAGCCTGTTCTCCTTTACAGTAAAGGTGGATTTGCTTTGCACCTGGGTTATTGTGTGGCACTGAGTTTCATGGCTACAGTCCGTGTTGCATTTTTAAAGTATTTTCCCCTCTATGAGCACAAAATTGTTGCTCTTTCAGCATCCAGGTGTCAGTACTGCTGTGAGCTCTTCGGTCCTGCTCTTATTAACCTTGAATGACTTTTGCTTCTGAAGCTGACACACTTGGTCCCTTCCAGCTCACCACCCATATGTATGCAATTGCATAAATAAAGAAATAATAAGCTTTCACACCATTAAATTCAAGGAACTGATGCATTTCAAATGCAGAAAACAGCAGCAACTGAGTGTCTTGCTAATTTTTACACTAATTTACACCAGAGGGAATAAGAAGTCTCTTAAATCAGATGCTAATTTTGTTTACTTAACTTCCTAGTCAGCACAATGACCTTTCATCCACGAATAAGAACAAATTAGTGCAGAAGTTCTTTGTGGGAGACTGGAGAACTTGCCTCAACCTGATACTGAATAATACCCAATTAAATCTACTTCTAAACAACTCTGCCTTCCCTCCTAGAAGGAAGTTTCAGATAAAAGAACAAAATGATATGCCTTTTATTTGCCTCTTTACGAAATCTCTTCACGTAATGCAAACAAACCCTAACCCTAGTGTGTCTGATACAGGATTTGCAATGCTCTCGGTTATTGGTAAGAGGATAAGAAGCTTATTGCTGTTTATCAGGAGGAGGATAAAAGATCCCCTGCTCCCCATGCTAGGAGGGGGAATGGATTTCCATGTTTATCAACAATCAGGGGAAGGTGAGTGGGAGGGAGATAGCTTGGTAACAAAGCTGTAAACACAAAAAAAATTAGGTGGAAGAATAGGAGTTCTTCGTATTTGGTAACAGGATAAGAGACATTGAGCATGCTCTTCGGTGAGATAAGAAGCTTATACTGAAATGAAAGTGTTCTTTGGTATCGAGACAGATCCAGGGGCCTCCTGATGGTGGGGAGACAATTTAACAGCTACCTGAGGATTTGCAGAAGGAGTAGAGGGGCTACTGAGTTGCAGCACCAGCCCTGTCTGTATGTGGTGGAGAGTGTGTGGCTGTCTGCAGCTCTCTGTGCTTGGACAGGTCTGGGTTTTCCTACTGGCTATGGATGGGAGACCTCCTGGAGACACTCAGACAGCCACAGCTGACAGAAAGCAAATGAGATGACAGTTCTGTGAGTTTTGATGGTTTTAGTTTTTTGACAATTGTGCCTTTGGTGATGGTGAATGTGATGCAGCGCTGGCCAGGGAACAGCACCTCTGAACTTGGGGCACACAGGGTTTGAGAGAGATTTGAAATAGAGACATCTGCAGCATCATACCTCTGGCTCTGTCCAGACCATGAGGTCTCTTCTCAAAGGCAAAATCAAGCTGTTTGCCCTCAGTCTGGGAGATGGTGATGAGGAAAAGCAGAAATCCAGACTCACCCTATGTATTCAGAGAGATGTCTGCCCCTTCCTCAGTCTGGAGGTAACATCTCATTTCCTTAGCTATGCTCTTGTTGGCTTGATGTAAATTTAATATCCTTGGCTTACGGTGACATAAAACTAAACAATTTCCAGGCATTTGTCACAGAGTAAATGAGAGAGAGATTGCAGCAGGGTGCAGAGCACTTGATTCACTGAACTGTAAAGGCAGCTGCCCGCAGCACCATGTTCAAGTGCTTGACTTGAAGAAAATGGAGTGAAGCAGGTGGCAGGAGGAGAAGAGTGCCACCATGCACCTTGACAGTGCTCACTGCATCAGGTGCTGGGGTGTCTGCAGGGCTGGGTGGGCAAGGTAATAGCCAAATGTAGCTAATATTAAATCTGCAGTGCAAGTGTTGCTTAAAATATGTTTGGTTCTACTGCTGGCATGGTGTTTTAGATATAAATGGCTTTCTGCAGCAGCTGGACTGGCGGAGGGGTGACTTCTGTATCATCACCCATGCTGTGTTGAATGCAATGTCTTGAACTTCTCTGGTGCTGGCTGTCCTGCCAACTTTTAAGCCCTGTGTTTCCCCACAGGGCTTAAAAGAGACATAGGGGTTGGAGGAAAATCATCCTTAAGTGTGTGGCAGAGAGGTGTGAACAAACTGTGGGATCCTGTACTCAGCATGCTTTACTAGAGAGGGCATGCTGCATAGCTCCTTTTTGGTCCCAGATGCTGAAGTCCCACAGCCACATGAGATGTTGGGCTTGGTGATCTCAGAGGTCTTTTCCAACCTAAATGATGCTGTGATTCTACATCCTCCTCTCTGAAAGCTGTTCCTCCTGGTAGGAACGGGGGACTGTAAGTCAAAGCTAATCCTATTGTATTTCCAGCTCTGTTCCCCTGTGCCTGAGTGAAGCCATCTGTCCATGCACCATGGGTCACTGAGCGCCTTCCCCAGAGACATGTCCAGTTAAATCTTCCTGTTGCAGTAGGGCCAAGGAGCCAGCACAGCCTGGGACTGCTGCGTGTACCTGCTGGTGCAGTGCAGCCTGTGGCCACCCTCCCCTGAGGGGCTGGGGCTGGGGGTTAAATCCCTGCTTGGGGCTCTCCCGCTCACCCCGCTGTGGACGTGAGACTCGCATCCAGCTCAGGAGTGCAGGTCTTCTCAGATAAGGGTTGAGCTTTGGGCTTCTCTCCAGTTGGGTACAGGGAACGGATTCCTGCCTTGCTTATCCTCCCCTCAACACGGCTTCCAGCTCGGAGGATAAGCTCCAAGCCCAACTGGTTATCAAAGGGATCCAGATGACAAGGAGCGGAGCACGGCTTCTGGCAGGGACCAGCGCTGTGCTTTGGCCTCTCTGAAGTATCACGGAGTGCAGTGGCAGTCGTGGAGCTGCTCCTGGGGCTGGCAGCAGACCAGGCTGACAGCACATTTATTTATCAGTGGCCGAAACTCCTGCACTAAGTCTATCGAGGTGCCCAAGCTGTTTTCTTCCTGGATATTGCTCTGTGAATTGCGGGGGGTTGTTTATTTTTAGATGTGCCTGTTGGTTTTAGGGAGGAGCAGAGATGCTGCAAGCTTGTCCACTCTAAGCTTCATTCTGTGTTGCTGCGTGCTAGAGTTTGACCCTAAATCCCCTCCAGATCTCTAGGTTCTTGGTCCCAGTGCCAGGGCCTGATCCTGCAGTGGGATCTGTGCTCACCTGTCAGCAGGCTGGTGCAGGGGGGACATCTGCCACCCCAGCTGAGGGCACAGCAGGTGAGCATCCTGTATTGCTGTTCTCCAGGAACAAGAGCAGTGTTGGCACTCTTCTCAAATCATTTTAATGAGATGCACATGGGGAAGGGAAATGGGAAATCTCTGCAGGCTTTCTTGTGCTGGCTGAAGGTGAGGATGGTGCCTGGGTCCTGCTCCTGCTTCCTCCTTCGGAAAGGCTCCATCACACAAGGAAATGCTTTCCTGAAGCCGAAGATTGAATTCTGTACTTCAGGGCCAATCGTATCCTGGGGTGCATCAAGCACGGCATCACTAGTAGGTCAAGGGAGGTGATTGTCCCGCTCTACTCTGCGCTGGTGCGGCCTCACCTCGAGTACTGTGTGCAGTTCTGGGCACCACAGTATAAAAAGGACATGAAACTGTTGGAAAGTGTCCAGAGGAGGGCTACGAAGATGGTGAAAGGCCTGGAGGGGAAGACGTACGAGGAACGGCTGAGGTCACTGGGCCTGTTCAGCCTGGAGAAGAGGAGGCTGAGGGGAGACCTCATCGCAGTCTACAACTTCCTCGTAAGGGGTTGTCAAGAGGCAGGAGACCTTTTCTCCATTAACACTAGTGACAGGACCCGCGGGAACGGGGTTAAGCTGAGGCAGGGGAAATTTAGGCTGGACGTCAGGAGGGGGTTCTTCACAGAGAGGGTGGTTGCACACTGGAACAGGCTCCCCAGGGAAGTGGTCACTGCACCGAGCCTGTCTGAATTTAAGAAGAGATTGGACTGTGAACTTAGGCACATGGTCTGAACTTTTGGGTAGACCTGTGCGGTGTCAAGAGTTGGACTTGATGATCCTTAAGGGTCCCTTCCAACTCAGGAGATTCTATGATTCCATGATTCTATGATTTATTTTCCCAATTTGCCAGGGTTCAGCTGAGCCTTTGTGCTCGCGGTCCCCACCCAACTATAAAATTTAATTAAAAAAAATAATCACCAGGCCCCACCTTAGTGAGCTGCTGCCCCAAATATGCCCCATATCAGGAGGCCACTGCCCTGCTGCCCACAGGGGAGCTCACGTTTCCCACTTCCAGATGAATCTCTCTCTGGAGTCGAACTCCAGCAAAGGAATGAATTGCTCTTACAGCCTGTTAATGAATTTCTGAAATAAGGAATTAATTACCGTCTGTCTAAATTAGAGTTGTCCTATCCTTTGAGATCCATCTTTTTGATTCTAATTAATTTTAAAAATTACTTTTAGAGTCTTCAGTAGAGATTCTAATTTATTTTACTCTAATATTATTTCTCTGATAAGCAATTTAATTTTTAGATCGGAATCCGCCTAATCTCAAATTTGTCACACAAACTCTGCTCTCTAAGATACTGTTTACAGCTTTTTGGAGATGACAGATCATGATGCACAAATCATTCTTTCTTCTTTTTCCTTTTAAACACCTGAACGTGTGTGTTCAAAGGGGATTAATTGAAACCCTTCACTGCGCTATGTTTAGGAAAGATCCTTAATATTTTAGAACCAAAAACAAATATTAGTTATAAAGCTTCTCTAATTGCACTATTTCATGGAGAAAAATGCATGTCTAATTTGCTTTTTTAAAAAGAACATTTGCTTTATGGGTATTTGCCAGAGTTTGACAGTTCCGTTAACTGGCTGTTTTTATTAACTCATGTTCTCAGCATCAAGTGCACTGGCAGCTGGGGGAAATTCAAATATCAATTTTACGTTCTTATCAAAGCTGCTATCCCATAGGCTGCAATAAACTGCATGGCAAGCTTTACCCTGACTCCTGAATTTGTCCTGTATGAGTTTTAGACTCCTGAGTGGTATTTTTTTTTTTTTCTTATTGTAGTGCTTACCCCAACTCAGCTGAGACTGGGGCTCCCTATGTGCCAAGTGCTTCTATCCTGGGGTCTTCAGACCAGGCACAAAAGGCTGTGAAGGGCAAGTGCTTGGCCCCCTGGCCCATCTCATCCTCTGCTGGGTGGCCATCCCTGGCAAGGACAAGGCAGGGTGTGTCTGTGACATTTGGAGATGGCAGGAGGGCAGCTGGTACCACGGGCTGGGTCTGCATCGTGGGTGGTGTGTAGGCACACGCAGCTCTCTCTATGGGCATTTTGATTTTTTTTTCTCCTGCCAAACACAAATGAAATTTGGTAAAGGTTTAAAAACATATTAGCAAGAGACAGAGATGTAACCTGAAATATCACAGTGCCTGCCAAAATTCGTGCAAAAGCAGCCCTAGAGATCCTGGAAGTTTTCCTGGTGACTCAGAATTTTTTTTTTAACATATCCCCTGTGGAGACCACAGCTGCCAAGTGCCTGCTCTGCTGCTTCCCTGCAGCCCTTCCATGCCCCACCCTGGGGTACCTGGCTCATCCTTTTTGCCCCTGGCATGTGTTGCAGAGCACTGGTGCGATGAAGCTGATGGAGCTGTTTGGCTGTGCCTCCCCTCCCCATGTAGGGCAGACCCTGTCCTGTAAAATCTGGGCTTCCTACATCGGTATGCAAGTCAGGGAAGAAAGTCCTGAGTCACTTTGGACAATTTTATGTTATAGTTTGTTTGGGTTCTTAAGCTCCTTCTATTTGTATTTTTTAATTCCCACCTGTGTGTGGTATGGATCTTGGATTCTAAGAATCCCAGATGCTTAGCAGATGGTTAGCTTGAAAAAATAATCAAAGAGGCAGCAAAATTCTGTGTTCATGAGCTCCTATTTATTTCAATCTGGTGTTTTGCCTCACAACAAGACTAATAAGCAATTACTCTAGCATCTCAAATGCTTATGCAGTGTAAATGCATCTGTCAACCAGATTCAACATCATCAATAAAGCTGCCAAAGCTGTTCATAATTCAATGATATATGCTTTGAGCATCTTTTTTGAATATAATTTAAAGATTGCAGTCCTATGATTCTGACATTATTTTGTATGTGTTTAAAATACCTCCAGCTGGAGAGATCCGTGCCTCGTGTCACTTAATCACCTCTGCCTACGTGGACCACTGGCAACCGTGCCATTTGCCTTGTGTGCCAGTCCTGCTTCCTGGCTGTCCTCTGACAGGGCTCCCACGAGGACTGCTGAGGCTGCAAGTGTCTTTCAGGGATTTGCAGCCTTTTGTTCCTCCTTCTGCTGAAATTTCCCTCTTGTGCAGAATTTCATTGCAGCACTACAAGCCCCGAGTGCTGCATGTGAAGAGAAGTCCTTGACAGGGAAGCTGTGCTCTGCAATACACCTTGGGTATTATTTTTTTTTAACATCTTCTAAAGACATCTGGCTGTAAGAAACAGGTTGCTGTGATCAGTCTCCACATATATGTGCATGTCTTAATTGCTTTTCTGGATTTCAACCCAATTTGACAGAAATGTCCCAAATATGATGCTTTCATTAATACACACAAATGAATTCCAGTGCATTTCTGCAAACTGGCACCTAGCCTTAGTGCCGATGTTATTCAACAGTAGGATCCTGCACACAGGCAAGGAGAATCTTGCCACCTCACGCCTCCCTCTCCCAGCCTCCATCCTTCACTTACTGTGTACCTATAAACATTGCATATTTTTATATCCCATCAGTGCTTGTGGAAAGGGGCACGCTGCAGAGAGAGACAATATTCATGCCCCAGCTGGAGGGAGAGCACAGCCCCACAAACCCAGCCATTCATCAGATCCCAGAATATCTACATGGGAAGGGCCATTTCCCAGCCACTTGCAACACTTCCATCAGATCTAGCAGCTTGGTGCAGGGAGGTGATCCTTCATCAGAGTCAGTGCTGCTGGGGTGGTGCTTTCAACCTGGGGGATCCCACTGAGGAAAACTAGAAGCATTTTGCATGGCAGATGTTGGTTGGAGCCCACCAGTCACTGGTCTGGTGTGGGGGGACTGAGACCTGCCTGGGGTCCTGGCTTCAACACCCACCCACTGCCCAGCAGGCAGCTGTTGGCTGTGTCCAGAGGCCTCAGCAATGCCCCTGCGGTGCTGAACAACTCTCAGCCCTGTGCTGGGGTGAGCACTGTCCCCCTCTATGCTGGTACCATCAGGAAAGGCAGGGCTGTGAGTGTGGCACAGCCAGGTCCTTACCAGTTGCCCTGGTTTACCACTTGGTCATGCTTGTTCATACACCTGGGGGTTTTGGCACCCGGCAGATGCTGAAATTCCCTCCATGGTTCAGCTTCCCCCATCCCAGCTTGTTGGAGCTGTCGTCACAGTGGCTCTGGATGTGTCCTGCTCAGTTCCCCTCCTTGATCTCCCCTCTGCAGAGCAGAAACCAACATTTTGCCATTGTGTACTGGGATTATCACAATCTCCTCATTTCCCAGCTTTCCTTTTGCTGCCCATTCATGGGGGTTTGCTGTCAGGGCGCTCTCAACCACTTGCATTTTCTGAGTGCAACGCACGTACCCCAGCCCCAAGTAGAGCAGCTCATCAATCGCCGGGCAGCGATGCTCGCTGCGGTTTGGCTCCTTCTTATCTCTGCTACCAAATTCACGTGGCCCCTCAGCCACGTGCTTTTATTTGTGGCTCAGAGGAGGGATTGACTGTTCCTCCCATCAGGATCATTTCGTGTGAGCCAAGATCCTCTGCTCACTTCGCACGCTGGCTATGCTAATTTACTCTGCCTCTGTTTTCCAGTGGTGTGAGTTTCTCTTTCTTTTGGTTCATGTTGTGCCTTATGCCAGAGTTAATGCAATACAGTTTTCTGAGCAAAGAGAGATCCTGATGACTTCTTTGTGTTTTGTTTTTTGTTTGGTTTGTTTTGTTTTTCCCTTTTTTTTAAGTCTGTGTGAATAAGAACCTGAGTGTCGGTGCAGGAGGCAACACACAGCTTAATTTCTCCGCTCTCTCAAGTGTGTCAGTTCCTGAAGCAGGGTGGAGAAAAGCTGGTTACAGCAGCATGCTAGGAGTGGTAGTCCAAGGTTAGGAAAAGGAAATGTTTTAAAACTGGTGATTTGGGAAAGGGACAGCTCAGCTTCAGGTGCGACAGAGCAGGGAGGGTGCGAAAGGGGGAAGCCCGAGGCAGGACACCCAGGCTGGACGTGCAGGCGGTGCCCAGTTCCAGCTGGTGGCTGCACACCGTGTCTGTCTGTCTGTCTGTTTTCCTCAGCAGAACCTCAGCCACAGGCTGAGCCATGCCCATGCAGGTCTCTGATGTTTCCTGGGGGGGCTGTGTCCCATTGCCTGCCTCCTGATGTTTCCGCTTTCAGAGAGACTTGGAGCGATGGCACGCTCGTCTTTCCCTGTGACATCACACAAGCATCTTGGCTAAGGTTTTTGCTAAGTGAGCGTGGTTTGTCTTAAAGGTAATTGCTTTATTAACCCCCAGGAAGAAGACAGATTGTAGTGACGGACCACAGGCTGTGTTCGGGGTTCTTTGTTCCTAGATTCTCAAAAACTTAGGTGCTCATCTGATGAACTGTGGGAAAGGGTCAGGTGGGTTGTGTGTGTCTCAGCATTGGGCTGTATTATTTTTTTTTTTGTCTGCTTCCCTGGTGTTTTGCAGATAGTTCCCCTTCCTACTGGGGATGAGTCCCCCTGTTTCTAGATACACACGTTTGAGCTGGTCCTGTGGGGTCTTCCATGAAAGTAGACTTAAACCCCAGGTTCACCTGGAACATCCCCCATGAAACTGGTGAAATTGAAGGCTTATCCAAACACCAGCCACAAGCAGTGAATCCAGAATTCACTGTTGGGCTTACGAGGAGCTACAGGATCATTTCAGAATGAATATTTTTATACAGGTGATCCCAGTGCTTAATTTTACTCCATTTCATGCTTTTGCAGCTAAAGATGATTTTAAGGCCATGGCCAAAGTGAAATAGTGACAGTATTTTCCTTCTCCCAGCAGCCCTGTTAGAGCCCTCGGTTGTTAGACCCAGACTGCTTTTACAGCCAAGGGGAGAAAGGAGACAGAAAAATTTAAACACTTTATGAAGTATTTTACAGAAGGGTGACGTGGCATATGTAGGCTGGTTAATAGTGTGGTGTAAGTGGTGCTGGGACTCGGTGCAATCACAGCGTGACCTCATGCTAATAAAACCTTTAATTGGCACCAGGTTGTAGGGTTTATAGGGCCAGATCCTGTCACTGTCACGCAGGTGGATGATGCCCTGGGGGGGAAGGAGACCTGGAGGCTGCAGCCTCTGGTGGAGGAGCAGTGGGGTGGGTTATATGGGTCGATATGTCCCATGTACTTGGGCAAGAGAGCTCCAGGAGTGACTTCTCCACATAGGACAGCGTGGAGGTGTCTGGAGGCCACGTCAGCAGGCAGGGCACTGCTGGGAGACGCAGGCCAGAGCTGCAAAACTGCTCCCGAGCTGTGAGCCCAGAGGGAAATCAGCAATGCCAGAGACCTTGAGGGGCTGCAGAGAGTGGGTTGTTACAGGGCTGCTCCGGCTGCATGAAACTTTCATGATGCTTCCGAGTTTCCCCGTGCCGAGGCTTGGTGTAAATTCTGCGCCGTTTGTGGAGGTTACCAGGCCAACTGACTGCATATCGATCTTTCTCTCTGCATTAGCATCAGGTGTAACTAAAAACAATCAAGAACCGTGTGCATGCAAGCCTGCATTCAAGCGGACATAAATGCAAATCTCCTTCCTGTTCTGCAGGGTGAATTCCATCAAACAAATTGGTTTTGGAGTGGAAGCTAGCCCTGTTTCTGCTTAAAGTCACATTTTTCCAGTAGAAGAGGTAGAAATGTCAGCTCTCAGGACCATATACATCTCTGCCTCTGCACCAACAAAAAATAATCAGGCTCCAATCAAAACTTGTCCCCTCTTATCTTGACAGTTGTTGACGATGATGGATGGAGACAGGTTTAGAAGATCAAATGCGAGACAATCTGTACTGCATTTCAAACCACCTAAGGCTTTTAAGTGCCAATGTGACATCTGGTGGACTCGGTAACACGCACTGCACTCTAAAATGCCTCTGCTGTCCCCATCAACCCTTATTTACCACTGTTATAAATTAACAGCTTTCTCCAAGATATTTTAATGTATTATCCCACATGTGTACTTTGTGTGGTTCTCTGTTAGGGATAGGCTGTTGAGTGAAATTATAACCACATGATTATCTTTTTTTTCCCCCTTAACCACCAGTGGCTTTCTATTTTTTATTATCTTTTCTGCCTGGAGGAGTTTCAGAACAAAGTAACTTTTAAAAATCAAAGCTTTTCTTAAATGCAGTGTCTGGAGATAAGTTTATTGTGCTTTTATGGGATATGAGTAAACACATTGCTTCAATTTATTCCCAACCACACAAAAATATCCTGCCAGGGACATTAGGCAAAAGGAGCACTGATGGAGACTGCAGAGCCCCGGTGTGTATCCGTGGGCAGTGTTGGTACGAGTGGGTGTGATGGTGCGGCCTTTTTCTCCCATTTTGTTTGTGCTTTGAGGGCAGGAGGATACAGGAAGGGCAGTGGGACCTGCAAGTTTAATATCGGGCTGTCAGAGCAGGCTGTTGTGTCTTTTCGCCAAGCAGTGCTTTGGGATCACGAGGTGGATTCCACAGCAGAAGTAATGCTGGGGGGGAATCACGAGCAAAGGGGCTCAAATTGTGCTCGGGGGAAGCGGAGAACTCGCCTCTCCTGTTCACAGCAGGACCGGCCCACAACGGAGTTATTTAACTTCTCATTACGTGACTGCTGGAGAATGCATAATTTGCTCTGACTTGAGGCGAAGCAGGTTGTTTTTTCACATCTTTGACATCATTTTTCAAGGCTGCCAACATGTCTTGCTGCCTCGAGGGCCAGCAGGGCTCAGAGCTGAGCACAGGGCCCCCTGCCTGCTGGTTTTCCCTATATGAGATGTGGTGGTGGGATGAAAGGCTCAGCCCCTCCTCGTTGTGCAGCCGGTGTCCACCCCAGAGATCACGGCTGAAGCGCTCATATCGCCCCTTCCCCTGCATGCCCAGGGGACAGACACAGGGCAGCATTCACATCTTCTAAGAAAGTGGATATCCACCCAGATTTTGGCTGTTTCGTCCCCATTTCTCCTGCCCCTTCCAGTCTGACCCCAGTATGACTGCAGCTTTGGGCCCCCTTCCCTCGCCGGGGTGGCAGCAGCGTGCCAGGCAGAGGGGAAGCCATAAAGAGCGAGAGGTGGCCTGCAGGCCGTTAAATTTTCCACTTTTCTGAGCATTAATACCATGATTGCTCTGTCTAAATAACGTCTGGGCTCTGGCCGCTGCATTACCTGTCTTAAGTGTGATTTACTGCCATAATAAATTAGCCCTTAAGCCAAAGAATCAAAAATAATTGGCCTTATATCTTGGTTCCCATTTTATCCACTGTTCCTTTTCCCTCTCCACGTGGCCCCTTTCTCTCTTATTCATCCTGTAACATGTTTCTCCCCCTTATTCCTCCTTGGTGGCCACTTTCTGATGCTTTTCCATTCCTTGTGCTCACCTGGGCACTGACGGGCTTGCTTGTCCTTCATTTTCTCCCCTGGAGCCGTCTCAGGCTGCTGCGGATGGTGGAGCAGGAGGGAGCTCTTGGGGGGGCTGGAGCCAACCCCTGCCCACCACTGTGGCCCTGTGCAGGGGAGGTGATGGGCAACGGGGGGCTGCAGGGCAGTGGAGGCTGGCAGGAGGATGTCAGCGCTGCAGTGGCGTTTTAAAAGGGCTTTAAGGCGAGGAATGCATTTCACTGCTCTTAAATAATATCAGGGGACCTCCAAGCATGAAATCTGGCAGGGAGAGGGCTCTTTTGTTGGCCTATGAATTTTCTGCGCCTTTTTTTGTGTGGTTCTGGTTCGTGAATTTAACCCGCGGGCTTTTGACACTGTGCTCAGCAGCTCACATCCTCGGTCCGGTGACCTTTCAGTGTCACCAGCTCCCACCGCATGGCAAGTTGTCTGCACCCAGTGCCCCCAGACAGGGGGATGAGGGGGCACCCGGCCTTCAGGCAGCAGAAGGTAAAGGTGTGGTAGGGGAAAAGGTGGATTAAGAAGGCAAAAAGGCTCAAAGGCTTGGTGACGGTGACCGTCTGGGTTCAGCAACATGAGATGCTCTGAAAGCAGTTGCAGCACAGGGCATGCAAAGAATGGATAAGAGAGGCATGATTTATCTCCTGAAGCAAGAGAGAATGAGCTCAAAAACACGCATACATGCACATGTGTGTGTATATATATATATATATTTATGCAAGCACAGATACTGAGAGGGACAGGGGGCTCGTGCCTCTCCTAGGAGGTGCTGTGAGCTCCGTGGCTGTTTGGTGACACTGCGTGGTGAGCAACTTTGCTTCGCCACCAGCGCTGCGTGTGTCGTGCTGAGCACAGCAGCTCCGAGCTGGTTTGTTCAGCAGAGTATAAATGGGACTGCTTTTGCTGTTTAGTTGCTCTGAGTTTTTTTTTTTCCCTCCTTCCTTTAAATAAATGGGCATTTTCTTTCCTTTTTTTTTTTTTTGAGCTGCTAATGTTCATTTTGCGTGCGGGCACGCGGTTCCAATCCTGTTTTTGAATGCACACAGTGGAGTGCAAAAATAAAGATTGCATCTCATGCATAATGCATGCCCCAGCAACCCGCTTTAACAAATTACCCAAGTAGATTCCTCTGATGGGGCTAGGGGGGAAGGAGGGGAGGAAAAAAAAATATTGTAGCAAGTATCTTCCTAAAGAAATGACAAGATAAACACACAAAAAATAGGCCTGCAGAGCTTTCCTCGAGAGGGGACTGTTCAAAACCAGATGTGGCGCTGAGCAGCTGGTCCTGCAGCCTCGGGGTGGCCAGAGCGAGCCCTGAGCTGCGGTGTCTCAGGACCTGATTTTGTGTTGTTGGGATTAGAGGAGAGGCTTCCCACGTAGCTAGCCAGGAGAAGAGGTTATTTGTTGGTTTATTTATCGCTTTCGATTTGCTGGTTTGCGGTGATGCATTGCAACTCTGTTGGTTTTGTGCTGCTTCTCTGGAGACAGGAGCGAGCCGTGTAAAATGCAGGTGTTGTGTGTGTGGGAGGAGGGCGAGGAGGGGCAAGGAAGGTGGGAGCAGGACACTAAAGCAGCCTGAGGCCTTGTTTGTCTCCCTGGCATCACCAGCAGCCGCTGCCCTGAAGCCTGGGGAAGCCAGAGGATGCATCTGGAAGCCTCCAACCCCACTGTTTGCTGCAACTACTCGGGAGACTTTCCTCTGCAAAAAGGCACAAAGCAAGCAACCTGACTTCCTCCTCATGCATGCCAAGGACAGGGCACCCGTGAGCACTTCTCTCAAAGCCAAAGCCCAGCGAGCAGGGCCTGCTCCGTGTGCCTGGAGCATTACAGCAAGCAGAGGGCAGGTGATGCTGCCAGCACAGACACTTCAGAAAGCACAAAACACGCTGATAATGACACCTCAACCGTAACACCAGTGGCTTCTGGTTCATTATGCTCTCTGGAGGGCACATTAAGGCTGGGTTTCTTTTTTTCTTTTTTTTTTTTTCTTATTTTTTTTTCCTTTTTTCTTTTTTCTCCATTTGAGTAAATACAGTCAATATAAGGAAATAAGGTCAATAAGTCCTGGCTCTAAATCTTATCTTCTTGATGTTGTTCACGCTAATGACCCCAGGTCTAGGTTTGGGATGGCTTTGGGGAGCAGCAGCACAGCAGGCTCTTGCCTCCTGGTGGCTGTCCTGGGGGAGGGCTTGGACAGGGAGCTTGGGCTGTGTGGGGATGGCAGAGGTGGGGATGAGACCAGGGTGCTGCGTGTTTGGGTACCTGTGCTATTCATGCAGCTTTTCTCACATTACAGACACAAGAACGAGACCAGTGTGCTTCGTTCTGCAGAGCACCACCACTGCTATATAAGGGTTCATGTTGGCTATCAGCCTGCAAGGCCTTTTGGCTTTGGGTGGCAACAGAATGCCCCCCCCCAAAAAAAAAAAAAAAAAAAAAAAGCTTTTTTTTTTTTCCCCTCTTTTTTTTCCCTTTCCATATTGCTGTTTCTGTTGGATTTGAAAGCAAGGCCAGGAGGCACTTTCTGCCTTGATCCAGAGCATTTAAGATGTGCACAGGGTACAAGGACGGTGCGGGTCCTTTTCCAGGCGAGGTGCTCGGCTCTGCCCCAGACCCCCCCAGGACCTTCGTGCCATGGCCCTGGTCGTGTCCACCCCAACACCTTGCCAGCTCCCTCCCAGAAGCGGACCAGCCACGTTTGCCTGGATTAAAATAGCTCACAGCTTTACGGTGCTTTTGTTTTTAAACGCTCGACTGCATTAGCATTGATTGATTTTTAATACAACCAACCACCTGCGAGTTGACTGTTACTTTTCTTCGTTCTCTTTGGCGAATGCAATCGCAGCGTGGTTCTCCAGCAGCCCCCAGCCCCAACGCCTCAGGCAGTGCCATGTATTGGTGGCAGGGAGCAGTGGGCATCTGCGACACGCTGCTCTGTCCCCAGTGCCACTGAGCAGCTCCTTTATTCATTGCTCATGTGTGGCTGCACATCGTAGGGGTGAGGGAGAAGGAAAAAGCATTTTCTTTTCTTTTTGATCTCAACAGGCCTTCATCAACCTCTGCGAAGAGCACCACGGATGCTTGTTTCCTGCCTGCAGGGTTGGGAAGAGAGCAGCAAGGCTCGAGGACACCGGTGAGGACGGCAGACCCACAGGGCTCCCAAATGCTTGCTCCTGAACCGCTCTCACCGATGTTCCGAATCACCTTGCACGTACAGTGAAACTACAGGCAGGAGCTCGCTAAGCAAATGAGCCCCTCCTTTAATTCCATTTGCTTACGCTGCTTATTTTTCTCCCGCATAATTATTTTAAAAGGAAAATTTAATTTTGTTTAATGGGAACAAAGTTTAACACTCCATAAGCTTTGTCTTCTGCAGCCCTCCATCTGGTTAGCTTTTTTCCTTTAATTATTTTTAAACTGGCCCAGTAAATTGTGTGTGTTTAAGAGGCACTTCTCATTAAGATGAAATACTTTGATCTCATAGGATCATCTCTTTTTAAAGACATGATGATATACCACAATTTTTTCCCCAACTAACCCAATTTCAATATGAATCTATCCCCCACCTGCCCTGCACAGGCGGGGACGTGTGCTGCATTGCAAGCTGGAGGCAGCAATCAGAGCTGGCAGGGAGGGAGAAGGGGTCAGGAAAAGAGAGCTCTGAGTGGGCACAGCAGGGACCATTAAGAAGTAAGTGGCAAATCATCTCAGGAAAAGGAAACGTTTAATTTTTTATTTTTTAAGTACAGATGGTGTGGGGGGGAAAAAGGCTGCAAGAAGACCAAGAGACATGGGTGCACTATATATAGATGTACAGCTGTTTCCTTCAGGTGTTATAACTCAAAAACGTAGGTTGATTAATTTTGAAAGTTGAAATGTATAGCAGATTCTGATTACATCTGAGTGTCTATAATTTAGCTACTTAGTAAAATTAACTTGACGTTTTTAGTGAGCTGTGAGGACAATAATGTGTGAAGAGACTGAAGAGCAAGTTTGACTGCATGCTCTTCCCTTACCACCCCCCCCTTTTCGATTTGCAAAGTTTATTTTTAACTTTTTCAATTTTTTCCAGCATCTTTCCTCTAATACAGACAAATGAGTTTGCTTCCCCCTGCTGTCAGCTGAAGACAGCGTTTTGGTTTTGAGCCTTTCCCGTGATGGACTGGAGGGTGCAAGTGCTCAGCAGCCAGAACCTGGGACGGAGCTTCGGGCCAGCACAGGTAGGGGCCAGCTGAGGCTGGGATCTCCAAGGCACGTAACATTTATTATAGCATGAGACCTGCAGGAAGGCACTGGGACCCCAGATTAAATCATTTTTCATACCTCAGAGAAAGCCCATTTTTGTGTACTTCACAAAGGCAGGTCACACCAGGAAGCACAGATGCGTGTAGCCTGAAAGTGCACAGTGCTGGTGGTTTTCTTTAATAAAAACTCGTGTGCAGAGTAGGTGTGGGGAGAAATGTCTGTGTGGGAGGACAGACTCCGCCATCCCATCAGTTCTGAGGAGCAGATTACCTGCAGCCCCTGCGATGGCTGCTGGGCTGGCGATCGCTCAGCACTTTTGCTTGCAGATCTGCCCAAAGGGAGGGTGCAGCAGCTCCAGGCTTTTAGGATCAAGTTGAAATTCAGAGCAAAGTGATAAAAGGGTTGTCTATGTGTTATTCAGAGTACTACATCTGATTATCAACAACTGTTAGGAAACCAGTTGGAGCAAACAAAAGCTTTAGTGGGAAGAGGGGAGCTACTGCTGCAGTACCAGACTCAGCAGTGGCTCACAGCCCTCAGCCAGCCCTGTGGCTGTAATAGCCACTTCCACAGCCATGTTTCAACGAGCACAAATTCATTTTCAGTGAAAGACTATTGCAGTTGGCTGTTCTCCAGAGTGTGATATCAAGGACCCACTATAACCACAGCCCTGTGCTGAGGTTTCCCAGACCTGGCACTCACCTTTCTGGATGACGAGGGCAAGTCATCTTCTATAATGGGGACATCATCAACTTGAAAAAATATCAGTCACTCTTTGCGAAATTCACTTAGTTCAACAGGGCCACGATTGCACATAAAGTCTACTTTTGTAGCCAACAACCACCTCCAGTTATGTGCTTGGTAGGGTTAAACTAACCGATTTTCCCCTGGTCCTGGTGTGCCCCTGAGAGCAGGCTGCACGTGGTGGGCTTGGATCGAGAGCGGAATTGGAAAGGCACCGGGCAGGACGAGGGGAGCACAGGAGCAGCACAAGTAGGCATGTTCTATTCTGGTGGTTTCTGGCCTGGCCAAAGCATCGCTATTTGATATATCAACATGGGACAGAAAAAAAAAAAAAGTAAAAAAATTAATTTAAATTTAAGAAACATTTTTCAGCGCTTTTAGCAGAAAAATGGATTTCAAAACTGTTTGGCTTTGTCCCTGCTGTGACCTTCTGTTCTCTTGGTACAGACTTGGGGAGCAAAGAGAGGAAGGCAGTGTTTCTGTCACCAGCAAACTGCCTTTTGATTGTGACTCCTTGAAAGCAAGTTTCCGCCCTCTGAACTCAGCCCTGACAAGTGCTTCTGCAGCACCCAATAACTACACCTGGTAAGGGCTGGATTAATCGCAGTCATGGGCAGGAAAGGAGTGATCCATGCCAGCCATTATGAAGATTTCAATCCCTTGATGGCTTTGTTCATTAAGTGTTCAGAGTTCTGGCGTTTCAAACAAAACAACACAAACAGCTTGGTGAGTATTTTAAAATTTAATGGTCTGATTTTGAGTAGTATTTTCAGACCTAGCATCAGTCTAAGGTTTTAACAGGGCAGTGAGAAAGCTCAGAATCAAACAGCTTCCAGAAGAATCTTCCAGGTAAGATTAAAATGATTTAAAATATTGAACGTTTTACATATTATTATAAAATGATGGCAGCTGGCAGAACTATTTTTCTTTAACCTACATTCTGTAATTTCAGCGGTGGAGAAACGGGTTGGAAGGTGGGTTGTGCTCTTGATTCTTTCAGGACCTGTTTGACTACAACAACAAACAGCTGCATAACATACAAATATAAAATTTCAAACAAGCCAACTTAAAAAAAAATCAGGATTTTTCTTCAATACCTCCAGTACCTTGTTTCTGTAATAAATATTAAAAACCATCATCTTTTACATTACAGAAAATGTTAAATAAGTTATTTACCAAAATACTTTTTTTTTTTTAGTCATTTTTTCTTTCTTTTCTCCAAAGGCTGATTCCGTTAAAGGAGCTGAATGAACCTTTTTACATCAATAAATAGTAAGGCATAAAGAAGCAAACAACAATCCCAGGAAGGTCTGTCTTTATTATGGGAACTTCCTCCTTCAGAGAATCCTTTTTTTGCTGGTATAGGAAGCTGGTTTTTGATTGTCAGGTGATGGGACCTGGTTAGAAAAGCATTAATTATTACTATTTTACAGTACTTCAAATGCACACAATTTATCCCTGGGCTATAATACCTGCAGAAGGATCTGCAAATATGAGTGCCTGTGTTCAGCAGATCTTCAAATTAAAGTGATAAAACCCCTGTAAGCATAAAGACTTTTTTATATCACCAATCTCTAACTCAGGTAGGACTGAGACAGTAGCAGAGCCACTTAGCTGAACAGCTACAGAGCAGAAGGAAGTGCTCAGGAAGGCACTGCTGACGAGGGTAATGGAGGAGAGATTCATAGAAAAGGAGGAAAATTTAAAGGCAGGCTGGGAAATGTACAGCCATTCAGAGAGGAATGGTGTGAGGAGAAGGAGGGGATTTAGGAGTCAGGAAGTATATTACAGCCTTCTGGGAGTAAAGCCTGAACCTTCTGGGAGAAATCAAAGCTGAACTGTGGATACTTAAACACTCAAAGTAATTTAATGCACTGCATTAGCAAATAGCTGTTTGTAGAAGCGTTGCCTATTGGGTCTGTGTTTAAAAAAGCAGAAGCACTGGTTATTAACACATACGCAAGCTTTAAATATGGATGCTTTTTGTGAACTTAGACAGTAGCCAGCTTACTGGACTTTGATCTGGTGGAAATAAACTATTGGATGAAGGACATATGGATATTAGTTTAGGGGAAGTATCAGAAAAGAGAGGATTTAGCTGGCTGCTTGGCCAGTCATAAAACTCTAAATTAAACATCAAATACTGCAGAATACTTATCACACTGAACTGTTGCCACCCAGACTTGATCTTAACATTGTTCCAGTTGCAAATCCAAAGCAAATTGGACTAATTCTACAAATACTACTGGCATTGCAATGTGTATTTCTAATGTACCAAGGAATTAAATTCAAGCAGAAATTTTACTTACTTCCAGGTTTCCTCTGGCCTTCTTCAAGACATCGTGAGTTAAAACCACTGGAAACAAAAAGATGATTACATACTGCATGAGCTTTCCTATATTCTCCATATCCAGGGCTTTTATGACCAAATATTAAGTAAGTATAAATTCACATCTACAACATGAGCAGCAACCAGGCAATTATAGGCAGCCCCTCCACACCACTTCAACTTTCTTACTTAAAAATCCAGATCTCCAGCACAAGCCCTGTTTAGAAGTTCAGGCTGCTGTACAAACCTCCAGCTGCAAAACCTGAGGTAAAGGGGCGATGCTGTACAAGCAAACTCAGTCAGGGAAGAGCAAAAGGCCTTGCTCAGCACCACAGGCAGGTCAGAAGCAGCACCAGCACCAGAATGCCATTTCCTGCCCCTGCTTTGCAGCTGCCACATAATGTGTTTTTCAAATCTAAACTCCAGGGAAGTGTTTTTAAAGTATTTCTGCTGTAACAAGAACGATATATGTGAAAACACAAATAGCTCACCGCTACATTTAACATCGCCGCTACAAACAGACCCCTGAGCCAGCTGACCCAATTCCCTCAATCCAAGGCAAAGGAACACTTTTTGTTAATTTTAAGGGGAGATGGTGTGTGATCTAATGGAGGTTGGGGGAGAGGGAGGAAAATGGTGCAGCAGAGAGGTTATATGGGATGATGGGCTGGGAAGACAACAGATGGTGAAAGAAGTTAGCCTGCTCCTCCGGCAGTTCAAGGACAAAGCAACCTATATGTGCTTAGGGGAAATCTTGTCAGTGGCTTCTTCTGAAGGGGTCCAAGTTTGTCTCTCTTCATTCAGCTAGTTTGCCTCTGCAGGGAGAGAGCAAGACCTGTGAATGGTGGAGGGGATGCGTCTAAACAAAACTGATATTTAGAAATGTCAGGTTAAATATGCGATTCTCTAATCTGTGTCAGCTTCCTAACTGCTGAAAAATACCATTCACAAGTACCAATTTAATATTCCAGTCTCAAAAATAAACAATTTAGCCATAATAAAGATTTTTCATTACAATAATAAGAACCCAACAACTCCAAGGGTATAGCTGTCATGAGATAATTATACCCTTGGCGGATTACTGCAATTTGGCACTGCATTGTTACATGTTCAGAGGTTCAGATGAGGTTTATAAGCATTCCGTTCTCTCGCCCAGAGAAAGCAGACAGAAGACTCCAATCCACAAGAACGTTCCAGTCTCTGCCTCTAAATATATTTAGGAATGCTCAACTAAATAACAGTGGGAACCTGAAAATCCTCAGTGGTGTGCCCAGCTAACAGGATGCTTGGAGAATGAAGGAAGGCAAGGTCACCTACTGGGATGCCTGTGGTTGCTGGCTATCAAAAGGAGAAAGGCTGAAATAAAAACAAGTAAAAGCATCATAATAGAATCCAGCAGCTTCCTATGATTCACCAGTTTTGTTGTATGCTTGGTCAGGAATTTGTATACAGATGCAATTTAGAAACATTTCTGGAATTGGTCTTTAAGGCAAAGGTAACTTGACATCCTTAATTCCCGTAATCAATGAAACTTAGAGAAAATTGTATCTAGGTCTTTCTGTGTAGCAGAGTGCTCTCTGCTCATAAAGAACTCTACTGCTAAATTCATTTCACCCGGCAAACTAGATTTTTCTAAATCAAAAATATTAAATTCAGTACATGAAGAGAATTTAGAGTGTGTGACACTAATAGCGAAGCTGCTGCTAGCTAGGCAGCACTTCGCATTAAGACGATTTCAGAAAATTCAGGTTTCATTTTATTGGGACCTAATTCAGAAGAGTTTGGATGTGTTGAAAAGGAGTGAACAAAATAAGAGGGAGATGGACTGTTTTCTTTTTGAAAGTGTGGATGGGTAGTGGCTGTGGGGATAAGATTTTGGTCCTAAGGCTAAAATCTCTGCTGGGTTACACTCTGCACAGCCTTCCTGAAATTACCCTTTGTGTCTGGCTGAGATGTCACCAGAGCTAGGAACTGACCAAACTGAATCAGTAAATGTATCCCTGAGATATTATTGGGATGGGTATAATAGATACCTCTGATTTTTATATGACAATACCAAACCAAGTTACTTAACTTTAAAACCTACAGAAAACCTAATTTTGGATTTACTGTAAGTAGCTTGCACATCATTTGATATAACAATTCTGAAATAAGCAACCAAAGCCCTGCCCATAAATACTAAAAAAAACAATCTGCAGGCAGAAGATACATGTAATCTAGATATAAAAATTATAGGCTATGGAGCAAAATAACTTTAATTCTTCTGCATTGCATTTAATGACTAGCATAGTATTACAGCCATTTTCCTAACTCTGTATGATATGTAACATTTTGCATTCTAGATTAATTACTGATAACACACATGCCATTCCAGCACAGACTAACAAGTTTTTTAAGTCCTGTCTCTTAAGAGAAGGTAAAGATAGATTATTTTTTTTTTTAAGACTGAAGTGAAATCCTCTTCCTGAAGTACACATATTGCCATAGCATGTAAGCAGAAGAGAGGTGTAGCTCCAATCAAATCTCTTCTGATTAACAGATTAAATTCTAAAGCAGAAGAAATGGATCTCAGAACACTCAGCTGGTCTAGCACAGCTAGAATATAGTCCCTGTCCTAATCGTTATGTTTCCAGATTATTTTCTAGATATGGCTGTTAAGGGTAAAATACCATTTCACAGCATGTCCTAATTTTTCCTTAAAAGACTTAGAGTAAACTTCTGTTTCCCTTGTTCTGAGCCTTCTGTTCTCTCACTCTTCGCACTCTGGTGCACAGTGTTGACAGATCTTTGCTGCTGCTGCTTTGGCTTTTCCCAGTATTCAGCCATCTAATGCTAACTAAAAGCATACTTGCATATTTATCAAGACTGAAGCAAAATCACAGTTTTGAGAAGGACAGCGTCAAAAAGTTTGGCTGGAGTGGTCTACAGCAACAGTAACTTTGCCTCAGTCAGGAACTGTTGTAGGACAGGAAACTAATGTGCAATGGCAGTAACTGAAATGGAACAACTCAACTGATGAGTGGCAGCTGCACGGATTGACACGTTATCAGTTGGTGTGTGAAACTGTGAACTGCTTTTCATGGCATTCTATGCAGCCTTTTGCAGTTGCACAAAATCTTCCTATCTGCATGAGGCTCCAGCAGTTCTGTACTGTCTGAACTTCATGCAGAGGTTGTTCCCACCACCTGAGAGCACACAGAGAAATGGCACTTGCAGCGAGTGCAAAAGAAAGGGCACCTATGTTCATTTTGTTGTTTCCCTCATTTTAGCAGAAGCCATGAATTACAAAAATAAGAACCATAAGAAAGCACGAACTTACACTGGTCGATGATGACTTTCTCCATGTTTTCCTTCAGCTGGTTTGTGGAGTGCAAGCGTTTCACTGTGCTGTGTAACTTCTTCTCCTGCTCAGACAGTTTCTTACGTAATCTAAGTATTTCTGCTTTCATTCCTTCATCCTAAATTCAGAGATGAAAATACTATATTAAAGCATCAAATAAATTATTTTAAATACTGTTAATGTTTAAACAATGTTAATGGCTAAATACTTTTGTACAAGGGCTTCCTTGAGCTTCCTTACAGAATGAAAAACTCCTTTGTCCTTCCACCTTCACTTCCCCAATGACAAGAGACTTCAGTTCTTAGCTGACTTTTAGTGCAACTAGTTTTTCTGCTACTCTCTGAGAAAAGTCTTAACACCAGCACTCGTTTTTCTTTTTGAATTTTCATTCCTCTTTTTCATTTTTTGCTCTCAACTGGAAAACATAATGAAGGCCGATGGGACAGGATCAGCAAGTATCCTGTCTGCCAGGTTGAGAACGTCCAGCTTCCTTCTTCAGTGCTCTGCTAGTAGTTGAGGCTGCCTTAATTGAAAGGCTGAAAGGCATTGAACAAGTGACTGTGACAGTTTTATTGCAAAATTGTTTGACAGTATCATTATTCAAGGTTCAATTTCTACCACCAATTCCAACCAAGTTATGGTCAGTATCCTGTAAAACAGGACTACAAGTAGCCCTGATTCTGTTAGTACCACTGATCTGGATTCTTCATGCAAACCTAAGCTTGTACCTTTTTCTTCTTCTTGTGCTACCTGTTAAATAATAGCATCTTCTAGAATTCTCCACTAGCATTTAGCTCTGTAGAAGAACTAATTACTCACAATTCCTGTGGGCTAACCAGAAGGCAGCGAATGCTCAATATCTTTTAAGAGACATTCTTTCGTATGCTGCATTGAAGACATCAGAAGCACTCTACTGTCCTTAAGATGTCCTCAGTATGTTTGGTAAGAAAATCTAAAAAAGACTCTATCAGACTCCAATTAGGTGCTGTACTGGAAGCTCAAATCTCCCACATGAGGTCAGGTTTTCAGACTGATCCAGATGAAGAAGATTTAGATTGGTATGACAATAAAGCATCAGATGCATCACATGTACACTAAGGCACTTTTGTCTGTATCTGTGATATGTTCTGATACTGCAGCCCAGCCCTACATATAGCTTTCTATACAGATTATACACGAGGATAAAAATGGAAGTATTCACACTTCTCAAGACAGCCCAAATATGGAGCTGAAACATGAGAGAATTATACTGCTTTTCTGATTTTACACATTTAAGAATGCTAGAAAATAACAACAAAAATGTTATTAAAATGATATATAAAGTGTTTGCTTTCCTAGAGCTTTATTTTCTTCAGCAATATCCCACTCTCCTTAAGAAAAGCATACAAAAAATCAGGGGAAAAAAAAATCAAATTTACTTTAGAGCCAGAGTTTGAAACAGTTTCATTGTTGTGTTGCTATCATGACAGTACAGATAATTCACTCCTCGTTCAGTTTATTTTCATTCATTTGCATAGTGCAATCCTTTTTAGTTAAAACGTTATAAAACTTGTCTTGGGGTTTTGTCACACTTTTAAAAAAGAATCCTATTTTACAGCTTAGGCATCCAAACCGTAAAAGAAAAATGTAGCTCAGATCACATCAAAGTTGCTGAAGTTTCTGTTGTTACTGGTATATACATAATCAAATTGAATTTGATTCTACAATAGGGAGTCCAAATCTTTTCTCATTGAAATGAAACATTTGCCACTTGCCTAGGTTTCCTGAATATCACGTAACAAGGTTGAGATTATATCCTTAATATAAAGCATTTTGTAAATAAACAGTATTTTGTAAAGAAACGTACAATATGATCAGGACAGAAAGCCAGTACACATTCAGCCTTAGCCTTTGGTGATGAGAGCTCCTAAAGACTGGGCATCCTGGGTTTGTGATTTTCAAAAGATTGTCCCAAATGGCATGTTCCTAACTGGTGTATGTTCCTTGAACCATTACAACAGTCCAAAAAGGCAAAAATCAAACAAAATGAAACATAATAGTACCTGAGTGCCATGAATAGTACTGTGTACAGCTTTCATCGGAAGGGAAACTCTCCAGAGAAGTTTCAATAAACGTGCAGCCTCTTCTAAAATCTGCTGTACTGTGTTCGTATTCGCAGAAAAGCTATGCAAGGACGCCTGGTCTGGTACCTGTATCAAAGGATCAGACACATTATACTTTACTTTTTAAAAAGTATTAACATGTAATCTTCATTAATGGCTTAAATCCAGTTGGTATTGCACATTTTAGATGATGTACACAGCTCTTGTGTGCCACAGAAGGTAATTTGTTAGTTTACAAAGACTGTTGAATTACACATTATCTGAGAATTTGGGGGAGGGAGGGGATATATCCTAATCAATAACCATGATTAATAATAGATTACATTTACTAGATCTGCTATGCCGCGTGGTGATAGTTGGCAACTCTCTCCCTTCTCCATATGCATTTTGTGCCATGTTATTTGAAAGTCAAATGATTACAGACATCAATTTAAGCAATAGAGATGTTTCTTCCTTAACAGACCCTTTAAACTGTTCCATCTAATGCCAAAATAACTATCATGACACACATAAAATGTATTCCTCTGCTGACAGATGAGAAAACAAAATTGAAGGAATTGCACGAATGTGAAATAAAGGAGAGAAAGAATGCAAGGGGAGCAAATGAATTACCGAAGCAATGATGATACCAAAGGGGGAAGGGTGGTAAAGGAAAAACATTTACAGTTTCTGCCCACATCCAGCATATCATCTGAATATTTATTTAGCATTGTTATCTAACCAGGATCCTCCTGTCACATAAAGTGTCCTGTTTGCTACGCAGTCTGAAACTTCAGTGATGTAAAGCTTGATAGGGAACTGCAAATTGTGAAGTTTACTGCTTTTATCTCTACACCACCAAAAGAAGTTAAAAACTTTGAGGGAATACTTTTTCAGTCTTTATTAGTATCTTAACTAGGTCATTTGAAAACATATAATACTTCACAGAATCTTAAGTGTCATTCTGACATTGTTCTAGTGTACGCATGTGATACAAAGTATTTCAGAATTGTTGTGGCTGCATTTTCAATAGCCTTACTATTTATAACTAGGAAATACAAGCATTTTTAAAAATATCTCCAGTTATAGTGATTCAACAGTGTCAATGAGTAGTCTCCATTCCAGTATTTCATTGGTTTTACACCACTGGCATGTTGTTTGAACCTTCTGATCCAATCCCTTCCTGCTGCAGTTTCTTATAGAATCATAGAAGCATTTAGGTTGGAGAAGACCTCCTTTCTAGTTCATTATTAGCTGCCATGGATGTATAAGGAATGTTCCTTCCCTTTTGTTGAAACTTGTAGGTAGACTTGTCTTACTCCATCCACCCCAAATACACTATCAGGCTGTTTACTGTATCCAGATACTAACGCTACTAAATAAGAAAAAGACAGCATAAGCAAACACTCATTGTTCTCCTGCTTCTAGAGGAAAAGGATGAAATATCTCATTTTTTTTTCCTTTGGTATGTTATTCAATACAAGGCAAACATTTCGTTGCTTTAAGAACCATTATGCTTAATACTACAGTAAGAAAGAGCACCATGGCTTGACATCACTATGTCACGCATGGTGCAGAAAGGCTGATACACTATGTCTCAGAAGATAAGATTTGAACAGTAATGAGATATCCAGGTTCCTAGACTAGCTACTGGTATTTCTAAAGTAGTCAACTGCTCCCAGGAAGTGGAAAAATATCTAAAAGCTTCCCTAATGTAAAACAACTCTCATTGGCATACATCAATCATTAATGTACAGTTATCACCAGGTGTTACTAGAGGGCAGAATACAGGTAAGTGGAGAACTTTATCTGCTATCTTCAATTGTATATTAGATTTCTTTTTTTACTGTCTCATTTCCTTGGTTTATCCCAATCCTCCATTACAAGAGAATTTCCTTAAGTATTTTTATGCTTGGGTTACTGATATATACCCTCACTATGAGCCCTTTCTAAAGCATTTTAGAGATGTATCTGTTTCTTGAGGGTTTTTTTGTTTTATATCATTTCCATTTAACAACTACCAGCTTCTGTAGTAAAAGCAAGTAGTTTCACCTCATTTAAAGTAAAAGTGAGATAGCTTATTAAAGGACCAGAATTAACTAATTTATCCATAGCCTCATTAACCCAGAATCACAAATAGGAGTCTGCATCTAGATGAGACTTTGACTGCCAAGGTTGAGGTGTCCCAACAGAGTTATTCAGTTAATAGTGCCTGCTCCACCATTTACCTGCTTCTTTGTTTTTGTAATCCATACATTTTGCATCTCTAGGTAAAATTCACCATCTTCTAACAGCTTCAACTGCTTACCTTTATGCCAGGCTCCTGCACTTTCGTACCAGTGACCTCTCTCAAAGAAATCTCCATTTCTCCCAAAACCTGTTGCCCTTCTGAAATCTGTTTCCGCAGAGCGTTATAATCCTCAATCAAGCCAAGAACGTGACGCCCATTTTTGTCTGCCCACATACGATGTCCAGGAACAAGACGAGGGGTACATGCTGTACTGGAAGATGAGCTGCTGTCTAAATCATCTTTAGAGGCTGACTGCGTACCTGGGACAGAAAAACAGTATATACTTCTTTTTTTTATCCTTATATGTAGAACACATATATGTAGAACACAGGACTTCTTTCAAACAAACAAGCTGGAACACTGATAGCATACGTGTGTAAGATACTTTTGGATATACCTGTTTTTGCTAGTGAAATGCAGTGTCCGTGCTTCTGCAGCTCACAAATGTTTCTGCTGGCAGCCGGGCATTTGCAAAGATTTTCTGCACATCAAAATGGGAGAAGAGCAGTATAAGTTAACATACGTTAAAAAATCTTTTTAGCTCTACTTCTGTTCCTCTTTTTGCTGATGCTGCACTTAGACTCAGGAAGCAGAGAAACACAGCTAGTTTTCTACTACCATGCCATATATCTTCCAGCCTTCACCTACATTCATTTTTTTAGCATCTGTCCGATGTTCAAGACAGCTCCCAAAATCAAGTCACCATCAGAAAACGCAAAATATACTGGAAATATTTTAATCAACTCCACAAGTATGACACTCCCTATTGTGATGACCCTAAGAAGCCATCCCCATACAGAACACATGAGAGTGCCCAAGCAGAAAGCCCACAGAGAATGGCAGCTGTCCATAAAGGTTATCAGCTATGTTCAGCATCTTTCTGACTTGCACATGGTAATTACGTTCACTACATATTTCAACTGAAGTGTGATTCTTATTGGAAGTGAGACAGTAAGAAAAAAAACAACTCTTGTGTCTCACACACTCTCCCATCCATTCCAGTGCTGCTTGTTTTGTGTGCTGCATGAAGTCATTTAGGTAGGCACGTGCAGCTGAAGTGCATGGAGTTAAAAAGCCCCATTATTATTCCTTCCCACAAGGTGCTGTATACCTGTACAAGCAGTAGGAAGGGAGACTTAATGATGTGCATATGGAAAGCTGTTACTATGCAGACTGCTTTAGCAGCAAGGGAGAGCATTCCCGTGTCCCCTGTATTCCCTGTACATCTATCTTGGGACCATAACCTAAGCCTTAGCATAAGGAGTACATTTTCCCTGATTTGCTAAAACAGTATCACTTAACAGTGATTGAAATAAAGCTAAAATATTCCTCAAGGCCATAAAGGGGACAACTGATTTATACAAAGACCATTTAGTGCACTTATTGATCCTTCTTGAGTCACCATAGCAAATGCTATAGAGCTGTGCATTAAAAAAAAAAAAAAAAAGAACCTCCAGATAAGCAAAAATTATTGCAATTTAACATAGGCATCCTTCCATCCCAGATACTTTCTGCAAATGCTTTTCCTGAATGAAAAAGAAGTGACAGTTGGAGGCTTTAAGACAGTACAGTATGCATTTTACTTCCCCATGCGCTAATAGCTCTAACAGGAAAAGGATTTGAAAGGCTGATGGGCAGCTCCCAAATTGTACAGTTGATGTTGAATAAAGCACTAAGAGCATCTTTAAAGAACAAGGTACAGTTTCTACAGCATAACAAAAGCATGTGTGGCACAGTACCATTCATTCCTGCATAATGCTGAGATTCTTGTTTGAAAAGATAGTTGATATTCACAGCTGACACTGATCCCACTTCCTCCTTCTTTTCTTTTGAAAGCTGTTCCTCTAATTTTTCATGCAAAGTCTTGTTTGTCTCGATGCTTCTTTCAAGCTGTACTCGCAGACTCTGTATTTCAGTCAATAGTTCATGTAAGTCAACTGGATTATTCTGATCTTTTCGAAATTCTTCTGATGCATCACATTTGGGATCTGAGACAATTTCAAAAGAAACACTTAACATCTTCAACAATTAAAATAATATTAGCCATTATCAGAATGCTGAGCAAGTAAATTATAGCCAGCTTTATCCTCAATATTAAGAATTAACTACAAACAGCATTAAGATAATGGTTTGACAAAAAAGCATGTCTTAATTGCTTCAACCCTCAAAAGATTTAAAGAGCTGAAAATTATTTTTTACTTTGTCCATAAAAGCTAATAAGTCTCATGCCAAAAGCAAAAATATAATAGCAAGAGAAGGAAGAGGATTTACAAAATTTTTATATTACTGCACAGTCTGGGGAAAAAATAAATGGGTGATCTTGGAGTGTGGAGGAGGGATAGAATACAATTGTGAGTTTAATTTTATACACTGCAGAAAAAAAAAAAGAAAATAGTAATCACCTGGCAACCACAGCAACAAATTTGAACCTCAAAAAAGCAAGGGCTGCATTTGTCTTTTCATAGAAGGCGGTCAGCACACAAACAATTCCATGTATTCCCCCATGCTGAAATCAAACTGTTCTCCACATAGTGGAAAGGATTCAAGAGCATGAGGTGGGTGCTGCTGCTCTCTAATTACGTTACTAGTTCTGCAGGAAGGTTGCTTCTATCCCTGAGCCAGCCTTGGCTTAAAGCCCTACGCCAACAGGGCTGCTCTGCTACAGCTAGGCATGAAATACAGCTTTGGCAGGGCATATTACTGAAGGTAGAAAGAAGAAAATAATCAACTTTTATAAGAACTTTACAGGGAAAACTAGCTGGATCCTGTGTGCAGTACTGAGCAGTACTCCACTTTTTTTAACTACCCATGCTACCAGCTGCTTGGTGTTCTAACTTCCTTAAAAGCACTGGAAAGAACACATGTAAGTCTCATTCCTTCCCCTCACCTTCCATGACAGACAAGTGGGCAGGAAATTATTAAATGTCTTATTCAGAAAGCAGTTCCAGTGCTTCTCTCAAGCCCCAGGGAGAAGACACTACCCTCATATTCAGGCAAGGGTAAGCACAAGCTACCTGAGTAAGCCCTACCCATGGGGAAGCAGCAGCATGTTTTCAGATGAAAACTAAATACTCAACAACCCCCACCAAGTTTATTCAGCCTGAGCAACTGTACTTTTAATATTTGGGCTTAGCTTAACTAAAAAGGTAAAGGGAATTTGGGTGTGCCTAATCAGAACATAATCAAGTATCTCAACCTCACAGTTACATTTCCAAGTAAAAAGCAGCTTTTTATCATCCAGCTGTTGCTTCTGCTTTGCACAGCAGACCCAAGCAGAAACAAAGAAATAGCAATCCAGCCATACTGTCCTTTGACAAGATCTTACTCAGAGGGAAGGGATGCATGGGTCAAGACATCCCTTGTGCATTTATACCTGTGCTCTTCCTTTTTGCTTCTTCCAGCTTTTCATAAACCTTGATCTCAGTTCGCAGCGACTGCAGTAACTTCTCATTCTCAGAGAGCTGACGTTGCTTTATGTTCATTTCTGTTTGCAACCTGTTAAGTTCCAATAAAATGCTAAGTTAACAGTTGAATTTTTATCCTTTATTTCAAAATCTAGAATCCACTCCCCCTTCCCCCACAATTCTTCCCTTGCCTTTTGAATACATCTATGCACCTCATTAGTGTTAATGGCTATGGCTAAACACATGGATGTCACACTGACAATTTTCTTCCCTAAAAGAATGTCTAAATGTGGACAGAATCAATACCTGTTTAATTCATTACGACTGCTGTAAATTTCACATGTCAGATATTTGGTTTCATCCTCCTTTTTGCCAATTTGTTTTTGCAACCTTTCATTTTCTTTCTTGATGCATTCATAATCCTCATGAAGATGCTCAATGATTGCATTCTTTTTAGAAAGAGATTCTCTTAACTTTTCATTTTCCTTTTGTTTATCTGAAACAAGAAGAAACACAAGTTATTTGTAATGCCCACAACCCACTAAAGCGATGCTCTTTAACAAAATCAGCTTTTTTAGAGACTGTCAGAAAATAACAGCTGCTTTTCTGAGTTTTAGGATTTCAGTATTTCAATTTTCTATTGATTTTTGCTAGATACATTTTCTGTAACAGTGCAACATTTAACTCCCAAGATTCACAAAGGGTTCCATAAAAGAGCTCAATAAACAACTGTGTATGGCTTCATACGCCAAATTCCCCCGCTACCTGGAACTGGTCAGAAGGATGGCATTCAAAAACCAGCGGCAGCAGTTTCCCAAAGAAGGCTGTGAACTTTGCTAATCCTCACAAAATAATAAATTTGACTTCTCTTTTGGAAGAAAAGAAGTCAGTAGGACTGCTCCAGGGAGCAGAATCCACGCTCCTCTTTGTCCCTCTGTCCTCTCCTTCCCAGCCAACTGTATGCCAGCAGTCCCTTCCTTGGCACAAGCAGTTCCCTGTGACAAAGAATTGTTGGTAGGGGCAACTGAGCAAATCGGAACAGCTGCAACCAGAGAGGTTTATAAGGACCCTAATTTTGTTGTGACCCTACATTCAGTATTAGAAAAGGAAGAGGCACCCTTGGCAAAGAAACAGCAGAGCGGAGTCATTCCAACTCCCAGCTGTTAGAAAATCATTTCCTCATCTTCTATGAAAGGCTATGAAAACGGTAATCCCCGGGTGCTGTTGAAAAGGTGCATCCTCAGCCTTTCACTTCTAAAAGGCTAAGCTAAGACAAGACAGAAAGCACCTGAGAAGAAAACAAGCAGGAAGTATCCATGAGGCTTTTCTTCTCTAGTGCCTCCAGGAATAAAAGGAAAAGAACTCAAACTCCAGAGACACTGACATTATTTTAAATCTCAAGGTTGACAATGTGTTATTCACTATGGTTCTTATAAAATAAATAAATAAATAAATAAGAAACTCGGATATTATCAGATCATATTGTCAGATGTGGAAACAAACAAAAGCAGTAATACATTAACAAAAAGCAGATTGTAAACAAAACAATAAGCAACAAGAGGCACTAAAAGAGAGGACTTTGGAACAGAGGCAAGGAGAAAAAAGAATTAAGAAAATGGTAATGAAAGGCAAAGGGAAGAAAAAGAACATGTAAAAAGAAAGGAATGTAAAAAGAATGGAGAAATGAAATCACACATCAAATGGAAAATGCTACAAATAAACAGAGAGAAGGAACATTACTGCCACTCCTTTATCACGTTAACTTCAGTACGAATGCTTACGGTTGAGCACAGAATTTCAGGAGTGGGAAGAATGGAGAAGCCAATTTAATGGACTGTAAATACTTTATTGTTTTCTGATTTGGAATGAGTTGTAGTCTACTCCTGTAAAGCACAGTTTTGCATTTTACCTCTGGATCCTTTTGCTAGCATTGCATTCAGAACTTGATTTTGCTTCCTCAGGAAACGTACTTCAGAAGTCAAAGAATTATCCTGCACTGAGCCACGGCTGAAAATGTTTGCAGAACCTATAAATATATACATAAAAGATGATTTATGAGTCATCTCTAGGTCGTTAACGATTAAACTTTCCAGACAAGAACAATTTAAAAAATCACAGAAAAACATGTTATGAAAGTATTTATCCCCTCTGTATTTTGAAGGTTATCCTTACAGACTGAAAGGCAGTTCAGGTTAATGCCAAGTAACCCAAAGCCCTGCATCACAAGTACCTCCCACTGCTGGACAATAATTACCAAAATTGCAGAATTATCCCTGGAAGTCTTTAACTATCAGACAAGAATGCAACAGGGCAAAACACAGGAGCACGTTGTGACATTGCTATTCTTTTAAAATAATGCACACTGTACCAAGGTTCACCCATATTTCTGTATTGCTTGGTTCATACTCTGTTGTATTCACTGAAACCACTGCAAAGGACTGCTAGATTTTACAAACTAATTAACAGTGGGTAATGCTGGAAGTAACAAGCCTGTTTATCCACATGGTACCATGCCAGTTGGGAGCATAGGGCTGGAGTCACCATCTCTGCTTCTGATTACAACCTGAGAACCCATTTATAATAGCAGGGATGAGGACTGGTACCTTAATTTCAGCTAATTTAGATTTATACAACTGGGCCAGTGTTGATCGACCTAGGGCTTCCATCAATAACCCCAGGGAGGAACAGGCACCTCCAGAGCGTGATCCACCCGCCCTACCCTCTCCACATCTCCGAGGCTGAGCTGTGCTCCAAAGGGATGTACTTCTCTCCAGTGCCTCCAAGAGGAATGCTTGGAATCCAATCAGTCAAATTCCAGCCTAGGTAATCCTCATTATGTCCAGTATTTACACTGCTTATCCCCCAGCGGTGTGTACAGTGCATCCTGAGAGCTACCATATTCCACTCGCAAGGCAACTGCCTCTGAAATGCAAGTCAAGTAATTGCTATTGCCCTTTCTAACCTATTTATAGTCAGTAAAACACTTCAGGACCCACTGGAATTAACATTACCATTAAAAGTGTTTTTCAGCTGATTGGTTATCCCAGTATCTACAATGCTTTAGTGCTTGAGATAACTGCATGAGTGTCAACTATTTGGTTAATAGAGAAATAACCAGCTGGCAAAAAAATTAGCTGAATGTGTGAGGAGGATGCCTTTCAGCTCTGGCAGTTCAATTCAATTTGATGTGCTGCACTTCCTCTGAATAATCTCATTTTATTGTAATCCCAATTGAAGCTTTTACCAACTACCTAACTGGGATGTAGTGTGCCATGATATGCACCTCTTGTCGTTACTGAAAGACTCAAAGGCTCTAGAAGTCTGGCACTAATGGCATTTTACTATCTATATGTTAAAGAGTTGAGGTAGCTATGTGAACTCAAAAGGCTTTTTCCTTTCAGATTTTAACAAAGCAATTCAACTTGAAGTGGCAAGGCTTGATGGTCTCATCTTGATTCTAATTTAATTTATTGCCCATCACCCAGCTTTATTCTATTTGAAAAGTTATGCTATCACAATCCTACTGAAAGGCTTTAGAATATAACTATTAGTTATCTTACATAATAAGGGATAATGTAGAGCCAGTGGTAATAAGGCCACAATCCTGCAATTTGACCCACTACTGAGACTACTACTTCTGTGCAGAGCCCTGCTGACATCAATTACGCTCTCCATAGATGCAAAGGTCCATCCAAGCAGAGTACAGTGAAGCATCAGGGCCTACAATTGTGAAACACTTGAGTTTTCATTATGTTACGTGCTGAAAAAGTGAGTGCTAAGGAAGCCTACCTCGAAGGTTTCAAAGGAAGCACTGACTGAAGGGCAGGCACTACAGAAAATCACTGCATGGAGGAAGGAAGTAAATACTCACTCCCAAACAAAGCAAAACAAAGGCAAACTACAGCAGAAGATAAGTCTGAGGATATACATTAGTTACTTAGGGGTTAAAAAAAGCAAACAACCCCCTCCCTTTTAATGCTAACTGCTGTTAATAACATTTGAAACATAGGAAATTCAAAATTAAACCTTTGATTTTATTTTGATGCCTCACATTTGAAATGATTGAAGCAATTATTTCAGATCTACTTGCACTGCAAATCTCAGCTCTATAGTAATGATGTAGACATTACTAGCTCTTGTGTCATTTATAGAATACTAGAAGCCCAGAGGCATTTAAATACTTAGAAAACCTGCTTAATAAAAATAGTATGGCAAAAATAGTGGCTAGGTGTGTGTATATACATACAATATTTATCAGATAGACAAGAGTAATTCAATATATTGACTTTCTTTGAACCAACATCTCAATATCAACTGAATTTAACAGGCTCCCATCAACAATTAAGTACATTACACCTTATTTGGCCTCTTTAAAGGAAAACAGATTAAAGGTAATAAGTTAAAAGTTAAAAAAAAAGCTGTTTTGAATGATTATGCCTGCCCCAAAGCTAAAATCTCCTTGAACTTCACTTAGGAACTTCTTTTTACACTGAAAGTCAATTAATATATAAAAATATATATGCATATACATATATTACAAAAATAAATAGCATCACTAGTAGAGGAGAGAACGCACATATCTGATCCCATGAAAGAAATCTTCAAAACTGAGAGAAAGTGCTGAAAGAACACAGTAACAGACAGGAACTGTTGTAACACATACTTGTTTTTGCCTTCCTTTTGGAATTTTTTCCTCCATGCATTGGTAGATGCACTAAGGCAACAAGAAGACAGATGGAAGGCATAAGACAGTTTATAAAGAAAATATACTTTCCCTGCATTAATGGATGCCCTTGCCAGAATCTTTATGAAGCTGTAAAAGAGCTGGAAGTGTTTCAGTGTGGTTATTTCTAGAGAACAGTATGCCTTTCCAGCAGCGTAAATACTTCATGAATGAAATGGATGCTTTTTTATACACCTTTCCATCAGTGTAAATTATTCCTGAAAGCAAACTGCTATTTGTAGGTAGTATCCATTTAAACAACAACAGAAATGGATCACGGGTATGATGTAAAACATAATGAATCTAATGTCAATATTAGTGAAACTGAGTAAGAGGAAAGCATATATGTATTTATTGCCTGCTTCCACTCTGAGTAATATTGCATATTAATCAACACTCCTATAGGGGGAAATGTGGGAAGGAGAACACGAACAGAGAGAGCAAAGTGTGGGAAAGTATGCCTGGTGCTGTGGGCATGAAAAGGTGCTACAAAACCATCCTTACTGAGAGCCTGGCTATCTTTTCATGGGAAGTTCCAAATGCACCACAGAGCTCAGCTTTCAAAGATGCTGAACACTAACAACAGTGAGCAGTGACTCTGAATTTGCATGCCTATTTTTAGTATTTTCATCCACTGCTTTATATTAGAGCTTGGAATGAAAACCAACTAACTCTATGTTGACATTTGCATCAGTTTGTCAGATAATTCTCATTAAAAACGCTCGATGTCATTTTGTGTAGAACATATTTATCACACCAAGCAATTCAAATGACAGAACACCATGGACTAGGCTCTGTGCTCTACTGCAGCTATTTCAACTTTGTATTTAACAAAATCTGCCTTTAAAGCAGTCAGAGAACTCCTGAGAAGTCATCTCCACCAGTCCTGTTCACAGGGGCAGTGTACTGTCCACCCTGAGTGTACAGAGACTAGAGGTAGGACAGTTATTCCACAGCATTCCTACTTTGTACCAATAGCAACAATGCGATTTGGAGCAAGTCACCTCCTCTATTCATTCTGGGCCCAGTCCCAACTGAAATTATGTTGATAAAATTGGCTCTCGCCTGCATCTGCCCCTGGCTGGACGTAGCAGAGAATTAAAAGAGGGTGACATCCTAACATCCAAGTCCATTATAACAATAATGATATCCTAAAGGCAAAAGAAAACAGGCTGGTTGTTGATAACCGAACTAGAAGGCCTTTCAATTTTCTGGATGAAATTCAACCACGGTATCATCAAATGGCATAAAACTACCTAGTAGCACTGCAGACCTGTAGTCCTGTTCTCTTAGCAATATGTGCAATTGTAGGTTTGCAGCTTTGAGGTGGACCTGTATCCCACAGAAGATTTGTGCATCTCTACTGGACACATTGCAAGCAGTGGAGTCAAGGAAGAGGCACAGGGTGCATTTGGAAGCATGGAAAAGCTGTGCCTGCTGATGTCAGCTCAAGACACAGCAGTATTCAGAGAAAGCCATATAATTTTCCAGATGTAATGGGATGGGTTTTACGCAAAAAAAGGACAGAAAACGTTTCCTACAGCATTTACTCCCTCAGGCTTTATGCAGGAAAGGTGGATTTATTTATCAGGAAAAAAAATCTTACCTTGATCTAGTTCTTTGTCTGTTACTTGTCTCTCAAGCTGTTTCCTCAGTCTCTCGTTGTTTTTTATGGAGTACTCTAAACGTTGTCTCAGGATTCGAATTTCTTGAAGATGTTCCATTAATAACTCTGAATAAACCAAGAGACCACTTCTTATTTAGAGCAAATGATTGTATTCCTTTCTGCTGTGTACTCTTGTCAAACCTCATGTGTGTTAGTACTAAAAAATGACACTGAACTGTTCAAAATGTTAGACACTAAATATCTGGCTCCATAACAAGTTTTTTTTTTTTTGCCATATAGGGCACAAAACACACATTCACTGAAAACTACTCCAAAATGTAAATTAAACAATAGTCCAGTTTTAAGGCTTTTTAAACATCAACTTCCTACAAAACTGTAGCAGATCACAATTTTGTGTAGTTAAAACATTGCCTAGACTTGGGAATATATCCTAAGTTCTGCAATACAGCTTCAGTTCAGACTCAGCACAGCAATAGTACACATTTTTCCTTATAACAATAGGAAGCTTACCAGAGGAACTCAGATATAAATTTGACTTTGGCTTACACAATGCATACCTTAATAAATAAATCTGTTCTATCAAGTTTCATTACTGTACCTGTTCCTTCTCGCTTTGCCATTCTACAATTTTTCTTCCATTGGCTGTAAGTTTCAGCTTTACTCAGGAACTTATCTGTTCAAACTGTCACTATCTTATTTGTCAGTTTATCCATGTCATACACTCCTGGTTTACTCTGCAATATTTTTCTCCTGAACAGTACATGCTATCTCAGCTATTAAATTTTCATCGTTGCCTATAACAAACTACTGCAAGTATTGCTTGTGCTTAGTGAAACTATCCAGGTCAAACATGACACCGCTTATTAATTATGCAGCACTTACAATTCTCAAGGAAACACAACACTGGCTTTTATAAAATTAGAAAACCTCTCTTTTTCAATGCAATAATCTCTTGACAATTGTCTATTTTCCCTCATAACTTGTCTATTTAAAGACCGTCTAGAGTACTGTAAAAGATGATAGTATAAAACAACAAAGACAAAATATCATAGTTAATTTTGTTTCAAACAGGAGGTAGTTCAAATCGCTGTCATCTCTGTATGCCTTATTACTGAAATTGCAATGATTATGCAAGATACTAGAAAGCTGAAGCAGACAAACATTCTTCATTATTTCTTAATTAGTTCCCTCGTGTCTTATTTATCACATTTTCCCAATATCTAGTGAATCTTCATTGGGAAAAAAAATTACCTGGGGGAAACTTATTTGACAAAAGCGCCAGTGTGCCATGCTGTCCTTCTCCTGGGTTGTGTCTGTGCTCTGGTGATCCAAGAGATGACTTTTCTGACAAATCAAAGTCAGACAAGCTATGAAGAGCAGATGGTACAGGTGATTCATCCTTAAGTTGCTGGTACATTGTGGTGTTCTTCTCATTCTCCCTTTTGAACAAAGCAAAATGTTTTAAATTACAAAAATTATTTTATTGTTTCAGAAGCATGAACTGAGAACACGGTGTCATGTTTACAGGACTCAGGTTAGGCAAGTGACTTTATGTTACCAAATATGACAAAGAACTATGCATTAGAGGAAGGTATCAGGTCTGAAAATTAAACCTCACTACATCAGCAGGAATAATCAATAAACTTCAAGCCTAGTGTTCACGTTCCAGTGCTAGCTGAGTCTGCTTTGCATTAAGGGGATCTGAAATTGCCTTAAACAGGCAACTGAGGATTTCTGTAGTACAAAAGAATCCCAGGCTGGCATAAAACCAACATGAGCAGCATAACAACAACACAGGCTCTCTTCACCTTCACCCTTATGCTTCTCTCTTCAGCATGAGGGTGTTTTGAAAATGAAGTTCAACACCACTGTACTCTGGTGATCCTGAGCCAGCCCCAAGGTCACGCAAACAGAAGAACTACCCTTCCTGGCAGCTGCAATTAGGATTATATCTAAATACACACCTTGGTGTATTCAGCACAAGAATGAACATTTTATGTTTGTTCATGAAAGGAAAAAGCTTGGTAGCATGAAGTCTCATCTCAGTATCTCAGCCCTTTGTTGAGAAGCAGCAAAAAAAAGCCCAGGTTTGTTTTCTATGAATATTCTGTTAACAGAATGGATATTAATGAAACAGGCACCGTAAACAAAGCACTCACCAAAAAGTAAGACAGTTGAAGTTGGACTACAAAATATAGAGCATCCTTACCAATTTATCAAATAACATGGTATTTAGGTAACATGAGTTAACTCTTACCTTTGAGCTAATTCATAAAGTATAGTAACTTCTGCACCTACTGACTCTTCTGCAAAGCAAAAACATCTGATTAAAAACAGATATTGAGAATAACACTTCTTTCCCCTCCATCTTAAACTATTTATATATAGAATGGTAAATTAATGAGAATTTACAGAAGCCAACAGACACTCAACACATTGTGCATTAATGTCAAATACTGTACGTGAGCAAAACTATTTATGGCACAGCAAGAAAGCAAAACTTTCATTGGTGTTCAAAAAATGTCTAAGGAAGGACTATGCAACATATGTGCCAGGTTTTACAGCCTTAGTGTTTTAGTTATCACACAGAGTTGAAAAGTTGTGCTATACTGCAAAAGGATTGGGGTACACATCGCTGCTACTGCATTAAAAATTGCAAAAGAACAATTTCATCTCACTTGGATTTTTTCCATCTGGAGCCAGGCTAACCAGTTGTCCTTAGCAAACAGGCATGCACAGGACTCTTCCTGCAATATTCTCAGTGGCACAGAGTCAGCATAAGCACAACTCAGTGCTAGGGACCTGGACTCAGACACTAATTTGAATTAGGAAATAAGAGTTGTGTGGTGTCACCTTGGCTCCCCATACTGCAAAATTTTTGTGCAATTAAGCAAAAGTGGCAGGCAAGAGTTGCACAGCTGAAATTTCTGGGGAATGAACTGAAGGTCAGGATGGAAATGCAGAGACAGACGGTTGTTTATGCTTCTTCTTTACAGTCAATTCTTAGTAAGCTGAATGTTCTTTATCGCCCTACAAACTTCACTTTATTTTAATGTGTGATTCAATGCAACACCATTGTGTTAGATATATTGAATTGTCTCAGTTGTCAGTGACTTTTCATAGTATATAGGATACCATCTGTTGGCTTGATGCTTTTTTTTTTTAAAGACATTTAATCTTTATTCACAACACAGTCTTCTTATTTGTAATGCAAAGAATCTCTGTAGCCACTGAAATCATTGAAGACACTCAATCTTTTATTACACTGCTATGACACACTAGCCGTAATACCTTTTTCTCATATACAGCTTCCTTCTATGAACAATCAAAACCAGCAAAATGCTGCCACTATCTTTAAAGAAAGGCAGAATACAGATCATTCTATGGCTAGGACCTGAATGTTTCAGAGCAAAATGATCTTCTAGAACCAATTTCAAGAAGATGTAGGGGTCAGGGTCCCTATTTTAGGCCACTTCAAGTGTTTGGCTAAAGATGTCAGTTTTGCAGCTGACATCTGTGGAAGCACTGCCAGCTGTTGGGAGAGAAACAGCCACACTTGTGACGTTAGGGCTAAAATAAAACTTTTATTAAACCATAACCACGATGTTTTGAACAGTTCAAGTAAGCATGTGTATAAACAATTCAAAATGGAAGGTGCCAATATGGAGGGCAACTACCAAATTAAAATCCAGTCTTTTTGGAGGATTACAATTTTATATTCCAAGGCAGTCCTCCATATAAAACATTTAAAGCAATGGAAAGAGGAAGTAAACGTTTTATTTACACACAAACAAAAAATCTACACATTTTGAGAACACTACCACGCCTCAAACAACAAGCACAAAACACTGCTACTTACCATACAGGAATTTCCTTTGCAGCTTCTCAAACAATAGAACGCTTTGATTCAGCTGCTCACGGAAGCCTTCAGCAACATAATAATCTACATCACTGGCTTGAAGCAGTTCCTCAAAAGCTTTAATAAGGCTCGTCAGATGTTGATGGTAAGTGACACAACCACCGCGGATCTCTTTAATTTGTTGGTGTTGAAAGGAAAGCTCTTGAGCTTGCGAATGAACTAATGAATCATATCTGAGAAAATGAAATTATCTTTGAAAGCAATTTTCTGACCATAAATAACATTTAAATATAAATAAAAAGTGAATTAAACTTATATTTCTAAGCTATAATTTTATGTGACTCAATTTTCTTTTAAAATGCTTTTACAGCCACAATGACAAATATATTGTCTCTAACTGTTGAGTTTTGTATTTATGGGCATAACTTGGGGGTTATTATCCTTCACTTAACTGCTTCATTTGTAAGATGTGCAGAAACTAAAATGATGAACTTGTTTGTCTGCCTGGAAGTAACCTGGATGGCATGCAAAGGTGCCAAAGCAAAGCAAATAAGACTGAATACATGAAGAGAATTTTTAAAATTACTCTTATTTTTTTCCTGTTTTTTTAATTCAGTATAGAAGATCAAATGGAGCTGTCCCTTCTGAAATTGTATACAGTGGCTGCCAGGAGCACAATATTGGACTTTTTGAGCTCATGGTTTCATCTAGTCTGACAAATCCTACATATCTCTGAGGGCTTATTGCCAGAGATGTGCCCATGACAACTACTGTAGTGTCCAAACTCTTCTCCACAAGCTAAGGTATAAATTTCAATTCAGATCAATTGAATTTATTCTGCACTTGTGATTATAGACATCCCCTTTATAATGTAACTGTCTGTATCACACATCTTTTTACAGATTCATCCATTAGTGGAGGGAGTGAAAAGGGGGAGAGGATCTGAAAAAGTGCACAAAGTCAAACAAAAGAGTACGTAAACAAAATGTATGGTGGTGTGAGTTGTTATGCAATTTTTGTTGTCGTTTATATAGGAAAAGATATGTAACTCATTTTGGGTCTCTCACTTGTGACTCATGTTGTTGTCCTAGACAGTGGCCATAAAAACCTCACAGCGATCCACGCCACCACATTGCTTAATTTACAGTTAGATCTCCCTTTGTAATATGACAGAGTTGTATTTTCAAGGTATGTAAATTTATATGCACTAGGTAGCAGGACCATATTTTATGACAGTAATACTAAGAGATATACAATTGTCTGTGCTGCTGGTTGCTCAACGTGTCCAAACATTTCTATCCAAGCATTCCGAAGAAAACCAACAGGATGAATCCCTTTCTTTGTTATACCTTCCTGCCATTCTAACGGCCCTCAGGCAAGTAACGATACTAAAGCCAGGGAAAAAAAAAAGTTTTGTCTTATGAGACCACATTTTATGTCTGTGATTTGTACATACGCTATCAGAAATGCTGCCCCCAGTCTTTCCATATGAAAAACAGGACTGATACTTTCCAGCCTCCTATAAATGATTTTCTAGCTTAGATGTTTATGCCATAAACTTTCATTTATTAATTTCAATATATATCTACTTTCACATCCTTCAAAGGAGGCACTACAGCACACAACTGTAAAATAAATTATAAATAGTCTCAAATTCTTATTTTACACATAAAGTGTGGTCACACAAACAGAAGGGCTACCATAAATCTGTCAGCCAACTCCCCACAGAAATGTTTATAGCTTAAATGGGATGTTCCATTTTCTTCTGTTTGTCACATGAAAAAAAGGAAAAGCTGCAAAAATGTAAATATTTGATTAGCATGGTCATCCCAAACCATGGAGTGACCTAAGGGTATTTGACTTTGCTTAGAGAGGACATCTTGCAGCAAAGAGTTGTTGTGGGCCTGAGGTGTGGGGAGAGACACAGGAGTGTGACATAGCACAGAGGATGTTACGAGCTTATAGGGAATAGTTCTGTACTAAGAGAAATAATATTTTGTACTTCAAGGCTTCTCTTAAGTAAATGTTTCAGCTGCTTTATGTTAATGTTAGTGAAATTTATCCTTTACCGTTACACATTCGTCCATGAATAAAATTACCTTCATATTACCTTCCTATATTATTTGCTAGTGCTGTTTACAAAAAAGAACATGAAGCAATAACAACTTTACTCACTTAGATGGCAATGCTTCTCTCAGTTTGTTTTGAAGATAATACACTTCATCAAGATGAATATCTGCAACTTGCTCTTTTCCAAGGCCTTCCTCATTTGCTGAGAGTAGTTCCCTAATGTTTTGTGCTGTCCACGCATCAGGTACTTTTGAAGACTGTGAATTCCTATTTTCTGTGTGGATCTCGTAACCCATAGGTTGATGTAAACTAGAAAATGGTTTGATTTCTTGCATAGCTGTATCTTGCCCTTGCATAACATGCCCTTCCACAGGCAAGGCTGTGTCACTCAAAAATATGTTGGAAATACCACTCGATACAAGCTGGTCAGAGGTCTGTAAATGAAACACGAACATTTTGTACTTTTCAAGCTCAGACTTCATATTCTTAATTCTTTGTTTCAGTTCTTCTTTATCATCTAGGACTTCACAGTCATCAAGTGCATCTGTACTTGTTACACTCAATTTAAGAGAACGCAGGCACTTGGAACCTGAATTTGCAGTGGCTGAGTCAATGTCCTCATGTTCCATTGAATAAAAGTCTTCATTTATCTCTTTTAATGAATGCTGGATATTCACATTGCTAATGTTATGATGATTTTCCATTTCTGAAAAACAGGAGGCTTGCGTGTGAATATTAATATTTATTTATCTGACATTCTGTTCTTAACAGCACTAGAATGAATTCATTTACTTCTGTAATAACAGAATAAAAATGCAGAATAATTATGAACTGTACTATACTTGTTTTGGACCTTTCACCTCTTTCTGTGATTTGCCCATTAACTCAACTTGAACATCAAACACTTCAAACCCTTTATAAGCTTTCAAACAAGCAAGATTCAAAATAAATCTGCTTTCTTTTCCAAAAAGATTGAAAATTACTTTTGCTATATTCAGTTCTGAATCAGAGACACTGACGAAGCCCCGTCCTTTCTAGCCACAAAAAATGATAACCTTGAATGTAAGGCACCGAGATTTAAAAGTAGACTCTGTGACCTTATATGGCTCTTCCTAAAACTTCTAATTAAATATTCTTTTTCTTCTCACTTCAAAATCTATACAAAACCAATTGGAGCATAAAGTCAATGGAATTTTAAAAAGATTATCAACAAAATAGTAAAATTTGAAAAAGGGTCTTTAATAACTTATTTTTAAAATGCGTTCTAAAAATCTATACAAATGTTCAGTGTTAAAGGTTTTACTTGCATTCATTTGGCATGCACAGCACATCTCTTAGTTGACTTTGCCACTCCTAAGTAATGCAATCAACCCAGATTCAGACCAATAAAAGCTACATATTCCTACATATACTCTATGTTAATAGCTCTATGTATGTAGAGGGCTGTAAGCATCTAAGAAAATGGTATTTTCTGGTTACCAGTAAATTAAATTCTCGCCTTCTATTAGTTCTGCAAAAGATCACAGCTACTTAGAAACTCCCTTTTGGGAGTCATGCATTGATCTTGCAGACGTCTTAATACTTTCAAATCCCCTTGGTTTCTATGAAGAATTTGAATGCCCAGGTTCAAGCTCTAAATCAGTCCAAAATCTGACTCAGAGCAGTATGTCTGAGAGGACAGCTGTATATGAAGTTTCAAGACAAGCACAAGGACAAGACAAATCAAAACAAATATAGCCTAAAAGCAGGAAAAAAAATGAAGCTGCAATACTGGAATATCATCATATTCGAAAATAAAGCTGGGTGATGTTCTCTGCGATACACAGATTGCTGCACACCATTATTTATGTCATTCCAAGGGTGACAGAATCACAGAACAGAAATGTTTCTCAGAAAACACTTATGTATGAATGCAAGAAGACACAGGGAATAAGAGAGTATGACATTAAGTTCATTAGCTTCTCTTCCTCCTTCTCTACCTGAAAGGCATAATCCCTTGATTTTGTAGCTGGTTGCTGCAGTAACACTGATGTCAAGGAAGGTTGTGGACTGAGAAGGAAAAAGACTCAGATACTAGAGGAACTCTTAAACTCTGTAATCCTGGTTTCATGCAAATGTTCCAGACAACAGAAGCAGGAAATAAAAATAGGTATTAGGGAAGAAATGTTTATGATTAGAATATGGGTTACAGATTTTAATGAGACACTGTCCTTTAATTAAAGAAGAACTAATAAGCTCTCTGTGCATATGTGTGTCCATATACACAAAAGGCACAAGCAGGGCACGATCCTGCAAACCAACTAACTGGCCTGAATGACACCACTTTTACAGTAAAAGTAATGATGCAACCAAAATTAGCCAAATCCTCTGTATTTTGTAAACAACAGGTTAACTAGGTTATTCAAGCCTTCCCATAACTGACTAAAGGGTTATGTAGAAACACCTAATATACAGCACTAAGACTATTTACATTTTCATTAAATGATTCCATTAGGTTTCAACCTAGTTGAATGCTTTCAAATAACTCAGATAAGCAAAATTCTGTCATTCAGCTGATTCATTGCAATAGATCTTAACTAGATGCAGAAGCATAAAGTAATAAACATATTTAATACAGAGAAGTGTTCAGAAGTGAGGACATTAGCAGTAGAGATCAGGGTTAGGCACACAACTCATTATTTTTACTGGTAACCATACTCATAAATCCCCATGACCCTTCTGAAAGTATAACCCTTAAAAGACTAACTGGGATTCTTAGAGCAGTTAATCCATACCAGCTAAATAAGCAAGATTTAAAACTGACATATAACAGCAAAGGAGACAATTGCCTGCAGTAAATTACAATTTTACACAACTTAGAAGACACTAGAGTTTTAAATTTTCTTTATATATATTTTTATATATACACACACAATTTAAATGCTCTACCTTGACAGTTTTGCTGATTTTTGTCCACTAGATATTCATTCTTGACCCCTGTATCCAGTTCAACATCTTGCAAGTCTACCTGGTCCCCACTGTTGTCCAGTTTGATCAATGAGGTGACTGAAGAATAGCAGGGGGGACAACAGAAGGCAGTATGTGAATGGAGGAAAAAAAAAAATCAAGTGGAGATAGTTAAAAACAAATTAAAAAAAATCACAACCCACACACAAACCTGATTCTCTGACAATTTAAAACAGGAAAAATCATTTAAGGAGCAACTATTGAGAATGTAATACAAACATTACTGGTGGTATGAAATGGTGTTTTCACGTTTTTAAAAATACTTGAACTATAAGGATGTGAATAGCATCCTACCAACAAATGAAGACAAACATTTGCAAGTCTCCCTTGCAATATAACAGCTAATCATTTTTACTGTATTTTTAAATGTTTCATGTTAAACTTAGAGAAAAGGTTAAACAGTTCATCCAATTATAACTGATTATAAACTTCTGCAAACTTCCATTGCATTAAGTCTCAGAATTACTGTCTGTAGTATAAGTGTTATCTACTGCAGAGTAAAGAAACCAGTATGAAAATGAAATCTCAGGACTTTAGTGCTAACAGATTCGGGTAATTTCAGGATACAATTTCAAAAGTACATTCCCTCTCAGAATTCTCCATGGATTTTGCACCTACCAAAACTAACTGCTACAGTCCAATCAACTTCAGTATGTACCATTGAGTCATGCCGTATCTTTCTCACACCATGATAATGTTATCATTAGCAGCAAAGCCTCTGCAACTTCTGCTTTTGACAGTGGCTCACTTGGTGCTTGATTTAATCTTACTTTTATATTTACACCTTCTCTGTCCCTCATCTGTCTTTTACATCTCTACCAGGTTTTTAATCTTACTGCTACATGTATTTTTTTAACCACTCCAAATCTTTATATGATACCCATTGTTCTCTGCCTTACAAATTTGTCATACATTGCTGATCCAGATACTTTGTCAACAAGTAAATTTAAATTAACCCAGCTGCACTGGAAACAGACACAGATGACTTGACTGATCAGTGGAATATTGGAAAATCTTGTTTATGCAGCATAATCAAATAGGGTATTTTTATACTCTCCTGTCTCCGTTACTGTTTTCATTAGGTTTGGAATCCTATGAAGGAAATTTTTCATTTACCTGAACATTGACGTATGTGTGTGCATGTGTGGGCACCTTCCCAAACTGTCATTTCTTATATACATTATGCTATGCATACAAGGGACTTTCTATTCCATACAAAGCTGTTAAACATTCTAGCAGCAAAGATAAATTTAACTAAAAATAAAAAACGACTGTGTTTTCTATATAGTCATCTATATATAATTTGCCTACCCGATAAATATTAAGAATAAGCAGCATTGTACTTATGTAAAAGTGATCTGTTTTTACTTTCTACAAGAAAAGAATACACTATTTCAAGCAGCATTACAAGTTATTATGTCTGCTTTTTAAATGCAATTGTTTATCTACCTCTCACTAATGTGCTTTCCTCTGCAGGCTCTTCTTCAAGGTTTTCAGTTACCAACTCGCTCAATAGTAACTCTCCATTTGTTTGTGCTTGGAATTGTTTGTTTTCTACTTCACATGCTTTCAGATCTTCATAAGGTAGCCTGGTATGATGCTGTAGTTGTGAATCTGATTTCTGCTCACGAAGTTTCAAAGGCACATTTCCTAGTGGTCTGGATGATCTTAGGAGAATGGGCAGACGGGACTTCTTGGGCAGGAAAGCAGAATCAGTCTGAAAAAGGTATTGAATAAAATGAGAGGTTGGCAGGTGGGAAGGTAGCAGTCACGTAAAGAAAGTATAAGCTAGTATTCCAGGAAAAATAAAGATTCAATCAACTGTCACATAAAATAGTAAGATTGCAATACCCTTGCAATGTGGAAAACATATATTCAGTGAGCCGACCCCACCGGTTCAATTTTCTGAGTGAGTGCTGTTTATGCATCCACAACCACACGCTGAGTGGCTTCCAGTCCATGAAGCAAGGCAGCGAAATCACCATCAACTAAGCAAAGGGTTTTAATCAGTAGCTGTATTAGTTAACCTTGAATTTTTATAGGCACTAGGAAAATAGTTTATTACCTAAACTGACATTTCTAACTACTTCCCACTCTGATGAGTTGTATCACATCAGACAGCCTTGTGTTTCCCTTAAATCCCTTTTTTTAATATAAAAAATTGAGGATCTTTCTAATTTTTCCTGAATTTCTGAACATACTTCCTTTCTTCCTCTCTCTCCATCCAATAGGCACTAAATCAAACCAGCCCTTTGATACCTTTGAGCAAATGAACATAGCTTTCCACCAGCTGCAGAGGAAATTTGCTCTACCACAGACAAATTCTTTATGAACAAAAATAGTTCATTACCAATACACTCTTATGCATTGCTCCTGCAGGATTCCCATCTCCTACTGAAACCGACATTACATCATTGGAGTTGGAAGAAGCTAAATTTCTTATTGGAAATCCTTACGTGTTAACCCCTCACCTCTTGAAGACTCCACACAAAATAAATGTGTCCTTGTTTAAACCACAGAGCATAAAGTAATGCTATCTCCAAAAAGATAAAAACATGCAATATGCTGATGAGAGTTATAAAATGCTGTGTAATAATAATAAAAATCAATAATGGCATGTTCAAATAGATCTAGTTTATTTCGTTCGTTGTTCATTTGCTCCACCAGTTTGAAAGTCCTGTAATTTCTTTTACCACCCAATGTATTCTGAAATACCTTTTCACATTCATTTCTTTGGAATTATAGTCTTTATACAATTTAAAATAATAAAAAGCAAGTTCCATTTTCCTAATGACATACTCAATTCGTTTTGTACATACGTGAATACAATATCATTTGGAAACTGAAAAATAAATCCAGTTGGGATGAACTTCCTGCTAGTTTTACTAAAATGCACTAATAATGTTGAACAATTTCCATCTGTCTTGGGGCTGTTGTATATACGTACAGATTGCTCAGATTACTTATGGTCCAGTTCAGCAGGCTATATGACATTACTTATAAAAGCCATTCAGAAATACCAGATACACTGGATTAGACCAAACAAGAAGACTTTTAAACTGCATGGATATTGCAACTCATAAAAGTAGAGAGGTATCTGGAACATGATGAACCAAAACACTATACTGAAACTTAATGAAAACACAAAATTGAAAAAAAGAGATTTCAGTGACCAGAATTGCAGAAAGAACTCTTGGTATTCCCCGTGGAGGGCAGACAGGCCTCTGCTTGCCTTCAGAGAGATTGTCCTTCGTTCCTGAGAGGTGAGACCAGCAAATCAAAGACATCACTCATGCTTTTAAGCAAGTCATCACAAACAGATCTTCATTGACAGGTCAGCTAGGATCTCAAAACCCACCCCCTACTATCCATCTTTATTCTTCCTCATTTCCACCTGCCCTCATCTCTTCATGTGCTCCTGAAGCCAGCTGCCCTGGATAGCACAGAGCAAACAGATCCACTCCTTTCTGCATCAGAAGGGCCTGGTCTGATTAGCCAAGGCATCCTAAAGACATGGGCACAGCTATCACAGTAGCCTGCCTGCCAAAAACAACTGACCAAAATACCCAATACCCTAAGAATGCTAACAACAGCCTAAGAACATTTCCATTATTATTGTGTCTCTTTCCCTTTCTTTTTTATTAAAGATAGAAAATTTACCACCAATAGGGAAAGCTTAGAAGAAGGTAACTGAATCTCTGCTAGCAAGTGAAGATGCTCTGATAGAGTTTGATTACATGTAAGCTGATTGGTGAAGCAAGACGTTGCTTTTCTGAGTTACTTGGATTTTGATTTTCAGGTGTATCACAACCTATTCCTAAGATTGGCAAGAATTCCCTAGGGTGTTCTCCAGGGACCAACCATGCATGCCAAAATCCTCTCCTTAAAATCCCATACGGAGATGCTTATTCCAGTACAGCCAATATCTCGTGGTTTACAAGCAGCTTCCTTTAATAAAATGGAGAGAATAAGAACAAGCTGGAACACAAATCACTAGCTCTCAGAAATCTCTTGATCACTAAAGTCATGGAAGCCATTCCTGCAGTAGGTGCTACAACATTCTCTGTTAGAAGTGCATGAAGTCAAAAAGCAAGATTCTCCTTTGTATCCCCTGCTAGATCTAAGATCTTCAAAGAGTTTTCAACTTAGCTTCTAACTGCTACTGAAACAATACACATGAACTCTTTAGTAGACACTATTGTTCCACCTCTTTGTTTAGGATCAGAGGCTGCCTGCCTACAAAAGGCTTGAAAACTGAACTGGCATAAGCAAATTAAGTCTGTATTCACAAAGCAGACTCTGTGTACCTACTTTCCAAACCAAATATGAAGAACTGCCCCCACAGTTTTAGAGTGCTACTGGTCATACTTCTGTAAGAGCAAGACACAAAGCTAGATGCTAATAAAAGCACAGAATTAAGATTTGAGATTGTTGAAATCTACCAGTAAGTCTTCACCAGCATGCTCTGAGACATTATGGACATCTTCAATTTTCTAGACCTCATTTGTCTCTTAGTTGTGCACTTTATGAGCATCGGAGCAGAGATATAAGGCTGTACAGAATCAGGCCACTATGCTATAAACTTTCTCCGTTTCCAAATAGCTAATAATATTCACTAGTATCTAGTCCCAGTGAGGAATGAAACTCAATTAATTAATGGTCTAAGGCACACTGAAGTGCATGATGAAAAGATTCAAATATTAAGAACAATTATCTTAAATACATTTGGCATATATCTCCTCTCCTAATTTTAAAAATTACACAAAAGCAAGATTTAATATTAGAAATGAAACATACTTTTCTCTTTTGTACATCTATCCCCTCAGTAGTAAAAAGAGAATCTTAAATAAACTTACTTCATTTGTTCTCCTTGAAAAAAAAATTCTTTCATGCTGCTCGCCCTTCTTAAACACATTTTCCTGCTGATGTTCTCTTTCTGCATTTAATCTTGAATATTTTGTTTTTTCTTCTGAGGCTCCTTTTTTGCCTTCATGTTTCAATCTCATGACATTACCCTCTAAAGTCATTGTTTGTGTAGCTGCATCTTTCAATTCCACTTTCAACAACTCAATATCCTTATTAATCTGTGGCGTTGCATCTGGATAAAGCTTCTCTTTCCCATCAAAAGTTGATTTCAATTCTACTTGCTGCTTTAAGAATTTATTGACCTGCTTGAAATGTTTGAGTTCAGCTCTTAGTTGAATAATCATTTGCCTAAGATCTTTTTCATCCTTTTTCTCTATATCTTCACTTGAACATTCTTGCTCAGTTGTGTTCAGATGATCTAACAGTTCATTTACAATTTTCATTTGTTCTTGTCTGCTATACTCAGGAAGGAGGAAAGAAAAGGCATGAATTTTTATTTTTATGTAAGCAAACAAGAACACCTTCTAAGAAACACTTTTGCAGTGTCTTGACATACTTGAGATTCCCAGGAGACTCTTTTATTCACTAATGAATTACTCACTAATGAACAGAGGTTTTGAAACATTTTCACAGCATGAGTTATAACACATTATCTCATCAATGTTTTTCTCGAATTCATAACCATATATGCTCTATCACTCCTTTCCTCATCCACAAACAGTAAACCTCTGGTAGCTAAATCAATTGCTTACATAACAGTAATGTAGGAAACAGGAATGGGTTTTCAAATGAGTTTACTCTCTGATTGAAATACCTTAAAAACAAAATTCCCACCAAAACACGGGAGACTCTAGATGTTGAGTGTTGCTGAAATGTGTCCCTTCATGTATTTCTCGTGTAACATAGAAGTTGGAAACTGAGAAAGCAGCCAAAAGCCTGCAGAAACAACTCACTACAGACCAACAAACTGCCTCACAGATAACCAGGGGTCCATCAACAGCTGTTTAGAAAGCAATGTTTTAAGTGAAACTGAAGCCAAATAAGAGGCACTTAAGGCATAAGCAAGTCCTCAAATTCTACAGATGATTTCATGTGTCCAATAAAGAGCAGTTTGTGCCACTAAACATATAAACCAGCATTAAAACAACTGTATTTATACAGTTAGCATTTGAAGTTGTAGAAACTAACTAGGCTTTTTATGTCTTTGTCTGGCATTTAATGTCATTAGTGAGAATTGTTACCCAAAGCACAGGCTCATCACCAGTCAGTCAGGACATTTATACTTGGATATAGAAAAGATTACTCACTGAAATACTAAAGATGATGGTGCTGGAATCACTCATTAGCAGACTTTTAAGTAATGTTAACTAATAAAACAATGTTATCTGTTCATCTTCTAAGAGCAATATCCCCTCATTTGTCACTAACTAGTGCTTTGGCAACTAAGTCCATTTATGCCTCTTGGAGAGTTTTAGATAGTAATGTGAAAACACAGAATTGCTTGAGTAAAGTGAACTGCAGTGCATCCTGAACCCACAACAGGATTTGACTTGTGTAACTCCACAGGACATGCTGCTACCAGCACTGCTGAGCACTCTGTATGGGGAAGGTCATTCCCATTGCTCTTCTGAAAGCACTATGCTGTGGATCACTGAAGGAATGACACTGACTGGCACTGGAAAAAAAAGTCCCCTCATACTGTACATAGGCTTAGAACATGGAAAGAACAAAAAGAAAAATGAGAGTGATCTCCAGCAAAGTTGTAATTCAGTTTTCAACCAGGAGATTAAGTGGCTTAAGCGCATAAAACTGGGGGGGGAAAAGTAACGATGGTGCGTTTTTTCTCTACAACTTCTTTCTTGGCATTGTCCAGGTCCTACAGAAATGAGCATTTTGCCTGGGAATGGATTACATCATAGTGTAGCGCCTGTGCGCACACATACAAAACATCTGTTAAACTAGATGCAAAACTGACCTAAGTACTTATAATATGGTTCATCTCAGCAGCCCTACAAGTGATTTACTCTGGAATAACCAATTAGTCAACTGCAGCACATGGGCACAGACTCCTTTTCCTCCATCCTCAGTTTCTCACATGTATCACTTCTACAGCAATACAGATTCATCCCTTCCACCACACCACCATTCTCTGGCCTGTGCTTTCAGATATTAAAATATTAAAAAAAAAGAAAAAAATTCAGTACTACATATTATCATCTGTGCCCTTTAGCACTGCTAGCCCCCATCCTGAAAACAACTCCTCTGTACAGTAAAGCTCCATATATCAATAACTTCAGAGAGTTTTTTTCTTGTAATGGTTTTTTCATAAGGATTTCGACTGATAGTATGTTTCCTAATTACTTAATTGCATGATAGACTAAAATGGCTCTGAAGGCGCCTTGCCAATCTCTCAGGTAAATTAGACAGTGCCATTATCTAAATTCACTTTAGCAAAATTACTTTATTCTCTTCTCAAATAGAAATACTGTCAAAAGCAGTGCATCTCTCACATACTTACGTAGATTCAAGTACAGATGCTCTATTTTCTCTTAAAAGAGATGTGAGCAAGTTCATCTCTTCTGTTTCATGTTCACTCATCCCTATTCTGCCAAAGTGTTTGCCAGTTGTATCATGTTCAAACTGAGGCTTATTTGGATTCCTATAATGTCTATCTTTGCAGAAACTCTCTGAATAGCCTGATGGAGTTATCTGTTAAAAAATTGCAAACATTTTCTTATTAGACAGGTATGCAATGTTCTATTAAATTTATGGCTGTAATCTTTTTGTAATCAGGTTTTGTAATTTCTGATGACCTTTATCTACATTAAGAAGCATCCACAGACATTTCACTTACTATTTATTAATAGAAAAACTAATGAACATCTATTTCATATGATTAATTCATAGTGATCAGTTGTTTAGTACTAAGTAGATTTCCCTGAGGGTATTTATCTTTGAATACGTACAAAACTTCTGGAATGTTGCCTGCAGATTTTAGCTAACTTTTTTTTAGTTTACCTTTGAAACATCTATATTAAAAGTACCAAATTCTGTCCTGGGATCTCCAGCTGCAAACCCTGATGGCAAGGACAGAATGCAGCTTATAGTATTTACAAACTGCCAACTTCATTTATGTTACGCTGGAGACAACTTCTACATGGGGTTTCTCCAGTAATTCTACCCCCATTTAAATCAACGGGAATCTTTTTATCAACTACATGAGAGTTCAGATTGGATCCATTTGGATACAGTTCCATCAGTATACATCAGCAGCGAGAGATTAAGATGTTTATGAGGTTAAGAGAATCTTTACAATACATCATTTACCTGTTTATCCACCTCGGAAGGACAATCCATGGATAGCTGAAGGCATACCTAGTAAACAGAGAAACACAGAAATTACAACTTTCAAAGAACAGAACATCATTATTCGCCAACATAACCAGTCAAAATGTGCCAACTTGTGTCAGATTTTAACATGTTAACAATTTCAAACAACTAGAAACATTCAACTTTAATTGCAATCTGTGATCTTCTGAGGTTCATTCCACTGTGATTTTCTTATCCTGTGATGCTTTCTCCTACATTTATTTTGAATGACCAGAGGAAAGCTGATTCCAGAAATTTATGTAAGTATGAAAATGTCTTCAGCAAGTTACCACGACATCAAGTATTTCAACCCTGAAGAAGGATGTCCAATATTTTCTCATCAACAGAAGAATCTCACACAATTTGTACTAGAGGCCTGACTGTAAGGGAGGCTGAAGATTAGTGAGAAAGAAACTGAGTGTGTGTATAAAGAAATGGGACTTGCTATCATCCCCGTTAAGGAAGATTATGAGTACTCAAACAAGAAACAATAAGGGCCAGATTTTAAATTATCATGACTGGAAGACGCTAGCAGCAGAAAAACATAGGCAGAAGCTTTCAGAAACTCTTTAGTACAACAATCAGTTGAAAGCAAAATCAGATACAGAGAAAAGTATGTTTTTTTTTGCAAAAGACATTGTGTTCTAAGAATGCAAGAATTTTAAAGGTTATGCAGAGAAAAGAGTAGTGTAACATTATGTACCCAGAGCAGAGTCCTACCTGACTGACCCTCTCATAAAACTGACTGTTCTGCATCTTCCTGTCATTGTCACCATCTTCAGTCTGCATCACAGGCTCTTCTGTTGTTTCAAGAAACTACACAAAGTATGGAATGACGTGAAAATGTAGCACAAAAAAATACTGTGATATGAAACATGCATAAATAAGTCAGTGACATGTCTTAAAAGAAAACAAAAAAAGCCTGTAATACAAAGTAACAAACACTGAGTTAGATTTCTTCCACAAGATCAAAGAAAATTAATACATAAAAAAAAAAAACAGGAAAGATTCATATTACAATGAAACCTTATCTTTCACATTACTTCATTTTTATTTAACACTTTCCCCCCTCCCCTCAGTTTTTACAAAACAAATGAACATCATTTAACCTCCTCTGACAAAGGACCCCTATCCTCAGTCGTGTTCTCACTGTGCCTATTTTATTTTCCCACTTCCAGAATTCCTTTTCACTCGCTACACAATTAAGGCTCTTCTCCAGCATCCAAGACATAGACACTTCTAAAAGAAAACACATGTAGCTTCCTAAAAAAAGACTTACTGTAACAAAGGTTACATCTGCTTTGTCTTGCCTAAACTTGTCAATTTGTAGCAAATGGTGCCAAATCATCGTTTTCCCTATTTTTCACAGAACCCAGTCCATATGCCAGCACTAATATTTCCTGAGCAAAGAGGAGGAAGCCCCAACTTTATTTTAGAACAGCAGCAGAACTCGAGTCCATGACTACAGCGCAGCAGATGGCAGGACCATGATGGCTTTTGGTTTGCTTGGTGTTACACCTGAGGAACAATGCTGAGCAAGGAAGAGCCACAGGTTGCTCATCACTCAACAGCAGTACAGACCACTCCTGAGTGAGCTTCATTTACACCCAGCTCATGGAGAAGAGAATATTTTCACCTCTGTTATAATTTACCTCCTAATCCTGTTTGTTTTGGCAAGAGAGTACAGAATCTAACCTTACTGAAGTTGGTTTAATACTAGGCATAAGGAAACTTCTATTTAAAAAGAATTATTATATTCAGTAGTCATATTCTGGCAAAGCCTTTCAGACAACGACTTGAGTACAATAACTTTCAACCAGCGGTGGGATGCACCCCAGAGGACCTGCAGCCACCATGTTCCACCGCTCACCTGTGATGCAACACTTGCAGCTGCGTTCCATAACCAAGCTTTGCTATTCTTGTTTTCACATCTACCACTACGTAGACAGTAATGAGGAAAAACGTGAACAATCTATTCAGGTTCCTCGCTACATTCTGGTACTTTACGGAGCAAAACTTGTGCTTTCTGGGGGAGTTCTTGAATGCACGGTGGTATGATTTGTGCAGTATGTAGTGGTTTTGGCACACGTTGCTACTAAACTTCAACAAAGGTTCCCAAAGTGTGGCAGACCTGAGGCAGAGAGCAGGTCCAACCATGCAAGCAGTTACAACTCATCGAGCTGGGAGGAATGAGCAGCAGAACAAGAGACAGAGGGGGTATGGGTAAAGGCACATGAAAACACAGCACAGGCAAGCCTCTGTATCACTGCAGATGGCATCCAAACAGCTACATTTAGGGAACTCTAAAATAGAATCTCAACCAGATTGGACACTTATATCAACTTGTTTTATAGCAACTTTTCCCAACCTAATAGAAAAAGATAGTTATTTAAGATGTTTGCTGCTGGAACCTCATTAAATATTAGAAACATGCAAGAGTGATTGCGAATATCAATGATGCAACACCTAGCGTGCCTAAACCACAGGTAGGATATAGCACTGGCGCTGTGGATTCAACCTTGCATTAGATAAAAATTTTAGTCTTAAAGCACTAGAGGCAATAATATAGCACTGTTGTGTATAACAGTCATATTTTGGTGTGACTGAGGCTAAAGAAAAATTACCCTAAGACAAGAAAAGCAGAATCTTGAGCATAGTTACAGAAAAAGCAGTAAATTGAGATTATAGGTACAGAGCCTCAGATGACACACTGGCAGGAATGAAACTGGTGTCTAGAGGTCGTGGATGTGATATTTATAGCTTCGATGGATATAAAGTACGCTGCTGAAACTTATGACATGAAAAGAAAAACCTGCTTCCCCAGCATCACATGCTGTAAAGTCTGGGCTCACAGCACGTCAGCCCAATTGCAGACAAACACGATGCTCCAGGAGTGTTATTTTTGCTTCCTAAGAACACTGGGAATTGAATGCATGTGTGGGGTTTGTTGTTCTTTTTTAATTAAGCATGTGCAAAGTGGGCACATAAATGTATATATGAAATAAATGAGAAAAGCCTTTTAAACTTCCAACTCTTAGCACTATAAACAACTCTAAAGGTTTAAGTAAGAATTAAAAAAGGTAGAAAGGGGATGGTAAAATGGTGCAGCATATTAATGTATTTTCCTTTTACTATTAGAAACCTATGTGCAAAACTAATTTCTGAGTCATGTTTTAATTATTTTGGCATTTTCACTTAGAAATTGGCTCTCTTGAACAACACTAATTAAAGACAGTCTGAAAACTAGAGGTAGACACAGATAGGTCTGTGGTACATAGCAAAAACATGCATTAAAAAATATTTTTTCATTGTAACCACGGGACATCATAGCCAATAATATTAGCTATTATAAAAAAATTGCTAAGGTTTAATTTTCCTTGTGCAGATTCAGGTCAAACTCATTTGTGCATTAAATACATTTGTGTATTAAATTTGTTTGCACATGTAACTTATCTACCCAATGCAACCACTTTTTCTGACTCGGCATTTTCTAGTGCATGAGTTTCCCAGGCCAATATAGGGCTTCATAAGTGATGCTTCTCAGAAATGAAACTATTACATCAGACCGACAGATTATCGCACACTAATATAAGACATGGCTGCAGCTTGAGCCTGGTCCTATGGTCCTATGTCTAAAAGGATGAAAAGAAACTTTCTGTTCTCCACGGAATATAATCTAATGTTCAACAAAATATTAAAAGAAAATATGTGGCTTAAGGCCAGAAAAAAAGTCTACTGAGAATAAGCTGCCTGTTTAAAGTATTTCCTTGGAGACCGAAAACCTTGAGAATGTTTTTCCTAAATGAACCACTGATATGCTTGGTTTGCAAAGATCCCTGGAGCCCTGGAGGCTGAAATCACTGAGACTGCTTCTCTCAGAGAAAGCAGATGTTCAGAGGACAGTACAAAACCAACCTTTTTCTATACTCCTCCTCCCTCCTGTCCAAACATGAAGCCAAGAAATAGAGTACCAGAGGCTGTCAGACGTTTGGGGGTGCTCTGCAGAGACCCCACCATGCAGATTCATCTGATTTGTGCTCCAGCTTTGTGAAGGAAGAGAAAGATGGGTTCATTTTAAGAACCTATGAAGGGTACATCTTCCAGTGTCTGTCCAAATTCCTCTTATAGCACATGTTAGCATCATCTCAGCACTGCCTGCCAACAAATTCTAGCCTAAAATACACACAAAAAATAGAACTTGTTCTTTCTGACAATGGTTATTAATACACGAAATATAAGGTTGTCACATCCATAGCCTGAAAGCCAGGTAGCTGTTTACTGACAAGACTGACGAACTGGTACCTTTTAAACTAAAAACATTTAATCACAGCTCCGTTAACTTTTAAGCATTATAGTACCGTCATCATTCCGGCACAGGTTAAAATACCATATTTTACTTTTCTACTTTCTTCACCAGAATTTTGAGGCTTTATTTATATCTTACAAGCTTCACTCTTTGTCATTCTGTGTCTCATTTCACATAGGCAGTTTCTTAAGTAAGTAGCCCTACATGTTCTTTTCATGCTCATACAAATGCATGAGAGCTTGTCATGATAATCTTAGTACAGAACAAAAATTCCTTTGGTATTAACTTCTGCATCAGTAGGGGTGCAGCACCCTCTGCAGGATGGCAGAGCAAATTACTAGAAATATTAAAGGATGTTAAGTGCAAGCACTTTGAAACAGATCACCAACAAGCTTTACAGAGCAAACCTATTTAAGTAACATGCAAATTCATTATTTTAATAAAATACACAGCACCCCTAAAGGCTGATCTGTAATTTAAGACATATTTCAATTAAAGGTAATGTGACTACATCTTAAAGATGAAAAAGCAAGAATATTTTTGTGACTTCTATTGTGCATCTGCAGCACATATGGTAACAGACATGGCCCTTTTTCCTGAGTCCTGCAGAAAAATCATCAGCCATGAGAGTTTACGAATTACATAATCCCTACACACACCTGCATCAAGCTATTCCTATTTTTCTCTTGTTCTTTTAATTCAGATTTAGAAATTCAAGACAGAAAATACTACCATGAGTATTCCTTTTATATTTTTGTCTTCCTATTCAATATGTAGCATACAAGAACAATGTAACTGAACACAAAAACCACAACCGAATATAAAAAAAGTAATACCAGCCACATTTCCAGTAATTCATTATAACAAGCTAGGGGGTTCATTAGAGTCTACCAGAGCCTGCTGAACATCCTTCAATATTCACGTATAATAAGATACATGGAGATCCAGCACCCAAAATCCTTGGAGCTATTTTACCCAGAACTCCTCTTCCCCAGAGCTAAAGTAGTCGTAACTTTTGGCAATAGCATCAAACACCCAGCAACGGGTACTTCCTTGCATCTCTTAGCACTCTGCCACAAAGCTGTCCACTTCTCCATTCTACATGAATGAACAAACATGTTTTTAAGCAGCCCAAAGTGCTAGTCCTACTTTTTTAGCCATCGTGAACCCTTTGCCCATGCAGAGGGGACATGAACTAAGCCGTCACAGAATTAGGCACAGCATGAGGACAACTCTTAAACAGTAGACAAGCAGGCATTCAGTAATAGCTAAAACGTTATATAAGGTATTGGTTTCTTTGTAAAGCAAAATTAACTCTTCCCCTTTCAATAGACAAAACCAACAGACCACAGATGCCATAAATATTTTAATGTGTATGTTGTTTCCTTAAAATCAACTAAACACATCACTGAACACTTGCTGAATTAAGCTGATTCTCTGTTGTGCTAACCTCTTAAAGTCGTTTACATCATTAATTTAAAAAGTTATTATAAGGAATTAGCAATCTAAGCTCCTAGGGTTTTACAGTCATTTTGCACTAATGTAAATGATTCCACAAGGTATATTAGATGTGAGAGTCAGATCCACTATTTTAACACAGAAAACCTACCTTACTCTGGTTTAATATTTTTAGTGCTTCCTTCCCTTGAGTATCTGTTGTACTGAGTCCGAGCTGTTTTTTCTTAAGTTCTTGATTAATTGACTGCAGATCCTTAACCATCAAGAGAAGATCAGTAACCTGAACAGCCCAAGGAAGAACAAGCAAAACTGGTAACATCCGTACTAGTACAAAAACAAATTATGATATACAAATCTCCAGGCAAATCTACACAGCAGAGCTGGAAAGCCTGGGCTTCTGTATCTGCTCATGAGGCAACCTCCCTATGTATGAAAACATGATCACGTATTTGTAAGTTAGTGTTCAAAAAATCTAAGCTTGGGAGACTAGTTCCCAGCCATGTTATTAAGTTAAAATACCATTTTTCATAGTTCAGTAGCAAAAAGAAACCCAAGGGCATCTCACAACAGGCTGATTTGAGAAGAAACACTTTGGTGCAGCAGAAATCACCATTACAGGGCGATAGTAACATTCAGAAACAACCTGTTCTTGTATCTCAGACACCCTTTGTAAAACACTACCACTCTGAATAGTTTCACAAATATATAATCTATACCAGAGAGGACAATCAAGTTCAAGACTCTCAAACAGATATTAGTGTCACGGACTTGCAGTATATCACGAAAGCAATGTTTGCAGAAAAAAGTGAAATCTTTTTATGAGACCAATTAATATATTTGGAAAAGGCAGATCAGCATTCAGGCATACAAACCCTTTTTCATTTCAGGTAAGAAATGGTTTGTAAACTTCTTTTACTGATGGGTGTCACAGAACATGCCAAAGGGAATACTTTCAGTGATAAAAGTGGTATAACCCCAGGATGGGACTGGTTTTTTTTATTGACACCTGCTCAGTGTAAGGCAAACTTCTTTCCGTCAGATTACCCACCTCCAGACTTTGAACACCTGCCTACAGTTCAGCTAGCCATGAGAAAGGTAAAACTTCACTTACGTTCACACCCAAACAATCACATTCAGCACAGGTCCTTATCATAAATTGGTGCACTGATCGGAAATCAGTGCACAGGGAGCATCAAGAGAACCGGTTTTTGTACTCCAATACAGATTTATTGTTTGACAATAGCCTGCACATTTAATTTCTGTGAATTTCAGTTCTCCTTATGTAGAATGGAGATAATATTAACCTACCTCAGGGTTATTTTATAACATACCCTATTTATCAAAAGATTTGTAAAAGCCTGGGATGGAGTGTGCTATACAGAAGAATAAATTACAGATACCACTACCATCTTCATGATTAATAAAGGCAGATGAGGTTCATGTTGTTGAATACTTAATACAAAAACTTTTCTTTGGAGTTGGTATACTTCATGATGACTAAAATATGGTATTGAGCCTGAAACTTGAATGCAGCTAACTAGGATAAAAGCTTTGCAGCAACCCACCTACGTTTCATCTAACTCTGAAGCTCATGTTGTATAACAAGAACAAACAGTTCATAAAAGGTGGATCACAAACCACACAGATAAGAATATCACATCCTTTCAGAACTACCAAGCCATACCTAAATAAAGACAATGCTTCTTTCCATGAGAGATGCACAAACTATAAATGAGGCAGAATTAAGCCATTAAAACCAGTAAATAATAAAACAGATCAATACCTTTTTCTTAAGTTCTTCAAGAGACAGCTGGTCTATCTGTAGGTTTAAATGATCTTGCTCTCCTAAGCAAATACTCATATAGGATGTTTGATCTCCACAGAAGGATAGTGTTTCATCTGTCAAAATAACCAATGACAGAAATTATTTCAGAAAATCTTATTTGTTTGTAGGAAAACAAAACATAAAATGCAAGGAGAGAACTTCCCAAATAACTGCTTACAAGTAAATCTCAGGGAGGCCAGTTAAAATGTTTCATTCCCCAAAATCAGCTTTTTGTTCAACTGAACAAATTCTATCCTTACATTTGTTTGTGCTTCTGACGCTTGGACATGCTGTATTTTCTGTAGTTATCAGCATGAGTCGTGAATGTAATTCTGCATTATAATTTGCATATTTAGCATTGCAATTAGAAATAATTTTTAGGAAGGATAAGTGAGGCAACAATAGTTATTCTAACCATATTTTTATGAAAACAAACTCAAAGCCTCAATGCAAAAAGCCAGGTTAGACAAAGTTATGGAATTTATTTTGCTTTTGGCTCAAAATAATTGAGAATTAATGGAATTGAAAATACTTATTCATTTCCTCTATAGCCATATGAATGGTTTGTTACATTTCAATAAACACCTGTTCATTTTCAACATAGACAATTCTGTATTATCCTATATATATGTATTCTTTCATTAAATAGTGAGAAAGCATATCTAAATTACAACAGAGACATCCAAATTCTACTCCCCACTCTGACACCGATCCCATGGCAGCTGCAAGGACTCAAAGCTTCACAAATAATTACTAATTTTCAGAGCCTTCCTCCCTAACAGCCTCAACTACAGCTCAACTGCTTTTGACAACTGGACCCGGGAGAGCCCACGGGTCCCTTTGACTTCCCCTCGTTGTTCATCTTTACTTTTGAGGTCGGAAACTCTGAAATGGCAGAAGCTTACCTTTTGTCACTTATCAAAGCTGTGAAGGGAATGATGCCAAAACTGAAACTTTAAGTGAAAGGTAAGTGGACAGGCTTTATTGTTTTTCATATATCCCCTACAGAATAAAACAGATGTGTCTGTACATGTGCAGTGAACTATCTTTAACAATGTCCACTTACATCATTCATTGCTCTACTTAAGTATATATTAAAAACACCTTCAAAGAAGTATAACGAACAAAAAAGTTCTACTATTTCTGAATAAACTACAAAATAACAAAACTACCAACTACTTTTTTCTTCTCTGTAAATACTTCTTGTGTTACGAGGAGTCTAGCAATTTCCTGAGACAAAAGTTCTTTATTGAAGCATTGTGAAATAATTAAATTCCATGGACAGAAAGTGATCCCATGGCCAGAGATTTATTCAAAGTCAGAAATTTGATTTCTGCAGAAAAACAGTAAATTCTATGGGTACAAAATTGTAGGCAGCTTGAAACGATCCCTGCAGTAGAATTGCCATAGAATTACTAACATTTGCTGCAGGGAAAGCGAAAAACTGTGCCTCTGTATATGCCCTGATTGCTCAAAGACATTCTGTTACAAATCCCTCAAATAATTTTCAGTACAGAAGGCCGAGAAGACGCCTTTTCACACCTTTATTTACTTTCAAACATTTCTTCTCCATCACAGCAAACTGACTATAATAAAACCAGTTTTCTTTTGTACAAAAAGACCAAGAAAAGGGATGGTCTGCACATGTATACAGACCTTGTTGGTTTTTGACGTTCTTAATCTGATCTTCTAAGATCTTCTGTAGATTCCGATTAGCCAGAATGTCATCTTCTAGTTGTTTTCGTAACATGAAGATGTTGTTTAGCTCCGTTTGCAAGCTATTTAAACTATGGAAAAAGGAGAAAACCAGAAATATATATAAAAAAAAAACTTTAAGATTTCAATTGAATAAATTTTGTTGGGCATTGCAGTTTCTTTTATATGCGCAGGCTTCCACAAAGATACCATTTCACAGTAGCCAACACTAATTTCATCACAGTTACATCATTTTGATGCATAGGAACAAACAAATCCCTGCACAGAAAGACGAGACTAAATCTGTACATCCACTCCCTTTTCTTTCTGCTTTGAACTGTGCTGATTGTTTCAGCTTAAACATGACAGATATATTCTAAGGGCCAATTTCTTTGTACTTTTTTTTTTTTTAAGGAAAACTAAAACGAATAACTTCTGTGTATTCCATTATATGGTGACCATGGAAACTTTGTTCCCTTGCTACAGAACTATGCTGTACAATATAATGCTCCACTAAAAAAAATAAAAATAAAAAAATCATGTTTCATTGAAAATATGACCCAGGCACAATCCAACTACTTTAATTCTTCAGGTAGCCAACAATCTGTAAAACGACCTTTCAAGTTGAAATTGTGTCAATTATCACAATTGAGTATAAATTCCAAAACTTAAAAATGACAATTTGTCAATATGAATTAATTCTTTACGCAGCTTTTTTTTCAACGTAGCCACCGAAGGGCTTACTTTACCATCAGTCACTGCCTCCTAGTTCTCACAGCGTCAGCACATCCAGCTGTCCCCTGCTAGATCTTCCCCATTACCCTTCAACAGCATCGACAACACGGTTATGATCAGTCCATAAAAAGACTTAAGTACACTAAAAACTGAAACTGTAATAGTATGAAATAAACTGGATTTAATAAAAAATAACAAGGTGTTACTGAACTCATTGTATTATTTATTTTGACATTTAATTCACTCCAAAGCTCAGTACTTTAAATTAAGCTGCTGTAGAATTTCCAATCCACTACAGGGAAATGTCTGACAATCCAGGAATCTTTCAAACAAAATTCAAATCTGTCTTACAGGAGACTACACAGAAGCAGACAGTATATCATACTTGCATGAGAAGAAGAGCATATTGAAGAAATGCATTAATTAAAAGGCAGCATATATGAAAAGACTCTCAGTCTGTCTTCTGACAAGTGTGCTGTTGTTGGGCTTTTTTGTACAAGAAACCATTGCTTTAACCAGTTCTCCCTGGCTAAGGAATATCTTTGAAGAGAGAGCTCTCTTAAACACTCAGCAAAAATTAAGAAGAAAAACAAACCTCCACATTACTAAAAGCTAAGTAAGCTTTTTCTCCTTTTCCTGCGTTAAAGGTTTTATGAGAAAAAGCATCAATTCTCTGCTTGGAGAGACAAAAAAATGTCTTGGTGCTGACATCAGGTAGCTTATTTTGAAAAATACCCATTTAAGTTGCGGTCAACTAGTTATAATTTTCTGCATTTCAAGGATATCCCAAGAAAAGCTGGTAGCAGAGCTGTTACTTGGTGTTGTCATTACTACACAGTGTAGCCACAATCCCCTTACCCACAGACTGTGTTTCAATGGCAGGGCACCCTCTGTATGAAATACTCAGACAAACTGGCTTCTTCCTTCATTGGCGATTGTTCAACAGAAACCAGTCACAAAAGACAGCGCTCTTTTCCTCGAGATAAGAAATAATCTCCCTAATCTGACTTCTATCACTATTTCTAATGAAAAAGATTCTATTATCAGCTGCTGAGCTGTGGCCAAGCACAGCATGGCATTACTATTAATGCGCTTAATTCAAATACAAGATCTCATCTACTTTAGCAGTACTCACTTGCTGGCATTCAAACTATAGGGGTCTACACCCTGACTGCAAATACCAACGTGTTCCCACAAAGCTGGCAGGTATGAGCCTTCAGGCAGGAAGAGCTAGGAGCCGTCTCCCAAATTCTCCAAATACCTAATTAAGATATTTGTAATTATAACAGTAAAACCACATTTTACTAAAACCAATAAGATTGTTACCCAAAGGCTAAGAATTTTCTTTATTTCATACATCTCCTTGACTGCCACGCAATAGTAGGACACAAAGTAGGCCTGAAGTTTCTTTCTACAATGTTGGGGTTTAATTTTTAAAGGCTGAAAATTTAATATGCTTTTGAATGCTTTGCATTGAAAATATCCTATGAAAATTTCAATTATTCTGTTTTGTTTAAACTTCTCCAAAAGCTTACTTGATTATATTCTTGATTATGTTTATATCACAATCTTCAAGGTGCCACTTTGAAAATAATCATTATCTGTACTTTAAAAGTAGTAAACTGTGGTAAATCAGTCCCATGCTGAACATTTCCCTGTGCTTTGATTTTTCCCCTCTAGTCCAAGATAGGACAAGTACCTTCTCTAAAAATCTGGCTGTTTTCTTTGGTACATAAATGGACATCTGGCTGAGCTGAGAATCTAATCCAAATAGAAATATTTTCTGAAGCATTTAGGTAACTGAGATAACTCAACCTTAATTACAAAAAATAGCTCTATTTTAAGGAGAAAGGAAAAAAAATATTTCTATTTTTTAACAGCTAGTTTACGCTTCATTAATGATTGGCCTGTACAATATAATGACCACTCACCTTTTTTCACAACATCTAACTTTGGTCCTTTGAGTTTAGATTTTCCACCAAAACAGAAATAGCGCTTACCTATCAGATTCTTTAAAGGTCTTCACTAGTGTAGAATAAATATTTTGTTCCTTTTTCAAAGCAAGTATCAGCTTTTCATATTCAGATTCTTTCTTTTCCTAAATGGAAAAAAGAAAATAGTAAACATGCAACGTAATTTTAAGATTGCCTGTGTACAATTATGTGCAGACATGCAAAGGAGAAAAGCTGGAAGGAGAAATTCAAAAGTCACTAAAGAGGACTGCCCACCTCAATAGCCTCATATGAATCTGGAAACTATTCAGGATACTTAAATCAGCTGTTATTGCAGGAAGCTAATAGCATTTTGCTATTTACCTACCATAAGTGAGTAACATATTGAAACACCGGTGCATCATTTTTCTGACAGCCTAAAATCCTTTCTCCCCCCAGCATCCTCACTTCCTAAATTTACAGCTCAGCAAGCCAGGAACATGCTGGCTGCTGGCTACCATTGGGGAAGGGAAAGGCAAGTGGAGAAGCCCAAGCTGCAAGCACACATTTTAAAGCATCAGCCTAACAACCTCTCCATATTTTGGATAATTTATTTATTTATTGGGTGGGGATCTGCTAATTCTGTTCCATTTCTGAACTAAAAGGATTGCACTGAGCTGCCCAAGGATGGACATGTCAGATACGTGCTCACTGAGTCTGCTTTCTGAGCACTCACCTGGGTCACTACAAGCTGCTTTCTCTGCTTGTGCAAAGAAAATTGTTTACCTGCAGCCTTACTCACAGAAGGTATATCACTATTAGAACAAATCCAGGCTCTTCTGCTCCTTGCTCAGGAAATACCCGCTATAAGTTCCCAAGATTTTTTCAATCCAAAACAACCACTCAGCCACTTTTTCAGCAGGAGGCAAAAAATGCAGCTATTTAAAGGAGCTTGCACTTATTGCATAAAAACATCTAAGATATCAGCTGGCTCAGAAGAGAAAATATCTGGGATATTTATATCTAATTTAGATGTATTCATGTCAGGCACAGTATCTTCTGTCTCTAAGAAGAATGGGCCTCGTTGCTTCTCTGTTTTCCTATTGGACTGAAAACTGAAAGAATGAACAAAGAAGCACCCCAGCTAGTGGGGATGTGTATGGCTCTAGTATGACACAATAACTCCAGAGAACAAGAATGAGAGGTAATTCTGTCTTCTCCATATTACAACCTCAAGACTGGAAACTGAACTCTCAAGAGATACTAAATCATTAGTGAACAGATCATTAACAGGGAAGAAATCTACACCCAGGAGTTTTAAGCAGCTGTTATTACTCCAATTGCAGTTGCTAAGCCAGGAATTGCAACAAAAAATCAGCTATAGTAGAATCTCGTTAATTCACACTAACGATGCAAACACTGTTAATTTGAAAAATTCAGTATTCTGCAAAGTAAACAGCACAAAAGCAAGGACAACTGTTGTTTACTTTTAATTATTTACGCTCGTACTTCAGTGTGCTAGCAAACATGTTAAATAATATTTTGCAAATGTAATCAAGTTTTGATCAAATTACTTCCGTTGAGATAATCTGCATACCAGATCTTACTGCCGACAGAGCAGCTCCTACCACTTAACCCTGCATATTCCTTGAAGAAGAGACCTCGCCTCTGCATGTGCTCATCATGTTCTGCTGCCATTATCCCGAGTGGTAGCTGTACTCTAACAAATGCTTCCAGGTTCTGGTGCAGTTTATACATTAAATACTATTTTATATGTGAATAATATCAAGTCGGTTATCAAGATGAGCAGAGACAAAGCACAAAGCAATGATTTCTGTTGACTGCAACACAAGGGCAAACTGTCTGAGATAGGCGATCCAGAATCCATTAATAAAAAAATCTCTTAAGAAAAAAATATATCAAAAAATATATCAAAAAGCAAATCTTACAGCCTGAGCTAAAGACTCATCACCATGTTGGAATCTCAGCCGTCTAAGAACAGTCACTAGACATAAAATACACAGATTGCAATTTAATTTGGAAAAAGTTTGATCACTGACAACAACACTGATCAATGACACAGAAAGCAACAGAAAGAAATAACTCTTTTGACTTAATTTAGTTGGTTAACAGTCTGTTAAAAGTTCTGGTGAACCCTTCCATATGTCTGATATAAGCCTTGCAATTATTACTGAAGACACTACAGAACTGTATCCTAATTAAAAGCTCCTTCTGAAGCACTGGCAAAGTAATGTCACTCTGAAGAGTTTACGGTACACAAATTAGATAACGGTTGTCACCAATTGTTCAGGGGCTACGAGTGCTGTATTAGCAAAGTGGTGTTACACAGCACCGTGCTCCTTCTCTTACATTTCCTTCAGAATTCACATGTTAATTTAGTTCTACATTTACACCAAACTCCGCGTAACCTCACGAAATCCTCCCAACTCTATTTTTCTCTGTTATGGGAGACGTGAGATGTTTCCCAATTCCAAATGTCAGAGGCTATAGGTAAATTCTTACAAACCCTAAATTCAACTAGCAAGGTAGAGGTGAGCAAAACCATGAAGCATTGTTCGTGATTTTTCAAAATTTTTCATGAATAATAAGGATGAAAAGATACAGCATGAAGGTTTTTTGGTACGTTATTACTGTCACTTCTAAATAAAGCGTAGGAGTGAATTATTCCAATCAACTCCCCAAAGGTACACAAAACATAAGGCAGCTCTGTAACTTACATAGACCATAATGCTGTGGGAGTTAATGAAACATTAAACCTCTTGACACATGGTGTGAGGGAAAATGTGTTAGAAGAGATAGCTGCAAGACATCCAGGACCATATTGCAGTGAAAGATTTATATTCCCGTGAAAGCAGGCAATCTAATACATTAAAGTCTATATTTAAATCTGAAATACTATTGCTAAGCAGCAGTGGTAGAAAACATAACTTATTTTCATTAAAAGGTTTCTCAAATTGTAAGCAATGAAAGTAGAAGGTTTATGTCTCCACAATAAGTAACTTCCTGGCAAAGTCACAAAAATATCTGGTTGCCTCACTGACCCCTCCTTTCCTTGCAACAGGCATTGGGATCATTTCAAAACCTCTGAAGGTTAGGGGATGGATGGCTGCGAGAAGGTCGTAACCTACACCCCGCCGCTGATTCATCCCTCCATCCATTAGTGTCACACTTTGGTAATTTCTTCTAACCTTGCAGTGAACTGTGTGGATGGTCCACCATAAATGAAACGATCGCTAATAAGATCAAAATTGCTACAGGCCAGTGAGTCAGATATCTAAAGAGGGAAATGGCTGCAGCTAAAGACTGTTGGTGACTTTTGGACGTTGTCATCTCAACACGGAAAATGTCAAAAAGCTGATGGCTCTGAGGAACGTACGGCCCTTCTCGCCGCTCTGTAAGGCAAACCTGCTGGACTATAAACAGATCTTCAAATGTCACTTCATCAGGGTAATTCTTGTAAGATGAAATTTCTGCTGGTAAGGAAATGGTGAGATACACCAACCCCATCCATTCCCCTCACCAGGCCACTTTCAGCGTAACGGGTAAGAAGCGACATGGTTGAGGGGTTTGAAGACATGGATACTGACAAAAATGTTCTCTGTTTTCATAAGCTAATCTCATCAGATCAGAAGCTGAACTACCTCCCTGTTCACAACATCAATTTAAAGAGACTGCAAGCAACAACTACAGTGCACGGATGGCCAATTAATAGTCAGGACACTTGTATATATAAAAAAAAAATCAACTACCTCACTTTCCGAAATCACAGTGATTCGGCAACAATATGCACATTGCATCGGTTCCAGCAGCTAAGACACGGCTGCAGTATCCCAACAATTGCACCAATTCCAGCTGTCAGGACACCCAACATCTGCAATGCTCTGGCTACATCGATGACTTTCATGCTTTGGCTAAATTTCTCCAACTGCAGCAAACAAGACATCGCAACTCTATGCACACAGTATTTTTCAATTCCCTGACTGCACAGTATTAACTCCCCAAATACTGGAGTAATTAAAACTAGAGCCAAGCAACATGCTGATCGTGCAGGAATTACCAAGTGCGGTGTGTTTGCACAAACATCAGATTTGCCTTGCAATGCAGCAGCCAACCTCATTTCCTACTCCACCCTCAAGTGGTATATAAGCTCCCCTTCTCAGAAACAGACGTTAAGATATTACAGCAAATCCAAGGACTTTTTGTGCACTTAGAGAAGTCAATTTAGAATTAAAACTCACATCACTGTGGCCCCTTACTGCTGTATGCAAGGCTGTATGTGCAACATAACAGAAGCATAGCTAAAGGACTGAGCAAGAGGCACCTTTCTCAATTTATCTGCTTTTCTCAGTATTAAAATGAACTGCGAAGGTCTAAACCACTGCTAGAAATATATTTGCCTAACAAATGTTCCAACAAGAAGAGCTTTGTAAGTAAAGGAGTGTTGGTGGTGAAAGAAGAGCATTAAGCACAAAACCAGATAAAGTCTTCAAAATTATATCGAGTCCACTGCGCTTCTAAATTCCTTGGCTGGAAAAAAAATATTTAATTCCAAGGCTTCACAGATACCAGAGTCAGCAGTTGCATGACTAACCTAATCATCAGTGCTTTTGCACACTCCCTTTCTTTCTCTCTAGCCCATGACAGTGGCTCAAGAATCCAAACTTTAATTAGAAACTGTCATTTATCTTCCCTGGCCTGGTCGAGGCACCCAGCAGAGCTTTGGATGTTGGTTGCTTTAAAATTTATCATTACATTAAAATAGAGTTAAAAGGTATGATGAAAGAGAGAAAGTTCTGCATCTCTCAATTCAGTTTCTTCAACTTTAGAGATCAGTGAGGCCAGAAGAGCTTGGTTTCTGTTCTCTCTGGTGGGGAGGATCCAGCTGTGCGTTTGTTGAGAGTTGGTGCAGTGCTGCAAAGTCATCAAAGAGTCCAAGGCAGCCAATAAGAGCATAGCTCTGGATAATCTGTGTCCAAAAACTTATGATTAATATGCTGAAATGGGTTCACAGAGGTGATATCTTACATAGAGGTTGAGCTGAGAGGACAATGGATTGTGATTAGGTATTGTTCACAATCACTAAGTGAACCAGCAACAGAGAATAGATTGTGATTAGAAGGTGGGTACTGGGTCATTACCATGCATGGCTTCACTTGCCACTGTTCTCTCTCCTGGTTATGCACCTGTTTCAGAAGTGCGGTGTACAGAGGAAAGTTAGTGTTGGATTTTCATTAATTCTGTATGATTTTCCATCAGCCTTGGGTCCCTTCATGACAGAAGTTATGTGCATGCACTGCGGTTTGTTTTACAGAGGTAAAATTTCTACCTAGCCTTTCCCAGACTTCATTTTCTCAGTCTGTATATCCATCTGTACCTCAACGTGCTCTGCACTGGTACCCTGGCAAGCAGTGATGAGGCTCCTTTGCTCTTAGTTTGCCAAGTAACACCTGTGTCTCAAACTGTGCTTACACCTACCTTGTTTAATAATAGTGTTCATAACATATTAAACATCTCATCACCAGTGTGTTCAGATTGTGACAGTAGATACAATACTCGTGTTTCCTTTGTCATTGGCTTTCTTTATTTGAAATATCCTTGAGAAAATCTCTTTAATGACTGATACATAATTAAAGAAACTAAATAGCTTTCTCCTCCACTAGGAGGTACTAGTCTAATTCTTGTTATTTTGCCTGATGCTTTTAGAAATCTTAACAGACCGTACTGCAAACAACAGAAAAAAAAAGACAAAAAATGTAGCATATCTCTAAAAGCAGCTTATTTGTCCAGTAATCTGTACACAGTAATAATAAATGCACTGATGGATCAGCAAGTGATCAAACCTTCCCACCGGCTCCTGATCTCTTTTTTTTTTTTCTTTTTTTTGGCTAGTACAAAAGTAGAAGAGAAAAAAAAATAACTCTACATTTTGAGTCTTCGAATTCTGACCTCAGATTTCAGGCATCTAAAATTCTTCTCAATTTATGGCACCAAATAAAATAATGGGCACATATTATTCATCTTTTTAATATAAATATACATATATATATTTCTACACTATTTCCTTTCTCCTCTTGCTTTAAGCTATTTTTTTTCTTGTTCTAAACATATCTTTGCTCCTACCCGTATCTCTTGTGGTCACTAGCTCAGTTCAGCCTTTCCCCTTATCTATTAGAAGCTCACAAACCTTCCCCTACAATGCTTTTCAGGTGCAGATACCCTCTCATTCAGGGAAGTACATCTGCCCTAATAGCCACAAAACTCTACATCTTTATGGTAGGCAGGCAAAGTATTTGATGCACTTTCAGGAAGTAAAGTTTTTAGTGATGCCATATAAATTCATCAGCGTACAATACTACATACACTTTTGATGCCAGATCAACACCACCACAATCATATGCTTTTAAAACATTTCAAGTGACCTAAAAATGTAACTCTATTATTAATAAAGTCATTGTTATAGTTTTAATATTACAGAACATTTTAAGATGGTACTGATCTTAAGGAAAACTGCCCCTTGCTACATGGATGATTTACAAAGCATATTGAAGTCAAAGTTTGAAGTCAAAGGGAAAATTCTTATTAATTTAACGTCAAAGTATTTATCTGAAAATGATCACAGTTCTGTGAAACTCACCTCTACCTCTCTGACTATCCTGATGATTGACTGTGACTGTACAGCACATTTTTCCTTTACTAAACCCTCATTTTTCAGTTCAAGTTCTTCATTGGCTCTTAGAAGGCTCTTGTTCTTATTCAGCAGCTCCTGCAATTCTCCATCCTTTTCTTTAATTGTTTCATCAAAGTTCTAACAAAAGAAAACAATAATATGGTTTTGCAAAATTTACCCTGCTGTTATACTGCAAAATAGTACACAAACAAAATTCGGGAAACATACAAACGTTCTATACAAATCTTACAAAAGAGGAGCTCAGCATACCAAAACAGAAAAACAAACAAACAAACAAAAGCTTTGGGCAGCTATCCAATCATTTAAATAATAAAAAAGAAAAAAAAAATAAAATAAAAATCTGATTACATCTGAAAACTTAGCAGTGTTTATGCATTAAGTCAAGGAATATATTTTGGTCTCCATGTACAGAATAACGTCAACTATTTGTCTTTGCTTTGCTGGTTGAATACCACCAGTACTTTTCAGGATTATACCTCCAGCTGCAAAATGTTTGAAGCAGAGGTTCTTTAAAGATTCAGACAGCTCCCTTCTCACATGCCTTGTTTTGAAAGTGCTCATTTTCATTTAAAAAAAAAAAAAAAAAAAAAAGGAGAAAATATTTCACTGTCTATGTCTATTCCTCAACTTCTAGTTTCTGCACAACAAACTGTAAATCATAGGCACTTCAGAGCTTTTAAAGTACCCTAACACATCAGTGAAAAATCTACATAAGTATTAGTAAAGCTTTTTTCTCCCCTTTGTACAAGTGCTTAATAAAAGCTTAACAAAAAATCTTTTTAATATCACAGATCTCTAAAATTAGGTCTGTTCTGCAAATACAGTATTATAAGTGAAGGATTATCATCAAAATCAGCAGTAATTCCAAATACAAATGGGATTTTGTAATCATTCCTCATGCAAAATCAAATTATAATTTTTCATTTTTTTAATTTCAACTCAAGTCTACCTACCTGAAGCAATAGATCCTTTTGATTGACACTGTCTGTTAGCCGCTTGATAACTAGTTCTTGGCTCTGCAACTTCTGATTGCTTTCACTCAAAAGAATATTGTAACGTTCAACTGCTTTTTCTTTCTCAGTCATTTCACCGTGTAATTTCTCTAGTTGATTTCTAAGGTCCTACAAAAAATGAAACTGAATAATTAGCAAATCAACTTTAAAAATGTTTAAGATTGACAAGCCACATTAATAGCTTAACTTTCCATTACTTTAGATTACGCATATCACCAAATAGTCTGGAGAATGTATTTAAGCCGGTATCTTTCTCTTAGTATCAGTGATTATAATAAAAGAAAACTTGTAGATAAGGTGTCAGTATTGCTTTCTAAAAATCTAAACTGTTATTGTTCACGTGCTTTTCATAAAGAATGACTGGACTCCAACGCTGAGAAATATCATGCTGCCACTGTCAAAACAAACACTAACTTCTGAGTCAGTTTCATCCATTACTAGAAATAGGAAAAAAATGGTTTGTCATTTGCTCTTCTTCCTTTCCTGCAGCTTCAAGATTAGGTAACTAAGACAAGGAAACAACACAACTATCAGTAAATACCCACTTATTGTCCATTTTACTTTGAAAAGACAGAAACCTCTTTCAATAACCTGATTCAGTAGCAAATCCAAAGGACCCTGGTATCTGTTGGGATCAACACGGCCTACTGTGATGTAAAAAGCAGTATCTAATTCGCAAGTCACACACTTGACGGTGACCATAATTATGGTTTTCTCATCTATGTTCCTACTGACACTGTCCTATTTCAATCAAAAAATTGCCATCTGAAAATCTACCCACCAGGTAAAACCTTTGGTTCCCTTCAATAACATCAAATAGTTCTTATTCTTTACATTTTACTACTAACTGGGAAAACCACTGAATCAATGAAAATATGGATGAAATTATTAGCGCGTTATTAATAGCCAGTTTCCAGTTATAGAGTGGAAAAGTGCAGGCACACAGAGCACTGGAAAAGCTAAATAAGGCTCCAATAATGTTCTACCATTTCAGCTTTTCTCCCACTACCACCCTTTGTGTCAATGCAACTTTTTTGCTGATCTGTTAGAAGTTTCAAACTGAAAAATACATAGCTTGTATATACACAAAGCTTCATTTTCTAAGTTTTTATTTTGCAAGATGACCTAGGACATTTACTGCAAAGACTGTGGAAAAGGGGAAGTAGAAGCCTTTTACAAAGGCACTGTTGCTTAAAATTAAACAACTAAAACTTACAGAAGCCTTTGTATTATCTAAACTCCTCAGACCCAACGAATTGGGTAGCACAGCCTACATCTTCAAATAAATGTGCTCCTTTTATTTCACAAAAGGGCCCATTTGTGAGGTACCATAAGCCCTTTAAATAGTTTGCACATATGGTAGTCACCTATAAACTTTCCACTTGCCTCCGCTGGGATTTAAAATTCAATAGTTGTTTCTTATTCTAAGTACAGGGAAATAGTACTAGTGACACTTTAATTGCATTCTCTTTACAAACTGTTTTATGTCCTTTTCTTGACTTAATTACCTTGCTTCATGCAGGTTCACATCAAATCTTTAACATCGCTTTACTACTGCAGTGTTTTATTTCTGTTTATTTTGCACATTAAACACAAATTGTCATTTGCGATGCCTTTTGGTTTACTTGCTTAATCTTAGCTTCATTACCAGGAATCAGCTAAGACATCGCTAATAGCTCCCCCCAAAAACTCATCAAATGTTATTGTATGCTTATACCCTCGGTTCTGCAAATCAATAAAGGTATTTTTTTTCATGACCAAAAGGACTGCTTGTTTGCCAAAGAAAAATGAAGAACTGCAAAACCAAGTCCAAATTTTGTGTATATGTTCAAAGTCTCAAATATGCTTCTATTTCTATTAACTACTAACTAAAACCATAGACTGCAGCACAGAGCAGTTATTTTGGAAGTTGTGTAACATCTCATAACCACTGAGCCTTTTGGCTTCAAGCTATGCAACTCTTCAAGTGGGTCACATCGCATACAACACTTGAAGTGAAAGTAAAGGACTAACTGCAGCATTATGAGTTTCATGATGCACTGCAAAGGTCACTCTTTTTTATTTTTGCATCATTTTTTGTGCTGTTGTACCACTGTGCTGTTGTGTAACCCAACTTCGAAGAAACACTCATGATCTGTACTGTAACTTCAATGACCAATACTCCATGATTTCTCTTTATGAAAACCCTAAACAGATTTAAGAGAAGACGCAGGCATGCCCAGATAGTAAGCATACTGTTGCAATAACAGTACTACACCGTTGATGACCTAGTCTCAGACTTTTCAGTGTGCAACACTTGTCAGGTACAGAGACCAAGCTTCTGCCTTTAAAACAGCACATACATTATGGCAAGAATTAGGGAAAGAGCTGGACTGCCAACACGTGTTATTGCAGAAAACAGAAAAAAGAAAAGCCTGCAAGAGACTTGTAGTTTGAGTTCATCTCCACTAATTCTGCCCACAAAGTTCCCTTAAATCCTTCCCAAACAAGTCAGAGTTGAGACTGAGAGTTAGTTTCTTTGCATAACGCAGAATTCTGTAATGCACAAAACTATCCATCACCATAGCAGGTTGCTTGAACTCATTGACCACTCAAATTGTCTGGGAGAAAATCTATTGGTTTCTATACATTGAGCTGCAAGGATAATAGAGTACCTATGGTTCTCAGAGCATAAACCTCGCTATTCCTTCTGCCAACCTTTTTCCCCAAGAGACTTTTCTATGATTAATGAGAGTTGAGCTAAGAAAAATGAACGCGAAGCAGTGTAATGTCAAAGACTGGAGCAGATGCCTCCCCCTCCTTGTCAGATGGGAAACAGGTTGGTGAATAATTAAGTCATGAGGCTCCAAAACCTCCCTCTCAGGCTGAACGGCAAGTAGGAATACTAGGTAATAAAGTCTACCTAATGAGTTACTCTGCATTTCCCCTAATCAAGTGATCAACTATGAAAAACAAGTAAACATGCTCTAATTGTCTGCATTTAGATCTGGAGAAAGAACAGTTTCATGTTTAAAATGATCTGAGCTTGAACAAACTCTTTGACGAGGAAATACTGAGCTGCTACAGACACAGCAATGTGGCCAAGGGATGCAGCATTAAGGGTGTGTTGATGGTTATTGCTCATCAGTTGTGAGAACATATGCCCAAAGGTTATTTCAGAGAGCTTAAAATGACACTGAACTACTGCCTAACAGCAGCTTCTGGAAAGCACTGACCTGAAAGTTTTTGCTTTTGGAGTTGACTCAGTAAAAAGGCAGGGCATTTACCCCCCCTTAGGCATGGAGAGCACTCAAGAACATGTGTTGCTGCAAAAGCCTCCTGCTACTGAGCAGTAGTTTGGTCTGATGTGGATGATCAGGTCACATTTAGCAATTTTAATTAACTTAGTTTAACCTTCTTCCATCCAAGGACAGTAATGACTAATCACCTCCAGACAAACTGGCTTTCAACAAGGCAGAAGTACCTCTTCTGGCTCTCTAAGGTTCTGCGTGTGCTCGTTTGCCCAGACAGATATATGCAAAAAAATTGAGATTACCCCAACAACACAATAGGAAAAGTCTAAAACTTTCCCTGGGAGTGAAGGAAGAGTTAAGACAGCAGTTCATTACAGATGTCAATGGCAATTTCTACAGTTTAGACACACCTGTGCTAGCTTCATCCTAACAGAGCAGAAACACTGATATGTAGGTTTCTCAGAGAATAAATAGAATAGGATTTTTAGGGCTGTCTCATAAGAATTTTGCATCAGATGACTGAAGTGGTTTTCTATTTGTCAAAGAGCAAAATATCACAGCATATTTTTTTACTCACACATATCTACTACTTAATGGGCAACATTTCACAGGCAGGGCTGCTATATCTAAATGTACTAGCAACTCTGAAATTGAAACAGCCGTTCTGCAAGGAATAGGAAACAGGTTAGGGATATAATTTTTAAAAGACTGCTCATCTTTTGGCAGGAATGCTTTCCCCCAAGGAACTAGTCATTTACATGAAAAACTTGGACATAATGGAGTCAAATAGGCTTCTGTAATACAAGCAACTTCGAATCCCCTGGCAAATCCCTACTCAGTCCTATTTTTCCTGCCTTTCCTATAAAGATTTATATTCTAGCTCCCCTGAAAGATGAAAAAAGGCTCTGAATGGAGAAGACAGTTAAAGATAAAATACTTTAAATCAATAAAATATGTTCTTTGTGGCTGTTTTACTGACAGGAGCTATCTGTTCTTTCTCCCCTTAACCTCAACACCCAGAAGAAATTTCAAAGCACAGCAAAGATAGAGACTGTGTGACGGCAGCCTAACCGCAGTTGACAATCAACGAAAACGGTAAGTTAAATAACTGCAGGGGGAAGGTAGGGGAGGAAGGGACCTTATTTGTTTGTAGGTAAAGAGATCCCTCTACTGGTTTTATGTAATATTGCAGTGCAGCAATTTCCACGTCTACATGCTTTATTTCGTGAGGTGCTTATTTAATAAATAGAGCAAAATATTAAGTGAAGAAATGCAACCTCATTTCATCTTTTATGTTACTAAATACAGCAAGAGGCTAATCCTTAAGTGAAGTGTACCAGCCTGTGCAACCTGGGCAGGAGTCCACTCATTATGCAGATGCTGCCCTAAGAAAAGCAACTGTAAGACTTCAGAAAAATCCACATGACATGACATACAGGTGAGAAGTACATTATGTCAAGCACTCAGCAGCAAGTGCATCCTTTGAAGAAAGGATGAGAACAAGAAACCTGATCCTTCACTTTGTTGAACGAGCTGTGCATGTTAGAAGCAGAAGAGCTCAAGCAGACATTTACACTAAGGTTAAAAAAAAATAAAAAGAATAGGAAGGAAAATTAACAAACATAAATAGCACTTTTTTTTTTTTTTTTTTTTTTTTACAGCAAACTGTGATTGACTAATCCTGTGCTTTGGGGATTTTACAAGCAAAAACTGATATTAGTATACAGCCTTTACAGTGACCAAGCTATGTTAGCAAAAAGCAAGCTGAAGTTTGGCTTAAGATCACAAGTGGCTTACTCCTGCATTGTCTTAGAACTTAAAGTGCACTACTTTAACTCTTCTAAGACAATATACCAACGTAACAAAGCAAATACAGCAGAAATAAGACATTGTCGTGCAAGTTCTGACTACCATCAAGAATTAGAAACCAATAGTTAACATTTACCACTTACAAAAGTTAATTATTTTATCTAGGACTTGACTAAGGCTACCAAAATGAAATTTGTTATAAAAAGATATTTTTCTCTGCAGACTAAGTGCCAGAATTTTCCTCAGTCTGCTTGGCCACATTCTTTTGAACGTTGACTTCAGACAAATGCATTTGCTTTTCAAGAAAGCTTTCAAGTTAAAAATATAAATTTGTTAGAAAAGGACATGCTAGTAACATATAAAAAGAGTATTTTTAAACTTTATGAAATAAAAGAAAAAGTGATAATAACATTAATAGTTTTGTCACTTCTGCTCTTCTGTAGTTGTGCTTCATCCAGCTCTTTCTCCATTTTCTCTCTTTCTACATTCAAATCATTTAGCTCTTGATCGGTCCTTTTAATCCTCCTCTGTAGTTTACGGTTCTCAGCATCCTTTGTAAGGTTTTCTGAACGCAGCTCTGCTAAGAGGGTCTCTTTTTCTATCAAGAGAGCTTGATAATCCTCAGCACCCTGAAACATAAAAGCAGCATTCAAAGCCTATAAGGGTAATCTGTAGAACCTAGGAGTCTCTACTTCTGTTGCTTCCACCACACACATGATCCTTCTAGCACACCAACCTTAAGGTAAAAAAGTGAAATTACAGTTACCTGAACAAGGCAAACATTACACTGAAAATTTTCTTGAGTATCTGATGTCAAAAGTGACATTCCAGCATAAGACAGTCTTAGAGATAACTGAGAATTAGATAAAGGTTCATCTGCAAAGGAGCCCATAAGGCAAATGAGACCATATTGTTATCGATTCCCAAAGCTCTCATTAGATGAAGATGACTACTTTGGGGTCAATGTGAATCCAGACTAGGTCAAGTAGTTACCAAGTCATAAGCATATTTAGTATATGAAATAGCAAGCGTGATTTCTGTTCTTCCCTATCAAATATTGTTATAACTGGTCTCCTTGAAGTTCACAACACAGGTGACAGGGGTAGAAGTCTATGCAGCACAATCTACTCACTGAAAGCTACCTTCAACTCGAGTTTGTAGCTAACTAGCAGAGTCATGAGGAGAAAGGCTTGCATAGTTTGTGAAAGAGCAATATGGATCCTGTAGACAGGAAGAATTACTTGCATACTTTTTAAACCCAGAACTTCTCAAAAATAATCAAGCTCAAAAATAAAAGGGTTAAAATTAGAGTAATTCAAAAACACTGGGCTTCTGTGGTGTTAAGTAGCAAACATAAGCTACAGGTTCACAGACAGGCCAAAATGACTTTAAGATGACACGGGATGTACTTTTTTCCGTAGAGTTCACAAATTTGGGCTTAAGTCAAATTATGTAGCTTTTGAAGAAATGGAGGTGCTCTGGATACTAAACACTATTCCAAATCAAAAAAATTATACAGTCACAAAACTGCAGCAGAGTGTAGACTGGAAGCACGCATATGGAACCTCTTCCATTCCTGCTGAGGTAAGAGACCAAGTGGATGAACAATCATCATAATGAAAGAGTCATTATTGCCATTAATCAGTAATGATTACTGAAAGCTCCAAGTCCACCTTTTAATAGACTTCATTTTGAAGTGAGTTGGTAAATATTCTGCAGTCTATTTTAAAATCAAACTTCTTTCTCTCATCTGACAGATTAAGACCTTTATAATGCATAGATTATGATAAAGTTCTCTCCTCTGCACACACAAAAGCATTACTAAATCACATTTTCACAACACTCCACTATTTTATAGATAGTGGTTTCGTATTCGTTATGTGAAGAAATACAAGTCTCTCATACCTAGGTTCAATTCTGCTTATGTGGAAGAGTGTGCTGTTAGCATACTTTTGAAGAACCACCAAAACATTCTTAAGTCAATAAAGAACTCAGTATTATCTCAATTTCACAAGTGTCTTCATTTTTTCCCCTCATTTGCTTTTACACTTTTCTCCCTCCCTTCTCAGTTGTTACAGAAGAAAAAACAAGATAAGAAATCGGACATTTTAAGACTCGATCATTTAAGCAGAAATGTTTTGGGGAAATTTGTTTCATAAGAAAATTAAGCATTCAAAAAAGTACTTTAAATTACTTTCCGTTCCTTTACCTTCAAATGTACAAAGCTGTACCTGCTATATGGTATTATGGAAAAGGGAGCTGCAGGGAAGAAAAAAACATTAACTGCTTGCTTCTTACCTTGAATTTTTGCATGTGTGCTTTGTGAGTTGCCTCTCTTGCCTTAGTCAGTGAAGCATTTAGATCTTCAATTTCAGAACCAAGTTCCTCATTCTTTAAGTAAAGTAAAACGAACACTAGAAAGTTATTTCCAAGGGATGGTGATTCAGTAATAGCTATCCCACCATCTCATTACCCATCCATCCAACTACACAAAACAAATACTTTTAAGAACAAAAACATCAAATACATCATAATAAATCTCACATAAAGCAACTTGGCTTATACAACACTCACTAGACTACCTATCACTCAAGTTAAACATTTCCCACTCTTCCATAAAATCCAAATTTCATCTGGCATTGACCCACTATTTTACCTTTCTTTGACAGCTCCACTTACTCAACAAGAAAAAAATACTTTTCATACCTTTTAAGTGGTGCTCAGAGCTGATAAAAAGCAGTGTGCAACTGAAAACATTTTTCCTCTAAATTCTTAAGGGACAAAGAATCAGTTAAGTATCTTCCCCACTCCCTCCAGTCAAAGACACAAAACTCTAGGTAAGAAACAGAAGTGCTTACAGACATGACAGCAGCAATTTAGGACCTACTAGAAGCTTCCTAAACAGTTACAAGTGAGATCAAACAATCCCTGTGACACACACAACATGCACACCCCGTGCCAGTGATAGTTCTACAAAACCAGCAAGATTGCAGACATCATACCTCTTTTTCCTTTGCTTTTAAGGCAACAGTTAGCCCTTGAATGGTTTTATCCCTTTTCAAACCATTCTTCTTTTCAACAGCAAGCTCGTTTTCTCTCTCTTGCAGCTCTTCTTGAAGAGACTAAATTAGATTATGTCAAAGTTGCATTAACTTTCTACTAAGACATATTGTAACTGCACATTAAGAAGTACATTCTCTCAGAGTTCTTATATCTTATTACTCAAATTACTTGTATTAAATATAGTCCCAAATGCAACTCATCGTCTTAAAGATATGCCTGGAATACAGTAAAAGAAGCTAAATCTCATGTGCTGGCCACAAGTATCAACCATACAGCTTCAGTATTTGATGAACATGCCTATTAACTTACTGAAAATTGCTTCAAAAAACAGGGGATCCTTCCTGTAACCTCCCTTTAAAAAATAAAGTTACCAAAGTACCTGCTTTGCTTCTTTTCAAGTCAAGGCCTCTCTGTATCTATGAAGACATAACAGAAGAAATCCCAACATGCATTTTAAGTGGTCAAAAATACAGAAACAAGACTAGGACTTACCTGGATCTTTTTTTCAAAGGAATTTCTCTCATTTTTAAGCTCCATTCTAATAGCCTGTAAGAACAAAACAGTTGCTATGGTCAAGTAAATTGACTCTAAACACAAATGCAACCCATTAAGCATTAAAATGAAATAAAACAAGCTTCAAAGCTTTAAGGAACAAACTTCATATACACCTCAGAATTGTACAACATTCAACATTTTGGCATGAATATATTGTATCAGGTGCTTCCTGAAAGTCTGCTGGGGCACTGTATGAAGCACCCTTCAATGGGACAGGATAACTCAGCTGTACAAGTTAACAAAACCACATTTTTATGCATTATTTATATAAGACTTATATCAGCAGGACGCTTTTATTACGGGATATGTTTGTTAGGACTTTTCTTTGGGGAATTTTTTTTGTTTGGTTTGGTTGTGTTTTTTTTCTAAGGAGTAATCATATATAGAAATGGAGTTGTGCAGATGTATTCTAATTTCTCTCTTCAGTACAGTACCCCAAAAGGATGATAGTCTGTCCACCTCTGAAATGATTAAAGATGACCCTTTTTTCACCTTGACACAAGTATTTTTGTGAAACTAGGGTAGGTTTTCCTGACAAGTTGATTTAGATGTAGTAAGACCCAAACCTCAAACTTTTAATTCAACTAATCAGACAAGGACAATCAGTTCATGACTGAACTATTTGTCCTTTTGTCTGTTCTTGACAGAAACAACAAAAAGGTGTTTTGGTACTTGAGAATGGATCATTCTCAAGACTCAAAAAACAGTGGAAAAACTCTAAAAACAAATTCTCTAGTCACATTCTTAACTTCTATAATTTTAAGTTATAATACAGCTATATGTACTATGTCATGTATCGACAGATAGCTTTTACATACACCCACCCCATACATGTATACACTTATTTCTATAAAGCAATTGCACAGTATTTGTAATAAAACACAGGTATAAAGTCTGCAAGAAATGATCTCTCATTGAAAGAACAGTAAGCATGGATAATAAGGATGAATATTGACTGCCAAACCACAATATAAACAATGAATGTTTAGGGGATGGAGAAGAGCGGGGTGGAATAACTGTGGAGAAGGATTTTTTTTAATGACTTGTTACTCATACACCATCATGCACAAGACCTTTTGGACCTTTAAAATCCTAGACCACATGAGATTTACAAGGTATAACTGTTCCATCAGTTTCCTCACCTCTATCTCACTATCTTTTTCATGCCTCAAAGCAATGGTAAGTTCTCTGATTTTTTCTGCTGATAAGTTCCCATCACAAGATCCACTCTGAGACTTTTCCTCTTCGAGGTGTTGAATTATAGCTTCTTTACTTTTCAAAGACAGATTCAGTTGCTCTATAAGTCTAAAATTATAAAATTTTTAATATTAATCTTGCATCATCTACCATCAACTCTCCAGTCAATGCAGTAAATCTCACAGACAGCTTTCCTAGGTGAAGACTCCAGACAACACTTGTAAAATTTAAGGGAGCACTTTCAGAACCTCTTCATCCTCCAGAGAAGCCAGAAAAGGATTACATCACTTTAAAGCAAGCAACAAACAGGATTGAGCTATCTGCAAAGCACTCTATTTTGTTTTCCTCCAGTACCATTTTAAATGTAAACACTTAAGCTTCAGTATTTTAGTTCCATTGTCCTTTATGATACACAAAAAGCTTACCAATACATTCCACTTCCTAGTGCACAGAGCTCTGTATCCTTACATGCTATCATGAAGCATCCCTCAAGTACCTACTTTCAAGTGTATTTGTGGCTAAAGCTGCTTCTAGTTTCACAGCTGTGATTCTCGTAGTATTTTGTAATCTAGATGGCAAAAGCATCTTTTAATACAACAGGCATTATGGATATGCTACTGCCAGACAAGTTTAAAGAGCTGCACATTAACGTGTGGTTCACTTCAAGGAGTCAAATATCTTCCTCCATCAGCACTGTTTATCTGGTCCTGCGAATACTTACACTGATCTATTGGCATGTCATTATAGAAGATCCTGCCAACACTGAATCACCGAAAAAAATGTTCCTTACTCCACAGTCTTCACTTTAGTGATTCAGGACTGAAAATTTCTTTCCACACTTCAAGCGCTGTTTTCTCACAAGCTCCAGAGCTGACAACTAAGGTACATCTGAAAGGGACTGCTTTCATAATGCACTCCTTCCCAACTCAAGTCACTCAGGGGAGCAACTGCATTCACGCAGAGGTCTAACAGATTGAAAGAGGAAGACAGGAAAGATAAAGGGGAAGGGAGGGAGATGGCCTGGCAGCCAGGTTATAATTACTGTGGTGTCACTCAGGGTGCAGTAGCAGAACCTATTAGAACAACTTCATAATTTTATGATACTATAGAGTTCAGATGTGCAGTTTTCAATCTGTATGCTTTTACAAAAGCTGTCTGGAAAATACAGCAAACCTTGCTTTGGTCCTACTGTAATATAAAACCGATGAAATGAAAGCCTCAGGCCAACATAACTTTCCATTACCAGGATAGTCCCATTACGCAGTGACTCAGCGCAGTTAACTGCAGGGTTCAGTCACACAAGGATAGAAGAGGATACTCTGAAGTATTATGAGTCATAACAATCTTCTCTTCTCCACCCCAGACTCGCGCACCCAAGTTAACCAATGTTTACTAGAAGGTTAACCAGATGTGTATTTCACCCTACATGTATTTGAATATTAGAAAAAAAGTCAATTCTCCAAAGCATTGAGATCTAACTGTACACATTCTCCCCAACTAAGGTTATTGAACAACTCAAGCACCCTTTCAGCTACCTGCCAAACAAAGCAAAACCAGCGTTTTGCAAAGCACAATCAAAACCAAGAAACTCATACATGATTTCTCTTTTCCCATTTGATTTCCCAACCTCAACAAACACACCACTGGGACTGAAGAGCATGTAAACGCCATGAAAGCAGGAAGCGAACAACTGGAAGAGTCGATCTCTATTCAGCAATGGCTCAGGCAAGAAGCAGAAGGTAAGTCAGCAAAGTTGCAAAGAAGCTTTAAAGCATGAGCATGTCACATGCATGCCAATTCTTTTACACTTTCAGACAGCTTTTAAAGATGATTTTGATATCATGAAGCATGTGAACTGGTCACTGTGTACATTTACTAGCTGATTAGATATCCAGTAACACTCAATCATACATCTGAGGGCAGAAACAAATCATTAAAATCTTTATCCATGTTGACTCTTCACATTTCAACAGTAAAAAATTTCCGCTGGTTAGAAATACCACCAGCAAGAATTCTGACCTGTCTTTGTCAGCTTCTGCAATCATATGAAGATCCTTTGCATGGACATTTGGAATTGAAGAAAGTTTCTGCTCAGCAGCCATTCTTAGAGCTTTCTCCTTCTCTGTCATCACAATGGCTTTTTCTGCCTCTTCTTGGGCAGCTTTAAGATTCTGTAATTAAAACAAAAAAACAATCCTGTTGTCTACAAGAAAAAAATGCTCACAAAATTTTTCATATATTGAAGTTTCTTCTACCAAACATGTTGGAATGTTTAAATTAACAATTTTTACTAATTATTTCAAGTACTTTGCAAACATTTCTGAACTTTTCATGATTGCATTTCCAATATTAATCCATTTTCTGCGGTGCATAAAGGGAAGTAGTATATCAAATTTCCTAGCCAACAGCAGAACAGGGAACAAAAGTGCCTCTGCATTATGACTTCAGATTTAGCTCTTAGAATTTGCTTTAATATAATTTGGCTTTATCCCACTTCCCTCCTGCTATCAGAACTAATAGTTAGACTTAAATTTAAGAGGTTAAAAAAGTTGTGTTTTTTTTTCCTTTCAGATATGAAATTAATATTCATAGGCTCACTGTAGCTAATTGGAACTTTTAAAGATAATTTATAATATCTTACAAGAACTGGTAAGTATGAGCCAGATTTTCTTCTCTTGAACAGCAACGGAAACAGAGGTAACACCTAGATATTCCACCCAACTTCCTCTAGTGACCCATTGAGATGGGGAACAAACAAAAAAAAACAAAGACAAGCTGACATAAACTTCATAAAATGTGTTTCAGATCTTCATTTTTCTGTTGCAAGCTTCCCTGCTGTGCTCACTGAATTTTGCTTTCTATAATCTAAAAGCCTCCATATAGTCTAATGAGTAATTCCCCCTCAAGCCTATACTAAAAAGCATTTCTCTTGGCGAAAGGGGATGAAGAACAAGCCCTTCACTGCTAGAATTCACTGCTCCCTCCCTCTCCTGAAGAGCTGTTCTGCCAGTATTCATCTTTCAATTAAAAACTCCAAAGGAAATTCATCTTTGTTAGTGTTACCTGGATCTGTGTAATCATACTGCACTACATAAGCAAGTGACTAATCCTGCTCTGCAGTGCTTACATTTACCAACAAAATAAAATTAACATTAGAGGTCAACAGTACCTTCAGACTGCAGAAAGTACTACAGCATCATGAGATAAGAGTATTTGCCACTCTACCTGTCAGATGTGGGAAACACCAGTCTGACAGGCTGGTTTTGCTACTGAATACGTAATCTGGGGTCTTTTCTACCTATCCAATAGGACAAAGAATGCTTTGAGAAACCCCAATTCCACTAAAGAACAGGCCATGGAGATTCTCCCTGCATCAGCTCTGAAGGAGCTGCTTGTTTTATATACACTGTGAAGTCACCCTGATAGAAAATGCCATCATGACATGCTACCAGTAGCTTCCAGGACCAATTCATTCTTTAGGGACTGGAATGCAAAAATTGGAATATAAACCCCATCTTTCTGCTATTTCTATTTACTTACAAAAGAGGACCAAACTTCTGTTCCCTCACAAGCATGGGTACATACCCACAATTGTTTTGCATCATTCACTGTATGCACTTGGTAAGGGATTTTGTATCTATATAACTTACAGAAATATTTCCAGTACAGGCCATTCAATACCAAATTTGTTCTTTTACAAACAAAAAAACACAGTGCTCCCCTTGTTTTCAGGAAGCACGTTATCTATACGGGACTTTTTTTTCCCTTTTATGGTGCCTGTACACTACAAAAAACAGGAAAATGTGAAAACAATTCCCCTGTTAAGATAGCTCAGCAATAAATACAGGAATAAGCAACCACAGACAGCAAGGAATTCCAAAATGCATTGTTAAAAAAAAAAAAATATCCTCTGCCACAAGAAAAGGTTATGCAAAACGGTGATCTGGTGACAGCAAAAGCCAGTAACTTTCGGCTGATCACCAACAAAGGATCACAAGACAAGCAGGAACAAGGCGAGGAAGTTTTCACTAGCCCATTTACACAGGAACTGCCATAAGTAGGTAGCATCTCTCAGTCTATAATGAACACATGAGTGGAGATAAAGAAAAGCAACAGAATCTCGAATTTATAGTGGTAAACTAAGTTCCCATATGAAAGATGATATGACAATGACAGGAGCCCTTAAAGAGTAGTTGCAGCTATTTATGAAGCTGACACCTTATCAGAAGATGCGTTCAAAATGCAGCCCATCTTCTTCTAAAGAAGAGTGCAGTTCTGAAAATGAAGCTGCCCCACTGGAATTCAAGATTTAAAGGTGTGTTGAACATATCTGAACAGCACCAACAGGTAGGAATTTCCTGAAGAACTGCTTTTCTCCTATTTAGTGTTTCAAGAGCAGCTAACACCACCTTCCCTTTCATTGCTCTCCCCCTTCATATTTTTTCCTCCCCGTTCCCCTAGATTAGTACTGTCTGCTTTTCCAGGAAAGCTGAAACAACTTTGAAAATACAGGCAGATCACACTGTCAAACTTCAGACAACAGTACAAAGAAAGTACAGATTTTTAACTATGCATTCAGTTTCAGGCACTCACCTCTTCCAGAAGGTTTATTCTGCCAGTCAGGATTTCCTCCATTTCTTGTAACTTTTTTTGTGCCTCCTCTTTCACATGTTGTATTTCAGCATCACCACCCTGGGCCAGGCTTTCAACTGCCTTACTGAAAGACCATAATATAGATTGAAATCCCACTGCCTATCACAGTAGAAAACATTTAAAGTGCAAGCAGCTGATGGATTATGCAGAAGCAAGTTCCTTCCACTTTATCTGTACCTGCTTGTCACTTTAAGATTAAATACAAACGTCTACATGCTATATAGCAATTCTGGTGGTATAGTCTCTGCTTGATGTAAAGCAATGAGAGTTCCACACAAGCCTTGTCACAATGAATAAGCATGCAATGAAAGTGTTACTATTTCCTCCATATTTAAAGCTTCCAAATACAGTATCAAGCCTTCAATGAAGCTGTGTTTGCTACAAAAAGCAGCACTGGAATAAACTGAAGATACTTAGCTGCTGAGACCTCTCCAATTGCATTTTTAGTAATTGTTAATCCCTTGTTAGAGAAGAACAGCTAGTGTTTCCTTATTAAAGGAAGAATGACCACTTGTTTATGACTTCCCTCTAAATCTTGCTTCCTATTATGAATTTTTGCAAGGTTCCATTCAAAGCCCAGCAAAACCCTTTGACAACTACTGGAGAGACCAAGCACAAATTAAACTTGTCCTCTGGATCAACCTGAAACTAGGCTTCTCTGAACCACTGAAAAAAGGCTAGTTAGGAACAATTCAATGCCATGTGAGGTAGGGCACACAAAAAAATTCCATTGAAACCAAGGCAGTCAACAGCTGTATTTCACTGCCCACTTGGATTAGTTTTGAACCAGGTATCTATAAGGAAATAGTTTTACTGGCAATCGTCAGCCTTAGCTTAACTTCTACAATAGGAATGCTAACCCATTCTCAACTAGGGAGTTGCATTTATTTATCTGAATAATAAGATGCTTTGTTCAACTGTATTTAATTTATACCTTTAGGGATAACTACAGCAACATCATTGTATGTATAAGAATTCACATGTATAGCTCCAATAATGTGTGAAGCAATTTCCACATAAATTCCCCTAAAGCGCTCCTTTGGGATCATCTTATTCTTAAAGTATCAGCAAAAAGCATGCAAATAGGAACCAGATCTTGGAAGTCTTAATTAACAGGCACTAGGAAATACACTGGTACTTACGAGGCCTTGATGAGCAGTTTTTCTCTCTCCTGCAGATCTCGCTTCAGACTTTCTATCTCAACTTTCAGCTCAATGTTCTAGAACATAAGAATGAAAGTAAAGTATCTGCAGACAGTTCAGAGGTCACCATACACAAAAATTAGTGGCACTGTATAGGTATCTTTGTTATAATGGGGAGTGGTGCAGACCAACCTGGGAGTTTCTAAGACTTACAAGCCTTCTTTGTTTTGTTTTTCTCCCCTTATCTGTGAGCTATATTTCCCTTGTGATTTTCTTTTCCAATTTTTGAGGTTTTTAATAATCTTAAAATTATTTAATTTCAGCCCAGGAAAACATTGTATAGATAACTACTTGGCTCACAAGCCGACATACTTTTCAATACATGAGTATTTACAAGAAGGACACTGGTGTAGAAGAGCAGGACAGAAGACCAACTAGCAGTATTCAGTTGAAACCACGACCTAGATAAACACCTATGCATTTAACTACTATGACAACCATCAAGAGAGACTTCAGTCTCCATCCTATTACAGGAAAGAAACCTAATGCTATTGCATTACCAAAATTACTTCTTTTCCCTTGTAGACTGGAAGTAAAGTGCTTTGCACTTGTAAACCTGAAATAATGATGCCAGATGTAACACTAGACTCAAATTCTTCTTCAAACTTAAAAAAAAAAAAGGACTTTTTTCTAGAAGCTCACATAAAGCAGGTAACTTTCCCATTAAACAATCTCTTCAAAAAGAGATGTAATTCTATACTTCAAACACATACAATTTTGTATATTTCTTCAGTGGGACCATCAAACTTCTGCTGCATTCGCATTTCCAGGAAGTAGATACGAAGTTTCAGGTTGAAGTTCTCTTTTTTCAGATCAGTGATTTGCTGTGAAATAGGAAAATTGGCAAATTATATCATGCATTTCAAACCAAGGAAAGCAAACAGTGAAAGCTGCTACCATTTGTTTGTTGGTTTTTTTTGTTTTGTTTTGTTTTTTTACTCTCTGATGTGCTAGACAATGCCACAGATCAGAATTTGACCGACTGGACAGTTAGATGTGCATGTGTGCATACATATGCTTATTTTTAGCCCTGCAACAGTCTGAGACTAGCACTGAAACAACAACTATAAACCAGCATTGTTTAAAACACGCACGTAATACCATGTCAGCATGCTGCTGCACGGTGCTTTTTAGAATATTCCTTCTCTAAGTAATAAAACATTTCCATCTTCACACAAAAAGAAACCAAGAGATTTTTTTTAATCATCTTAAAATAAAAAACTAATTATTTTTTCTTCAAGTTCTATTTTATAGAAGATACATTAAAACAGAAGTATTTCCTCAGCTAAAGCTTAGGATGGCAGTGTTATTTATGGGAGGAAAAGCCACAGGCACACAAGGCAGGAGAGCCAAATCAACCACCGATAAAATCTTTATCCAATCGCATATTTCATAGCACAATTCTTTGGGAAAAAAAACTGCTTCATACATAAGTCCTCCAGGACTTAGGATTTTTGAACCAGCAGAAGCAGTAACATAGCTGATGGTTTCATTAAAAAGAGTCTCCCTCTGAAAGTTTTTAAGAGATCAAGCATAAAACATTAAGTCAAATAAGACTTGTGCCCCCGTCAGATGCTCTCAGCAAAAGGAAATCTAATATGATACAGAGCTACTAATAAAATATTTATGTAAGCTTTTCCAGAAGAGTGGAGTACCACTTGTAAAAATTACTAGCAATACAATTTTTAAAATACTTGGCTCGTGAAAGCCTAGAAAGATTATTTTCTGTAGCTGCACTCTGAACTCGCGCTCACAAACAATTCCTCAGCTTAATAATCTCTGCCCAGCAAGATGCCTCTTCATTATTCACACAAGTAAATATCACGCAAGCAACTAACATACAGAGGAGCACACAAACTATTGGGGCCCATGCACACATCCTGAAGAAGGCTGTCTTCAAAAGCAACAGCAGCGTTCAAAGATATCCTAGAATGATTTGGGTTGGAAGGGACCTTTTAGTTTAAAGCCATTGCCCTCCCATCCTACCACCGCACCCCTGAGGAGTCCCCCCAGCTGTCCTGCAACCCCCTTTAGGCACCAGAAGGCTGCTGTAAGGTCTCCCCAGAGCCCTCTCTTCTCCAGGCTGAACAACCCCAGCTCTCTCAGCTCAGGAGAGGTGCTCCAACCTCTGATCACCTCTGTGGCCTCCTCTGGGCTCACTCTAACATTTCCACATCCTTTGTGTGCTGGGGGCCCAGAGCTGAACGCAGTGCTCATATTTAACTCATTGCAGTTCCAACTGGATGACCACAGACAGCAGCGAGCATGAACTCGAAGTGCACAAGCTGTAACCGCTTCCAGCACGGCACACCTCATGAGGATCATGAGGCTCCTTGAGTAACTGCAGCAACTGTCCTGGAGCCTTCAGATGGATGTAAGCACTGCAACAACAGAACTTTGTGCTTTGCTTCAAGTCACAGAGCACGATGATCTCAGTGCTGCTCAAAATCAAAATCTTTATTTTGAACAAAGGAATTTAACGATTTATTAAGTGCAGCAAGAGTTGTGTGTGTCTGAGCTTTGCCCCAACAGGCTCAGCATTGTGTGCAACAAGTGAGAGCAGACCTCACAGCCTTTTTTTTTTTTTTCAGCCCTCAGGGGATCAGTCCTAACAGTTGGTCTGTGTCTGTTCATTCAGAAAAGCCCAAAGGCTTTGAAACTGTATCACTTGAACTTCTGGTCTTCACACATTCAACAGGGTTCTGAGTTTAAAAGAAAAATAATTTCAGAACTTGGCCTTCCTTAATTTTACTTCCATCTATTTCAGAGGCAACAGAAATAAACCAAAGAGCTTAAGTGCACAGTTTCCAAAAGGCAAGCAGAACACGATGCAAACATAAGCCAGTAAGAGCAATAAATAAATGTTATCTCTGACATTCAGTTTCTTAGAGCAAAGTTAATTCAGGCAGACTACAATTAAAAAGTTATAGCTTAATAAAAGACAGCTTGCTCATATTTTACACACCAAAGGAATTTTAATGGCAATGCTCTCAACTTCTGCATTTAAGGACCCGGGCTTAATTCTTTTATGCATTTTGATTTCTGTGTTTAAAGAATAAAAGAGAAGCAGGAGAGACTTCATGAAAACATAGGACAACGCAATACAGTCTACACAGAAAATTACACGCCACAGACACCATGGCAGCAAATATCACTTCCCTAGCTCAATTTAGATCCTTTCCAAATCTACACAGAACCACTTGTATGCAGAGCAGCATCTGTCAGCAGAAGCTGTGGTTTCACAGCACACAGCCAACAGAAACCATTTTGCAAGACAGCAAACTCGAAGTGGCTTGGACAAGACAAAAAAAAGCAACCACATACTGCTAAGTTCCCTAACGTGATACCAATCATCCTTTCTACTCATGAACACCTAATAACAAGGTCCTCAATTAATATCTTTCATTTTGCCCATATAATCATATTTCCAATTTCAAGTGTTTCCTCCTTTTCCATATTGCAAGAAAGCAGAACACGTTACAAATACCAATAAACCTACACCTTTAGGATAATCTACCTCAGTATGTTATCCAGGTCTAAATGTAAAAGGAACCTCTCCTACATGGATCCATCCTTAACCCATTCAAGGGCCATGACATCCATCCCAGACTCTCTGAGTTGCAAGGCAAGGAGCCCAATCTTTTCATTATTTCTTTTCTGTGTCCTGTGCAGATAACATAGCACCGGATACCAGTAACTTCATGTGTGTGTGCACCTTTAAAGTGCCAATTAAGATTTCTTTTAAAGCAGGATAAGAACAGGATTATAATGTCAGTCCAAAAGCACATCTAACAGCTTCTAGATGCTTGGTAAAAATTAAGAGGACCACAGAAGTAAGCAATGCCTTTCTCAAGCTTAGCCTTCCAGCTACCAGCAACCTCAAAAACAGAAGTTCCAGAAATTCCGGTTGTGTTTAATTGCCTTTAATGGATTCTTCTGCTATTACTTTAATGGATTTTTGAGCTTCATTGTACTGTTGGCAACCACAAAGCCTCTGAGTTCTACAGCTGGGGTCCATATGTACCAGGAAGTCAGATCTGTGGAGAGACCCCTTCTTTTCCACATCAGCATAGAAGCTCAGACTGAAATAGCTCATCTCTAGCATACCTCAACAACATAGAACATGGACCAGAGATCAAAGGTTTTCTGCCAGTTCCTAAAGGAAAACAGAACTCCATCACACAGAACCAACAACAGGTTTTCCTCACTTCTACAACTTTTTCTCCCTGTGAAAATGGACATTGCAGAGAGTAAACAGCTTGCAGAATGCATTCTAAACTGAGGTCTTTCACAAAACATTTTAAGCACGTACCAATGCCAAAGCAGCATTTCTACCCCAAACAACAAATGAAAATAAAAGGGAAAGTGAAATAGAGACAGTAAGAAACATCCCTCACTGAGGCTTCCCAAAACAAGCTTTAAGTTCTAAACAAAGAACATTGCTCTTCTTTCAAAGGGATAGAAGAAGGCAACAAAAATAGAAAGAGTTTAGAAGAAAAGCTCATTTAAAACTTAGCAATGCTATATAAGGTAACAGAAGTTATAGAACCACATTGAAAACTGCACTCAATCACTTCCTGAAGATAGCAAGCCACAAATCATAAACCAATCATAAGAACTTGAGTTAAACAATTTTTTTTCTTTTAACAGAAGCATTGTCCTGCAACACTGCTATAACCAGCCATCATTCAGCAGTTGTAAACAATTCACTTATTACTTAAATGGCTTATTCAGTGGAAACAACCAATGCAGTTAATACATTAAAAAAAAATTATCCAACATCGTGCTTTGTATTCCAGTAAGCACCAAAATCAGTTCTGCCTACAGAATTGTCACCGTGACACCAGATCTTCACAACAAAAGCATTTCAAACACACTTATACATAAGCACAAAAAGTAAAAGGTATTGCACAGCTGTCAGTGAATTAAAATACTAAGTCCTATACTGGTATAAACAAAGACCAGGTCGATGCTTTCTTGAAATACAAGAAATCAACCGCAGGTTCGCAAACCACATTCTTATGTTTCCGGTGATTACACGTAGTTTTGAGCAGATGTTGCCAGCTTTTGTTTCACAACCTAAGAGCAGCAGCTGGCTAGTCTCAATGACAAAATTTTGCCCCTGTTTTTAAAAGCAGAGAGAGGAAATTTCAAAGCACAGGTAGTTATGATCAGACCTGTAACAGATCTGCCTTGAACGACATGAACAAAGAACTCGATCCGTAACTCCGGCACTGAGCCTTATATTAAAAGTCTGCTTACGTTTTCATAGTCCTTCATGGTCCGAGCTCTAGTTGGTGAGATCGTATCTTCTGCCACATCCGGTAACCCTAGACGTTTGAGAAAACAGAATAAGCTCAGGCAGAGGAATCTAAGCTAGGTTTCAATTTGGAAACGGCAAAGTGTTAGTATTACCACATTGTTAATATCTACGCTTCTTTCTGAAGGAAGTCCCAACATCCCCCAGTTAAATCATGAACTACACTGAAGTTAAGCATCCGAAAGGGACTTTTAAAGACAAGTCCTGGGAGCAACTGCAAGGGACCGATATTAGAAATGAAGTCCTGTTAAGCTACCAGAAAACAATTCAAATCTCACAGTATCTTGCAGGTCACAGAAGAGACCTCCACCTTAGACTCAGGGAAACAATGGACAGGAGATGTGTGCAGCATCTCCATTTCTAAAACGTAAAGCCTTCTGAATGCATATGTACTTGAACTTCTGCTGCACACGTGTTCTGCAACAACTGCATTTAACAGTGCTATGTAACTGTTTCCATTTAAAGTGCCTGTGAACGAGATTATATACAACACATAGCACTTACGGCACCTCAAATATCAAGAAGTTGATGCCCCAGACTGACTCTCACAAGAATTAAAATATTTCATTAAAACACCTCCAAAATTCTTATGCAACCATGTAGATCTGTCTTTAGAAAATCCCAAAGAATATCAGGAAATTGTTTTTAAATCTTGACATTGCAACTAATATCACAAAACAGCATTCCCAGAGCACATGCAGAACACAGTCATGTTGTCTTGCATCACTACTATGCCCCTGATATTTGCTTGCTTTTGTTAGTGAGCGGGTCTTCCTGGTAAGTTTGTCTCAGTTTCTATTAACTACTTGTTCTATACAATGAAGTCAGCCAAGTTACATCACTGGATGCATGCACGAATACAGAGAAATCAAAACCATATGCTTCAAATTTACAGAAGAGAACAAAGAACGGCTAACTTGACAAAGAGTAGGTTTCAAAATAATACCATTCAGCCATTTTATTTCAAAGTAAGCGCTTCAAGCTATTGTCTGCCAGCCTGAAGGACAATGAACATAATTACATACTCATCAAATAGAAAAATATATTGAATTACAGCTTCTGTTCAGCAGAAGCCACCTGGATAGGAAGGGCTCTTTAACGCAAGAGATGAAACATAAGGGTTGAATCTATCCCAGGCATTCGGACAGCAAATTAATGAAACAGAGCTGAAGTAAAACTGGAAAACTTAATGACAGACAGCAGGCAGTTTCCCTGAGGATATGAAATGGGAATATTAAAGCTTTGCGAGGCAGCCCAAGCCTTCTCAATACGGGATGCCGAGCATCCCACAAGGCTCACGGCCGTAACCTGGCCACAGACAGTTCGCTGGGCAGCAGCAGCCAGCGGCTTTTTACACTAAAGAGACCCCCCAACAAGAAGCCACACAACTTAAACCCCTTTTCTGCCTTTTTACCCTCAGGAAGGGGTTTATTAGGGCCGGCGCAGACTCGAGCTGCGCGGTGCTGACCCCGGGGCTCTCGTTAAGATGCAGGACACCCGGCAGACAGCACCCAAAGCCGCTCCTCAGGCACCGATTTTCTCCTTAAACCCCCGACGGTGACACCGGGGGCTGCGGAAGGCACCGCGGGGACACCCCCAACCCCCCGGGGCTGCCTCAGGGGCTCGGTGCCCGCCGTGCCCCGGGACCCCCCCTCGGTCCCAAGCCGCCCCCCGGGCTTTTCCCTCGTCCTTACCTCGGCTGCCGGCCGGGCCGAGCTGCGGGTCCCCGCGGGAGATGTCGGGCAGCTGGGAGGCGCTGCGAGGGGAGAGGACATCGCTGAGGGGAGGCGAGAAAAGGGGGACCCCCAGACCCCCGCCATAGGGAGGAGAAGGGGGAGAGTGGGGGGCAATGAGGGGGGGGGGGGGGGGGGGCAGCAGGCCCGGCGCCTCAGCCCGGAGCCCGCCGGGGGTCCCAGCCGCCTACCTGTCCTCAAACGCCACCGGCAGCGTCGGGTCTGTCCCCGGCAGCGAGTCCATGGCGCCGCCGGCCGCAGCCGCGGCTCCTTTGTGCGCCGCTTTGGCGGCTTCGCTGGAATTCAAACGGCCGCAACCGCTTCCGCCATCTTTGTGTCGGCAGGGGGTGAAGCCGCTGAAGGCGCCGCGGAGGAGAGCCAAGGGAGGGCACGGTAGAAACTAAAGGGGAGCCGCCATGTTTGGTGAGGGCGCCGGCTGGAGGTGGGCGGGCAGGGCGCCATGTTGGGTGAGGGCAGAGCGGGGCGGGGGCTGTGGAGTCTGCCAGCCGGGCCGCAGAGGCCAAGCGCCATCTTGAGTGAGGGAAGCAGCCGGGACAGCGAGCCGCCATCTTTTTTAAAGCAAGGCCGAGAGCTGCTCGGCTGCCATCTTTACTCAGGGCACAGCGGAGCGTTCCTAGGGGAATGGAGGCTGCAGCCGCCGCCATCTTTGCTGAGGGCAGCCCGGGCTCCCCTCACGGGGCTGTGCCTCACGCAGCTCCCTCCGAACCCTTTGGATCGCGGGAACAATTATAATAACCCTGCCTTTTCTAGAAGTAGCAATTAATATGTATTAGCCTAGAAGCATAAAAATCAGCCGCCTGATGTAACATGTGTGCGTCTTGGTGGAGCGGAGGCTCCTGGCGCACCCAGCGCTGTTTGCTTACCTCTATTCGTTTAATAAATTGTAAAACTTTGATTGCGATCCTATTTGGGACTCATTTATTACACTGGCCATGAAACAGGCCGACACGTGGCCGTGGGCCATGGCCATTTTATGGATTTGTTAATTGCAAATTGTCGCGGTGCCCCGTTACCTTCATTTTCTTGGTGTACCTGCCCACGGCTCCTCAGTACAAAGAGAAGTTGTAAGCCTAAAAAATGCCCTGGGGCTGTGGGAGCCGGCATGGCGCTGTGGGTTGCACCCCCTGGATGCGTGTGGTCACGGTGGGCTTCCCAGCCCTGCTCCTGTCTCAATCTGATGTGCACAAGCGTGTGGTGGAGCAGCTGTCGGTGCCCCAGACAGCAAGGAGGTGCCAGGCTCTGCTTAGCACACTAAGCTCTTAATCTCATCTCCTTTCCAGTTGGACGTGCCTGATGCTTCGCATTTTGGGCTCTGAGGGCCCTAAGAGATGCTCAGTCCCTTCAACGTCCCCACAGCACGAGAGACATTTGTCATTTGTCACCTCAGGTGACTGGCTCCCCGTTGCAGCGCCCTCACCTCCTGCCCAGCTGAAGTCGTTTGCAAAATCAGCTCTGCCATATGGCAGCGGGATCCGGGCAGCACATCCGCAGTGTGGCTCCTTGTGCTTACAAAGCAGACCTCCATAAAATGAGTGCAGGCTGCTCACTGGGAGGATACCGGTGTGCTGTTGGTTATTGTAAGGTATCACATATTTGATGCGTGCAATGAGATCAGCATCCATCAGCCACAAATACAGTAATAACCATTCCGTGCTTGTGTGCTGGTGCAGCACCTCTGTGCCTGCAGAGCCGTGGTGCGTGTGCCAGCATACCTTTTGAAAGGAAATCAGATTCCTTTTACTACCTCCTTGTTACCACCTCCTGCAATGGTTGTCTGTTGGACAAAGTCATACAGATATCCAGCTTCCCTGGGTCACCGCCCAATGTTTGAAAATCAGCAACATTAAGGCGCTGTGAGGGGCGTGCAGGGTAAATGTGTTGTTTAGAAGCAGTTAACAACTTGCCTCCTGGTAATCTGCTTAATGTTATTTAACCCTATCATAGTTAGCAATACATTTGGAGAGAATATGGAAAATCCTTGTATCAACAAATCATGCTGGAATGGCGCTTTCTTAGTTTACAAAGCAGCCTGAGATCCTTAATGCTTCAGAAACAAAGTGCTAAAGGGAGTCTAGGAAAAAAATACTTAGGGAGTGTGCAATGGTATGGGTATGGATCTTGTCGACAACAAAGTCCAAGGGGGCACTATGACAGCCAGCTGCTCCGAGCACTGTGGCTGAAGCCTGACAGTGGCGCTAGGAGGACAGATGTCACCATCAGCTGAGCCTGGGGCCTGTTCTCAAGTCCCAACACCGGGGACTTAGCTCAGCATTCAGTTATATTCAGTCCTGTTACAGTTCAGAACAAAATTCCTCCTCAGCTAAGTCACGCAGAATCAAAATGTTCTGCTAATGCAAATCAGGTTTCAATAAACTCCCTGAAATTTCACCAGTGTGGCCCTTGCTTTTATAGCTCTGGCTCGGTTAAGCATTTGAATGAATGCATAGTTCTTAAGTGCTCACTTAATTAACACCCACTTACCTCCAAGTTCTTTGCCTAATAGGAGTCAGAGTTAGATATAACATTCAGCAGGCAAAGCTAGCCTTTAGCATTCATATCTGCATCTAATAAGAAAATTTCTTAACATTGAAAAGTGAGGAAGAAATGCAAGTTTTTCATAGCTCCTTTTGCAGACATTACCAAAACCATGTTCAAAACTAAATCCACGGCTGTGGATTTCAGAGCATCTGAAGAACATCAATTGTCTTTGGAAGATCCATTGTGGTCATGAAGAAATATATGACATAATATCCTCTTCCAACTTCTAGCTTTGCTCTATCAGTTTCATTTTTAATGACTGCATAGATCTCTGACAAAATATGTCTATGTGAATATTACACACAATAATGGGGAAATACGTGTTGACTGCCCGGCTACCAAACATTTTAATGAAAGCTGAAAGCTGGAATTGTTAACAAACAGACACAAGAGATCATAGGGTTCATTTTTTAGAGGGATTATCTGACACAGCGTTAGCTGTACTAATGAATATCTGATGTTAAAAAACATTTTTAGGCCACGGTTCTCATCTCACATACAGAGGTATAATGAAGGAATAATTCTCTCGGAACGAATGTCATTACTGGGATGAGATCAGATTCAATCCCGTAGGTTTCAATCCAGCTCTGACTGCTATCCATGGAAGGACTCCTGCTGAACTCTAATGAACAAAAAACAAATGCAGAAATCCAAGTGGCATAGATACAAATTATATACATTTATTTTTATTCATTTTAAATAACATTCTTCTGTATAAATTCTGACATATATTCAAATCATACACTTTTTTCATTTTAGAAATGCATTTGTAAGCATAGCATATGCTTAGGAGACGCCTTATTTGGATGTATAGTAAGACTGATGGGTTTCAGTTGGGAGCAAGTACAACTTTAAGGCCCATATTTTTCTTATTTTATTCCATCCCTCTGACACACAAAGAGCAGAATCCTGGGGGAGCTCATTTTCAAACTTCACTTTAAAGAGAAACATATTTTTAGGATCCAATCTTATATCTTTTATTTAAAGGAGACTGTGCGAACTTTCTGCCACATTTACATAGCGTGTAACATTTCGGAAAGAGGCGCTGAACAGCAGCGGTTAACTGGCCCAGGATATCTGGAGGATGCTGAATACATCCCCTCCACTTTCACAAATGGCTTCCAACGCGCTAAGTTTGCTCAGCCTGGTCCAAGGGAATTATCATTCCAAGGGATGACAGCTCCTGACAGCTCCCCAGGGCTAGTGCTCCATGCAGTTATTTCTAGCTACAGTGGTTTGGAAGATTTAAGATCATCTGCTCGCGTTAACCCAATCATACTTTCAGATGTCTGTTGCACTCTGTGCTTACCAAATGCTCTCCTAAGTTGTGAGCCAGCCAGGCTGCCTCATGCCTTTGACACATCATTGCTTTTTGCCCTTTAACCACTCCATTATATCCTCTTGCCTTTAGTTATTTGACTGTGGAGCTGAACTCACCCCATCCAGACCAGGTCCACAGGGACCACACAGCCCCGAGGATCATGTGTGGAGAGCTGGCTTCCCACCCACACCCACCTCATCGTACCTTCTCTACGCTCTACAGCTCCTGTACCATCCCTTCAAGGGCCTTTTTCCACAACACCACGCCACTGCAGCCAGACAGCACCACAGCCAGGTAAAAGATGAAAGCTCGGGGTGTCTGTATTGCCACGCCAGCCCTAGAAGTCCAACCCAAGCTGCCGGGAGATGTAACCAGCTCGGCTTCACCCGAGCACCATTCACCAGATGTCTCAGCCCCTGCCGTGCCCAGGGGCTGGCTGCACAACTGCGAGGCAGCAAGGATCTGATCTCAGATCAAAGTCGACACGAAGCTGTTTGTTCTTCCCTGCTGAGGCATCGATCTCCCCTTACAAATGTCGTTCCCCTAAACCGGAGGTCTGGCTGGCTGGAGACGGCAGCTTTTTTCCTGCTCACTCATCCTGCCATTTGACGAGCAGTGTCCCAGTGCCACATCCTAAAGCAGCCTACAGCTTTACCAAAGAGGTGCTTTGAGGTGAAGAGGTGCTTTGTGGCACCTACTAAAATGGTTTGGAAACGTTGGAGTGAACAGCCTGTCCTTCACTTTGCCTGCTCGCATTAGCCCCAGAAGCTAACAGTTCCCAAACTCCCTTTCCCCACCCTATGAAGTGACCAAGTGCAAGCCTATCACAAAACGAGCACTGCCAAACAATTCCGATTTTGGGGAAATCCTCTCTTTTGCCGCCACTCTGCTCTTTAAAAGCTGGGTGAGTAACTCGGGGATTAGCAATATGCAGATTTTCTCCTCCATTCCTCCCATTTTATACCTAAAAGTTGGATTGCTCTGAGTGACTTCAGCCCGATTTATCACCAAAACTACAGGACCTCACCCAGGCCCCCAGCAGGCAGCAGGAGCTTTTCCATGTTTGCCTGTAAGCAATACCTCGTTGTGCTCTCACCATTTCCCTTGGCCATCCTCGGCTACTTTCCTTCTTTGCTCTGCCTCATCTTTAAATCAGGCAGCAACTTTCTGAGGCAGAAATGACGTCTTTGTGCCCGTATTTAAAGCGCCTATTCCCCCCACACCCCCCAAAAAAGTCTCCAATAACAAGAAAAGGCTCCATGCAGAAATAAATAATCACCACCATTCTTCCTACCATTTCTCACACGGAGAAATATTCCCTCTTGCCCAGCTCTGAGGATGCGTCAGTCAGCTCCTGCTGACCTTGAGCAGGTACTTCTTCATTCCTCCTCAGCACCAAGCGCCTGCAAAGCACCCACACGCACAGCAACGCAGCTTTCCTTCTGAGGCTGGCCACGAGTTTGGTGAAATAGGAGTTTCACGCCCTGCTTCGGTGTAATGGGGTTGGTTTTTGGGGGGCTGACCTGGTGGCTCCCCGGCACAGGCACAGTGCCGGCCCTGAGGCACAGGCGCCACGGGTGGCAGTGATCTCCCTGTGCTGTGCTGCCTGTTTGCTGTTCTCCTTCTGCTGCTCCCCCCAAAAATTAGGGGAATCTCTAAAACCTATAGTCCCCTATAGGTTTTTTGGCAGCTGATTCCCCACCGCCTTGTGCTACGTGACGTTCCTGAAAGCACCCATGCACCGCCAGCTGGAAGTGCAGATCACCTCGTGCGAGCTCTGCAGCTGAAAACCACTTCCACCCAAATCCAGGAGATTTTTGCCTTCAAGAGAGGCCACGAGGCTGCGCCCAGCCCTTCCCAGCACCGTGTAGGCACAGGAGGGATGGCAGCGAGATCCTGACGTGATGAGCAGCCGCACAGGAAAAGCTCAGCCATTGAGACCAGGCTCTCAATGCATCCACGACGGTGTATTTGCAGCTCGTATAAAGATTTAAAAGCAGTAACAAAATGGTACATGGGACTGCTGGACACCCGTCAGGCCCTACTCGTGGTGTCGCTGGCTGTTTATATCTAAAGGAACAGGGAAATGTGACAGATGCAAGTAGAGAGCACTCACATTTGCTCTAGAAAAGAAAGTTCTTGGATGACACGCTAGAAGAAAAGCTTTAAGCGGGGGGTGTTTGCCAGAGTCCCAGCTCCAACAATATTGCCATCTAATTTACAGTATTTTAAACAATCCTCAGGGTTTGTTTTTCTTTTCAAACAATGCCACTAACTGCTGTACAATTAAAATCTAGATGATAAAATATGACGGAGGAATAGGGGAGGCTGGGGAGGGGGTCCATGGTTTTGTTGTTGGGTTTTTTTGGTTGGTTGTCTTTTTTACAAATAATTACAAATACAATTCCAAGAAGATATATTACATTTTATATACAGAACACGCCATTTCTATCAGGGTAAGGTATCAAGCCTAGCTTTTATTTTTACACAGCAACCCTGAGATGTCTTGTCATCTTCCCTTGCACGGAAACTATACAAGTTCATTAACTTCTTCTAGAAAAAAAAGCGGATTGCTATGTTTTAATAGCATCATCACCCTGTATAAATACTCAGAAAGGGAAAAGCTTACTCTCCTCCCTAACTCCAATATTTTTGTGATACTTTTTCCTGTTTCCCAGCTTAGTGGGAACAGACAATGGTGACTTTTGTTCAGTTGTGCAACTCACTCCTCTACTTGCCTCTTGGTAGTACAGTGAACAACCATTTCCCTTTTTTTTTTGTCCTCCTTTTCAAACAAATTCATATCAGGAACTAAGATGAAGCCTTCACAAAGGTCTGTTTCCTGAAAATCCACTGTTAATTCATAAGCTACTTTTCAAGCTAAAGGATGCAGGCGTAAGTGTTAGGTTGGCTGGAAATACAGTAGCTTCTGATTAATCCCGGGGTATGGCTTTTGCCACCCCATCACCTCTTCATAAATAACACATTTTAAGATCAGCATAATCAAGTCTTTAACAGCAGTGAACTCAGTGGGTCTTTACGGAGAACAAGACACCGAACGCAACTCACCATATTACCCAAAAATCGGATGTACTACACCTTTTTTCTGTTCACCTGCAAGCTACAGCATGCCCAGCATACGAGTATCCGAAGAGCAAATTCCTCTGCATGGAGCCTCGGCACGGATCCTGACACCCCTCCAACAAGCCCTGTAACTTCTTCAAGCCAACTTCAGAACAGGATTGCTTCTTCTTCTAAGCCTTGTAATTGTGCATGGGAGTCGTCAGCGTTAGCTGTCCGTTCGGTGCCACTTCATTCCCGTCGTCTTCCAGCAGCCCCGAAACATCGGCGTTGGGGATGCTGTCGTGGTAGCTGCTAAAACTGATGTTGTCCTCTTTGAGTTCAATGGTCCAAAAAGGAGCGTTCAGTTTTCTGTTTTGATACTCACGGTACATGTAGACGGCACCCACAAAGCCCATTAGCAGGACCACAACAATGATGATAACTGTCAAAATAATTATGTTAAACTGGGTCCAAGAAACATCTGCAAAAGCAGAGGTGCTGTTGTCAGAGGAACTTATAGGAAATAAAGTCTGGATAGTTGTTGGTGCCAATGTGCTGTTTATCACTGCAGTTGGGAATGAGGTTGCCTTGCTAGCGTTTGGAGCAGAAGTTGTAAACTCTGTTGCTTCTGGGCCAAGAGTGGCTTCTACAAAACAAAAGAAAAGACAAAGTGAACAATAAAAACATGATAAGATGGAATCAAACACATGCCTTTATAGAACGGTTTTTATGTCAATCAAGTCCACACTGTTAAAGCTGGATTTTTTTTTTTTTCAAAATAACTCACAAACAAAGTTGGCCAGGGATTTTTAAAATAATTCTGTGTGCTAAGTGCTCGCTGACTGCAGAGACCCCATTCAATCTGGTGGTGGCTGGCTGTTCACTACCCGAACATGGGTGAGTATGTGCACTAGCCAAGACTGAGTGTTAGATACATGAGCTCGTGGTGATAGCAAGCCACCTGGTCCAGCTCACACTCAGTACATGAAAACGGGGCTCCACCGAGCTCAGCAGGAGTTTGGACTTTGTGTCTAAGGACGGCAGAGTTCCACTCACTGTCTGCATGGGCTGTGCAACCAGGCTGGCAGGGTGCTGTGAGCCCAGGAGCACGCACCCCTCACAGCACACTACGTGTAGGATTTGTGGTAGCAGTATGGGATTCTTTCTGCCTCACCTGGACGAGAAGGTCAGAAGTGAAAATAATGAAGCTCAGTATTCCGCTGCCACAGTGTTTTGCACCAGGTTTCAGTATTTACACTGTAGAATGTAAAATCCCAGTCCTGCTTTTGAATGAAGCCATACAGAAACTTCACAGAATCCCCCAGCTGGCATAACCAGGGCCAGAAGGCAGCTGAATCAGCAAAAAGAACCTTCCAGAAACTGAAACTTCAACCAACCAAAACATACTCTATACCTACTGTTCCACAGGACTCTGCACTCTCTTTCCCATCTCCTTCATTCCTCCTTCTGCTGTCAGAAATGCAGCATCATCTTAAACCCACTTGCAGCTGCAGGAGTTCCCGCTGATGGTGCCATGCGGCATGGAGCCAGCCCTCCTGCAAAGCACGCCTACAAATGATGCCTGAAGAGGGGACTCACTTCCGAAGGACCAACTGTGCACAAAGCTGCATCTCAGTGGCAACAGGAGCTGTGAATATGGAGCACATCTCCTGCCATGGGCCCTCGAGAGAGCTCCCAAGGGTTAAATTTGGGCTGCCAGGTTCCCAGAAACTCCTCTGGAGGAGGCATCGTCCTTCTGCTCTGAGTCCCTCCCTGCGGCAGCTTCTCCCTTCCCTGCAGGTGCTGTGTGAGGTTGATAAGGATGCTGGCTGCCAGAAGGCATTTCTCTATGGGATAATGGGCAGAATGCAGCAGCAGGAAGCAACGTGACAGGAGCAAGAGGCTCCAGGACACGGCTCTGGGAGAAGGGCACGAGGAATTCAGTCATCCTTTCCAAATTCCTTCACCAACACTTAATTCTTGGCAAATCCGGCCAGCAGCTATAATTAGAAAAAAGACAGAACCGACACAATGGCTGATTCACCAGCAAGGAAACGGGACTTTTTTGGGCTTCATTTGTGAGTCAGCATCAGCTAGGCGCTGGCGAGGGGGACAGGGGTGAAAACATTTCCTGGCACTGACGGTAACATCACGGGTAAAACAGTGCCGCGCTCTGACGGCCGGCCGCGGCTCTGGGCCGATCCAAGGGCGCCTGTTTCCGCTCCCCAGGGCCGTGCCAGCCCTCCAGATGTCCTGAGCCCGCTCCTTGAGAGCAGCAGCTGCTCACTCAACGGGCTGCTTTGGCAGCTTTGTTGGCAGCGCCGCATCCAGCTGCTCCGTTCGACTGCAGCCTCTGCAAAGCTGCTGCTGCCTCGTGCCATGAGCGAGCTGCTCAAGGCAGCGGTGCTGTGTGGGGCAGCACGGTGCTGGGCTGTGCCACGATGCTGCCTGCTCAGTCTCACCCTTGGGGCAGGGATGCCTCACTCCTCGGAATCAAAACTCCTCACTTGGGTCATCCCAAACATTTGTTGGATGTTGTCCCAATCAGCCTTGAAAGCATCAAAACCATGGTCAGACTTGAGAGGGGTCCCTGTGGAAACGGGAGGCTGGTTTTAGGTTTGCCCAGGCTGGCCAAAACATCCCATCGTACCAACCATGGCTGCTTCACTGAACCCGACAATTTTACTCTGCCTATCTGGAGAGAATTTCACTCGAGAAGTTACTTGAAACCGGGCCACTCAAATGCGCTAGTGCTTTATGAAAATCGCATCCTAAAACTAGGTAATGCACAAGCACCTTTTCTGAGACAATGAAAGACACTGTCAGCCTTCTTAACTGCGTAATAAAAAGAGAATAAAACAGGTGTCAGGGAAACAGGAAGGCTGGATGAACACAGGTCCCAGTCCCTTTGAAAGGGAAGGGGAAGGTCTTTACCCACATCAGGAACCGACCGTAACGATGCCACTAAAATAAAACAAAGAGTGCAAACTGCAAGTGTACAAGCAAAATCATCCACATGGATTTTAATGGAGCAAGGTCATGTCGTTCTTTGCACAGAGTCAGAGCTGTGCAGAGGGAGATAATGGATGACCCGACGCAAAGCTGCCACTTCCAGCCTGTAACTGTGAAGTTACAGCTAATGAGCATTCAACTTTTTTGTATTGATCATCTCCCCGCAGAGAGGGCTCTGTGATTGCACCTCCTGAGAGCAGCATGGGAGTGGAAACCACATTAGCTCCTAATGGAAGATCTGAATTAAATCTCTGTTGGTGACAAGGATGAATTTGGGCCCAGACACTTTCCTGAACTCTGGGCTCTCTTATCTAATGCGTAAGAGCACCGGTAGCGTCTCTATGCATGGAGCTGGAGATCCACCCTGTGGAAAAACTTCCGAATAACCACTGAAGTGGCAACATAAGAATTATTTTCTCTCATTTTACTCTGAGTTTTACTATGCAGTAGTCTCTCTAAGTTCCAGAGCTAGCTTGCACCGCTACATGCAGTGTCTTGGATGTGGACTGAAAACTGATGGAAGACCCCAGAGCAGCTCCCTGTAAGTGCTGTGTCACTCTGGGTCTCACCTCTCAGCTTCAGCTTCCCCGCGTAGAAAGTAACAAGAAGAATATCTAAACTTGTTCTGCATGGCACGGCATCAGAGGTGGCAAAAGTTATTATGAAGAGGTCCCTTTGCAGGGAAGTGGACAGTGCTGGGAATGGACCCGTCCATCTGGACAATTCAGCGGGCACTCAGAGATCCAACACATCATGCAATGGAAATCTGAAAACCTACATTTAAAGAAATCACGAACAGATTTCTCCCCAGCAAACTGTCCTGACCTGTGAAAGAAACTGTCTGTCGAGGTATTTGCAGAATGCCAGGGGCAAGCAGCATGGCAGGAGCATCGCTGCTGCTCGTTTCAATGTAGGCCATGCCCAGCTCCTGGTAACGGAGGATGGAGCTTCGGAGGCGCAGGAAACTGCCTAGGGGAAGTCTTCCCTGAGCACCATCTTGAGCCAGCCCTTTCGGAGGCGCAGGGTTCTCTGTTTACCTTGGAAGACCTTAAAGCCGCTTCCTCCTCAGCTCCAAAAACACTGCAGGAATAATTAGCAGCCTGCCCTCCCCAGCCTTCAGCCATCTGAGGCGCACGGCAAGCCTCGGCCGCGCTTTGAGGAGCGCCCGTTACCTTTCCTGGTGCAGTTGGTGCCCTCGGGGTCTCGCACGTAGCCGTCCTCGCACTCCTGGCAGTGGAAGCCAGCGGTGTGGTACAGGCAGCCGATGCACTCCCCGCTCTCCGGCTTGCAGATGCTGGGGGACAGCGCCGGGTCCACGTTGCCGTTGCACTGACACGTGACGCAGATGCTGTCCGAGTTGTAGTAGCCGCTGTCGCACTGGTTGCAGTTGGGGCCGGTGTAGCCAGCTTTGCACTTGTCGCACGTTGGGGCAGCTTCACCAGGCCCTAAGGAGGAGAGCAAACAAAAGAGGGATGTGCCACAGCCCCTCGCGGAGAAACACCCGCCGGGGGATTTGTTCTGTGGGGCCCGACCGTAAACCACTTCAACAAAAATCAGCAGCCACCGAGTGTTAATCTCTAAGAAGTGTATTTTTGGCTTAAAATTTAACTGCTACATCCTCTGTGTCTAGGGGGAAAAAAAAAAAGCTTTGTGGGTTTCTGACGCCTGGTACCAGCCTCACAGAGCATGCTCAGCACGTTGCTAAGCAAACGGGTGATTGCTCCTGAATGCTTCCATCTCCAGCAGCCAATTTCAGGAAGCAGCTGGAACTGTATTGGGGATGTCAGCAATCTGCAGGAACTTTGGGGCCTATATGAAGCCAGAGGAGGCTTGATTGCAAAACTGATTAAGGAAATATCAAAAAAAAAGTCTTAGATATGTTCATTACTGCTATGACTTTTCTCGGTTTTATCAAAATAGAGCGGGAAGACGGGGAAATCAGGTTTGAGTCCCACTCAGATGTCCAAAAGCAGGCTCATGGAGGCACGGATGGCTGCACGGTGCTGCTGGGCACCTCCTGCACATCTCCCTGCTGCCATAAGCATGGTGGTTTCTCTCTGCAAAACTCTGCAGGCTCTTCAGAGGAAGCTGTGCAGTGACTGATCTGCCTCTGCCACAGCTGCAGCCAGCAGCAAAGGGCTCCCGACAGCTCTGCTGCACGCCCGCTCTCACAAGGGCAAGGCAAGCACCAGCAAAATGCCTCAAGCCTCACCGGGCTCCTCGGGCTGCTCAAGCAGGACGCCCCGATCCCATCCTCACGGACTATAACCCACACCCTAGGCTGATGCAATGGAGCACCTTGAGAAGAGCTGTGCTCCTTGCCAGAGGAATGAGACCCAACCCCAAAGCCTTACGTATTCGGCAGGTGCCGGTCGATGCCACGGTGGAGCACGGGCAGCGGTGGCAGGCGCGGGCACCTCGGTAGAAGCCGTCCTTGCAGAGCTCGCAGTGCTTCCCCTCCGTGTTGCCCTGGCAGTGCAGGCAGGTGCCTGGGGAGAGAAGCACAAGCAGCCGGTCAGTGGCAGGAATTGGAGCAGAACATTTGGAGCAAGGATAAGCCTGGAGCGCCGGCAATTATCCGAGTTCACAGGTGGTTTGGGATGCCCTCCGGCCAAAACACAACCGTGGGACCAGTCCTGGCCTCTTCTGACCTTCTGAGGGTCATCCCCTGCTCCCCACACACACATAGCATGAAAAAGTAGGCAGCCCCAGCAGAGATGTTTGCATTGCATCGCTGTTAAAGGTCAGTGCAGGTAAATAATGCTATCAATATTAAATGTTCCTCAACACAAAGGGTTTGGGTTGGTATCTGTGACAGCAAGCCAGGATCCTGATGCTTAAATTCCCCTAGGCTCAGTAAGGGTCCCTCCAGCTCTTTGCCCTCTTTTTGTGATCCTACACCAAAAATCTGGTGGCCAGGGGCAAATAAAAGCCACCGTCCTGCTCAGGGGGCTGATGGCTCCATCCCAACAGCGTGGCCGCAGCTCCCCCATCCCCATCACAGGACCATTTGCTACAGGCACCAGCCCGCAGCAGCGCTGACCTTCCTGCAGAAACAGAGGAGACCCGGGGGCACCCGTGAGCCCCCGCCCCTACCCGGGGAAGCCCCTGAATCATAAAACTGACAGGCTGTGTCTTAGAAGAGGCTGTGTCCTAATGGCCCTCTAAATTGCATTTCGACATTACCCTGAGCAGAGCAAGAAAAATCTCCCTAGTTATAAAAAGGCAGCCGCAACCAGAAGCCCATCCATCACCAGGAACATCCTGTAATTCAGCAGGCTGCTCGTCGAGGTGGCAGTGACCTGAGGGATGCTTTTTTGATTGAATTCCCTGTACAAGGCTCTAAAAGGGCAACAGCCACCTTACAACAAACCAAGGGGGGCACAGCGTGGTTTATTCCTTGCATATCTGAGCACCGACAGGAGGTTTGCTGAGCTGCAGCGCTGCGGGGGTATGGAAAAGTCTCCCACCCACACGACCCACGTCTAAAATTCTGAATTGGGCTACCATCAACTGTTAAAAACCCCACAGCAGATTTCCTCATTAATTTCGGAGCAGTTTGGCTCCCCTACAAGCCCAACACGCCGCACGCCCTCTCCTCTTCTCCCTACACGGGGAAGGCTCCACAGCCGAGCGTCCCCAGCGCATCCTCGCAGCCCAGCCTCGTGCCGAGGCCGGGAAGCAAACCCTGCAAACCCTGCAAACCCCGGCGGCTGCCGATTTGGGGAGGAGGCTGATTCACCACGACGGAGCCGGCAGCACCCCGGTGGTGACTCAGGACGCCCGCACGGCGTCAGCTCCCCCGCAGTGTTTGCTCTGCGCCCGGCCGCCCGTCAGACACGTGCCGGTGGGTTTTGTGGGAGAGGCGTCGGGGTTGGAAGGGAAATCATCTTCTGCTCTCTGCTTCTGCAGCTGCAGCCCCGCTTCGGCTGCCTCGTGAAAGTCACCGGGCCCGAGCAGCACCAGGGTGCCTCGAGCCGTGCTCGGCAGGCGGCCGTGGTGGCGTAAATCCGGGACCACCTCCGCGTTTGCTGTACGGCCGCCGTCGGTGCAGGACCATCTCTCCTGTCGGGGGAAATTACCCGCGTTTATCTACAGCAGCCCCGCAAAATGGCTGTTTCCAGTGAGTCAGCAGCTCGCTCAGCCATGCAAAGCAATCGGGTGTCAATGTGGAAAGCCTTAATAATTAATAGCACTTCCCACCCCGATAAGGCCCCGGGGAAGGATCAGAGCCGGCCGTACCCCAGCTGGGCGGATGTGACCCCACTCGCTGCACAGCCCCGACTCCAGGCACGAGGGTTGTGCTGAAGGAAGCGCCTGGGGAGCTCTGGCTGCCCAATTTCCAGCCCAATAATTTTAAGTATTCCTCCTGGGCACAGCTACACTGAGCGAGGCTGTGCAGGGACGGCTGCTGAGCCGCCAGAGGGAGCCCAAAGTATGGCATTAATGCAGGGAAAAAAAAAAAAAAAAAACTTGAAAATTTGACAAAGACTGCACAGAGTTGATGTAAAGCTGGGAGGTCACACAAAGTGCAGGCTCTAGAGCAGGCTGAGCGCACTGGGTTCCTTGCAAGGCGTCGGATCGCATTTTTATGGCCTGTTCAGTTCTGGTTTTGTTGGGCTCCCCCATCCCCAGCAGCAAATAAAGCAGATGGAGGAAAAGGGGAAAAAAATAAGGTCATTGAGCTAAATGAGGGCTTTTCTCTGCCGTGCAGCAGTCGGGGCTGGAGCACCCCAGTCACAGGGCAGCCGGAGCAGCCCCAGCCCCGAGGCCACAGCTGCAGTGAGGCTTTGAATCAAGAGAGGGGGGAACGTCGAGGAAGGAGAAGGAAGAGCAGATTATCTTACTCCTTCACAAAACCCACACGCCCAGCTCCAAATCAGCAACACAGCTGATGTGTACACAGCTTTAGGTCCAACTTGTATCCTGCAGTATGAGCAGGACAGAAGCGTGTACTCAAAATTCAGTAAGGAATGAATGCACCAATTCATCCTCAAGGAGCGCAGCCCCCACGACCACAAAAACATCTCTGCTGAGCAGGACCAGGGCGCTTCCTGGGCACAGCCGGCCCTGTGGCTGCCTGTCCCTGTGCTGCAGACACACAGGCCACAAGGGAACAAACATCGGTGCCAAAATTGCCCAAAATACCATATTTGACGAGCTCTGTCTCTCTGCCAGCTACCAAAAAAAAACCGCTGCAGCATTTCTGAAATGACTGCCCCTTTCTGAGCTCCTGGGTAAATATTACAGAATTGCTTTCCCTCCTGGAAGTTCTGATGAGAATTGGAGTTTTGCAGGGTGAGTTTTGTTGCTAAGCAGGGGCTGTGCAGGCAGTCGCACAGTGCTGCTCCTCTGGGACTTCTCCTTCCACCGGGGATGGGAAAGCAATTTGTTTTTTTTTTCCCTGTCCTCCCGTAAGCTCTTCAAGCACAGGTGCCTCGATATTTGCACTGCAACATCCATTTGAGTGAGAGACAGCCAAAGAAATGATCGTGGAAAATGAACAGGGCAAACCCATAAGAAGTGAGCAATGTTAATTAGGTGCTGCCAGTATTTTCCAGCACTAATTATGTTGTCTGAGGCAATAATAGTCACCTGACGTCACTGGCAGTACAGTATATGTTTCCAGGTAAACAGCAGTTAAACAAAAGCTCCTTAAAAGCCTGTGTTGGGTGTTTGTGTAGGAGAACAATGGAACACTGATTTCCGATAGAGGCTGCAGGAGGAAGGCTCTGCACTGCAGCCTGGAGTAAATACCGTAGCCTTTATGGAGAAGAGGACTCGCTCCAGCCTTGCCCTGCACCTTAATTCCAGGTTTATGGTGAACACCCGGGGCGCCCAAGGCACAAAGACACAGGGTAACAGGGTGGGAGTGCAGGTCTGCTGAATGGAAGTGTGAAAAAACGGAGACAGAGAGGCCCAGCCCTGTGGTGACAGGGGGAAGGCTGCTTGTGTCTTACCTGTTACGCGGTCGCAGGCTGTGGAGTGGTTGTTGCACTGGCAGGGCTCGCAGGTGGTTTCGTTGAGCCTGTAGTAGCCGTCACTGCACCGGTCGCACTTGAGGTCCGTTACGCCAACCTTGCACTGGCATTTCCCATCGCTGCGGAGAGAAACAAGCTGTGAAACGGGGCGTGCTGCGAGGCATCCCGCGTGCAAAGCCACGGCCGGTGTCTGGAACGCTCCTGCAAAACCAGTCGCCCTTACAACGCCTCCAGCAGGGCACTGGGAACCATCAGGCCCTCTGGGAAGCCTCAGACCAAAACCATCCACCAGGAGCTCCGAGAGCCTCCGGTCCCAGCTCCTGCAGACGCTCGGATGCCCCAATGGCCATGAACCCGCACGGTGTCCTCTGGTGTCCCCGCTCGTGTTTCATCCCAGGCAGATGTCACCCACCTACACTCGGGGATCCCATTCACCGCTTCCAGCCAGGCAAACCCCTCTGCTCAGGAGGCCTCTGCCCAGCAGGAGCTAGGGGAGGACCACAAGAGGGGTCCCCCCAAGGCGTCCCCCACAGCTCACCACAACCTGCTTCCTCGGGCACGAGTCCATGCAGAGCACGGCACCATTAAAACCAAGCGCATTAACCTTGGTTGCTGTGATGGAGCACCAGGAGGGTATACAAGGCAAGGGCTACCCTTATTCCCTTGGCTTTCCTTGCCAGTCTCTCCATGTAGAGGCTTCTAACCTATTGCTTTCATAAGGAACTTTACACACCAGCAGCATTTAGGCCTAAATCACTGAGAAATCATATCAGCCCCGTGGCGCAGTGACTGTCAGCTGCAGCCCTTCCCTCCTGCACTCCCAGGAGCTGCAACCACTCGAGCGGGGCACAGAAATCCCTCACCACATCTCCAACAGCCCTGGGGCAAACCCAGCCCTGCGTGCACAGGGAAACCACAATTAAAAAAACCTAAACGCATGCGATTTGGTCCCCTGCAGGAGACGGGGTCATCCATAGCAGCGGCTCAGCGTGGGTACCATCACAGAGCATCCATGGGCACCAGAAGGATGCACCCTCCTGTCCTGTCCTGTCCTGTCCTGTCCTGTCCTCTCAGCCCTCCTCACCCCCTTCTACAACTCCGCATTTCAGGGCTCATCGTGCCTGCGCGTCGATAAGCCATTGTTCTCCCTCGCTCCTCCTGGGGAAGGGCGAGCAACGCACCATTTGCTTCTGAAAGCCCCTGGAAAAAAAAACAACGTGTTGATTAAAACTAATCGAGGCCGAGGCTTTAAAAGGCCTGATGCACTGTGGATGCGGTGCTTTTAATTAAAAGGCAGGAGACTGCGATGTTCGGGGAAGACGCTGCTTCTGTGAGGAATTACCATAATTGAGTATTTCTGCCGCTCGTTTACTTGCCAAAGGAAGAGGAGATGCTCAAAGGCACACCAAAATACCGCAGGCAGCCCAAGAGGCCGCACAATTAAATACTTTCAGAACACGAGATTTCAGGCACATTTAATGGGCCGGTTACAAGAAAAAGAAGCGCGGTGTTTCCTTGCTCTCCAGCCCATTATCTGGGACTGCAGCAGGCAGATGCAGAATTCAAAGGGATGCTGTTGAGCAGCTCGGGCTGCCTGACTTTTAAAAAGCTTTTCACAAGACCCGACATTAATCCGAACGCTGCCGCAGTGTTTAAAACAAGAGCAAACAAAAGGCAGTCTGTTTTTATTTGCTTCTGACCACTACTGGGCAGATATTCCTGTAAGCAGGCAGGGGACGGGCAGAGCCAAGAAGGGAAAAACAACCAATGGGGGATTTCCCCAGGGGGCTGGGTGCCCCGTTTCATTCCCTCCTGTCCCTCCTTCAGGCCTTTATTTCAGTGGCCCTCTCCTGTTCCTCCGGCTGGCAGCCTCCCACGTCATTTTGGAAAGGTTTCCTTCCCCGATGGCTCTGCTGGAGCTCCCTGCAGCATTTTGGGGGCAGCGTCCCTTGGTTTCACTCGTTAGCTTAAAAATAACAGGAAAGAAAGCTATTTAAAAAAAAAAAAAAAAACGGTTTTGGAAAGTTTGGTTTTAATGCCTCTCAAGCAGCCCCTTTCTCAACATGTTACATGTGGCCCAGAGCCAGGTTCTGCATGTGCAAGAATTAAATCACTCAGCAAATATAAAGCTTTGCCTGTGGTCATTGCTCCTATAGAATAAAGCCCGCTTACAACACTCCTTTTCATAGCTCCAGCCCAGTAAAGGCTGTCAGACACTTTTTAAAGCAAAGGTCAATGATATAAATGCATTGCGACCACAAAAAAGTCCTGTTAACAGACCGATTGTGCCCATAAAAAATCCAGAAACTTGAAAGAAAAGAGCCACAGTGTAACACTCGCACAGCGAGAACTGAGCTGGAGTTTGAGCCTAAGCCAGGAATTTCTTTTTTGGGGGAGGTGGGGGGAAGGAGGGGGAAGGGAACGAAACGTTTTGATGCAGCAACATCAATTGCTCAACTCGATTTCAGATGATGATTAACTCCAACAAAGCCAGCCAGGAAGACTGCAAGGCAACACCTCCGAAATCCTGCCTGGCCCCGACGGCGCAGAGCATCACCCAGCTCGCTTCCAGCCAGGACCGACGGCCAGGGATGGACACACGGCCGGGACGGGCTGCGCCTCGAAGCACCGGGCAGCAGGGGAAGCCAGGGCCTTGTAGCAAGAAAGAAAATAAAAGCCTTACAATATCTGCAGCCTGCGACAGATCGCCATGTGCAGCTGTGCACGGCCTTAAGCGAGGGGACAGCGAACGGGGAGACAGGAGCACAGCTTCGGGGCTGGCCGGAGGCACGCTGTGCACAGCTTAATGGTGTAACAGAAACCCTTCGCGAGCTCTAATGGTTTATTTTCTTCTCCTGTTTGTTCTTCCAAGGGTGAGGGAAGGGAGAAATTCACCCTGAATGTTTTCCCAGCTGCCAGCTAAATGTGGATGCCCAGCTGCCATTGAGAGCCCAGGAGCTCCCGGACCAAGCCAAGCTGACTAAAGTGCCCCAGCACTGAGTTTTTGTGCCTTTTTAGTGTTTTTTACTTTAATTTTCAAGACTGGCATGATTTTGGAGCAGATTAAGAGAAGGAGGGAGCTCCCACGGGCCTCAATCGGGACACGCCGTGTGGATGGGCCATGCAAAAACTCCCACGGCTTGGAAGGAAAGCTCTGCCAGAGACATTTCCCATCTTTCTGCTTCACTCTGGAGCACAAGGTACACCCAGCACCATGGCACAGCATCACCCAGCACCACGCTGCTGGTCAGGAGCATCCCCCTGAGCTGGCAAGTCCCAAAACCACAGGGTAGGGCAATGGCATGTCCTCAGCCCCGCGGTGTCCCCAGCTTCACCTGCCTGTCCCCTGCCAGCTGCTGCTGCATCCACGGTGAGTGCAAACCTCCTGTAAGAGGGGCGCATCATTCCTCCCAGCAGGGCCGAGGCATGCCCGTAACGCACACAATTGCAAGCGAAACGTATGAATGAGGAAAAATGCCACGAGCATCTGTACGCCAACCCTCGCGCGAAGGCTTTGTCACACTTTGATGGGACGAGACAAAAGGATGCTGCGAGAGATGAGGATTGAGAAGAGACGTTGCCAAATGCGGCGCGTTCCTCCAGCGAGCGCGGCTCCTTTTGTGCTGGTTCTCCACGGTGCCTGGCAGCACCGGGGCTGAGTCCTCCTGTGTCCTCCTCACCACCTGCAAACGACACGTCCAGGGAAAGCCCAGGCCATTAACACCTTCCCTAAGCAAACTGAGAACCATCCTAATGCAGGTGCTGGTTTTCCTTGCGGCCCATTCATTTGAATATTCACACGTGGGGAAGCGGCGAGCAGGAAAAGCCCTGTAACAGCACACGGTCGGGTTTCTCCTCCCCGCTCCCTCGGCTCCCCATGCCGCTGCTGGAAGCCCAAACGCTTTCGTGGAAGCGTTACCGCAGGCAGCGAGCCCCGCGCCCGGCTCTGAGCCGCCTTTGTGGCGGGCAGAAGAAGCGGGGCTTTATCGCGCCGAACATTGGGCCATTGTGCGCCGCATTCCTCGCTTTGTGCCGGGGGACGGCATCTGTTTATATGGCCGCCCTCGACAGAGCGGGGACCCTTCACAGCTCTGAAAGGCCGCTCTGTAAATGTCAAAGGGACACCTTGTCCAGCCGCCGCCGCCTCCCCCCTCTGCCGGGGACGCCCTGCGTCACGGGAAAGCCGGGCATCTCCTGCCCCAGTGCCCCCGGCACCACCCGCGGGGACCTGGTGGCAATGGGGAGACCGCGATAGCCCCGGAGAGCGAGGTTGGATGGGGTTCCCTATGGAGGAGCAGTGAAAGCCTGGCAAAGTGCAAAATCTCAGCCCCATAGGGTGCAGAGCATCCCCTGAAGATGAGGGCAATACGGCCATGGTGCGGCCAACCTGGCACAGAGGAGGACACACCAGTGGGGAAGGCAGGGAGAAGGGGCTGGTCTCCACTGGGCACACTGGTTTTGCACAGCGAAGCCCCTCCATCCTCTAGACCTCTACTGACACCTCCCTGCATGGGATAGGAAAGGGCATGGGCAACAAGCGTGGCCCGAAATCAGGCTGGGCACCACCTCCCCAAATCCAGAATTCAGCCACCAGAGCTTGTAAAGCCATGCTGGTATTTTGTTTTTGAGGGCAGTCAATGCTGACCAGGGCAGCAAGTCTGCAAGAGGCAAGAGAGGAACGGCGAAGCCTGTTGGAAAATCAGCAAAATACCAGGATTTCCGAGAAGCCCCAATTACTGCAGGGGAGATGATAACAGCCTGCCGCTCACTGCCGCTGTGCCCAATTGCTCATCCATTTCCCTCTCCCGTCTGCAGCCTGATAAAAATGGGTGCAGGTACAATATTTACCTGCCTGGGGGGGAAGAGAGGAGGAGAGCTAAAGCAGACGCAAAGGATACGAGAGTCTGTAATAGAAGAGATATTTAGACAATTAAAGTATGCAGGAAAATATGCTCTGCCCGGGTACTCTGCATTTATGACGTCCACACGTAACAATTTCCGCTACGAAAAAAATCTGTTCTTGGCAGAGGGCTGCTGACGAGGCATTGCTCGGAGATAATGAGCCACCACTTGTGCTCAGGCGATCTATAAAAGAGAGCCCAGTCTTTCTGGAACAGGGGGAAATGTGCTTTTATGGGGATGGTTTTTCAGAAGTCCTTGGGAAGTTGGGGTTCCAGGGCCCGGTCTCTGAAGGGAGCAGTGCCCGGTGTGGTCTATGGGGCAGGTACAGCGGTGTGGAACCACAGCTCCCACCCCCAAGAAAAAAAAAAAAAAAGAGGTATTTCCAAGAGTGTGGCGACACGAATGGCATAAAATGAGAATTTTCTTTATGCAAAATGAAAACTCCACTGCTTTCCCTCAGGTAACCCTGCGTGCCTGCCCCCTTCCTGCCCAGGCTAGGGAAGCTCCACAAAAACCTTGGATTTCGGTGGTTCTGCATTTCAGTCAAACAACCCCCCCAGGTCCCACACCGGGTGGCTTCACGCCGCACGCTGCCCACGCTGGGTCCAGCCCACAACCTTCCCAACGCCAGCAGGACCAGTAACGCTCCCTGTTCCCTTTTCCCCTGTGATTTCTTTGCATCTTCCCACATCCAAACACCTCCGCAAGCCCAGCGAGCCGCTCTCCCTGCCCAGCTCCCCCAGAGCCCCCAGCCCTCATTCAAAGACCCTCACAGAGGGCATTGTGTGGTGCTGCTGACCCTGCTCCCCTCAGCAACGCTCTCACAGATCCGTGTGAGTGAGGGTCAGCAGCCCAGCACAAAGAAGGCACAGAGGGACGGATGCTGCCCCGCCACCGGCGCCCCCCTTGCAGCCTCGCAGCTCCAGGGCACAGCCATGTACAAATGCTCTCGGGGATGCGCCGCTTTAATTCTTTTTAATAGGAACACAAAGCAGCAGATCCCCTCGAGGGGGCAAAACATCTCTGAATTAACGCTTTGGCATTTATATGCATGATCTTTTTTTTTTTTTGGTTTTCTTTTTAGAACGGAAGCGAGCGGCGGCAGCTCCTCAAACACGCCTCACGCCCAGCCTGCGGCACGAAGCGAGGCTGAAGCCGGACCCCACGCTGCAGAGCTGCGAGGAGCGGCTGCTCAGCTGGCAGAGGAGCAGCCTGTTTCAGCTCAGGGCACGAAGCAAAGCTGCTGTCAGCTCCAGGCAGCACGTCGCAGCTTCTGCTTCCCATCACCCGTCTGCTCGTGGGGAAACTGAGGCACGGGCTGATGGAGCGACTTGTTAAATTTGCAAAAGTCTGTTTTGACATACGTCTCTTTTCATTAGGGACAGCAATAGTACATTACACACATATCATTTACAGGTTTTTTTTGTTTTTTTTTTTTTTTAAGGGAAGTGGCAATGCTAGCGCGAGTTGGACAGTTAGCCCACATCAGCCAAACCACCAACAATCCTTCCCCGGCCCACGGCAGCCTCAGCTCCCGGTGCTGAGCAGCACGGGCAGTGCTGCAGCAGAGGATGAGGCGCATCACATCGCCTCCCCTGTGATGGAGAGAAACTAAGTGTAACCACACAAGAACTTCCCAAGACCCCAAAGCCTCACCAAGCGATTTTCTCCCCTCTCGCATCAGCCAGCAACGTCTCTGAACATACACAAGAAGCAGGTTCATAGAAAAGGGAAATAGCAATGGGAAATGGAGCCCTGAGCCCTTCTGCAGGCCAGCACCACCTCACAGCACCTTCTCCGTTATCACATCCCAAAATGCGGGGCACAAGAGCAGCCGCATAGGGATGCTTGCCCACGTGCCCCCAGGAAGAAAAGCCAAGTCCTATGTCCTGTGCTACGAAAGCCTTGAAGAAATGGCTGGTAGGAGGTAAGTGAGGGCAACGCCACTGCTCCTCCCTGCCATGGGGTGCAGGGAGGCACTGGGATGCTTTTGGGGTGGCCCTGCCCTGTCTGCAATCCGGCATGGGGCTGGCTGGTGCTGCTACAGAGGGAGAAAATGCAAAGTCATTTGACATCCTCTTGCAGGCTTGGTGTTACACATAATCCCGCTTCGTTAATTAAGCCAGGCAGAGGACAGGTCTGCACAGGAAAACTATTTCAACACAGACTGAAATAGTTGTGCCCGTGCAGCTCCTCGTGTGCTGTGGGATCGCTGCTTGGTGGCAGGAAGAAACTTCCCACCGAGCCACCACAAGACATCTGATATCACCACCTGCCCCCAGCCAGGGCTTTTGTCCTGATGCTCGGACAACCTCTGGTGCTCAACCTGTGCTCGTCCTCAGATTCTCCTGCTCCAAGGCCCTGAAACTTCAGCTTTTCTTCTCCTTTCCTGCAGGCTCTGAATGCTCCCAGGCCATGGATACCTCCAGCGAGCACCCGCACAGCACCCAGCCCAGTGCAACAGGCTTTGTGCGAGCACGGGAGCGGGGACAGCTCGCTCCTGCTCTGCAGGATGCGTCAGCCCCGCGCGGCACCGGGCCAGGCTCCGTGCCGCAGGGCGAGAGCAGCCACCCAACGCGACTGACTCACCGGCACGGAAAGCCTCCGCCTCCCAGGGGGGACTCCCAGAGAAGCAAATAAAAATTAAAAATAAATCAATTTAAAAAAAAAAAAAAAAAAAGCAACCTTCGATTAGTGGCTCTGGAGCCCATTCACAGAGACAGCGTGTCAGGTCAATGTTCACTCCCAAAGTCAACGATCTGCCTCAGGAAAGGGATTTCTTTTTTATTTATTTTTTTTTATTTGATGGTCTGCATTTGCGGTCTAGTTAATAAACAGTGTATCTGGCTGGCCAGATGGCACAAGGATAGAGCATGCCTGGAAATCATAATAATAACCATCATATGGTGGTGCTTTAAAAGGCGCTTTTGCACAAGCCTGAGCGAGCTGGCTGAGATGTATCGGGCATGTTTTGTGTGCCCCGAGCGCTCAGCCTTCGGGCAGGCTGCCCCTGAAACCAGCCACTGGCAGAGCTGTTCGGAGCCCAGCACGCTGCTGCTGCTTCTCCCCGCAACTCTTGTGAAGAGCAGGCACTTTTTTCTTAAGCCAGCGTGCAGGAATTAACTTGTGCAAGGTAATGTTTGCCTGGCACTTTAAAACATTATAATAACAACAAAAAAAAAGCGAACAGCTGTCAGGATTTTTTTGTTTTTAAATCAACAAAGCAGGAGCTGGCTGCTGGCGCTGCGCCATGCTGGCGTGCCCCATCCCAAGCAGGGGCTGCCCCGTGCGCTCCTCGTGCTGCAGATCACCGCACCCAGTCCCCAGCATCTGCTCTGCCCAGCTCCCAAGCCCCTCTCCTGGATGCCTGTCTCCTTATTTCTTTGATTCTTGATTTTGTTTTATTGTTTTTAACTTGTTTTTTGCTCTGACTGTCACTGGTGCCTACCGCTGTGGGAACAAGAGGGCTGATGACTTAGTGTGGGCACAGCGGGCAGCACCCCAGCCCTGCAGCACAGACAGCTGACCCAGTTCTCCTCTCTTTAAATATCTAGAGGTCATTTCAGCCTGTGGCCAAGCTCACGGAGCACGCAGGAGAAACACAGAGCAATCTATGCCACCATCAGTCCTCCTCTCTCCTCCTGCCCAAGACTTTCTCCCAGTTTTGCCCCATGCTCCCTCTTCTAAACACCTGAGGATCCATCTCCCCACGTTCCTCAAGGCTGCAAAACAATACAGCAAGAATAGGAAGAGCTAGGGACATTCTCTGCCACTTTGAGGCCTTCTCATGTTGGGATGGGGCACGAGGGCTCACCACGTGCACCAGCTCCTTGTCCTTGACACCTCAGAGCAGCCCACGCGCAGCTCCTGGGGCGCTTCCCGCTGGCGTGGGCGGATGGCACCCGCTGACGCAGATCGGGACGGGAACACTCCCTGCCCCTGGGCTCCTGCCTCTCCCAGATGAGATTTCCCCAATCTGCTGTCTTGCCCAATTTGCCTTTCCATCAGGTCCCACCAAGCTCATTTCCTACTCCATGACAAACTCCGATTCCTCCAAGAATATTTCCCTATTGCTAAAAAAACAAGTGGAAAACTCTTTCCACCCCCAAGAGTCCGTTTTTCAGTAAGGTCACTCCAGCCAACAGCAGCACTGCTTTTACGTTCTGACTTTTCACAGCTTGTGCCACCAGAGAAATGCAGCATTGAAAGAAAAAGGAGGGCCATCAACACAGGGCTTGGGTGCTCAGAAAAAAAAAAACAACGCATGAAGTTATTGCAAACTGCATGCCCCTGCAGAACATTGTGGTTCTGACTCAGCACCAGCCTTGGCAGCAACGTGCAGGTGTTGAGCACGCAGGGAGCCCAGACCAAACCCCAGAAGACAACAGGACTGATGCCAGCGCAGCAGAAGCTCACGGCAGAGGAACATGTTCATTACACGACAGCTCAGGAGCATCTGCGGCAGCTTTCTTGACGCAGAGAAGGCGCGGATAAGGCTGGGTTAAACGCCGGGCAGGGCGGGAGCCAACGCTTCTTTCACAACACTCAGCGAAAGCAGATCGCAGCGCCTGCCCCTGCTGCAACTAATCTCCCTTTGGAAAAAAGCTTCCCCAGAGCCTCCCGTGCCAGCCCAGCCTCCGCATCCCTCCGGGCGGCTGCTGTGAAGGCAGCAGGGGCTGTGGGATGCATGAGGCGACAGAGGAGAGGTCCTGCTGATACTCAGGGCCAAATGGTGCCTCGGCTCCTCTGTGGGCTGCCAGGGCTTTTGCCATAGCTACGGATATTTTTATAATCCAGCTCTTGAAAGAGAGGAAGAACACGCTTCATCAATTTTTGTGAAGCTAACTTCCTTCCTGCTTTTTTAAATTTTTTTTATATACTACAACCAGATGACACCATCCATTCTTGCCTGCTCGGCACCCCATATCCTCCCAGAAAAACCACCCCCAGATCCCCACAGCAGCCCGGAGCAGGGATGCTCAGCTACTTACTCATCGCAGCTGGATCCAATGGCACCGGCGGGGCTGCAGCCGCAGGGCAGGCACCGCTGCCGGCTGGGGTCGGGGTGGAAGCCCTGGGCACAGCTCTCGCAGCGCGGCCCCGTGTAGCCCTCCAGGCAGACACAGGGTCCTGGCGTGCCCTGGCAGGAGCCTGCATCGACGCTCCCCACGGCGCTGCAGTTGCATGGCTGTCCTGCAAGAGGGAAAGAGAGGCTGAAGTCAGCGCACTGGGGGCACGCGGGGCTTGGGTTGTACCCAGGGGATGGGTATAGCTGCTTTAATACATGGATATAGACAGAGAAGCATGGAATAACCTGAGTTGGAAGGGACCCACAAGGATCAGAGTCCAGCTCTTCTGGCTCCACACAGAACCACCCCAAAATCAGCCCCTAAATTTGACTGCAGTGTAAAACGCTTCTTGAACTCCAGCATGCTCAGGGCTGTGACCACATCCCTGGGGAGCCTGTCCCAGTGCCCGACCACCTCTGGGTACAGAACCTTTCCCTATCCCCCAGCCTGACCCTCCCCTGTCCCAGCTCCATGCCGTTCCCTCAGGTCCTGTCACTGTCCCCAGAGAGCAGAGCTCAGCGCCTGCCCCTCCGCTCCCCTCGTGAGGGAGCTGCAGGCCGCCATGAGGCCTCCCCTCATGAAGAAGCTGCAGGCCGCCATGAGGCCTCCCCTCAGCCTCCTCTCCTCTGGGCTGAGCAAACCACGTCACCTCAGGCGCTCCTCAGACATCGTGCCTTCCAGTCCCTTCACCACCTTCATGTACATATCGTACACGTTATAATAAATATATATTTATATAATGACAGTCGTTGTTGTCTGGTTACACAGCTCCAGGAGCTGGCCAACGCTTGGTGTTGTAACATGAGGATGAAATAATTGCCCCGATCCTGTGCAACCTGCTCTCTGCGGCCCTGCCTGAGCAGGGCCTGGGCCACAGGACCTCCAGAGGTCCCTTCCAACCTCAGCCATTCCCTGGAAATTAGCAACAGGCGGCAAACCCCCTAATTACAAGATCCCGCATTTCAGAGCACTGAAACACCTCAGGTTTACCAACAGGATGTCTTTATGACAAGGACATACAGGGCATACCTACACAACACACTAAGTACGACCACTGCTCACTGAGAAACAAAACAAAATCCCCTCAAGACCAGAGGGATTTGAGCTCCATGTGCTTGGGGCTGAACATCTCCCACCTCCTGACCCTCCTGACCCGCAGCTACCGCCCTGCCCACCACACAATGGCCACCATCAGCCCCACCACAAGCTTTGGGGACACTCGTTCTTCACAGGGCTGTGGAGACCACACACCCAAACAAAAAATCTTTTGAGCAAGTGGTGCCTTTCCAGCCCCCCCGCACAGCACTTCTCATAATATTTTAAAGTACCCAACACACCAAAGAGAACAACCTCCCCGGCAATTTGTTTCTGACACGAGCTTTCTCTCCGCTTCTTCATTGCAAAATATTTGGTGCCTTAATAATTTAAAGGCTTTCGCTGCCAAGTGTGAATTATAAACGAGGATTATTTTCTGAAGTAGCACATAAAGCATCAGGGGCTTTACGCAAGCGTTGCTGTTTGTTATTGCCTGAGAAGAGCCATATTCTGGGCACTGCACAGAGGGGAGAGGCCAGGCCCCCGGCCCAAGAAAATCAGACCAAAACAAAGCTCAAATCACTCCAAGAAGGTCCAAGACTACTGCTCCACATCAGCACGAGGATTTAAGGTCATCCAACACTTACACCACACACAGTTTTGAGGACTGGGAATGGCTTCCCAGGCGGACAGCTCTTCAGCAGGTGCGTGCACTGAACCACATTTAAAACCCAGGGACTGCATGAAGATTCATGTATTAATCTGTAAGTGGCCTGCTAAAATTTGACCGCAGTGAAGCCCTCAAAGTGCTTTTGGAAACACAACCCATGGGGTCTCCCACATGCAGAAGTACTGTAGAAGTTTCCCTGATGGCTGTTGTTGTCCTTTACTGGCAGCACGTTATAGGGCAGTTTTCTATGAAGCCCATGAATTATGGGTAGACTTTTCAAGAAATAACAGTCCCATTCTCCCAAAAGTACCAGGACCTCCCTTAGCAGCAGCCAGCCAGACTTGCTGCTTAATACCACACCATGCCTCGACTGTTTGTTTTCCTCCAACACGAATCACAGAAATAGTTATTTAGCTTTGTCACCCCATCAAGACATCTAGAGTATCCCCATGAAAGTTATTCTGCACCTACACACCTGCGAAATTGCACCTCAATTTTCTTCAATCTAAGCCAGTAAATAGGACAAACACCTCGCGATCCACGATTAGCCACTCCAGCACCCACTTCAGATAATGAGCCCAATTCCCGACTCAATTATTCGAGTGGAACCTCAGCGATTTGGGCACTTTGGCTTCTCCCAGCCAGAGCGAGCCACAAAAACCTGCCTTGAGCCAACGTGGCACCTGCTCTGCAGCTTGTCAGACACATCAAAACAAATTTTCAAAGCTTGTTTTGTGCTGCAGCTGAGATAGGGCTGTGCCGCAGCAGGTTTCTGAGCTTGGTGTTGTGGCCATGCTGCACGAGGGGACAAAGGAACACAGCACACGGGCAGGAGGGGGAACATTTTGGCTGCACGTTACCTTCAGAGGAAAGCAGCCATGGCAAAGAAGGAAAAAACAGAAGTTGGAAGAGGAGCTGCGTATATTGGCAAAAGCCTCGCTTTCCGTTAGCCCTTTATCGAAGGACTGTGTCCATCAAAGAGGGTCCGGCCATCGCCACGCTGTGGAGCAGCTCCTTGGGAACATCCCTGGTACTTACGGGAGCCCAACGGGAGGTGAAGACAGAGATGGATGGGACAGGCCCGGGAGCTGTGATCCCGAACAGCCTGGCTGCACAGCGCAGCTGACTCTGGGTTGATCTTGGCAATGGCACCGGCTACAAAAATGAGTTTTCTTTCCTCTGGCAAGGCTGTTTGCACACTGAGTCCCTCACGCCTGGGGAGCTATCCACTTTCCAAAAACACACCAGCTAACTTCACGGTGCCTTTTTTTTCCCCCCTCTTCCTCTTTTGCAGGTCAATATTGCACAAATTCAGGTCAAAACCTGGGGGCGACTAATTTCCAGCAGCCAGCCTCAATGGCACCACAGAGCACTGGTTCCACATTCCCTGGGAGAGCACGAAATGCTGCAGTAATCCAAAATAATGCAGGCAAAAAGAGCTTTCTGTCGGCAGGCTGGGGGGACACTGGTGGTGGAGTTCCTCCTGCTGCTGGCAGCTGCTGAAACGTGGAAACCTACAAAATAATCAGACCCAGGCACCTGGTACAGCACTGTGGGGTTGGTACCAAAGAGATCTCCCCAAATGAAGGCTGCCCTGCATCCCCCAACCCTCCCAGGGGATTTTTGGGAAGGGATGGTGCCCATCTCGGGGGAGAAACATCACGTGTTGTTCCCCCCCCCCCCCCCCAGAACAAAGACCCGCTCTGCTGTGACCGTCTGACACAACCCCGATGCGCCCTAAATGCCCTTTGGTGGGGAAGCAGAGGAGAAGCAGACAGCAGCATTAAAACCCGGCGGCGAGCGCAGCGTCGGGTTTGACATGATGATGTACCAGACTATGAAAACCCCAGGCTTAATTCAAAAGACACTTTGTTGTCCCGACGGCAGCCGGCTTGGAGGAGGCGGGCGCGATCCCCAGCCAGAAAGGGAAAGCGGTAACGGAGCCTCTGCCTTCCAGATCTGGGAAGACATCAAAGACGACGAGGACTGGAGGAAAAGATTAGGGAGCGCTGCCCTGGCTCCTGGCCAGCGCCAGGTACTTGGAGCCTTTATTCTGTTTTGCCAAGCGTGCGCTTTGCTTTTGAAGGTAACCTTCAAAAACACCTTACCGAGAGCTTCTGCAGAATGAAAAGGGATGAACAAGGGTGCATGCAGCCCTGAGCCGGGATGCTCGGCCTTGCTAGGAGGCCCTGGGTTTGACAGGGCATCACCACCAGCAGCAGGCACAGGCACAGCCCTCTCAGGGCTGTGGCTCTGGTCTGAGCTCCTGCACCGAGTTCCCCCTGACTTGCCGCAGCCGTTTGCCCTCACTCTACCTTGGTTTCCCCACCCGCGGGGTGTTCACACCTCCAGGGCTCCGAGCTCCGTTTGCAAAGCACCGAGGAGGTTTCCCTTCCTTCCCTCCCCATGCAGCAGCTCCAGGCTCTCAGCTCTCAGTGCTAAAAACCACCACCTTCGCTCGTGAAGGTGTTGGCAGGCTCTAATTAATTAACAGCCCAGTGACATTCCGAGCTCCCTGAATAGAGGCACTATAAAAGTGTGCATCCTTCCCACACGCTACTCCTGCAGCAGAAAAAGGAAACACCGCTCCTTGCGTGAGCTGCATCTTAACCTCCGCCGTTCGGTGCCGGATCCAGAGGCAGGGGAGTAACAGAGCAGGTCTCCAGCACGAACGGAGCAAGTTTCCAGCATGCTGCAGCGATGGGCACACTGCTCACGGCACGGCTGCATGTAAGACCCAGATTTAACGTGCAATTACCGTTAGCTGCAGCCCTGAATCGAATAATTATTACGCCGAAGTCACAGGTTCCTAATAAACTGGCGAAGAGGTATTTCTGTGTCATTGTTTTTATGGCGTTGGATGCATGCCATCGCTGTAGGATTACCCCAAGTTCCGCTCAGCAGCACCAACACAATGGAGAACCCGCTGGAGCTGCACATGGGCTGACGTGTGGGTGGCATCCTCCAAACCCCAAAGCCCAGCGATGCCCTGGGCACCCCCAAAGCGCGGTGCCAAGCGAGGAATACAGCGCTGGAGCCGTCCCCTGCACCCCAGCCCCGGGGCTGCTTTTAGCAAGGATTTTTAATGCGTTAACCATCCTGCCCCCAGCTTGCTGTCCTGAAGGGCTCATTGCAGCACAAACATCCTTTCCCGAATCCTTTTTTCGTGTTCCTTCGGACTTGCAGTGCTTTGAGCCTTCGGATGTGTTTTAAGTGTGATTCCTTCTTCCAGCCAAGCCACTTCATGAGTAAATAATTTAAAAGCAGCTGAAATATTTACAAACGACAAAAGAAGAATCGCCGGGAAACACATGAAGATGTCTGCATAAAACCTGATTTGCTGGGGACATCCTCAAACAACTGAAATCCTGAACACAGCCACCTACTCACTGGGAGCAGACGCACAAAATCCAATTCTTGGTAGAGAAGCACAGACCATGAAGTCCTGGGGATGCTAACTATTGCCCAGCTCTGAAAACACCCTGATTTCATGCCCGGAGGGGTGTAGGCTGGGCATACACCGCTGGATCCTCGTGCTGCACCACTCCGACCCCCCAGGTGTTACAGCAGCACCGAGCCCACCTCCTGCTACTTGATCACTGACTTGCCACATGTGGCAGCATCCTGTCCCATCCCGTCCCGTCCCTGGGAAGGCTCAGTTTTAGCATTAATTCAGCACAGGTTTCTGTCCCCCGCACTTCATTCCAAGTTCAAGCCCTGCCTTCTCTCCCCCTCTCCCTTATTTCCCTTTCTCAATCCCTCTCCAGGCACAGTTTCTGACAGCACAGGAATAAAAGGATCAGGCAGCAGGTTTAAAACAAGCTGTCCAAAGCCATTTCCTCTCCCTTTGCAATTAAGCCGTGGAACGCATTGTCAGGGGACGTTCTGGGAGCCAAAAATACACGCGGCTCCAAAAGAGGACGGGATACGTGCAGGGCAGCCAGGCGGAGATGTATGGGGCAGGATCGTGCCCTGCCCCGTTCCCTTTGGTGTGACCCAGATGGTGTTTGGGATCCTCCCTGTCCCTGCTGGATGGATGTGGCTGTGGTGCTCCCCCAGTGCATCCTAATCCAGCAGCACGGCCTCTTCCACGGGGAATTTGTCCTTGTAACAGCCCCTGAGTGCTCCAGCGTGAGATGTGGGGTAACGGGAGCAAATGGGAGCTCCACCTAGAGCTGCGGTCTGCTAAGGGAGAAGCCCTACCTAACCTGGTCCTTGTGCAGCCTCGCTGCACCCCTTCCTGTCCCTTCTCCGGGCACCTCAAGCAGCTCGAGCTCGGGCCAAGCTCTGCGTTTGGCTTTCACACCGCTCCACACAGCAGCTCGCTACCAAACGACTGCCAAATGCACGCATTAAAGCGCTGCGAGCTGCCAGTTAGCCCCACTTGGGGCTGCGGCGCAGTGCCAGAATGGTAGGGGGAGGATCCCTGAGTACCCCCTGAAAACTTTATATGTGTCCCTATAAAACTCCCCTGTTACTCCGTGTGCATTTTATTATGGAGCACATCGGGCTCGGAGCATTCACGGCCCCCTCCAGCCCTGCCCCGCCGCCAGGCACGCCGCTGGTAATGCTGTTAAGAGCTTTACAGGAATCACTCGTGCTGTTCCATAAAAGGATTGCGCGGGTCAACAGGGGAGAAAAGACAAGGATTTCTCAATGCTGCTACACCGCTTGTAATGTCGTTAAAAGATTAAACATATTTGTCGAGGAAAATTAAATCAGATTAAAGCCAGCTCTTATCGCTTGGAAGGAAACACAAAGTCAAGGTGCCAGTGCGCTGGGTGCCCAGCAGCGCTCTCCAGCAGCGCTCCTCTGCGCTCGCCCTGCATTTCAGGAGCATTCAGCATGGCCCCGTTCTGCTGCCCACTGGCTCGCGGCCACCCTGTCCCACCAGCCACGAGCTCCTTTCCTTCAGCCAACCACAGCCGTGAGCCTCAGGCCTTACCCAAGGCAAAGTCTCGTAGGGTTCGTTATTTTTATTCCCTTCCTGCACGGGCAATCAGGCAGACAGGCTTTTGGTTTCCTAGCAGGCGGTGAGAGCTCCTCCGTGCAGCACGAGCTCCCAGGAATTTGTTGTTTTCCTGGCCTTTTTGGTGCGGAACAAGCCAGCAACCTGCGTGGCAAGCATTGCACCAGCTCCTCCTGAGTAAACGGGCACCAAAGACGCCAGACACACAGGGGTGGAACTGGTGTGAGACGGAAGGACCAAACCCTGCAGACACAGGCAGAAGAAACCAACAGCGAACGCAGAGACGGCCACAATCACAGTGCTGCTCCTGTCCTGGCAGACAGCAGGGAGATGCCGGCATCAGCCAGGGCCAGGCTGTAGGGGAAGGCTCCCAGAGCAGCTCCAGGGCTGTGCCAGGCTGCCCGTGTGCCCCAGGGAGCTGCCACCCACGGCCAGACCCTCTGCGTCCTCGTGTGGTACACGCAAGCAGGCTGCCTGCAAGGAGGAACGCGGCCCTAAAATGTTTATGGCAGCTACAGCAACTTCAAACAGAGCAAATAAATGCTCCAGGATTAAAACCTCAACAACTTTAAAGAGAGATCAGCTCCTTTTAATTCATTTAGAAATACTTCTGCTGGCGTTTTCCTTTAGCTGGCCGTATTCTCCCACTAATATTTGCACAAACGCCTGCAACCACATCAATATTCCGTCTTTCTGTTTAAAAACCCCAGCGTTGTTGGGTTTTATTTTTACCACCCAGTGTGTGACACAGCCAAACTGGGAGGTTGGAGGCAATGAAGACGAAATATAATTTGGGCAAACACTTGCCAGAGTCGTGTGTGGCACCCCTGGAAGCTCCCCCCGACACAGCCATACGTGTCTCCTCCTTCTGCAGCACCTCTCGGGAAGCCTTGGTCATCGTGTCAGCAAAATCCATCGGGCAGGAGATCAGCCAGCTCGCATGGGACAGGGCTGGGAATTTGTTAGCACGCTTCAATTTTAGTACCTACCCACCATGTCCTAGCAGAGAGAGGGATTAAGAAAAGCTGCATGAATAATAGGAACTCTAATCATCTGTTGAAGTCTCTGTGTGCTCAGATCCCTGCAAAAAGTAATTAAAATCACAAACTTTGCTCAGCGCTGTGGGGAATTGAAGCTAATGAACGAATGCGTTAATTTATACCAGAGCTTTACTGCCGCTACCGGGGAAGGAGAGGCAGGAGCCACCCTTCCAAGCACTCACACTGGGCTAGGGGCCTTGTTGTGAGCGTAAACATCAGGAAACCACAGGCTGGGAGCCGAGGAAGGAGAACCCTGCTTCCTTCCCTGCCTTGGGGGACTGGGGCACATGTGGGTGTCCCTAGGGAAGGCGCAATGGGGTAGGGATGGCACCAGCTGGAGAACGAAGCTGGTGAGCAGCTTTCCCAAAGCAGAAGAGGCAGGGAGGAGCCCAGCCCACACGAGCCAGGTGGGTGGAAATCCCATCCATCACCCCATCTATCGCCCCGGCCAGGCTCCTCCGGGGCAGCTCCAGGCTGTGCGAGGGCTGGCACTGCTCCCAGCACCTGCCTTACCCCCTCACTGCCAGCTCCATCCCGTACATACACCCACCTGCAGCACTGACAGCCCCTGCAGGTCAGCGTTTGTGCACAGGACCCTGTGTGGAAGGCTCTGCTCTTGCCCCTCGCTCGGCTCCTTCCCCAGTTTTCAAAAGCCAGAGATATTTTGGATGAATTCCTGCAGCGAATGCCCCAACCTTCCCAGAGCTGCCAGCGGTGAGGGAGGAATGGGGCAAATCCAACCGGGGGAACATAAGCACCGAGAGCAGGGCTGATGGGATTAAAACCAACCTGCTCTGCTGCCAGGTGTGCAGCCCTCGAGAGCCTTTCCCCTCCGGACATCGGCTGCCGACAGCGCCTGCAGGTGCAGCAGCTCCTCCTTTCCCAAGTCCTGAGGATTTCTGAGTCCCTGGAAGCTGCTCGCACTCAACAGAGATGCTGGAAGTAACCGCGCAGGCGTGCGATGGATCAGTGTGAAAACGCCTTTTTTTTTCTTTCCAAAAGGAGGCAGAGGACAGACTGGCTTTGCAGGGCCACAGGCTATTTTATGCTTAAGCCTGTGGAGAAAATCTGGAATGCAAACTTCCATCAGCATCTCCAGCAGGTGCCCAGGGCAGTTCCTTTCAAGCTTCAGCTCCTCCACTGCAGCAGCAAAGGGACAGATCCTCGAACAAAGGCTTCTTTTAGCCACAGTGTTAATAAACACTTTCTGAAAGCGTTAATAAAGAGGCTCTTTACGGAGCCTGAGGGAAGTCCCCCCCGTTCCTCTCAGCTCGTTGCATTTCAGCTTGGAGATCAGGTGGAGCTATGAGAGCAGAGGGTTCATTTGCCATACACTTTTCTATTATTTTTTTTCCTACTCCAAGTAAATAAACACAGGCTTCTACTCATCACAGCAAAACAGCAAAGTCTCTGCCTTCCTCTCCCTCACTCCAAAGCCCATGCCAAGGAGGACGAAAGAAAACCTTCTGACAGCCCCAAACCCCCACGCCCTGGCTCTTGAGAGCTCGGCTCCAAGGCTAACGGAGGTGTTTGGTCTCTTTGCCCAATCAGTGGAATTTCCACAGCAGAAACTCCACGGGGGGAAAGGGACAGCAAGAGGCATGAGTAACCACGACAGGTTTCAGGCAGGCTTTGCCGTTTGGGTTCAGTTTCAAGGCCGTGACGACACAACGCCACGGGCGAGTTTGGAGTCACGGTGCCTCCTGCCAGCTGCAAGCCACGAAGTGCTGCGAGCTGCTGGGGCAGCGCAGGGAGAACGCCCTCCGAGCAGGGCTGAGAGAAGCCCTCCTGCCGGGCAGCTTTCAGTCCTGCGTTTTGTAACTCAGCCTCGTGCCGGCCCCGCTGCGCTTGGCGTGGGATCTGGCATCGTGCTTGCTCCCGGCTCTCATCCGGCGACGCTCGCGCCCCGTTTCGGAGCTCCTTCGGCCTCCGCTTTCATCCTGCACCAGCAGAACTGGATTGAGGATATGGCAACGAGACAAAACCTGCTGGCAAACCCGAGGAGGAGACGTCAAGCTTTCAAGGAGGGAACGGAGATGGGCCAGGGCATGCCATGGAAACAACGCGTAGAGGGAGAGGTGGGGATCTGCAGCAGGACAGCCCCCATCGTCTTCTAGGACCTCTGCCCCAGGGTCCCCAAGGAGGAGGGGATGCCTGGGTGCATCCGAGCTCTCCTCCAAGCTTTTCTCCTCCAGCTGCAGCGATGGCACGAGGCCAGAATACAATCCCACCGTGTGCCCAGGACAGAGCCCATCCGCAGGGGCTCCGAGGGTGCCTCCAGTGCTCCGAGCTGGGTGAGATGTGCCCCTGCCTCCCGCTCGCCTTCGCTGTAAATCCCCGGGCCCTGCAGCAGATTAATGACTTCCGTCAGGGCTGCAGATCGCCTTTTAATTTCTCTCTTCAGTCATCGTTCTGCTAGCAACACTGACAGTACGTCCAGCCCTGGCTCCTGCCTGCATTTATTTAACCTCAGAACGAAAGCGCTTCCAAACAGCGTGACCAAGCCAAGTCCACGAAACCTTCACAACAGGGCCCGTGCCATGTGGGGAGCTGCAAAGTACCCGCCTGAACACCCAAAGCAACCATTCCAAGAGTACAACGTGCAGGAGCGTTGTTCAACAGCAGACCCAAATCCTCTTTAAATAGGTAAAAAAAAGAGTTAAAATAAGCAGGACGCCCATGGCAGCACCACGGCTCCCAGTGCGAGGAGCCCTCGCCGTGCTCACTCCCCATCCTCGTCCCCACCTCGCCATCCTGTAGCTTTATCACCAGGCAAAGGCCATGTCTGAGCAAAGACCCCAAACCCAACCCACTGCCCCGTGGGGTCAGAGTTGAGCCCTGCATGGCATCAGCCCGGGAATAGCAGCAGAAGGCAGCGGATGTGGTTCTGGACTGGAAGAGTCAAGCCCCAGTCCAACACGCTCCAACCCCGGGGTTTGCAGCCAGGGGTCAGCAGTAAGAGGGGCATTTACACTTCTTTTCCAACCATCCTCCAATTTGCAGGGGCTCTGTAATGCCCCTGGTTTGAACAAAACACGGACAGACTCTGGTTTGGTGTGGCCAATGCCGTATGCACTCCTAAATGTGTTACCTGGCGCTGCGAGGGATCGGCTCTGCGGCAAGAGCCACCCAGCTCACACACCCCGCACCTCACCAAGCTTGGGGCACTGCTTCGAGGCTGAGGGACCACATAAAGGGACAGAAAGTGGAGAAGAGAAAGAAAAGGATTGATTCCCCCCTCTGCAAGCTCAACCTCAGCACCCACACCTCTTCCAGAAGCTTTTCAAGGGGTTTGTAGCTCACAAAGGGTGACAGCTGCTGCTGCGGGCACCCCGACACCTGAGCTGGGTGCTGGGGGCAGGTCCCCCCTGCTCCATCCCACCCAAATCCCACCTTGCTCGGCAGGGCAGCCAGCATCTGAATGCCCCCTTAACAGACAACTCCATCACTTGTCTCTTTTCCATTTCAAATGGATTGGGCTTGCTCAAAAAGCTTCCCCTGCAACAAAACAAGCGCGACACGGAAGGGAAGGGAAGACCCAACGGCAGGGCGTCAGCGATAACTCACGTCAGCAGGCACACTGCTGACAGCTCACAGCAAACTTCCAGGAGGAAAAAAAAAAAAAAAATGCTCCAAGCAAAATAGTTAAGTCCAGACAAATGTTTGTCGTTCATTATCTGGAGTCAAGCGTGGATTTCTCAACACTGCAGCCGAGCCAAAGCGAGCGCGTTAATAATAAAACATTTTCCAGGGAGCTCCACGCCGGGCGTGCAGCCTGCCCTTGAAGGGAGAAAGGCAGGAGGCAGGTGGAGCCTCTGTTTGCTTTTCACCGATAACAGGTACTGAGCTGTCCACGTCATGGCACTTTATCACCAGCTGGAGTCGTTGGCACAGCCTGGCTCCAGCTGCTCCCTGGCACATGGCGCAGGGGACAGCACGCAGGGTGCCGTGGGACCCCCAGTCCTGCCCCAAAACGGGGATGGGGCAGCGCTCAAAAGCGAGGCAGATCCCCTAAAGCCTCCCCCCAGGCACTGAGGACTGGGGAAGATCTGGCCCCAGGAGGAAGGCAGAGCAGGACGGGGTGGCTGTTCCAAGCCAGGGCAGCCACAGCCCGAAGACATCTGATGTGTTCACACCAAACAAGCCAACAACCAGCCCACAAAGGAGCCAGCACGCTCCAGCCCATGGCACAGATGTCCTGTGAGCCAGGAGCTCGGTTTGTAGGAATCTTACCCCAAAATCCTGCTCGCTGCAATGCTTCCCTCCTGATCCCCAAACAGACGGCTCTGCCTTCAGCTTGGTACCTCCCTGCTTTGAGGCAAGGGAGGAACATCAAGGATGGTTTTTTAAAGAAGTGTATAATGTTTTCTTTGTTCCCAGTGACAAAAGGCAAGAGTTACGGCTGGCAGAAAAAGGGATTTTCTATCCCACAGGAAGTTCAGCCTTCAAAAATATATATCTGTGTATATCTGCTTGGAAAGAGGGAGGGAGGAAAGCAAATCGCTGAAGGATTCATGGAGCAAGAAGCATTGAAAAGCTTGGTGGGAACAAAGTGTTGAGATTAAACTGGTTTCAGTGGAAAAATCCACAAACGGAAAAATAATCTTTTACCTAAAGATAGATATTTTGCTGATCTCGACAAAAAGCCCTGTTCACAGGAGGGAAAAAAGCCTCACTTTAAAGGTTTTCAGCGCACGTTCCTGAAAAGCGCAGTGAAGATGCAAAGCAGAAGAGCATCCTCACAGCCCTGCTACTCCTGGCACGCGGCGTGCCCCGAGAAAAGCTGCAGTGACAAACCCTCGCCACGGATCGAGCAGGTGGGAGACAGGGCAGGAAAAGAGTGAATAAATAAAAAGCATCCATCCGCCCTCTACTTTGCCCTCGGGGAAGGGAAACGACGATCCTCGGCTCCCAGCTGCCGCTCCTGGAGCCACCTCCTGGTTCCCACCCCGGGTCCTATGGGAAGGGCGAGCTCAGCCCCAGCGGCACCACGGTGGCATTCCCCAGGATGAACCTGGCCATGACCACATCTGGCCCCACAGGGAGGGAAGCTGTGGGTCCAGCAGATGCCACCCCGGCAATTAAAAGCTATTTCGTTAATAGCGACCGGTCCCAGACATCCTGTGACAGGCTACCAAAAATATTCATTGTGCCTGCCCCATTCCGGCCGGTTTCTGCCTCAATCAGGTGTCGCAGGATGGGTGCTGGTGCTGAGCACCAGGAGGGCTGCAGCAGCACCTCGGTGTCCCCGAAACATCAGAGCAGGCAATTCCGAGCAATGAAATGCTCAAATTAATAGCAATAAAGCCTAAGTGTGCCACGTGCGGGCGGCAGAGCGGTGCTCGGGGAAAGGAGCTGCGAGAGCTTAAAAACCAGCACAAGATGGGACCGCTGGGAGGGGGGGTGGGGAAAAAAAAAGCACCAAAACAAACAGTCCGTTTCGAGAGCATTTCCACGAGCAACAGAAACGAACCCAGGAACGCATCGGAGAATAATCATTTAGCGCAGATCAAACAGCAGAAGTCGCACATTAAAAATACATGCAGCATTAATCAGCCACGCGGAGCCACACAGCACCATTTCCATAAATAATGCGGGATCAAAGCAGCCCAAGCAGCGCTATCAGTTAATTTAGGCAGCCAGTCAGTCAAAATCGAGGGAAGCTGCCCGAAAACGGCATAATTCGCCAGGAATAAAGCAGCTGGGAAGCAGCACGACCAGTTCAACAGGAGAAGGCTACCGGCAGCCTCGTAATTACACGGGGCGATGCCAACGGATGGAAATGAAGGGTTAACGTAGCTTCCAAAATAAAAACGGGGAAAAAAAGGAAAATAAATGTAACTTGGGGCATATGGAGGTGTATCTGGTCCAGCGATGACTGCCCCAAGCAGCAGGATGGGGCCAGCTGGGAGCATCCTGTGATACTGGTCCCAGTTTGGGGCTGGATAGTGGCAGTGGGAGCACGGACAGGGGGACCCCGGCTGCCCGGGGAAGGCTCCACCACCAACAGCCTCAAACACCCCCAGACCCCTCCGTGAAATGCCTGTGTCATTAAGGCTTTTGCTGAAAGACTGCAGAGCCATTTAGCTGGCTGGTTTTTAAGGCAGGCATGCGGAGCAGCGCGGGCTATAAATAGCAGAGCTGCTTGCCTCGTCATGTTTCTGCTGGCTTATTTATAAGGACGTGGGGCGAGTGAATTAAAAAGGATGCAAGGAACGGCCTGGGCTTCTCCCTGGTTTCACGGCTGGCCCGCATCAATAGGAAAACCTCAGGGGGTTTTGCTTTTTTCTTCTTCCAGGCGAGGCAAGCACCCACTTTTCACGCCCAGACCCCGAACCGGTTCCATTTACAAGGCAAATTGCGGCTCAGGCAGCAGGTGCTCCCGGAGCCCTCCCTGCAGCAGCAGAAGGCAGAACTGAGACCTAGCACGAGTTCCTTCAGCATGGGAAGATCCAGGAGAGCATCAGCCGGAGCAGGAACCCAGCCCTGCCTGCGGCTTGTCACAATGCACACACCAAGCTTCCCCCAGGACCCCAGCGGTGACAGGGACACCCCTGCCGGGGGGCTCCGCTCTCACCATGGGGTGCAGGAGCTGGACATCATCCCCAGCATCCCCAGCTGCCAGCCAGCAAGGAGATGGATGGGGACAGCAGGAGGCGGCGTCCCCAGCACGGGTGACATCCCCCCAGGGAGGGGTGGCAGGGGACAGGCGCTGATGGAAGGTTTCCTATTGAACAAGGAAACAATTTTAGAAATGTTCTGTCTGAACAAAGGAGGGATTCAATTATTCCGAGCCCAGAGCATCTTGTTGAAAACGCTTCCAGGCTGACACGTTTAACCAAACAAAAGACCCTCCCGGACAGGCCCTGCTGAGATTTGGGGTGTGTTTCCCCGCAGCAGGGACCCAGGAGCCCCCACTTTTGACCCCGGGGATTAGCACCAAGTCCAAGGGCAGCACCTCAGGGGGGTCTCAAGGCTCAGGACCCTCAATTTGACTCAAAGCAATGGAGGAACAGCCATGTAACCACATTATTTCAGCCTGGCTCGACCTAAAAGTCAAATTAAAAATAATAATAAATTAAAAAATAATAACACTAATTTCCTGCAAAGCTCAAACCCTGGTTCCCAGCCAGCTGAAGGAGCCTGGAGGAGGCTGTGTTCTCCTGGGGGTGGCGCAGAGCCACGCGGCCCCCCCAAGGCCGGGCAGATGGTGAGCCTGCAATCCCGCCTTTGGGTCGCAAACCACATTAACATCCCCTGCTAATTATGAAGCGCCAGACTCAGCCCCCCCTCGGCCCCCGTTCGCACCCAGCGATGCCTCGCACAAGGCAGCCCCGCAGCCGTGCAGCGGGGGCTTCCCAGGACCCCTGAATCGAACCCAAGCCCTCGCCGCAACCTCACTGAAAAGCCGAGCGAAGGCTCTGGTGCTGCGCAGCCCTTCAGCACCTCCACGTTTTCTGGTTTTATTTTAAGTATTTGCCAGAGGGAAGGCAGAAAGAGAGCTCCCAGCCAGATGGCTGCGAGAGAAATCCCTGCCTCGCAGCCGGCACAGGCGCGGTGTCCTTCGGAGGCTGGCAGAGGCACGGCGCTGCCTGGACCTCCGCAGCACCAGGAGCAGTCTGAGGCTGCAGAAGCACGTCCTGCAGGCAGTGGCATCAACGCTGCAAATACTGCAAGTGGCACCATGACTTATCCCTGGGTATTTATAGACCAAAAAGCTCCGAAATCTTTCTCCCGACCTCAGCAGATGCGTGCCTCCAATCCTCGGGGCTGACTTGTTCCCTGCTCCCAAAGCCTGCCCGTCCTCGGCCTCATGCGCTCGCTGGGGCACGACGTTAGGATGCTGAGCATCACCTCCTGCAGCACCGCGTCCACACAGACCCCACTGCACCACAACCACCCAGCAGCCCATGGCAGAGCCCCACAAGGACTGGGGTCCCCCCAAGACACAGCTATCCGTCCCCCGAGGTCACATCCTGGGGATGAGCCAGCCCCGTGCTCTTGCACCTTCATCCTTCACCCTCGGGTCCAGCTGCACCCCAGTGGGATGCTCGGGGTGAAACCAGCCACGGTCCCACACTCTGCCACAAATTTCCCGGTTGTTTGGACACGCACGACCCTCGTACCTCCAGCACAAACCACAGCAGCCCCGTGGCCGCCCACAAGTCGAGGCTCAAACCTCGGCTCTGCCGCCAGTCTCGCCCGCAGCCACTCTCCTTTGGGGTTTTGGCTCCTCCGTGGCAGAGGCTGGCGGGGGCCTCCCTGTGGGGGTGTCTGGGTGTCACTGACAGCAGCTGGTGAGGAACTTCAGCACAGCCCTGCTGCTCGCCAGCTCTTCCCATCTCAGTTTTCCCCCTGGCAGCGACACGATGCTGCCCAGCCCCAGAGATCAGCCAGAAGATAAAAGCCAAGTCCCAGCTCTGCAGAAGGAAGCTATCAAGTGAGACCTTGGGTGCGCCATGGGTCTTCCCCAAAATATCCCCATCTTTATGAGCATGGGTAAGGCCAAACGTCTCAAAATCCTGAGTCGGGACAGTTGGCTGCATCTGATTCAGGAATGATTCAGACACGGGAGCACAGAGGCAGGGAGGAAGGAAAGGGAGCGATGAGGGAGTGGTAGGCAACATCCCTGCATTTTAAGCTCAAGGTAAAACCCCAGGATTTATTCCTCAAAGAAAGGCTCTGACCTGGCTGCTCCTGTACCAATCCCATGTATACGAACACCTTCCTTACCGTGAGCTGCCACGCCTCTAACTTCATTTCCATTTCTTTAACAAAAATCCAAACCCGCTGACATCTGGAAGCCCAGCTCGGTGACCACACCGAGGTACAACCTCGCACGAGGGAAGCTGAAGCCGCCTCCCCTGACAGGGAACTTCTTCAGCACTCTCTCTGCACACCCTGCCCTGCCCTGGATGGGAGATAAAGCACTGCGGGCACAGGGAAAGGGAATCCTGGGGCAAAGTGACCTGTGCCAGAGGCTGAACAGAGACAGGCGAGGACAAGGGCATGCACAGAGCTGCAGAGGGGGCAGCACAGGCGAGATTTTCCCAAATCTGCCTTCAGCCACTGTGATGCCCGTGTCCCACCATGTGCCTTGCCTCGGCACAGGACACCTGCGTGCCACTCACCGCCCTGAAACCAGGCACTGCCCGCCCTACAGCTGCAGCACGAAATGCCCTTTGGCCCTTCCTGCTGCAGGGCTCAAGGTGCAGAGCTGAGGGCTCACGGGCACAGCAGGGAGGTTGGGCAGCTGGCTGGAGCGGGACGGGGTGGATACCAAAAGGAGCCGGGACGCAACATCCTCCAGAGAGACCCCCGTCGTCCAGCAGCGCCCTGCAGACACGGCAGAACAGAGAAGTTTTGTTCTTTGGGCAGGGAAAGCCCGAGCGGGGCCGTGCCGACTGCAGGAGCCGCGCATCCGAAGAGCAGCAGCCCTCCTGCTCCGCCGAGGAGGAAAATGGCAAGCCTCCACCGCCGGCGTCGCAGATAAGGCAGGGGATACTTCTAAGCCTGTCTCCACAAACACGAGGATTAGCAATTTACTTCTCTTCAAAACAAAATCCGGGATTTTAACGCGATCGCGGGATTGGAAAGAAAAATAAACACTGTGCAACTGGACGAGGGGGAGAACGAGAACAAAACAAGCAGGCAGCTGGGCAGTAGCTGAAGCGCTTCTTAAATCAGCGAGGAAAATGAACTGAAGTCAGAACTGAAATCTCGGTAGCACCGACCAGACCCTGAACGTGAGGGCTCTCACCCCAATTCCTTATCACCAGTACCCACCAGCATTAAGCCCTTTCTAACACCCATCCCAACAGGCCCACTTCCCTCATGGAACAAAAAAAAAACCATACACAGCATTAATTCCCTACCCAGGGTTGAAAAAGCAACCCTGAACACATGCCTGAAAACCCACCCTGCCACGCCAGTGAGGGTTAATCCCAACCCGCCGTGCTAACGAGCAAGCAATTAGCCCCCGGAGGACACAGCACAACCTGCACAGCACCCGGCACTGTGAAGGTGCCAGGGAACAGCTTGGGGCTTGGTGGGCTGTGGCTATCAATAACAGGACCGGGCACCAGGCAGGGCCACCCGTGGGCACCCCGGGGCCACCGCGATGCTTGGCCCCACCGAGGGGATGCAGGTGGTGAAAACCCGCCCGATGCTCGCTTGTGGGACCCACCGTGGGATGCTGACTGCCCAAGGGGTCCCATTGCGGTGCCATGGCTGAAATCAGTTTTGATTTAAGGGAGCGCAGCCCCTGCTGTCCTTATCAGCAGCTCCCACTGTTAAACCAGCCTCTCTCTTCGGGGGAAAGCATAAAGACCCAAACCGCAATGGAAAGAGATGGAATTAAAGCCTGAAACCGCGAGGACGCAGCCCTTCAGCTGTTCCAGGCGAGCCAAATAAAGCAGGTTGAGCGGCGGCACTTGCTCACGCCGCTACAGCTCACGGGGCAGCAGGATGCTCGTGGCGTTAGGGGACGCCCAGCACACCTCTAATGAATCGAGCACCACCGGAGCCGGGAGAAAAATAAATATGGAGAGAAAAAAAAGGAGAAGGAGGTGGAAAGAAGGAGGGCTAACAGCATCTGCGTGTGCCTGAACATAAAGGGGCGAGGCCGAGGTGGTGGGAGCAGGGGATGAGGTGGGGAAGGGATGGGAGGGATGGGAGGTGGGGGGTGACAGGGGAGGATGGAGGGGGACAGGAGGGGACAGGGAAGGATGGGGAGGGGGACAAGAGGGGACAGGGGAGGGAAGAGGGGGACAGGGGGTGACAGGGGGTGGAGAATAGGGGACAGGGGAGGACGGGGGGGACAGGAGGGGGACAAGGGAGGACTGGGGGGAGGACAAGAGGGGATAGGGGAGGATGGGGGGGGACAGGAGGGGTCGGGGGAGGACAAGGGGGCACAGGAAAGAGACGAGGGGAGAACAGGAGAGGGTGGGAGGAGGGAAGGGGGTGACAGTGAGAAGGGAGAGGGTGACAGGGGAGGGAAGGGGGTGACAGGGGGAGGGAAGGGGGTGGACAAGAGGGGACAGGGAAGGACAAGGGGGGATAGGAGAGGATGGGGGGGGCCAGGAGGGGTCAGGGGGAGGACAAGGGAGGACAGGAGAGGGACAAGGGGGAGGGAAAGGGGTGACAGGGGGAAGGAAGAGGGTGACAGGGGAGAGAAAAGGGGTGACAGGGGGAGGGCAGGCGGCTCCATCCCCCCTCCAGGCAGCCCCCCGCCGCTCCCCACCCCCGCACAGACACAAAGGGCCCCGTGTCCCCCCTCCCCACCCCCCCGCCCCTCACCTGCGGGCCTCCCCCCCGCGGCCTCCTCGTCCTCCGCCGCCTCCTCGTCGTCCCCCTCGGCCTCCAGCTCTCCCTCCGCTCCCTCCTCCCGCCGCTCCGGGGGCGGCTCGGCGGTACCGGGGCCGGGCCGAGCCCCCCGAGCCCCAAGGGCTCCGTCTGCCGGGGTCCCCCCGCTACCGCTGCCGGGCTCGGGGGGAGCGGAGCCGCGGGGCAGGGCGGAGGCGGCGGCCAGCAGGGCGGCGAGGCAGAGCAGGGCGAGCCCGGGCGCGGGGCGAGCCCGGCGCCTCATGGTGTCACGCAGCGCTCCGGCCTCCCGCCGCTCCGCCCTCCATCAGCACCGCGGGGCCGGGCCGGGCGGCGGCGGCGGCGGCGGCGGCGGCGGCGGCTCCCCCGCTCCCGCCTCCCTCCCGCCCGCCCGCCTCGGGGCCGCCGCTGCCCCAGCGCCCCTCAGGCGGCGCCCGCCGCGCCCCGGCCCCGCTGACAGCGCCGCGGCCCCGCCCGGCCAATCGCCGCCGCGCCCGGCCTCGCGTCGACGCCGGCTTCGCGCCGCGCAGCCAATGGGAGGGAGAAGGGGGCGGGGAAAGGGGCGGGGCCTCGCGCGCGGTGCGGGAGCTATGGGGGGGGGGGGGGGGCGCTGGGCACGGCGCTTTGTACGCGGGGCGGCCTCAGGCGGCCGTGCCCCTGCCCGCGTTTCGTGCAAATTTCAGCTTTTTCCACATTTTTCATTCTTGTGCTTGTCATATTTTCCCATTTTTTGTGGGTTTGGTGCTTATATTTTTCTATATTTTGCGTTTTCATGGCTCGTATGTTTATGTATTTTATGGCTCATATGTTGTATATTTAACATTTGATAGGTTTATAGCCTTTATTTTTATTTTTATACATATTTTATTTCATATTCTGTATTTTTATTTTTAGACACACATTGTATACATTTTTTTTTCTATATTTAATTATAGAATCATATATTTTACCTTTTCCAATATTGTATATTTTTATGTATTTTATGTCTTGATGGCCTTTATTTTTATTCATATTTTATGTTTATATTCTGTATTTTTATACATATATATTTTAACTTTTTATAAATTTGATCATAGAATCATTGATTTATATATTTGATCTTTTTCTATATTTGATCCCTTTCTATACATATTTTATATTTATATTGTGTATTTTTATTTTTATACATATACGTTATATATTTTTTTATAAATTTGATCATGGTATCATTGAATCATATATTTGATCCTTTTCTATATTTGATCCTTTTCTATATTTTATGTCTGTATGGCTTTTATTGTTATTTATATTTTATATGTGTCTATTCTGTAGCTTTATACATATTATATGTTATATATGTAATATTTTTATATTTATATATTTTATGTGTTGATGGTTTATATATCTATATTCCGCATTTTTTATTTTCGTATATATCATACTTTATATATTTTATATTTTCATGTGTTTTATTTCGAAGCCAGGCCCACGCATGGTCCTGTTGGGAGCCACCTTGGCCTGTCCTGAGGAGCTACGGCAGCACAGCCTGGGGGGCAGAAAGCCTGGGGATACGGATATTAATTAATTATTAATTATTAACAGTGCCCCGCTGGCCCACTGCTACCTCACGCGCACCGGAGACTGGTGCCTCACAGATCTGTGGGATGGGGAAAATGCATCAGCGATGCCAGGTTGTGGAGCAGCTCGTGGGGGCCAGGCAGAGCTGGGTGGGCAGTGGTCACCCCCCTACACCCCAATATACCCCCATACACCCCCCTACACCCCAATATACCCCCATACACCCCCCTACACCCCAATATACCTCCGTACACCCCAATACGCCCCCATACACCCCCCCTACACCCCAATACATCCCCCTACACCCCAATACACCCCTCACGCCCCGCTGCAGGAGGGGCATTGTGGCATGGCACATGGCACACAGCGCCTCTCCGCCACCCGTCCCCATCCCATAGGGATGTCCATGGACGAGCATTGGAGCCTCTCGTTCCTCTGGGAGCCAACACGGGGCTCTTGGGGCTTAGACAGCCTCACCTGGGCCCACCACACATCCCAGGCCGTGAGCCCCTCTCTAGCACAATATTTTGGGTTTGTCTACGAGGGAAACGCTGTCGGCGTGGCTGCTCCGGGCGCTGTAACTCGCTACACTTCCCCCAAATCCATCCCCTTCTCAGAAATGAATGGGGCTTTATTCCGGCCCCATAATATAATTATTATTCCCCAGCAGCTATTGCCGAGCCATTTCCCCCAACCCTTCTGGGCCTGGCTTTGTGCGGGCACGGCCCCGGGGAGCGGGGGCTCCCCCCTGGGGGCACGCAGCCGGCGGAGGGGGCGGTTTGCTGCTCCTGGGTCTCCCCCAGCCTTTCCCACCAGGTTATTGTCTACGAGAATGGGAAGGGAGAAGCAGAGCAGAGGAACGATCGTCAAGGAGCGGGTTGTCTGGAACAAAGAAATTCCTTACTTTTAAATAAAAGACGGGCAGCCTCGGTGGCTGCCCCGATACCACAGTCAGTGCTGCAGGGATGGACAGCCCAGCTCCCGGCTCCTGACAGAGGCATGAGCAGCACAGCGTCGTCTGCTGGATCTCTGATTTCCAAAATATTATATTGTCTCCTGCTGGGGAGCAGCCAAGCAGGAGAGAATATAATATTAAGCAAATCGTGACCCCTCTCGTCTCCACATCCCCACATGCCCCGTGCTGTCGCCCCGTTTGGAGGAGGCTCAAGGAGACCCCATGTGGGCCAGCATCTGTGGGCGTTGGTGGGCTAGGGAAGCAGCCAGCAGGGAACCCAATGCAGGACTTGCTGCTCACCCCGGTGATGTCTGGTGTGGTTGCAAGTGCTGCACAGCCCATCGTGAACTCCAAAAGATGAGCACCCCAAAACCCAAATCCACTTTGGCATCCCTCGGGCACAGCGCTGCCCTGCAGCAGTCCCGCTTCCCTCCTCTCCGTGACCTCAGTTCGAGATGGGAAAGTGAGAGGTATGCATTGAGCAAGGTGGAACCGCAGGGACGGAGCTGACAAAGAGCAGCCTGGGTTGTGTGGGGCAGCCCAGCCGCCATGCCTGCTTCTTGCACAAGTTCGGAGGGTATCGCCATCCTCCCTGGAATTGTTCCTATTCCATCAAATCAGCAAGATTTTCTTCCCCAGCGGAAAGTTTCTGTGAGCTATTTAGCAACCGGCTTTCTCTGACCTATTTGCAAGCCCCAAGCCTCTCTCCCTCCACCACCCAGTGCTCGAAAGCTTTGATAATTCAATGAGATGTTAATTCTGACACCCAGCATAACTCACGAGACAAAAACTTTTTTTTTTTTTTTTAATTATCATTAATTGCAATGCAGGAGTAATGAATCTTCTCAGCAGCTTTATTACCTCCCATTAGGCCAAGGTGTACCGCATCTTTTCTGAATTTGTGGCAGCTCCTTGGTAGGCAGAGCCCCAAAATGCCAGCACCATGCACAGCACCCATGGGACAGGGGCACAGCAAAGTGTCAGCATGGTGGGCGAGGGCAGGTGGCTGCCCCCTCTTTAAAAAGCTGGCTGCTAGAGGATATGGGCAGCTTTAGGTACATCACGGTCCTCTTTGGGGGGAAAATCATGCTTTAAATGCAAAGGGTCTCCCCTGTGCGGCACTGAGAACTTTTCCAGCTTTGCTCCAGAGCCAGACCCAGCAGCTCTTTGTAGGAACTGGTGTGTCTCATCCTGCCCTCCTTTGCAGAGCCCTGTAAAGCATTGCCCTGGTTTTAGGGACACTGCTATGTTCCCCAGGCTGCACCTCCATGGTGAATAGTTTCATTAATCCACATGCACGTTCACCATTTTTTAAAATCCTCAAACAATCCAAGGCGTGATGGATGAGACTCGGAATTCCCGAGAGCCTTCGTGAACGAATGCATCACGGCGCGGAGCTAGCCCAGGGCTCGGACAATGATCCTCACCAGGAACTGATTTAAAACAGAAGCAAAAGCCACGGCTTTATTTTCACTGCCAGGGCCAAGCAAGATGCAAGCAGCATGTGTGCTGAGACACAAAACATTTTAAAAAACATTTCTGTTTTTATGATCAGGCCTAACGCTAACAAGAAGACGTCAGAACACGTAGCTTTATATCTCTGTGTGTTTTAGAAATAAAACGCATACGTGCTTGCTTCAGAACAGCCAACATCTGGCATCTTTCTTGCAACTTCCCAGCCAGCAGCACAAGTCACCAGCCGACGGGGCTGCGAAATGCCACACGCTGCCACAGCCGCTGCTCCCAACCTGGGCATAAACAAAGCCAGCATGAGCACAGGTCTGTCGTCATTTCGAATAAATGCAATTAGCAGCCAGCCCTTCTCCCTCGCAGGGGGGAGCACCGGTGGCACGGAGTGGGACGTGGCAGCGGTGCAGGCAGCGCTTGTAGGTCCCAATTCTGCACACGCTTAAAGAGCGGCTTGACTTTAAGTACATCAAGGTCATACAAATGGAAAGCTAAGCTCCTTTTCACATCAAAAATCTCCCGCACATGTAAAAGACCGAATAAATTGCCTCCTGCATATGTTCATCACTGCTCTCTGAGAGGCTGGATTGAAACAGCTCTGCACTGCTGACTCAAACTGCTCAGAAACTGTGGCACTTTGCAATGTGCTTTCATCTCCAAAGTCATCCAAAATTTCCCAGAGAAGGTTTTCAGAGGCCTGGATCGAGGGTGACTGCGTTTGCTGTGCTAACAGAAGCACGGCAGCAGGAGGCTGCCGAGGGTGCAGCTGGTGCAGCACCGCGTGCGGTGCCAAGGGGCGATGCGGGAAACAGCAGCTCACGCCCTCACAAGATTGAAATGAAATCAATCCGAGCAGGGAAGTTAAAACTAAATCAAGCAACTCATTGAAATTGCTTTGGAAAAAAAAATATAAAAAGCCCTCTGAAGGTCAAAATGAGTGGCTCTGATTTCTTTCCCTGTCAATAATTTCCTACGTGCTCCCACAAAAGGGTTTGATTTCAGCAAAACTGCATTCCCTAATAAAAATTGCTCCTCCTGAAGTGCTTTCTCCTCTTCCTGCTGCCAACACAGCTTTGCCTGCAGCTGGGCCCCCTGTGGAGCTGCAGTTGGTGGCACTGGAACTGCCACCACCACGGCCCCCAGGCTCCTGGTGCCTCCCTCAGCGCTGGAGCAAGACCTGGGCAGGAGTCTCCCAGCCAGAGGGGCTGGGACGGCTCAACCCAAGCTGCACCCACGGCTCAGCAAGGTCTGTCCCACTCCATCATGCTCCAGGGAACAGGCTTTAATTCAGGACAGTCTTGGGGTTGGTTCTGATTTACAGCATTTCTGCCACTCCCAGCAGCTCCTGCTCTGAGCTAAATGAGGCCAGCGATGGTCAAATCTGTGGGGTTTGGGGGAGGAGGTGGGTTTTCTTGAGCCATCTTTTTCCACCAAGGTCATCTCAGCAGGATCCTCGATCCTGCTTCTCCATGGGCTGCCCAGGACAGCTTGCAGGCCCCATGGGAAGCATCGTTCCCATATACACAACACGTTTCAAACCCAGATGTTTTCCCTCACCTCCAGCTTTTTCCTCTCACCGCAGCCCCGCAGCCCCCAGCATCACCCCCGGCCCCTCTCCCATCAGCAGCCCCGGGGATGCTGCGCTCCTGGCTTCCAGAAGCATCCCTCCGTGGCTGCTGCTTTCTGCTCCCTTTTCAGTTTGGATTATTTCTGCGATGTGGGGCACAGACGGGAGCAGCTCTGTCGCTCGGTTGGAGCAGCAGAGCATCCCTTCAAATGAGATTTAGAAAAGCAGTGTGGGAGAGTTTCTGTACTGCACATCCACAGAAGAGAGCAGCAAATCCGTCCCTTGTCTGACAGCAGATCGTGCAGGCAAGTCCTTGAGCATGAGACACCGAGCTACCAGGGATTATACAGTTCCTTTGAAAAAAAGAGCTTTTTTTCCAGATCCCTTCAGCAAATCTCCTGCTATTACCCACCCTAAATCAGCAGTAACGCTTTCAATCTCTCCCACTTTCTGCCACGTACAAGCATTTTGCCTTTCACTGCAGGGCTTGGGTTTTGTTGCTGATGCTGAAAGCGCATTACTGCCTGGGACGCAGGGACCGGGGCTTGGGGGAAGGGGAGGGGGTGCAGCCCAAATTAAACAGAGCAGGTTTTGTGTTTCCCATTTTTCCACACGTCTCTGTTTTAATGAATCCCCACGGGGCTGAACCAAGGCTGGGGCTTGTACTGACGGTGGGGAACAGCTCTGGGGCTCTCAGCATCACGTGGGGAGTTTTGTCACTGTGTGGAGAAGCCACAGCCAGGCACTGCCACATCCCAAAACCCAGCCATGATTTTGGGGGACCGGAGGCTCTGGGCTGCCTGATCCAGGAACTAAGATTTGAAGGGCAATCGGCTGAGCCAGATGTAAATATGACCATGAGCACGGCGGGGAGAGCAGGAGCAAAGAGGTTTCTGTATGCTCCAGGATGACAGACCCACTGCACAACCCACTCTCCAAAAGCCAGATCTGATATTTCTACCCTGACAGGCCCCAGGGCCATGGTTATCTACATTCTGCATCAGCACAGCAAACCCCTTCTTAAACTGATTTAATTAACACGAGACAGCCACTTGTCCGCACACAAGGGGCTATTCCGACCGACCGGACCCCAGCCAGCTGCTCTGCACATGCAGGTGGTTGTGTAAAGGGGTTGCTTTGGATACTCTGTGATTTTATTTATTTATTTTTTTTTTCTTAAAAGCCAATAAGCAAAATGCAAAGGCCCAAATGGAATTTTTACCTCTTTTCTTGCCTACATACTTCCTTTTGAGTTAACATCATTTATTAGCAGCCTGGTGGATAAACCCAAACACATGTGCTGGGGTGTCCTTCCTGACGGCACCGCAGGGCTGAGCGCAGCCCCGCAGCTGTTTAACCCAACCAGCCCTGCACAAGGCCCTGGCCATTAAGCACTGGAGCTTTAGCTAACATGTGCCTTTTAGAAAAGACCCCAGACTTCATTCCAAGGCACCAAGAATGAAAAAACAAACAAACAAACAAACAAAAAACAAACAAACACTATTTCGCTTTGGATTTGTTCCAAAATGTTAGACCTGGTTTTGTTGTATTTCTTTAAAAACAAATAAATAAATAAATAATAAATGAGGTGATTTATTTCCAGTTTGACTTCGTCTGGCCCTTGCTTCCAGCCGCCCCTTTGTGTTTTTCTCCCTTATAGGTTACAGAACCTGCAGTACCCAGCCTTTCCCCCCTGTGCAGGTATTTATCCTCTGTCATCAAGTCACCTCTCAAGCTCTTTTTTTAATAACACAAACAGATGGAGGTCTTTAAGTTCTCCCTGTGTATGGCTGGTTCTCCATTCCTTCAATCATTTTTGCAGCTCTTTTCAACACTCTCCAACACCCTCTCTTAATTGCAGACACCTGAACTGGCTGCAAAATTCCCAAATCAGTCTCCCTGGCCCCATAAAATAGAAAATCCTCTCCCACCTCCTGCTTACCATTTCCCCTCTCACACATCCAGGAATGGTTTTCAGTCCCGGCTGAGTCACCCATCACCTGGAAGCTCCCATGGAGCTGGTGCCCTGCTATAACCCCCTCAAGTCTTTTTACAGAACCCAACCAGCCCAAATTACCCTCCTTTGCTTAAAGTCTGAGCTCCTTCTTCCTTCCCAGGTGATTCTCACTGAACTGCTGTGATTTCACATTTATTCGGGCCACAACAGTGGTGTTTTGGCTCTTACTGGAAGCGTGCAGCTTGTTACATGCCAGATGCTGGCATTCCACCTTGGAAAAGGGATATTTTTTTGTGCCAGGTGTCACCATTTCCCTGTTATTCCTTTTCTGCCCCCAGCACCCTGTGGGGCCATGCTGTAGGTGCTGCTTGAGGGCACAGGCACCGCCTGCAGCCGGGCTCAGGTCAGGGAGCCCAGGTCGGAGCCAGCTGGCCATAAACTGGCCCTGCCCAGCTTCCCTGGGACCTGCTGTCATTGCCCTGGCCATGTGCTGTGGTAGCACTATGAGACAATTTTTTTTAAAGAAAGCTAAATATGCTGGAAAAATCTTTTTGCACAAAGCACTTCTCGCTGGACAGCTGCTAACATCTCCCCCCTCTTCAACCAGCAGGGGATTCCCCCTGTGGCAAACACTGCTTTTGCAGGAAGAAGACTCCCAGGCAGGATCCTTTTTCCCTGGGAAATGGCTGAATTGCCATCAAGCGAGGCTCCAGCCCCTGAGGAGGGGACGGCAGCGGCCGCTGCATGGCAGTGTTGCTCCACGCAGTGTGCAGCTGTGCAACATCTGCCTCCCAGTCCGGGCTCTCCGAGCACGATGTGACAGCACTTTGCGGACAGCCAGGCAGGCCTGGTGGTGGGACACGGCAAGCCAGAGGTCCCCAGCTCCTACCCAAGGCTCCCAGGCTGGGAATTGCATCCCTGCTCCGGGAGAAGGCGGCTGGCTGCCTGGGGGAGCGTGACCCTGGGCTGAGCCCCCTGCGCAGCACAGCGTCCCCCACATCCCTCTGTGGGGCCTAGCTCAGCACAGCTGCATGGATAAAGGATCAGCAGCCCACAAAAACCCTCCAGAACTGCAGAACAAAGACAAAATCCCTCTGTGATGGGTAACAGTCCCCAGGGTGAGCAGCGTGGGGTGCTCAGTCCTCCACACAGCCCCACACAGCTCTTGCTGAAGCCAACAGCAAGGCGTGCTTTTCGCTCCCCCCATCCCCTCCAGGCCCTGCTGGAGAAGAAATCTGTAATTTGAGGCTCAGGTTTTCCTCCCATTGCCTTGGTAACGTGTTTCCTTGTTGCGTCCATCACCTCAACAAAACGCACATCAAAGGCAGGAGGAGGAAGGTGAAGCACAGTGTGGCCGCCCCAGGAAGCCCCATGGCTTCCAGCCGCAGGCTCAGCCCCGGGATCAACCCCACGGGCAGCCGGGCAGACCAATGGTTTTGTAAAAAAAAAAAAAAAAAAAAAAAAAGAGACAAAAGACATCAATTTTGCTTTGGTTTAGTGGAATAACAGTCCTGGCGGTGCCTCACGCAGGGGCAGAAGGGGGCTGGGTTTATGCAGTGGAAATCGGGCTGTCCACAGGCGAACAAAGCCCGTGTTGGCTTGGCGGTGGGGGAAGGTGTTGAATTCAAAAGCTGCAGATTTGTTGGCTGCGTGCCTGAGTGCTACAGCCCGCCAGGAGAGCCTGCCCAGGTGTTTCTCAAGGCCTGACTTGTGCCCCAGCAGCCCAGGGGTTGCCCCCCCTCGGTTCGGGAAGCCCAACATGGGGCTCTGAAGGAGAGGCCATCCTCGGGATCAACAGCGCTTCCCTGCACTCCCCTTCCCTTGTCTCCACGAAAGGGAAACAAGCATCCAAACAAACTAAACCTTTCCAGACCTCTGGGAAGGTCCTGAGGATTTATTTGTTGAACCTCTCTGTGGCAGTGCTTCCCTAATGTTGTTACATGGCACCGTTTGCTGCTGAGAAAGTAGAGCAGCTGGTTAAACTTCTTAAAATGAAATGAATAAAATAAAATAAAATAAAATAAAATAAAATAAAATAAAATAAAATAAAATAAAATAAAATAAAATAAAATAAAATAAAATAAAATAAAATAAAATAAAATAAAATAAAATATTTTTTAAAATGTGCTGAGCAAAGACTCATGGCCACAGGAGGTTCTGTCTGCAGGCCTGGGCTCACACTGCCCATCACCATACAGGCAAAATCTCCTGGGGGGACATTGGACCAAGCTGTCCCTTCGAGCCCCCTGCACAGATAGCATCAGGTAGGACTGGGCAACAACCACCCTATCACATGGCAGACGTCCCTTGGGAGGCCATCTGAATGATGGAGCTCAGTGGGGCAAAAAATGTACAGGACAGGGGGGTCTGGGAAGCTTAAATCCATTCTGTGGCTAACCCTTAGCCTGCTGGCATAGACATTGCTTGCAGGAGAAAGCCTCACGATGCCCCTCTTCTAGATGGCTGTGCTAGAAGAGGGTTAATCTGCTCCTTTCTCCTTTCAAGTCCATTTGCTGGTGCAGTATCAGCAGAACGCTGCTGTGCTTCAGAAAACAACAGGCCAGATCCTGGCTCCCTTTGGGTCTGAACCCAACAGGGAGCAATCAAGCCGGAGCTGTGGAAGCAGCAGCAAGTCCTGACCCTGTTGTGGTCAGCTTGCAGGCTCCATGCCCCACTGCAGATTACTCACACCATAAGTATGAGCAAATGGGGAGGATGGCCATGGGGGGCTGGATCACAGTGATGGAGGCAGAGAGCAGAGACATGAGAGCCCCTGGGCATCAACTGCACGTCGTCCATGCACTGTGGTGCCCTGCAGCCTGCAGGTAACGTGGGCAACACAGACATTTCTGTGCAGCCAACAGCTTTGCTCGGTGTCTAACATAAACTTGGGAAATATTTCCTGAGCCTTGAAGTTATATAAAGTGTGTTCCCTGCAGTGTACGGCTTCTCTGTCGGCACGGTCGTGCCTATGCAAGGAATATCCATGGTGATGGTGCCCACGGCATCTCGCCTATACTGCCTGCAAATAGCAGGAGTGCAGCTCTCATTTAAATAGGTGCAGGTGCTTGGAAAAGTGAGGAAACAGAGTCTTTATTCTGTCGGCCAATGCTAGCATGTCAAAATGAAAACATCAAAAGACAGCGTCCATTTCTACATCAAAAGACTACGTCCACTTGACAGAAATGTCATGTCAGGGACAGAAGGAGAAACACATTGCTCCTACCGAGTCACAACATCCTCTTCCCAAACTTTTTGAACAAGTTTCCTTGAGTTGTTCCATTCTGAAACATTTTTTTAAATCTAATTTTAGAATATAAAACAAATCAACATGAAAACAAAAAAATGTTTCTAATTATTAAAATCATTTTGACCAAGAACTAAATATTTTTTCCAGTCTCTCACAGAGAACTTCAAAACTTTCCAGTTTCTCTCCCAGCTGGAACAAAATTCCTCTGCCAGGTCTCAGTCACCCACACTGTCTGTCCAAGCAGCTCAGGGAAGTTCTGCAAGCACAGACAGTGGAGCGTTGCTTTAAAACCCTCTGCCTCTGCTACCAAGACTCCATCCTGAGAAGAGCAAGACATTATGACATACACCTCTGTTACCAGAATCCACACAGATCACGTGAATTATTTTGTTCTTCAGGGCTTATGAGGCACAGAAGTCTTGGATGGTGGAAGCACAAGGGCCATCACCAGCTCTTCACATAAAGAAGGTGACTGGATTCGAAAGACACCTTCACATTTATGCAGTAGAAAGTACATAGCTGGTATTCCCAAGATTTGTCCACTCTCACTATTTAACCACCATCAGGACTTGCAAGGAAAATTGTGAAAGGGATTCCATCTCAGCAAGGCAGAGACAATACTCCATGAATAAATACAGACACATGATTTTAAAGCCAGCCTGGCAGCCAGCCCTGATACAGAGAAAGGGGAGCAGAGAGCCAGAACTTGTGCCTGGTGACCCACTTTGGCCATGAGAGCTGTGAATACAAGATGGTATCTGGTATCTGGTATCTGGTAACTTGCTGCTGCTCGGTTTTTGCTGAGGGGTGCAGCCCCTCTTCCTGCTCTAGCCCTTCCCCACACCTTTTGGCAGTGTCCAGTGCAAGAGCAAGGGCCCCGACTTCTACAGGAGACCTGTCACGGCCCCCACAAGCGTATGCCATATTGCAGGTTGTTTGGTTATTGTGCTCAAATGGTTGAGGGACTGGACAACCTCATGGAAAGAAAGGAAGTGGGCATTCCTCCTTGTAAAACCAGGGCTTTGTCTTTCTGCTTAACACAGATGAAGGGCTCTGTTTTTCCCTGGAATCTGAGGGTCCCTGGTGGGATGCTCAAAACCACACAGCCAAAGAGAAATCCCCGGCTGCTACCACAGGCTCCTGCAGACCTCTTGCAGTGTATATACCCATTAATTCCCCCAGAGCCACAGCCTACCCACCGATTTTTGAGCAAACCCAACCTCCCCAGTCAGCAGTCAGTGCTTGCAGCACTGTCTGGGATACTGTCCTTGCTGTGGGCTCTCTGGGAGCAGCCTCCTGCAGGTGCCTTCTCCTCCTCCACCATCCCTGCTGCTCCCCCTCAGGCCCCTCTCTGTGTAAAGAGCCCCGCAGATGCCAGCACCAGCCAAATGTCTCCATGGATTTTTTTTTCTCAGCCCCAGAGGCATAAGCTTTTGTTGTTAAACCTCTTGAAAAAAGAGATTGCTTTTTTAAGAGTGTTATGGGAGGAAAAGCACCACTTCAAAATTTAAGCAAAGTCAGCATGAATAATACAGACATGCAGGAGGGGGCTACTGTTCCCAGAGGGTGACAGACATGGGAACATGAAGGGAAATGCTTCATTAATGCTTCAAAAATACGGTGCAGGGCATCAGCTCGCAGCCCAGTTCATTACAGAGCTGCTCTGCAGCCAGGGACGCTTGTGCTGGGGCCTCGGCCGGGGCTGCCCGACCAGGGCCACCTGCCCTGCATGGGGACTGATGATCGCCCCCAGAGACATCCTTCCAACCTGTCCTGAAATCACCCAGCCTTACAATCCCACTCTCCCTTATCCAGGAACAGATCCAAAGCCAAATGTCTGTAGTTTGTGGGGGAGAGTTTTCTCCTTGTGCTCCCCTGAGTTCTTGAGGACTTCCAGCCTGACTCAGTGTGGCGCTGGCCCTCGGCACGGCAGCGTGGGAGAGGACCTGTATTTATGGGATCTGAGGCACTCCAGGGAACAAAACCCCACAGATGTGGTGGCCTCACTCCCTGAGGAGGCTGTGGCTATGTAGGATCACCGCCCTGAGGCCCACACCAAGCACCCAGCACCAGCTTCTGCTGCGGCTGCGGGCAGCGCGGTCCCCCCAGGCCCTGTCCCAGAGCCCATTTCTTTCCTGTCTCTCAGACAGCTGTTTACATTTTTGTTTGTGTGAATAATCTCAAATATGAAGGCTTTGCTTTGCTTCTCCCCCCATTAGATAATATTAATTACTGTAGGGAGCCAAGTAGCTTGGAAAAAAAAAGGGGAAAAAAAAAAAAAACGTTCTGGAAAAGTTGCAGGCCTTGCAAGTATTTAAAGGGCCATCTGCATCTCCTCCAAACTGTAAAGACAAAGGCGAGCAACAGTAGCACATATTTATTCAGTAGACATCACGGCAACATTTTTGCTCCTGTCTCAGCCAAGAACTAGCACCAGGAATGTAAGGCTTGCTGTTTCCCAGGTCCTCCTCTCCTTTGGGAATGCAGTAGTGAGGCTGTTTGGATGCATGGACCCGAGACCCAGAAGAAGTCCCTCGGGTTTTGGGGTCAAGTGCCAGCTCTGCCCTCTGCCTCCTCGTCCACATGCACTTCACCTCATCTGTCCCTTTTGAACTGCTGCATGTCTTTTCCTCGTAGGTTTTCCAGTGACATCCTGGGCTGACCTCCCACCTGTAAGATGCTTACCCCGTGCAAACAAGAGGTATTCCTCTGGCAGGCAGGGAGGCAGAGAGGCAGGTTTCCAATCCCCACCTCCTGCCCCACTCACTGCTCCACCTCTGGGCATCTATCAGCTCGGCTGAGACTGCTTCAGGGTAGAGACTCTGTGGGTTTAGGAAGCCGAGGACATTAGGAGAGAACAATGCAGTCCTGCAGCCCTTGGTTAAGGGATTGTTTATTGTAATACAAACAATATTATGAAGGTTTTGATGCACATATGTGAGAATCTACTCTACTGCAGCTGCATGGCCATAGCAAGCAGGAACAGCACAGGCTGCCTGAGGGGAATGTAGATTTGGCATCAGGTCTGAGACCTCTCACCACAGGCAGGCAACAACCAGACAGTTTAACAAACCCACAGGCTCACTTGCAAAATGGCCAGCAATTCCCTCTGAGGTACAAAGAGGCAATTGGTGACGTGGAGGTGGGTCCTTATGGCTGGGACAGGGAATGCAGCCAGCAGGAGAGCACAGAGCCAGTCACACCACGATTTAGGTACCATCCCCATGGGAAACGTCTCCTCATTTCACATCTGGACATTACTAGACATAATAAGGAAGGACCAAAATCCATTTTAAAATGTGGAGTGAGACAGACTGCTTAAGAACAATAATAAATATCAATAAGTTTATTAATAATTCATCTAGTTCAAGCAAACATCTTCTCCAGGTGGTTATTCCATCCTGCTGTCTCTCTTTGACAATGAGCAGGGCTGCTTAGGCCTGTCCCTGATTTTTCGTTTGGAAACCAGCCAACAAAGCCTCCAGGTGGATGCTGCTGATTTACAGCCCATCTCCGTTTGCAGCTATATTTACCCTGAGTTTTTTGTGACTTACCTTTCAGAGCAGTCATCAGTTTTGAAATACAGGAAGGAAACGGCAGCGATTGGAGGAAACCTAAAGTGAAATTCAGTAACAAATCTCGTATATTAATTCCCGCTCCATCCTTCTGCTTCCTCAGCACTCACGTTGGGAAGTTGTGCCCATTACTGGCATGCTTTTCGACAGAGATATTATATTGCTATAAATGTCAGACATTTGAAGAACAATGCTATCTATTAGCATGTAAAAGAGTACTATTGTCTGCAAGTTACTAGGTTCAAAGACAGCATTGTGCTTGGCAAATTGCTTTCTGCAGCTCCCAGCAAACCGTCTCCAAGCGCCCTGTCACTGGGAGCTGATGGCTCACAGTGGTTAGAGACAGAGGTTCTCATCCAGCTGAAGCCAAACAAAAGGAGAAAATTAGGTAGGGAAATTGTATAGAGGTCTTCAATATGCTTTTGTTGTTTTTGTAAATAACTACTAACTTTTCCTTTCGACCTCAGCTTCTAGATCTTTCCATCTACTTGCAGTAAGCACAGACACCAAAATGAGAGAGGCCTTCAAAACCCAACCTAAGTCATCTGCTGCAGAGGGAGTGCTGCCCAGTCCATGAAAAGGAGCCAGGTTTAACCACCCAAACACCTGGTCTTTGACTGCAGGGGAACTGTGCTTCTTGTGCCGGGTGGTGGATGGCTTCCAGCTGCTCCTCCAGCAGCTCTGAGCCACTTCCCATGCCCAGCCCCTTGCAGGAGCTCAGGGCATCGCTGCTGTGCTGCAGTGTGTGCAGAGCTGCTGCGTCTTTGAACCTGGGTTGCAATGACATCTTGGCATGCTCTGGAGTGCCACGTATAAATAGTGCTCATCTCCTACAGCCCTGCTGTCACCCTTTGTCTTGCAGAGAGGAGAATCTATTTCTCTAGTTCAGTAACTACACCAGGGCACTTCTGCTCTTGAGCCACCCGATTCTCCCCTTCCCCTCCAGCAGCACCACTTGTCATCAGCTCCCATCTGTTTCTTCCCACTCGATGAATTCAGCAGAGGGACTTGTGTTTGTGGGTGTTGGGCCCACACTTAAGACTTGAAATTTGACTGTACAATGCATGAATCAAAGATAAATCTTTGCTGTGTGAAATATTACAGCAAGCACCCAGCACCCAGGGGTGGCACATGGATGGCTGCAGGGGGAGAAGATGACCTGAAAGAAACCTTGTGGAAACAAGTAAGGGTGTGAAGAATATACTAATGGGTATGAAACTACATCTGGAAAGCCTACATGCAGTGATTTGCCCCAAATCATGCTGCTATTAGGAGTTATTACCCCACTGGAGCATGCAGTTTTGGTAGTTCAAACTCTGATGTCCTCCTTCAGAGGGGCACAAGAGGGGTCCCTTGCCAATCTCCACCAGCCTCAAAACACTTCCTCAAAGGTCCTCTGGTTCCTCTGCTCCACCTTTTTCCCCCAAGGCCCCTCTGCTCAGTGCTGGAAGAGCTCAGCTTCCATGTGGGCAGTGAGACTGGTGCTCACATGCATCTTGGTATGAAAGCAGCAATAACCCCTGTGACTTTGTAGAAACAGGGGCTGGGGCACAGAAGCCGAGCTGGCTCTGAGGCCAGGACTTGGGGGAAGCAAACGCAGAGCAGGTGGTTGCAAACTGCACTTAGAGCACCATTAACAAGCACTGCTGATTAGACTAAACAAGGGCTCATCAGCATGCAGTCCAAAGGCCACAGGCTGTGAAGGGAGGATAATAGATGAACAACAAGAAGGAGGGGAGATGAAAGGAAAGCAGAGATGGGAATGAGTTTTAATAATATTGTTTCCTAATTACAGCCCAGCAGAGGGAGCAGATGCAGGCTGTACGACAGTCAGAACTCAGCCAGGAACGTGCTGGAGCTGTGGCAAGCACCGGCTGACACAGGGGACACAGTGGTGGCACAGCTTGGTGTTGTGCCTGTACCTCCTGAAAGCCGTGCTTGCCCAACACCCTGCTGATAGTGCTTCTTTTTGGGCTGCAGAAAGCAATTCGAGGTCTTCTGACCTTGGGCAGGAGCTGCCCTGGTGGGGTTGGTAGGAACAGCAGCAGCTTCTTTGGGCTGGGGATGGAAAGGGAGAAGGTTTGGGGGTGTCAGCTTTGCCTGAGTTGTGCTGGACCTCTGTGGAAAGCAAGAGAAATGGCACACACAGTGCCTGGCATGGAGACGTGTCTACAGTACCAGGTGTGGAAGCATCTCTCCAGCCATGGCACATCCATCCTCCCAGGACAGCAGGAACCTTTCTCATTAAGTCCCAAAATATGTATGAGGGGGATTCAGGATCATCCTCCCAACATAAGAAAACAAAATGACTTCCTGCACAACCCCATAGCACTGTTGGGCCTATAGGGCAGCACCCTGAACCTGTCCCTAGCACACAGATGGGGCCAGTCGTCACCTTCCCCATTTCACAGAGCAATGCACGTGCAGGAAGAAGATTTCAACCCCCTGAAAACCTCTCCCCCAGCTTGGTCCGGTGGCTGTAAACCCCCTACGCTCGTCCAAGCTGTGTGCAGAAACCCACAGGATGAGGAGCACTAATGTGTGTTTTGGCCCCGGTCCAAGATAAACGCCGGCTATAATAACCCTCGGGGGGAAAGCCAAACAGAGGAGCCCATTGTTAGGGACAGCCCGGCACGTTACGCTTCATTTGGGCCAACAGCACTTCCCGCACGAGGCTCAGGGCACCGGCTGCTTGATGTGGGCAAGGTGGGCTGAGGCCAGAAATTGGAGGAAATGGGGAAAGTAGGGACAGGGAGCTTCACATGTTGGTTCTTGCATCAGCCTGGCCCACAGAGACACAAAAAAAGCTTGGAAGAAGAGCAGCTGGCAGGTATGTCGGGCTGTGCTGGTGTCAGCTGGAGGTCCTGGTCTCTAACAGGGGAGGAAGCAGCGGTGGTGCCTCCTGTCCCACGCTCCCTCTGTGCATGTGTACAAAGAGGTCCTGCTTCAGGATCCCCTCTGGTGAACTCTTGTCTGGTTCCCTTCAGAGAGAGCTACAGAAGAACAGCGCTGGGTGAAACCCTGTGGCTCTCTGCTAGGCATGGCACGAGCTGTGGTCACTTGGGGAAGCTTCCTCAACCCCTGTAGACATGGTGAAGGGACCCAGGGTAAGGTCCATCCCTGCCCCATGAGGGGAGGTGACCTGCGGCCTTCTCTGTCTGCAGGAGATGGTGGGGGGCAGCCGTAGCAGAGACGTGCCCCATGCCCCACTCATGGCAGGGCTGCTGACAGGACACAGCGGGGCCATGGGCCAGGTGATGGAGGGACCTCAGCCATGCGGTGGGGCCTTCTCCTGCCCCTACCATGTGGAGGATATCCTCACCATCCCTAGCAGCCACGTAGGGAGCAGCAGGATGTTTGTTTTTCTGATGGCTTGCTTGTGATGCACGTCCTTCTGGCAAAATTATGAATTGATTATTATTTAGGAGGACAGTGCTGCAAAGAAACAGTGACCCGCTCCCCAGCAGAGACAGGCAGCTCTCTGCGGCACCCAGAAGATCAGGATCAGGGTGCTGCTGCCCTCATTAGCACATATGAAAACTGCTGTGGCCCACATCCTCAGGTCAGTCATATTGTTCAACACTTAACTTGTGGCTCGAATGGGCTGTAAAGCTTACATCTGGCTAAAAAAAAAAAAAAAAAAAAAAAAAAGTGGAGGAGGGGAAAGGGGTTACTGCTGTTGTCTAGTCTGTGGGTGGCTTGCTATCACATGGAGCTGGCGTGTAACCACTGCTACGAGGAGCTGCAGGCGGCGTGCCCACATCTCAGGGTACACACGGTGCGGCCAAGATCCAGGGCTCAGCCCCAGCAGCTGTTTTTGGGGTCAGGGCTGGTGCCTGCACCACGCTGTGCTGCTCAGCAGCTCTGGGGAGCACCTGGGGCCCTTTACACTTGTAAGCTGTTCTGATAGCCCAGAAAGGAAGTGTTAGATGTGCAAAGAGCTAATCACAAATGAGCTGCTGGGTTGTTCACAGCATGGCTGAGCGGTTCCTGCGGGGACAGCAGTGCTGTGCTCCATGCAGGTCCATGCAGGGGGTGCAAGTGGCCATGTTTGTGCAACAGAAGGTGCAGTGACACCTGAGAGAAAAATAAAAAGGGTGTTTTAGGAGCCAGGAGGGAGAGCAGATGGTGCTGGGAATGACACAGGTGCCCCGAGTCACAAAGCTGTGTGCTCTGATGTGGGATGAATTGCCACCAGCTGGGGGAAGCTGGAGGTGGGCTTTGGCACTTGCTCCTGAGCACTGGGGGTGTGAGGCGTGTCCCAGTGAGGTGCTCAGCTCCTTCTGTTGGTTCCTTAGGATTGCTGGCATGAGGATGGGTGTGTGTTCAGCTGTGGGCAGGTAAGGTGAGACTGGGTGATGTGCCCTGGTGGCACAGGACATAGCCCTGCGTGGGGGAATGACTGGGGGCTAGAGGCTTTCCTATGGGGTTTCAGGAGGCTTGTTCCCCTATGGGAATGCCTATCCCTGTTTCCTAGCTCCAAGGCTCAGTGGCACTGTGGAGGGGGCTGGTGCCACTTAAGGTAGTGATGGCTTCTCTATTTTCTTTACCACTCCCTGACCTGTATTTCATTAACGTGCCAAGTTTCTCGGTTTGTTGTAACTTTAAAAATCCTAGCAGTGGAATGAGCTGTTGGGCACCAACTTAAATAGATACTGGGCTGGTGGTGAAGATACAAACTTGGGGCATTCCCAAGCTTCCTTTCCCCAATTCCTTGTCCTTGCTGGCCCCTCAGATGTGCTGTAGCACTGGTGGATGCAGGGTGCCCCCATGATGTAGCCTGAGCTGTGCTTTTCCTTGGTTTATTTCAAATCCCTGTGGCTCTCAGTCTGCTTGGAGGGAGGGGAGGATGGAGGAGATGGCCAGCTGGAGCATGAAGCTCTGGCCTAAGCATGTGCCTGACTGATTGGGGTGTCTTGTTTGGTTGATTAATGGGTGAAGATCAGGGGAAAAAAAGCCACCTGTGTCCCCCTGCTGGGAGTTCAGTGCTGTGTGAGAGAGGAGCTGCTGGGTGCACGTCCTCTTTCTCCATGGATAACTGCCTGCCACCATTCAGTTTGTCACCACAACATCGTGCACATCAGCGCTGTGTCCTCTCCTCCTGTGTGAGCAGAGAGGGCGGTGCCCAAGCTGGAAAGCAAGAAGTGATGAGAGCAGAGTCCCCAGCAGTAACAGATATGTTGCTGAGGGACATCAGCATAAGGCACCAATCTCCTCCTGTAGCAAATGCCAGCAGGTTTCTCTAATTTGCAAAACGCACATGGCATGTGCCAGCAGATGAGGCACGTACTGGACGTCTGTGTGTGTTTTTTGCCCTGTGCACTGGAGATGGCAGCAGAGCACTCCTGGCTCCTGTGCATCTCAGGCTTTTAAATATGCTTCTCACTTTGAGACCAGCTTAAAGAAAAGTCGGAGCACTGATGGCTTTTTGAAGTGCTCGCTGTGCTTCTGATGTGCTGGTAAAAAGACAGATTGGCTCTTAGGAGGGAGCTTTTCATCAAAGTGTGTTGCCATTGATTTTACTAGAACCGTTGTTTCTCTGAAATGCCAAGTCTATTAGCAGATTTCAGGGCTGGAGGCAGCTCTTAAATCATCTGGTCTTACCTCCCATACAACCCAGTCCTTGCATCTCTGTCCTTTGGGCTCTGTGCTGAGCTGGTGCTTGATAAATGAAGAGAAACTTGCTCCAACCTAGAGGCTGTGTAGTCTAGGGGAAATGGATTAGTTACCTGGCCATTTCCCTCATAGTCTTTGTTTGTTTGTCAAATAACTTGTACTAAATCATGACTGCAACTGAATTTGCAGGCTTTGTGGCTTTGTTTTGCTTGGTTTTTAACCTCTTGTTTCTTGGTTGGGTTGGTGGGAGCTCACAGCAGATGCTTGACACTGAATTAAAGATGTCTTTGGTCCAACCCCATGTGGTAGCTCTTGAGATTGTGCTGCAGTGTACGAAAGTAGCTGTGTGGACCAGCCCAGTGCTGGGGGAAAGCATCCCAGGGAAGCACCTATAAACTGGAGGCACTTGATCCAGCGCTCTTGCTGCAGTGACGCATCGCCTAGGAGGTGAGGAGCTTGGCTTTGGCAGCGTGAGATGTGGCAGTGCCCATCAGCCCTGTAGGGACATATTTAACTCACCTCTATAAGGGCTGTGGCTCAAGCTACCTGCCTGAATAACAGCTCATGGGGGTCCTGACTGCTACTGATATTATCAAGCTCCCACCAGTATGTACTGCTGAGCAAGGAAAATGATATTTCTAGTTTAAAGGTTTTTTTGTTTGTTTTTAACAGGGGTCAGCCCAATAAAAGGTGAAGGACCTTTGTAATTGGAAAGAATAAAAGTGAGAACAAGCAACCTTTCTTTGTGGTACAACTTTCATTTTTGGTTTGAAAGGACCTAGTGTTTCATAGGGCTTATTTGGGGAAGGACAAGGATAACTGTTTGGTTCAGTTCCTGGCTAATGCATAGGCTGTTTTGGTATTTTCTTAAAAACAAACTTTTAAATAGCTTTTTGGCTTGATTTGTTATTGGAAATCCAGTTGCCTTACGCGTGTTTTTTTTTAATTGTTTTGATGAAAACCAGCATTGAGTGGAAGGATGTTGTTCCGTGCTGCAGAGCGGGTGCAGTTCAGCACAGCAGACCTCAGCTGCCGATTTGCACGCTACATCAAAGCCATGCAGGGAGGTAAGAGAAGAACAAATCCGTGTCAGTAGGTCTGAACACATGATGCAGAGATCTGCACTTCCTGGGGGGTTGCAGGAAACGTTGAATATCGTTGGATGCTGCTGCAATATCTCATTTGAGCTGCGCCACAAGAGGGCAACCCGAGGCCACGAATGCTCTGATCAAGCCCAGGAGATGCTGGTAGATCTGGGGAAGGATGACATGCTGGAAAATCAAAGAATCATTAAGGTTGGAAAAGCCCTCCAAGATCACCTGGTCCAAGCATCACCATACTACCAATGTCACCCACTAAACCCTGTCCCTAAGCACCACGTCCAACCTTTCCTTGAACGCCCCCAGGGACAGTGACTCCACCACCTCCCTGGGCACCCCGTCCCAATGCCTGACTGCTCTTTCTGGGAGGAAATGTCTCCTCGTTTCCAACCTAAAAATGCAGCCACCGCCTCCCAGGTGCAGAGCAGGACCTGCCAGTGGTGGTGTGTTTTGTGGGTGTCTGTGCAGCAGTGCCCATCCCAGGGGGCTTTCTCAATGGGAGCAGTTTGTTGGTGTTGGCTCCATTTGCTCCGGCTGCTTCAGCATCGAGTGGATCAACGCAGAGGCTGCTGCTGTCAGCCCGGGGTTAGCGGGCTGTACTGTGCCCTGTGCTGTTAATTACTATCTGTCAACACCAAAAGCAGTAAAATGGCTGAAACCAAAGGCATGAGACACGTTTCCTAGCAGAACTTGTCAGTGTTACATTGCTGCGTGTCTTGGAGCAGCAACAGGCTGGAGGTCAGCTGTGTGACCCCGTCCCCTTGCAGAATGGCCGCAATGGCTCTGGTCCATGCATGGGGAGCAGAAAGCAGTGAGAAGGGGTCATGGCCTGGATCCCACTGCAGCAAAGGGAGTTGCAATCAGATATTTGGTAAAAGCCCTCTCTGGGAAGGGTGGCCAAATGCTGGAGCCACTCATGGGGATGTGGTGGAGCTTCTTGGGCTGCTCGAGGCCATGCAAAACCAAACACCACCCCCTGCATCCTCCTCCGAGGCCAGGGATGCTGCATGACTGCAGCAGCAATTGGGATTGGAATTGGGATTGAAGACACAATTCTCAGCTCACCACCGGCAGTGCCAGGGGAAATGACCCTGTGGAAGCAGACAATGGTTTTAAACCCTCCTGACAGAGGAAGTGTCAGTCTGGAAATGGGTGGAGTGAGCAAAAAGAGCCTTAGAGCTGGTTTAAAATGGGTGGATTTTCAGAGAGAGAGCTGGAAAAAAGTATTTTTGCATGAGGAAGGGGCTTTCTGGGGCTGGCTGCCCCCAGCCCCGGGTCATGCTGGGCTGAGCAGCCCTGACTCAGAACAAGGGCTTGTTTAAATGGTGGCAGGAGTGCAATTAAAACTGAGACACTCTGAATTTAGAAGTACGTAACAGCAGGAAAAACAAGCCGCGATGAGTTAAAAGAATTGACTTAGGCCAGCGAAGGCCAGTCCTGAAATAGATCTCGAACAGGGCTTGTTGAAAATGCTTCCATCAGAACAGTTTCCTGATGGAGAATTTGGCATTTCTACTCAAAGAAATCTTTCAAGAAAAGCATCTGCTTCTGTGGAAAATTTCATCTTTTCGGGCTGGAAAAACGGAGCATGTGAAAACCAAAATCTTTCAGCCCAGGGAAGCGTCGTGCCAGTTTTCAGGCATGCTCCACCTCTGCAGTGAGCTCTGCTTCTAGTTCCTGTGGTCCCATGCTTCTCCATACAGGAGAGGAAACCCCCAAATTAACAAACCCTCACCCCCGATGCTTTTGGTAGCTGTTACACAGAGAGTTAAAGCCCCCCTGGTGGGGCTGGCTGCAAGGTCAGCTTCTGGAGCCCTGTGCTGCAGCTCCCCTGGGGCACTGAACTCTCTCCATCACCTCCATGCCCCATCCCTCCTGACGTGGGCTGCTGGAAAACCTGTCCCCATCCCATGCTGATGTTTTGTGCATCCTGGGAGGTGCCTGTCACTGGGCTGCCAGGAAGGAAAATTCATTTTTACCAGCTTTATTTTATTTCATGGAAAATAGTTCATCATCTAGGTGTTTGTGTATCTCCTTGCTCCTGGTGGGAATCCAGCATGTCAGATGGAGATGATGTCCACCAAGGTCCACGTGGCAGGGTCAGAGTTAGCCTTGGAACCTGTGTGTGTTGCCTCAGGATGTGTTGCCCCATAAAACAAGTGTTGTTTAGTTTGTCTAGGCTTTACTGTGCCTTCCTTTACCAGCAGTGAGAGCTTATTCTTCAAAAGCATTCAAGGAAATGGGGAGGTGCAGGAAGGAGCAGTGACACTGGGTGGGACCTGTGGTCAGGTGCTGAGGAGGGCTCAGAAGAGGTCTGTGTGTTATGGATAATACCTCTTCCAGGTCCAGTGCACAGGGTAAATAAAATGGAAGGAGGTCAGTGTGCTCATCCAAGATGAAAATAGATTGTCTATATGTGCTTTAAACTTTAAAATCTCTGAATTGTTGAGCTCCTTCACAGCAGTGCACCAGTGTCTGTGGTGTCTGGCAGCTCCTGGAGTTCCCAAGTTGTCTTCTGCTGGTGTGTTGGGCTGGAATAAGCACAGGACATGGATGTTTTGAGGGTGCTTCTGCATTCAGTTGGACCCAAGAAGAGGAAGCAGTTTTAAGTTTTGATGCCCAGGACATAGCCTGAGTGTCAAGATGGGTTTGAGCAGGGTGGGGCTGTTTTGCTTCTGCACCGTTCTTCTGTCTGCACGAAGGCCAAACCCTGGGAAAGGGAGGCACACCTAGCCCTGGGTCTGGAGGAGACCTTCAGGGGAGTTCTGAGCTCTCATTCCAGTTCTCGCTCACTTCTGCTGTGTGTTTTTTTTTGTTGTTTGTTTGTTTGTTTTTTCCCCCCTAGAGTCTTTGGTGTGAGTAAATGATGCTCACCTGATGGTGTGAGGATGTCTCGCATGTCTAAGACTATGCGATGCTTTAAGGTCCTTGAGCAGAAGGACTTGTAAAAAATAAAATAAAAATCTGATTAGTTATAATGTAGAACAACCAAAGTTGAAACCTTGCTCTGGTGCAGAAGTGCTTACATCTGTTTTTAAGCATTGCCTTCAACAGAGAAGGCCAGGAAAACTCCAGGGCACTCACAGAACCAGATACTTATATTCATGCTAAGGAGTCCAGACCTGAAAGGTTACGGGGGGAATGTCCTGAATGCTTTGTGTTCACGAGACTGTGTCTGCACCAGGCTGGCGAAGGCTCTCTGCAGTCAGTAGAGGGAGTGTCTCGTGGCTGACTCCTGACAGTGAGAGAACTGCTTTAATTCCTAGCAGCCCTGTGCATGCAGAAAACTTCACAGAAAGGGGTTTTTGTGCGTGTCTTTGCCTGGGCATTGTCATCAGATGGGCTTGCTGCTGGCGTGAGCGAGGGGCTGAGCTGAAAACCCGCCCAGACCCTGGGACAAATGTGTTTTCCCCACGTGAACTTTATGAAAGAACTTCTCAGTCCATTTAAGAAAACAAAAAAGTGTTAGGAGCAGAGGCTTGGCCAAAGCTTGGGGTCCTGGTGCAAAGACTGGAGGGAACAGAAAAGCCTCAGTGGAGAGCGTTTCTAAAAAAACAACCCTGTACAGGCCAGGCTTGTGCTTCAGTACTAGCTCAGGGCCTATTTACCAACCTTCCCCTGCTCACGGGGAAGAGGAGAGATGTGTTAAAGAGAAAATAAGAAAGAGCCCTGTGCCTGGAGCAGCAGTGATGGGGAGCCCCAAATGCCACTGCCTCTGTCCCCTGGGATGCTCCATGCTCCTGGCAGGGGACGAGCTCTCACACTGGTCCCAGGAGTCTTTTATTTTATTTTTTTCCCCCACATCTGGGCCTGGATCTATATTATGACAAAGCCACTCAATCAATAGTGCTTGTGTGCCAAATCTCACCGCTGCTCTCAGGAGTAAGTGTGCTATTGGCAAAAAACACCTCGTCTCTTCCAGATGGCCAAGGCATCCTCCAGCGCTGGGGAACTATCGAGTCTTCCTGCGCTGCCAGGATTTCTGAAAGATGTAACTGAGACAGAACATACTGCTTTAATCAGCTGGTGATATCTCAGTTGACTTTATTTGCATCTGCTCCCCACCGATCCTGTGGAGCGAGGCAGACCCGAGGTCAGGCTCTGTTGGACCGGGGCTGCACGAGCTTGGATGAGCTCCCTTGGACAGTCGGCGGTGCACAAAGGGCTGATGAGAAAGGGATTCAGCTCGGTGTGTTGGCACTTGTGTGTGGTGCTTGTATTAAAAGTCCTTGCTGTCAAGCCAGCCATCACTTATAATTAGCTTTTACTTCTTCTGTGCGCCTCCTGGCAACAGTGGCTCTTCCCAGGCTGCCTGTGGGTGCAGGCTGTGGGAAGGCTGCTCCGGGCGTGCGAACAAATGGTCAGAAATGGCTCAGGAAGGGGAAAATGGCCCCTTTATCCCCATCTCCAGCTTTGCCAGGTCATCTCAGCAGGAGCATCCCACCCGTGGACTCACTGGGGAGCACTGCTGGGGGGAGGCCAGGTGCCCCTGGGTGCGCTGGGGAAGTGCAAGGGCTTTGGGGTGGGCAGGTTTGTAATCACATTAAGGTGGATCTGTTTTGGGGGAGGGCAGAGGGAGGGTGGGTTTTGTGGAGGTGCTGTGTGGCCGTGCTGGCCGAGGAGCAGAAGGAGGAGATGATCTGCTGATGAGTTGGAATGAGCAGGGCCTCGCAGGCAGGAGCAAGTGGTGAGTCCTTGAAGCAAGCGTGCCATCAAAGCGTTTGTGGCATGAGCCTGGCAAATAACCCATTTCTGGGCATTTTGGTGCATGAGATCTCTGTGGAGGCAAAGCCTTTTGGCTGGGTGCAAACCCAGAGCAGCGTGGTGTTGGGGAAGCATTGTGTGCTGCTCTCATGTGCAGAGGTCCCATCGATGCTCCGTGCCACCTCCTGGCGTGTGCCCACAGGTGGTGGAAATGGTCTCAGGGCATCTGCCACATGGGGAGTCTGGGCCCTCAGCTGCTAGGAGGTCTGCCCACACAGGAACACAGATTACTGTGCTAATTGAAGCTTTAAAGTCCAGGAAATAAGATTTTCTTTGGAGTGGAGAGAGGCCGGTCTCTCTGGCTGCAGGGCGGAGCACTCAGCGTAGTGCTTTTTCTGCCTGGGGCATCATTGTGGATCGCAGCTGAAGGGACAGCAGCAAAAAGCGTGGAGAACAGGTGAGATCAGAGCATATTTATAGTAATGATAACTCACGTGGCAGACGGGACGGAAGAACCTCTTGCTGCTCTGATCTCAAGCGCTCTGTGGACTGATCCCTTTGGCAGCCAGACGTAAAACTGCCTGACAGAGATGGCTTGAGCAGGTTGGTGTTACTGACAGGCACAGTGAAAGAGCATCTAAGCTAGTGATGAGTTTTCTATTCTGAGGGGCTGCCCAAAGTTTTGGGATATCCTAAAATACAACTCGACAGGTTCTGAGACTCTGTGAAGGACCTTTTTTATTTTTCCGTATTGCCCTGAACACTGTAGCATCGAAAGTTGCAGACGCTTGAAAGTCAGACCGAGACTTCCTCGCAATAATCCCCCCAAGCATTGGAGATGTCACTGTTGTCTAGTCTGTGTATCCTAGACATTACTAGTTCCATCTGATTGCATTTTTATGTTTGCAAATAGAATAATCTAATGACCTAATTTCTGAAGGAAGACTGTTATTTATTAACCATGATGTAAATCCTACCAGCATCAGAATAAAGAACATCAGGCTTTTGAATTTGTTATTTTTAAAGATCCAAATCTCAGGGGCAATTAATCATTTTTCTGACATATTGAATTCAGTCATGTGTTATAGCAACAAAACTTCATATGGGCAGTTTATGATGCAACATTAACTTGTCAGCAAGAAGGACAATTCATGACTGTCTACGACTAGCAAGTGGCAGGCATTTGGACAACTGTCCCATAGTTTTGCAAGCATCAGCAAATTTTATTGGCAAGGTCTATGTAGGCAGAGTATAATATACGCTTTTCTCATATATATTATTAAGAAAGAAAAAAACAACAAAAAAATATAATCCACTGCCAGGAGTTTCCACTTATTTTCCATAACGAGAGCTGGAGGGTCTGTAAAATCTGGCCTCATAAAGAAGTTGCATCGGATGAATTTTTCTTTTACGAGGAAGATGGAAGAAATCTGGGTTTGTTCAGATGCACGAGTCTTCCTAAATTGTAATTCATTGGCTGTGTTACTGCCACGCAGAGGGCTCGGCTTAGATGGGGCCTGGAGTGGGTGTCTGTCCCTGAGCCTCTGTCACCCTTGTCACTGGGCTGTGATGCTGGTTGGGGCGAATGGAGCGTAGCAGCCCCAGGAACAAAGCTGCAAAGTGCAGGGTTTGCGAGAAGTGATGGCCTTGGCACACCAGCAGCCTGGCTGCTTTCAGGGTCTTTGAGATATCGCAGGAAGGAGCTGCAAAAGGTTGGAGGGAGGAGAGGGATGCGCTTTGCTGTTGTTTATGTTGGGGGCTCTGAAGTGTCCTTGAAAGTGCACGGAAGTGGCTTTGCTTTGATGCAGTAGAGAAGAGAGAAGCAGAAGATAAATGTGGGAGGAGGGATCACACAGGGGAAAAGCAAAGGGATCAAGAAGAGATCTCCATAGCACTGTTCTGGGCAGATATGTGCTGGAGTGAGTCTGTCTGCCGAGGCCAGAGGCTGGGCTGCTGCAGGAGCCGGGCTGTGAGCGGATCTGGGACCTGATGCAGGATTTCAGTAGGTTGGGGACATGCAAGGGGCCGTGGTCTCGGAGCAGCAAAGCCCATGCAGTTATTGTGCTGGGGTCTAGCCGGGGAGCAGGGAAGGAGTTGCAGCCGTGGTCTGGCTTTGGCAGCAGAGCTGGGAGGTGGGGGTCACAGCAATCAAGGACGTGTGGGGGAGGCTTTCTGGGGACAGGAGGGAGAGAGATGAAGGAAAATTTTAACTGTAATTAGGCTGGGTTCAGAGCCGTGCCTACACCGCAGGACATCAGTGGGAAATCAGTGGCACTGGAGTAGCCTAAAACTGCTTGATGCATTCCACAAGGCAGGAGGGTACTAAGGCTAAGTGGAGGTGGTTATGAACGGCTCGTCTGTTCACAAGAGGTTTGCACTGAGCCTTACTGCAGGAGTGAGATGATGGCCTGGAGGAAAGTGTGGGAGTAGTGCTGGCCTGTGCCCAGGTGCGTGTGGACCCAGCCGAAAACGCCCAGCCCTGTAGAGCTGGCTGCATCCAGCACGGGGTTGGGTGTGTGGTGGAAAAAAGCAGCGCTGGAGGAGCCCGTTAGGTGGGCACCTGGCTTTAAAGAACACAGCTGGGGAAGAAACTACAAATGCAGTGAGGATGGGAGGCTGCACAGTGCTTGTGCAGTGTCATGTGCATGGCGTGGCCTCGTGGTGGATCTCCGTGGCCCAAGCTGCGTGAGGAAGATGTGTGCAGCAAGGCTGTTTCCGTGTGAATGGCTGCAGATTGAGTGGGATATTTGGGCTGTATGTATGGCATGTCCTGGCTGCTCCTCCCTGGCCACAGATCACACCCTTCTCCTGGCAAAGGGAGGCTGGCCTCCTTCTTCCCATTGGGAGCAGGGAGACAGAGACTGCTTAGGTTTAGGCTGGGTAAAAGGGGCTTCTGTAGCAGCGATCTCTGATGGAAAGCACAAGTTACATGCTGCCTGGAGGTGGAAACGCGTGGCCTCCAGGATCATCGTATACCTCCCAGAACGCTTGTTTTTTGTTGTTAGCAATCAGCTGATCTGAGGCAGTAATACGTTAAAGACTTGCTTATGAAGGGCATAAATGCAAATTGTCCCAATGCAAAGGAAACATCAGGAGTGTAAGAAGTGATGAGCTCAGCTGAACTGGGAGCTGCTCAGTGCCCCGAGACTCAAAGAAGCCCACAAAAAGTGGAAACTAGATTAAATGAATAGGTGCACCTCTGAAAAAACAGTAGCAGGGCAAAACCGTGGTGAGTAAGACCAAGCTTTCCTCTGCCTCCTGCCTTTCCTGGAGGGAAACTGATGGTGAAAGTTGCCAGAGCATTTCACAACCTCAGCTTGTCTGTCGTGCCGCATGGTTGCAGTTTGCTATTTCGGTTAATGCTGTACAGCCACTGATGGTGTGGGCTCACGATAGAGATCTTTAAGTAACTGGCTGGGATGAAATTAATCCTGAAGTGTCCAGAGTAGTGCCAAAGAGATTTTTGAGCACCAGTTTGTTCTTGGCTCCTTTCAAGGGCTGCTGAGGATGGCTGAGGTTACACAAAACTGAAAGGGCAAACCTAGTACTTGGCTCTGAATAACGGGGGAGGAAAATAGGAACTGCAGGGCAGAGTGGCTTATCTCTGGTTTCTGGGTTAAAGGAGCAGCTTGTGGCTGCCTAGGGGATACCAAGGCCTTGTCAAAAACACAGCCTGCTAAAGCAAGCAGTCTGCTTCAGTAACGTGGGGAGGGGGCCCGTGGGTGGGTAGGAGCAGTGACCTTGTAGATAAGGTTTCTGATGTCTTGTTACTTGATGTTGTGAATGAGCTAGGAAAATGTGGTGTGGGTTGCAATGTGATGTGGTATGTATCTGTAGTTCATTTCTTCCAAATTATTAATTTGGAGAACATTGCCAACCTGCAGGTATGAAGAACTTCCCAGATTCCAAGATCAGGAGTAGTGCAGTGGTGTTTTGTCCTGGTGCTCGGATGCCTTAATGATCTGGATGATAGTGTAGGACAGTCATGTAGAAGTTGCAGGTAACAGCAAGGTGGGAGGTTTTCAAGTGTGCTGGAAGATGAATTTCAGCTTGATCTTGAGGGAACCCCTCCTAGATCAAAACCAAACCCTGTGTGATTCCCTAAAAACACAGGTGAATATGTTTGGGAGCAGTCCACTGCATGATTGCAGGAAGGAAAAAACCTGCCAGATCCTGTTCCTGCAGATGACCGTCCCAGCCTTGTTCTGAAGGAAAATGGGGCTTTGTTGGCTTTGCCAGGAGGTCCCCAGAAACCCCCAAGAAATAGGAGGGGAGATAAAAGTGAAGGTACCGCATTCAAAGTTGAGGAGAGTTCATGGGAGATCCCAAGATGAGCAGGGTTTTCAACTTCTGTGCTGTTGATTGGGACATTGGGACAGGAGCTGCCATAATTTGGCAGCCGGGGCTTGCTCTACTTCTGCTCATCACGGTGCCTGGCCAGGAAAGTGACAGGGGTGTCTTCAGCTGCTCCTTCTCTAGCAGGCTGCTGGCAAGGCCCAGGATGTAATTCCCTGCACCTGCTGCTTGGGAACCTCTCCAGATCCTTCCAGGTTGTGACGAAGTGGCTCTGCGCTGCTCCTTTCCAAGAGAACAACGTGATCGATGCGTATCTGCTGAGACAAGTCGGTCTGTGCAATGTCAGCGGCTTGCGGAGTCCTGTAGCGTCGGCTTCTTTCGGGTGTAAATCTAGGTATCGCTGTGATAGTTGGGAAATGGAATTTCAGTTTGAGCTTGCCTTTGCTCAGTTCCAATAAAAGGCTATGGGTTGAAATGTTTCTTCTGATTGCGAAGAGGCTTTCTGCATTTTTCCTGAGCTAGGTGGCTTTCAGGTGAGCACCACAAGGAAATATTCATGTTTCAGTTGCACCTCTGAGCATTTCCAAATATACCCCTGTAGTCTCAGAGGGGAGCAAGGGTGTTGAATGCAAGGTGATGGATTTCTCTGAGCAGTAAAATCTTTCCCCCGCTGACTTTTTCTTTTTGAGTTATGGTCTTGTGTGTAACCAATTGTTCTGGTAGAGCTTGGGAAAGAGGCGTGCTGGTGGTTTGCCTGTCTTCTCACCAGATATTACCTTTTATTTTCACGTCTATTTAACAGCATGAGGAGAGGTGCCGTTCTGGCACTGCAGTGTTGTCAAAGGCTTGCTTGCAGTCAGCTTCGTGGTGATGCACATTCTCATGCTGTTTCTGCATGCATCTAGGGATGCTTGAGCTTTCTTCAGAAACCTGCAGCTTCAGGAGCCTTGTGCCTGTACCTGAGATAGTGTGGGCTGGTTGCTCCTCAAGAGCTGGCTGCGAAACATAAATGTTGTGCTGTGCTTACTAAGATATTGTGCGCAAAAGCTAGTGCCGTGTACATCTGCTGGAGTGTCTCTTTGCAGTGTCAAACACTAAGCAAACTCCTCAAGTCCCCACCAAGCCTTGCTTTGCAGAGCTGGGGCAAGCCAGGTAAGTGCAGGGAGTTTATTTTAATACGGATGAACTGTTTCAGCCTTGGGAGCTCTCCAAGCAGATGCCAGCTACGCGGAGACAGAGGAGCTTGCTTGTTCCTGTGCGTCTCTTGTGCCCTGGGCCTCAAATTCCACTGTGCTGATGGCACAGGCAGAGATGCCCTTGCTGGTTTCCAGCCAAGGTAGTGATGTGTTTTCCTGCCTCTGTATTTATCATACCTGTACATCTCCCTCCAGCTCCTCCACTGCCCGTCCCAGAGTGCACAAACAGACCCTGTCACCTCTGCTCTGCAGAGCCTTATTTTTCATCATCAAAGTCACACCAAAGGGAGGGAGTTTGCACCAAAAAGCCTGCGTTTCTTGTTGCTCCTGGTTTGTAGCCAGAAGACCTCAACAAGCCATCTCGCTGCATGCCAGCCGGCCAACAGAAAACCTCCTGTCAGCCCCCTTGCTCCCACAGACAGCATTTACCCACCAAATTCCACAAACTTGCCCATAAAATGCAATTAAACGAGATGCCCAGAACAGTATGGACCCATAATGTTTTGCTGACTGCTCAGCAGGGTCCGATGGCTTGTCTGAAAGCTTCCTCCCATCTCCTGCCTCTGCCTTAGCACGTCGCTGCTCCCTGCAGGAGGCCGAGTGGCTGTCCTGGATGGGGTCGGGGCTCTTGATTGCTCCCTTTCCCTGCTTGCCAGTCCATTGACGGAGGCTGCATCACCTTGAGCAGGAGGACCTCCATCTCAGGGAGTTGGCCTTTGCTTATTAAAACCCATTTCTTTCAGGATTGCCTTTCCACAGCTTCTGGATTCAGAAATACTGAATCCATGTCAGAAGAAAACGTGTTCGAAGGTGACAGTTGCTTCAAGATCCAGCTGTTCCTTTGCGCGTGGGTGCCTTCCTGGGGGCTGTCTTTTCCTCAACCTGTCTTTTTAATTTTTTTTTTGTCTCTGGTGGATGGTATCGGAGCGTTCCTTGGCTGCAGCATGCAAATCCTACAAAATCCCTTGATCCCCCTGTCTAGTTTCAGACTTGTTTATGGAACAGAGTCTGTGTAGGTATTAGTGGCTGGTTAGCAGTGGAGGAGCAGAGATGTGTTGCAGCATCAGACTGGATTCTCAGTGGTACTTGGCATAGGTCAAAAAAAAAAATAAAATTGTGTCCTGAGGATTGCTCAGAGGATGTTCCAGCCCTGGCTGCTCTGGAGGCAGAATGTGGCTGAGCTGGGTAGCCTTAAATATGAAAGGCAAGTTTGAGCTGTGATTTCTTGGCCACTTATCCATGTTGACTTGGCCGAGAGACCTGATGGCACAGCCGTGTGTTCAGTAAGCTGGCGTCTGCCATCTGGCAGGGCAGTGCTGCAAGTTTCCTCCAGTCTTGTGCTCCGTCCCCTCTGTTTACGTGAAGCCAGTGGGGAAATGCAGCGTTAACTGATACATTGATGGTTATCAGAGCTGTTTTGCTTTTATTTAATCCAGACTTTTCAGCCTCCCTCTGTCTGATGGAACAACGTGTAACCGAGCACAGCTAGTGCCTTGTAGGAGCGATGACGTGCTTGGGAACAAGTGACTTTCTGCATCGTGTGCCACGGGCTGTTGACACAGGATCACCCTGCTGATGGATCCCATGCTTTTCCCTGCAGACTTTGGCGCAGCTCTGTGTTATGTTCAGGTCTGCCAGTAAGATTACCAGGAGGCAAGTTAATGCAGCAGGAGGGGGAGACCTCAGATGGGCTGGTACAGCACATCCCAAACTTGCCCTGCGATGAAAGGCTGGGGACCTCTGGATGTCAGCATCTGGGGCCTGCCTGCAGGTGCTGGGATGGTTTGGGACAGCTGTGCAGGTCCTCTGGCTGAGCCCCCAATAGAACAGAGAGCTCTGAAGCACACCCCTGAGAGCAGAGAGATGCTGAGACTATTTCTGTTCTGATGGGACTTCTCTAGAATTCCCTGTGGTTGTGGTTCTGCCTTAATTATCCCAGATCTTGATGCCATATGTTAATTTCCGAGTGCTTTGCTCAAGAGAAGAGCCCAGCATTTCCCTATAGGTTCTCACTTCATTAATGTATCGTCAGCCCATAACAGAGCATTCCCTGCTGTTAAAGCAGCCCCAAGACCAAGATAAAACTCCTTGTGGACATGGGGAGGCCTGAGCCCAGACCCTGAGGAGCCCACAGCTGCCTTCCTGTTGAGAAATCTGAGATCGGAGATGGTCATCTCTCTGCAACCCCTGTTTTTCCTTCACCTTTTCCTTTTTTTTCCTTTTGTGTTTAAAAGAATGATATATATATATATATATATTCCTTTGTATAGAGGAAAATTCCTGCACACCTAGCTTCTCTTGTGTGTGTGGTGTTTTCACGTGGCTCTTTTCAACCTGGCTTATTTTGGTGTTTCCAGGTCAGAAACAGGAGGACATCACCGCCCCCGGTCCCTATTAGCGAGGGCCTTGTTGGCCATAACAGAGGATGCCTAAGGCATCCTTCCACCTCTCCCACGCCAACCTTCTCCTGCACAATTCCTCTTTTCTTCCCCAAGTGAAAGAGCTGCCTGAGGGCTGTGGGGATCACCTGGCTGTGGGCATGAGCCCGGGGATATTTTGGGCAGGGGCATGCGAGGGCTGGGTGCGTGCTGTTTGCCTGGGAGATGTATCGGGGCACTGTAGCTCCGCAAGGACCTTGCCATGTTACACAGCAGCTTTGTGGCTGAGCAAAAATAAATGAGTGACTTATCCCACTGCCAAGGACCGTCAGTGGGAGGTCAGTGTTTGATATTTCCACACCCAAAAAAGCAGCCCCAAGCTAGAATTACAGTACAAAATACCCATTCAGACCTCTCCAGCCTTCTGTTTTCATTGACTTCCATCCCCTGCTTGTACACACAGAGTCCCTTCCTTTCCAAAAGAAAACAGTACCGCTGATAAGGGACACTTATCTCAGCAAGTCATTACAGAACAAGCAAGCTTTTGTGTTTGCATCTGATTCCTGCTGCGATGTTAACAAACTCCTCGTATGGAAGCTTTATTTTCCACTCTAAAGATGGCCCTTAGGGTAATATGCGAGGTGCATTATATATCTCATAAATACTTCCCACAGATGTTCCTTCCTTCCTTAAAAAAAAGAAAAGAGAGGGGGTGACTTCTTAAGGTTTCAGCATTCTGTCTGTTCTGTAGAGTGCTTTTAAACAATGATCCCTGGCTCTGCTGCACATGGATATTTACCCTTCCTGTGCTCTCTGCTGGGATGTTGCTGCCCTTTGATCCTCTCGAAGCACTAGCCAGTGCTGGAGTTTTCTCTCTCGTTGCAGTGGGTTCTCATTATGAACTGAAAGCTCATCCTCAGTTGCAGCAGTTCAAATTCAGTGTGCTATTTCCCTCTGCACATGCCAGGGCACAGCATGTGCCATGGGTAAGTATTGAGGTACTATGATTATAGATCTTCATAATGAAATCTGTGCTGCAAACAGGATTTCCAATCTAACTTCAGTGCTCAGCACCTTCTGAGGTAGACCCTAAAGCTGAGAACTTTGCAGAAGAAAGGTCTTTCATGGCAATTGAGGATGGATATTGGCTTCCTGTAATTCTGTGGGCCTTCCTATCGAGGAAGGTTGGGCTCATCTCCAGGTGCCAAGGAAGCTTCCTCTGCAACCTGGGAAAGGGGAGGTAGAGAAGTACCACCAGAAATCCAGCAGTCGGGAGGCTGGATGTGGCCTCTCTGCGGAGCTGTGGTGAGATGAGAGCCAAGCTCAGTGGTCACAGTGCTCCCCCCAACCTTCCACCAGCCGCATGGTGTGCAACTGGAATTAGTTCAGGCCAAGCGGCAAGTTGGTTGCAGCGCTGCAGTAAGGGGGTGGGAGGCAGCTCTCCCAGCATGGTGTCAAGCAGCTACTCTGCGTGCAGCTACTCCGCATCAACCTCGTGCAGCCAAGATCTGATGCAATTCTAATTTTCGTTATGTACGCAAAACAAATTGGAGTGGGCTATAGCTATCCTTGACAAATAAACTAAAAACAAGAGCTGGTTGGAAAAAGTCCCCCATCCAAATAGGATTTTTTTTTTTAGGCAAAATCCCAGATCGGAATATTCCAGTTCTTCCACGTGATGCTTTGCATTATGTTCCTGCTGCTCATCGGCAGGCTGCCTCGCTCGCGCCCACCGCTCCCTGGTGTGCTCCTGTCCTGGTCCCCATGTCGGGGGAGCCCCTCACAGCAGCAGCGTGCGGGATGCTTCGTGCCTGGGAACGTTGCCTGGTGAGCAGCAGAGGGACCCTGAATAGCTGATTACAGCTTCCCATGAGATATCGCGTGCTCTGTGCTTTGTTCAGCAATTTCTGATGTTCCTTCAGAAGGAAAGGTCACACAACTCTTAATGTGAACGAACTTTTTCATTAGGAAAATTTCTTATGGATTTTCTTTTCTGTTTTGTTTTCCTTTGCTTGCCACCTTTTAATTAAAACAGCCCTGTTTTAAACAAACCACTCTTTAAAGAGGTTCTGTTGACATATTCAAAACTCCCTCCATCTTAAATCCTTTTAAAATAAGGATTAAGTCTGGCCATTTCCAGTCACCTGCCCAAATAAATGAGCTTGCAGTGTACTTGAGTTGAATAACCTGGACTGCTCTGGTCAAAGGAGAATTTCTAAAGCCATCAGTGAAGTGTTCCTGGTCAAAGGAGATACGAACAGCAACCAGCTTAGTGTTGGGTGCGTTGTACCTGCTCAGGGTCCTCTCCTTGGATCGTGCTGGTTCTAGCAATGTGGAAATGGAGGTCCTAAACTGCTGCATGTCCTACAAGTGTGCATGCCTGGCAGATCATTCCACGTGGTGCGTGTAAAGTTCTGAAAGAACTGAGTAGGTTCCTCCTGTACCAATCACTTTTCTTGTGATATATTTGAAAGCCTGAATAATTGGAAACACTTAAGTAGCCTTCAGGGAGATTACTGGCATGCCATGGCATATAGGCTATAGCTTGTTAAGCTCTTGGTGAAAAGCTACATATGTTTTTGGCCTTGCCTTGGAAAAGAGAAATTGAAAACATGGTAAATGACAGAGCTGGGACCACATCCCAGAAGGCTGTATCTCTCGCTGTCTGTCTCTTATCCACCCTGGTGCCTGCATGTTACCCTTCTCTGTCTGCGGCTAATGGTTGCTGTTACTCAAACTTTGATAGCGAGGTGACCTCGGAAAAAGCTGACTCTTAAAAACAGCCGTGTTATGACATGTTGGATTTGTGTTTTCTCTGGTATTTTCACCTTCCTGTGCATCCCAGTTCAGTTCCAGCCAATTTCTCAGCACGGGGAGCTCGCCCCATCACTGCAGTAGGAGCAGGACGTGGCTGCTGCAGGTACCAGCTGCCTCTCGGTGGGGGACTTGTGATGAAGGCCAGGCATGTGCATCTGTCCCCTCTTGCTGAATTGAGTCTGTACGGGGGGAACAAAACCACAACCTACGATACTTCTGAAACAACTCCTTTACTAATTTTAACTATTGCTGGCAGGAACAGCTTTCACGCCCTTGTACACGCTGTACTGCGTTACCCGTAATGATTCTCTACTGTCATATAATCTAATTGCAAAAATGGGCCAAATTCTGCCGATGGCACGAGGCCAGAGCAGAGAGCTCCAGAGCCCTAATCTCCCTGGCTTTATATCCTCCCCTCTTGCATCTACTTTTTTCATCTCCGATGAATAGAAGGCTTCATCTTTTTTAAACTCCAGCAGGACAACACACATGTGGACTGACTCTCCCACAAACTCCTCAGTAACACTCTCGCTGTTTGGGGGAAGTAAATATGCGAATTTCAAAAGTCTTTCTGTGTGGAGAATCTGTTTGGATTTGAACAGGAAGTGGGGAGCAGGCATATAGGTAGTAATATTAATGAAGTTTTTTATAAAGACTTCATTCAAGGCTTTCAAAGAAAATATGACTCTTATGGGACCCACAGTTTATCTGCCAAGTCCAAGAATCTGGTTGGAATTTAAAATATATATTTAAAGGTCTCAGAGAAGTAGCAGATTAGAAAATAGAGCAGCTTGGGAAGGGCACATGGGAAATTAGTGCCAGAAGAGGAGATGGGTCCTTGGGGGCCGAGCTCTGCAGCAGGGTGCTGAGCCACCAGACAATAAATGCTTTGCTTGGCTATGGAGTGGCAGGAAGAGGGGGTGACTGGTGTAAATCCAGTCACCTCTTCCAGCTCTTGTGCCACGTTCAAGTGGTGAAGGATGTGCAAAAGGCCTCCTGCTGATGGATGTGTGCTTTTGCAAGACCTCGAGTTCAGACTCCTTCCTTCCTTCTTTCTCCCACACGCTCATTTTCTGCCTTAAAAATGCAGCTAAATAATTTTCATCATTTCCTTGAGGGTCCCAAGGTTGCTTGTTGTGGGACTGGGGGACAAGAGCGTGCAGCAGTCAGGTGAACTGGCTGGGAAGGAGAGGTGTCTGGCAGGGAGCAGCCAGGGGCAGCAGCAGGGCATTTCTGATGGGTCTTCTGTGTCTCTAAGGCCCCTGATGTGTCTGCATCATTACTCTGGGGGGCAGAGAATCAATCTGAAAAATCTTTTGCTTATTTTGGGGAGAACAGGCTCCCTGATAGTGGCACAGAGTTTTCCAATCATCCCATCCAAGCCTGGGAGGCTGTGATCCTCCTTTATATGGGAGAATCACAGGGAGAGCTTGCTCCCTTGTGGTCCCTCACAGCCTTTATTTTTCTTGGGGCTGGTAGTTTGTTTCCTAATCTGCACTGGATTGTGATCAGAGACCTCTGCTGGCTTGCCCATTCCCTGTGTCTCAACCCAAGCCATGGTTCATTCATGCTTGGGTGCTTCCAGATGTCCTACTCATGTCCCCTTTCCAATGTGCACCCGTAGCTTTCTCCAAGCCTCTCTAAAAGCCTGTGTTTGTTGTTTGTGTCGCATGAAAGGCGATGTATGTGTTCACTGCTTTGGGTCAGATGTTGTTAGCCTGGAAAATAAGCAAACAAGCAGAAGCTTGTGAAGGATCACTTCTCAGCTTGGCTGTTTAGTTAGCAACCTGTGTACAGCTCGACAGCTGGGCCTTGCACGCAAGGTGTCAGGTGTGGCAGTGGTCCCCACCAGAAAGGCTTTGACAGATGATGTGCAAATGCCCTGTTTGTGACAGTTTTACCTGGCAGCGATCCTTCTTGTTTCTGTGTTGCCCCTGTGCTTTGCATTCCCAGTGCAGGCAAAGTACTGCGACTTCAGGCAAATGGCAAGAGCACGAAGCTGCACCCTGACCTTGGTCTTGTTTAGAAAAGTCAGCAAGGCTAATTTGGAGCGAAGGCAATCTCTGTGCATGGGTCAAAGACCCCAAGAATGTATGCAGGAGCACTCAAGGACGCATCTGTCCAGCCTCGTGCTCCTGTCCCTAGCAAGAGCAGCCAGGAAGAGGGTAATGACCTGCATAAAGTGATAAGTTTTCCCCAAAACATGTTTTGCTGGTGACTTGATTCTAGGGGCTTCCTCAGGCACTGATGGTGCCTTTTGGATTCCACACTTAGCGACTGATATTTTTCCAATTGTTTTTTGCCATGTCCCAAAACAAATGGTTTCACAGCTCAGCTGTGCACTGTGCCCTACTGTAGGGCTGCTTTATGCTCTGTGTGAATGTGTTCATGTCTCCAGAGCTGTGCCTGATGTGCAGGCCTGTATGAGGTGATGGAGCTCATCATTGCGTGCTGGATGTGATGCTTTGGGGCCATCAGCAGCAGTTCAAGGTGGCAGGACTGGTACCAGAAATGTCAGCTGCATTGAGCTTCTGGTATTTCTTTCACCTGGTATCTCTGTTCTACCTGTTCTACCTTTGCTGGGACCTGGCCAGGTGTTGTTGTTTGATGCAGTGGCTTTGAGGTGTTAGTGATAATCCTCTTTTCTTCTCCCAGCCCCGCAGTCACACTGTAGCACAACAAATCTGTCTGCTGCAGAGGATTTGCAGGAAAACTCTGTCTCTATTTAAGCTGATGACAAAGCTCCTGGGGGTTTAGGCTGTATTTCCATATGATCACAAGACTGTATTTCAGTGGCAGCAGGAATAACTACCTGGAGAACAGGATCAGGCTCCATCAAAGAATTTGTCAGGTTTTAAACAGTAGCAAAAAAAGAAGTTCCTGTTCTTCTGCATTCGGTAAGGAGACATCAAACAGCATGACCCAAAGTACATCTTGGCTGATGTACTTGACTTTCTTTTCACTGAAGAGCACATCCTTACACTTCAAGTCAACGCAAGACCAAATATCAGTGTTTACATAACAAAAATAACCCGAGGATTTTTTGCTTCAGCATCAAATGAATGGAAAGGATTTCCAAAAAAACATGACTTGGAAATAGATAATAAAATCAGTGAGCAAGCTGCTCTCATGAGCAAGCCTACAGGGTGAAGTCAGGATTTTTTTTTTTCAAGGCTAAAGTAAACTCTGTGAAAATGCCCACCCTGTTGAAGGAGGTTTTTTGGTGACTCCAGTGGCTGAAACACCCAGAAGAGGGTGGATATTTTGGCGTGCTGGACAAACAGAGGCTAACAGGAGCAGCGAGCTTGTGACTCCCTCCGTGTATAAAATGATGGTGATTCATCCAGGTTTTTATTTTAATAGCAAGGCCACCAAGCCAGCTAAAATACATCTGAGGTGAATGCCATGGAATAAAAGGATCAGCTCAGGACAGCAGAGCGGTGACGGGATGCCAACGCCCCGTGGTGGGTACCAAGACTGGAGGCTTGTCCCACCAGCAGCCAGGTTGCCAGGCACAAAGGAAAGAACGGGCAACTGCTGCTGCTTTGGCAGGGATGGAACAAAAACAAGCACTAAGCAGTCCAGCCCTTTTGGATTTTCATCATTTTTGTCTACCTTCTGTTAAGTTTCCATAGGCTTAAAACTGGAAACAACCTGGGGCCCTCTTCTCCCCCGCATCCCCAAACCCGACTATTTCTGTGACTTGGCTGGGGCCAGAGGAAGCTATTTCAGTAGGAAATGGTTATTTTAAGACAATCTAGAAAAGGCGATGGCTCTTTGCCAAATTAATAACATAATGCAACTAAAATGTTGCTTTTCGTGTAATGCTTCCAGGGCTAGCACAAAACCAGAGTGCAGTGAGTTTATGGGGCTGCCGGTCATTACCCTGCCTGTAGCGGTGCTCCCCGCTCAGCTGCTTCACCTCCTTCCTCCTCCTGCAGCCCAGGATGTCAGGGGCTGGAGCAGGGCTGTTGTTTCTCCACTGGCCTTAATTCTAGCCAGCGGAAAGGCAAGTGACGCATATTTGAAGGGGTGACTTAAGGCTTTGGACCTGCTGAAAAAGAGCAGCTCTCCTCCTGAAAGCTGAGCAGAACTGTAATCGTGGCACGCACAGGATTTCAGATCTCTTGGAAATAATATTTAAAAATTTGTATTTACTTCAGAGAGCACATCTGTGCTTCTGAGTGGTGTTAAACAATATCCAGGACGTGTGAAGGGAGAAGCAGTTGTAGGAAGGGCTGCGTGGCTGGCATACAGATGAGCTCTGAGCTATGCTGCTCCAACCTTCAACCAAATTCTGAGGGCTCCATTTCTCATGCTGCTCTGTGAGACAAAAGGACACATGAATTTTGAGGTAAAATGAATATTAAGGACTAGAGACTGAACCCAGAGCTGTCCAGCTGTTTGTTCTGGATACAGGTTGATTTTTCACGTATATCTGAATGAGATTTCAGCTCCAATTCCTTGCTTTTTTTTCAATGTATATAAACGAAGGAGGTGTTTATTGCTGAAGGAAATGCAGTGGGAAGAGCACAATTTTTTTTGGCTTTCTGTCTGGTCTCCACAACAGTGAGAGACTGTGAAAATACAAACAAATCTTTATTTCTGGACTAATTGCTTAAAGCCAGGAGCTTGCAAAAAGCTGAGAATAACTTGATGCAAAATGCAGTTCTGTCACCCCGTTTTCACACTCCTCATTTCTCCATACACTTCTGTTCCTTCTTTCATGTTAGTCCTTCCCTGTAGCCCTGTCCAGGCTATTGAAACCTGTAAGCTCATCCAAAAACTACTGAAGGACACAAAGCTTTCTTTTGACTTAATGAACTTTAAGTATGTAAGGCCTAAACTAACATGGTCCTGCTCCCAGCCCATCTGTGGAAACAAATTCAGACACCAATTCAAATGCTGGTTTGGAAGCACTTTTGACCGTTTACATAAAACTCTGAGATCCTCAGGATTTTGTTTTCATCCTTAACGCTGCAAAACAAGCCCTCAGCAATAGAGGAAGACAGGGGTTGATTTGATTGGGGGAATCTACCCTTTTTCTGAATGTTCACAGGCTGGACTTGCAGATGGCACAGCTGATGCCCTGTTCCCTCTGCATGCCTTTGAGCTGGATGCCAACCACCTCCCCAGACCCCTGCTGCTTCATTTAACTAGTTGTGCTGGGGGGGAAAAAGGATCTTTTTTTTCTTTTTCCTCCCTGTCAAAACACTGTCTGACACTTTTGGCTTCTGTTCTGTTTTGTGCAGCAAGCCAGTCCTGGTGCCTCCAACCAAGTGGGACATCACAATGCAGACTTCTCCCAGGGAGGTAACGCTGCTGAGGTTCGCTCTGCAGACAAGATGTGAAGGTGGGCTCCTCTGCTAGGACAGCTTGTGCAAAGGCTTCCCCAGTCTGAGCTCTTCCACTAAACAATGAGTGCCCAGCTTAACCCAGGGGGAGGAAGTGATTCTAATTTAATCATCGGTTGGATTTTAAATGCACATTACAAGTAGATGGTGTGAGTTAAAGATATCAGCATCAGTTTAATAGCAGAGCTGGAGATCCTCGTGTACTTTCAGGTATGGAAGAATGGTGAGAAAAGAGGGGTGTTTTCCACACAGCCCCTCCAAGTGTTCATCTCCTGTATGTGGCACAGAAGTGACTCTGGAGGAGGAGGAGAGCAGCCTTACTATGGAGTGTTATTATGGGACAGACTTTGCCATTAGGCATTGAAGGAGGTAATGGAAAAAAAAAAAACTCCTGTGATTTTGTTCCCTGGCTTCTTTCTCTAGCCTCCTTCCAACCCATGTACTCATCTCCAACCAGAGCACTGGTAGCACCCAATGGTTCTTGGTTTGAAATCGAAATCTATTCTTTTTTCCCCTCTTCTTAAAGTCTGTGATCTTCCAACAATTGATCCCATTGGCTTCAGAGACTCAAGGCTGGGAATCACTTTGTTTTAGAGTAGTTTTCCTATAGGTTTTCCTATAGTTTTTCTCTGAGGCTTTTTTTTTTTTTTTTTTTTTTTCTTCTTCTGCTCTATTAGTTTAATGCATTAATTTGGCACAGAAGAGGTGGAGCCCATAATATCCTGTTCCTGAGGAAGGAGTGCTGGATAACACTGTGAGCCACTGTTCCAAGCATGGGCTTATTTACTTTAATTAGAAAGTGCACTTGTTGAGTCGTCAATTAATTAGGTAAAGCAGCACCTACTGAGAGCAGATGAAAGAGCTACTGTGTGAGAGGAAGGAGGGAGGGGGAGACATGAGGGATGAAAAGGGAAAGATAATACCAGCGCTGGAACGTAAATGGTGTTGGGGATGCCAGAAAGAGATCACAGGTACAGCTCTGTTAGGGCCTAAATTGGAGTCACTGTGCCTAGACTGGCTTCAGGTACGGATCTTGGGCATTTTTGGAGTCGTTCTGCAGACTGCTTTATAGGGGATCATTGACCAGGGCTTGGGGATGGATTTACTTTGTCCTGTCCCAGGCCCTGCCTAACCTGCCATGTTCTAGAGGCTATAGGTCAGGCAGGAATATCTTGACTAGCTCATGGTCTTTTGGCTGGCAAAAGACACAGCAAAAAAAAAAAAAAAAAAGTACAATAGTTTGTTTTAGAGAGGAAATAGTTCATTCTGACTTAAAAGACATCTGAATATTTTTGCTGTTTCATTCCCTTTCTCTCCTTTTGCATTTTTCTTTGAATATATCCAAAATTTCAAAGCAAACAAGCTAAAGTCAGTTTTGAAAGAAAATTTTCATGTTGTGATTCCAGAAACAGGCTATTAATACCAGATGTTTAAAAAGTCATAAATGTTTTCCAAAAATAAGGAGACTTAAATGATACGTCATGCGTAGTCCTTCCCTTCTGACTTCTGTAGTGTGTAGGATTCGTCTCACAGATACGCTTGCATGAAATGAAATAGAGGTTTTGGGGGTTTCCAAGCAGAACTTGAAGTTCTTGCACAAGAATCCAAAAGCTGGAGTTTTAAGCAATATGCCGAGCATCATGAGACTTGTGATAAAATCAGTCTGGGTTGCCAATTTTAAACTTAAACCCATCTCCCCATCAAAAAGGTTCCCTTGAACTTCAGCCCAGAACCACTGGAAGAATTCAGTGGAGCTGGGCTGAGCCTTGAGACTGACCCTTTGCCTGGCAGCCCCGTGCTTGTGGTAGCTTGAAGCAACGTAGCTAATCAAAAATGTGTTCAGCGGCTGGTCACAGTGCTCTCCAAAAGTCTGTGCTGACAGATCAATACTCTGGCGCAGGACGCAGATAATGGGTCTTCTGTGATCTTCCGTGCACAGGAGGCTTTTTTAAACTGCCCTGGAACGTATGCACAGGAATATTTCAGAGGCTTCAGATGAAATTTTACGCTCTACTGACGACTACACAGCAATTTCCAGGGAATTGTAATAACATAATAAACCAGTCTTCTCAGAGGTTGAAGGAACCTTTCCTCAGCATTTCTGAGGTTCGCTGTCATTCCCAGTCTTTTCCATGCAGAAGTGCAAGTGTGGTTCCACGCTGGATAAAGGCGGTGTTCGTGGTGGGCAGCAGGAACACTGTGAGCTGTTGTAAGCCTTTTCCTGAAACCCTGGAATATTCCTAACAAATACATTTGTGTAATGGCACAGGATTAGGTAATGGCAGTCTTTGGAGCCTGACTCTGCTTAATGTTCGTTTCACTCATGTTCCACTGTGCAGTGTCTCTGAAGACAGAAGCTTGGTGCAACAGAGAAGCTTTTGGCAAATGAGGCAGTGAAATGATTACTACAAAAATACGAACACTTGGGGGAGAGGGTTGGGTTTGTGCATGTGAAAAATAGAAAATTTTGGAGTTGCGCTTACTGTCCATGAGTATAAGAGGGACTCACCGCTCTCTTCCTGCTGCTCTTCTTTCGTTTCTCTCTTGGCTTTGTGAATGTTACAACAAAATCTGAACATTCAGATCTGAAGAGTCCCTGCTGTCTGTCTGCTTCCGTGCTCAGCCCAGCTGCTTTAGCTCTCTTTGCTTTTTATGTCTTTGCGTTGCTGATGCTTCAGCCTGTAAAATGCTGCGGTCCCTTTTATTGACTCTGTTCCATCAGTGTATCCTGAAGCCTTTCCTTTCTTTTTTTCTCCAACATGCAATTTAGCTTTAAATAATTATTGTGAGTTTAGAAATAAATAAATAACTCATGTATAACTTTGTAAATCATCCTTGGAGGTTTTGTACAACAGAGACAACTTCTGAACCATAATGACTGAGGTTTCTGAGGAAGCACAGGGATTCAAATCCAAACCTTTCATTAATTTTAATGAGGAACAGAACATGTGGGTGTGCATCTCTAGAAGTGCTTTAAAATACTTAACTGTTAATGTGTGAACAATCCTGCTTCAACCCCCCCCCTCCCTTGATACCATAGTCTCCTGACCTGGTGCTGCTTCTCTGGAGAATAATAGCAAATGTCAAAGCAAGGTTTGCTCCCTTCATGGAAGAGGACCCTGTGGTGTGGATTGTTGAGTGGTTTGATGCCCCACCAAACAGGAGAGAGAGAGACAATAATAAATTTTTAAAATATACATATTTCAGCCCAGCAGCAATACCTGGGCTTCAGGCATAACCTTTGCCATAGGAATTGATTCTGAAGCCAAAACAACAAGGAAAAGATCTTCGGCTAATGTAGGTCTAGAGCCTTGCGTGTAACTAACAAATATCCCCACCACAGACACTTCTTAGCTGCAGGCCCACCTGCACTGAAAAAAAAAAAAAAAAAAACAAACACAAAACTTTGGAAGATGTGTAACTCTGGAACTGGGCAAAGAGGTTTGGATGAATAATTTACATGCTAAAAGTTGTTCACTCCAGGTCAACCAAAGGTATTTGTGAATTTTGCCCAATTCTAAGTGCTTTTCAGCTGGGTAAGGAAAAGTTGAAGCAAACCCAGAAGCTTTCTCCTGTATTTGCACATCAAAGTGTTACTGTCTCCATTTCAAAAATTGTTTTTTGTTAACTTTGAAAGTGATCAGAAAATCCTGGCGTGCTGTGAAACCATAGAATCACAGAATGGTTTGGGTTGGAAGGGACCTATGAAGGTCACCTAGTCCAACCCCCAGTACGTGGGGTTTTGTAATACCCCGGGTGCTGCTGCTTTCAGAGCCAGCATCGCCTGTGAGAACAGCCTGACTGTGCTGTAGACCTGGCGCAAACCACTAAAAAAAGCTTTCCTACTGGTATTATTGGTATTTCCATGTTTCTGAAGGGGATGCAGTTTTTCAGCTTTGTATTAATTTGATGAAAGTAAGACAGTTTTGCTTGAAAAAAATGCTCATGGGAGCAAACACCCAATATGATGGCAGTGCTAATTGGGAAACTTGTTTCAAGACCAAATGAAAGACCCTTCCACCTTTGGCATCAAAGCAATGGAACCTGGTGAGGTTCTGCCAAGTCCTATAGCAGCTAAAACCATGTACGTGTGCAGTAACTTTGGTGAGGGGAGACAGAGAACTATACATCGAGTAGCGTTAATCTTTGTTGGTTATTCTTACAGCGATCTGAATATTTCTAGAAGTGACGCGAAGCGTAGCCTGTCTGGTCCATACTCAGTGAATTAAAAAAGCAGTCTAAAACTGCCTAACACTGCTTCTCTGATTTGTCTGTACCAAGGGATTTAAATAGCAATGGATTTTTTAAGGTGGTTTTATATTTTTGGTGTATTTTCCCAAGCTGCCACCCTAAAAAGAGTTGCCTTCATTGAAGTACCAAAGCCAGATGACTTGACTCATGCAGTTGGTCACAGCTAAATTCAGCTTGGACTTCAAATGTCAAACTTTGAATTTGCACGCTGTGCAGGGCTGTTAGAGACAAAATATTCATATTTTCTGAGATGAGGAAGCTGCCATGCCTTCCCAAAAAAAATAAGCAGATTAAAATGTTGTATTTTACATTGTCAGGAAACTATTTCCATTCGGTTCTACTCAGTGCTCGTGTACCAGGCTGGGTTACTGGGACACTGAACTGAGGTTGTGTGGATTCAGCTACAGATTGTAGGGAACAAAGTCTCACAAAGGTTATCGTGTTCATTTATTTCCAAAGGCCAGCAGCAATATCTGAAGATGTGCTGTTCTAAGACATTTGATCAAGAGCTAGAAAATTAAGCCCATTAAAGTATTGATTGAGGCTCAGTACTGAAGTAGCTGCTGTTTGATTTAGAGGAACAATTTGACTTTGCCCTTCTCTGCTGTGAAAGTGGAGAAAATTAGGAGTGCTAGTACCGGCCCTCCTGCAGCAGAAATATCAAAACAGAGCCAAATAGCCCCAGGCAATAAGCTGCCAAGTGGTGGAAAAGGAAAAAAAATCATCTTTAGTTGTGCCAAAATGCCAGAGACCTTGAATGATGCTGCTGTGAAGACGAGCATCCTGTGTAGACTTTGTGTTGTCCCATGAGGGGCTCATGGTTGGCACGGCTCAGGCTTGCTTTCATGCTGGCATGTCACGTAAATCATGTGCAGCACCCGGATGCTCAGCTTTCCTTCTGGAAAGAGTGCCAACGGGTGAACCTGAAGTGAAGGGTTTAGGAAGGGATGTGGAGATTCAGCAAGTGTGCCCACAAGAGAGCTTGTAGTAGGTCTTGGGGGAAGAGATGTCTGGTGGCAGAAGGTCCCTTCTTGGGGACCCTCAGGAGCAGAGGGTTGTTCCTACAAATGCATGGGTTGCTTCTTGCAGGTGTAGCTGTCTCTGGAAGGATGAACTAACCTCTGATGGGCTGTGGGCATGGGGAGGTGCTGTGGTGTGGCACTGGGAGCAGAGATGCTCCGGAGCAGGAGGATGCCTTGGGTGCTGGTGCCAACCTCCACCTGAGCTTGGGGGCAGCAGAGCACACCAGAGCTTCCCGAAACCTCTTTCATCTTGAGAAAGAGAGAAAAAGTGCTTTGTGGAGGGAAATAAATAAATAAATAAATATTAATATATATATATATTAATGCTATGGGATGTGCATCATGATGTTGTCCATGGCAGGGTCCTCCAGCAGGCAGCAGCCTCCTTTTCTCCATGGCCCCGGTGGGCTTGGAGGCTTGCTGCAGACAACTGCTCCTCCAGCTCTCACCATACAGCAGCAGGCACCTGGGTTCTGCTCGCCACGAAGCACCAGCACACCACCGGGGTGTCTCCAGTAAGCCCGTGTCAGCTGCAATGTGCCATCTTAAGACTCCATCGTTCATGCTTAATTGCTCACCAAGTCACAAGGGGGCACCCATGGCTAAAACTTTAATTATCCATGGAGAGCTGCGAGCCTTCATGTCCTGTCGGGTTTCCTCTGGCCCCTCAGCTGGCTGGGACTGTGGGGCTGCTGCCTTGTGGAGAGAGTGGGGGCAGCCACAGATGTGAGGAGAGGCAGGAGACTCTGAAGTCAGGTTTTGGCAAGGTGAGAAAATTTCCAGTTCCTTTCTGTTGGGAATAGGGGAGAAATCCCAAGACGCTTCCTTTTGTCTGGAAGCGTAACTGAAGTCTGCTAAAACCATGAAATAATAAGGTAGGACCATTAAAATGATCCTTTTAGGCATTTTTTCCCCCTCCAGCCAATGTTGAATCCCTTTTAGTTCATGACAAATTCAGCACCAACTGTTACACTAACAAGAGACAGTCCTTTATAATTAAAGACAGCTTCATATTTTTGCAATTCAGGGATGGAATTAGAATTCTGGAATAAAAGTGAAGCTTTCTAGTGATCTTCTGCTTATGATGTTTATGTAGCAACCTAGAAGGTTATAGAGCTTTTACAGTTACATAAGGACTTGAAAATACCCACAAGTAAGCTGGTGCTTCTCTGAGGATTGAGTTGTTATTGTCTTCATTTCTCTGTTTATTTTTAAGTTGCTGATTAACTCTCAATACCACTGAACATCTTTATTCCCCCGGGCCCTTCAATAAGAAACGTGGTTTTCTGCGTTTCTAAAATGGAAAGTTGAATGGAGATCTTGGCTGTCTTTCCCCCACCTTCACCCCTTTCTCCTCTCTGGACTGCGCTGACTCCACATCTGTATTAGCGTGTCGTTCCAGCGACATTACGCATCCCTGTGTGTCCTTAAAACTGCAGCTTTAGAAATTTGCAAGATGAATTGCGTTGGCAAGCAACAGCGACAACACTAGTAGTTCTTTCCTCCCCAGCTCCAAGAATGGAAAGAGCTTTTCCCACTTTGATCAGGAAAAGCCTGAGCAAACAGATAGGCTCTGGGGCATCCCCCGGGGTCACGGAGCAGGAGGCAGGGACAGAGGCTTGCAGCAAGGGGTTGTGTGCAGGGAGCCTCCTGCTCCAAGGCACGCATCTACAGACTGTCGCTCACACTTCTGATGGGTGTATCACGGTAAGGTAAATGAGCCTGGAGAAGGTGTTATGCAGGGAAGAAATCCTGGTGCTTCCCAGTGAGAAATCTGCTTGCTGCAGCGCTGGGTGCCTGGAGATTCCCTTAGTCCATAACTGCACCCCTCTGCTCACTGCTGTTCTCACCTGGCACACAAGAAACCCAGCAAAAGCAGAGGTTTCTAATTACCCTCTTCTAAAGCAGACCTGTCTAATTTCTGCTGAGTGAGCAGCAGCTCTGATTAATTTGGAAGAGGGAGAAAGGGGGTGTAATAGGTAAGGAAGCGTGGATGAACTCCATGCTTCGTTTTGTAATTCTGAGTTTGCATTGTGGTGCCTTATTTTGTTGTTGTTGCTGTTCTTTACATGTTCTGTCCAGCATGAACGAAGTTTCCTCTGGGAGAGCAGATCAAAGCTAGAGCTATCAGCTTCTATCAGATGGACCTTCCAAAAACAAATTAGCAAATCTGTGGTAACTCGTTATCTTCAGGACACGCTGATGTGTGTAAAGCCCACCAGGCTTGCTTGCATACAGCCTAATTATGGTAAAATAGGGAACACTCAGTGTGATATGATACTCTGTAGCCTGTAAGAGATGTGAGGTAGGATATAAAACTCATGGCTTGTGTGACTGGGGACTAGAGTCCCCTTGGGGCTCTCTTTCCCCAGATCTTTAAAAATTTCAGCTGTGGTGCTTTCAGCACTGGGAACTTTTCTTTGCTCTTATTCAGCCTGAGCCCAGTGAGGGCCCCAGTGGGTGCCCAGGGTTTCTGTAACGTGTCAAATAATAGGAGAAGGGTGGACGTGACCAGCCTTCTGGTACAGTGTTCTGCTGTATGCACACATATTTCTGTATGCTGGTAACCTTTGATGTGTGTGATGCAAGAGAATGTAAAAAAAAAATAATCTATTGCAGTTTAAAAGATGTGGGGGGAAAGACGAATGTAATAGGAAAAGGGTTAACGAGGACACAGAAGTGCGGAAGAGGCATGTGTAAAGCAACCATAGATACTGCAAGTCCAGGAAGAAGGGGCAAGCTCTATTTTGAGCCTCCAAATCCATTATGAATCCCTCTCGCCATCCGGTGTGATCTCCGAACTCCAGCAGATCCTTGTCAGCGCTTGTTCGGGGATGCACTAACCAGGAAGAAACGTGTGCGTTCTGCAGCCGCCTGGCCTCCTCTTGAGGAAACACCTGGGCTGTGTCAGGCTGAAATGCGAACCGCCTGCAAGACGGGGAGGTCAGCTCATGCTCCGAGGCACAAAACCCCAGGTCTGGTTTGGGCTGGTGGGTGGGTGCTTCAGAGTATGCTTTGACATCCTTCCCATGGCCAAAAGGAGGGCACAAAACCCTGAGGGAGCAGTGATCCTTCGAAGCCAGCCAAGGCATTTATCAGGGCTGCCGTTGTCTTCACACCACCGCAGTCAAAGCAGAGGTTCTGGGGGTGAGCAGCTCGCAAGGAGGGGAGAGAGCAGCACCTGGGCAATAGATAACCTTGGAAAAGTTGGTCTTAGCTCGTCACTTCTTTTTCTTTTGGAAAACCACTGGAAAGAGCTAGGTCGCTTTGTGGCATTAGGACACTAAGCTCTCCTGCCGGTTGTGTGTAGGTGTCGTTGAAAATGAGGAATCTCCCGGTGTAGGAAATAGGGTATAAGACTGTGAGAATGATGCTCGGTATTTGTCAATCCACGCTTTACAACCAGAAGGAAAAAAGTAGCTGATGAATAGGAGAACATGGGGAAAATGTGAGGTTTTCTAATGGGTATTTTGGGATGTAGGAAACCCTTTCCTATGCATAGGAAAATGTCTAGGTTCTTGTGGGGTGCAAACGTGGAGCGCTGTTGGAAAATCGAGCTGTTGAAACAAAGGCTTTTGTTCTGGGGTCACAAGGAGGGTTATGACTGTGGAAGCACCTTGAACCAGTCACTTTCAAAATCTTTGGCTTTAATGTGTAACTTCCCTCTGTGTTTACAAAGTGAGATTAAGAGCTTTACTTCCATTACATTAACGAAAGCTGATTTTTAAAGAGCCTTACAAATAATGAAAGACCCAAAATCCCTTTCTCAAAATGCAGGTCTGCCTCCAACGTGATGTTAGGGTGAGCTGTTGCTTCATTTCCCCCTCCTGGCTTTCATCCAAAAGCAAAATGGTGTTTTAGGTATCCAACCCTCCGAACCCAATTTTTCCTTCTCGTTTTCCTTGAGCAAACTGGGGCTGGACACGAATATATTCTCCCCACTTGTTTTATTTAAAGCCCATCTTGCTCACATTTCAGTCAAACAAAGGATAAACTCTTTTCGGAACAGGATCGTGACATGCTAATCTCAGGGGTTTCAGCTGAGATTTCTTTGAATTTCCCTCGGATTCAGTGAGCTGCTTCCTCTGTGCTCCCTCCCAGACCCAAGGAGGTTAAAGGATAATCAAAAGAGAAATCTTAAAATTTGCCTGATTTTCAAAGGGTCCCTCCCAGAGATATCTGCATTGGTTTCTCCTTATTTCCTACCTTCCCTTGCTCATTGTGGATCCTTTCTGAAAAAGGAGTGTGCAGATAGAAACCAGTAATATAAATTTTAAAGGTGAGTCTTTTTATTACAGTTGAGCTGGAAGGATTAATGGTAAATTCTTGTAGAGCAGGCACTGTAAGAGCTGTGGTTGCTGAGCTGCAAGCCCTGAGCAGGTTAGGCTCCCTTTTTCTTGTCTGTACTGGACACTGGGAGGCTCATCCAAATCCACCTCCGCTCAGTACCACAGGGCAGCCCATTGTGCTCGAGGAAGATGAAAGCAGTCAGGAACCTGGCTTCAAGAATTATCCCCAAACCTCCAAGCTTTGTAACTCGAAACGTTATTTTAAGATCTTCTTTGAGAAATGTGTTCAAGCCAGTGGGCACGGCAAGGGTTGGGAAAGTGCAGTAAAACCCCAACACAGTCACTGAATCCAAGGCAGATTTTTCAGAAATACAGATTGCTACCATTTGGTTTGTTCTTTTTTGAATGAGAAAAGGGTTCTCATAGTCCCAGGGCCTTAGGAAACCTCTGTCATTGCACACTTCTGAGGCTGTAGCAGTGTTGCTGACCCTTAAGCCCTACCGTGCAGCCTCTGCTGCCTGTCTGGGGAGACACGAGGATCCAGCTGCAGCGCCCTGCATCAGCATCCCATGTGGGCTGCTTCCCAAAGTGCTGCCCGCAGCTTTTCTGCAGGTTTGGGCACTTTAGGACAGGTACCGCTGTTAGGACGTGCCTTTCTCTTCTGGATGGCTGTTGGAGGTCTGTCTGTTCCCTGCACGATGCCCACGCTGCCTCGCTCAGGCTCCGCCAAAAGATCTGGATACTGGCTGATGCGGGGAAGGCAGCTGAACCCAGCAGAACTGGTGGCTTGTGGTTCATCCACATAGCCTAAATCCCACTGCTGCTTTCCAGCAGTGTACTCTCCCTGCAGAGCGTGCTGTGTTATTTACATTTCTGTTCAGCGTGTTCTTCACTGTCTCAAAGAACAAAAGCTCCTTGGTATGGATGGGTGAGAACGCATAGCTTTGTTATTAATATCGGGACTTTTCCTGCTTGGACTCTTTGCATTGGAAATAACATCCAGTGATTAATCTAGTCCTGGCTTTGTTCTTTTTATAACCAAGGGATTGGCTTTTGGAGGACATCCTGCTTTTTTGGAGGGATTTTGCAAGGTTGATTAATCGGCAGTAATAGTAGCTGCAGTCACCAGAGTTTCTGCAGTGATCGGATGGAGATAAGCAAGTACACGCCGGTGGTAGCTGCCGAAGACGCCAGATGCCAAAACTGCAAACTGGTTTTAAACAGATCAGAGGGGCAAAAGCGTTCTGTGGGCTCCACAGTCAGCTTGGACCTGAACGTCCTCTTTGTTTAGCTGAACAAAAACCAGATAAACAAAACACTGAAGGCAATTAGCATTGTTTGCTTGCCTTTGTCCCCTCTTCTCCCAAATCATTGTAAAATTAGGAATAGTGCCAGTGAATTCTGTAGCTATTCAGTGGACTGAAGCTGGTGCATAGGAGATGAGAAACAAATCAGTGTAATACTTCTGTTTTCAATAACCAGCCCATTCAGATTAGGTTTTATTCCATTTTCTTTCTCTGCTTTGGATTTAAGTCTGTTTCTTCTATCACCCTTGTAAATGGGAGCACCAAGCATTGCTTTTGCCTTGTATCCAGGGGCTGGTGCCATGTTTCTCCTGGGAAGGCTCCTCTTTTGCCCAGCACTGGCAGTCTGCTTCCTTCAGAGGTCTCACTGCAGCCTCTCAAGGTCTCAAGTTGTGGATGTACCCCTCACAAATCACAGCATGTCAGCGGGGACGTGCGCTGGGCCTGCTGTTAAGTGGCCAATTTCCTGGAGGCGAACGCCTTCAAGTTCACTGCAAAAAAAAGGGTTAGTTCCAACCTCTCCCCTCCTACAAAAGCTTTTTGTCTCCCACTGTGTTGGCTGGGGAGCAGCTCCCATCGCAGCTCATCACTGAGCACCGCAGGAGCGGGATGGTGTTGAAGCTGGGCAGGTACCAGCCGTGCTGTGTGGTGCACAAGGCACTGTCCCTTCATGGGGGAAAATTATGGAGCCTACCTGACCTTGCTTTCCTTGTAGCCACATCCCTCGAGCACCGTGCAGCCCTAGCCTGCAGTGGAGCCCGTCCTTTGCCTGCCTGTACGTGGTGTTCAGCAGCCACACCGGAGCGGTGCAGGTGTGAAACATGTTCCCTCTGTCAAATGTTTACTCCTACAGGTCCTAAAGGTTGGGCTGTGGTTTTATGCATGAATATCCTCGCTCCAGTCTAAATGAGGGTTTTGCGGTCCAGCCTGTTATTGTTTGGAAAGGGCACCAGGAAGCACTGCACAAACACGGCTACGTGACCGCAGCAGACAGTGATGGGCTAGTGGGGCCTTAGGGTAAACACAGCCCAGGTGGCACAGCTTCCCCCAGCCCCACAAGAACATCTTCTGGTCTGGGGGGGACAAAGATGGGGACTTCCCATGCTGACAAAATGAAAAGCAATGAGAATGTTTTACGGATGGGTCACTTCTGGTAGCCCTGTGCTTTGTCTCCCCAGCTCGGTGTAACTTTGTGACAATGCCCAAGCTGTTGGGCTGCCTGTACCTCAACTCCCTGTTTAATCGTGCTCCTCCCTGCCTTTTCGAGGATGCCACAAGGCCACGTTCATGGTTTGTGGGGCCCTGTGAGAGCAGTGCACAGAACAGGCCACCAACCACCAGCAGCTGTAGGACAGGATGGGACGGCCCCATTAGCAGCGTGCTTGGGCGGTGCCACGTGGCGATGCTCACAGCACAGGATCCCTCCAGAGCCACTGGTGCTCAGCAGCCTCCTTGGGTTCCCAGGGAACACCCTTCATGCTTCACCTTCTCTAACCCTTTTAGCATTGCCTTAGACATACGGGCTTTGATGTGACTGCAGCTGTTGGCGGCATGGAGTCTGCCCAGAGGGCAGCGAGCTGCCCACAAGCACAGTTCCTTCAGGATGTGCCAGCACAGCCGGCAAGCAAACAGGGCTGGGGCAGAGCAGCCCAGGCATCTGCTAACTCCCAGGGGTGTCACACCTCTGCCTGAGAAGCTTTCCTGCTTTCCTCCCTCCCAAACCAGTCCCTGCTATCCGGGGAGATGGGGAGCTCACACACACCTGGGGGCAGCGGGGCTGCGCTGAGCAGTGGTGGTGCACAACACGAGTGCTGATCGCACAGCACAGCTCCTTCAAACCAGTACTGGGAGGAAGGCATAGGGACCAGTTAACTTGTGCAACCCTACTCTGGGGGGGCAAAACCCAGCCCACACAGACCAGGTCATTGCTGCTGGTGGGATGAGAGCAGCAGCTGCCCCACTCCGTGCTCCTCCGGGCTGCGGCAGCCCACGAGCGAGGCTCATCTTCATGCCCAGTGGGTTAATTAGCTGTCCCGAGTTGAGGCTGATTGATGTCAGTTTGCTACCTTCACTTTGTGTGGTTATTTCTGGCCAAGGGAAGATGAAGCTTGCAGTGGGTGTTTGGTATGTCAATAACTATAATTAAGTTTTTGTGGTTCCCTCGCAAACTCTGGAAACTATAATTTTCAGCATAGTCCCCTCCTAGCATTGCTAGGGGGAGAGGGTGGTCTTTGTTGGACTAAAAAATATATATATATTAAAAAATCAGGGCTAGAAAATAAAATGCTGATCAGAGCTATTTACAAATATTTTAATTTGACGTTATTTCTCCTTTAAAGAAGGAGGAAAATAGAAAGCTTGGCATTTCTTGCCCTCTTCTAAATACTTTGGGGAAAGTTTTATACAGAAACCAGTTTGTTCCTGGTGTTTAACAGTGGCATGTTGGGGAAGGGGGGGAAAAAGCTCACGATGAAGGGGTGAAGAGTACAGAGAAGCTGTGTGTCCTCTCCACAAGGTCTCCTGGCTGACCATGCATGTAGGACCCACGTGTGTTTCGCAGTGCTTACTGGGCACAGTGGTGTTACGGGGAAACTCCATGGCCTTGGGGCATGGTGGATGGAGCAGGAGCCCTGGGTTCTTCCCCTTAAGTCACACCCTTAAGTACCTGGGGCTTTCTGTAGATCGAGTGAACAAGGGAAACCACCACCACCGTGTGGGTGGTGATGAGTTCGGGCTCAAAATAATTGCAAAGTGCTTTTAGGATGCTATGATGAAAGCCATGCTAGGCACATCAAAGAGGTTTTAGGACCGATGACCTGTTCATCGTGCGTTTGCTTGGGTGTATTGTGCCTGTTGCTCTGAGCAAGGCAAAGGTGAGACCACACTGCCCACGTCCATCAGTCAGTGCCCAAGGACATGCCAGCTGCTTGTCAGCAGGGCTTTCCACCTGGGGCACAGCCCCGTAGGAGCTTTAACAAAGCGTTGTTGCCTACAAGGGACACTGGAGATGCAAAACACTCACTAGTCCCTCTTATTCCATTCTGCTGATTAATGCAAGTCCTGCAGTGAATTTTGGTCTGGCTTGAAAGCTAAATGTGGGATTTGGTGGGAAAGGAGCCACAGTCGGAGCTGTTTGGAGAGGAGCATCTCAAGATACACTGAGATTAAAACTTGTCCTTTAAAATCTAAACAAGAAATAGTTTAATGCGAACTCATAATAAAGAAATCCCTGAGAGGAACAGTGTAAGAGAAGAAAGGCAGGTGCTGAAGCTGCCTGTGAAGCAAGATGACACTGATAAAGCATACATTTTGTTTGTGGATGAAGAAAATGTTGAAGCATGGCAAGCTTGCCAGTGGAAAAGTTTGCTGATGACATGCAAATGAGATGTTCCATACGAAGAGGGATTTGAGTGTTTTCTGAGAAACTGGAGAGTAAACAGTGATTCTCCCTTGGTTTTTGGAGTGTAAAACTTGACCCTGATGTAACCCTTGTCAGTCACAAGACTTCTTCAGTCCCAGAGACTTTGGGGAATTGGCCAATGGGGAACAGGCTTAAAAATGGCTCAACTGGGTCTGTACAACGGCCCCTCTATCGTGATGCTACTGCATGGAGCAAAGGAGGGCCTACTCCCTTGGCTATGTTTCTAAAATATATAAGGGCCGAATTTGCTGTGCTGCTATGCAAACATAAATTTCAGCTGAACTCACTGAAATTCTTTGAAGTTCTGTTGCTGTAATTGCGCAGTGGAAATGCTGGATTTCGTTTGAAGCTGCTGGTGCGAATCTCTGCCCTTTTGCCAATAGAAAGTGGCAGAAGTTGCCCCATTTGGACCGAGACAGTGCAGTGAATTGGAACTTACTGTGTGCTTTGCTGTGCTTTGTAATGGAAAGTCAAAGTTACTTTGCTAACATTCACTCCTCTGTGACTTTTATTTTCTTCTCAAGGCGTGGAGAGGATGTTAATGAGTGTTTGCGGTATTTGTGTATTTATTTCTGTTTGCAAATATACACAGATGTGCTCCTGGTTCCACATGGTGAATGGAGGATGTCCAGTTGCAGTCATGGCACTCTGTCAACTTATATTTGATTAAGAACAAGTTTGGTGATTTAAATCCTCCTAAGCCACATGGGAAGGTGAATATGCTGCCTGCTCTAGAACAGCTGCTCCAGGAAGGTTCTCCAGCAGCTCATGAAATGCATCCCATTGAGACTCTGCCCTGTAAAAGCCTTAGGTATCCTGTGCAGAAGGAATCAGAATTCCTCTTTTGAAACAATAATAAAATAGGATTGGAGGATATATACTTTTAATAGGAAAAACATATCTAAAATAAAGGCTTCTTGTTCCGTCTTAGTCACGGTACAGAGATGCCAGTCATGCTGCACACACAGTGCTCTGCTTGGCTGCCATGAGGTAGCTCACACCGAAAATCTGAGCACTGCAGAGCCGTGTGGGATTTCATCCAGGTGCGTGGTTCAGGGGATTTGCCTTTGGCAGAGAGAAACTACCTTCAGTAGCCACACTGATGGGATCAGAGTACCTGATGCTCTGATTATCCCTTTAATAAGAGGATTTATGAATCATATGGAACAGACAAGTCCTACAGCCTTAACGTGGGTGGAGGGCAAAGGCCAGCATAGCAGTTTGTAATGGAGGCAAAAAGCCTCTCTCTTGCTGGTAGGGCTTTACTGGTCCACGGAGCTGCACTGGAAAGGCCAGAGTTAGCTGTGGGGCTACGCCAGTGAGAAGTCCTGGTGAAAACAGGGCATGTTGTGACAGCTAGAGAAATCAGTGCAAGGTTTTCTGTTGGCCCTGACAGGCTTTGGACAGGATCTCCATGCTGGGAGAGCTCAAGCAATGCTGATTGAGTTGTTTATACTGTATCTAACCCGCTGCAACATGAACCATTTGTCATTCGGCAAGTTCATCCTCCATCAGGGCTGAGCTGATGGGGACAGGCCAGCCCCTGATGTACCCAAGCCTGTGTCCATCAGATACCTTGGGGAGCAATGCAAAGGCTCCTGAGCTTGTGGTCCTGAATGGAAGATCCCACTGCGAAGCTGACCTGATGCACACCACGCAGTACGGCTGCACTTAAGTTACAAGGAAAATAAATAAATCCCCCAAGCTCTGAAAGCAAGCAAACAAACAAACAAAAATTCTCTTCCATGAAACCCGTTTCAATCATTTCATTTTATTTTCCTCTCCTCCAGGGAGGAGAGGATTTAATTCACCAGTGGGTGTATAAATATTGACTTGATTTTTTTTTTTTCCTTTTGGAATTGGAGGAGCCGAGACACAACCGGGTCTCTTATTAGTTCTTACCCAAACATAAGTAAATACAGTCTTTCTGCAGTGGCTCCAGTTTGGAGAGCTTTACCAAATGCTATTGCTATTGAAGTGGAGAGAGAGAGCAAGAGTGTGTAGATGTGAAGAAGTGTGTTTGCTGGAAGAAAAAGAGCCTATTAGCTTTGAAGCAGATTTGTATGCCCTCGGTTAACATACCGAGTATGTCAGAAGAGAACTTCTCGGTGAAAATGGGCTGTGTTTCTGCTTTATGTGTTAACAATTCAAGAGGAGTATGAAGAAATCGAGCATTGTTCTGCTCTAAGTGGCACAGATTGCGTTTCAGACGGTGCAGATAAAGTGCTAGGAATTGTCTGCTGTACTCCAGGAGATGTATTTGAATTGTGTGTTTAATCAGCAGCTTTTTTTTTTTACATGGGACTTTTCAGCCAGATAAAACTAAATGATCTCTAACGAACTGTGCATCTGGGCGACTGCAGGTTGTGGTGAATGTAAAAGCTGGTTGGGAAATAGATTTACACTTTTTCTTGCAGGAGAGGCTGCTGCCAACTGCACAGTAAAGTAATAACAGTTTGCTGGCAGCGCTTCATGTCTGAAGGTCTTAAACCTCTTTACACATACAATGATCTATATCACAAGCTTCACTCGGGAGATGAGAACATAACGGCACAAAAGCAATGGCTTAAGTTGCTTCAGGTCACCCTGCAGGTCAGTGGGATAGTGAAAACCAACCCCGAGCTCTGCTGAGATCTGGGTTAGCTGTCATCCCTCAGCCACGGCCCCCTCCAGGCAGGGGAGAGCCCGACCACAGCTCCAGGCCAAGCAGCTGTTGAGAAAGGAGGCAACTCCTCTTCCTCACCAAGCAGCCACATCACCTCGCATTGGAAGCAGCGAAGCATAGCCATGAGAAGCTGGTTGCAGCAGTAGCTGCCTGCAGTCGATGGAAGCGGTGTCACGGCAGCACGTTTTAGCTTGGTTAAGCAAAGAGATTCCCTGCTCTGGTTCAGTTGTACCTGGGAGTTACTCTTAGACTACACAAATCAAGTTGTTTTGGTGTTGACACTTCAGAATTTAGTACAAGTTTTTGTTTAACATACATGTGTACGTGTGAGGAGCTGTCTCATCCTTGTCTCTGCTTAAAAAAATAAAAAGTGTTTCTGGTGCCATTAGTGAGCCCAGAGCAGGGTGGAGTCCAGGAGATGCTCAGCTCCATCCAGTCTCGCTGTTCCTTCGTTTTGCCATGTACTTATTTCCACTTCAGTTTCTTCTGCCACAAGGCAGGTATGATTTCCCTTTTACAGTGAGCTGCTCCCACAGCCCTGCCCAGCACCAGGACACAGGCGTTGTCCTTCCTACAGCAGCTGGAGCTGACAGTTTTCCACTTTCAACATCAAATCAGACACTAAAAATGCACCATGTTTTACTTGAAGGAAAAAAAAAAAAAAAAAAAAAAAAAAAAAAAAAAAAAGGGAGAACATTTGTTTTCATTTTGTTTTAAATAGTTTTGCCTTAAACATTGTGTCATAACAAAAAGTTGCTTTGGCTTTTTCTAGGCTCTTCTTCCTTTCCCCTTCCCATTGAAACTGCTCAGAATCTGACTCAGGCTTTGTTTCAGTCTGTCTGTCGTGCACAGAACCAGACGTTTGCATTGCATCCTGCTGCCTGGCGGAGGCCAGGGTCCAGCACTGCTTTCTGCCTTCCCACTGCACTTGGCCAAGCTCCGCATCCCCGCGTGCAGGCACCCGACTGCACAGAGCCAGCGGCACCTCTCAGACCAGACGTCGCACATCTCAGTGGTCAACACCTTCCAACATTTGTTGCCTGCAGCCTCTAGTATTGGTCTGCTGCATTCAGAACAGGTCAGGCTGCTGGTGCCTAAATCAATTCTGCACTGCACGTGCTTGCACAAGCAGTGATCCGCACCCACATCACTGCTCCTGGGATGTCCAGAAAGCTGACAGCATGCTAGAAGTGGGCAGTGCAGCCCAAAATTCAGCAGTGTGCATGTCTGACTTGCAGAATTTTGACTTAAGTTTTAAACACCAGGTTGTGCTCCCTGCCACAGTAAAATGCTGTTGTAGCAGCAACCATGGTGGTAGTTGTCCTTAACCTGCGGGAAATGATTTAGATCAGCAGGCACTGGTAAGCACTGGGGTACCATCCGTCCCTGCTGCAGGAGACAGCGCTCTCAGGGTGGTTCTGTTTCATGAAGAAAAGATGTGCTGTTTCTTTAGAGAAAGATCCTGTTACCTGACCTGGCCCAGTTCAGCACGTGTCCACCTCCACCAACCCATTGGGGTCGTTTGGCATGCCGGTGGGAAAAGCATTTGTGCTTGCTAGTGCATTACTGCGTTTAACTAGCAAACCTCCAGACGGTGGAAGAATTACTGCTCCACGGGCAGCAGCCCAGTGTTGATTTTGATGGTGGACTGGATTTGTGGTTGTTGTGTTTTTTGTTTTTTGTTTTTTGTTTTCTATGGAGAGAGGGGGAAATTGGCCTTGGTTATCTGCTGTGCAGCTCAAAATGTAGCACTGGATCACCATGCAGTGCCAAAACCATTGGAACAGCGTGGTCTGGTGCTTAGATGTAGGGATGCTGCTCAGAACTTGTATTTTCCAGCAGCACCAGTGACTGAATAATCCCTAAACAAAATTTAGGAATCTGCTTAGGACAAATAAGGGAAATGGGATGTTACCAAAACCAGGCAGCCTTTGCCTGGTACCTCAAATGAAGGCAGTCAGGGACTAGGAGCTGTACTATCTTCCCCTGGAAGCATGCAATGCACTACCCTGTTGTGGCTTACCTGCCAGTTTGACACCACACGCTTGTAACATCAGTTGAACTATCAGCTTCGCAGCCATCTGTAACACTGCAGTTCCCTGAATGTCTAAATAGAAGCGTATGGCGGGATTATAATCAGCAGTCAGCATTTCCTTAGGAAGGGTGGGCTTGGACTTGTATCGCTGTATTGTGTTTCCTTTCATTCCGATGGAAAAAGGCTCAGTTTAATGATTAACAGCAATTCCTACCTCTCAGCCAGCTGGGCAGCCCAATGTGATATGGCATAGCCAGAAAGCACAGACAGATCAGTCTTTGCCAGACATGGCATCCCCGCAGCACCGGTCAAGAGACAAAAGCCTTTAGTGTTCCCGAAAAGAATTTAAAACATTTTACATCAAACGGCTGCAGAAGTTCAAACATGTCACCGGTAGCCTGTGGCACGGGGTGGGATGGGGTTTGTCAGGCTGCTGAGAGGGGGGAAATTGCACTGGGTACTAACTTGGTTGGATATTTGACTTCTGAGCTTTCTGTACATCTCCTGTAGAAGTGATATTCTCCATAGTGAACAAGAAACATAACCCACAGCAGCTTTTCCATCTCAAAGTAGGTGTCAGACAGCAGTCCCTAAAATCAGAACAGAACTGCTACATGTTCTCTCCTCAGCTGAAGCCTCATGTTCTTACAGAGGTAGCTGAAGCCAGACAGAGAAAACCAACAGGTGAATTGGCTGGACCCCAGCTGGGCCAGCTTTTGCTTTCATGGAGTCCTTGACTGTGCCATGCATGAGGAGCCTTCTTGTCAGCCACATGAAGCTCACCAGCAGTTTCTGCTCATGCCCGGTTCCCTTAGGGTAGGAAAGACTTGAGTTCAGGGCTTGGACTAGTGCCAGTTTGCCCAAACAGAGCTCACAAGCATGAGAAATGGCAGTACGGTCATGTTAAATATGGGATCTGAATGCAAAAGTTGTGTTGGGATTAGGAGGTCCTGAGCTGGGCATCGCTTCCCTGCAGCAGAGGGGCTGGGCTGGTCCCAAAGGTCCCAAAGGCAGCAGGAGGGGCTGTGGGTGCTCACTTTGGTGCCAGTGGCCCAGTACAGCCCTGAAGGCAGGGCCCTGTGTCCCCAGCTCTCTGGGGGCTCCTCAATGCCCAGGCTGCTGGCATGCGACATGGCTGCCAGGTCAACCCCGGCCTAGGACAGCCAGGTGCACCCTGTGCTGCTCTGTGGGCTGGGGCTGAGTCCCGGTTCTGTGGGGGGTTAATCTTTTGTTCCTGCTGGGTTTACAGGAGTGGATCCATCCTTCCTCTGGAACTCTGCTGTGGGCAGTGTGTGTTCCTGGGCCACGCAGCATGGCTGCATCCCATCACCACTGGGCCGTCATTCCTTCATGGCAGTGTCACTTGCCGCAGGGTGGGTTCCCCTTTCCCTATGGCTCCAGCAGTCCTTCGCCAGGCACCAAGGTTAGATGGAGCAAATCCTCAGCCCAGAGGGCAGTGAAAGGCTCTTTATCCCATCTCGCCTTCGCCTGTTTGTTTGATCCCTCCCACAGGCTTTTCCTGTGCTTGGGGTTTCACACCGCCCGTGCCTTCTGCCCGGTCATGCCACAGCCCTCAATCTGAATAGGGCATTTATCTAAATATATCCGGACACATCCCTGTAATTCCTGGTGACTACTGGGGGCAGCGAAGGATGCGGGACACTCTCCCAACTTGGGCGTAAGAACGACCGAGCTGTAATTCCCGAGCTGTCGCCTTGCAGGCTGAGCAGGAGGGCAGGCACAGGTTAGTGCCTGGGTTTCCTCCGGTCCTCGGAGCCGGTGCTAGGAGCTGCGTGATGCCACCTCGCCACAGCCCCTAGGTGCCTTCACGCCTGGTTTTCCAAGAGGAGCGAAGGGACAGGGTGGTATTAATGAGGGCCTTGATGCTCAACCAAACTACGGACCCAGAGGAGAGGTGGGTGAGGGTTCTTTTGGAAACTGGCTAAACATGGATGAATATTTTAAAGGCTGTATTTGTTCAAGCAGTAATGACATGCTGCTTTTTTTTTTTTTTTTTTTTTGTGAGGTGTGTTTTGTCAAAAGCAAGTGTTCTGTTCCCAGCGTCGTGTGGTGTGTGGTGGCATTTCCTCCTCCCCTGTACTTTTCTTATTTTGGCTAATTAAACTAGGGCGGTCAATTCCCTTTTTTCCCTTTTTCTTGCCTTTTTTTGTATTTTTTTTTTACATTTCACTGCTGTGCTGATTTACTTGAGTTTATTTAGTATTTTAAAATGGCTTCTATTTAAATGTGGAAGGAAAGAAAAATAAATCTGCTAAATATATTTCTATTCAGATCATATGTTGTGGCTTTTCTCTTTTTGAAGAATGAGGTCTAATTTTTGAACCTGAATTCACTTGGCACTACTCTTGGCTTCAGCAATGTTGGGTTTCCTTTTGTTTTAAACTAATTCCCTTTTTCCTACTGCTGGGCTACATTTATGTCTGCATGCTAGCAAAGCTTTTATGCATGTGTTTGGTTTGAAACCATTCATATGAGCAAAGTTAAGTACGTACATAAATATTTGCAGGTTGGGGCTCCAAGTGTGTTTCGTTGTGGTCTCTGCAGCGCTACGGTCCTGAAGCTCTGCCAGTCCTTTTGCTTACCGCTTACCTGTCCCTGCTGCATCTGCGTGCATCTTCCCAAAAAGCTGCAGCACGCCTTTTTGCTTTCATTTCTGTCCCCTTGCTCTGGGAAGCTGGACCCTTGTTGTTCTCTGGGATAGTACGGTTTTCTTTGAGGGGAAGGACGGTTGCTGAATAATTGCTGGTTTTGGAAAAGTTAGAAATTAGAGAAGAACAGTAGGCTACAAGGCGCAGTCAACAGCACAGGAATTTCCATGCGTTTCTTTGCAAAGTTATATGCATATATATGTATAATAGCTAAAGCTTTAATTGTAAAACACTCTAGGCTTGGCTAGAATATGTTTCTCAGCAAGGAATGCATGACTGAGAAACATGGAAAAACAGCTGGGGAAAAAATAGCTGAGAAAATAGAGTTTTATGTGGTTTCTGACACACTGTGTGACTACCTTTTGTCCCTCAAGTCCCAGTCCTCAGAGCTGGTCTGGGTGGGTTGTCCAAGCTCCCGGGACTTGAGAGCACTGCGACAGGTCTGTCCGTGCACAGGAGCTCCCAGCAAGTGTCTGGGCGCGTAACGTGGCTGCATGCTTCTGGGAAAGTGTCCCTGAGGAAAGTGGACTGTGAGGCTGTTACTTATTTATCCCAGTCATAACACTGCTTATTTCAAATTCCTTTGTGCTTTATTGTTATTGCTTAAAGCTTCCTCGATAATAGCAAGCGAGAAAGAAAAATGCAGATGTTTCAGAGCAAAGGTATGAATAAAATCTCCTGCCTATAGAAACTGGGAGATGCAAAACCACAGTCCCTGCAAGCAACCACGACTCAGCCAAATGTCTGTGTTAAAGAAAAGTGCTCAGCATGCCTGGTAACAGGAGACGTCACAGGAGGTCTGAGCTCTGGTGGAAACCTTAACTTTTGGCCACGCTGAGGTCACCTTTTCGAGTAAAACCTGCAGTGCTGAGTCAGGCCAGCGGCTCCTTGAATTTTCTGCTCCCAGCAAAACCTTCACATTCAGGGACTCGGTGGGACAGTGTTCATCCTACTTGCAGCTGGATTTTTTTTTTTGAGGGGGTGTATCAAGGTTAGGGCCCACAGCCAGGTGCTGTGGTTCTGCCTGGTCCTTTCCCCCATCTCAGGGGGCGTGCAGCCCCCTACCCATGCGGAGCAAACCCCGGGGCTGGCTCAGCACCTGCAGGATCCAACCTTTGCAGCGTAACCCTGGCAGCCCAGGCACCCCAACCTGCCCTCCTTGCCCCCAGCTCTGCCGGGCAGCCTCCAGCCTCCCCCCCCCCCCCTTCACATCCCTTGCTGCAGGGGTGCCCCAGTGCCCCCCTGCCCGCAGGGCAGCGCTGAACCTGCCCCTCGGAGGCTGGATCTCCTCTCATTAGCTGCTGTTTGCTGAAATCGGATACCTGGGGCACCCCAGCCAGCCAGCGGAGTCCCCTGGCTGCAGCTATTTAAAAGGACAAGGGCAGCCTTATAATTTCCACCTCTCTCCCATCCGTGTCCCTCCCGCTCGCAGCCCACCTTCCCTCCTGGACCCGCGGGGCCCCTGCCTGCGTGCGCCCCGGGGAAGGATTACCTGCTGAAATTTGGGGGGAATTCGGGTTACCTGCTGAATTTGGGGGGACCCGGCCCTGCCAGGGAGCCTTGGCTTGGCCAGGGGCCCTGAGCCTGGCAGGCACCCCCTTGGCTCCAGACACCTTGGGACTGAAGGGGAAGGAGGCAGGAAAGGGCTTGGGTGCTTGTGTTTTTTCTTTTTCTTTTGTGTTTGCTCCTTTTGCTTTTTTATTTTTATTTTTTATATAAGTAGTATTATTTTTTAAGAAGTAGACGTTGTTGTAAGCTGCTGGGACAAATGAATGCCAATGAAGGTGGGGCTGCAAGGAGACGTTGCGCAGCCTCCCGCCTCACCAAGTAAGTGCCCAAGGCAGCGACGCTGTGCGAGGGGCAGGGCTGGGGGGCACCCGGGGGCTCGGCTGCACGAGGGGACCCCCAGAGCTGAGGGCTTTGCCGTGTCCTGGCGTGGACAACATGGACAAGAGGGACCTGCCTGTCACCTTGGCTGCGCACGGTGGATGGGGTTTGGGTGGGGGGGATCCTGGCTCGGTGGGGTTTTGCTGGAAGAGTCCAGCACAAAGTCCCCTCTCGTGGCACAGCCGCCTGGGTGGGCTTGGGATCTGCTTTACTCTGCTGGGCTTCACGTAAGGAAACTCCTTCCCCCCTCCCAGCCCCTCAGGCTCCAGCTTCCATCACCTGGCGGTGGGAGGAGAGGGGGTCTGGGGATGCCCCCACCCGGGTTCCTTTGCTTCCTCCCCATGGGATTAGGACAGGGCGAGGAGGGGAGCGGGGGGCTCCTGCGTGTCTGAGCCCCCTCCATGGGCTCTCAGCCTCCTTCAAGCTCCACACCCACAGGGAGAAGCCACGTCAGGTACCTCGTACCGTGGGTCCATCGCTGTCCCGGTGCGCTGGGCCGGAGCTGCTTTGGGCAGAGGGTTCGTGGCCGGGCAGGTGAGCATGGCCAAGCAGCCATCTCCATCAGCAGCCTCCCCCAGAGCTGGGCCTTCCTCCACGGAGTCACCCTCTCCTGCTCTGCACAGCCTGGAAGGGGTCTTGGGTTACTCCCCTGCAGCTCTTCTAGCCTAAGTTTCAATTTTTTATTTATTTACTTTGTATTATTTTTTGCAAGTGCTTCAGTACTACAGAGGAGGGCAGCAGAGAGAGGCAGCAGGGACATCCTTAAATAATTTTCATTTCTGAAAATCTGCCTTTTCCTCTTCTCTCTAAGTCCAGAGGAGAGATCTTTGGGGGGGTGGGAGGCACATCTGCACTGCAAATAAAAATAATAATTACAACCACCAACCAAACCAAAAAAAAAAAAAACGTAACAGCTAAGAAAAAATACACTTTCAATCAAGGATTTTGGAAACCAGGGATCACAGCAATTGTACTATTAATAAGGAGGAAAAAAAAAAAGAGAGGCAAGAAATCCAGCGACCATGGGCCAGCCTGGCTTCCTAGCGTGTACTTTCTGTTCTCTCTCCTTTCTCCCAAGGTAATTGCAGTCTGCCGAGAGGGAGTTAAATGGGATTAAAAGATCTGTGTAAGCAAAAGGACCCAGAAGAGAAGGAGGAAGGAGTGAGCCGTCCGGGCCAGGGGGTGTCTTTGACACAGCTGAGCCCCTTAGAGAGGCAGAGAGCTGAGCTCCTGGGAAGGATGTACCCACAAACCGGCCTGTTCCCCTTTTTCTGATGGATTGCCGCAAAAATTGCCCGAAAGAGACAATGCACTAAACGTGATGGAGCCGGAATCAGAGCCGGTCTCCAGACTCAGAGCTACAGCAGCAGGCAGGGGGTGAGTACAAAGTCCGACTTCTCCCGGCGCTGGGGAAGGGCATCCTGGGGGGAAATGGGGGTTTTGGGGGGCCGGGGGAGCCCGAGGGGCGCGGGCTGGGAGAGCGTGCCCGGGAGGGAGCCCCGCTCCGCTCCGCTGTGCTCGGGGCGGCTGGGGATGGGGTGGGGGAAGACATTCCTGCTGCCAGGGGACGATGTGAAAACTCCTGGGCTGCAGAGGAGAATGGGCTGGGAAGCGGGGAGGCCACGCTGGAGCGGGAGGGTGGGAATGGGGCTGGGGTATGGGGTCGGGGCTGAGAGCACCTCGGTGAGGAGCAGAGCTGGGGGTCAGGGTGCTGGGGACGGCAGGAGGAACCCCCGCTTCCCAGCCCTGGGGAAAAGGAGCTCCCAGTATGGGAACTGGTCCCGGGGGTGGGCCACCCCAGTGCGGGTGCTGCACCCGCATCGAGATGCAGCAGCGGGCGATTCCACCTCCCCGGGGTCCCCCAAGGCACCTCCACCCTGGGCAGGCACCAGGAGGTTCCCAGCCCCATTGGGGAGCAGGCTGGGAACACTGCTCCTTGGCCCTGCACCGCGGGACAGGGGCACGAGTACCTGGAGATCGCCACCGCAGTCCTCCGAAAAGTGGGAGAGCCATGGGGAGGGCTGGGAGGCACGTCCAGGGAGGCAGGCGGGTGCGTGGTGGCATGTTCGTGTGCTTCGTGTCCGCGCGCACAAAGCTATCTTCCCATCTCTGTACCTACAGGGACATGAAAAATGAGGTTCCCCACCCTGCCTGTCCTCTTTCTCACGCAGCCGGGGCCAGCTTTGAGGATTTTCATTGTTAAATTTGTTGTTGTTGTTATTTTGCTGGGGACTAGCAAAGGGTTAAGCCCTCTGGTTGCGTTGTCGGATGTAATGATGATTTACCGACACTCCCTTGGAAGGACTGGGATTCTTCTGCCTGGCAGTTTGAAAAAGTTGTGTACAGGATCCCTGCGCTTCTGCCAGACCGGGACGGGCTGTGAGATGGGGGGAAAGGACAGAAACAGGGCAGGGGGATTTGGGGGCATCCCCCCTTTCCCCGTCTGCACCCCGAGGTCACCCCGCTCCCCGCAGCCGCCCCGTTAGCGCGGTGCCGGAGCTGGACAGGGATGAATGTGCAGTTTCCTTTGTAGGCTCAGCACACGCCTGCCGTGCATGCGTGTGTCTGTGTGTGTAAAGTTATGTGGCGGGGTCCGAACCGCTCCCAGAGCCTGCAAGCAGCTCTCCTCGGGAAGTTGGTGCATGTTTGTACGCTCACAAGGACTGAGCTTCAGGGCTTTGGGGCTTTTTCTGGCCGGACGTGGCTGTGGTGTGTCTGGAAATGCTGGTGACTGCACCGTCCCCCAGCTGCACCTATTGAACACTGGGTGCTCTCTGGAGCCCAGTGCCTGCCTGGGAGCGTGCGAGCGTGGCTGTGTCCCAAATGGAGAAGTCGACAAGGGAGGAAAGGGGAGCAGGGGGACGGGGACTGCTCTGGGGCACCAGGAGCAGCGCTACGAGGCAGCGAGGGGCAGGGCCAGGTGCTGGGGAGACGCTTGGCACAAGGCAAGGTCCCTTCACGCTACCTTGGGGGCATGGTGGCCAAGTTATCTGCAGTCTCACTGCAGATGGGGACAGGGGAACCTTGTTCGAGCCCCAGGGCACGTCAGACCCCACTGAGGCCGGGGCGAGGAAAGGGGCGCCCAGCGGGGCTGCGTGCCCGCAGCAGGGCTGGATCTGCCCTCGCATCTCTGTGCCCCAGGCTAACACCATGCGAGGTGCCACGGAAATCTGCGCTGTGGTCTCTTCTGGTGGCTCAATATGTGCGCCTTTTGTTCCCAGGATCTGCTCGGGGTTAAATACCTTGCCAGCGTGCTGCTGATCCGTTCCCTCCTCGGCAGAGGTCGCTTGCTGCCCTTCGCATTATCTCCCGATGGGCTTTTCGGTGCTGGGCTCCCACTTGCCCGGCGGAGCTGTGTGTGCATCCCCCTGTCCCCACAGCTGGGTGTTCCTCTTGAACCCTGTAGGCTCGGGGAGGGTCCTGGGAGCCCGGAGCTGCTCACCAGGACACCCTGGTGCTGCAGAGCCTGCCTCGGGGTGCTGAGCGTGGTGCTCCTGAAGGCAGCCCCTAATGGGAACCTCCTGGTGCCGTCCCTCGGGGCACTGGGTCCCCACGTGTCCCAGCGCCCCTGCAGCATCCTCCAGAGTAGGGCTGGTGGCTGGGGAGCTGCCGGACTGCGGGACACCCCCGGATGGGAACAGCAGAGCTGGCTCACCGGTGGAGGGGAAGCAGCTGCAGAGTGAAGGAACCGAAGCCTTCTGGCCCAGGCAGCCAAAGCCTGTAAAACCAGGAGAACACAAAGCTTATGGGCTTTACAAACTTAAAATGTTATTCCTGATCGTTTCTGTTGATGCATTTTCAGTGCACAAGCTCCCCGACACCACAGAAGAAGGTTTTGCACTCTGCTGTTCATTGAATGTGTCCAAGCCGTAGCACTCGTGCTCTTTAGCTGCATCTGCACCAGCCCGGCCCCTTCCAGCCCTGGTGCTGCATGCTGGCCTCCTGCTCCTGAGCCTCAGCTCGCCCTGCCTGCTGCTGCAGCCCCAGGTGGTGGCCCTAATGTTGTGCTGGGGCTGCCTGGCCCACCCACTGGGCCCCTCACGGTGGTACAGCACCCTTCTGGTGCCCCTGGGGAGGATGGACTGAGTGGCAGGGCAGCCCTGGAAGGGATGGAGGAAAGGCCGGCTCCTGTTTCAAGGGGAGATGATGGCCTTGCAGGCAGGGCAGGTGATTTGGGACAAATTAGGGCAATGCCGGGCAAATGGTACAGGTGGGCTGGTACCTTGGGGTGAACAGGAGGCAGCGGCACAGACTCTTGGAGCTGTGACCCAGGAGGGAAGGGCAGTGGTGTGGCTGAGGTCCTGTGCCCAGGTTCCCCTCTGCTGCCACCTTGATGTGCCACCCTAACAGAGCCCCAGCTTCATCCCCTTTCTGCTTTGGGCTGCGGGGATAAAACTGCCCTGCTTCAAAACACCACGTTACGTTGCGTTAAAGACCAGGGGACGCCCAGGTCTTGCAGTAGCGAGTTGTATGAAATTTCTAAATAGAGATATTTTTTTCTTTCTCTCTCTGCCAGTTTTTTGGGGGCATAAGTAGCAATTGTGATACTTAGTGAAGTGCAAATGGAAACAATGGGGAATTCTATACAGCTCTGCCAAACCCCATTGACAAAGTGAAGGAATGCAAAGGCATTTGTTGGAAGGACAAAAAAGGAGTTAGATGACAGATCACGCTTAGCACTTCTGTTTGTCCAGGGCTTCAGTTACTAGCTGCAGACACAAAGGGAAGGGCCGCAGTGAGTGCTCTCACTTCACACAGCAGCAAAGCCGATAACCCGGGCAGTGATGTTGAGCAAAAGGAGACCGAGCAGCACGTTGTCAGGAAAGATCCCCTGTTGTGGGAAGTTGCTGGGGGGTATCCAGAAGGGTGTTTGGGTCATCCCAGCCTCATCAGTCGGTCTTGCATCTAGTGATGAGGAAGCAGGTTGTCAGCAGCAGGAGCTCAGAGAAGCAATGAATACATGAATTCCTGGTTAGGAGGACAAGGACCAGCTCTTTGAACCCCATCAGTCCTTGGTCTGCAGGTAACAGCATAAACCCATGGAAAAACAACATGAGGTGCCTGGAGGAGGGAGGGTTGGCCGCACTGGTGTTTCATCTCCACCTGTTGTGTACGGCAGGTCTGCGTTACCCTCATGGAGAAATGCTACGTGGAGCTAGAGGCACGGGGGGAGCAAATACCAGGCCTGTATGCACCCACACCTTCCTTGTGCCTGGCTGTTCAGGCTGTGCTTGGGCCCTGCTGCAGTATCACTGCCAGGCACCGAGGTCCCTCCCCTCTGCGAGTGCGATTCTTCCCTTTCATCAGACCCTGATGGATCATTCTTCACTGCCAGGGGCCTCCTTCTGAGTAAGCAGCAGCTTTTTCTGGTCCACGGTTGCCAAAGCCCTGAGATAGAGCTCTACAGGCACAGCTTGGAGGCTGTTTTCACCCTGAATTAAGATGAGATTTGGCCAAAATGGTGCTGGAGAACTTCTGGGTTTGCACCTGTGGTCCAAACCCTGGGGCAGGGTGCAGTGATTGGGACATTCCTGTTTAGGATCCCCACAAGGATGGGTGCAAGTCTGGCTGAGAGAGTCCCATCTGGGCTCCTGTAAGAGTGGTGGGGCAGTCCTTGAAACCTTCCTTTGAAACCTGTTTTGTGACCTTGTTGCTGGATGATATTTTGGGGAGCTTTTCTGAACATTAAAATCTTACAGAGAGAGGTACTGCCTTACATTTTTCCCCACTTGATATTGGCAAGTTTTAGGTAACTCTTAGATTTCATAATTTAAAATGGCCATGAAAACATATCTGTCTGGACCATATCTGCTTGTATGCTTTCTCCTTTTTTCTTAAAAAAAAGTAATAAATAAGTGTAGGTGCTGAATGGGGGTTTAAAGTGAATACAGTTTCAGTCATCTCAGACACGCTCCCCTTAGCATGCTGAGTTTCTCAGCAGAGCCTGGGTACACCAGGCAAAATCTTTGACTGGAGGTCAAAGCTGGTTAATGCTGCAAAAAAGGGTCTAGCACAGAACTATGCAGGGTCAGAACAGGGACATCCACATAATGATAGGTTCCCATCCCTCTCTCCTGAAGCTGAGGGTGAGAGAAGAAATACCATAGTTTCCAGGGTGATCTAGTACAAGATGAGATTTCTACCTCAAAAAGCTGGGCGTGGAATCGATTCTATGGTGCAGTTTAAAATCTCAGTACATAGGCTGTGATTTTTGTTTCCTGTTGGCTGCCAGAACTGCTTGGGAGTCTTATAAAAAGTCACCTACAGTCATGTGCATGGGATCTTAAACAACATCTACATTTTCTCTTGTTAAGAACTCTTGTTTGTACTGCAGCTAGAAATGTAGATTTGCCTTCCTTGAAAAGCAATTTTCAGCATCCAGCTGGCTTTCTAGTCTTTTGGACAGGAAAAAAAAATACACCTGAATGGAGGAGAGTGTGGGGGGAATCGTTTTTCCACTCTGCAAGAATGTTAGCAGTTTCAAAGACATCTTGCACTGTAAATGAAGGCAAAAAAAAACACTGTTTTGGACCCTTGTAACATTTTGTTCAGCTTTGACCCATCATCTACTCAAACAAGATGTAAAATACTTTCGACTTCCTCTTTTCTTTTCTTTTTTAAGCAAAACTTTTAATTAAAGAATGCTGAAATTGTGCCAACCAATTCCAGAAATTGCAAAGTGTAGAACTAGCTGATCGATAAGCGTTTTACAGATTGCTTCAGCTTTGTCAAACTTGCACTTTTTTATTGGTAATTCCCAACCAGGTTTGTTCTCAAGGCTGTTATATTGCTCTTGTCTTTAGATTCATCATAGTCCTTTTCTCCTCTGTTACAGAAGCTGTTGGCTGTCAGGTAAGAACTGATACGTTCAGCAGGATTTTTTCTTGGCTTTTGCTCTTGAGGCTGCCACCTGAATGTGACTGTACTGGGGCTGGGAGTAAGACACGCTCTGCACAAGCCATGTGGAGCAGTGATAACTTCTGTAAGCCGCTCTGCCACAACTTACTGCTGTCTGAAGTCTGATTTTTAATATGCATTAAGATAGCGAGTAAGTCTGGAAGCTGAGAACCCAGGGCAGAGTTTTGCTAATTAGTACACTAATTAGCAGTCGTGATTTCGGTGGATCTCCAGACTAGTTCTTAGCACCCTGTACAGGGAGCTCCAGGAGGTGCCAGCCCCAGCAGAGGTGGTGCGGGGACCTTTGGGTTAAGTTTTATAGGAACTCCTCAGGGTGTTTTTTTTTCTAGCTGCTACCTGCATGCCCCTGATTCTCACCGGGGAGATGCTGAGGTCACCGCTGAGTCTGAGAAGTGTTACTGACAGCTTTGCACTTGTTTCCCTCTCTCTTGTCTCTTGCTTTCAACCCTGGTAGCTCTGGACAGATCCCTGGGCTCTGCAAAAAGTACCAAAGCCAAATTGCTCTGTAGTCAGTAGCTTCAATTTGCTGTAAAGGGAGTTTGTGTCTCCACCGGAAAACTTTTAGGGTTCGTGTGAACCTACATTGTAGGTGTTTAGGGGTGCTTCTTCACCTAGTAACTGTAGCAATAGGATCCTCATTTGGGTATTCGTAAGCCCTGTGCAATAAAAGAAATGAACGCCTCTAGTGGGTGCTTCTTGCTAGAGTCTCTGTGGAAATCACCGCTTGTGGGAAGAAGCAGAGATAAAGGAAAGGTGCGCTTGATAGCTCTATAAAAGGAGAAAACTCTTCCTTTACTACTGCTACTCAAACTGCTTATGCAATCCTGTTGCTGCAGAGTTGTAACGGAAAAAGAGCCTGCATTATAAAATCCTGCAATAATTAACAGCCCCATCAGTCACAGGTCTGCCATTTGGAAGCTGCTTTTGCTTTTTCCATTAAGTTGGTAAATTTTGCCAAAGTGTTTTTCTTCAGCGCTTTGGCACTCGGCCCCGCTCTCAGCTCGTACAGCATTGGCTGCGCGAGGGGTCCAGGAGCAGGGCTGGGGCCAGCTGGATCCCGTGCTGTGCATTCGTCTCCTTTATAGCCCCGGCGGTGTCACTGGAATGGAATTACGTGCTGGATTTTCCCTAAGGCTTGTTCTCCTTGCTGTGTTGGTCAACAGGAATTTTGGACACAAGTTTGGGTGGTGCCCAAAGAGTTTGCACCCCTCCGAACGCAGGTGGACTTGGGTTAGGTGTGTTGTGTGCACCAGGCTTTGTACAGAGCTGGACAAATCTGGTCCTCAACAGAGAAAAGGTGTTATTAATGCTTGGGTCTTCTGGCTTTGGAGCCGACATTGTGTTGGTCGCCCCCTTCCCCTCGTGCTCTCATCGGGCAGTCAGGCCCGGTTGCTGGTACCCGGTGCGGCCTTCACTCCATGCACGTGTGGGAGTTGCATCCACATCCTAACACTGTGATCCTTTGGAGGTGAGCACAGAAATGTAGGTCTTATGTAAAGGGTATCTTAGCCTCTTTTAAGTCATATAAAGGTTTCAGCTAGAGCTGGCCATGAGGAATCATTGTATTCTCTTTGCCTTCCTACTCCTCTTGAATGAGCGAGGCCAAGAGCTCTCCTGCACACAGCCACGTCTCCAGGCCCCGAGAGCTGAATTCTGTGGGATTCAGCAGGCAAAAAACAGCCCCATCACCCCAGCTGAAGGTCTCTCGGGTACACCGAACGTTTCCTGGTTAGCGTACGGCTGGCTACAGGACACGGAGAAAGATTTGGCTACTCCACGCTGCTGTTCCTTCGTGCGTAAACTAAAGCAGGCCCAGAGCTCCTGAAATGTGCAGCCCAGTGTCAGGGTAATGGAAACAGCAAAAGACTGATGAGCTTCATCTCATTTTTTTCCCAGCCGATGTGGGGCCACTCCAGTATTTTGTCCCTTCGAGCTTTAAAATATTAGTTAGTGGCTGGATTCCTGCACAGATTTTTACATTCGAGGCCAGGTTTCCCCGCTGCTGTGTAAATCACCATGGCTTCGTTTTAGCTGTGGGAAAGGGTCTCCTGCTCTAGGTGAGGATCTGGCCCAGGGTCTTGCATTGTCTCAGAGGATTTTATTTTTTTTTAGTTAAAGCTGAGACTTGATGGCAGGAGAAGAGTGGTCTATAATCCCATTTGATAAATGATTCGTCTCTGCCAGATCTGAAGAGAGGAGCAAGCTCCACTTCGGCATCGCTTTGCAAATCCCACTGTTCTCACTGGCTTGGCTGAAGTGAAGAGCAACTGGTGGATGTCCCACACTGCTTTATTCTGGCCGGGGACTTTCTGTAGTTTACTTTTTTTTTTCTCAGTTCCTCCAGCTGCCTGATGCCCTTGCTGATCGAGCAGTTAAATCTCATCTCAAAGACAAGGGAATTCAATCTCCAAACTTTCCGCTGACAGTTTTAAGTGAGCTTAACCAAGGAGTTTCCTATGTTTGTTATTTGGCTCCAAATCAAGGAAGTTGGCAGGGGAAAGGGGGCTTCAGGTGCCTTTCTGGTAAAACTTTTCCTCTCTGCTGCTGTTTTCAATGGCACTTGGATGCTTAAAGTTTAGCTAAAACAAAAAGGTTTGCCCAGTTCCTTCTCAGACATGAAGGAGTCTGCGAGAGCGCTGCGCTTGGGAGGCTGCAGCTCTTGCTTTCTAAAACTCCCTGCCGTAACAAACTAATGAGAAAGTCATTAGTGGCAATGGCATAGGTTAGAAGCTGTCCCCCACCTTGGTGTTGGTGTAAAACACTAGTCGATCTCTGTAGGATTTTACATGTTCAGAATATTTTGAAGTATGTAGTAAAGCAACAAGACTCCCATTTTGTTTGCTGAGATGCAAGGGCAGGTGATCTGTCCCTGCATGGCAGCCCCTTTCCTACCTGTGTCCTCACAGACATGCACATGTACTGCTGGCATGTCTTTTGGCCTTCCCGTCTTGAATTATTTCTCCATCCTGTTGCATTTCTGCTGCTCTGTCCTAGGCAGGATGAGTGCCAGCAAGCAGCAGTAGTGAAAGGACTGCTGACCTGGCACTGGGGATGCTGTGTCTAAAAACACCGGTCTGGTCCTCGTTCAGGATTTGATCAACAGCCCCTAACGCTGGTGGGAAAACCTCCCGCTGAATTAAGGGGGGTTTAGAGGACTTTGAAGCAGCAGAATGAAATCTCAGTCAGAAACAAGCACCATTCTACTGAGCACCCATTTCCTAGAGGTGTGTGAACACCGCCATTGACTTCACTGGACTTGTGGTCCAGGAGAAGGCCTTTAACAGGGCTGTTTTCTGTTGTTAACATTGTAGAAACTCATTATTTTTTCTTCTTTTCCAATTTTAGGGGATTCTGCTTTGTCTGGACTGTGTTATGTTTTAGCTGGTTCCTGGGATTCACACAGGGAAATTCTGAAGGTAAATCACACTTTTTTCCCCCCTCTTTTTCAAACAAAGTAAAAGCAAAGGACTTGTGCATCAGTTTAGGACCATCATTTAATAATCCCTGAGCCTAGTGCACAGAATTAAGTGCATTTATTGCTGATCATTGCAGTGATCCACGTGATGTAGATGACGCAGTTAACAGCCGGCAAAAGAACCGGGTTTTTACAGGTGATTACATGCCCCCCAGGACTTTCAGAAGTGCCTGTCTGCCTGGTGGAACTGGTGGGAATGAAGCCCTTCAGTGTATCTAAAACGTCACTGGCATCTACCTGCATTTGCTAGTGCTTAACTGCTTTTAGGAAGTGCCCCTTGGGGCCGGGGCATTAAGGAATTAAGCACCTCTGGCAGATGGATTTTTCCTTGACCTGAATGCAACCCAACCACTCCTGGTGCAGACACGTAATGTTGTGCATACAGAAGTTATGGGAGCTCTAAAAGTGAAAGCAAATTTCAGGAAGAAGTATCCCATGGGAGTGGTTGATAGGAGAATTACTATGTCTGGCTCGGTCCCCGTGCTGCAGGGAGAGAGCTTTATAGGGAGTGACCATGTCTCTTTACCCCAGCTCCTCTAGGCATCCCTTCCCAATGCTGATGGAGACAGGACAAAAGGTTGGGCTACAATAATCAGTGATCCCCATGTGATGAGGCAGCTTCAGAGTCAACAAAAATAAAAAATAAACGCATCTTTTACAACTGATAGTGGTAGCTGAGCCTCTCTGCAACATCTGTTTGTCAGGGAGCCAGCCCTTAAAATAGCAACACCTCTTCCACGCGGATGTTTTACGCGGGTACATGCTGGAACTGAACAGCTTCCTGCAATCAGGAGACAACAATAAGTGGACTAGCAGGCTCCAGGGCTCTCCTCTCAGTCTCCAAAGCATGAAGGAAAAATAGAAAGTTGGTCAATGCTCAGCTGTAAGCCAGCCCATGGAGCACTTTTTACAGAAGAAAAAATAACATCCCTGCCATCAGTAATTTTGAAAAATGTAATATTTTCCGAATTCTGCTTCAATGCAAAAGAGGTGAACATCTGGCTGAATTACTTAGTCAAGCAGTTTTCAGAGCAAGTTTTATGTCAGCTCATAAAGAGGCAGAATAAATACTGTGTCTTGGCATCTCCTATTCAAGGAGGTTTTAATATGCTGTTTAGATTCATCTTTATCATGGGAGGAAAATGATGGATAATTATGGGATGGTGCCATCTTTTTTGATTGTTACCATCAGTTCAAAGGAAACTCTTTCACTTCGCTCTTAGTGCGGCAGATATCTCCCTTCTGAGATGCTTCCTCCGTGATAAAGGAATTACAAAGTCCTGCACAATTTCCCTACAATCAGAGACAGGGGACCAAAAAGCAAAACCTTCCAAGGAAGCAAAGGCTGTAAGGAAACCCTGGTGATTTGAGACTCTATTATCACTCAGGATTTTTGAATGAGAGATCTACAAAAACAAATAAGAGCTTGTTCATAGATGTGCATGAGGATAAAATGAGGCCAATGCTAGAGGCTATTGATGACCTCAGTTATTGCTGTAAGGCTCAGAGATCTTCCTGCATGCTGGAAAATCAGGGAACACCGAGGGTGAGTTTTCCCTCGGCATTACAAATCCAAATGATCACGAGGTTAGTGAGTTCATCTGATGTGCACTAAGGGTCTGGGCAGTGACTTTTGGAAATGTAGCGTTTGTTCAACCCCGTTTTAGTTGTGGGCACCAGATCTCAGCTGCTGGAATCCAGGAAGCTGCGAGTTATTTCTCTCCTGCCTTTTGGCTTCTTCTTTCTTTATAAAGATTTTTATGTAGGGAAAGGGGGAGGGAGAGAAAGGCGAAGGGTAGCAATAAAACACTTTATCCCCTCTTTCAGAGATGATCGTGTGCTTGTTGATGTGCTGCGTATCTTGCTTCATGCACAGAGTCTGGTAGAAAAGTTTTCCCCAGTTGCTCAAGCGTTGCTACAGGAATGCTGCAGCGAGGTTTGAGGCACCTGGGAGCAGGCAGCTCTAAGTGAATGGATTTTTTTAAATAATGTGTTTTGATGGAAAAATCTACAGAGGAAAAAAAATGGAAGGAGGAAAAAATGCTTTGCTAAACTTGGAGCTATTTAAAGAAGCCACAATTACCTTGCATTTTACGTTAGCTGATGACATCCCGTCCTCCCTGGAGACATGCCCCACCAGCCCCGGGCTGTCGGCATGGGACGCGGAGGCAGACGGGCTGGGTGCACAGGAGTCCAGAGCTGTGTGCCTGGACCTGGGGCTGGAAAATCCACATCCCTGTCCCGTATGAGGTCTGTTTAAATCAGGCTTTGCGTAGGCATCTAGAATTTGGCTCTACCTTTGTGGGTTTTCAGGGAGAGGAGAGGTTGAGTCGTGCTTTTTTTCCTTTTCCTTAAGCACTGTTTGGTGCAGTTGCTAACAAAGCAGTTGGATTGGTATTGTAAACAGCAGCGGCATCCTTTGAGCAGGGAAACATCCTTACATCTTCGCACAGCAGCTACCAAATGAATAGCTCTCAGAGTGTAAAGCTTCTCTGCCTAGCAGAGACACACCGCAGTCTGTCTCTGGGAGTGAACCTAAAAATACATGTAGAAATTGGAAGCTGGAGTCTAGCTCCCAGCTTAAGCAGTAAATTTAGTTCCTTAGGGCTAAATCCTGGTGCCTTTGAAGTCTGTGGCAAAGGTCCCACTTGACTTTGCTAGAGCCATGCCTTGGCCTTTACTGTTTCATGGGCTCTGGGAACAATCCAGCTTGAAGATGCTGCTGTGATTCCTGCGTTCAGTGGAGAGAGAAGAGCAAGGCTCTACCTTTGTGGGGTGAGGGACTGCCCTGTAGAGCAATACGTCAGAAAAACAGTGAGGGACCAAGGATTTCTTAGTACAAAAGTACTGTTATTAACACTCGAACATGCTGTGCACTGAATTATCCTCTCTTTATGGAGTGGGAAAATATCTGTCCCGTTGCACATCTGTCTGACACATCTTCTCCAGGACAGTCTCTGCTAGCAAATGAGTCAAGCTGCCTTGAAAAAGGGAAGTGGGAATAAAGCTGATCTCAGACAAAGAAAATATCGATTGACTTGTTCTTGCATACAGAAATGGCCATTGTTTTTGCCAAAGACAAGGAACAGAGGTTTTCTCACTATTCTCCTCCCTTCCTGACCAGAGACATTACAGGCCTCAGACTGGCTTGAGTCTACAGCCCCTCTGGCCAAAAGTGAGGATCTCTTTCTAGTGCCGGTTCTCCAAATATTGAGAATTGTGCTGAATATTTAATAGTTGAGGGTAAAAGCGGCCAAATTCCAAGGCCCCTCTAGAAAAGCAGCTTTTTTTTTTCCTCTCCTTTGGACAACCTTTGGTTTGCTTTTTTTTTAATATAGGAAAACTACTGCAATCCCCTGATGTTAACTGATGTGCAGCCATAATTGGCACTGCTGCACTTCTGATGGTTAAATTCTTACCTTGAGAGATCAGGGTTTGGATCGCACAGCCCAGACAAGCAGCCTGCTCAGGCTGGCTTCCCCAAAGAGCGCTTAATGCAAGAGTTGGTCATCGAGTAATGGGGGCTGCATTTGGGCAGGGAGGAGGGAAGGAGATAGAGCTGTCCTAGCTCATTTTAACAGTGATTGCATCACGCTAATCATCATCGCCTTACCTTCATCTGTCTTTACCATGTGGTTGCCATCTTTTGTTAGAGTAAATGCTAGAGCTGGAATAAGAGAATGAGATTTTGGGCACATGAAGCCCTTTTTTCAGGTCTGGGCGTATTTACCTTTGCAGCTGTTCTCTCATAGACCTGAGCATCTTCCCCAGTTAAGTAGCTGAGCTAAAGCTGCAGCCAGCTGGCTCCAGTCTGTGTTGCTGTTGCCTGCTAAGCTGCTTTGGACTCCAAGCTGTGTGACTCCTGTTAGACCTCAGGGCCACGAACCAGAGGACTCTGCTTGCATGTCTGCTGCAGGCTTCTCCCAGCATCAGCAGCCAAAGATGGGTGCCTCTGGGCAGCAAGTGTCCTGTTCTCTCTTGGACAAGGCACCCAGCTCTGAGGGATGTGCTGGAGGTGACTCCTACCTGCTCAGTGGCAGCCACAGCTAGTTTCTCAGCTCTCCACAAACCAAGCCTGGTTCTTCCAACTTATTTTAATAATTTAAAGTTGTAAGATGATCCTCTGGGAAAAAAAAATCACTGCTGTTGAGAACCTTAAGCAGTTCAGTGAAATCTAGGTGCAGTTTTTTCATGCTGGGAGGCACCTTTGCTTCCCTAAACTCTCCAGAGTCTCTAAGATCAAAAGCTGCTGCTTACTAATCTGGAGACACAGATACAAGGCTTTCGCTCCCTTTGAAAGTTCTATTCCTTGCCTTCTGGGGATAGAACATGTTGCAATCCCAGCTCAGTCTGTTGTTCAAATTCCTTTCCAGCTGTGTGGTCAGTACTCAAAATTAAATCCCAGGGAAGTGCAGTATTGGTGCTCAGTGGGAAATTTCCTCGCAGTGAGGTCAGCTCCCTCCAGAACATCTGGAGCCGGTCTCTGGTAAGACAGGACAGCTAGCCAGATGCACCATGGAGCTGTTGCATTTTGACAATTGTTAATGACCAAGTTGAGCATGCACTTGCTGTTCACACTATGTGCAGGAGGAAGAGTAATGCACTCTCTATTGTCATTACTTGAAAATACTTGTGTTAGATGGTGGTTGAGGTTTCCTGAAACCTGTTGCACGTTTGCATGGACTGGCTTGACCCCTCGTAGACGTCTCACATGGATCCAGCCCTTGGGTTGCCCACCAGCTGACATGTTCTCTGCGCTTCCCTTTCAGATGTGGATGTTCTTCAGAAGCTGGGCCTGGCAGGGAGAAGGACGTCAAGCGGATGGTCCTCGTCACGTGCAGTTCCTCAAGGGGTCATTCCTTTCAAATCAGGGGTCATCTTCACTCAGCGAGCGCGTGTCGAAGCACCGATCAGCACCATCCTGCCCGCAGGCTCCAGCGTTGACTTGCTCCTAGTGCTGAGCCTGTGCTCCCACCGCATCAACAATGCTTTTCTCTTTGCTGTCAAGAGCAAAAAGAAAAAACTGCAGCTGGGGGTCCAGTTTGTGCCTGGGAAGGTCATAGTATACGTAGGCCACAAGCGCTCTGTATATTTTGATTACAATGTTCACGATGGCCAGTGGCACAATATGGCCATCGATATCCGTGGCCAGACAGTCACTTTATTTACTTCTTGTGGGAAGCGCAGAGTACATGCGGATTTGCATTTTAAAAAGGACGAGGCGTTGGATCCACATGGGTCTTTCCTCTTTGGGAAGATTAACCAGCACTCCGTGCAGTTTGAAGGAGCCATCTGCCAGTTTGATATTTATCCTTCCGCCAAGGCAGCTCATCATTACTGTAAATACCTGAAAAAACAGTGCAGGCAAGCAGATACCTACCGGCCGAACCTGCCCCCCCTCATCCCCATCCTGCCCAGGGATCCCAGCGCCTCCCCGAGTACCCCACAGCGTATGGAGCCCTCGCTTCAGGGTCTGAAGAACTTGACCACTGCCACCCCATGGCTGGAGTTCGGCAGGGTCACGGCACCCCTCAAGCCTCGAGGTTCAGGTGCAACAACCGCCGCGTTGGTCTTGTCCCCTCTGCCGAGACTGACCACCAAAGCCACGAAGGTCACAGTGGCCCCGTCTCCTGTCCCGTCGAGTACCGAGACGCAGCCACCCACTCGTTCGCAGCCTCGGGGGACAGCGACCACCCTCAGGGTGTCCCGGCCCACTCCCAGCACGCGGATGGAGAAAACTCCCCTTCCCACTGCCAAAAAGGCCCCGCCAGCAAGCCAGAACCCTGCCACGGCCGGCAGGAAGGAGTCCAAGCAAGAGACCAAAAAGAAGATGAACCAAAAACCGACCATCGAGTCCTCGGAAGTGCCCAGTACTGTAAAGCCCGCGAGGAGGAGGATTGATAACACAACCAGCAGCGTCCACTTTGTCACCCTAAAGCAAACCCCGCAGACCCCAAGCAATGGGCTCCTTCCAAAGAAGCATGCGTCGCCCCCCACCAGGAAGGTGGATCCCAGCAGTGTCCCTCTGGTGTACACCAAATCGCCCCTGGGGTCTGCCCGTCCCGTCTCCAGAGCCCGGGCACAGGCCTTCAACCTCACCACCCCAGCTGCGACCGATGGCTATCAAATCTTTGACCCCCTTGGACCCACTCCATTTCCATTTTTAGTGGGATTTCCAGGAGTGAAAGGAGAGAGGGGACCCCAGGTAAGTTCAAGCTCTTAATAACTCTTCCCAGTCCCAACTCCGCTGGCTGGTTGGCACACCAAAACCTACAGGGCTTTCTGTAAATCTTAGCGGAATGTGGCAACTCAAAACCTTAGCCAAGCACTATTATCTCTCTGATGACAGATTTACTGTGTATCTCAGGGTAAGCATTGGTGCTCTGTGAAGGCAGATGCCCCCTAAAAGTTGGTCATTGAAGTTGTTGCTTGATGTTAGTTTAAAAACAAAAAGGAAATCCCATCCTACAAATTGCTGATTGCAGTTCTGATGGCCAGGCTGGGGTTCTGCTGTGCAGCCCTGGTTTTACTCAGGGTTCCCGTTACTTCCCAAAGAAAATCCAGATGCCTCAAAACAGGCCACAAATTAACTCTTTCTTAACCCTGGTTATTATTTTGTGTTGTTCCTAAAATTCACATTTCTGGAAAAGTGTACTATTCAGCAAATACAGAGATTGCTTCAGGGGTTCTTGTGCATTTTGTTTGTGTTGTTTTTTTTTATAAAACCCTTCTCTATTCTTATGCTGTAACTTATTTTTTTAATATATTTCTTAAAACGTGCAACGAGTTTCCTTTATAAATTTAACTACTGCATTCCACGCTCAGTAACCACTCTCAGGGTGTGTGTCTTGGCCATCAGAAGAGCATTCACATGTTTAGTAATGCTAAAAGCAGTCAGGACACACTAATTATCTGCTAACATGTTTTTTTTTTAATGCAAGAATGCAAACAGGATCTTTAATCTGGCCAACGTTCAGGAGGATTTGGTGTTCCAACCCAAGCCTTTTGCTATACTGTGTATATGAGGGGGTTGTACATGTATAATAAGTTTCTCCCAGACAGACTTTGGTTGCCAAGTTCCAGCCTAGAGCAAATTTTTACAGCTGACTTCTTAAAATAGTGAAAGAAGGGTTTACAATGGAAAATTTGAGACTAGCTTAAGGAACACAATCAACAGCACTTGTGTCTGCAGATGAGCTGCTCGTTGTTGCGACTAACACCTAAAATGCAAGGGTTGTGTTTTGCTAAGCCCTCCACGAGTGCTTATCTTCAAGGTTTGCATCCCCCTGTCTTCCACATTTCGAAGCAGCGTGTTGGCTCTCTCCTGTAGGGAAGGATGCCTGACTTCACAGGCACGTCCCCTTGTACTCATCATGCTTGGGGTTTTGCTAAATCCCTGAGTATGCAGAGGGAGCCTCAGCACTTCTGTCTGTGGGCAGTTTTCTCTGTTTCTTGGGGATGCGTTTCAGGCATCTTTCCAAGAGCAGAAGTTCAGCAGTTGTGAACTGCTCCTAAAACATCACTTACCTGTACCGGGCATAGCTGTGTGGCCTGCTGAGCTCTGAAATCCCAAACTTCTTGCCCTGCAAATGTTACAAGGCTGACCAAGCTCCAAGCCCATGCTTCCCCCAGCAATTTAAAGAGCGAATTATTGAACTGGAGTGGAAAATCCCTCTCAGCTTGTGAATCACTGCAAAGAAAGTGATTTGGGCTGAGGGGAGAGATGGCAGGCTTTTTCCATCTGCTGTGGGAACAACTGGAGTCCTGAAGCCAGGCAGAGGAGAACATCTTGACGCTCTGCCTGGCCTTATCCTCTCTGGCTGCTGGAAACCGAGCCGGCACTTAGGGAGGGAGAGGTTACAGCTTGGCTGGAGCTGGCGGCCGCGCGGTGTTCGATAGCTGCTGTGACTCACATCGCTGCACCACGCTTCCCTCAGCGTCTCTGACGTGGGAAGGGAAAGAGGAGAAAGGACCAGGATCGGGATGAGGAAATTCATGGAGCGCTCCCATGGCCAGACAAGCGTGTTTCAGAGCAAGCGGTGATAAATGCTCCGTGCCTGAGTAATTACCTGGCACCGTCCTCGTGCTGTTGGGCAGGCGTTTGAGGTGAGGTCAGTGCAGCCCTTCCTGGCCTGGGGGCGATGCCGCAGCCCTGGATGGGGCAGGCCGTGGGCTGGGACCTGACGTGTGAAGTCTGGTGCAAGGGTGGGAGGACAAGGTGATTAATTCACTTGTCTGCTTGTGCTGCCTGGTACGAGGTCTTTTCGAGACCCTGTGAAGACTTCAGGTATCCCACTGCGGGCAGAGGAGGGTGTAGGAAAAGCTTTTCAGCAAGGGCTGGGACCACTTTGGCTGTGATCTGCGTGCCGAGACAGACTGGCAGCCCCCTCTCCAGGAGAGGAGAGAGGACCAGCTTTCATCCAGATCGTCCCCAAATCAGGGTGTGATTGACAGATGGGGACGAGGCAGCGATGACTCAGGCGCTGTGGTCTCTGTGCAGTTTGTGAACGGTCCCAAAATAACCGCGGTGCAACCTCAGCCACGCAGAGGGGCCCCTTCCCCACGGTTGAGGGATGTGTCCATGTGGTTAGAGGAATACAAGCAAGGGGCTAAAGGGGACACCTTCACCTGGTAGTAAAAGGCAGCACCATCTGTGGATTAATCTGCCCTAAAAGACCACCACGGTGCTGTGCAACAGGAAACGGAGGCACTGTCCCACATGCAGAGCATTAATGCTTCAGGAATGTTGGGTTTTCTGGGTAGCCAGAGGAGGGAGGATAAAATGCGCTTTTTTAAAAAAATAAAAAATAAAAAAATTGCTTGGGAACCACTAATAACCACAAGCATTTGGGATCTCTGCTCTGAATCTCTTCTGGAGAGGGGAGGAATGGTGCAAAGAGCCCCCAGGCCTGGCGCTAGGGCAGTAGCTCAGCACTGACTCAGCACCTGGCAGGCATCCCGCTGTGTGTCCCCAAGGGCATTGTTCAGGTCTTGGGGTCCTGCGTGGGGCAGGCAGGCTTGCAGCATGCCCCCAGTGCGTGAGCAGCTTGGAAAGCCATGAAAGAAGAAAAGACAAAGTTGTGTTTTGGGGGCAGCATCTCCAGTCCTGGCAGGGCTGCGATGGGATGCACGTTGAGTCCTGGCATGGAAGGGGTGGTGGTGGCTGGCTGGGGCTGGGGCTATGGCAGCAGGGGGCTTGTTGGGGGGCATATGGGGCTGCAGCCCCCTCCCCTGCCCACCAGCAGGGATGCTCATGCTCCGGGCATGCCGTGGAGCTGCAGCAACCCCTTGCCCTGGTGCAGCCATGGTCTTGCTGGGCTGCATATAGCATTACCAAATGAGCGTGCTTATCAGACACGTAGGAGCGCCAGCAACCCCTGTCTGGATGGCCAGGTCCCCGCGTCTGAACCCCGGTGGCAGCATCCCAGACAGGTGTGGCAGGGCGCTGGCAGGCAGCATCATTGCAAAGGCAGATGTTTCTGAGCCCGTCCCAAGTCTAGACTGCTCCAGCTGCCATCTTCCGCATGAGGAGTTTGTCTTGGAGCCCGGCTGCTTTTGTAGAGCAGCAGTCCTCGCCAATTCAATCAGCGTGGAGGGGAGAGAGAGGTGATTGGGAACGCTGATAAAATATGAAGTGCCTATTTCCAGTCCTCCTTGTACCAGAAAAAGCTGCTCAGGCTGACAGTCTATGATAAATTAAGGAACACACAATGTGTTTGAATGTCTCTTAATGAATGAGTCATGTTTTCTTTTGAAAAAAAAAAAAAAAAAAGAAAAAGAAAGAAATTGCATGCTTTGTATAATACATGGGAAAAGTTTTAGCTTCACTTATGCAGTTGGGTCATAATTTTTTGCTAATTTAACCAAAATTATCCCCAAAGGGAAAAAATCTTGTAGGCAAACGGCTAAACATCAGAGAGCTCTTATGTGCATAAGACAAAGTTCATTTTGAAGAGTAGTCATTGAGAGTGTGACTGAGATAGATGTACTGCAAAGGATGTAGGGATGTGTTATACGAATATATATAGTTATAGTTATTTCATAAACCTCTAAAAATAGGAAGTGAGTGATAGAGAATGGGATCCCTCTATTTCTTCACACCCCTTCAGACTTCCTGCCAGGGTCTGGGATTGCTCGAGCCTCTGGATTTCTCATGCAAAGTCTGTTCCTGAAACGTCTGTAAAAAAGCATTTTTTATCAAGCTGGAACCCAAATCTTTTGCTATGTGCTATTGTGCTGCCATGCTATGAGGAATCCAATTGTGGACAAGGACTTTTCAGTGAGAGGTGTTGCCCAGACCCAGAATAAACATCTCTTTCTTGCGGAAATGGTATTACAGGACTGGCTGCCCACCAGCATCTTGGTTTCTGCCAGAATTTCGAGGGCTTTTGTTTATAGCCTGGTTGAAACCCAGATGTGTCCTAATTATAAAATAATAAACCTGCCTCGGAGAAGAACATGACCAAAGTGCTGGACTTTTTTCTCCAAACCTCCAGATCTGTTTCAGGCAGTTGTTCAAGCTGGGTTTTGGTTCAGGTCTTGTCTGCTTCCCTGCGGAGTGCCTGGCAAGAGCAGGGAGGTGAAGAGGGGCTGCTGTGTCTTTTGGGATGAACTTTTCTTTTCTGTTCTCCTGAGCAGGGAAATTCTAATTCCAGTGCTGCCCCTGCAGCTGCTCAGTCCCTTCGTGCTGCTGCCTCCCAGATGTTCAAGGCTAAGCAGTGGATTTGGGGCAGTGGCCTGGCATGTGAAATGTGCCTCATCTGCCTCCAGGAAGGAAAGGCAGGTTCTCGGTCTGCAGGGATAAATAACATCACTGCTCAGGGTGCCAACCTGGGGAGAAGCTTTCGATGATTTTTTTGAATTTGCTTTTAAGGTGACTTTACTACATGTGTGAGCATCTGAGATGGAGGAGTTTTGCCTCTTCTCTCTCCTGTTTGCACACAGCAGCGTGCCCAGCTCTGAAATGCAGCCGTTTCTGGGATAGAGGGGAATGGAGCCACTGGTGCTGAGCATGGGAGGCAGAAATACAGCAGAAAGACCTTAAAACACAGATGTGTCAGCCCGTCAGTGTGCTCTGGAATGTGAGCTGAATCGTGTCCTGGGCGGTCATCAGCTATTTACTGCCAGGCTGAGTACCCGTCCCTGGGGAAACAATTACAGAAATACTTTGCTAGCTGAGCAATCCGAATCAGTAATCACTCAAAAGGAAGAGAGTCATTTCCCAAACCACCAGCACCGATTCCTGTACCGATTATGCTTTCCTCGAAGCCCTCCCCAGACAGGCTCAGCCTTGCTCTGGTTTTGAGACCTGAAGACACCTCTGCTGCTGGGTGCTGCTGGGGCAGGGGGAGCCCTGAGGAGGGTCCTGGTGTGGGAAGGGCAGGGGGATGAACAGGCTGATCTCAGCAGCAGGAGGAAACAGTGAGATTTCGCTTGTCCTCAGGGCCTGATGTATTTCACTTTCAGACAACCTAGCTTAATTTGCAATTTGAAGCACAAAAAGCTAAGAAAAAAAGTCCTTTTTGCGCCAGAAAGTTTCCCAGCAGCAGCTTAGAATAAATCCTGTAATCATTTGGTGGGATCAGGCATCGTTGCTAATGCTACCGTGGGAAACTGAGAAGGGTTAAACTTCCATGTGGCTGCCACGAGCTGCTCCACGGAGCTGTTCAGGCTGGTTAACAGCTCTGCTGCTTGGCTTGAGAAGAGAGAGTATCTGCTTCTGCCACGTTTCTCCTTGATCTCCCATTTTGCTTCGTGTGATAGCGGGCTGTGTGTTCCCTGCCACCGGTTTGCAGCAAGGAGCAGGCAAGAAGCCAGGGAGACAAGACCCAAGGTGCGAGGAACGGCAGCTTGCTGCGAGAGGCTGTTGGCTGCTCTGGTGTTGCAGAGCATCCGTGCAGAGGGAAGGCAGGAGGAGTGCTGTGCTCCTCCAGCTGCCAGGGAAGGGAAATTCTGCCTCTCCGAGCCCTTCCCACTGTTCACAGTGGGCTTCCCCAGGGATGCTTTCAAGGTTTACAATGGAAAAGGTACACACAGGCTCTGTTTGGTTCATTTAATGCTTCCCTGCATCCCTGAAGTGGGGTGAGGATGGAGTATGGGGATTGTCTGGGCACTACCTGCAGGCAGAGCCCAGCTCCTGCTGCGTGGCAGCTCGTGGATGGACGTCTCTCGCTCTTGGTGTCTCGGAGCTTTGTGTTTTAAGTGAGACAGCATCCATCGTCTGTAAGTAGCTGGGCCCCGGTCCAGCCTTATTCTTCTCTGGCTGCCTCTACGGATGTGCATTTTTCTGTGTGTGTGTTTCAGCACTGCTCTCCCCAGGCAAAGCCAGTTGTCTGACGTGGGCCTCGTGTTTGAAAACCGGAGCTGGATGACACAGAGCCTCATGTATGGGGCACAGGGCAGAGGAGAAGTGAGTCACGAAGAAGGCACAGTGCGTGTCCCATCCAATCTAGCTACCAAGGAACCACGTGAGAAAGCAGAGCGTGGCCTTGCAGCGTGTCATGTTCTACAACTACACGTGTTCATCCAGCTACCCCCGTCATCTCCACCTTGCCTTGCTTATTTATCTGTTGCCATGCTCTTCACGAGAGGAAAAGAGGTTGAAGGAAAGGCAGCAAATTAAACTGAAGCAAAGTGGAAGGGACTCCAGAATTCTGCACAGCTCCTTCTGTGCTGCCCCAGCTATCTGCTAACTCTGTATCCCCGCTCCAGTGCAGGTGTTAACTCTGTATTTTTTTTTTAGCTTCATTGTGTTCTGAACAGCACACGTTTTTGGAGAACATTTTAACTCAAGTGGCCAAGTGCAATTGCAGCTGCTGTTAGCAGGAAGGTAGAAGAGGTCACCTCGAGTCTGGTATGCAGGAACACATTTCTCAGGCAGTTGCATCTTCTCTTTCACATCTCCCTGAAGTTTTTTGGTGGAGAAGAGGTTAAGGACTTGAATTAATCTTTGGTAAACTCCATTAACTGTCACTACATCAGTTGCATTCATCTTCTGATAGTTATCTTCCCAACTGAAAGGGCAAGGGGATTTTTTTAATAAAAGCCTGGATTCTGGAGCACAATTATGCGTGGGGCTTAAAAAAATAGTACAATTGTGTCTATTTGCACAGCTGCATAATTGTGTTATGTGCGGAGCCCTGAGCTGGCACAATGGCAAATTAAAAAGTTGTGTGTATTGCTAAAATGAGGGTCGGCTGTATCAGTGAGGGTTGTTGATACAAGGAGCAGTAATACTGTGTCAGCCAGCAGCAAGCAGCTCGCAGAGGGGTCAGATAAAGTGTCCCAGGCCACAGAGGCTGGAAATCTCCAGGACGGGGAGCAGTGTTGGGTAGCAGCAGTGAGCAAGAGCAGTAGAAGTGCATCCTCGCGTGTCTCAGAGCAGGGCATTAGCTGTTCCGTCCTCTGTAGGCTTTTACACCTCTAAATCAGTCATTTTTTTTGATGTTTTTACAGCAGATAGAAATAACTACAGAAAGAAACGTTCTGGTTCATTTGATGTCCTGTCAAATTACTAGCACAGAGAGAGACTTGCCCTGGGCTTTGTTTACTCTTCCCTCTGGCTTTTCCCTACTGTCCTGAGGTTTGGTTGGATGTCTTTTAAAATCTCTCTCTTACACCAATAGTTTATTGCTTACCCGCTGTACCTGAGGCTGGTAACATCAGGGGAGTGTTCCTTTGTGAGTTACCTGTATGGTTCGGGCAGGTTTTCTCTGTTTGCAGTCTTAGGCTGGGCAGGAGCCTTCGGGTAGGGATCTCCAGGGTTTGTTTTTGTTACTAAATCCCGCACTTGACGACTGGAGAGCGTGAACTTTCCGCTCCTCAGGGCCAGCAACGCGCAGCAGAGCCTGAGCAGTTCTGCCTGGAAGCCCTTCAGTAGCAACGGGGTCAGCCCTGCAGCGGGCCCTGCTGTCGGGCATTGCGTTTCTGCAGGGAAAAGCTGCTGGGAAGGAAGCGAGGCCGTGTCGGCACTGTGTGGTCTCAGGGCACGAGCAGCACCTGCTCTGTGCACTGCACCCAAATTCCCCACAGCACGCTGCTCCCTCACCACTGTGCCTTGGAGAGCTCAGGCCGCCTTCCAAACATCCTTCAGCCGCCTGCTCTGGACCTCTGTCCTCCCTGAATGCACTGAAAGCCCAGCTTTTGTAACCAGCTACTAGAATATAAATCCTCTGGGAGACGCTTTAATTAACAGCTATTGTTGTTAGCCATGTTTGGCTTGGGGGGAAAGGCGTTTTGCAGAGCTATTAGCAGTTGCAAGCGGCTCTCCAGAAATCGGAATTCTCCAGTCCATTGAAAAAAATAAATAAATACATAAATGAATAAATTCCAAGAAGTTCAGACCTCGCTGGTTAAATGTTGTTTCCTAACCTGTTTCAGATCAGCGTGCAGCTGGGCAGCTGAATATCTCCAGCTTGTTCTCACCCCCTTACAAGAGCCCCCGCTTTTCTGACCCGTCTCCTTCCACCTCTCCTGTATTTCAGAGCCATGCTTAGGAATTCCCAACACCGACACCAATTTTATTACATTTTATAACACGCTGCTTTAAAATATGAAGTGCTTGGGTGCAATTAGGTGGCAACTCGTGTCGGAGCTGACAATACCAGTACACCCTCAGGCAGTGTGTGTTGGAACCCATGGTTTATTCCAGCCCACCCTCGCCAAGGTGCTAACACGTCACTGCTGCTGTGTGCCAGCATGGAGCAGGAAACTGGGGCTGGGAGGCAGTTGTGTTACCCCTGCCTTCCAGCACGGGTCCAGGAAGCTGGAAGTGTGAAACATGGCTGTGCTCAGGGAAATGTGGCTCTCAGCAGAGAGATGTGAACGCTCTGTCTCTGCTCTGTGGAAATACGTGCTTCTGCAGATGTTATGGGCACGGCTTTTAGCCCCTTACAGTGATAGTATAAATTGAAGGTGGATTCTGGCCTTATCATTACATGGTCCATGTCAACAGGTTTTCTCCAAATGGTTGCGTTATGGGTATTTCTGAAGCAGTCAGGAGCAATATCCTGATGTAGAGCTGTCAGTAATGCTTATTTTTATTTTTTTTAGGGTCCCCCAGGTCTGCCGGGCTTACCAGGACCACCTGGCAAGAGAGGTTCCCGGGTGAGTGGTTTAAAAACTTCTGTTTCTTTCCATCTGTACTTGTATCCACGTGTCCTACTGCTCCAAGGGCTGGTGTGTGGTCCTCTGGCTGAGCAGGGATTGCTTCAAGCCCCACTGCTGAGGTCTGCCCTTCTTCCTTTCTCCCCTTCCATGCTAAAGGCTTTCAGGATGCTACAGCTTGGTGATCTGCAGCCTCGCTGAGCTAAGGTTTGACCTCAGCAAAGCTGGGGATGAATGTTTCCAAATGGCTGTCAGAAGGATGAGGAGCCCCATCTCTCATTTGGTCTTCGGGATCCCTTCCTTCTTGCAAACTTGCTGGTACTGGCTTCGGCTGCTTTTTGCCTGTTCTCCACTCTTCCTAGACTGTTTCCTTTGCAGTCCTTCGCTGTCACTGTGCCTTCAGTAGTAGGACCATGGTCTAAGATCAAGGACTCAGTAGCAAGGGCAAACTTCTGTGTTTCCCAAACCAGAGACCTGCTCTCTGACTCATTTTCAAGATCTAGAACAAAACACCTAAGCTGTCCTACAAGATCTGTTGCAAATTCCTGACTTTTCTTCCCTCCCCACACTAAAGTCTGGTGCAGATCTTTGAGCAGTGGATGCCATGCTGAGGAAACGCCTGGAGCTGAGTGCAGCAGCTAGCTGTGCTATGTGAGAAAAGCTTTCTGCGTTGGCCTAGCTGCAGAAATAGTCTCTCAAAGCTGGGCAGCGTGCCCTACCTCGATACGGTTAACTGTTGGCACATTTTCGTGGCAGCAGTGTGCTGTCCTGCAAGGTATGGTCGTGGAGCACATTTCCTGAGCGCTGCACTGATGTGGGTTGGGAATCCAACAGATGTAAGTGTCTGAGGCTGAAATAAGGGAATATTTGGATTTGTGATCCAGGCAGCATCCTGGCCTGGCAGCAGAGGGAGATTTGCTCACACATACTTGGCTCAAACTCAGCCCTATGTAATGTCTTTAAAGAACAACCAAGAGGCTAAGAGCTAGAGGGTTGTGCATTCCCCGAGGACACTTGTTACAGTCCTGTGAGATCTTGCAGCAACTGGTAAAGATAAATGCACCTCCTTTCTGTAACAGGAAAAAAAATAATAATAAAGGTCTGCAGGACCAACTGCAGCACAGACATGGATATCAACAGACCTGAACGCTGACTGAGGCTGTAAGCATAGGGCACTAGATAGCATCAGGCTTGAAACAAAGCATTCCACATCAGATACGGGTGTTCCAGTGCTAGGTTAAAGGCAGGACTAGATGATCTTAGAGGTCTTTTCCAACCTAAACGATTCTATGATCGTGTTCTTTGGTGAAATATCAGCACAACTGGTTATGCAGCTCCAACGTCTTCTGCTTACCAATGTCTGAACAGCGACCACATCGGCAGATGGCCTGGAGTTTGCCTTTATTAGCAAGTCCCCATTAAGGCTGAGAGTTTGGTCTTAACCCAACTCACTGCTCACAGGGGGTGTTTGGTGTTACTTTTTGCAATCCTGTGGTGTGTACACAAATTCTGTGTCTGGAGCCCCAGCTGCATCCCCTGCCTGTATGAATGACCAGCTTTCACCTCTAGCTCTGAATTCCACTACCTACCAAAACTCGAGTTTTTCTAGAAGGAAAAAAAACATTGTGGAAACCATGTCACAACTCAGTGTTACTCCCCAGCCGTGGCATGCTCCATCCTATATTTAAGACAATCCCCTGAAAGACAATGAGCAACAAAGGATTTCTGAGCTCAGTCCCTGCCAAAGGTGCTGAGAATCAGCCCAGAAAAGAGTTCCCAGTTAGGAAGTGCTCAGCACAGCTGAGCCTGGCTTGGCTCAGGCTGCTGCAAAGAGGCTGTGCTAATTTTGGGAGGGGGCAAAAGGGTCACTCTGTAAATGTCTGGCCTGGAGCACTGGAGACAGAACTGCTCTGTGCGTAAGATATTTTGACTTTGCAACACGTTTCTAGTATTTTTTTTTTCCCGTGGCTCTTCAGGGTTTAAAGATTTAACTGCAAGGAAGAGGAACTGCCAGAAACTAAGACATGCTTAGGGGAATTCTTGCATCTTTTGCTTTTGTTGTGCATGACTCACTTAAAAATAAACGTGCAACACGGCCGGGGGGATGTTCTACCTCTGCTTTACTTGCTCTTCAAACGAAGCAGCCACACAATTTTTACACCAGCCCAGCCCAAGGGCAGCCCATGAGGTGTCCCGTGAGGCTCCAGGCCAAGCTTGGACCTCCCGAGGTGGGGGTGAGTACTGTGTGCAACTTGCAGAGCTGGGTGCCAGGGGAAAGGATGGATTTCTTCTTGTCACCAATGCAGTCTATGGCCTAGAGCATGAGACATAATTGCCCTTGTTGTAGCTTGCATAATTTCTACATTATTAATGCCTGTACAGTAACTTGGCTTATTTGAAAATCTAGCTGCAGCAATTGACTCATGACCTTCTGTAGCTGTGAAGTCCATAAAGTGTCTGTCTTGCTGATGTAGCGCAGTATTTCTACTCCTTTGAATTCTGTATCGCCTCTGTTTTATTTCCTTTTCTCTCCTCATATTGGTCAGAGTAAAATGAAAGCTCAGCTTAGCCTTTGCGTCGAGGGTGAGACTGTGGTCAGCGACAGTTTGTAAGAAAAGCTGGCTGAAGCCATGACTCTGCCTCCTGGTTTCCAGCAGATAAATCTCTCTGGACTCATGCAGAGTCAGAACGTTGCTCTCCATGTAAGCAAATGCCCTGGTTTACAGTAACAAATGCCAGTCTGTAATAGCATGAAGGAGGCTGGGTTTGGGCGCATCTCAGTGCTCAAGTGCAGCACGGCTTAGAAGCCAAGTGGGGAGCAGCAGTCTTCTTGAAAATGCCATTTCCGTGATTTTTAAATGTTGACCCCCCCATTTTAAGACAATTAAATCAGTTGTACAGCCTATCACTCAGAATCAGAGGTCTGTTGAGAGACATTCAGGATGCATGCCCCCCTCTGCAACCACGAAGGCAGAGAGGTTTATTAAATACAAGCCGAGTGTTTCTCTTTCTCCCTGTTGCAAAAGGGACTGACTCCAAGGGAAAGGAGTTAAAATGCTGCCTGTTAAAGTGCCTGTTGGAGGGGAGGCAGTTTTAGCAGGGAAGGCTTTCCCCAGGTTCCTGTGATGTGGACGCACTTTGCCAGGCACAAGGTGGGATGCGTTTTCCAAGCAGCATCACTCAGGCACGCACACAGCCCCCAAAGCAGCTCAGTGCAGGTTGTGCATCACACTCCAGCCTGGAGCAGTTTTTTTTGGTGACCTTTACACTCCTTCAAACACCAAGGTTTAGCGGGGAGGTGGCAGCTGGGCTGGATTCTGCTGGCGGAGCTGTGCTAACAAGCTCTGCAAGCAGCTGCCAACAAGGGGCTCCCTCTGGAGCCGTGGCTGCTGTGCTGCCGGAGCTTCTCCGCCTCACCCCGGCCTCGAGCAGCTTCGCTGCAGGGCTGCCCATGTGCTGGGCTGCCAGCATCTTTGTGTTGGTCACAGACTGTGGCTCATTGCAGTCCTCACTGGTTTAATTAGGCCAGAAAAGTGCCCACAACTTGATTTGACTGCAGAGAATCCTGCAAAACGTTGTACGTGGTTTTAACTGGTGCTTTTCGGACAAGTGCTTCATAGGCCCTTGTTATTTGTCGTCCCCCCCCCGGTGTAAAGGAGATCCTTATTATTTGTCCTCCTCCTGTGTGATGGAGACCAAAGTCGACATGTGACAGGAGTCCAGTTGTTGGCTTCACTCCCAGGGCAGCAAGAAAGAGCCATGGTCTGAGCTCCTAAATAACGTAGGGAGCCAAGTCCCACTGGAAGTCAGCCTCCCGTTCAGACAGGTGAGCTCTCAGGTACCAGGGGAGCGTTTTACCCAAGGGAGGTGTTTTACCCACGGCCACACAGAAGGCCGGAGGCACAATTTGGAATAAGGCCCCAAAGCCTGGCATGCTGCAGTTGTTCCAGCCTCTCAGCCCACTGCAGCACAAACCCAAAAGGATGGGTGAAGGAAGCACACGAGCATTCACTGATGCTCTGGGATGCCCTTACCATCCTGCTGTGAACCGTAGCAGCTTGAGAGATTGCAGGGTACCAGTATAACACGTCCCTGTTACATTTGGCCTGTGGTTGCAGAAAGTCTCCCTTTCCTTCAAAATGCAGGGCTTCCCCCCTAAAACAAGCAAGAACTTAGTCAGCTCTTCAGGCTCCCCGGTATCCTCATTCCGTGAGGAAGATTTTCCAGTTTCTGAAAAGAAGTGTTTGTTTGGCTTCACTATAAATATTTAGCTCATTTTTCAGTGAGCCAAAGGTCAGAGTGGGATCTGCAGGTCAGGAGCAAAGAAGTCGCTTTACTCAGTGAAACCTCAAGACATAATGGGTTTTGAATGAGTGGTCATTCCTCTGACTGAAGCCTTCCAGCATTTAGCAGGAGTTTGGAGGGTATTTCCCCCCGCCTTGTGACTGCTGAAGGGATGGGGGCAGCTGTGCACAGTCCCACTTTTGTTAATTTTTGTGGGCTGTGAAACACTACACATAAAAGCGCTTCTGTGAGCAGGGTCCCATCTCCAGGCACGTCACCCCGAGGAGCTGGATGGTGCAGCGCCGTTCTCAAGTGGCTCTCGTTCACGGGAAAGACATTCCAGGGAGATTACAAACACGTCACCTTTGGGAAACCCTCCTCACTTGGAGAACACATTCGGGGATTGTTCTGTCCTCGCTGCTGCAGAGCCTTGGGCTGCTGCTGCCCCTTGATAACATTTTCCATGGAATTTGTGGTGCAGCTTTTGGGCGATTTCCGATGCAAGGCAGCTTGTCACTAGGCTGGGTTGTTTCAGCAGTTATAAAGGAGTCAAAGAAGGTGGGTAAAGGCGCATTTGCAAATAGTAACGTGCTGTGGGATTTTTTGACCCAGTGGTCTCAGCGTTGTCCTATCCTGTGTGTAGAAAAGAGAAACAAAACTAGTATAATGATGATAAATATATTTAGGAGGATCCTCATTTCTAGATATGAGTGGGGAATTGAATTAAATCCAGGACAGCCTGAGTAGAATATAGCAATTAGCTGTAGACCTACAAAGCAATTAACTCTTGAATGGCTTCTCCATGGAACAGGGGCTATTTCGGGGAGCACCGGCTGCAGGCAGGCAGTTGTGCTGGGCACAGCAGGAGGAGAGGAACCAGCATTGGGCAGGGTTTAATAGAGCAAGGGTGGGGAGCTCGGGGGCACGATGACTTTTACTGGGGTTTGCAGATCAGTGTGTGGATTAATTTATAAGGCCTGTCAGTTCAGATTTCGTACTGCTAACAGCTCCCGAGGCGGATGCTGTCCCGTACCTTTTGTTACTCAGCCCAGCTAACTGTACCACGCTGCATCTTCCAACTCTGCCAAGAATGTGGGTGTAAGCATAGATTCAGGACTAACCATGTTGGAACACATCAAGATCAGTTATTTTTACCATTTTTAGGACTCCTGCCAGGCTACACCCTTTTCTCTCCGCAGTTACGAGAGCAGTTTAAAATGTCTAGCACAGCCCCCAGATTTGGTTCCGGCAGTCACTGGTGTGCCAGGCTGGACTTCCCACCATCACCCCATCAGCAGGATGTGGCTGCTTCTCGCTAGGATGAGACCACATTGGTCTTTGGGAACAGGATGGGGTTCTGATCATCCTCTGCTCGGATTACACACTACGAGTCTCGTTGAATTCGGTGTTAAAGCCTTCATCTTGTATGTCAGGAGCCTGGTTTTTTCATAATCACACATTTTATCCCTGAATACTGGGACCAGATGCTTTCTCCAGTCTTTCCTCCTTTACAGTTCCACTTCTGTTTAAGACTTTTTTATGATTATGTCGCTGTGCTTTGGTTTAGCTCTGGAAGCACTGCACCAAATTTGGCTGGAGGAACGATTCGTCTCCTATCCAGGAGCTCTGGGTGGGCGGCCGAGCTTCCCATGTTCCAGGTTTCCTCCTGGAAACTCTCCCTGTCAGCTAGGAGTCACACCAAGCTGTTCCCTCCAGTCTGACGCTGTTATAAGCCTGCCCCAGGCTATGGTGGAGCACAGATTTCAGCTAACTGCACTGACGTGGGCTTAGAGCCAAGCTGCCGACTTCGAAGTTGAATAACAGCTGAATTCCCTCCTCAAATCTAGCAGTAGCCTAAATTTATGAACCCTGTTCAGTGCTACCTAGATTATTGCTTATGTGTAAGTGCTTTTTAGGAACTCATCCTTTATAAAGGCTTTCCTGTTCTGGTTTCTGCCACTTGTATTGATTTTCATCCATATTTAGGACCTGGAAGACTTGGGTTCAGGTGCTTTTGCTACTACAGGCTTGCTGAACCACCTTAGGCAAAACGTGAAGTCTCTGCATCCCACCCAGTGAAGTGGACAGATGATGCCGTGTTTTACTGGGGAGATGAAGTTATTCAAGACCACTGGGTGCCCGTGTGCTGTGGTTGCAGCAGTTATATGGGTTTTCAGATGATAATTTGTCATTCCAAGTCCTTAATTTTAATTAAAGTTCTTTCAGTTTCATTGAAAATTCACAGCCAGGCTAAACTATCAGAGAATTTCCGGTTGAAAATTTGGGAGGAAATTAAGAATGGGACAATAAAAGTATTTGGGTAAAAAATGTCCTTTGAAAAGTTCAGTCTCAGCCTTTTAATTGAACAGCTTGTTACAGCAGAGCAGCATGGGTTGTGAAATAGTGCTGAGCACTCATCAACTGTCTATACCGCAAGATACAATAGCTAGACAAAAAAGCCTTTATTTTCTATTACAGTGTAGTAAAAATAAAACTGAATAAACATTAGCCCACTGATACTCTTTCAAAAGAGGGCAGGGGCACTGAACTTGGCTGGCAGTCGCATGTTTAATTGCAGCGATCTTCCTCGGAAATCAGATCCTGAAGATTTTGGCCCTACATATGCTAAAGTGCTTATTGGAAATACTACAGCTTACTGAGAAAGCACTTGACTGGCTTTTTATCCCCCAGCCTGTATTCCTCCTAGCTGGAGGGTACATTAAAGTGCTCCTGACGGTGGTGTAAAGCTCACACAGTGCTGGCAGAACAGGAGCCCTTGGAATTGAATCTTCAGGTTGTTTCATCTCCCAGGAACGCGTTCAAGAGGACTTAGAATTATTATTACTTCTGCCTGAAAGGTTAACAGATCTTTTGTGCTATATACAATCCCAGGATAAACTATTCTTAGCTGCTTATTCCAGATAATTCCTTAAATAGGCTTCGGAAAATATGCAGAGTGCTTTTAAAACATGATGTAAAAGGAGATACCGGTGTGTGTGACCTAAGGTGGATACCCTGACAGTGTCAATGGCTTCTGAGACCTATGCAAGAATGCCAAGTTAAATGGTTTAAACGGGGTCCTGTCTCCTCACCTCCCATTTTACTGTCCTGCCATCCGTTCTCTTCCAGGCCTCTAAAGACAAAAATCTGTTTGCCTTGTAGGGGAAAAGAGCTCATCTTAAATAAATAGCCAAGCAATTAAAATTTTCCTTTTTGTAACTACTTCTGTTCTCTTCCATTTTCACCAAAAAACAACTTGTTACCACCCCCATGCCCTTCCTCTGCCCTCTGCCTATCTCCATCCCTTTTTGCTGGGACTTCTTGCGCAGCTTTCCCTCCCCTGACCCCAGGTAGCTCCTGTTCCTGGCCATGGGATGTTTGGTGTCACTGAATCGCCTCATTGGCATGTATCTTGTGGGGATAAGTAAATGTCACCTTCTGTACAGGTGAGGAACGGGTGGGTGCTGTTACCACCCGTGGGCTCCCAGGGAGGGCCCCGCTAATGCTGTGTCCCAGTGCTGGCAGGTCTGGCCTCCTGCATCTCTTGTGACTGCCGTGGACATCTGCCCCTTGACTAACGTTTTGTGTTTGTTGTGTTTTTTAGGGTCCCCCAGGTCCCCACGGAAACCCTGGCTTACCTGGCCCCCCAGGCCTGAAAGTAAGTATTCGTTGGCATGAGGAGTTTTGCCTTCTCAGAGCTGTTGCTTTCTCATTTCAGAGACGTACCAATAGGGGAAGTTCAGCCTTTTTTCGTCCTGCCCCACACAAAACGAGGAGAAGCTGAAGCCATTTATCCCCTCCCCTCTGCTCGGCACAGGCCCTCCAGCAGCACAGCACAAGCCTTTTCCTGTGCCTGCAGGAGACCCCGCTGTGCGCCTTCGTTCTTGGTTCTCCCTAATTTCAAACACTGCCTAATTAGGATCCCGCTGAAGCTCGCTCTGTGCTAGGGAGCACGCTGCTTTGCTGAGATGAGGGCAGCGGAAGCCTCCCACTCACAAAGTCGCCCCACGTCCTGATTTGCTCACTTTATTTCTCATGGATTTTGTGGCCTGTTCATCTGCCTGCGCATCCACACAGCAGTGGGGGGCCGGCAGCACCCACATCTCCTCTGCCTTCCCCCTCCTGAAGGTCCCTCACTTCTCCTTCCATCTGCACAGTTCCTGGGCAGCCAGCACTCTTCCCAAACTGCTTGCTCCTAGATGTCCTCATCTGTGAGTCACCTGTGAGGTGTCAGTGCCAGAACCCCATGTTCTGCCCTTTTTATCCTGTGCACGTGTCCCCCCATGGTGCTGGGGGCATCCCCACTGCCAGGCCCCTGCCCTTGCCCGGGGATGTTCACACACATTCAGCTCCAAAGGGGAGCTAATTCAGTCTGCTGCAAAATCCTGCAGAAAGGTGTTTGAATTCCCAGCTTGTTCCTGCGTCCAAGACTTTTTGCTGCCCAAAGTCTGTGAAGTTCTTGGGAAATTTGTTTGCTTTGTTTTGGTGTCATCGGTTACACGGGAATAGATTTATGTCTCGTAATGCCTTTCTGGGGCCAAACTGTCGTTGAGTTTCAAGGGGCAGAGCTTCGTAGAGGTTTTCACTAACAAGGAAGCTGCAGGATGTTTCAGCCAAACACAGAGAAAGGTGCAAGCAAGATTCCTTTCTTTTTATGATCTCATCAGTAGGCAGAGCCGTTAGAAGCACTGCTGATGCTCTGGGAAAAAGATTCTGGAAACCTGGCGTGCTGCCATTATGCGATTAAAAATTAGGCACTGGAGACGTGGTGGTGAGCAGCAGCTGTTTTAAATTCTGAAGTATGGCTATATGGCCTGCAAAGTGAGGCCGTAAAAGTTCTATATCTCAGTGTTCTGCATTTATTCTCCATCAGTGATTTCCAGATCACACTTGCTGAGTTTTACAAGTCAAATCAAAGTCCTTTTTACCTAACTTCCAGGCCTGCAAATTCAGCCTGATCCAATCTGTGCAATCAAACTGTTTTTTTATGCTATAGTTTTTTGGGGTTTTTTTTTGGACTTCAGTCCAATACCTTGTCAGAAAACATCATTTGGCTGTAATAAAGCTATATTCAGCTGGCCTCCTATTAGAAATTAAAACTTCCTATAGGTATTTCCCCCCGTCCTGCTGAACAGTCTGTCTGGCAGCAGAAGCCCTCAGCTGGGGGATGGCTGTAGCAGGCGGCAGCAGCGATCTGGTGCCATCAGTCTGTACTACGTAGTGTAATTTTACCCAGGCACCATTTGCAGGATCAGACTGTTCTCCGTGAGGCTTTGTCACAAGAAGCACTGAGTTTGCAAAGGGATCTGAGAGCTCAGCCCGGGCCCAGGTGTAACTCCACCTCTAGTAGCTTCTAGAGCCTGCAAAGCCACATTTGCAAGACCTTTGCATGTGAAGCAGCTCTTAGAAGATGTGTATCAGTTGCCAGGGCTTTGTCTTCCCTTCTTGCCTTAAGTTCTTAGGTGTTACACCAGTCCCAGAAGCTAGTAGTCACAGAAAAAGAAAAAAAAGGTATTTCACCTCCTTACATTTTAAATACCAATTCCCTTCACCAGGCTTGACAAACCTGCACCTGGTATCTTCTTAGCACATCCAGCCCATGGCCAAAATTATGGATTGTGAAGGGCAGCCCCAACCAGAATTTGTGCTGGGAGCCTTCAAGTGGCAGTGCCAGCAGGGCCAGGTCTTCCCTGGACAACCATTAATAACAGGGAAAAAAAGGAGCAACTTGGAAAGGAAACTGAACTTATCAGATAGGTACAGCTTGGAAATTATGACTAACACCAAGTCGTTGTCACTTAGGAAGTAACCCAAGAGCACAGTTTTTATGAGCTGAATTAACAGAGCACTCACAAGGTCGGTCAATGCCTACGTACAGGGGATGTGATTCAGTGCTGCAGCTGCCTGAGATGTCCGTGTGCATCTTTTCTCTGGGTGCATTGTGCTGGCGAGCACTGGTGTTGTGTTGTCAGACTGGCTTTATTTCTGAATCCATCCTGTGCAGAGCACACCTTGTTCTGGTGGCTGGAGCTGAGCACTCACAGGCCCTTGTACTGAGCAAGCTAAGCTTGAACTTAGCTCGCTTTACACAGAGCTGTATGTAGCTGTTGAGCCAAATTCCCACCGATCTGTTTGGGCACGCTTCCACTGACTTCAGTGGCAGTACACCCACTTGTGCCACCCGAGAAATAAGCTCATCCTGCTTTTCTCAGCGATTTATAACGTGCAACACTTTAAAGAGGCCTTCCTGCCACTTCTTGGCATTTCATTTTTTTGTCCTTGGCAGTTGCAACATTGCTGTTGCATCTAATTAGAAAAGACTGATTGTAGCAGATAACCTCTTAAGCAGATGCAGACATATATTTGGCTGGGGATGCTGGCTGTGGGATCTGTAACCTGCTGGGGGGAGCAGGAGGGGCGTTCTTGCTAATGAATAGATGCAGCTCTGGGGATGTCCTAGGAGTGTTTGGGACCGGGAGGGAAGTTACCTGTCCAGCAGGGTGTTTTCCAAAGGCACTACAAGAGTTGGGTTTGTGTTTCTTATCCAGAAGCCTTTGCCTCAGATGTTGGTATGTTCTGCTTAGTTAGCTGCTCTGGATAAATCTCTCTTGTTACAGTGTGAGGCAAAGTTGAATTTTCCTTTTAGTGAATGGTTTGACTCTGATGCCTCTGATGTTTGGAATACTGTTAGTGGGATTGCAAAGCTGAGGTGTTTAAATTGCACAGCCATCAACTTCTCTCATGTAGGGAAGAAAAACAGAAGAAAGCAATTTCTTCCTTTACAAGAGGAAGGGAGAAGCGAGAGGCTTGTGGGCAAGGTGCCGATGGACAAGGTGTAGGGGCATTCTCTTGTTGCAGTTGCTGCACAAGAAGAGCTGGGCACTTAATCCTCAGTCTCAGCCCTCAACATCCAGCCATCTGTCCTCTCTGGCCCTGATGCAGTCTTGTTGATTAATCTTAGGAAATTGTGATCACACCGTGGCCGAGCTCCCCCCCTGTGTGAGGACTGCAGCAGTGTTGAAAATAGAAGTGTGGTATGAGACACAGTCCTTGCTAACATGGTCTGGAGCTTTCCAGGGAAAAATGTGAGAGGCTTGTATTCCTCTGCATGGCTTGGAGTCATCTCACGGAGCACGTTTGTGGAGGGTGGTGGGTGTCTACATGCAGCAGTATGTTCATTTTGCAGAGTAGAAACAAATACCCTGTGATCTTGACTGCTGTAATCTTTTCCAAGCAGTGATAGCACCCACAGCCTGCTCAAAGAGTGGGAGAATTGCCCTGATAGCAGCTGTGTGCAAAGCAAGATCGCCTGCATGACTTCAGTTACTGCTTGGAAGGCAGGCAGCCTTCATTCAGGATCTGTACAGACGCATCTGCCTTGAATCAGCAGTGCTCCCTACAGTCCGTAGCCAAGCAGTCTCTCCCTGAACCTTGCAGCTTGTGATGGATGGTGAGCAGGAGAAGGGGAGACAGACACTCTGCAAGGTGGGAAGTATGTCTGGGAAGTCGTCGCAGTGATGCTGCATGGAAAATCAGCTGGCCATAGCTAGATCTTTGTGCTGTCAATGAGAAATGCCAGGTAGTAAATATTATTACTCCTTTGTACGATCTCGCTTTCCCTCCAAGCACTCCACTTGACAAAGATTAATTACCTCTTACAACTGTCCTGTGCTTTGGGTTAGTTTTGAATCCCAGGCTGCCGACGTGGCATGCAGAGATAGGGACTTGTTTGTGATCCCAGGGGCGTTACACAGCCAGTGCCTGATACTGTCCTGGCCGTGCCAGCACAATGTTATACAGACCTAAGCTGCTGGGTGTGCTAAGCCTTACCTCTCCCCTGCCAAAAGAATCTGGCACGCTTCAAATCTCTTCTACTTTTTCCTGCTTCTGTCTCTTAACCTGTTAGGTACACACGCCACCTTTCCACTGTTAAAGATTTTAAACCGGGATTTTCAAAGGCATCTACTGAAATTAGACGTTCATATGCTGCTGAAATTCCAGCCTGGGTTTGTCAGAAGGTCGGTCTTCAGTTGTACTTTCTCTCGTCATGGTTGTTGAACAAGAAAATAATGCATACTGCCACTTAAGATAAAGTGTGCCTCTTCCCTCTGCCAGCCTGAAAGCCTCACAATTGCTCTGGCTGCTGGTGCTGTCTAATTAGTGTAACTTTCTCTCCAGTTTCATCTATTCCCCACAGTTAAAGAAAGCAACAGCAGCTAGGAAGTTGTTAAGAAGGATGGTTTAGCCACAGTAATAGGCTTGGTAATTATTTTTGTGATGGTACTTGTAGACAAGGAAGAAATCACAGCTGTCTAGTCTAATAAGTATCAAAAGTCCTGACGTTGCTGTCTTCCAGATATCCTTTCTTTAGTCAATTTAATACTGTCAAATACTATTTAAAACTCAACCCTTTAGCAGCAGCACTCACTCACCCAAACCAGCCCCAGGAAAACAGAGCTGTACCTAGGGGCTGTAGGGATAGCTCTTTAGGAGTAGCACTTGAGATGCGAGGACGAAACAGAGATAAAACTGTGTTTTTCTAATTTGGGGGCTTGGTGAAAGCAAAACAATGTCTATGAGCAGGATCCTTAGATTATGTCATTAATTTAAGTTTTTTTGTTTCAGGGTCAGAAAGGAGATCCTGGGCTGTCGCCTGGAAAAGCTCGCAGTGGACAGAAGGTAAGACTGACCAGACTGCACAGGCATTGAGACTGTGTTGTACTTATTGTATAAGCCCTGTGTGTTCATGTGGAGGGGGTCCGTACTGCAGCCATAAGCAACACAGACACTCAAGTAGATTGTGGACTTAAAATTAAGACTTAGACCCTGGATTCAGGACTAAAGAGTCAGCTAAGGTAGTGGCCACAGTGCACTGAAGTGCTTGCTGCCACAGCTTCTTGTCATCCAGGTGTTTACCTGTCTTAGGTGTAACCTAAAGCCCAAACTTAAGTCCCTGCTGCTGCAAGCATGCGGCTGCTTAAGCTAGGTGCTTAAACAGTGGATATACATCTGTGTGAGATACAGCCACACACCGCCGTCTCTGGGCATGCAGCTGTAGAAAGAGGCAATCCCAATACACGCAATTAAAGCCTTGAAGGCAAAAGAAATTATGTTCTTGCTGAGGAACAGTGCATGGCCTCCCGTCACAAACGCAGCCCGCAGCAGACTGCTGCTCTGAGAGCAGCTTCGCTGTCTCGCTGGCAGAGAAGGAGAACTTCTCAGACCACTGCACTGCCAAAGTGTGGATCCTGCTGTGTGGTAACCAGAATCCTTCCCACCAACGTCTCATCAAATTGACACAAAGCACACACAACTGGGAAGTGTGGCTGCTTTCTGGATGTAGCAACTGTTAAGGATCAGAGTTCTCCTGCTAATTCCTTTCAATGAATTATGAGCCCCTTTTTTGCTGTTTCACAGCTGAGTGAATTTTACTGAAGCAGCAAGGCCTCACAGAAGTCTAGAAATGAATAGAAAAGCGATCAGAACTTCCCAACACCTACCTCAGTTACTTCTATCAGTAGTGTCTGCACAATACTTCGTAATTCATGTTCGGGGCAAGAAGCCTGCACCTCTTCCTTTCATCATATGCCTTGCTGTAAATTCACAGCTAATAGAAAACATCAGCCATGAAGAGCTCAGGCCCTTCATTTGAAACCAGATGCTGCAATGAAGTAGTGCACGCCACACAAACACGAGATGGAGGGTGACACTAGCACACAATGAGATGGCTAAATCTGAAACGATGCCTTTAACTTAACAGCACGAGATGCCTTTTGAAATGTCGGGTACTATATCAGAACGGCATCACATGGAAACCATCCACACGGACAATCTGGAACTGTTCTCCTGTAAGCATGCTTAATGTAAGAAAGGGAGAGATCCAGATCACTTTCAGCTCATGTTAACAAGGCTTTGTTCCTGTTAGCAGTAATAGAAACAAGAAATTTCCAGCAGGACTTTGGAGCAATGCCTAATTTTCAAGCTAGATACTCCAAGCGTTAGAGACCCTAAAGGTTTGATCCTAATCAGAGGAGGCCAAAATGTACTTGTGCTAATGGATCAGATGTTAGAGAGTTCTCACACCAAAGTGCTCTTTCTATGATGATTTGGATTTGCCAGCTGGGAAGTGATGCAATCCCTTTTCAGAAGTGCAGGCCACTGAAAAACCTCTCCCAGGAGCAGCCTGTAAAGTTTCAATCCATGTTACATAGGCAGGTTAAATACTTACACCAACAGAGCCACCTGAACTGGAGCCATGAGCTGAGCCAGCGTGGTAGCGCAATAAGAGCAGAACCACAGGATTTGGCAGGGGGTATCTGTTGTTCTTGTTGCATATAAAAGCTAGAATTTTCTTGCCTTGGAGATTTAAACACCTATGGAAAGGCAAATGAAGCAAGTGGCTGAATGAGAGCCTTTTTTAAAAAAAAAAAAAAAAGGCATTCATTCTGCTGGTAAAAAGCTGGGCTCCAGCAGCAGCTGTAACTAATTAACTGGGTTTATAATTTATATGAGCCAGTTTAAAAAGATGGTGTTTAAATCTACACTTCTTATCCATTCTGTTTTTGAAGAGTCGCAATTAGAATCACAAATATCAATAGCTGGGTACTACCATAGGCAAAATAATTTTAGTAACAGTGTGCTAAGCACAGGGACAATGTTGATGAAAATTAATGCGACTTGCTTGCTTCCTACAGGGAGATGTGGGCTTACCTGGTTTGACTGGGTTCCCTGGACCACCTGGTAGAAAGGTAAGTGTGTGTCCTTTTCTAATGGATAAAATCACTATTGTTAATTTAAATTGCCTTCCTCTAACTCTAGCTGAAAGATTCAGTTAAGCACTGGTACCCAGCAAAAAAAATCTTCTGCCTGTTTCACAGGTGTGTAAACCATGACACAGGGCTGGAGCAACTGCCTGGGGGTTGTAACAGCAACACTCTGTATGAGTACAAAATGAAATTCTGAATCCAGGTTTCTCTTCCTTCTTTCTATTTGGTGTCCACTGCACTGCATCATCTCTCTGCGCCCTGACACTGGGTCCTCATCAGGAGGCTGAGTTCAGATCTGGCTCAGCTCATATGTTAACTGGGTGGACCTAGAACCTACATCAGTACTCAAAGGTTGGATTCAGGATAGGTTTAGGCACTCCAGGGGAAAACCTGACTGTCTCTCCTGCTAAAGCATATTTCAAACAAAACATGTGTAGGCCTCCCCTCTATTTTGCCTGGAGACTGACAGCACCAGTCAGGTTTTGCTTTATTTGCTTCCACGTTGATGTTTCAACATTAGCATTGCCAACAACATGCCTATGCCTAGAAAACGACACACGGGGACAGAGCACAAGATCCTTCCATCCTTTATGTTGCAGCAGAGCATGTGCGTGTGTTCACATGTACAAGTCCACACCACAGTACCTTAGTGATCCCTACCTTGAGTCCGCACCTTTCATACATCAAGGACACTTCAGCTGACCTTCGAGCTCCAGGCTGTTTTGACAGGTTGATTTGGTTTTCTGGAAGCTGTTGAAGGGAGCTGCTTGATAGTTGTGCTCAGCAGACATGACTCTCCTTCCCAGTGAGCCAACATTGACAGAGCAAAGCCGAACAGTTAAATTTAGCACTCTTGGTTCAAGCACTTTTGGTCAATGGGCCGTTGAAGATATACTGCTGTTCCTCAGGCCAATTAGCTGCACACAAACACCACCTCAAGTATGCTTTAAGACTGTAGGGAGAGAAAAAAGCTCTGAAGGAAGCTAAAAGAAACCCTTCCTCTCCGCGACTGCTCGCTGTATGCTTTATATTGGAATCAAACTGGCAAGGGTAGGGGACTGTGTTTATGTTTCTACTTCCAAAGCTGATCATGCTGTATGGAGCTAGGAGTAGAAAAGTGATTAATTAGCCATCTTTTGCTGTCACAAACAACTTCTAATAAATAAGGTGCAAAGAATATCATTTTCCTGGTATAACAGCTCATAAAACAAAACCTTGTGGTTATGATCAGCAAAATGCAATGTCAGGAGAGCAAGGCCTCATAGTGGAAAAAAATGGAGAAGGAATAGGAGATTGAACAAACATTCCTGAGTCCAGCACATGGCCTTCACATCTGATCTTGGCTCCCCTAGGACAGGATGAAGGCAGGGGTATGCTTCTGTTTCTCTGAGTAATGAACAAGTTGGATGCAGAATTTTTTCCTTTGGTACAGCTTAAAAAAAGTACCTCCCAGTAGCACTAGCCTGGCAGTGGTTTTGGTGTAACCTGGCTTTTATTAGCATCCTGTATTAAGAAAAAAAAAAAATAAATTACAGCTGTTGGAGAAATGTTTGGAAAAATCTTTTTTTATTTGGATTCCCTGCTGGCATTCTCCCAGTGAAAATATGCTGGTGTTTGGCCGAAAATAGGCAACACAGCTTGGCTACCAGAAAACAGCTACGCCTTGGAAATGGACATCCCTCCCTCTGACTCCATGGGGGACAGTGAAAAGAGCTCTGAGGACTTTGATCTGAGAATTCTGTGTAGAAACTTTCGGAGAGGCAAAAGAAACAAAACACTTCTCTCGCTAAATGAAACAAATGTCTCAGCAGCATGAGCTGGAGCCACAAGCAAGCGGCATACGGTTTTGGACAGCATGGCTTACACCACAGCACCTGCCTCGTGGATACACACCTTTGGCTCTTTGTAGGACCAGAGAGCCTGGTCTGCCATGCCCAGACATCTCAGCAGCACTCACTGCATCGTTACTGTCGGCCTCAAATGCTGTGGAGGAGCCAGTGGTTGTAGCAAAGTGCAAGGTTGTGCGGGACAGCAGCAGTGAGAGAGAAGCAGCTCTGCTAAAGTCACTCAGGGAGTAAAGGCAGAGCTGTGAATTGGTCAGTGCTTGAAAACACATCGTGTCGTGCCGATCTCACTTGCTGGCCTCTTTACTCCTTACATTTCCTATCAAAGTGCAGGATGGTTCCTTATAGCCAGGATAGCGTGAATTATAAATATCATCACAGATGAGCAAATCCTTCACTGGAGTGCAATTTCCTTTCTAAATCACAGCCCTTTGTGTTGAACACCCTGTAATCATCAGGAAGTGTTTGGATAAAAGAGCAAATGCAGTTGTTTTCATAACACCCTGTAATCATCAGGAAGTGTTTGGATAAAAGAGCAAATGCAGTTGTTTTCATACCCTCTGCCCTGTCATTTTAGAGCTATTTGAAGGGGATTTAGCAGGTAAATGCTTTCACATTCCAGCTAACTTCAGCATATACAAGCTTTTCTGTTTTCTCCTCATTATAATTAACCTGAGACAGAAATAACTGCAATATACCGTCAAGAAACACACATTTGAAGCTTCCCAGAGCTCACTATAAATAGTGAAGAGGATATTTAATAGGATGCAACAGTAGTAGAGTACGTATTTAACTTCAGTGGAATTCACTTACCATTATAGAGATAGCAGTGCAGTGCTTGGTGCAGACATTAGCTCAGGTCGTGCTTTGAGTGCCTGAGGGGCTCTCCCCCAGCCACCTGCCCTAGGTGGACAGCAGAGGCTTGAAATCCCTGTCCTGCAGGAACCCAGCCAGAGAAGGATGATCCAGAGCAGCCAAGCCAGGCACCTCTGTCTTGTCTGGATGGAATTAGACTTCTCTGGGGGTGTATATCCATGGAGGTAATTCCTCCAGCTCTCTGGAAACAAACATAGTTCCTGCTCCAGGCCGTGGATGGAGGAGCTGGGCAGAGGCCCCAGGAAGAAACCCATGGGCTCCATGCTGTGCCAGGGTGCGTCTGGCCATGCTGAACCCCGGGCTGTTTGCACTGGCAGCTCTCTGGAAGGGGTGAGGTGGGCACCAGAACAGACGTCCTCAGCCTCACAGCACCCTGCTGGTCCCTGCTGCAGGGACAGGCCATGTTTGGCCTTCCACACCCGGGCGGGTTTGGAGCTTTGCAATCCCAACCATCTCCCCTCCTTTCTGGGCCTTGTCCAGGAGCCAGAGAGCAGCTAAACGTGACAGGATCTCGAGGGGCAGACTGCTGGAGGTGTGCAGGGAATCCATCTGCTGGTGCTGCTCCAGCAGCTGCTGGGCACTGCCAGTGTAGGAGCCACAGGCTGAAACGTGCTAACAGTGTTCGGAGAAAGGACCTTCTAGGAAGTTCAGATAAGGGCCAGCCGGTAGCCAGATGGTTTTTCAGATTATCCACCGCCTTCTCGGGGGTGTGCAGCTCAGAAAGAGCAGGCCGTGATACATCAGCAAGGTTGAGCAGGGGAGAGATGCGGTGAAAAGGGAATTGATGATTTTCCAGGCCAAAATGTCTGAAATAACGAGCGAGGAGGAATGCGAAGGGGAGTGGGTAGTAGCCAGGATGGCTGAGAGCATTGCATACCTCCGCCAGCGCAGGCTTAGGCTGCAGGTCTAAAATAGCCCATGGGAAGAATAAAAAAGCAGTTAAGCAGAGGTGTGGACCTGGGAGCAGAAACAGGCCTGGGTTCATCTGGTGAGGGAAGCGAGAGGCTGAGGCCGTGGCCAGGGCTTGGTCAGGGCTTCCAGAGCAGGGGGCTGCTCCCCGTGGGCTTTGCAGACAGGCAACGTGTGCGGGAAGCCCTGGGCTGGGACAAGGCGAAAAGCAGGGGCTGAGTTGCAATTAGCAGTTGTAACCCACCCTGAAAGCCTTTTGTTATTTCTGTAGTATGTGCGCAAGTATTATTTCTTGTTTGTTTTCTCTGCCCGTTTGTTTCAAGTTAAATTTTCTGCCCCCCTCCCTCCTTTTTTTTTTCTCAGTCTTTCTAGTAGCCCAGCTAAACAATCATCTCTCTAACCGAATTTAATCTTCTAATCTGCTCTGACTCCACTTGACGGAGTTTTGATTTATTTTAAATAGCTGAAGTAACATAATAAAGGGAAACAAAAAAATCTGAAGTGCCTGCCACTTGCAGTATTTAGCCCGTGTTTGGAGAGAGATTTAGCTAAATCCTGGGGAAAGGGAACTGTCTTAAAATACATACTGATCAGTCTGCAGCTGAACAGGCTACCGTTGTAAAGCTCCAGTGTCTGCATCTCAAAAAAAAATAAAAAGGAAACTGAAGCAGGTTTATGAAAGACCTGTGAGAATGATTTGAAGCCTGCAACACCTGCCAGCTAGCAAGATGGATTAAGAAACTCATTCAAACTAATTCAGCAGAAAGCAGGTTAAGAGAGAATTCGCTCACCATTTTAGGTAGCTTGATAACGAAGAGCTCTGCATGTTGTCATACCTTGTAATAATTAGATTAGAAAAGCTGGAAGCTAGACAGGTTCAAGCTAGAAACCAAGCTGAAGCTTCCCATGACAGTAAGTGGTTTTGGAGCTTTTTCCTATGGCATTTCAACTTCTAAAGCAAAAGTGAGAGCTCTCTCTGAAATGTGAGTGACCCACTTCATGTAAGGATTGGTGCAAGAATTGCCAGATGAAATTACACAGGAGTGATCAGTGCTTTCACCGTGGGCTTGAGATCTGCAGTTGAGATCCAGGCTTTTCTGAAGGCAGCAGCTCAAGTCCCCCAGATTGCCCAAAGCCAACGCTTTAGCCTACAGGCCTGTGGTTTCCTAAGGATGACAGATAACTGTGGATTACGAATAGCCAGACCTGACTGTAGATACAACTGTCTGTTGATGGAGCAAGTCCTTCTCAAGTAGCCGCCAGCCAGACCCTCGTGGTGCAGGCTGCTGCCACACTGCCTTGCAGCACAGCCTGGGACCATGGGCAGGATTTGGGCTGTGCAGACAAACTAGTACGTTAAAAGGTTATGATCGTGTAGTGCTAGCCCATATCCAACGACCTGCTTCTTGTCAGAACTTTAGTCCTACCTGCAAAGAGAAATTCAAACCAAACCTTATATACATAATCATTTTTGTTTTCTAATTCATCTTTTTCACCCTATTTCAACAGGGATATAAAGGCTACCCTGGACCACCAGGTCACCCTGGAGACCAGGTGAGTCTTCTCAATTTCCTCAACCTGCAAAGAGGGGTGGATTGACTGACTCTGCTGCTAGTTTGGATCCTGTACAGCCTGCTCAGTGTGGACAGCCAGCTCCTGCCAGGGGCAGCTTGGTACACACAGGGGATGCACAGTGAGCTCCCACACTGCCAGGAGCTGTGCACACACACTGAGCATCAGCAGGTTGGTGAGAGGACACTGCCTTGGAGTTTCTAAATTGAATTTCTAATTTTTATTGCTCGACCACGTTAGGTTTATGTGGTGGAAGAAATACCAGCTCACCATATTCCCCACTTTTTTTTTTCTTTTACATTAATTTCATCTGGAGTTTACTAGCCGCATCATATTTAGTACTAACATGTATTTCCCCTCCCAAAGCCTATTCCCCCTCTCCCCTTTTCTATCCCCCCTTTATTTGGTTAAGTCTGATGTTTGCAGTTCAGAAAAAAAAGGGCAATGAATAGCAGGCCCTGTTAGCAATGATGTTAAAGGATATTATACATGAATCCATTTAGTTCTGAAGAATTTTGGCAGTGCTTCCTCACCAGTAAAATGCTTCCATATGCCAGATATAGATGCAGCCTTACACCTTCTCTTAGCCTCCTTGTTTCGAACTATCTGCTGCTTTCACTGCAGATGGAGGGAGAAGGAGAAATACCAACACTTGCTTAATGCATGGATCCTACTGACAGGGCTTCTGCTTGCTTTTTTCCCCTCATTAATTTATTTTGCTGTCCACTTTTAATATTTTCTTCTTTATAAATTTGCATAAAGTTAATTCATTCCACCCCCTCTCAAAGTAACTGAAAAGGTTTCCCAAGTGCAGCATTCACCTTACCTTGTCTCTCTTCTTTCCAAAGGGTGAACGAGGACCAGACGGAAGCCCTGGTGCCAAAGGTTATCCTGGCAGGCAGGTGCAGTAAATCTCATCGTGCTGTGCACAGACTAGGGATTTGGGTGTGCAGGTAGCTAAATATGTGCCATGCTAAATACATGCCCCACTAAAGACAGTGCAGACCCCTGGAACAAGGAAACTAAGAATCACTGAGGTTGGAAAAGACTTGATCAAGTCCATGTCTGGCTTTCCTTCTTCCCTGCCCGAGATCCTGTAGCAATGCCATGGCCTATCACTGAGGGAGACACTAAGGTTGTTAGAATGTATTTTATGACTGTAATGGATAAAACCTGAATTTCTGTAACAAAATCTATATGGTTTTTGATTCACTATAAGACTATGAAAAAACAAATAACAGCAGAGAAACAAACATGAAAGCTGCTAACCCCTCACTTTTAGGCAAGTTCTTGCATCTGATGTTGAACAGGTTAGAAACCTGGGACATAAAGCGTATTTCTGAATTAAAAGATTTTAGCTAGTAAAATTTGCTTATATAATCATATACATATATATTCATATGTATAAAGTTATACGTGGTCCAATAATATGTATAAATCGAATTTGTGGCTGCAAAAAAAAAAAAAAAAAAGAAAATCAAATTTTTGTCTTCTATCTGAAAAATAAAATTACTAAGACAACATTAGGAATGGTGGAGCATGCAAAGGAAAATGGAGCAGGATCAGACACCTTATTTTCTTACTTATGTAAGAAGTGGAGTAGTTGGAAGAAAAGTAAGAAGTAGAATTTAAAAGATCTCTAATTGGAATCTGTATGCAGGCAGGAGACAGGTCCTGTAGAATTTTACAGTGAAATGAGTTTGTCATGTTTTTTTAAATGGACATATTATTGTTAGATTCACCCATTTTTGTATTTACATACATAATTAAGAAGGTAGGCAGATGTCAAAGACCCCAGGAAGTCTGCTGTCTTTCAGACTTCCCATGAGTTCATACGAGAGTTTTTACCCAGATGTACATGGTATTGGACTAAGCATGAGCTAGATCTTCAGAACAAGTCTGCATTCCCCCTGCCTCAGACTATCAGTAGTGTATGATCTATTTTAAATTCTAAATTAGATCGATACCTCGCTTAGCAAATTGTAGGTGGAATACACAGATGCCTGCTGGAGAATGCAGATGGTAGACCTGGAGGGAAGTTTTGTGCACCTGACTAAATGCTGCATTCATACCCTGAAAGGCTCTCAGAGATGTGTGTGCCAAAGAATCTCCTAGGTGTGAATGTGCATTAGATGACTAATAGAAAACGGTCCGAGCTTTAATGGACATACAAGGCTAATGAATGCTGTTTAGCAATTCACAGCAGTGCTCTGCCCATCAGATAAGCAGGGTGAAATATTTGCGCTTGACATATGAAGAACAAAAGCACTTTCTTCAAATGTGGTTTGGGTCAAGAAAGTGACTTTTCTTTTTTAAAGCAGCTTTTTTCAGTATATCTGAATGCCGTGTGTATCCAGCATCGGGGCTGTTTACTTTAATGAGATTTTACTACTTGTTACTCCTGTCAGCTGTGCTGGCTCTGCAGTGCTATGGGAGAGCAAGCTTGGCTCTGTTTTGATTTGTGCATCATAGGCAGAATTGTTAACTTTGCCCCGGTGGCTGAGTTCTCTGACTGGCAATGATGCATGAGCCAGAAAAGAGCACAACTTGACTTTCAGATCCCAGGCTGTGCGTGCAGTGCTGCCAGCTAAAGGAAATACGGACATTGCCTTTTTTTATTATTATTACTCTTTTTGCTTCCAAAAAAGCCCAACAACATTTGGAATTGGATAAAAATTGATCTGGAAACTTGCTAGAGGACAATAAACATGAAAATTCATCATGCATTTTTACAGGGTTCCTTTTCACAGCAGTAGGGACAGAAATGGATGGTAATGCTGCAGAGGGCTAGAGATGTGCAGCACCTGCACTGCTACGTGACCTTGTAGGCTGTAAAAATGAGAGGGGCTCTGTCACTGCATCAGGGCCCGACTGTGTTCCCCAAACAGGTATCAAAATATATTTGTCACTGCTATGTGTGTTCAGTTAGGCAGGGAAATGAAACAAGAGCTGTCGGGTACAGAGGATCACTGTATGTTGCTTCTGAAGTGTAATGCAACCTCTGCGCCCTGCTGCATGAATCTTTCTGATCTTTATGATCAGAAATCATTACTTGAGCCCCGGGGAAGGCTCACTACATGCAGCTGCCTCAGGTTCTGCAGAGGCACAGCTCCCCAACAATGGGAGATTTGTGTTTGTGTCATTTTGTTGTTTTTTTTTTTCCTCCTTTGTTGATACGCCTTGGACTCAGCACTGAAAGCAGAACCACGCAGGGACAGTGCTGGAGACTTGGCAGTGCTCGTTAGGTGAAGTTAAAGCCTGTCCACATTTGTCTTTGTTTTCTCCCTTCTGTTCTAGGGCTTACCTGGCCCCATAGGGGAAGCTGGTCCAAAAGGCAGTCGGGTAAGCAGCCTTTGATTTGTGTTTACTTGTTTCTACAAAGGGCTTCTCAAGAAACTGTATGCTTAATTTTGCAAACCTGAGACAAGTTCCTCTAAGTTGTTGGATTCAGGGGATTTGAATTGCACACTGGTTACTTACTGAAACACTGTTAATTTTTTTAAATTAAACTCTGAATATACCAAGATTAAAGATCAATGATAGCTCTGATGATGTAAAGCCAACCCCTTACATTGCAGGAAGGGAAGAATGGTATACAAATTCCTACAGAAGACCAAAGTCTGAACTTTCTGCAAGCCCCAATTCCCAAAGGCCTCTTTAGTTTCAATAAATGTGGTTCAGTGGTCTTTGACTGTGCTGAATATGGGCTCTTTTGGGTATAGTCTTGAGTTTGGGAGTGATTTATATCATTATGCAGAAGGGTAAGCCAGCATCTTGAAGCCATGTGCAAATATAAACATGAATATTTCTGTTCTGCCTCCTTTTGCTCATCAAATTGAATTTCTGGGAGTTCTTCCTCACTGCAAAGGATTTTATTTTTTTTAACAGTTAAGACTCCCTTTAATCACATTTTGTTCTTTTCCTGCAATTGTAAATTCACAATGAGATTCTGACCCAATAAAATTCCCTCTCTCCCTGACACGTGATACTTTCTCTATATGCAATAAATTCAACCAGCTGGCTTTCATCACTGGGAAAACTGCAAGGAATAAACAAATGCTGACCCTCTAGCTAGCCGTATTCCTGAGCTGGGGAGGGAGAACACGTGCTTGGTGTCCTGCAGGGGAAAGAAAGGTCTGAGAGAGAACAAACAGCTTGCTCACCTCGCTTCTGCAAGCGGTAACATTTTTCCTGGTGCATCCGTTTCACTGGCCTAACCAGGATCTCATGTAATTGTCAACTGGTAGCTGTATAATTCTGAGAGCACTGTTTAGCAGAAAGACTTGAAAATTATTTTCTGCTTTGTACCTGAGTGCTGCGTACTGAAGTATTTCTAGCTCCCCAGGAAAGCCACTCTCAGCTCAACTGCAGTCAATCAGAATTGGGTACAGATCTCTAAGGTGAGATCTCTGCATTTTGTGGAGTAAGGCAATCAACTGTGGGCTCTTCTCCACCTCCCCATCTCTGTTTTTTTCTTCTGCAGGGAGTAGTTCAGGAGTCGCATGGTTTGTCTTGGGGTTCAGGAGGCAAAGGCAGGCAGCATCATTACAATGTGGCCGTATTTCCCAGTGGGATATCGTCCCTAGAGGAAGCGCAACCCAAAGGGAGCGATGGACTGGTGAAAGAATTTGGTGGGGCTGACAGTAAGAGATTTAGTGATGATGGAGAAAGAAAGATGAGAGAAAATCAGTGTTAGCACTTGGCTCTTGTAACAGCGAGGTGCCACTGAGGGGGCTCCCTGCTGAAATTCACTTCCTCTCGATTCTGCATGTTTGGCACAAACAGTCCTTTGCAAAGGACCAGCACACAAGGTAACTTTGTGCTAACTGCTGAGCAAAGAGGATTAAACACAAGGCTTCAATTGTTGCAAGGGAAAGGAAATGTAGCATTTTATGCAGCGCGTCCTGTCTGAGCGGGATCTCAGAGGCGCACAGAAACATCGCGTACTCGAAATGCGACCGCTGCTGCTGAGCGTGGAAGGAATGGGTTACTTCTGCCATCACTCCTGCTAACCTTGAACCAAGCTGCCTTTCCCTCAGGTATGCTCAGAGCCAGCCCAGGTAAGGTCTTTTGTTGCTGGCCTCTTCCTGCCCGGAACCCTCCTGATCCCTGGTGTGAGGGTATGTGCCCTTGGACTACATCGTGGAAGCCAGCACCATGCAGTCCATGGGCATATACACTTGCCTCAAGGTTTATTTCATCACGGCTGCCACTGACCAACGCTGGAGGATGCTCTGCTGCTCTTCAGGAAAGACAGACTGACTGAATGCTAATGGATAAATAGAGCTGACTACTTGTTTCTTCTTCCCTTTAGGGATATATTGGTCTCCCGGGATTATTTGGGCTACCAGGGGCTGATGGAGAACGAGTGAGTATTTTCTGAAGAAAACCTTGGTGTATTGCTTGACTGCAGTTCTTCAGAGCCTGGTGTAACCTTTTCTATCCTTGCTCCTGAGAAAAGAGGCAAGCATGCCTAGTGTTTGAACACTCCGTTAGCCTGTTTCTGCCCTTGCATGAAGACCTGTGTCCTTGTTAGATGCTAATATTCAGCTCAGGAAAACCCACACTTCAGGCAGGATCCTCAGACCACACTGATGTGTAGGAAGGAGCTTTTCTGTGTTGTCCTTCACTTAAAATCTGCTGTCCTCCTCCCACTTTCAAGCTCATCTTAGTGGGATGAGGCTGGAGAACAATGTGAGTGGAAATTTCCTGCTCCCACATGAGTGGCATCCCAACTACAGTATCTCAGCCTTTTGGGTGTCCAGCTGGAGGTGTCTGGAAGGAGCCTGCCTCTCGGAAGCAGCAGTGCCTGGGGTTCCTGACGATGGCTTTCCTTCCAGTTGCATCAAGTTGGGCAGTCAAGACTGTGGGGCCCATGGAAGGGCACCTGTGGCTGTGTTCCCACGTGTCCTCCCTTCCTCCCACCCTCTCCATCATGCCTTCTCCAAACCCATGTGCTCAGAGCCTTGCAGAACCTCTCTTGCTTTTTTGCTCCTTTTCCCCAAGTCCCCCCACCTGCCTCATCTCCACCCATCCAAGGACTCACCCTTCCCCCAGCACGAGCTCCTAAGGAAGGGCACTGTAAGATGAAGCCTGTTTTATTCTCACTTTTTCTCCCTCAAACGCAAGCTCCAGAAACCAGAGAGGCCCCGGGAGCATGTGGGAGTGAGTGTGCCTGCCTGGGAGGGGACTGCCCTGCGCTCGAGAGTCGCTGATTTAATGCTTGTATAACTAAATAAGAAACATAAACAGAAGTTCTCCAGCGAGCGCCTTGGCGGTGGCCTTCAGTTGGTTCCAGACCAGTAGCTTAATGACTGCTCCTGCTAAGCACAGCCTCAGCCTGTTGCCCTGGGTGTGGATGCTGCCTGCGTGTGTCCTCGGGGCCGTAGTTAGTGGGTGAAGGTTAATTGTCCTCTGCTCTCGCAGCTGACTGCAAGGAGCTGACATTTTGCTTCCCGAACAATGCCGCAGTCATTAGGCTGGTTTGCATTCCCCTTTCTCTTCTCGTTTTGTTTTGTGTTGTTGGTTGGCTGTTTGCTTTCTCAACCAGACCTATTTTTTTTTTCTCTGTGTGTTTTCCTTGCAGGGGATCCCTGGAGTTCCTGGGAAGAGGGGCAAGATGGGTAGGCCGGTAAAGTTTTTCCTCGTCTATTATGCAGACTTTGTTGAATGTAAACAAAACACACGGCTTTTGGCTGGGCCCTTCAGTGTCTTCTGATGGGAACTAAATGGGGAGATCAAACAAACCTTTCCATGTCTCTTTTCTCAAGCAGGAAGAAAACTGAAGATACAAGTACTGTTCTCTTCCTTTCATGCTCTGCCCACTGCACAGGCATTTCTGTTCTTTGTTGAACTGCCCATGCTCCCTTGGGTCCTACACTGCTCAGATTCTCTTCTGCAGTGTCTTTCCTCGTGCTCCCACTGAATGTGCTGTTTAATTCCTGCTGTGACTGCAACATCCCAGGTATCTGTGCTTGTTCTGCTGGTCCCATCACATTTCCCTTTTTAGCTGTGATTCCCTCCAACCTTTGTATCGTCTCAGTTTGTATAACACCAGCGTGCTTTGGTATAGGCACATTTCCGTCCCTGGTGGTACAGACAGGTGAGATGAGGACATGGTTGATGAGCAAGGAGACCAGGTAAACTTGAGCATGACCAGGAGGAAGAGGTGTCTGAAGGTAGGGATGAATAGAAGGTGGAACTGAAAGCTGCACAGAAGGGGGTTTGTGCTGCCTGATTGAGGAAATCAGTGTAGAGATCAGGAGTCAGCGCAGAGAGCAGACACATTCATGCTCTGGTGTTTCGCATCACCTTTGCACCTTGTTCTTCATGTCAGCCTGAGTGTCTCAATCTCCTGACACTGCTCTCACAGGCTCCTTGTAAAATATCCTCTCACCCACGCACGGAAAAACCCAGTGCTTTCCCCTTGTCCCCTTGCATGCGAGCGTGTGCTTTCCAGGATCCCCACGCCCACCGCGTGCTGTTCTCAGCGACAGCCGTGCAAGCAGCTCGACAGAGCCCCATTCATCCGGGCTGGCTGCTCTTCTCTCGCCAGGATGGGGGAAGGTCGAGAGGATTTTTTTGGGGGCGGTGGTGGAAACGTGTACCAAGTCTTACAGTTTTGTAAGCCGCTCGTTGCACCAGAAACCTCCGTGATGAATAACTGCAGCGAGCCGCTCGATGTAAGGATGACTCACTGACCAGAGCAAAACAAACAAAGCAACTGTCGTTAGGTACAAGGCTTTCTGCTCTCCGGCTCCTTTCTGCACAGCCCATGCTGTGGGCTCAAAGCATCCCAGCTGTTGTTTGGCTCGCGCCTGTAATCTTCCAGGCAAGGGTTTTTTGTCTTGTGGTCACTGTTATGAACAGGGCACTCCCCTGAGACCCAGGAGTCTCAAAACCTTGGAGGCATTCAGGCTTGGGATCTAGAGAAGGGACTAAATGGCTGCACGTGAGCACCTTTGTTCTTCTCGGCTCTCTCTGAGAGCTGTGGCTCCATCCACGTTTCATGCCATCAGGTTTAATAAGAACTCCTGAATGGACTGATGCTGCTGATTTGTACTCCCAAGCCTGAACAAAAAGGTTATGTGGCATCTAGAGGTATTCAGAAAATCCCTGGGAAAGCAGAAAGCAGGAACCAGCTGAGCTGGTTCCCTTCCCAGCACTTATCTCCTGGCCGGGGCTGTCTCCCAGCCGGCTTGCAGCGTTCGTGAGCCTGCTGTGATTTTTCTGGTCTCTCACATCCCCGCTCCGCGAGGTTTGCTGGCACGGCTGCTGTTCCTGTTCTACTTCAGCGCTGTCACAGCAATGGAGAGCTCTTGGGAGCCTTTATTAGCTACCATCCGAGGCTGGTAAATGCTCCGGGGAGTGGGGAAGGAGCTGTTATCAAACACATTCTCTACCTAGTTTTGCTCGGTATGAGACAGCAGAGGATTAAGAGGAGCAGGGGGCTGGGGGAGTTTGCATGTGACACCGTGGGCCTCCCAGAATGATGTAAGAGCAAACGATTAAAATAGACGAGCTGGACATGAGTCAGATTTTGAAAGCGTTCCAGGGAAGTTAAGTTCTGCAGAGCTGTGCGGGACACGGTGGATCTGTCGTGGAAACAGCCAGCCCCACCTCCATCTCCGCTTTCCCCAGTGCACTTCCCACCGTGGGCACTGGGGCTCCTGGGCAAGGAGAGGCTGGGGCTGGGGTGGGAGAGAGCTGTGGTCAGAGCACAAAGTGCTGGGGAGAAGGAAATATCTGCCCTCTGCACATCTCTGGGTCTGCTGCCTGTTTTAGAGGTAGGCTGGAGGCCTGCAGCTGAAGGGGCTGGCTGCTGAAACCTTCAGTTTTGCCATTGTGATGGCTGGCAAAAATGTTTTTTTGTAGTGTTTTTATGGATTTTTTATGGCATTCTGTTTGGTGTCTGGGGAAAAAAAATAATATATATATATATTTATAAAAGTCACATTTCCATGATGGCAGCAGGGCCATGCTGGGGGGAAGGAATGATAGATGCTGCTGTCACCTTCCATCATGGCATGCAAGCGATCTATCAGTCTTAATTCACCTTTAGAACGGAGACGTGCTGACACTGAAGTAACACGCAGGAAGAGGAGATACGGCTAGTTACCACTGGAGGTGGGAAAAGCTGAAAGTGGCGTGTTTTTCTTACACTATGGAAGATGGGTAGCTACAGTCAGGTACGTCTGTGCTGTAGATTGGAGTAAACTTCAAATAGAATATGATATTTTCAGAAGTTCTCGTGTCCTGTTAGAGAAAAACTTAAAGGGGAACTTTGAGGAAACGTATCCAAAGAGCTTTGAGCTCTTTTTGGTTCCCCTTTGTTAATGGTGAGTGCTCGTGTCCCTTATTCTTTTTTCATATGTGTAGAGTATCAATAGCACACCAGCAGTGCTGTCTTCTGCCTGATATTAGCTTATAAAGTGGGTTTTTTAGTAGTATTATTTTAAAAGAGATAGGAAGGAACAAAACTTAGTTCCAAGACACACTTAGTAATTCTTGTGTTTGTCTGAAGTCTGTTCACATCTTAGCAAAGACGCCCGAGGTTGCCTTCTGCTCGGAGAGCCCAGTGGTGCTGCTGGTCCTGTGCCTGGCCCTCTTGGAGCCTCGCTGTGCCAGGCACAATTCAAACACCTGGAGAAGGAAGAGCCCTGGCCCAGAAAGGCTCTGTCAGTTTGGGTCCTGGGACAGCAGAGGACCAGCCCAGCCCCAGGGCTGGGAGGTTGAGGTAGCAGTAGGGTGAGCCAGGTCATTAATACATCGAGCAGTCGTTTTGGCTTCCCTAGCAGTGCTGGTCATTACTTATTTATCTTTTGCTGCCCCGTACCTCGTGTTGGTGAGCGATACCCAGCTGTTGGGCAGTGTGAGGGGGCGTCCTGTGTGCCTGCAGACCTCCAGCCAGGGGGCAAACGCCTGCCGACAGCTCGGGCACTGCCACCTGGCTCTGCGCAGCCTTTGGTAAGTGCCAGCATTGCTGTTTGGAGGAGATAACGTGATGTGGAGCTGGAAGTACAGGCACAGAGCGAGGCTTTGCACTCGGGATGCGTGGCCGGGAGGCTGACAGCTCCGCTGGGGGAGCGGCCGGAGCATGCCAAGACCAGGTGGGGAGATGCTGCACTGCCCAGGGGGAGGAAGGGGATGTGGAAACCCATTTTCCCCACGGTGTGTGACTTCAGAGGAGCTGTTTGGCTCTTCCTGGGTTCGTGCAAAGTGGGGATAACACTCAGCTGCCCTTTGGGCTCAGCGACCAAAATGTGGCATGTGAGTGACAAGGATTGCTGCTCCGATGTCAGAGAAGAGGTTCGGTGTGGGGATTTTAAGCATTAGGGAACCCTATAGGGGTGACGCCAGAAGCCTCCCTTCCCTCTGCCTGTCGGCCGCAGCATGGAGGTCACGAGAGCCAGCAGTGATCTGGCAGCCGCTCTGATGTAGGCTCAGTATTTGTTGGGAGCATCAATGCGGTGGCAAGCTGCCGAATCTGGCATCCGTTCTCCAGGAGCTGACCACAGCCGGGGTCCCCCTTGCCAGCTCCCAGCTTGTAATGCGACGGTGCCTTCTTGCCAAGCTATTTTTCATGTCTGCTGTCTTCTTCCATGTTGACTTATAAAGTTAATGTCTTAACTCATGCCTCCAGTGAATGCCAAGCCTCCAAATACTCTTTTTTCCTCCATCTGATAAGTTGTTAGAAGTGCATGCGATAGCCCTGCCTATCCTACTGCAGTGGGAAGGCTGTTGCATCATCTGAGAGCGTATTGCCTTGGGAGACCAGATAGCAAAAAGCAGGGCAGCCTTGGGGTTGTGGAGGTTTCATTTTACAGCCTCCCCCGACCTCCTGACGTATGGCTACGATAACTTGGTGGGGAACGTAAGCGTGTGCGGCTCTGCCAAGTTACACAGCCGTAGCTGTTGTCCGTGCAAACAATGGGGGGACGAGTTTTGCCATGTGTCTGGAAACGCTGGCATAACCACAAATCACTGAGAAAATAAATTGTGCTCCCTTCTGTAGGGATTGAGACTTTAAACAGCTCCAGTCTTTTCTCTGCTTTGGATGAAGCTGAGGCCCTTCCTTGCATTTTAGAGGGAACCAAGCTAGAGTCTCCTGCACTACACGAGCTGAGATTTGGGAAGCTGTTAACAGCGTTTCCAAGTACCTCTTCCTTTACGAATCACTGCCAAACTCCTTCCCTGGAGTGGTCTCCTTGGAGGCGCAGAAAGGCTGCCCATATGGCAAACGTGGCTTAGGAATGCACCTTGAGAGCTCTCACCTATGGCACCGAGTATTGTGGCTCACATGGGCTCAAGTATAAAAATACTTTAAAGAAATACTGTAATTAAATTGTAATTTTAATTTTAATTGTGCTGTTAGGGGTGTTTGTGCAGGTAAACCACCAAAATGAGCTTCAGGAGGGAGTGCAAGTGGGCTGTAGGAGCTGATGGAAAGGACTCGGGTAGCTCGCTCTGTCTTGTACTGATACCCCAGCACAGCACCAAAAACTTTGTGTCTTCTTTGGAACTGATTTATTTTTTAAAAAATGCTTTTAATCATTCTGTTTGCAAGAAATGTAAAGTGGAGGTCCTGAAAATTGGTAATTAGCAGAACTCCCTCGTTACTGAGAGAGACTTCTAACCTGTGTATTGCGTTTTTCCTGCTAACCATCTAAGTTGATTCTTTGCTATCATTTTTCTTTATTAGCTTAAATTGTTGAAATAATTTAGTTTGAGCAATCGGTGACTTCTTTAATGCTTAATGTGGTTGCTGAGACTGGGCAGCTGTTCTCTTCTGCCTTTTGGGCCGGGCTCACTGCTCTGAAATGCAGGACCAAGCCCAGAGCAAATCTCACGGTCTCTTTTTTGGCCCAAATTGCATTCCACATGTCCAGAGTTTCCCAAATCTCTGTGGTGAGACACTTGTGTGGTTACTGATCACTCTGATACCAGCACATGTTCTGTGCCCGTGATTACAACATCCAAATAATCTGGCAAGCTGGACAATACTGGCATATATTTAATTTTTTAGAGAATAGGCAAAACGAAGCACTGAAAGCATAGGCAAAAGGCTTTGAAAGGTGCCAAGACCCATAACTTCTGCTGAAACCAAGGATGTTTCCAAGAATGTTCTCGGTGATTCGTCAACTGTCATTCAGAAAGCTCGTGAAGAATTAAATCAACATCTCCTAAGCACGAGAGCATCCTTCTTCCTTCGGGGAAATGTTCATTCATAAATCAGACCAAAGTCCAAAATGTTTTTCATCAGAACTAAGAAAAACTAACACAACTGTCCCTGTTGAATCTGAAAGCATTTTGATCTTGACTTTCTTAAATAGGAGGCTGCTTGATTTGGAAATCTTGGCCATGGATAATTAGAGGCATTGGCAGATTCAGCGCTCTTCAGCATTAGGTAATAGAGTCTGTGTAATCTGTGCTCTGTTAGAGCCCCTCAGAAGTAGGACCAGATCACATACTTGCATAAAAGGAGCAAAGCTGATGGTCGGGAGGGTGGAGGGGCTGTAGGGTGACTTCAGTGGTGTCTGGCTGAAGGGGCTTCGGGGGAAGCTGGCTCACCGCAGGTGGAACTGGCTGCCCTGGAGGGCCAGGCTCCTGCAGCTGGAGGGGTAGCTACGCTAAAAACTGCCACGAAATCTTTATCCAAAGAGGATGTGGCACAGAGATGTGAAGTGTGACACAGACAGAGAGCAAACCTCCCTCTGGGGTGACAAAAGAGCAAGCCCACCAGCCCCACACCCCGCAGAGGGGACACCCCCCTTCTTTGCAGGGATGCGAGCTGTCACGGTCCCGGGTCTAGACTGAGCAGGAGGCAGAGGCTCCCACATAGCTGCATGAAGCAGAGCTGGCAAAGAGGCCAGCCAGAGCAGGGGCCTTGCCAGGGGCCCCGCAGGGTGACTCTGGCCTCTCAGGGACCCAGCGCTGGCCCCGAGCCACCCCGCTCACCCTCGCACCCACCTGCGGGGGACTCACGTCTGCGCCCTCCACCAGGAATGCTCTCAGAGGTGTCAGCTGCCAACATAAGCTACATTTGTTTATTTTATTCTCCCTCTTTTTTTTCTTTTTTCCAGTCAATGCCTTCTCTCACCCTCAGCCTCGTTTCCCCACCAACTTTTTTTTTTTACCTTTTTTTTTTGGTTTAAATTGTTTGACTTGCACGCTCCATCCCTGGGGAGACTCCTGGGCAGAGATTTACCTGGCCGGAGCCAACTGGCAAATGCAGCCTTTCGCAGACAAGACAGGAGGACTGGTTGGTTCGAGCAGCTTCACCTTCAGCCAACAGGAAAATAAAATCCTATTTTTGGAGAAGGATTCTGTTGGCACGCAGACCTGCCAGGATTCCTCGCAGCAGCAGCTGCCAGACTTGCCTCCCTTACTCCACCAGGGAAAGTGTTTTAAACTGGATCAGATGGCGCATGCATACAACACACCCACCCACACGCACACACCTGAAAAGGCCTCGGGGAAGCAAAGGGCTCGGTGTATCAGACGCCTCTCGGTTTCCCCCAGGATGGCTGCTTGCGGGGCACGAGGCGAGAAATGGTGGCAACTGCTCGGAGCAGCCCTTTGGCTGACAGCAAGGAAGGGCAGGCTGCTCTGTTTGCTTTAAGCAGAGGAAGAAAGGAAGGGGAGGTGGAGGGGGATGTAATCCCCGCTGCAGGAGGAGCTGTTTCCAGAGTCTGTCTGGGTCTGGTTGTTCTCAGCAGGAGTCTCCTGGCATGCGAGAGGATGCCCTTTGCAGGGAGCGGGATGAACAAGGATTAAGGAACTATTGGGGGACCTCAAGGTGTAGGTTTAGTCACTGGTCCAGCTTCAGGCCTCTCGGTGTTACCTGGGATAAATCAGCTTGTGTCTCTGTGTCTCGGTTCCCTCTCCAGCACTGGTTCCCTGCCTTCACCGAGTGCAGCAAGGACAAAGTCTGCAGCCACGGTTTGGGGTGGGCAGGGGGAGCACAGAAGCCCTGGGTCCTGCTTAGTGCGAGCCATCTGCTTGTATGGTTTTTCTCCAGCTCCTCTTCAAGTTTCACCTCACTTCTTTCATTGAATTTCTCCTTCAGAAGATGTGAAATCCATTCAGCTGAGCTTTACTCATTTATTTTTTTTTTTTTTTTTTTTTTTACCTTCTGTATTTCCCAGCTGTGAGATGGAGCCAAAAGTTTTGTCATACCTGCCTCCAGGCACGGCGGAGGAGCGCCCCGATGGCTCCTGGCCGGCAGGACGTGTGAGGCGAACCTTTTCCTCCCAGCTCTGCCGCCCTTTGCCATCCCTTCCCGGTCCTGGTCCTTCTCCGCGTGTCCCCTCCCTCCCACAGAGCAAGCAGGATGCTCAGCAGGATGTTTTTCACTAGGGTGCTTTCATTTGTTATCCCAATTCTTTAGCAGAATTTCCAGGGACCAGGCTTCCCAGAAAAACAGCTGCACCCTGAGAAAACAGTGGACTTTTCCATACCAAAAAAAAAAACCCTCTGCATTCACTGCATTCACTTTGGGAAGGTCAGGAGACTTGGGAAAATGTGCTGAGCTCTGTGATCCCTTTTACAAGCCTCCTGTAATGGGCATGAAGCGAGCTGAGCTGCCTGCCCCCGTGTTTGGGCTCCTTGGGCTGCTGGAGCAGAGCACAGGAGAGGAGACGCAGTCGGACAAAACAAAGGGGTTGCCATAGTCCTTTTGCAATTCCTACACTGTTTGTTTCAGTTGAATAGCTCTAGTTTTGTTCCTGAGGAACACCTCTGGCCTTCAGGCTGAGGCAAGAGGGGAGAGGATCTGAAAAAATAGCTTTTACAGACGTGCGAGATCCAGGGAGTTAGGATGCTGTGGTCGCTGGAACTGTTCTTGTGGTTTAAACTGCTACTGCTTATCCCATGGAAAAAGAGGGCTTCCTTTTTCATTAGGGGCTTAACAGATTGATTGCCTCCTGCTGTGAACAGCACTGTGCTACAAGGCCTTTGGAGTCTTTGGAGACATCCTTCTTCGTGCCACAGCCCCCAGCTTTGGTCTCGTTTAACGCACAAGGCTGCTCATACTTGTGTTGCCAGCCTCAAAGTGAGGGGTGCCTGGAGTTCATTGAACTGAAGCTGCTCTTTCCCCTTCTCTCCTCTCCTGGGTTTTATGATGGAGGCCAAAAATTACCAGGGGCCCAACCATCCTCCCAGAAGCTGTGGGCTGGGTGGTGCGTGTACCAGGAGAGCAGACAGCACGTTAAGGTGCTGGCAAGGATGGGGCTCTGCTGCTGCCTGCTGTCCTGGGGCTGGCTGTTGTAGCTGTGATGCCAGCCTGCATCCTTCTGGGTTTTATTCTCTGTTTTCTGCCACTTTGACCTTTTTACAGCCCATCCCAAGGATGGGAGAAGCCCTAGCTCCGTGAGGGAGCCACAGCATGCTGCTGTGAAATGGGTTTCCATCTCGAATCCCTTGCAGGGAGGTGTTGGCCAAGTAGCCTCAGCCCAGGTACGTACCCAGCTCTCTGCCTCTGAAACAGGAATAATCTGTGTTGTAAAATACTTGGAGATCTGCTGTTGGAACACCTATATAAAAGCTAGATATTTATTAACTCTATTAGTAAATGCCTCAAATTTCCTGTGTCTTTATCTTTAAGCAGTGAGGTTAGTACTAGAAACTGAGACGTAAAAAGAGATTAGTGGGAAACATTCATTTAAATAGTTTCTTATCTGAGCACTTTTCTGACAGAAAAGTGCATTGTTTATATCGCTTTGGAAGAGATTTAACCCAAATTTAGAAAATCCTCTTAGTCTGGAGCATGCATTTCCCTAGATGATATGCTGCTGTGGCTGTATTGATTTCATTTTACTATTCCAACTAATAAAACCTTCCCAAACTGGCAAGGCCTTAGCTCAATAGAAGACACCTCAGAAGCCCCAGGGCCAGGTTGCTCGGTGGCATCTCTGGGTCCCTTTGTGCCCGGCTGTGCCCCCTTAGAGAGGGAGGCTGTGGCTGGGGGTGTGCTGAGGGCTGTGCCTGCACTCTGCAGCAGCGTGAGTACAGTATCGGGCTGTGCACACTCATATTTTCCTTGGCAAGTTGTATGACTGTAAACAGCAAAATATTCCAAGGCAGTCTTTTTTTTTTTTTTTTTTTTGTCTTGCTTGAGCAATGAGTTTTCCCTACAAATCTCTGTTCAGATCTTATTGATTCAGCATGTCGCAGAGTTATTTTTCCTCTATTTTTATTAAAGAAGGTTGTACCCCCTCGCACCCCCCGCCTGCTTGTTATATTTGACGTCTTTGTCTCTAGATGGCAGAAGGCTTTTTCCAGTGGTTGCTTACCACAGCTTCTTGGCTTTGTGCACAGGCTGGAGGGATGCAGTGCCCAGCTGGAAAGGCAGACAACTTTCCCATTCGCCGTGATGCCTGTAAAATATAAGTATTGAGTCCAAACAAGCAAGCGATAGCTTGCATCCATTCATGAGAGTGTACTGTAGGGAACTGGTACAGAGGAGGTGAAATCCTAGCTCAGAAGTCAGTAGCAAAATTACAGTTGTCTCAGCAGATCCCCCGTATTTCACCTGGGGTGTGACCAAGCAGCTTTCTGCCTGGTTGTGTTGGCCACGAGTTGTGAGCCACTGAAGGTGAGTGGAGGTCTGGCTCTGGCAAGGCAGCGTTTTACGTGTAAATACAGTTCTTAGTTTCTATCCTGATGTCCACGGTCAGAATAGCGTGGAGAGGAAAACAGGATCGTAGCCCACGTCTAGGAGGGAGAGCCTGGGGCTAGGCTCTGCCTTTGCTCTGTCCATGGGCAGCTCTTCCAGCAGACAACCTCCCTCTGAGCTCAGACTTGAAGGAGGGGGATGCCGTGCCATATTTTATCTGAAGCTGCTGGTGTTTGAGCAGGTCCCTGACAGCTCTCCGCAGCCTGCACCCCGCCAGCCCTTTGCTGAATGGAGTGCAAGCTCAGGGGAAGGCTGGGGCTTAAACTCAACGGCCTCCTCCTTGAAAACAGAAGTGTAGAGACCAGCAGGGTTTGCTAAGCACAGTTATATCCCTGTGCTGAGCTCTGGCTGAGGGACACAGCACGACAGGACAGGGGAAAGCCAGCTGCTGGGTGCGTTGGTACGTGGGGCACAGGGGACTTGGTGCAGCACGGGGGCTGTCTGAAAGAGAACATTATACCATTGAGTTCTGGCTCGGTACCTCTTTTATAATGGTTTGATACCTTCCAGATTCGTATCGGATAGAATGAGATGATGCAGAAGGCCTTGTGGTGTAGTTAGCATGGTCTTTCACAGCTCCGGGGTGCAGACCGTAAGGAGCTTGGAGCCGTTTGTTCCTCTGGCACACAGCAAGGTCATAAATGCATCGGAGTGAGTACTCCTGGCGTCTTTGGTCAGCTCCATTAAGCATCCGCATGGGCTCCAGGAGGCATTAAGCTATTCAGCTAAAGGGGGAACTGTTAAAATGACTGTGGTAGTCAGTGGGATGAAATGATGCAGATTGACAGCCCATTTTTGAGGACAGTCATTGCAGCAAGGTTTGTGAATTCTTCCAGAACGTAAAGGATTTAGGATTGACTTTTAAGGAGGTATTGCATTTATCGGTAGGGCATTTCTTCCTAAAGAGGACAGGAAGGACTGTGTCATTAAATACAGAGCCTGATCCTCCGAATGTGGGATTAAGGTTTCACTTGTAAACTACACAGCGTAATCCTCAGGGCTGCATACCCTTGTGGGACATACTGACAGTACTTCGGTGAACCAAAAGGAGAAAAAAGCACTGATTTTCACCTTTCTCTCTCCTTCGCACTCTCACGCTTTCTACATGGTGCTGCTAAAGCCTTGCCTGCCATCTGAAGCCTGCCCAGGGCTGAGAGCTGCTGCTCAAAGGCACAGCTGATGGAGGACCGGGCACAGCCTGCGAGGCAAGGCATGAAAAGTTGGGTCCAGCAGCCTCAGCAAGGGATGCTTTCCACAGCACGGCCAAAGAAAAAGCCTTCCTATCTCCTCGCTGGGTTTTCCTCTTGAGGTTTCCACCACTTAATGTGCAGCTCACGGCTGAGCCTTGTAAATGAGACTTCTGGTTACCTTTCACTGGCCCCAGGAGAGGGGAGTGAATCAGCTCTTGGCCCCGCAGAGCCTCTCGCTGGGCGCGTGCTGGTGGAGCAGGGGTGGTTTGGACGAGGACAAGCAGGCGGCTTGGCCCAGGCTTCCTGGTGACCTGCTGTCAAGTGTTGCGCTGCGTGCTGGGGACAGTTTTTAAGCTGGCTGCCTTCACACCAGGCTGCATCAATAAGTAATACTGATGTTTTCCTCCTCAGGGTTTTCCTGGTGATTTTGGGGAGCGAGGACCTCCAGGCATCGATGGGAACCCAGTAAGTTGATGGCTTTTCCCCTTGTTTCTTTTCATTGTGGTGGACATATCGTGCTAGTGAGAGCTGAGTGAAGCTTCTCAGCTTGGTGGCAGCTGATAGCATTTTGGTGTTCCTCCTGAAAAACAAATGTTCACCCCTGCCCTGCTCGTGCATGCTGTGAATTCCTGTGTTCAGTTCAACATCCTGCAACTGCCGGGTAATCACGTTGCCATTTAGTTTCTGTCTCCCTCCATCACCTTTCTTGCACCTTGGTCTTGATAGATGCTTTCTCATCCTGAGGATGTGATTAGAAGAAAAATCAGGTGAGAGAAGGTAGGGATTCTTCTCGTGAGGAGCAAGCAGTGGCCAGAGCATGTGGTTCATGCCACAGGGCCACAGGAATGGCCCTGTTGACTCTGGTGTGCTTGGGATGAAGCAGTATGTGAACAGAGCAGCAAGACAGGGCCCACAGAGAGAGGGATACATCGTCAGAAGGCACCACAGATGGCTACGTGACTGCATGAGCCCTCTAAGGTGCAGTCCTGCTACTCAGTTGCAGAGAGATCTGAGACAGTGTGTAGAGAAATAAGCTGCTCCTATCCTGCTTTTCACCACATCTCATTTTCTGATGAGGGTTAGCTAGCTGGTACTGTATGGTTTGCATCTCACTAGCATGTAGCTGTGAGCTTCTAAAGCGCTCCAAGCTTCGTGCCTTTCCTCAGCAAAAGGGAACCTTCGGCACCTGTACAAGTGCCAGGTTGCCTGCTCTGGAGCCTGGGTGTGCTGGGGAACAGCTGCAGAGTTCTGGGCTTCTGCACTCCTGCCTCGTGCCTCCCCCAGCCCCAGCACTGTGGTGAGAGAGGTCTCCAGGCCCCTGAGTTCTCGGCCTCCCTCCGGTCTCCATCTGACCCCTGCTGGCTTTCTAAGAATGGGATGTGTCTCCTGGGAACTGGGTCAGGATGGTCCCGGAGACCATCTGAGCAGCTGGATGCTAATAAGAATTATTTTGCTCTGTTCTTGTAGCACTTCATGCCAAACAGTTGGGCATGTGCTGTGTTTTCCACTGCTCACAAAACATGCCATTGTGGATTGTAAAATTATCAGATGTATTAATTATTTGAAATTATTTTCTGAATGGCTCTGTCAGTTCTTCCTCAATTAGCAGACGAGGCGTCCTGATTCATCTTTGAGATTCATACTGTCTTGGCTGTTCGCACACAACATCGCAGTGTGGCTGTGGTGTTCAATGGAGTGATTTGTGTGAAGCAATCCGCGCCTTACACATCTTAAGTTCCCATTCATCACATATGCGGCATAAAAGTTATTTTCACAAGCAGCCCCAGCCAGCAGGCCAAGCTCAGCTATGCTCCAGCCTTTGTGGGAATTGAGCAGAAGAGTTACAATTGCAGTGAACTGAAAGAATTAGATTCCCAAGAAATCCTTCTGCAGTTTTCCCATCCCTCAGTCAACATAAGCCGTGGGTCAGAGTGGAATCAGTAGTCCCAGAGTAGAAATCTTTCTAGATTGTATTGCTGTTTCCAGCCAGCCCACCAGGAAGAGCAGGAGTCCTGGAGGTCAGGAAGGCTCCTTTTCTACAAATAATTTGTTTTGTTTTCATTTAAATTCGCTAGTTGTCTAAGCCCCATTCAGAAGATGTGCTCGATGTTAGCCCAACGCCAGTTCCCAGAGCATCGGGGAGCAGCAAATGTCCTTTCCGTTAATTCATCCAGAAAGATCGCTTTTCTTTCATCTTATCAACGGCTTTTAAATATTAATGCGCCTTGGAGATCGTAGAATGAAAACAGACTGTTTCGGCGGACTTGAAGGGAGGTTCACAGGGTCACGAGTGGAGTCACAGACACAGAAAAATGCCAGAAAGTCTGTTTGCGGAACAGACAGCTATGCCGGGCTTGCTAGGTGGAGCATGCAGCTAAATCACAGGCAGGCTGCCACGGGTCCTGAGCTGCCCCATCCTCCGTTTGATCCCCGAGCACTTAGGCCGCTGCCGTCGCACGGGGACGGCCGAAGCCGCCAGCCTCTGATCTTTCCGTGCCTCCCAGCCAGAGCCAAGGCTCCCGCGACCGCAGGGGCGTTCTTCCCTCCTAGCAGCTCGCTGAGAACTGTCGAGCCATTGCATTCCAGATTCCCGTTCCCGGAGCGCTTTAGCCACTCTAATTAGTGTCTTAATCACAGGAACTGGACATGGGAAAGGACTGTTGATTCATCTCCTTGTCTCGTGTCCCAGTGCCAGATTCATGCACTGCAAAGGAGGATGGAGCCCCGTTTCCCTCGCAGGTCAGGGACCAGCCTGTCGCTGCTGATGGCCAGGAAGGGAGCACCTGGAAATCCTTCCTTCCCAGCACAGGGAACGGCTCAAACAACAATTTGTCTGGCCTGCCTCTCCCAGAGGAGTCCACCCCCTCCTCTTCCAAGAGGAAATCCTTTTGCATTAGACTGAGGCTGTGTGTTTCCACATTTACCCTTTCTCTTAAGGAATACCCTGGTGACATAATTCAGAAATCTAGGCAGTCTCACGCGGTGGGACCCAGAGCTGAGCATCCAGCTGATCTTCCCAACCACCCTTGGAGCCTGCAGAGCTCCTGGGGAGATCCAGGCCACCGTGCAGCTCCTCTGCCGAGCATCCCCAGGGATGTTCCCTCTCCTCCCTGACCCTAGCAGTGCCAGGCCTCGCCTGGATGCTCGAAGCCGACCTTGTTGCAGTAGCTCTGAGGACACAGAAATCCCACCCATAAGGAACAATTGCTCCACAGATGTCCCAAGTATGCAGGAAAGGAACCGGCCATAAAAAAGCAATTTTAGGCTGGTTGAGATTATGAAACGCTTTTTGTGTGCGCTTGCCCAATAGTCCTTTACTCCACTTCCCATAAAATAAACACACATAACCCTTTGCCCAGGAAGGCCGAGCACGTTTAGTCACGTTGCGTCCCCTTCTCCTTCATTCTTTCACTGGGCAAATCTTGCCATAAAAGGGGAGCTTTATTGCACCGAAGGGGACTCCACCAGATGTGCGCCATAAACCGAGCTGGTCTGTCAAAGAAAGTAGCCAGTGTGATCCAGAGCAGGGGTAGGGTTGCCTGAGCCAAGGGGAAGTTTAGCAGTTCCAGTGCACTTGTTTGGGGAGGCCCTGCTGGAGCTGGAGGTGTGTGAGGGCAGCTCCTTGCTCCGACAAGCAGCCCGCTGTCTGTGCGGCCAGGCAGCAGGATATTGGCCAAGAGAGAGGCACAGGGATGGGCTGAGCTTCACAGAGGGGTTGGTGAAGTGCTTGGGGAGCTGGATGGGTGATTTGTGGGGGTCTAACAGCTTCTCTGCTGCCCTGCGCCAGGAAATGCTCCCAGGCACCTGCTGGCACCCCTGGCACCCGCCTGTCTTTGGGATGCTGGCACAGAGGGAGTTTGTGGTGAAGCTGCGAATTCAAAGCAGACCTGGAGAGCAGCCTGCGCCTTGAAATGGGGAGCTCTGAGCCACTTGGAAAGCCTCTAAGGGGAGGCCAGATGGATGAGGCAGCACACAGAGGAGGCTGCAGGTTCCCCATGTTACACCACCTCTCCTGGGTGCTCTCAGGCGAGGAGCAGCCTCGGAGTACCCCATGTACCAACCACACTGCCAGGGCCCATCCGCCAGCACCAGAACCCAGCACACCCTCTCCTCAAATTGCCCAGTTTAATTTTCATCTGCATTCTCCTTTTTTCATGAGTTTTACTGTTTCTTACCAGTACTGAACCCTCACCTTTCCCCGTGCAGAGCAGCACCTTGCTTCTCCATCCCACCCTAGCTTTGCAGTCCCTGTGCCCCCTCTCTGCCCGAGCCTTCCCGTCCCTCGAGGCAGCTCCTACTGCTCTCCTGCCTGCCCCATGCACATAAAATGCTGCTTTTATCCAGCCTGCTGCTGGGAGGGGTCATCAGCCTGCAAATAGCTGCAGAGCAACAAGCAGCCCTGTGTCTGCAGAGGCTGAGCACCCACGAGAGCAGGATCAGTGGAGTAGAGTCTCTCCATCACTTTGGCCAGGGAAAGAGGTTGAGGAGGGGGGAGGAAGGGGGAGGGATGGTGTTTTCCCTGCCCTCAAGCCCTTGAAACACTGAGCTGCCTTTCAGCCTCTGTTTGTCTACAAAGAGCCCATAACCATGTCGGTCTGTCTTTCCTTTTAGGGAGAATTGGGAGCCCCAGGTCCTCCTGGAGTCCTTGGACTCATTGTAAGTATAAAAACAAATGGAGATCTGGCTTCTCGTGGCTTTAACCCTTTTGGTGTGCATAACTACACACAGATTTTCTCCTTCCTGTGCCGGGCAGTGAAAGGGATAACTGTGCATGGGGGAGGCGTGACGGCTGGGGAGAGAGGAGTGGGCTGGTGGACCAGGAGGTGGAAGAGAGCAAACCCTTTCTAAGCAAAAGGGAACAGAGTAAATATTTACTGTTAGAGCACTTACTGCTAGATAACTCGCCCTTTTGATAACATTTACCAGGGTATTTCTTCTAAGATGCAATATTCATTCCATGCTAGAATCTGTCGTCTTATAAAAAGCGAGTCCCTGGGAGCAGTAACCCAAGGATGCACAGTTCTTGCTCACTGGAGAGACCACGTGCAGGAACTGTCTGTCCTTTGGGTGTAGAGGAATTTTGCGCATGCTCCCACTGTCCCACCACTAATCCAGGTAATTGCATACGTAGCCAAATTCCACCCTTCGTTACACCCCTCCCCAGCAGGAGATAAATGGCTGTAAGGAAGGGTGGCAGCTCATCCCCTGGCAGCTGTGGCGGGGGTTAGTGAATGCCCAGCTGAACATATTCTGGTTTATTTTTAGGGCTCAGTACTTGTTTCAAGGTATTTCCTTGCACAAGAAGTGGTAGGCTCTGTTAGCAACTATAGCTTTCTTTCAAAATAGTTCCTCCTCAGCTATGATAATCCGTGAAAATTTAATTTGCATTGAATGGTTAGAAACAGTCTCCTTTTGCCGTCCCATAACTTAATTACAGGAGCGTGTAAGTCAGCCCAGATTAAGGCCTTGGCTGCACTGGGCATTGCACAAACACAGAGCACCAAACCTGGAGATTTTATACTCCTTGGAGGAAAAGCAGAGAATATGGTGGTATAAGTGTACCTTGAATTTGGGGGATTGGGGCAAAGGTAGATGGTTTCTGTTGTGGGCTTCTTCCTGGCTTTACTTCTGAGGCAGAAAGTCAATCCTTGGCAGCACTGTTTTTTCGGGAGTCGCGTGCCACAGCAGTGACACTCAGCTGCTGGCACTGCTCCAGGAAGATTAAAACCTCAGCCCGAGATTCAGTTCAAACTGAGCAGGATCCTGTGTCCCGGGAGAACAAGCAGCTCCCGAATTTGGGCTGCCGAAGCGACCCTGGTGGGACTGATCTAAGGGTGATTCCTTCTGTTTCCCCAGGGAGAAGGGGGCACTTCCAGCCTGCCTTCTCCTCCCTGCAGGGCAGCAATCAGCCACCCCCTGCCCTGGTCTGGCTGCAGGGCACACGGAGGCATTGGGGTTTGCTCCTGGCTGGCTTATGTCTGATCCCGATCCCTTCCTTCCTCCCCTCTACAGCCCCCCAGGGACCGCCTGTTCCCTCCGCGTGCCCTGCAGGTGTTTGGGCTCATTTAAAAGGGTTTGGAGAGCAGAATTAGAGGTAACTAAAGCCTCTTGCTCTCCTAATTAGCTGTGCGGGCAAAGCTTTGAGTAAACGCCTTTCTACAAGAAGCCTTTATGCTGGGAGGCATGAAAAGGGCATCTGTTAGAGGCCGTGGCCCAGCGCTCCCGGCGTGGCTGCGGGCCCTGACTGCGGGCCAGGGCCGCGCTCCCTCGGCAGGGCCGGCCCTGTTTATTGACACGCTGCCCGTATCACTGGCTCCCTTCATGGGCTGAGAGCAATCAAAGCCTGCTTCAATGTCGGCCACTGAAGGCTTCCTTTTATACGTGCGTGTGCAGGTACACACCGCCACCATGAACTCCACTGTCCCGGGCAGCAGCTTCTCGCACAAGGCCCAATACGTGATGCCGGGCTGTCTTCTCCCTGCAGCCGAGTGTCCATGTTGCTGAGGCACCTCTGTCCTTTCCTTCCTGTTTTCTCCTTTCCTCCCCATATCCGTCTAGATATCAGATCTGAGTAGCAACCCGAATTTCTTGACCACTGCCTTTTCTTTTGCTGTTTGGGTCTGTGTCCTTTTTTACACTCCCTTAACCTCCCTCTGGAGAACTCAGGAATACTGTGGTGGCTTCTTTCTGAGACCAAGAGTAACTTCACCAAGAATAAATACACTCCAGGACTGTAGTAAACCAGCTCAATATTTTATTTTTTCAAATGGTGGAAGAGGGAAAAGAATCTATTCATAAAATGTATGAATTTAGGAAGAACAGACAGAACCAAAATCTCAGACCCTACAACAGTTGCAGACTTCAAGGTGTTTTCTTAATTAATTTATGATTATTTTGCCACTAATTTACCACCCTGAATTCCTTAACTAATAGAAGCTAAATGTGAGATGAACATCCTGTGCATTTTTACTTAGAAGCTGTCCACATATAAAAAGTCTCTTGGCTAGTCCCAGGATGCTACTTCTGCTGGTCAGTGGTATGGCTCCTGTAAATTGAGGGATACTGGGGGACTGGATGGGAGAAGAACGTGCCACCAATACAGATGTCTGTTGGCTTTGCACCTAATGACTTCAATAATTTTCTTTCTCTTACTAGGGTGACATGGGCTCTGTTGGACCTATAGGCTATCCAGGACCAAAAGGCTTAAAGGTGAGAGAATACCTGAGTTACGTGAGCTCTCGTCCCTCCATGGCAGGACTGAAGATCATTCTGTTCCTCCCTCGGGTGACCATCCTGAGGGAAAGGATGGTCCCCAGTGTTGCTTGTCCGTTCACCCAGGCACAGGATTGCTCAACACAACATCCTGCTGGTGGTCTGCAGTAGGTGCAAGTTACTGGAGAATGCCTGGGGCATTTTCCCTGCATGCCTCCAGCCCAAGAAGGGTGTTTGAAGGTTTGGTGGAGCGTGCTTTGGGAGCAGCCTGGTATTTGGCCTTGGGGCTGTGCCAGGCCAGTGCTGTGGGTCTGAGCCACCAGCCCCACCAGGGACATCGATGTCAGAGACCTGAGCAAGTCTTTGTGGTGGCTCAGTCTCAGCCTGAACTTTCTTTTGTTTCAGGGGCTGATGGGAAACCCTGGAGAACATGGACTGAAAGGTGATAAGGTGATCTGAATACTCCCTTATTGCACTGTGTTTTAATTTTGCATGGGAAACCCCCTTTCTAGCTTCTCTTTCTTACTCAGCATCATGGTACTGATTCCACTCTGGCTGGCTCTTAGCTTCCTCCCTTCCATCCTACCCCTTTCTTGAAACCAAAGTTTTGATTTTTCTTTCTTTTATGGTATCTGCCACATCCCCTTTTCCATGGGGATCTAGTGTAGATCAGTTATGCTCAGCTCCTCTTTGGAGCTTCTGTCTCCCACTGATGATGATGGTAACCGTTAAGATTATCTGGTGTTTTGCTGGGCTTTTATGTTTTTATATTGGCTACACGATGGGATGGGGAGGAGGGTGAAGACCTAACACTGGAAGTGGGTTTGCATAAATGTGTTTGGAGGAAACGTGATATAACAAAGCAGCACAGCTCGCTGGAACAGACAAACAACTGGATCCCCAGGAAAACATGTTGTGTGTTAGGTACCTCTGCTCCTGTTCGAGAGGCTCACCTCAGCTCAGCTTCCTGCCGAGAGGAAATTGCCTTATGCCGAAATGATATAAATCACTTTGGAAAAAGAGAAAAGGAGAGGGGCATTGATGGCAATGATTTAGTGCTGCTGGCACAGAAACACGCAGCTTGAGCTAAATCAGCATGAATCTGCCTGTGTAAATGTCTCATTGTCATGAGAACCATCCTCCTACAGATACTCAGCTGCAGGATTTATTTAGTCTGAAAGAGTGGGAGGTGCAGTCATTTATTGTTGGCTCTGATTGCTCAGGAGGGCAATGCAAAATGACCATTAATTGTATTCTCCTCCTTCTGTGTGATGTTTTATTCTCTTATTAGATGTTTGCTTTTAGAGAATGATTTAGTAGCCCAAAACAGCACATGGAGGAAGTAGTGTCAAGCCAATTATTTCCACTCTTATTACGTTATAGCAGTTCTTTGCCAGGGCTCCTGTCTGCAGTTTCCATTTCTCCCCTGTACTGCCTTTTCGCTTTTGTAGAGAGGAAGGACAGGGCAACAGAAGGGCTTTTTCTCTAGGACAAGTTTAAGACATCGGAGATGGTTTCTTGACTCAAAACCAATTCCCAGAGGCCACAGACTCTTCTGACTGCTCCTCGGAAGAAACCTATTAAGAACTGGCCAGCATTTAAATCAGTGTTTAACAAAACTAAACTTCATGGACATTCCAGTATCCACTGCTTTACACAGACTGCTGTATTTATCCCCAGTATTTCTCCAGTTGCTGCTATCACAGTAAATGACCAGTTTTCAGCTCTCCCTGGAGCTATCTTCACAACAGTCCCAAGAGCAGAATTACCCACCATCTCCCAACAGCCCTGTGCTCAGTCTTACAGCTCCTCTCCTGGGGTGCTGGGAAACTTTCCTTTCCCTTCCAAGCTACCTCTCTCACTGCATTTTCCTTGGACAGGACAGACTCCCTTCCTGGCTTTCGTTACAGCCCTTTGCTGATCCAGGACTGACAAACCATCTCTCCTGCTCAGGCTTCCTCTGTCCCTAAGGAGTTGGCCTTAGTTTGAATATCCTGGGGCGCTATCAAACGCTCAGATCAGACTAACAATGATACCAGAGCTAAGAGAGAGCTTCCAAACAGCTTGTGTGTATCCTCTCCAGCAGTCTGAAGGCCAAAGGGATGGAAAACACAAGGCAAAGGGGAACCAGATTTACTTAGGCATCGATGACCACAGTTCTCATCTGCTCTGGTGAATGCATGCAGCTCTGACATTGCAGGTTTTAGCCAAAGCATCCAAGTTTGCTGTACCTGCTTGCATGAGATCCTCAGTTCTCCTTATGTTTGGGGGAGGATTTAGCCAGAAACAGCTTAGCGGGGTTTGTTCAGTTACTTGGTTCTTGGCCCAGTTTATAATGCATCCCTTCTCCAACTGATCAAAAGGCTGTTGTGTTCATTTACTCCAATAATTCTTCAGTGAATTGCGCCTCAAGACATTTTATTTTCTCTCACTCCAATTTGGGCTTCATGAACAAAAACACTCATCCCCTCTTACAGCTTGTTTACATTTGTGTTTTAATTGTTTATGCTCTGGTACCACTGAGAAATGTAAATGATAGCTGGTCTTGCTGCATTTCCTCAGTTAATAGCAAGGGAAAATCGCTGCCTTCAAATAGCTCATGGTCTAAATGTACACGTGGTTGGAGGATGGGATGTTTATGCTCTTCATGAGGGCTTCTGAGTCACAGAAGTGATCGAGGAGGAAGATACTAGAGGTGGGAAGTGTACCCTGGCCTCTTGGACTCTGTTCTTTCTGGCATCATCTTTCTTCTTGTTGCCTGCCTCATTTCAACAAAGATGTTTTCCATCTCAAACTTTATTTAGAAGCTGCGTGATAAATCTTTCTTTATTCCCCCACTTTGTTTTGGCCTTATGCGTTTCAGCTGAAGGTGGTCTTAGAACTGTCTGGCCTAAGGAAATCTCTGGTGTCGGAAAGTAGAGGCAGGATTTCTGTGTTTGCGTAGTGCCCAGCCCTTGGGCTGCAGAAGGACCCTGCATAGAGCTGATTTATGTTGGAGGCTCCATTCTGTCATCTCCAGCAGTCGTGTCACTGATAATTTCTGCTGCTACTGCTATTTTGGGGCTGGAACATCTTAACTGATTTCGCTGATTGCTTACTATTCGTTTTCTGCCCATTAGATTTTGACTTCATTAAAATCATCCATCATCATCTTCAGACAAAACTATCTTACTGCTATGACCAGAAACATAAGCAACCTGCCTGAGTCATGCACTTATTCTCTGTGCCTGTCAGTCTGAAAGTCTGCCTCCTGCCATTCTTGAAACATTTCCAGAGCATGATTGTGTGGAAATCTGCCTCTGCAGAGATCCTCATTTAAAGCTCGCTCACCTCCCAGGTAACAGTTCCCTTCTCTGCTGGGTGTTGGGGATGCAATTACCAGGTGAACTTAGCTAACTAATCAGAGAAAACACTCCAGCCACTGCAGGCTGGTGTTTGCTGGCTGGAGCACACCCATCCTGCTGTGATACGCAATGAGTACGTGAGGTCCTTGAGCTCCCTTTGAAGAGCAGGTTAGTTCAGACTTCCAAGCTGATGCTTTTTGCCTGCAGTGCCTTCACAGGGAATGCTGCAGAAGGACGGGCTGGCACCATACCTTGAGGTTGCACGGCCCATAGAGAAAGTTGTGTTAGAGTCTGGGAGTCCTGGTTACATCCCTGCTCATGAACAGGGCTCAGGAAACAGTTCAAGATGCATCATTTCCCATAGGAGCTGAGCTGCCGTCTTCAACTGTCCAAGTGTCTTTCCTGAGACTTTAAGTGGGCACCCACTTAATTGCTAGTTCATCTCTGAAAGAACCGAGCCATGTGCCAAGTGTGCTGAATGTGCAAGGTGAATGCATCCAGGTCCTAGCAAGCACAAATGATGCTCAGGCAGTCGACAGGAGCTGTCAACCTCACTGAACATCTCCATTCCAGCAGCACGTCAGCACCTTACCCAGAGAGTCCCAGCCTACTGAAGGCTGCATCTTGTATGAGGATGTTAGTTGGATTCTCTTGAAAGCAGTTTCTAATAAACCCGTTTAGAAATGGAAGCTTTCTCCAAAGACACACAAGGGATTAGTGCAGAAGTTTCCCATTATCCAGCCAGAGGGGAGAGGGGTGAATGTTCTGCTCCACCATGGCTTTCAGAAAGCTGGTAAATCTAGTTAAACGTCACATTTAAAAAGGGAAAGAAAAAAAAAAAAAGGCCCTAGATATTTGGCAGCATCTGAAGTGCTAGATCAGCAAGGGCAGAGAGCAGCAAACCTCTCTGCCCCATGCTGACAGTAATCAGTAACCATTCATAATTAGCAGCTCCTAGCAGATGAGAGCAGCCCCGAGGGTCGCTCCTCGCACCTTCCATCTGCCACCACCTGTGGATTAGCCCAGCTCTGAGGAGCAGTGGGGCTTTTGAGAGCATCCCACATCCTCCTTGGCAAAGGACGGGTCTTTCTCCCGTCACATTTTTACAGATCTTGGCCTCTTCTGTACCTCCCTGCAGAGCTGCCCGTGCTGTGCCACACGCTGCTCCCTGGGGACCCTGCAGTGTCCTGGGGTACCTGGAGCACAGCCCGGCCCCGTGCCTGGCCGGCCCCATCAGCTGCAGCCCACTGAGCTTTCTGTGGATGTGCTGATGAAGATTTAATTAGATGTCTGCGATCTCCTGTGCAGCCCATCTGTCTCAGTCTCAGTCCAAGTGTGTGGCCTCATGCAGATTTGTCCCCTTTGCACAGGAGCAGCTGGACCAGAAGCAGCTGAAGCCCAAACATGGTGCAGAGTGGCTGGGTGCCGTGTGCCTGAGGCTGCTGCCTCTGCCCCCTTGGGAAAAGGTCCTCACTGCGATGCTGCGTCTTTCAGGAATGCTGCTGCTGTTGTCCTTTGCCACGACAGGGGTTTTCGTTGTATTTTGGGTGTTGTTTCCTACGTTGCCTTCAGTATTCTGTATTCTGCAAGGGGCAGCAGCTTTATGTGCAGAGCCCTTCTGCATCCTTCTCATAAAAGGTAGCCCAGAAGTTAATGGTGGCTTTTGCAGCTTCGGATTTCCCACAAAATGGGCCTGTCTTCTGTTTCCATTTCCATGTTTTCCTGGAGGCAAGGAGAGGAGGCAGACAGGGCTGTGTCTGCTCTTACAGGGAGAAGTGAAATTACTGCATAACCCTGAAACAGAGTGGTCTTGAGAAGCCACGTGGTGTGATGAGCACAGGGGGGAGGTGGAGGAAGCGGAGGAAATCCTAGCTCCTTGTTCCTATGAAGGAGTTTTATGAATGAGGACATCTGTAACTAGTGAAGGACATGGCTCGGTAAAACACCTCAAGTAGTTTTGCAGTGTTAGCTCCCCATATATTGCCAAGCAGAAAACCCTGGAAGAAGAGATGCGGGATCAAGAGCAAAATGAGGTTTTAGCCCAGACACCTCCTCTGCGTGCTGCAGGCAGCAAACCTGCGTCACGCCTGCTGATCGGCCGCTTCCTTCACAGCCCCCTCTGTGCAGCGTTGCATGAAGAGGGGCCTCAGGGTGAAGCTGCGTTTCTTTTTATAGGTGAAACATGAAGCACAGGCAATATCCCATGGGCAGATCCCATTTGCAATTCCACATCGTGCATTCCTCCCCCTCCCCATGAACAGAGTGCTTGCAGCCCCTTCTTGTCATCTCAGCATCATTTTTTTTTTTTGGTTAATAAATACTCTGACCTCTCCTCTTTACTTTGTTCCTCGAGTTAAGCACACACAGCCTGAGTCAGTGTCAGATTTATGTCCAAGGCAGCTAAAAGTGGGTGCCCTGAACCTCAGTTTTGCTTTGGGTTATTAATGGCCACTGCCAATGCATCGTTTGTGCCCCGCTGTTTTGCTGTGCAGGAAAATGAGCTGGGCCATACAGTAGTTTTTTGCCACCCCTATTGTATCTAATGCTTGTGGTTCATCCGAACCAAAGCTGTGTAAATAGCTGATTTTTTCCATTTACTTGCTTTGCCAAAATAAAAGGGGGAGATGGAAAATAGTTTAGATGAAGCAAACTGTTTGGTTTGACTCAAATTAAAATACTTCAAGCTAAAAAAAAGAGTAAATGCATTTAACTTTTTTTAAGAATGGCATTTCAATTTTGATATGTAAAAGACTTGTTTTGAAGATGATTCAGTCAAAAGTTCTGAGAACATTTACCAAAACATTTAAGCAAATTTAGCATGAATCCATGAAATGTTTCCGTCATTGAATCTTCATGCTTCTTAATTAACTTTCTTCTGGAAAAGTTGTGTCCAAAAAGTCTTTCCCAATTCAAGTCTTACCCGTTCACAATTTCATTATCCCATGCAAGTTGCCACAGTACTTGTAATTACTTCAACCCTTCGATAACAAGTGGGTGGCTTTTGCCTGAGTAGAAGTAGACTTACTCTTTCATCTCTCCGTGGGCTTTGGCTCTGAAGCAGAAGTCCATGTGTCTTCCACGCGGAGTATGTTTAAACATAGATCCTTTTACTCTTCTGTGTCTTGTTCCCTTACTGGGAAGAACATTTTGGATGCGTGTGCCATGTATTGGACACAGCTCCTCAAGCAGTTACTTCTGGTGGGTCTTATCAGTGTACCCAGTTTTTGATAGTCACTCTTCCTTTGATTTCCTATGTATTGAATTTTTATTTATATATGAATTTTCTCTGCACCCTCCTTGACTCAGCTTTTATTTATGTAAATCACTGTACAAATGAGGTTGGGAGGGACCTCAGGATGTTACCTGGTCCAACAGCAGGGCTAAGAGGTAATACAAGATAGCCACTGTTTCTAAGAAATCCTTCCTTTAGGGATAATGACTTCTACACAGGGAGTCGGAATGCATTAGGAAGTCCTGAAGAGGGGAAAGACAGCTCAGGTAGAAAATACTGTCACTGATGCTGTGCTCAAAGTTGGGATCTCCATCCCAGCAAACAGCAGCCTACCCCTGCCAGGGAATCTCACCCAAAATGCTGCCAGTGGGATGGTTGTAAAGCGTTATGAGAAGTTACTCTTGTTTTCTTTTGGGAGAGAACTGATCTCTGGTGCCTGAAGCAGGGACCCTGAGTATTGTTTTCTGTGCTGTAGAGCCTTATGAGAGAAAAGGTCCATTCATCAGGCGCTAAGCTAACTCTTCTGTTCAGCTGAATTTTAACACTTCGCCACCTTCACGGTTGCTGTTAGCCAGAGGAACATAGCCTCTCTTCTTGCAGCCTCCATGGAAACACAATGCTTGCACTTCCATATTTTTCTTTCCCTGCAGTTTCATTTTTCAGTTCGGAATCAATGTTGGGAAATGCACACAGTGTTCAGGATCATTGTTACAGTTAATGCTATCTACAGTTTGTCACCAGTTCAGCTTTGAATGGAGCTGGTGATGAGCCTTTGGCTGTACATTGCACCGTCTAGCATCTACCTGGGCATTTGGGCTATTGCTGCTGCCTATTTTAACTCTCTTTGGTGGTGTGTATCCAGGGTGATCAGGGAGGAGCAGGTGTGCCAGGAGATGTTGGCTTCCAAGGAGACAAGGTAATTGTTCCCCTTTTCTTCATCATTTTTTCCCCTTTTATGGGTAATTTGTGTGGCCACCAGCCTCTCTATGCATCTTCAAGCCATGAGGAGCTGGGGCTAACTGCAGCCTGTTGCCAGGTCCTTTCCTTTAAATAGTTCCCCTTTGGAGTACTCTGCTAAAATTTATGTCATCAGATGGATTTTGTTGTTACTTATAATAAAAAATGTTCTGCTAGTGGCTTTCCATATAAAGGGCCATATTCTCATGCAGAAACTGGAAATGATGGGACAGGGTTGGACTGGTGTGCCTGTGTGTGGTCCAGCAGCTGCCGACTCAGAGAATTTGAGTACTCGGTGCAGCAACTTAAACCCTGACCCAGTGAAGCACTTAACGCTGTGCGGAACTGCTGAGCAAATGACTGCTCCCCCAGGACTACAACGTGATGCTGACTTCAGCTGAGTAAGGCTGTACTTAGCACCGCACTGGGGCCTACATGGCCCTGAGCCACAGCCAACTGCAGCAGTTCATGTGCTCCTCAGGGCTAAAGTCATCCCCGGCTTTAGCAGAGACATCTCACTGATACCAGGGCAATCACCCTGGCCCCTTGCAGGGCTAAGAAACTGCTTAGAAACTCCTCATGTCTCTGCAGAATCTGGGGCTGGAGCAGGGGGAATTGGTGTTTTTTGATGCTTTGTTGTGTTTTCTCAAAACTCCTCTCTTTCTCTCTCTTTCTCAGGGTAGCCAAGGTTTGCCTGGGGTCCCTGGGGCACGAGGGAAGCCAGGCCCCCTGGTAAGTAACCAGATGTCCTCTGCTTCCTAATCTCCCTTTCCAAAGGTTGAGTGCCCAGCTGGAAAGACAGCTTGGCAGGGGTATGCTCTGCTCAACAGGAAACATAGCAGCTGGGAGCTAGCTCACTTTTCTCCATTTTTTTCTGACTTCTGCAGGGAAAAGTTGGTGACAAAGGTCCAGTCGGGTTTCCAGGACCACCTGGCCCTGAGGTATGTCCCACAGTGCTGGGGATTGCTGTCTGGTGGGATTCGTTGTTCTTTAGTCAATGGAGATCCAGTTTTGTTCAAACGGGGAAATGGGACAAACTGTCCATCTTGTACCCTCTGACAACCCTACACTCACATTGCCTGATCTGCAGTTAGTCTTTCTGCCTGATCTTTCCAAGCCTTTTTCTTCCTATTTTGTTACTTGCAAGTCCCATACGTAACATCTTGTTCTGTTCCTGTTCCAAAAGGTCCGTCTCCAAAGATTGTCCGTCCCTTGGCACACAGCATGTCACAACCCATCACCTCTCCCCATCTTTCACTTTTAACAGCTTGGCAGACACTTGCTGCAAAGCAGAACATCCTGTTGTTTTGCAGAGGGAAGCTCTCAAGGCTTTTCTTAGGAGCTTCCAAAAGTTGTAAGAAAAAGCAGTGGTGAACAGAGATAGAGCCCCACATGGTCTCACAGCCACCAGCCAGTCTCTGTGAACGCTAGTCTTTTTCATCATATTGTTCTTCGACCCTTTTTGTTCTTTGGCTGTTCTTCTGGGGCAGAAGATTCATTTCTCGAGTCTTACACCTCACTTTCCACCTACCCTCCTCTTTTCAAGCCTGGGGCTTCACTCCTCTGCTAGGATATTATGGGACATCAGTGGCTATGAGGGGACCAAGATAGGTTCATGACCCATTCTGCATCTCATGTTTTCCTAGTTTCTTCTTTCTCTATTTGTCATCGATATCCTGAAGGTTTTGTGGTTGTTTTTTTTTTTTCACTTCTTCGCCTGCAAAATACCATTTCAAGTAGAAAACAACCCTCACTGCCCTTAACAAAAATTTTTATGGTGATACCTTAAACCCGGGCTCGGCTTCCCCCCAGCGTATTGTGGTTTTTCTCCCTCATAAGCAACCAGACAATGCCTGTGAGATGCTAGAGAGCCTCTTCCAGCACGAACGATGGTCTGTTTTCCCTTCATCACTGCTCTGGTATTTTACTGGGTCTGGAAGGGCTCTCGGTCAAGTGCTGCCACTTAGCAATCTTTGCTCTTTGTTGCTATTGGAAATAACTGCAGATTCCTTTGTGTGCTCGGCGAAGGGGTGGTGGGTGGAAAGGAGCCGCTGCCTGGCTGAGGGCGGCCGCTAATGAGCATGTCAGCACCTTTCCTAATTCCTCGCCCGCTGTCCTTTGTCGCCGAGGCGTGCAGTTTGTTTCTCGGAGCAGTGAGATTATGCGCTGACTCATAAAGATTAATTAAAACCCAAATTGCTGTTTTTAGCCCTGTGATGACAGGAAGGCCCTCACAGCAATAAATCTCCTCAGATGATGGACCTAAAGGGAGCTGCTGGGGAAGGCTGCCCTTGTGTCCAGCCGATAGCGCGGCTCCCGTCGCGGTGTTTCCTTCCCTCTGCGTGCTGCGTGGTGGCCCACACACGGACACCACCAGCATACAACCAGTTTCTCAGCATTCAGCCTTTAACTGAACCTCTCACAGAGGCTGCAGAAGTCCTTTGCACCCAAACCATCTCTCCTTTTCTTCAGGGCTTTCCAGGGGACATCGGCCCACCAGGAGAAAATGGCCCTGAAGGCCTAAAGGTGAGTGGAGCTGAGAGCGAAGCTCTGTAGGGGTGGGAGGCAGCCAGGGAAAACAAAGTAGTGGGAAGGGGGAGAGAGAAAGCCCTGGAGATTCCTCAAGACTGTCCTGGCCAGCCTTTCAGCTTGGTCTGTTTGGCTTGAGGTCCCTCCAAGAGTGGGGTTTTCTTTTTTTTTTTCAACTTTTTTTTCTGTAACAAAATTGACATTGGATGACGTCCCATGGCTGTGAAAGAGACTTTCTCATTTTAATGGCCCTTCTGAGCTTATGTTACTATTTTTCTGAGTATCTTTTCCTTTGGCTTCTTCTCAGGGGAAGCCGGGAGCACGAGGTTTACCTGGGCCAAGAGGACTGCCTGGACAAGAGGTGAGTGTCCTCAGACAAAAAGCAGATTGGATTTAAAGAATAATGTTGAATTTTGAAGATTAATGCACACTGAAGTGGTGCCTGTGTTTTGAAATCCTTCTGTCCCTCAGAATTTGGAAGTAAATGCTTATATTCACCGGTCAGAAACCCACAGAAGAGGAGCTTCCCCTAGGCCCTGAGGCCCTTGCTTCCAGTCACTGCTGGCATCCCTTGACCCTAAACTCTGCACCGGCTTTTCTTCTTAAGTCTGTTCCCCCACACCCACACACACTCCCGAACGGATGTTAATGCCCTTTTCCCTGCACATCCCTTTGCACAGACATGCCCTGACCTGGCTTTTGCTTTCTGCTCCTTTCAAGTGTGTTTTCTTTCAACTGTGAGACCTGCAGACTCTGCTGTCTCACATGGAGCAACGTTATTTGTAAAAAAAATGCAGAAACTGAAACTGCTATTTGCAAAGATTTGTTTGCCCCAGCATCTCAGAGCTTGCAGCTTTCACCTTCCACTGCACAGGAAGACTTGAAGCTTAATTCCAGTCACAGTCATTGAAAAGGGAAAATTGTCATTGATTTAATTGTCCTAGAGCTGCAAATACTTCATGGCGGCAGCAGAGAAGGCCCGAGAGCCCTCCTGTTTATCCCATTGCAACTCCAGCGGCTACAGTGTAGTTTATTCTGGGTCAGATCAGTGTAAGCTGTTTGGAGTCATGATACATTTTGCAAAAAATACTTAGTGCACACATGGGCAGCAGCTCAGACTAATAGCACCAATCATTCTGAACTTTTTCTGGGAATTCTTTTGCTTGCTCTCTAAATGTGATTAATGCAAATTAGCTCATTTATTTGCACTGAAATAGGGAAAAAATATTCTAGGCAATTTACAAAGTGAATCGAAGCCCTGCATTCCAGGTTCAGGCAGGCATGACCAAGCTGCCTTCAATTTACTCTAGTTAGTGAGCATGAAAGTAAGACTGAAGACATGGACATGGACTTTGACGTGAGCTGTGCTGAGGGCCTCTGAATGTGCATCACAGCATACGACTGTGCCTTCACTGCTTCTGTAATCTGAGGCGGAAGGTCAAGGCTGTGAATTACACCCTCTTTACAAATGTGGCATACTGTGGGTGGCTTGTCTGAGCCCACCAGGCTGGGTTCCTGACTTCCAGTCCCAAGTTCAGCCCGCCAGCTCATGCCACTTCATTACCACGGCTGACCACCTAAATGAGAGCAGCAAGAACCGTGGCTGCCAAGGGCGCTTTTAATTTCTCTTGGCAGTTGGTTTTAGACACTTGAGATAATTTTTGTGAAGCTTAATTGAAGGTCTCCTAGAAACTGTAGATCTGATCCTATCACATTAGAAACTGGTGCAGAGCCAAGGGAGAAGACCGAGTCCAATTGCTGTGTGAGATTTTGAGATAGCTCCATCGTGTAGCAAGTGTAGTCCCATTTGAAAGCAAAAGGGAAACCTCCATGCAGTTGCCAAATGGTTCTGTGGGAAATTTTGCGTCTCTGTTTTCGTGGGGCAAAAAAAAAAAAGAAAAAAAAGAAAAAGAGTAGAGAGCTCAACAGCATCCATGTCCCTGCCAAATCACATGAAACAGAGCCCTGTGAGCATGTCCAGTGTATCCCATGGGCCAAATTCAGCCCATGATAAGCCCACCCAACTGGTGTTGACTTCGGTCAAATTTTGGGTGGCCTTTACTGGCAGGACTTGACTTCAGACTGTATTTCTGATGTGGGGAGAGGAGTTGGGGAGCCTCAGAGATGTTGAGCTTCCTTCTGTAGGGGTTCAGCAGGAGTCAGTTTTTAAAATGTGACAGCTGAACACACAGCCTGTGTTTAACTGCTGCTCATACTGCAGACCTTTCATTCTTGTGCATGGTGAGACCAGGCTTTGTCACTACTTTGCCCTTTATTTTAATTTCTTTTCTCCTCAGGGAGATGAAGGACCCTTAGGACCACCAGGAGTCCCTGGTCCAGAGGTAAGTTTTAGTGGTTTACTCAGTTACTACCAGCTCTGTTGACTTTGCCATGAAATTGTAGTTGAAATAACATGAAGCTTCAACCCTTCTGGCTTGAAGTGGGAAGTCATCTGCTCTTCTAGAAAATATTGCATTGTCCAATTGCTTGATCCAGGACGTATGAAAGTCACAGAACAGTCTTTCACAGGATGTTGAGTAAGACTGATTTTATAATTTGTTTAAAGTTTCAGACCTTGAAAAACTATCTAACATTCATGCACAAGATAAAGTACTTTGACTGGAAAGCATCTTTGTAAGCAGCTCTGTTGTTTGCTTCCTTGATTTATGGTATTTTTCAATGAAAGTAGAAGGAAAAGTAAGAAAAAAGACAGGACATTGAAGTAGAGTCCTTTTTGTCATCTACATCACTCTGAACATGGTGATGTATTGCAGAAATGCAGTTAGGAGAAGCAGAAAGAGTATTATTGTATCTGTGAGCCTGCCAGCTCACAGGGTTTTATAATGGTTATGAACATAATTGTTATTGCAAGATAGTGAAATATCTTGTAAATTGGAAACTGCTGAGAGCTTCTAAGTGGATGAGGAAATAAATTTTTATCTTGCATTTCCCCCATTATTCTATTAGATACTTTTATTCCTTTCTTGGAACAACGTAACAAATCCAGTTACCTCAGTGCCTGGGGGAACGCCGTAATTGTTCTCCTAGCTAGAGGGAAGGATCAACATGAACCCTTGGGTCTGCAGGTTTATTCGTGCTTTTCTAAATTTAGCTGTGGATGTCAGCCTGGCTTGCTCCACTGCAGGGACACTCCTGCTCCCAAACCCTCTCTCGATGCCAGGGATAGAGCCCACAAGAAGCCTACATAGCCAAGTCCCTGCCAACACCAGGGAAGTGCCATCTTTGGATGCTCAGGAAGCTGGTGTCTTTGCTGGCATCACAGGAAAATTTCTGGAAGTCAAATAAATCCAACTAAATACTGCAGAGAATGAGCTAAAAGGCAGCAACAAATACCTTGGCTTGGTTGATTACAGTCCATGAATAATGTTTCTGATGTGATGTTTAAGCAATGGAATCGAGCTGCAGGGGCAGAAATGTGCTGAACCTTAGAGTAGCTGTCTGAACATGTTCCACATAAATCAAACCCAGTGTCACTCAAGACAGCATTTTCTTCTTGTGTTGCCTTGGCATCAGTGAGGACTGCTGCATCCTTAGCACGAGGGATTGGCTGGGAGTGTTGCTTGTAAGCTGCACCTTGTCATATGGATTCACAGACACATTGCTGTAACCCCAGGCAGCTGCAGGAGTCATTATTTAGCTTTTCATATTTATTGTGTATTTCAGGGTCGACCTGGCCGGAAGGGATTTCCGGGAAGACCTGGTCCTGATGGTCCAAAGGTAAGGAAAGAGTTGGTTAATGATCAGGGAAGCAGTGAGTAGAAAGGAGAAGAGGTAGAGGGATGTCTCTTTTCTCAATTTCATAGTGCTCCAAGCCTAGGGTATTCATTTCAGAGAGGACAAGGGGAACTGAGGTTTTATCTTTTTCTCTCAATTTTGGGGTCTCAGTTCTTGCTTGGTTTCTTCAGAAGGAAGAATGATGGTGTGTTTTTTGAGCCATGTGCTTTGTTATATAGTGTTTCTCCTCTGATATTCACCACCACAACCCTCCATCATCTCATGTTATTTTCCATTGTTTCTCCACATTTTTGTTCTAAAACAATGCACATCATTCCTATCTCTGCTGCCTAATTAGCAGCAGGAGCCATCCCAGGGCAGTCCGCTCCACAAACCCACACTCAAAAGGAAAGAGAAATCCCAACAAAAACAACCTCTTCAAGCAGTAAATAGCAAAAATGTGGTCTGGCAGCACATCTGGAGTATCTGCCTACTGAGAAAATACAGCTGCCGTCACCCAGAGACAATACTGCTGAGCGGTGACTCTGGCCCCTGGATGGCCTGTCCAGGGGCACGGTGTGGCCTTTCGTGCTGCCATGGCTGTCCCACATGCAGGTTTGGATTTCTCCTCTTCCTCTTGTTTTTCACTTCAGCCCTCATTTTCCCCATTCTCTGAATTTCTCTGATCCTACACTATGATTTAGCTTGTGTGCGTCGTTCCTGTGGTTTTCCTGCTCCATGTGACAGTAATTTGCCTATGGTGGAGGTTTTGTAAGAGCAGAATCAGGGTGCAGCATTGCCTGGGAATATTTGGGTTGCTTTTTGTTATTGTGACCCTTCCACCAGCCGGTGAATTTTCTCGATCCCTTTTCCTCTGTCACTCAGGAACAGCACCTTCCCATGGCATCCACACTCTTGCTTCTACTAGATGTTCTTCAGATCTTTTGGTTAATCACTCTTAATCTGTGACTGATGCATTTCTGCCTTCATCTGTCCATTTTACTCAGCTGTTCAGATAGAAACATGATGGGGTAGAAACACCCTGGCTTCAAGAGGATCCCTGATGAGAACTCACACCTTATTAACCATATGGATAAATCACCCAGGACTAGGCTATGCCACAGGAGAGCTGGCAGCTTATGTTTCAATGTTTGAGTTTGGTTTGTGTAGGTTATGTTACCACAGCACAACCAGCAACTTTTAGGGGCATTTCACTCAAAACAGCACGTTTCATGTTTGTGTCATGTTTGTCTCCATGTTTGTGGCAGCTATGTTTCTTGCTTTGGATTATTTTTCAAAAAACTGGGCTTTGTAAGAAGTTCTTGTAAGAGGTTGCCTCTTGCTGGTTTTCCACAATTCAGAAGCAGCTTCCCAAATGATGGTGTACACAGAATCATGTTGTAATGAGTGAGGGGCTGACTGGGAGCAGCAGCTAACCATGTGCCTCCTCTCCTCTTGTCATGCAGGGCGAGCCAGGAAACCACGGCCGACCAGGGAAAGTTGGTGAGCAGGTAAACTCCTTGTTTTTCTTGTCTGTTTGATGGTCTCCTGTGTTTAACACCTTCTGGATGAGCAGTGTGCAGGCAGAGGGCAATGGCCAGGAGCTTCTGACCACCTCAAACCTCTCTGTGGTCCTGGTGCTCCAGCTGTGACATAGGAAACACGTCTCGTAGTCTAGCTGTAGCTCTCAACAAACAGCACTGCCAGGGGCCATGGGGTCTGTTTTGAGCTAGAGGTTTTCCCATAGGCCGTCTGATAAAGTCACAGTTCAGATGGACGTGCTGGCCATGCTGGCAGCACTATAGCATGCAAAACTGGCTGTGCTTCTCTAGGAGGCAAAGCCTTGGAAATGAAAGAGATTATGGAGTTCTGTGTATTCCACTTATTCACAAAGGGGCAATTTCCAGGCTTTGCTTATGTAGGCTTTAAGGGTAGGACCCCCTGCTTTGAGGTGCTGCGCTGCTTTCAGAGGAGACAGCAGCCAAAGGACCCAGGCCCTGGGCAGGAGAGGCACTGAGCTGCATTTTGGTGTACCACAAGAGAGAACGTTCTGCTGGGTTAGCAGGGGACGTTCATTATCCCTGTAGGCTTCAGGGGAACCACAGGCATCAAGGAAAGAGAAACAATCGTTGCCGTGTCTGTGATTGAAACCAACCAGCTTGTCCACCACCAACCCTGAAATTGCAGCCGCGGAGCCTCCAACATGTTCTCTGCGTTCCTACATGACCACACCAGGCTGGATGCAGCCGCTGGCCCTGGCAAAGAGGGTGTTGCTGCTCAGCACAGCTGTCCTTCCCAGCACTTTCCCTGCCTATGGTCAGCAAGTTTGGTTTGGTTTAGTTCGTCAGTCTCCCTGGCTTTTCTTTCCTCTGTATCCAACAGCTGAGGGTCACTTACTTGTGGGTTTCTGACCAAGTGTGTCAAAAAAAAGCCATGATGGATCCTGTTCAGTACCAAGCAATCTGATGGGCCTCAGTATGAATCAAGGATGGTTCATATCAAGGATTTATGTCTGGAAATTAGAGGCCCTTCTATATTATCATTAATGATTTACTACATGAAGAGCAACAACTGAAGAAACGAAGCTGCTCCACACACCTGAGGCTGCAGCCCAAGTGCTGTTTGCAGCTTTAGCACCCTGTGTATGGCCTTGGGGAGTACCTCCCAGTGCTCCGTGCCTCAGTTTCCCCTCCTGTAGAGGGCACAAGTCAGTGCTGCCTTCCAGTCTGGGGCCTGGTGAGAGGAGAACTGACAGGGAAACACCTTGGGCTGAGCACTATGCCTCCTATTCTCAGGTGGCACCTGTGGATACTGCTGTATTACGGTTAGAAATAAATATTTAGAAGTGCTTTGAGAACCTTAACAAGATGTTGCCACTGAAGGACAAAGCATCATTAGGATTATTATGCTTTACCATCCCTCGGGACTGACCTTGGATGCAAACTGTAGGCACTGTTTGCTGAAAAGAAAACACAGCTGGCCTCCGCTGACACCGAAACCAGCACAGTGGTATGAAAGCTGCCTGTATTATTCTTAGTCAATTAGTCTCTGTCTAGAAATATCACCCAGAAAGAATTTCCATTTCCATACCAGTTAAGTCATTAGAAGAAAAATGTCGCAGCGGCTTAGTGAGAAATAACCTCCCTTCCCATCACACCTCTGCTGAACAGAGTGTTGGCTTTTCCGTCCTCCTGAGCCTCAGCATTTAGTTTTGGGGCTGCGTTGTTTTTTTGCAGAGCTCTGAGGGGTCAAGCTAACAAGGTCATTTGGTGCTGAAAGCCACCTTCAGCTTTTCCCTGTTTGCTCCTGGGGAGGCCTTGGAGGCACAACAGCAGTGGTCAGGCATCCCAGACTTGCTGCTCTGCCCTCCCTGTGGGTTTCCTCTGGCTGGAAACCCTCAGCATGACAGCATGAGAAAAGACCAGCCATCCATCTCGTTGCAGCTCTCTCCCCTTTCGTACGGACACCTGTTTAGGCTAACGTGGGAGTTCCTGTAGTGTTTCCAGACACTTGAGCTCTCATTGAGGAGCTGAGTTTTTAAGGCACAGGGCAGTTCCTGATGCGTTGTTTTTCCATCACAAGGACGCTGGCTGGGAAAGTTCATTCATAAGATGCCTGTCGTCTTCAAATGCTGGAAGTCCAGCTGCAATCTCCCCTGTACCCTGAAATGTGTGATTTAACCCTTCCTTGCAAGTAGATGGAGGCAGAATAACATGATGAAGAACACGGAGCCACTGGCCCAGGCCACCAGCTTTCGCATCCCAGAGCTGGGAGTTCACCTCGGTGTCCATCCTGAAGGTCAGAGAGCCCTACAGGAGAAGCAGCACCCTGCACTAGAGGCTGAAAATATCAGTAAAGACCTGTGCCAGCTGAAAAAGGCCAAAGCTGACAAACATCCTTAGTGGGAATGAGGTTCTGTCGTGGCAGGAACAGCTTTCTAAATCCTTCCTCCCGTGCAAGAAGCATGGCAACGTTGTGGTCATCTGTGTCCCCATCACACCCTGCAGGGAAGGCAGACACTCATCTAGGGGGTATTTCTCCCTTCAGGCAAGAAGGATGTTGTCCCAACAACAGCAGATGTTATTCTGAAATAATTTGTCAAAGGAGACAAGCACCGTCAGTTCTCTATTCAGTGTGTTCTCCTTGCAGCACCCTTTCAGAGGAGGGAGGTGCTGTGATACCAGCTCAGCAGGTGGGGTCTGACGTGGAGTTGACTTGAACAGGGTCAGATGGGTCGCTGAGAAGCAAGCAGGGAATTCACTGATGTTCCTACATCTCACAGCAGCGTCTTCCCAGTGCAACTACCTTTCCTTCCAGCGTCTCTTTCTGAGCTGCAGACCCACCTGGGATCCCCATTCAGGGCTTTATGGGCACGTGAGGGCACACAGCCTCCTTGCTCTGACCAGGCACGATGTCCACGTGTCACCACATTCCCGTCACCCATTTCCCAGAGGGACGTGGCCCCGGGTAGCTGTGGTGTGCAGAGGGTTAAACCGCGTGGCTCCTCTTTGCGGGTCAGAGCGTCCTCCCTTAAACTGCGATGTTTACTGTTTTACTTTCCCTTTCTTTCATCTGAATGGGAGGATTGTACATTTACTCCCTCCCACCCTTTGTCCCTGCTTTGTTTTGTTTTGAGTTCTAGCGAACCAGTAAAACAGAAAGGCCACCATCGGTTCCTGCTGGGAGCGACTGGCGGTGCCGTCCCTGGGAGACCCTGCTCACGCTGCGCTCGCCGTTCGCTTGTTCCTCTCAAATGGGCTATGATTTATGCAAGGCCTCATTGCTGACTTGCTCTCTGTTGATGCAGCCAAGAGGGGGGGCTTAATTATGACAGGGCTGGAAAATAAATGGGGAAAACCAGGCAGGAGTTAGGAATTACAATCTGCTGGTCTCCCCCTTTCTGCCCCCCAAGCCTCCAGCAACTTTTTAACAATCTCCATCCTTTTTCTGCCATGTCCTTGGCTGGGGAGTACAGCAACTGAATCAGGAGCGACATGCTGAACTCCCCATCCAGTACAAATGTTTTACACTCCTTCCTGTATACTATGGCCCTTCATCAGGGCAGCCACCGCTGCTAGGACTTCACGTGCATCATTACGCAATCTGCCTGCAGTCATGTTTGATGTAGAGCTTCTTTTCAACCCTGAGAACCGGGGGAAAAATGTTATGCCACAGCCATTTTAGTGTAATGCCCATAATTCACACACACTTTGATTTAAAGGTTGCCGCCAATGACTTTTCTGGTCCTTAAAACCTAAATCTTCTGCTGCGTATATTCCCTTCAGCACCTGTACCATTCCGGCCAGTGAAGGATATCGTTACCCGATCTTCCCCGCTTATTTCAGAGACTCCCAATAACTTACCAAGATTTATTTTGCCTAGACATATCTATTCCATGCTCTGTCTGCCTGCAGACAGCAGCGCTGGTTAATCCAGCCCAGAGCAGCCAGCACTGGCTGCAAACACCGCAGAGCTACCGTGCTGGAAGCCTGTCCACATCTCGGGGTCCCTGCTCTCCATCTGGCTACGGTGACACCACGGGATGCTCCTCTTCCTCGGTACGCTGGGAGCAGCAATGTCTTCCCTGGAGCAGCAACATAATGTACCAGAACAGGCAGAATTTTCCCCATTTCTGGAGTGAAAACCAGGCCAGAAATGTTGGCTGCGCTCCCCCTCCATCCATTTACCCACACAGCAGGTGCAGCGTTTGCCTCAGCCCTGCTTGCGTTGGCAGTGCTGGCAGCTTTCTGCCCGAGCTGCACTAACAAATGGCACATCTGTGACAGAGAGAGGGGTCTCGGGAGGGTGCTGGGCTCGTGGGCCGCTTGCTGTGCTGCAATCAGGGCTCTGCATGCCATCTGGAGAGCACCACCAGCTTGGCCGGGAAGCACAAGCAGTACATCTCGCTTCATGACCCAGATTCCTGAGAGACTTCAGGGTGGGAGCTGATGCTGCCACGGACAGTATGTCAGAAGTACCAGCCTGCAAGCCTGAGTTTGGGTGTACAAGTTTGGATGCACCCCAGCCCCTGCGAAATGTTTTTGGAATAGCCGTGTTCTGACCGGTAACAACATTTGCTGCAGGAGCAGGGAATCTCTGTTCTTCTGCAGGGACTGACCTAAGTACCCCAGAAACATCTTAGAGAGCACCTTCCCTCTCTTAAAGGGAGAAAGGAAAGGGATGTCTGCAGGTTTCTGAGAAATTGGAAATGAATATATTTACTCTTTCTTGCTTCTTTTGTTTATCTCCTTTTTGTTTAGCAATACATTGCCTTGTTTCATCTCATTGCTTTTCCATCCTCCCCTCTGCCTTAGCATTTGCCAACTTTGTGGCCTTGGGCTATGGAAAACCTCAGTAACTTGAAGCAGTTATCAGCTATGTATCCGCACTTGTGTCTAATTAAAGGGATAATTGATTCAGCAGCCTTTAGCAATGCCACCCAGTGGCAACCTTGCATATGCAGATCCTGCAGGTTTGCCTGCTGCCCCTTGGGTTCCTGCGGCGGGCGATCTGCTGCTCGGTGGAGCGCAGCTTTGCTCTCGCTCCGTGAAGCCTGGCCACAGCAGCACACTTGTGCACTGGGTCTGCTGCAGCTTCAGACACAGCAAAGACAATGTCAGTACTGATGGAAGGGTTGGTGACATGGAGCCCCTGGCGGGATAGCAGAGCTCTCCTGGTAGTTGGTGCCTTCCTGTGATTAGTCAGTATTTCCATTGCAGCACAGCAGTTGCCTGGGACATCATCCCTGGATGAATTTCTAATGTAAGCATCTAACTCCAGGCTCTGCACTTGTTGCCTTCTCCCATGAGTTTTTCCAAATGCTTCTCACCTGGATATTGCTCCCATGCAGAGCCTGACAAGAGCTCTACGGCTCCACAGAAGCGCGTGGCTGCTCACTGCAAGAGGCACAGCCAGCTGGGCATCCAAGGGAGGGATGCTTCTGTGCCATCAGTGTGCCTCGGGGAGGAGCTCCACTGAGGTTTGAAGGACGACATTTAATTGCACCATGCGAAGGACATTAATGCATGAAGACTCTTGACATTTGGAGCTATTATCAGAAGTTACTCCCTCTGAAAGGCACTGGAGAGTGACCCTCGTCGTGGTTTATGTCTCTGAATACAACTGCTGGGTCTCGCATGTGGGAATAGCAGTGAGGGTATTTTATGACACAGCTTTATGTTGTGAGCGTAACTTCATGGAAAAGAGGCTTTTGGTGGCAGGGGGAAGATGCACAACCTGTGAGTAGCTCCTGTGTAGCACCTTGCACCATCAGAGCACTGCTGTGAACAGCCACAGTGATGCACCGGCTGCACAGAGCTCCTCTACAGGCTGCACGTGTATCTTGGGCCAGCTGGGTATGGAGAAAGCAAAGAAACAGGAGTATGGCAAGGAAACCTTTGCTTCTTTTCTTGCTGTCCCCTTAGAAAGGGGATATCAGGGTGAAAACCTCCCGCTTTTCTGGGACCACACTCCAGAGTGTTGCTTTGCAGGTATAGCTTTTCCCCCGTTGTGTTTGTTTCTTCTGGATGTTTTCCTGAGGGTGCCATTTGAAAACCTCCTTGGTGTTGAAGTGCAACAGAAGAACTTGCAATTTATTATGAAGATTTTGAATTACTTTTACAGAGAGAAATAGCAGGATGGTACCAGTGGAGAATCCATCTCCTGTCTCTGACATGCCCAGCAGCCACCTCCCGGTAGCCGTCAGGATGTTGTCAAACAAGCCTGGGCATGGCTGAACCGACAGCACCCTGCCAGCTGTGGGCAGGTTAGGAAGTGTTTCAACAGGAAGCGAATCCCTTTAGTTACAGATTCACTGGACTAACTAAATATAGATAGCTATCTCCCAATGACCCTTGCTGAGACTAGGGACGAGGTCATGGGAATTGCGTAGCGGGAGAGCCGGCAGTGGCAGAGAGGATGCTCTTCTGCATCCCCAGAGCCAGAAACGCACTGGGGTTGTTGGGGAGGGTGCTGTACACCATTTCTCAGGGATCTTAGCTCAAGATAGCTTGTTTCCATCTCCCTAATTAAAAGCAGTTCTGTGTTTTTCTTCATTATCCAAAATGTTGTTAAATGCTGACAAATCCTGTTTAGATTTTTTTTTCCAAGATATGTTCTGAGTAGTGGGGCAGGTCTGCTGCCCTGCTGGCCCCTCTGGCTGTGTCCTCAGACTTTTATTTCCTACTAGCATCCCAACAGCATGATACTATCCAAGGCAAAATTAGTTTGCACGAAGGTCTGAAGTGGCTCAGTTAACCCAGAGGAAACGTAGCCAGTGCAGCAGTAGAAATGACGGTGAGTCCCAGCTCTGTGCGACCCAGGAGCTCCCGCTATCGATGCTCCTGGGGAAGCTGTGCTGACGTTTGGGGAAATGCTTGCAAAACAAAGCCACACCACGGCCTCGGCCTTTCTACGAAACGTGCTTAACTCATCCCCTATAGCGTGTGTTGTGGCTCTTGCAGCTCCTCGTGCTGCCGTTCCAGCTGGCGCCCAAAGCAGAGCCAGCTGTGGAGTGAGCCGTTCCCATGGCCAGGAGCAGCTCCGTGCGCTCTGGTAGCCAGGAGGAATTACTGAGCTGCATTCGAGGGATGCTCTGCTGCTTCAGCCAGCAAGGTGGACCAAAGAAATCGTTGACTTTCACAGCAAGTAGAACTGAGAATTAATGGTGCTTTTCTCTTTCCTCAGGGTCTAATGGGCTTCATTGGTCCGGTAGGGGAGCCTGGAATAGTGGGAGAAAAGGTAAGGTTGCTTGCAACGAGCTGGTTGCTCTTCCTGTTGCAGGATGAGGGAGACTGGGGTGGGGAAAGATTGAAGGGATTTAAGTTGTCGTGTCAGTGTAACACCCAGCTGGGAAAGCAGCACATCCAGGGTGTCTGAGTGAGTCGTGGGCCAGGCACAAGTCACCCATTTTGCATAGGAATTAGTATCCTTACCCTCCAAGGAGATGCTGTCAACTCTTCTCTGAAAACACCGATTATTTAAGCTGTATTCATTCATAATCTGCCAGAAGACTTGTATTTGACAGTCAATTCTGTTTTTCCTGGAGACAAAGGACCCGTCAGCCCTGTGCTCCTGGTCACAGGGGAGGTCTGAGGGGTTTAGGTTACAGATGGATTCGTGCAGAGATGTGCTCACAAGCCCAGGCTGCGTTGCTAACAGGGTCACACAAGACCAGGGCTGAGCCTGCTCTGGACAGGAGGGCTCACCAAATTCCCAGGTGCAGAAATCATCAAAGAGCACAGCCGTGTAGCCGAGCAAAGGCCTGTCCAAATGCTTCACTACACCAAGGACCATGCTGTCTGCCTGCCCTGTGCTAGCCTTGGGCACGCTGCTAAGGGCTGGTGCCCTCTTGTGTACAGCACAGATACATGCTTCCTCCAGGAAGAAAAATGACTTTATTTTCCATAAAAAGCAAATGGCCGTTAATTCCTTTCCTATTAGAGTGTAAAATTATATTCAGGGGTAGCTTTTAAAGACAAATCATCTATGTCATTCATTATATTTCAGCTGCAGAGTGCTGGTTTTCATTGGTGGCTTAATTATTCACAGTCCAGCCATAAAGATAGTAAAGAGCATAAAATGATGCATTCCGCACATCAGCTCACTCGCTCTCTTTTATTACTTCAAGCCCTGTCCTCTGGGTAATGATGTCAAGCCTCTGTGACAGTTACGCTGTGTTCACTGCAAATGCTTTTTATTGCTTGTCTGCGGCAGCCCTGGGGAGCCCTGTGCTCTCCTCTGGTGGGGCAGTAGCAGAAGCAGGCTCAGTCCAAACTGCCAAGGCACACAAGAAGTAAAAGGAAGGACGTGATGAGGGCTGCGTTTTACAGGAGGAAAGCATAGGAATAAAGCATCTGTGAAGTGTCCAAGGTGGTTACGCAGAAAGTCAGTGCCTGAGTGAGCCCTGTGTGGGTCTCAGTGGCAGCTGCAGATCTGAATTGAATGGGAAATATGAGGTCTGCCAGGCAGGAGACATGGGAAGACCTTTTTCCCACTCCAGTAAACTCCAGTATCACATCTGTCCCTGTTCTGTGCCAATGCCTTGACCACATGAGCTCTATCTAGCTGCAGACCGACTGTAACGCGGTGATGTTACACTGGTGTCCAAGCAAACCCGGGCTGTCCTTTTATAATCCGCCCTAGGAGATCTTCAGCACAGCTGCGACTTCTATCAGACTTCTCCTTTACCAACACAAACTCGGAGATGACAAAAATAACTATCATCAAATCAAAACCTTGACCAGGCCTCCAGTTGGCATAGCATCCTGCAGCTTACTATGTTGCTGCGAGCTAAATGAAGTGGGAAATATGCTTTCATTAGACAGAGCTGAGTCAGCAATCTCTGTCCCGAGAGCTGCAAAATTTAAGACCGAAGCCAGTAGAATCCAAAGATTATCAAAGAGAACAATATGGTTAATACAGACTTAATAAAATCCATACATTCACAGGAAAACAAAAAAGCCGTTGGTTTACAAGGGCCAACTGGTGACAACACATACTCTGGGGCTTGCTTTTTAATAAGATGCTCAGAGCCCAGAAAATATTTCCCCTTACAGTATAGCCCTTGGAAGGTAGGTCAGAGTTTGGGCGTAAACTCCTTGGCAGCATTTGCTAACTCCTCCTCTTCATCCCCCCGAGCACACAAACACAACACACCTAATTCCCGGTGCATTACGGGGCACAGGCATTCGTGGTGGGAATTGCCAGTCTCCAAAAAGCAGCAGCTGACATCCCATAGCCAGAGCTCTGCCCACAGCATCAGGGGGCGTGGTGGTGCTCGCAGAGCCTCACACCTCATCCCCCGTCCTTGGCTGAGCTGAAGGGCCAAGGATGTCCTTGGAGAAGTGAGACGTTCTGTTTGTGGGGATAAGTAGGACTTTTGGAATTAATAAGTAATTTTGGGGGTGTATGTTATTGATTTTAATGCCAAATGGTGGCTTGTTTTAAAAGGACTGGTGTCTTCAGGGCAGGAGCTGGGCTAAGGAGGAATCCAGCTCTGTATCCCTCATAAACACAGGCCTCCAGATCGTTGTTTGCACTGCAGTCTCACTATGAGCCACAGGATGGGACCCCTAAATGCCTATGATTTCCTGAAATCACCAGCCATCTGTCCCAGACAGCTTCTCTGCCTTTTTCCAGCGTGATTCTCTGCTCTCAGCAAGCCCCTCATGACTACAGCTCTCAAATCCATCTCTCTGAAAAGGGCAGGACGTGTAGGAACTGGGGTAGTGCCGAACAGAGGCATGCAGGCTGTGGGTGGGATGGGCCGGAGCTCTTCTGGGATCCAGCCCCAGCACTGCCTGGACTTGAAGGTGGTCCTGAGTGGGTGGCTCGATTCTCGTCCTTGAGTGGTTTGAAGTCGATAGTATAGTCTCATCTCTTGGGTCACAGAGGGTCAGCTAATTCTTGCTGTAGTCCTTTAGCTACCCTGATGAGGTGGGTGCTTAAAGGAAGATGTTTAGCACTCTGTACTGGAAGCCTCTGGTGGAAATCTGACTGCACAGGCTGCAATCTGTGGGTCTTTCAGTTGTTGCATTGCTCTACATCCCCGTTGCAGCCAGCACAGAGTGCTCGTTAGCACAACTCCTCACCCTTCCCCATGTACTTTTGTCTCTCACAGGGTGACCGTGGCTCAGTGGGACCCCCGGGCCCTCCAGGAGTCAAGGGGTCGATGGTAAGGAGTAAGTCTGCATTCTCTCGCTCTTGCTGCTGCCTCTCCCTCTTTCCTAGCAAAAGGTGCAGCTTCTCCTGCTCTTTTGGTTACGTGAGAATAGCTGCAAACTGGTCCTGTATCTGGGGGATGGAGGAGGCCATTTTTGGGCTGGTTATTGAGGTGTAACCTCTCCCCAGCACTCCTGTTCAACAGTCTCCCCAGTAACACTGGGTTTCCATGTGTGTTCTGCATCTCCCAGCAGCTGAGGACCTGTTGCATCAAACAGATAACGAGGAACTACCCAGGTGCTATGGCACCCGAAGGCACCCCGAGGATTATCTTTTCCCAAATGTTCTGGCTACGGGCCAGACAGGGCCTGGGGGCAGGGATTTCCAAACCTCTGGTGGTCACATCCCAGCATGAGACATGGGGCTGCCTGCACACACAGCCAGGCTGCTTTGCTTTGCCATTTGCACCACTCTCTGGGGACCCTTGTCGATGAGTTTAACAGAGGGGACTTAGTGAGATCCTGTCTTGCTCTGCCATGCACCCCCTGTATACCATAGCACAAGACCCAAAGATGGATTTTCACATTAATTCAGCCCCCTCTGTTCTGGGCTGCTCAGAAAATCTCGCTGCTTATATTGCTGCTAGAGTTGAGGTTGGGTTTTTTATGGTCTGGCATTTGCCATGTGTGCCCCAGCTGTTTTGCCCTGGCAAATAACAGACCTGCCAGACCTTACAGGCATCCAGCAGTGCCTCGTTTTCTGTCTTCTCACTTGGGGGAAGAACAGCTGAGCAGATTTTGGGAACTCACACCAGGCATGTCTTCTTCCTTCCCTTTCAGGGGCACCCCGGGATACCAGGAGCAGTGGGTTTTCCTGGAATCCCCGGACCAGCAGTAAGTAAAGGTTATCACCTCCTCGTAGTGCTACACAGCATCCTCTATCCTGGGTGTTCATGGATTGAGTCAAGCAATCGTGTCCTGGCTGGTTTGAGTTCAAAAGACAATTTGTGAACAAGACCTCGTGCGCTGTCAGAGTGGGGCAGCTGAGCAGCAGCCCCCAGATGTGCCCTTTGTCTGGATTTGCTCATCTGGTGCACACACAGCTGGGGCTGGAGCAAGCAGTTGGTGAGGAGGTAGATTTTACTCTGGCTCCAGTTTCTCACAGCCTTTGTTTAGGTGGAGCTCCAGCTCTCCCAGCAGCACGAGTGCTGCCCCATGAAGGCAGTGCACGTTGTGTGCTGGAACCAGCAGGAAGGCAGCTTTGGGTGGGAACGGGGAACAGATTTTGCTCAGCGTGTGAATTCCCACGTTGTGGTTAATTGAGAGGAAGATCACAGCAGTGAGATGGGCAGTGCCAAAGGCTTGGCCTCCAGACCCGTGGCAGCTCTGCCCAACGCAGTGAGCTCAGGGATGCTCTGGGCACACCAGCTGCAGCCAGCTGCTGGCTAGGGACAGATTTCACAGCTGCGTGTCTATTGTGATGATGGAAGGAAAGGGTTTGAGGTCAAGCAGCGCCCTGGGGTGACCTGAGGAACAGCAACACAGCACTGGCCAGTCCCTTACAATCAGAGCCCCCAGCAGTGAGCTGCTGCCTGGCCCTTCGCGGCAGCATTTACACTTGCTGTTGACAGAAGTCTAGGAGGCAGATGGATATCTTCAGATATCCCTTTTTAGCACGTTAGCTGCTCTGTGACTTGGGGATGGCCAGGGAATTAGGCAGGCTCCGTGCCTGTAGGCACTAGAGAGGCCGTGACAACGTCCTGGGCAGAGCTGGGTTCTGCACCGACCTTGTGGCGCAGAGCTCAGCCCTGAAGCACTGCCCAGTGTACCCCTAACTAGTACCCTTGGTGAGGGCTGAATTTTATCTCACTGGGACAACAGTATGGGTAAGGACATCAGCTCTGACCAGGGATGATGAAACCTCCCTGCAGAGCTCTGGGTGCTGAGACCATCCCAGGTCCTTCAGCTTCCCTCGGTGCCCTGTTCTCCTGCAGGCAAATAACCAACAGGTTCATCCAAGCAAAATGTTTCCTCCAAGGCTGCATTTAAAAAGTTGTAATTCAGTAAGTCAAACTTCCCCGCAAAGCCAGTAAATCAAATAATCCCCTAATATTAAATCCCTGCTCTTATTAACTCCAGCTGTTTCTGCCTGTTTCTCCACCAAACAACCCTTCATTATTTGCTTCTGAAGCCAGACCTGTGGTGTGTTGTTGTTTATTATCAACTGTTAAACTCTTGGAGATGAAGCTGTCCAGTGGGCCTCAGCAGCCCTGATGGCTGCTTAATTCGGTAGGGGGTGAATGGAAAGCAAAGGAATAGGCAATGGTAGGAAAATCTGCCCTTAATTTCAGCTCACTGAGGCTTGGGAATTTATTTTCTCTCTTCCTTCTCACCATCGTGGTATATCTTTTCTGTTAATTTGTAGTTTTGAAAATGATGTATACATACTGGTATATTAAAGGTCACTCATCTCCTAAAATACTTTCTTGAAATTCTGAGCATGGTATTGCATTGCTCCCCTCAAAATTTTGCCACCACAATTAATCTTTTTGTGCTCATTTTTTTTCACTTTGGGATAACTATTAGGGATAGCCTGAGATTTACAGGAGAATATTCTAAATGCCAACAAAGACTTTCATTTCAGTATGTGTTTTTCATAAAAATCTGCATAAAACAGGCAACTGACACATCTACTGCTTCTCTGTGCCAGTCACTACTGACCTCACCAGCAACACTGAGATGTGCTATAATTACAAATATAGTTACCATAAACTAACATTTCCATTTTGAGTGTGAACAGCAAAGCATTTGTATTCTGGGTTTACATGCCATGCAGAATAACTCGGCTCCAAAAGCAAGATCTTTATTAGCGGCAGTGGTACAAGCAGAAGGAAGATCACAGTCCAACTTTGTTCTAGGCCTTGGTGGAGCTTGCAGGGTTGACAGTTGGCAAAAACTCTGAATATATAAATAGCAAACTTGATGTGGAATTTTTGAGAGAGTAAGAATGTAATGTGTCATTCTGAGGTTTTCTTTTCTGACAGCAGAAAGGCACCAACTTCAAATATGGGTTATTCAAGTTGTAATGTAGAAATAAGTCCCGTTAATTGAACACATCATTCAGTGTTTGAAACTGATACGTGTTGAACAGAAGAATAGCTATTTAATTTTCTTCTGTATTTCCTGTATGCATGTTAATGAAGCAAACATGTACAAATTCAGGATAAATGACAACATGAAGCCTTTCTGTAAGGGTGTGATGAACAGGATCACCCTCAACACCAACAGTCTGAATGAAATTAGTCTGTCTGCCAGCATGAATGTTTGTGCAGCACTAGCAGCACAACAGTTACTTGAAAATAAAATCAGAGTTTGGCTGAAAGGGTCGAACTTGGATACCTACAATGAGGTGCCTGATTTTGGACAACTGAAAAGCACATCCTGGTTATTATTATTTTTTGTACTGACACCGAGCAACAGCTGCTTTTAATAGTTTTGGAGGGAATTCTGGATCCTCAGCCTCTCTTCAAATCATACCACTTACACAGACAACAGGCTGCAGATACTTAAGCTTACAAACCTCAGCCAGCATCCTTGGCCTAAATGTTGATAATTGAGAGGCAATCGGTGAGTTCACAAAAAGACCATTTACAGACGAGGAAACATGGCCACATCTTTGGCAAGTGCTCGGGGAGCCAAGTGGCTGCTCCAGGCTCTGTGTCCATGTCCCCTGGGGATCACACGGGGACGTGGGGTCTCACCCCCAGTGCTGCCTGCCTCCTCCTGCAGCTTCACTCTGTTTTCTCTCCCCTCCCAGGGTCCAGCAGGAGTCCGCGGTGCACCAGGGACCAGAGGGATGAAGGGCCGCAGGGTAAGCGCTTCCCGTGGATTTTTTACGCCTCTCCTCTTTCAGCCTTTGGAAGAGGAATCTGGTGGAGTAGTTTGGGGGTGTGAAGATGAGCAGTGATTGTGGCAGTACCTCCTCAGCTGTGTTTCTGCTGTGTAGAAGGGTCACTGAAGCAAGTCTTACCAGGGACGCGAATACCAAGGATGAGCAGAAGAGTGTTCAAGTGTGGTCTGTCGTGGAAGCAGTCCCTCTTGGCTTTTCCAGCCACCTGCAATGTCAGACAGGGTTTATGGATGCTTCTGGGGAGGATGGTAAAGATTTAGTCGTCTGAGGGTGGGCCTCAGCTGGGGAAAAGTGTGCAGGTAAAGGACCAACAAGGTGCCTTTGTTGCCAAGGGACAGTGAGCAGCTGAGGTGTGGTGTGATTTAACCAGAGGCAGATACAGCAGGATATGCTGTGCTAAGAAATAGAATCAGGAGCTGAGGCTGGCAGAAATGGGACTGACAAGGAGCAGAAGAGCCTCCCCGTTGAGCCTCGCTGGAGGCAGTCACACCTTCTGGCAGTGTTGTGCGTGGTTTCAGAAAGGTGTGCTGTGTGCTGTCGGTGCTGCAAGGTACAAGCACGTCCTGTCTTCCCGTGTGATTTTCCAGTCCATAACGCAAGCTCTGATTTTATCTGTGCGTATCTAACAGTGCCACACCATGAAGCATGTGTGAATACGTGCTTTGCGTGGGGAGAGCAGGCCCCCAGCTCAGCACTGGCGAATGGCACTGGGTAGCATTGCTGACAGCGCTGCGAGCACTCCTTACACCAGATGAATATTTCACACTCGGTGTCAGTTCATCTGTGGCTCTTCCTGCTCCATTTGGGTGACAGCCGACAGCAGAATGACCTCTAGACCTGCCAAAGCTGCTTGTTTTCCTGGCTGTGACATCCAGCTCATGTCCCACTGAGCTCCTCAATCTTTCTTCTTCTTCAGCAGGACATTCGTTGCAGGAGCATCTCTGCTGTGGGTTGTTTTTCCCTTTGTCCAGCTGCTTTACAAAGTATTAATAACAAGCACACATGGGTTCTGCTGAAGGCCCCAACAACAACATATTTTGCATTTCTCCCTCCAAGGATCTTGTGATATCTGTTTCCATGTTTTGTTTTCAAAGACGTAGGCTGGAGTAAACTAAACATTTTACCCACCCCCAGACTCTGCTTCTACTGCAATTCCTGCTTGGGGAATTCAGGACAGCGAAATGTTTCCCTCTACCAGAGCTCATACTCCATTCAAGTAGCTGGGACTGGCAAAAGGAAATGGAATAACCAGCTAGAAAGCTTTATAACCACAGAGTTATGTACCCTGGAACTGCTGTAACCTTTAAAAGCACAGCTAGACGGACACGAAAGACATCCAAGCTGAGCAGATGCATATCAGGGTTCAGCTTTTAGCGTGGGGCTGGGAAGAAAATTCCTTGGCTCTGCTCCCCTCAGTGGGAAGGCTCCTGGGTCTCAGTCCCCAGCTCCTCTCTCAGGGGGTCCCTTGGGAGTGAGGTTTCTCTGCTACGCAGCCATGACTTGGGCTGCCCGGGCTCTCAGTGAGCACAACAGATGAGAAACTGGAGGCGTTCTGCCACGGGAGGCCTTGAGTGGACAGCGGAAAATATCTCAAGGTAAAACTGCAGCACGGAGCTGAACGGGAAATGCCTTCTGAATGAATCCCAGGCTGTGTGGGTTCTCGGAGAGGTGGGTCTTCTGGGAGCACTGGGCATTTCTGCCCAGTGTACAGAGGGACAGCGGAGTCCCCGCTGCCCCCTCCCAGCCCCTGGCACCAAGCCTGTCCTTACAGCAGGAGCAGCACACACCTGCGGTGCTGGGCTCCTGGCTCATGGGAGGTTCACCCATGTAACTCCTGTTCGGCTTCTTACATCTCTTTTGGCCTAAAGTCCTTAAGCCACAAAGAGAGTACAGCTGACGGGCCGTTTTCAGCTCCACTTGTACTGGCAGGAGTGATGAAGGAGATGGATATTTATTATCTTGCTAGTAAAACCAAGAGCCAAGGTGGATTCAGCTCCCACGGCAGGAGGTGGGCTGGCACAGCAGGGACCTGCCTTCAGATGAAGCTGGATCAGGTGCCAAACCCTCAGGAGCAATCCTGCAGGGCAGCAGCTCCCACCAGCGATGTCCATCCCCAAAACGACATACCACATGGTAGAGATGCTCAGCTTGGCAGCCACAGGCTGCGTTTCCTCTCCAGAACCACAGTAACACAATCCCTACAGAATTTGCAAGACAGGCATCCTTTCTAAGATCCCCAACAGAGGGAAGGAACTCGGGCATTGCTTTGAAATCCTACAGATTTCAGTGAGTACGATGTGGGAACGTTGCTGTTGTAAGGACCAGCAGATCTCATGCCTGGAGGATTTCTGGTTTGTATCTCCATCCCTCACGTTTTGTTTCTCTTCATGCTCTCAGAAGAGATTCCAGGCACATGCTATTCTTTGTTTGCTTAGTTTGTCCTGCTATTCCAGCTCTTGGTTTTCTCAGGATGGGGAAACGATCCCCCAGTTGTAATTTCAGGCATTACGCTCTGTCTGTCCCCGTTTACAGAAGGGGTGTAATTCGATTCAGAGTGGAAACATGAAGGCAGCCTCTGCCAGATGTTTGTGGATTCCATGAGCTCTGTGGATGCTTCGTTAAAGTAATTTCACTTTTGAAGAAAATGTAAATAGCAAGTATGGTTTTGATTGTAAAGAACAACGGAGACTTTTGGGGGCCTGTATTTACGTTGTGATAGCTTTTGTGTTGTCGAGATAGAAGAACAACTTTTGAAAAGAAATTTCCTTAAGAACTGTAACTTTCTTTTCAGTCATGACAAGACGGTTGTTCCTCCTTATCTCTTTGTTTTGATCAGTCCCCCCTTCCTCTCTTCTCTTGGAGAGAGGATGAGAAACTGGGACTTGCGAGTCCAGGCTCACTTCCCTTCTTCATCCTTCAGTGTAGCACCTGGGCACGTGGCTAACATTCACCTAACGACAGCCATGCACATGTTTAACCTAATTGCTTAGCCACGTCAAGGTTTGTGTTTGGAGGAGGCTGATTCTGCCGGTCCCTTACTCTATCTCCTGTATATTCCAAAGCCTGTTTCTGACGATCAGCTCCATGCAGGAGGACAGTGCCTGGCCTCCAGCGTCCTCTGCTGAGGAGTTTGGTATTGAGGAGCCTAGGAATTGACTGAGAGCCTCTACAAAAGGCAAAATATTGACTGGAGCACTAACTTTGCAACTCATACATAAAGCCACACCTGAAATCCTTCTGTAAAGTGACCTTGCCCTGTTCTGGCCAAGGTGTGTCTGAACATGTCAACGGGATCTTACTCTCACTGGAGGGGATGTTGGATATTGACAGAGGCGCTTTTCAGGTCCCAGAGCACATTTCTCTCTTACATTCAGCCATCAGGTTCCTGCATTAGGCATTGCCCAGGTGCAGCCTGCAAAGAGGAGGCAACAAGGGCACATCTGCACCCTCCGTGTGGGGGGACCGCTATCTCCTGCCACCCAGCCCCGCTGCTTTGCAGCAGCACTGACTGCAGGACTTTAAACACTGGGAATTTGTGGTGTTCTGTAACAAACCTGGAAGCAGTTGCTTATTCCAGGCGTAGCTGAGAAGTTGCTTACAGAGAAATAGCAGAGGCATTTTTGGTTTGCTCCTAATTGTTCTTTCTAATTGACTGAAAAGCATTAGAAGTGTTGGAGGAAATGTTAGCTGCAGACCAGTGATGTCTCCAAGCTCCAGCTGAGTCATCTGCTTGCTTTCCACTTGGCCACACTGTGACAGTGACGTATCCACACTTGGATGAGGGGTGGCACTTGGTCTAGTGGCTCCTGTGCCGTGGTGGCACTGCCCCAGGACATCCCTGCACTGACCGTGGGTGAGCTGCTTTGGGATGGGCACGGCAGTGCCTTGGAGCTGCATTTTCATCCCACCTGGCTTTGGTGAAACAGGTGAGCAGGTTCTCAAATGCTCCCTCAGCCACAAACCTGTATCTCTCTGTGCCTTGGCAGTCCATGTGCAAAGGAGCAGACAGATCGTGATTTAACCCTCCTTTTTTTCCTTTTTACATTGTAAATCTGCCCAGAGCTCGCACTGCTTGTACAGCCCTGGCCCATCAGGACCTGTCCTGAGCTGCATACCACCATAGAAATTGTAACACAACTAAAGAGAAACTTCCTTCTCTGTTTCATGGGCTCCTGGAGGTGCTGGGCTGGTGACCAAACCCTGCTTTCTCTCTGCACCCTCCGTACCGTGCTCTCGGGACGAGTGTGTGCCGCGTCTGCCCTCGTGCGCCCAGCCGGGCCGCAGGGGAAGGCAGCGTGCTGCGCGCCGCGGCGCTTGGCATGGGATGCTCCTGGAGAGCCGCCAGGACCTCGCTCACCCCTCTCTAACCAGTGTTGTCAGTAAAAAAGAGTTTAAAAGATTTCGCTAATTGGCTAAACGTAGCCTTTCCTGTCAGGGCGAATTAGGGGAAGCCTTCATCCTGGGTTTCAGCCCAGGAGGCTTGGGGAAGATGAAGCTTGCCACATGCGTTTGTGAACACGGGGTCACTTTCTCCTCCGGCAGGTCAGAGGCTGATGAGATGTGTTGTGATGGGATTAGCCAGGTGACTGCTGTGAAGGGAGATTGCCCTGGCAGGTCCTGCCATGCTGGTGACAGGGCTCTGCTGGAGGAAACGTGGATACTGCAAACACTGCCCCGGCCAGCCGAAGGGCTGGGAGCACCCAGCAGCCTCCAGCAGTGTGGAAAACCCCAGGGCTGGGCAGGGCAGGCTGCAGAAGATGGCTCTGAAGGGGTGAGATGCACCCTGCTTTGCTTTCCTGGCAGCCTGTCCTGGAGCAGAGGCCTCTAACCAGGGTCACTGCTGCCGTTCCCATGTCCCACTTGCCTCTGGACCCTGTTCCTTCATCCTGTAAAACCAGGGCCAAGCTGTTGAACCCTTCCCCTCTGCACAAGCAGCTCAACCTTGGCTAGTACAGGTGTAATGCCCCAAACGGCCAAATCGCTTCTCAGAGCCAAGGGGGCCGGTTAGTTTTCCAAGGAGGGCAAGGAGCTGGGTGGCAGTGTGCCGGTGCCATCCACGTGCTGACACCCCACTGTCTTTGGCAGCCCAATTCCCAGCCTGGGGCAGGTTTCTGTGTTTTTCTGGGTCTCCTGCGTGCTCCCCAAACCTCCATGTGCTGCTCTCCCGCTGCTCCAACATACAGAGCTGGAGCTGTTGGGAGCCCTGGTGTTGAACAGCTTTCTATTTTATATCACTGTTCTTTGCGGTTCGCAGGGACGTGGGTTAGTAAAATCTGCTCTGGGGTCTAGTGGGCAGCACGAGCCAGGGCAGCAGCCTCTGGAGCTGATGATAGCAGCTGTGGTGGCAGTGTCACCCCTCTGGTTGTGCCATCCCTGCCTTTGCACAGCTCCCCTCTGTCCATCCATCCCGTGGAGCAGGCAGAGCACCGAGAGCTGTGGGTTGTTGGCATGCAGCACAGGCTCTTGGTTATTCCGCCTCTGGTACGCTCAGCGGCACGGGGGTTTGCCAAGCACAGTAGAAGTTTTTGCATTATTTTATATGGACAGTGTTTGTCTGCTGTAATAATTTGGCGAAGCTTCCTGTACATCTTCTGCTGCTACACTGCCGCTCTTTGTGCGTCTCCCTCTTCGCCTGTCATACTGGAGTTGCTTTTCTAACGCGTTGGCTCCCTAACGCTCTTATTACTTTTGGCACTCGGTTTGCATCCCGATTAAGCACATTGGCTCCTGTTTTCCCTATTTCCACATTGGCCTGCTCTCAGAATTCCTCTTACCATTACATTCTAGCACCGCTCTGTGTTATTATTTATTATTTATATTGCAGTAGCGCCTCGGAGTCCCAGCTGAGATCACAGCCTGATTACGAACACGCCGTGTGTTAATACAGTCCCTTACTATGCCCTTTGTGGACTTCTCTGTTTCCCTGCCCTCTCTGTTTATTCCCCATCAGACTGACCCATGGGTTTCTGGGGTTCGGAGGGTGCAGGGGGCTGCGCCTTGGGCTCTGCTGCCGTGAGCTCGGATGCTCATCGCAGGTGCTCTCTCACCAAGCCCAGTGCTCTCCTGGCTCAGCACCCTCTGGAAGAACATCATCCCCTGCTGCAGGATGCCAGAGCCGTGCCACGAGCTGTGCAATTTCAGCTCATGGGGTCTGGGATCACTCGCAGTCCATACTCACGTGGGTGCCAGCAGTGTCACGTACACCTCGGGAGCTCCCAGCCTGTCGGACACCCGCACGCACCCAGGTGCTGGCACAGGACCAGAGGTGCCAGAGCAGGCACAACCGGCTGCTGCCTTCCCAGCAGGCATAAATGCATGAGCACCTGCCTGCTTCCTAGCAGCTGCCCCCTCCTTAAACAGCAGGTAATGAACTCAGCTGCCAGCAGGTTTAGCCCTGGGACTCGGGACAGTCGTGAAGGGGCTGTGTGGCAGGGGCTTTGTGCTTCTCCGTGTGCTCTGTAGCTTCATTGCCCCGACTGTGACCATGAGGCAGGTGATGTGCCATGGGGCAGGTGGACCAGCAGGGCTTTTAGGAAGGAAGCGAAACCGTTCTGTGATTCTGTAATACCAGGAAGGCTGGGACTGTGACCCTGTGCATGGCAGAGCCATCAGCATGGAGGTGGTGTCTGAGAATTGGGCTGTTCCTGACGTGCCTTTCTCCTCTGGCTTTGGTTTGCAGCTGGTGGTTAGTTTAAAGGGGAATAAAAAGTGTTCTGGTGCAGTGTGCTGGTGAATGGTGAGAAATGAGGCAGAACACAACACAGAAGGGATCTTCTGAGCCCTGGGCTCCAAGCTGCCCTGCTCAGCCCAGCCAGGTGTGGGTTGGCTTCTCCAGGACTGCTCTCAGTGTCCTTCCAGGTGTCCACAGCTGGGGTGACTGCTGCATTCCCCATGAGCCGTATCCTCTGCACAAATCCTGTAAAGCCTTAGCACAGGAGCGGAGCTCAGGCACCCAAACTTCAACCTCTGAGCTACAGCCCTGCCCTGCCTGCAAAGCCCAAATGCCCCAAGGGTTAGAAGAGCAAGGACAACTGTGGTGGTTGAGGCTGGAGCCATCCACAGGTGGAGCTCCCCTGAGCCATCTCCTTGTGTGCCCCAAACCTCACCTGGTGGAGGTGGGAGTTGTCAGGCTGTAGCAGGGAGGCTGGGAACCTTCCCCAAACACAGGCTGCACTGCTGATTACAGTGGCGAAGGAATCTTCCTTCTCCTCCTCCTTCTTTCCCTCTTTTTCTTAATTTGTTTTCCCTTCTTTTCATTTTTCCAGGGCGCCAGAGGGCCTGATGGACCAGTAGGCGAGCCGGGGTCGCGAGGTGCCAAGGTGAGTGCCAGCTTGGCTGAGATTGCTCTTAGCAGCATTATGAAACGCCCTGGACAGACCAAGGTCCCATCCTCCTCCAGAAACTGGGGCTGTCCAATGGCTCCACAAGAACCAGCCAGCAGGAATGAGTCCTCCACGCAGCCAAAGCAAAATCTTCCTCCAAAGCAGCATTTGCTCAAAAGGATGTAGGTCATGCAGCCCGTTGCCCAAACTCCCCGTGGGTTGGGGTGTTCCTCAGAGCAGGATGCTGGGCATCTGGCCTTTCAAAAGCTCCAGGGAACTGGTGTGGATATCTGATGCAGAAAAACACAAGAGCAGGTGGGGTGAGGCAAAGAGCTTCACCAATACAGCGTGTGCTGTCTTTTTGCCTTGCAGGGCCGTCCCGGGGAGCCAGGCAAGCTGGGGCCAGAAGGGCTGCAGGTACGTCCCCTGAGGGACCCAGTGCCTGCCAATTCCAGCAAGGCACAAACCCCCTGGGGGTGCCCACGGTGCCCAGAAACCTGCAGCTTCTGGCCAAAGCACTGCAGGTGTCCGAGCACATTTCCAGCTGCTAATGGCTGTAACCATGTGTTCACAGGGGAAGATGGGCGAGACTGGGGAGACAGGATCGCGTGGCTTCCCAGTAAGTGCCCATCACTGGTGCTTTCTTTTATAAACTCGTTTTTACTCAAGTTCTTATATTTTGGTTCCTGGTCCAGGAGGAAGAACTTGGAGTGTCTCACACTTACAGGGCCACCTTTCCGCTCTTCTTACTGCATGTCACTGCTATGAAGCATGAAGGATTGCCATGGGGTTGGAGCTAACCTTGGTGTCGTTTATTTTTCTAGGGTATCCAAGGGCCTTCAGGACCTCCAGGAGCAAAAGGGGCACCAGGCGACCCGGCAAGTGTCTCACCATTCTCTCTCCATCTGTCTCTCCATGCACATACAGTCTTCATTTCTTTCTCTGTCTGTTTGTCCCCGCTACTGATTCCCATCTCCATCCTGGCCAGTTCCAGTGTGGTCAGAGATGTGAAAGATGTGGCTAGAGTTCTAGGAGGCCTGAGGAAAGATCAGGTCAGACCCCTAGAAAGGAAAAGGGGACTGTGGATCAACCAGGGACAGTGTGGGATACAGCCTGGGCTGGATTTTGGAGGGGAAGGGAGGAAAGAAATGCAAGGCTGGGTCTGGACAGGGTCAGATGTAATGAGAAGAGTTGGGCTGGGCTGAGGGGGGAACAGGAGGGAGTCTGACGGTGTCAGAACTGAGCCTGCAGCTTTGAGGGAGGCTCTGGGAGATGAAATGTGCAGACAGACCTGCAGGAGAGCCAGCAGGACCACTGAAACAAGGTGAGGGGCCTTCTGCTGTCTGTGTCTGCGGGACTTTCCTAGACTGGAGGGAGAGGATTAACCAGACACTTTCAGGTTACCATCAGCGGTTGTTCTAGGTTGGAGCCAGAAAGGTGAAGGGCCTTCTGAGCTGTTGTTTGCCTGTTTTGATGCCTCAGAGCACCCATTACCGGTCCCTCCATCTTGCTGGCCATCTCTGGCACACTGCGTAGCTCTGCTGTGATGTGGGAGGGAACCAGTGTTTTATCTTACAGGCTGCAGAAATGATGGCCCTTCAGAAGGGAAAACAGTTGCATGAAAAGAGCCTTGTGTCTCTGTTTTCCAGGGTCCACAAGGACCACAGGGGCCACCTGGGCCTTTGGGAGAAATCGGGCATAAGGTAGGTCTGGTCTTTGCTCCTATTTATTTTCCCTTTACATCGACAGTGGCAGGACTGAGGGAGAATCAAGGGTGCAGAGGTGAAAGCTTTCACACCCAGGGACATGAGCAGGAAGGATTTCCCTCAAGTCTGAATATCAACTTCCAAAGCAAACAGTGAGAGCCACAAATCCGAGCATCATTTTCATCTCAGGGCATGGGCACCCTGCTGGTATGTGGGCAGCCCCATCTCCACAACAAGAGAAACATTGCAAAGCTGGCCACCCTCCTGCAAGCACACCTCAGGTGTGGCTCTACCACCACTCCAGGGACCACTTCTGTACCAGGGAGCAGAGTCAGAAACAAAATAGAGCCTTCAAAATAAAAACTGGTCTTTTCTGCCTCCCTCACTAGTCCCATTGCTGACCAGGCACAGTTTTGTCAGCCAGCCTGGACTGCTGTGGCACTCCCATCAGAGGTCTGCAGCCAGTGGAAGGAGCTCAGAGAAATGCCTGCGCTGCTGACGGTGCTTTTTGGGTTGCTGTTGCCACGAAGCAGTGGCACAAACACACCATAACCAAGGCAGCAGCAGCTGCCAAACAGTGCCCTGATGCAGGAGATGCCTCCATGACTTCCCCCTAATTCATTCACAGTCTTGGCCTTATTTGCTTCTCGTTGAAATATTAGAGTTTTGGCTGATTATACCGGGGTACCAGTCCCCTTGGGTAGCTCCTTCCACAGGTCCTGAGCTGTGAAGCAGCCATGATGTTTCGCTTGGTTGTGAAAACAGCAGCAAAGGTGCCTTTTAATACAGTCTACTGCAAAGTGTATGAGTCAGGAAAGTTTCCATTCTCATGGCTGCTAGACTGGATGGAGCGAGCTCTCAGCGTGGTAAACCACACTGGGGAGCTGGAAAGCTGCTACCAAGCCTCTCTGGATGCTGCCAACCAAGAAAGTACAGAGGTTTATTCAAATCTGTGTCTCTTCCAGGAGCCTTTCCCTGCACTGGCACTGCTGGGGAAACCAAAGCAGGATTTTTGCTTTCATTGGAGCTTGAGTTTTCTCTTTGCGTGACTTGACCATTTGTTAATAAACCCAGCACTCACCCTGCTCCCTCCTCTGCCCAAATCCATTTCAGCAAGCCAGGAACTGGCTTTATTCCCTGTGCAGCCAAGTGCTCCCTTTGACTATATGCTCTTTTTTCCTTTATTCCTAGCTGCAAAGAGAAGGGGGATTGTTGTCCAGAAAGCAAGTATTATAAGAAAATAAAGCCCTCAAATCCCTTAAAGACAAGCTTTGCTGTCACATCTTGGGGCTTGCTTTCCAGACTGTCATTCCCCATTCTTACCAGCAGTAGCAGAAAATGTACAAAGATTAAAGCTCCCAATAGATCTCAGCACCAAAGGTGTTTAAGGAACTGTGGCCCCACGACTGCAAAGCTGCAAGTGGCAGCTGCACACCTAGTACGAACGATTTGCAAGATCATTCTCTCTTCTACCTTTTTATACCTTAATTTTCCATACTTTGCAGCTCAGGCAGTCATTTTTGGCTGTCGGAGGGATACTGAGCCCCTCTGCCAGGGTTACCAGCAGAGGGTTGGAAGGAGTTACAGAGGAGCCTGGCAGAGGAGGCTGGGGGCGTGAGAGAAGAGCAGAGCCCCCGCAGGGACCAGGCACAAGGGGATGCTGGCTTCTTTGATGCTGCATACCCTGAGCCAGCTCCGGGGAAGTAATTACACTGCAACCAGGGCTGTGCTATCCCAGGAGGGCTCTGCTAAAGGAATTATGCCTTTGATCTTGCTTTCTACTTGGTTACAATGGGTTTTTTCATATTTTTTTTTTCCAGGGACCGCCTGGCTCAATGGGACAACCTGGCCTTGCAGGTGAACCTGGCATGAAGGTAAGAAAAAGCCCTCAGTGCGATTTCTCTGTCAGAGCAGGGAGGTAATAGACACTTTGGTTCCTACAGGGGTGGGTAGCATTGCAGGCTCACCCTCCAGCAGCCAATGTAGACCGCACAATCGATAAAGATAAGGTTAAAAGGAAAAAAATAAATAAACATTTTAACTTCAAGCCCTTGGCTACCAATTCCTGAGCCCCATCACAGCAGGGGAAGCTGTCAGTGCCAGGGACAAGCTATGTCCCAGGGATCTTCTGCCTTGAGCTGAGGAAGGGCCGTGGCAATAAACTTCAGCTCTTTCACAGGTCTAAAAGCTGAGCAGAGAAGCGAGTCCTCGAGACCCAGAGGTCCAGGCAGCTTCTGATGTGAAACAAGAAGAGTCTTAGGAAGGTCTCAAGCGTAAAATACCCTCAGACAAGGTCTTGCCACAGTTTCCAAGCCTCAGCTATGTGGGGACTGAGCTCCTCTAAGGGTTATGGGGGAGGGAGCCCTGCTCCAGGGCCATGAATGCACCTTCTTGTCCACATGGAAAGGCCTATAAAAACCATCTCTTTGTTTGAACAAAATCCCTGTGCAGAGCAGCTCAGAGGGGTTTTTATTTTATTTTGTCCCCCTCTCGGCTTGGTTTGAAGGTCTGCTCCTGTGTGGAGAGCTTGTGAACAGTCTCTGTGTGGGGATTAAATGCAATTTCCTCTTCACTGTTCTTCGCTCCCCACCCCCAGCCCCATCCTATGCCATGTTTTCCTTGGCAAATCTTCTGACACTTCACTGGAGCTACCGTGTCTGTGGCATCCTGATACTGCGCAGCTGTCTCAGCTCCCGTGCTCCCGGCTGCCCCTGCACTGCCATCCCTGGAGCAGGACACGGTGATTTGCACAAGCACCCCTCTGCCCCCTGACAGCACAACTCCTTCCCCTTCTGCCCCTGTCACTGCATTTCATGAGCTCTCTTCCTCGCAAAGCAGTTATCTTGGATGGCACACATGGGAGGCAGCTGCCCCATGTCCCTTGTACCCTCAGAGGGAAATCCCAGCCTCGCAGCCTGTCACCAAGATCCATCTGCCAGCTCCAGACACCTTCAGGTCACTCATTTGGGGCCCATCGAAGATTGTGGATCTTCTCCGCCCTCTGCAGTCATGCTGGGGCTTGGAGAGCAGTTGGCTGTCTCCTCCATGAGACTGGGATGAGATAAGGATAATTTAATTAAAGGGAACAGGAAGAGGAAAAAAAAATAGTGAAGGCTGCGTGGAAGCACAGAGAGGGGAAAAACAATTTATTCTCTACTTCCCATCAAGGAGCAATGTTCAGCCATGTCCCGGGAAATAGGGCCTCGGTACATGTAGCAGTTGTTTGGAAGGACAGACATTTTCATAACAAAAGACAAGAGCCCCCTCTCCCCTTCCCATTTCCCACCCTTTATTGCTGAGTGTGATACCACACGGTATGGGATATCCCTCTGGTCGCGTTAGGCCAGCTGCCCTGGCGATGTCCCCTTCCCATCTCTCACCCACCCCTGGCCTGCTGGCTCTGGGTGAAGTCTTGGTGCTGTGCCAGTACTGCTCACCAAGACACAACACTGGTGTGATACCAGGGCTGTTCTAGCTACGGGTGCAGAGCACAGCGCTGTATGGCTGCTGCAGGGAACGTTACCCCCATCCCAACCCCGCTCCTCCATGCCCTGTCCTGGTGGGTGTCGCTGTTCCAGCCCCCGAGGGGTGCAGGAGGTGCAGGTGATGCCAGCCTTGCAAGATGAAGGTGTTTGTGTGAGCACAGGGACAAAAAGCCAAAATGAGCAGCACAACAGGAAGCACTCCATACTCGTTAACAGCATCTCAATGTCTGTGGTGCCTTCTTTCTAGGGTGATCCTGGCCAGCTGGGAGTTCCTGGAGAGCAAGGCCTCATCGGTCAAAGAGTGAGTACAGTCACCTTCTGCTCGGGCTCCTCTCTTACACCAGATCCCAGAGGCAGCAGGCAGGGCAGCACTGGCTGCTCCGTGCCGCATGGGAGGGAGAAGGGACGGGATGAGTTCATGGACTGAAGCTGGCCATGGCTCTTGTCCCTTTTCGGGACCAAGGTCAGCTGTTAGAGCAGGATGGGGAAGCCCCAGGTGAAATGAGGGCAGACTGAGTCCCCTTTCCAGCACAGGGAAAGAGCTCTTCTCCACAGCTGGGTCTATGGAGAAAAAGCTCAGAACAGAGCAGGAGGCTGAGCTGCTACTCTTGCCCCAGGAAGAGCTCGATCAGCGTTAGGGCATGGGATGGGACACATCAGAAGTGCTGGCCTGGGCTCCTCTTGCTGCAGCCTGACCTGCTGCCATGAATTATCTGCTGAAGGCATTGGGGGGGAGGGGGCAGAAAAAGAGTGTGTGGGCACAGCTTTATGTTGCTTGCTTCTGTCTTGCAGGGAGAACCAGGGCTGGAAGGGGACAGCGGACCACCCGGGCCAGATGGAATCAAGGTAAGATGTGTGATACAAAGGGTCTGCAGCAGGCAGGGCATTCTGGTGCAGCGTGCCCTCGTCTCTGATCCCCTCACTTCTTTGATGGGTTAATTTATTTAGAAATAAGAAGTGAAGATTTTTTTTTTCCTGCAGACACACATAATGGACTCCTCGTGTTTCACTCCTCTACCCACATTTTTGGCATGTGATCAGATCTCCAAAAAGGTCAACTCCTTCAAGATCTAGTTTCCAACAATTTGTCTGTTTTATTTGAGTTTTTACAGATTGAATTTCCAGCTAATCAGGAATTCCTGGGGCTGGCAGGGGAAATCAAGAATTGTCCATCATTATCCCCTGCACCGCTGACCAGAACATTGTTTGCAAGGAGAGAAATCAGATCCCCTTCCTCTTGGCAAGGTCCCAGGTGCTTGCTTAGGGCTTGCATCGCTCTCTTTATCTGACTGCTGTGAGCTTGCTACCTTGCCTTTGGAACAGGACTCCGATTTCTGTCCCTGCACAGCCGGCCTTTCCAAACAGGCCAACAGTTTTGTTCCATGGAAAGAAAAAGCAGCCGGTCCCACAACAATGCACTTTATTGCTTCGCTCTGGTTAAGCTATTTGCCATGTGTCTCTAGTTCTGCTTATCTCTGAGTGCTGGACCAAAAGATTCCCCCTTAAAGACAGTCAAGTTGTCTGTATTCTTTTGCCACCCCGGTTGTCCCCAAGAGCTCTTGAACCAGGCAAGGTTTCCTCGAACTGAACTTGTTTCTGGGTAGCAGAAGGGCCGCTGCTCACTGCTGTAACCCAAAGAGACGTGGCTCTGCTCTAGCACAGCAAAGACTGAGTCCATCGAGGCTGGTTGGTGCACCAGCATGGTGCCGCTCTCAGTACAGAATTGGCCCTTTTGATGATCTCCATGAAACGTGCCATCAGCTATAAGAGCAGACATGGCATGATACCTACTGCTCCAACTGCAAACCCTTCGCAGGGTGAGATAACGCGGTTTTGTAGTGTTCAGTCAAGCCCTGGGCTGCTTCCCGCTGGCAGAAAGAGCCAGGTGGCTGCTCCAGACAAACCTGTCCTATTTAAAATCTTCCAGCATCCTGAGCTCAGGGCTTCTGGGTGAGGCAAGGGAGTCTCTCAGATGTTGTCCGCTGTCTCATTCACGTGGGAGGTTCAGGCCTCATCGCAGGAGAAGCAGAGTTCACATTACCCTGTGTAATGGGGGAGTTCCTTCTCCTCCAGCCAAGAAACTTTAAAAAAAAAATGGTTTTGCTTATTTTTTTAAATTTCAAGTGTATTATGACTCATCCTCATTCATCCTTTTGGTTGCAGGCTCTCTTCCTCCCAGACTCCTGAAATATTAATTATGTGATGTTTTTTTTTACCTTGCGAGAGGCATTTACGGTGATCCGTGCATGGTGTGGGTATGAAAACTCCCACCTTCTCTTTTCCACAGGGAGACAAAGGAGAGCAAGGCCTGGAAGGAGAGAAAGGAGAAAAAGGCACTGAAGGACTGAAGGGAAAAGAAGGGCCTCCTGGATATCCCGGCATCACAGGTGTCCGAGTGAGTCTGAGAAAGCATCCTGCTCACCTCCGCCAGGCGGTCCATGGGTTTCCTGAAGCAGCCAGTGGTCTCTTCCCAGCTGCACTGGCTGTCTGTGTGCGTCACAGCCAGCCAGGTGCACGTCTTGGCCCAGCACAGCTCCTGCACCCTCTCCAGAGGGTCACTGTGATCTGGTTTCCAAATTTTGGTGGTTGCATCTTGCCCCAGAAGGACAGTGATGAATGCTGTGTGCTCTTGTCTAAATCCCCTACGTGCAAGATGACTTCTGCCTTCCTCGTGGCTGAAGCGTGAGCCCAGATGTGCAGTACGGGCATCTTTTGCAGTGAGGGGACAAAAGGAAGTTCGCAGTGTTTTGTCTGGGAGGCTGGATTCCATTTAAACCTTAGCAAGAAAGAAATATGCATTTTTATTTGATTTATTTTTATTTCAAGGACAGCAAATACTGCGGACGTTAGTCCTGCTGTAACAGGACTTGCCATGTTGCAGCAAAACACGTGGGGGCAGACTGAGTGGGAGATGCAGGCACTGAACCAGGACACTGCTTAGGGCAGGAAGTCATCCAAGACATGGCTTGTTGCAAGGGTTGGCGTAAAACATTATTTTTTTTATACACAAAAAAAAGCTGCATCCAGGGGGAGGGTTGGTCTTTGAGACGTGGATCACTTCTTTGGTCTGCTGCAGGCTTTGCGTAGGCTTTGGGACAGCTTGTGCAGCCTGGGCTTGCCTCTCTGCTGCATCTGCCCTGGCTGTCCCAGCTGGCCTCGGCCTGCAGTTTAGGGATTTGCCCTCTGTCACTTAATTTGGGTGATTACTTGATTACTTCTGTTTTTCCCTTCCAAGGTTTCTCCCCTAAATATAGGTAGGAGGAGGAATTAGTAGGAAATGATTTCCGAATCCTCAGGGAATATCCTAGGCTTGTGTGGTTTGTCTGGAGGTCTGATCTCAATGCTATAGGAAACAGAAACATAATTTTGTCTCTGAGACGAGAGCTGCAGGGCCGAGGGAGTAGGGCAGGATCTGGCCTGGGCTCATTCGGTGGTGCCGGGTGCAGGATGGTGCTGCCCAGTGCCAACGGGCTGCTCTGCAACTGAAGCCAGATCTCTCTGCTTGTAAAGGGGAGTTATCAGCCTGACAACATGATTTATATATTCTGATTATTGTGGTGGATCTCAGCTGTCAGAAGCATGGACTCAGAGGCTCATCCTGTGGGGCAATAGCCCAGCAGGTTGGATGCAGCCAGTGCTGCTGGAGGTGCCAGGCTCACCTGGGGCACAAGTTTTGCTGCCTCTGCAGCCAGAGAACAGGTCAGCTCCCACACTGTGCATGCCAGGAGGCGTGCAGGGACCCCGCGTCTGAACGAGGTTGGTGGCAGCTCCTGGAGTCCCTCCTGGGACAAAGGGAGGCTGCAGGGCAGGCAGGTGTCCTTGAGCACGGTGTGGATGCTTGATGCTGGAGTGCATTGTTTCTCTCTTTGGTGATGTTGTGGCTGCTATAAAGGAGAACAGTGTGAGGGGATGGAAGCAGCAAAGGAGCTGGATGTGTGTTGTTTTGGGGCTGAGGTGGTGGTTTGAGCACTGGCTTGACTGGAAAGTGGAAACACTGGCTTAATATGGCAGTCCTGCACCGTAAATACGCAGAACAAGGCTGTAGCCCTGCCCCAAATAAGGCTGCTTCCCCCTGTGCCCACAAGGAGCCCTTGCAGGGTTGGTGCCATCCCGTGGTCCCCAACGTCCCTGCTGCCTCTCAGCACATGGCCCTCCACGTGCTGCTCTTCTGGCTGCTTCACGTGTTGACATTGCGCGCTTCTGAGAACCAATAAAAATACCAAAATCATGCAAAGGCCTTATTAAGTTATAGGGCATAAAATATAGGTTCTCGCAGACTCCATCCCTGCTCTTTGCCAGCATGTCCCTGGGAACATGATGCCGTTTTCTGTTTTATTTATATAAAAAAAATACTCAATAGAGCCAAGATTCCGGCTCATAATCACTCCCCTCTTATTTTTTTATTTTTTTTTTACAGCAGAGTGCTATATTTCCATCTACTATTTTAACGTTTCTTTGTATATCCCCTACGTTGAAATTCGAGCAGACTTTCAGGGACCCACACAGGCTTGAGCCAGCTCTGCCTCCTGCCAAGCGCTTGGCCATTACCTAATGCACAGGCTGGTGTTCCTGTGCTCACCGAGCTAATTCAGAGATGGAAGCCCTCTGACAGAAGTACAAATAATTTTTCTCCTCCCATTTTTTCTTGGAGTTTTTTTATCCTAGCTTCCCATGGAGAGAATGTACAAATATTAGTGGGATCTTCCTCAGGTTTCTGCCAAGGTACAAAATTCATGGACCAGAGACGCAAACCACGAGCAATAACCACAACTTCTCCTTTTCAAGCAAGGATTGGAAGCTGCAATACAAAGTCAAACCATCCTCAGTGAGACAAGCCACACAGGCACAGCCCGCTGCAGAAGGGAGTGATGGACAGAGGCTTTTAAGGCTGCTGGAGAAAGATAGGAGAAAGCACATCAGGAGAAAATCTTGAAGGTATTCACACAAGGGCAAGTGCAAAGGTTGCACCATGTCCAGATCCTGTCCAGGATTTGTGCAGAACTGCCCGGTAGCATGGAAATCGCCTGTGGAAGGTGCAGAGGCACCTGCTCCATGGGGATGAGGCACACGTGCCTTGGGCTTGGGTGTGCTGTGGCTGCGGTGTGTTTACACTTTGCACACGCTGCATCTGGTTTTGTTTAATACAGCCGACGTGACAGCAGTGCTGTGTCCAGTACCCGCTTTAGGTGGTGTTAAGGAGAACTTGTCTTCAGCTCATCCATCTGCAGTAGGGCTGTGCTGGGGCAGTACCCAGGGGTCTCCACCTGTGCTTTGCTGTGGTCTCACCTGGCTCCCCTGCCTTTTCCCTGGGCTAGAGGCAGTGGTTTGTGCTCCAGTGATGCTGAGATATCGTCGTCTGCAGAAGTGACAGGGGAGATGTCCATGCTGTTACTGGAAGAGACGCACAAGGATCTGGCTGCTCCCTGTGCCAACAAATTGACCTGCAGCAGGGAGCATGTTGCTTATCTTCTGCTTCTGGAAGAGGTTCGGGTTAGCTCAAGGAAGCTGACACCCATTCACGGTCTTGGGCACAGAGATGAGCTTCTGCAGCGCCTCGGCTTGGCTCTGTGTTGCTTCTCTGCACCAGTGCTGGAGGGAACCCACATGGCCATGACCTCCAGGAACAGCACCAGCTCTGGGAACACCCTTTTCATCACAGATCCCTGCAGCCACACCGCCTCCTGGAGAATTTTCCCTAACACCAAGGCGATGTTTAGTCTTGTTCTTAGTCTTGCTTATGTCTAAAGGAAAAAGACACTTCAGTATTGTATCTCCTTGACAGATGTAGGAAATGAGGCAGACGAGTGCTCTACAAGGAAGCAGACAAGTGCTCTAAAACAATCCAGCTTTACTGCTGGTACATTCTCAGTCTGTGTTGCACACATGGCCAAGGGAAAGACCTGATGCTGGCAGCTCCCCTGTAGCCCCACAGCAGGTCGAGCTTGGCTGGGCTCGTACAAACTCACACACCACTTGGCAACGGACCAGCAGAAGAGATGGAAGGGGAGAGCAGCGTGTTTGGCCCGTGAAGTCCTACAGCTCCCTGGGAGGGAAGAGGGGACGTCCTGGGGCACCTCCACAGGTGCTAGTGCTGGAGGAGGCAGCAGGGACCTGCTCTGCCCTGCTGGGGCACGCCGAGGAGAGGCTTTCACCGGCAGCTGGTCCCCACGGCAGGGCACAGCCTGGTTTCACTGAGCAAGGCTGTTTTCCAGAGAGCCATCCCGATGCTGATACAGCATTACCGACAGAGCACACCCGCGCTTCCCTGGGTGCTCAGGAAGCATTTTTCAAAGATTGTTAGCTTTAACTTGGCCCGGCCATCTCCAGCGTTAACATATCTGAAAATCGGTTTCCACTGCGGTTTTAAAGCTCAAACAAAAGCAGCAGGGAGGCCCCAGCCAAGTCTCCAGGGGTAGTTTGTACACATTTCAAAGCCAGTGGATTTCAGCAAACAAACCTGGCAGCCGAGATGGGCCATGAGTCTCACAGCTGCGGTTGGCAGGCTCGAGGCAGCTGGAGCCGTGATGCACAAGTATCCTCTGTCTTTTGGTCACTGCGTCCAAGTTCACACTGCTCCGTTCAACTCCGGGTCCTGCTCCTGCCAGTTGTCCCTCTGGTAGTGAGCGAGGAGTCAGAGCATCTGAAACACCAACGTACAGCCGAGTGCAGGATCCAGCTGAGGTTTCAGAAATCCATCCGAGATGTGCATCTGTTGTCCTACCTGTCATCTCCTCCCGGTGGTTTCCTACTTCTTCTAACACAAACTCGTTGCTGTCACTCGATCTTGACTCTTCTGGACTTGACTAATTGATCTCTAGTTGGCTCATGTGAGCCGCAAGGAGCTGGGAACCTCTTCCCCTTGCAGAGCACCACTTTGGGCATCTCCAATCAGGCTGGAGGTGCAGGTCCCAGGCTGACAGCACGGGGAGCAGTTTTTCCTCCGGGGAGGAGAGCAGGAGGAGGCCGTACCTCTGCAGTTTGTGAGCAGAATGGGAGTGGAACAGCCCTTCAACCCCAGCTGTCCTGTAGCAATGCAAGTGTCACGCAAGCTCACGAAAATAAAAAGCTAATTCATCGTAACTGGTAATTGTATGAGGGGACATTGCCATCGAGTCTGAAATACCTGAACATTTTTAGAGAGTAATGTGTCTATACAGAGGATCCAGCTGCCAGTCAGTCCCGTTCTCCACTACAGAGGATGGAAGGAACCGAAGGTTGAAGTCAGGGTGTTCAGCCACCCAGCTGGGCACACAGCAGGGTCACAGAGGGTGACCCCTCCTGGCAGTGCTCCCTTCCAGCCCCCGTCCAGCCCTTCCCGTGGAGGACGACCGGCCCGCGGTGCCGGAGCGCAGGGCCCGGGCCAGTTGGCAGGTGGCAGGCCGTGGCTTTCCAGCTGCTCTCCGTGGCTGCGCGCTGCGGTTTTCGTAACGCGCTGGTTGTCATACAAGGCAGACATCTGATAGCAAGGCTTTTACAGTTCCAGGAAAGCAATTGGAGAGCCTGTAGGTAATGAAATACAACAAGCACAGAAACAAGAAAATCCCTCATTGTTCAGCAAAACTGGGAGCTGAGCTCTTTTCTTTTTCCACTTCCTTTTTAACCTGAAATCCTATCTGCAGTGTCATTCAAGCCACGTCAGGACATGGAAAGCTTTGAGCCAGCTGCTTCAGTGGCAGGAATGGCCATAAACAATGACATCAGAGAAGGTCTGGCTGCCTGTGCCGGCCCTGCTGCCTGGTGCAGATGTGCACCGCCAGGCCCAAAGAGCTCTAGGGCCTTGGTGAGTCCTTTTGCTCCGGTGTGACAAGGTCAGAGTCCTTTTGTTTGCTCTCCCAGAGGGTAGAGTAACAGGACTGGGCAAGAGTGAAGACCTGAGAAGGTGTTCGGAGGGAACTCAATGTGCTTTGAAAAGGGCAAAGCCACTCGCCTGAGAAATGAGAGAACTCGTGGCTCTTGGCTCCAGCACCATGGTCCCAGCCACGTCTCCCCAGAGCAGCGGCAACTCCACACGCAGCCTTGGGTGGTGTCCCGAGGACAGCATCCTTCCCATCGACTTACACCCAATGTTCCTGTCCTTTTTCCATCATCTACAAGCCAAAATCTTGAAGCAGAAGGAAGACATGCTGGTCGGGGAAGACCTTGTGCTCTGAGCTCACATGTTCTCTCCAGTGACACCACGCCGTGGTCACAGCCGCGCTGGGGCTGGTTTCTGGGCTCTGTTATAGCAGCACTGGGCAGGAGCTAATTCCCATCTGCCACACTGCTCTGTTATAGAGCTGTCCAAACATCACTTACAGCAACGTTTGTCCCAAAGCGTTTTTTGTTTGTTTTTTTTTTTTTTTTTTTCGCTCTTTGTTCTTTTCTGTTTCCTGCCCCTGAAAACATAATTCAAAGGTTTTCTGCAACAAAGCGCCTCGCTGCTGCATCCAGCCATTCAGTCGAGCACAAGAGCTCAGCGACAGCTGGCAACACCACAGCACTGCCATGGCACTTGGCTCAAGAGAGCACTGGGGCTGCCGAGGGACAGTCCCGGAGTCACTTCTGGTTTCAATCTCAGTTGTCCATGCAGGAATCCGTGCCTTTTTTTTTTTTAATATATAATAATGTGCTGAGCTGTTGTTTCCTGGACAAGCTGTTTGTGCCCTGATGGATGGGTTGGGTGTGGAGCCCTTGCTGCAGGAGCTCCCTGAGGATGTGGGGTTGCCCTCTGGCTGAGCAGCAGGCCCAGGATGATGCAGGAGGTCGGTGGCAGAGGCCAAAGGGGATCAGGAGTCTCCCAGCACCATTCCTGTGCCCTTTGCATTGTCTCAGCGTGGGCTGTGCTGGCCCACAGGCTCTGGGTGCAATGCTGCAGCAGCTGAGTGTCTCTGGGGCTTGTGCATGACCCAGCTCCCAAGGCACAGCCACGGCCTCCATGCAAGAGGAGGGGACGCAGCGGGACGTGCTTCTCCTGCCTGTCCCTTCCAGTCCCTACAGCGCCAGTTCCTTTGCTGGAGCAAAGCTTCTGTAGCTGGAGGTGCTGTGCTTGGCCGTGGCGTGTCATTGTTTAACAGCCTTGGAGCCGCTGAGTGTCATTCCTCGTGTGGACAAACATCCAGCAGAGCCATAAGCAAGTATTGGCCTTGCAGCAAAAATCAAAGGGGAATAGGGTTGCTTAGGAGTGAAGTCAAACGTGCTTGAGCCCTTTGCTTTGGCTAGGGCTGGAGCAAGGGTCAGGGTGAGTGGCTCTGCGTGGCTGCAGCCCCCAGGTTCTCCTTCCCCTTCTGGAAGGGATGCTGTGACCCCCGGGCAGCTCTGCCCTCCGTGCAGTCCTTGTCCTTCATAATCACTGCCCTCTGTGCACTCCTTTTCCCTCAGTACTCACGGCATCTCCAATGGCCCCAGGTTCAGCTGCTTCTGCCGCAGTCTAAACATCCCATTTTAGGGGAAGGTACGTGCTGGATTTTGTTGTTTGGGAGCTTTTATTGCTTTTTTTTTACCCTCATCTGCTATTCTGGTGTCCGTGACTCAGCCCACCCGATGCACTGAGTCCCCTGGAGCAGACCGCAGCCCCCCGGGGAGCCGGGCACCCCGCGGTGCGTGGGGACTCGCTGCCTGCAGCCCCGGGGCCGTTGGTCCTCGCCGCACGCCGGCCAGCGCTGCTCGGTCCCTGCCGCTCGGGAAGGCAGGCTGATCCCAGCTGGTCTTCGTTTAGAGTTAATAGGAGTTGAAATGAGCCAGAATTTGAAATAAATCCCGTTGACTTGGCACGGTTTCTTTCCTGACTCAGACGAAGGAGACGCGCTTTCTGTGCAGTTACTCCAAGATTCCCCTCCTTATTGCGAGAGAGGATTTCGTTCCCCTCCTCTTCCACAACCCCAGGGCGTTCGTGTCCTTCAGAAGGAAGATGTTAACCCCTAGTGCTTGCAGGAGAAAAGAAAGACCCGAGCAGTGCTTATTAGTGCAAGTAGGAGTTGTACTGCCGGAGCGCTCTCTCTATTGCTTTCTTCCCAGTTGGCAGCCTCCAGAAGTGGCCAATTCTTTGGAGCGTTTTGGTGTCATCTTGTGGGAAAGCTTCCCAGATCCATGGTGCTGAGGGCTTGCACTTCTCCTGCGCCTCCCACCCATCATTGAGCCACCTTTGGGTAGCACCTTTGTCTCGTGTGCTGCCTTAGAGATGAGGAAATAGGGAAGGAAGAAAAAAAAAGGAGAAAAAGAGAAATTCCCAGAAACAACAACTCAGTGGCAGTTCAGAGCAATCAGGCCAAACCAGAGTGGCTCAGAGCACACCGCACTGCTCCCCATGCAATTCTCTTTGCTGCCTTGCACTGTGAAACTGCTTACGCTGCTTAGAAGAGATGAGTCAAATAGACATCCCCATCCACAAAACCAAAGCTGCATATTTCAGAGCGACATTGCCTGCAGATAAGGACTTGCTCTAGAGCAGGGAGTTTGGGATACAAGGTTTAGTTTTGGATTCCACACTTCAAGCTGAGGAACTCAACTGAAAAGGAAGTCATAGCGGTGCTTGCAGTAGTTTTTCCATCTGAGATCTTTTTGTAGGGTTTCCCAGTTTGCGTTTTCTTTGAATCCAGCCAGCCAGCTCTACCTGCGCTCACCACTTGGGTTCCCACAGGCAGCCCAAGAGCCCGTTGCTTCCCAGTGATACCAGCAAAACCCTCTGAACCTTACAGTACAATCAGGTCTTTCTTCTCAAGAACAGTTGAGTCTTTCTTCTTTCCCAAACCCATGCAGGAGCTACTGCCGTGTCTCCTCCCCTTGCAAACTACTGCTAGGCAGAGAGATTAGGAAATGTGTTTCTTATAAATCCAAAACATTTATGTCTTCAAATGCCCGGCCCCAATAATCCCACTAATTTCCTGAGTGCTTGTGAGCTGTCCTCTATGGGGGGAGGCTTCTCTCGATCAAAGTTTATTAAGTAGAGGTTCTCATATGGAGACGTTGCTGAGCAGTAGGAAATGATATGGGGCTTTTTCATTTCCCTTTAAATGAGCTGGCTGGCTGGGCCTTGAACAATATGGGCATGGTCATCCTACGCTTCATGCTTACTACCCCTACTGCTGCTTTAGCTTTTCTGCCCTTCAAGCTTCCAGTGCCTCAAACTAGCACCGTTTTTTCCATCACCATGGGCACTTTCTTCTCTTTACTCCCTGGCTGCATTCTGGTTCTTCTTTTTCTTCCTGCCTCACTTTTGGAAGAGGAGAGTGACCTCAGACTCCCTTTACTGACACCCAAAACACCCGAAAACATGCTCCATGGCAGTCATGTAGTCCTGAACCTGCCTGAGACAGGATTTGGGAAGCTGTCTCGCCAGGTGCTGTGTCCTCCTAGAGCTTCCCTCCTGTGCCATGCTTCAAGCCTGCAGGAAAAGAAGAAAGTTGTCCTCTGAAGTGCCAAGAGCCACGGTCTCCTTGAGGCCAACCAGGCTGGGGAGTCTCAGAAACCACGTCCCGAGGCCTGGTGCATGCAGAGCGGAGCATCGCTACGTGCGGGGGAAGCCTGGGGCTGCACCGTAAGCTTGTTTGCCCTGCTTGGGGCAGATATCCCTGCAGTTCAGCTTCCTCAGTGAGGTTTTCTGGACACCTCTGCTTTCCTTACAAACGTATCGATCTGCATTGGACAATAAACCATCCACGTCTCTCCCATACGGGAATATCTAACGCTGAAGAAATCTTAAAAAATTGGCTCCTTACTGAAGCTGGCAATGAAATTTTAAACAAACTAGACCTAAGATGAACATTTTTGCTTTCCTGGGATATTTTGGCATACTTGAAGTCATGAAAAACTTGTAAAAACTGCTGCTTTCTGCTGTCCCTGGTCACAAATACCACCATCTTCTGAAGATACCGATGTGTTTCTCCAGTGACGGGCACAGTGTGTAAAGAGAAATGGCCATTTAAAAATAATGCTGCTCCCAGAAGAAGCTTGGAAAGATTTGTTTCTTCAGAAAACCAGTGACCCAAAGCATACAACAAAATGTGTACAAACCCCAAGAATAAACATGTCAAGCGTTCAGTGTCTTGGCACACTAACCCAACTGATTTGTATCTAGGAAAAAAGAACCTGGAATGAATTATTGTTATGTATCATCTTTTCTGCATTTCTACCCCTTGTTGCTCTCTCTGCTAAAGGCAGCAGGAAGCCTGGAAACTTCACAGTGCAACGGAAAAGGTACCAAATGGTGCTGGGTTGCTGATGGATTTTGGAGACTCTGCATGAAGTGTCAATCCCGCTGAATTTGATTTATCAATTGATTTATTTTTTCCTGTTCTGGCCCCATTTTTTTCATCCCTGGACAGATGAATCAAAAGAACAGGGAGAAAGAAAACCTGACCTTTTTTTGAAGGCAACCAAAGTTGGTGCTGGGCTGGTTATTGCCCGTGTGACACGTGGCATGTGGTGGCACGGTGACTTCTTGGAGCTGTGCAAACCGCTGCATGTGTGCCCTGCGAACTTCTGGGACCGCACCAAGCAGCAACCGCATCTGGAGCATCACAAGGAGAGATACCACATAGCTGGGAACCCCAGACAAATGCAGGACTGCCTCTAAACTCATCTGGGCAACATTCCTGCGCAGTTGGAGAAAGCACATCCAGGAAAATGAGCCATATGGTAGGCTTCCCGCGCACCAGCACAGCTCCGCTGGCCAAAGTCCTAGAAAGCGCGCTGGTGGAGCCCAGAAACATCCCTCGCTGATAGAGCTCGCTCCGCTCGAGGAGGTGGCTGAGGCTGCAAGATCCAAGCCACGTCTCGGCTGCCGGCACTGCCAGCGTGGTTTGACCCATTTATTTACCCCGGCGATGCTTTTAACTGGCCAACAAGGGCTAGCACAGCGAGGGAGCCTGAAAGGAAGGGCTCTGTGGTTTACCGCGAGTCACTGCTGGTCGCTCAGCTATCGCTGACAGGAGGTGGAGATGCTGCCAAGTTTTGTTCTCCAGCGATGGAGAAGGAGCCGCACCCCGGCTGAAGGGCTCGGGAGAGCCTCCAGGAGTGGATGAACATCGCTGCTCACCCAGGCTGGTGCATCAGGAGGGGAAAAGACAGCCCAGGAAGATTTCAGAGCCTGTATCTGTATCCCAACATGGAAAGATGAGCTGACGGAGCCCAGAGAGAGTGAGACCCTGTCTGAGCACTGCACAGTCTTCTATGGGTCGATTTATTTTTGTGCATAGGCCTTGGGCTGTCAAAGTGGGGTTTGGTTTGTGTTTTTTTTTCCCTCCTCTCTTAAATGACTTTGGCCCTGTAGCTGCAGTGCATGACTGTGGCATGAACTTGGATGCTGGCAGATTTCAGGAGTGATGTGGGAATTTTGTTTCTCGTTAGGGAAGAGTTAAGACCCAAACCCATCTTCTCAAAAAGCAAAGACATTTTTTGGGTGCAGGGCAGAAGCACTTTTCAGTCATTGCTTCCATGGGAGATGTGTCCAGGTGGGGGGATCAGGCTCTACATCCTGCTCCTGTGATGTCGCTGTGGGACGTCTGCATTTTTCGCAAACCCTGTAACACATCCTCGTCCTGGGGAGGCAAACACAAGTAGCATGGAAGTATTTGTTTCAAGAGATTTCACATCACAGCAATTCAGGAGCACGTCTCAGCGTGCAAAATGACTCTGCTGGAGAAGATCGACAGCTTGGCCCTCACCAGGGCCAGGAACAGATTTAGCTTCAAACGTCCTTTCTCCAATTTGCAAGAAATATCCACTGCCCAAACTTCCAAAAGATCTTAGAGCACAGCCCAGGGAGACCGATGGAAAAAAAATTATTATGCAACTAATTGGAAATCCCAGTTGTGTCTTTGTTCATTCAGGTCTTGTTTTGACAGTAAACTTTTGTGAGTGGTACCACTGTTCCCTCTCCCAGTTTTCAAGCCACTAGGCATCGCAGTGTTCCTGCAGAGCAGGGTCTGTGAGCGTTCACATTGCTTTGCTGTGCCTCCAAGCACCGACACGTGGGGAAGCTGAGCGCCCTGGTACCCTGGCAGGGGTTGGGTTGGCTGGGTAGGGGTGGCCACTTCCCAGTCGGATGCTTTTGTTGGCGAGAATTTCTTTGTACTCCTGTCAAAAGTGTACATCGCGGGGTGACGCCAGGGCCTTGTCACCCACAATTCATCGCCTGTTGCGGCTGGGCAGCGTCTGTGGGAAACTAATCCCCAAAGTGCTCTCTGGGGAAGTGGCAGCACAAAACAGCCAACAAAAGCCCCGAGCAGACTGGAGAGGCAACAGACCAGGACCCATGAAGTCCTCGCAGAGACTCGTCCTTTGTGAAGCTCTGAGAGTGCTGGCAAGGTGGGCTCTTGAAATGTTTGACTTATTTAAACGGAGCTGTTCCCTCGGGGACAGTGAAGAGCTGCCACGATTCTTCAGGGCTATAATAAGCCTGAATTGCTCCTTTGTGTTAAGAGCAGGCACTCAGGAGGCCCGTGTTTGAGATCAGAGTGAAAACCCTCAGACATGGCCAGCTTTCCAAGTAGCTTTTGTTCACCTGAGAGACCAATGCTGTCCTGCAGCATCAACAGGGGTGCAAACGATACCTCCTTAACGGGGCAGGGGAGAGATGCTGTGCTGGTGTGTGGATGCTTCTGAAAAGCACATGGCAGCTGCCAAGAAGTCTGAGTTATTTTCTTCAGTGATACTTCTGCTCATTTCTGTCAAGTCCAAAATATGTTGTCTGCCTTGCAGCCAACGGGGTCAAACATTGAAAAAATAATTTCCCTGGGCTCCCCAAGGAGAGTGTGCTATACTTAGCTGCTCGTCACCGCTAATTTCGGTTTGTGTGTGTGCGAGGACAGCTGGTGGGGTGTGCTGCACGTGAGACACCCACGGAGGGGCACAGAGCAGGGCAGCATTTCTGTCTGTCCTTGCTGTGGCTCCCACCTGAAGTGCTGCATCCCCGTGCATTTCTCGGTGCCTGACCAGCACGCTGTGGTTTCTGTGTGCCGTTCCTTGCAGGGATAGTAACACGGGGAGATGGTTTCTGCATCGTGACCTGCGTATGGCAGGTAGATAGAAAATGAAACAAGCGTCTGTTTTGTCAATGTGAAGATAAAGAGGATTGCTGCTGAAGCAGTGGTTTCACTGCCATTGTTCTAAAACCCTCTAAAAAGTATTGATATCCAATTTGGTGCTTCAGCTGATGGTGAGGGAAATGACCCTTTGTGCAGCAGGGGCAGGTACCAGTTTTCAGTTCATTGGATGCTTCAAGGAGCACTGCTGAGATTCCCCTTCCAGGCCCTCGAGGACGGACGGACACACCAGGCAGTGGTTTGCCATCCCCTGCCTGTCCTTGCCATGTGGGGTGAAGATGAAATCCACCGCCTTTCTGCCCTGCTGCTCTGTGCTCGCTGGGCACAGGGGTCCGTGTCCACGTGCAGGAGCAGCTGAAGAAGAAACATGGCCACACTCCTGCCGAGCACCTGGGAATTGTGCCCGTGACTGCCTCACCTCCTTGTTGGCTCCCTTGGGAATGGGATGGGATGGGAGAGGATGCTGTCAGGGTTGCAGGCACCAGGAAAATGAAATGAGGACCTGGTTGGGACGGGATTTCTCTGCTTTCCCATTCCAACAGCTTTTTAAATCTTTCCTAGGGACCAGAAGGGAAACCAGGAAAACAGGGGGAAAAAGGCAAGCCTGGCCAGAAGGTAAGAACATCTCACACTGATAACCTTGCCTCCTCTGGATCTCCCTTTTCTTTGCTCCTCTTTGATATTTATCTGCACAAGCTGTTTTGTCCTGCATTAATGTCTGTGCCTTTGTTCTGCAGGGCAGCAAGGGCTACCAGGGGCAGCTCGGCGAGACAGGAGCTCCAGGGAAGGAGGGGCCGAAGGGGAACCAAGGCCCTAAAGGATCCCGAGGTACCCTGGGACCTATGGTGAGAAGAGCTCTGCAGATGGTTGAACACAACACGCAGAAACGTGACTGTGCTGGGCACGAGCCCACACAAAGCCCAACAAGGGCTCCAGAGCAGGGAGAGTGAAATGATGCTAGATGGGTTAAATTGACCAAAAGAGCTTAATGATTGCTCTGAGCAGCAGAGGAGACTCCACAGTGGTGGTGGTGCCCGTGAGCCCAGCTCACATTGCAGCATGGCACTTCTTTACAAGTCCCTAGACGAGCTGAAGTATTGGGGATTTTTTCTTGAGAAGGGAGTGAGCTGATAAGCTATTTTTTGCTAAGATCTTTCCCTTTGAGACTGCACACTCATGGTAAGAGCCGCTTCCAAGTCAAACTGTGTTGTTAAAAGGAACTCTGCCTTGGACTTCTGCCCCACTTCTACACCCACTCTTGATATAGTTATCTAAAACACTTACAGCAAGAAGAAATACAGCATGGGAAAGGGTTTGAGTTGGGGCTTGAAGGTAAGGTTTTCAGAGAGAACAGCTCTGTGGCAGAGAGGGAAGAAAGTTAATTTGCTTTAGGAACGTGAGACAAGCAGGTGTGGTCAGCAGCAGTAAGTAACGAGCACCTCCTCACACGTGGCAGGCTGGTAAGCAAACTCATTGCAATTTTATTTGGTAGAACTTAGTGAAAGAGCAGGAATTATTTATGAACCGGGAATCGCGGTGATGTTTCAGAACAGTAGCAAATGAGTGATGGAATAAGGGTTCTGTGGACAGTGTTTTCCTGTGTCAAAAATTATGGCCTCCCCATATATCCTCCCTTAGATTCGTTGGCAAAGCCTCCGTGGATTATTTCACAAGGAAGCTGAGCAGTGTCCGAGCAGTGTGTTGGGCTGAGCACGTCTCTGCAGTCTGTCCTGAGGAAAGAGCTTCCTTCCACACTAAATGGGATTATCTGGGAAGGTTGCTCTTCACTTTAACCTGATGATCTGGTTAAAACCCTTTTGTGCAGATTGATAGAGATGCAATGAACAGCTTTTGCAATGCCCTCAGCACAACCCAGAAAACTCCCTTCCCGGCCTCAGAACCCACACCGAAAGGTTTCCTCCCTGCAGTTTAGGATTAGGTCATGCGTGAGGAGGGTCTCGCTGGTGGACTTCCTAGCACAAAGCCAATTTGGGTATAAAGAGAGGGCATTTCAGATGGCTGCAGCAATGCTCCCCAGCGGCCAGGGGAGAGGGTGGCCGTGCTGAAATGCTCCCTTGCTGTGCTGAGCTTTGCTTTGTGCAGCCTGGTGTGTCCTCCTGCTGCGGCTGCACCCGCGGGCTGCTCTCATGGTGCTTTCTGTGCTTGTCTCTCCAGGGTGCTCCAGGAAGGATGGGTGCTCAGGGGGAGCCCGGCTTGAAGGGTTACCAGGTAAGGTTTTTATTTTCATCCTCTGGCTTCCAGCTCTTCTGAGCTGTAACAAAACTGCCACTGCAGCACGTGGCTATGACTTACTTCTGATCTGAAGTTGGGTTTGGTTTAGTTGTTTTTCTAGTGTCTGTTTGCACCGTGTCAGCTTCTCCAGATCCAGCCTGTTCATCTCTGCCATGACCTGCGTGTGCCTCCACAGCTGGGGTGCACAGTAAAGGGCTTGTGCGAGCTGTCAGGAAACCAGGCAGGACCTTTGGTCCAGCAGCTCTCTCCTGTCTCCTCACTTGCTGTCTGCTCTCCACAGGGACACGCAGGACCACCAGGGCCAATTGGACCACCGGGGCCAAAGGGGGAGAAGGTAAGCTGGCGGTGTAGCCATCCGGTCTGTCATAAACATGAGCCAGCGCTGCTCTGCTGCTGCAGCATCAGTTACGGCCTCAGCACCAACGCTCAGCCCCAGGAGGCCTGCACAGCGCAGTCACACAGGCCACAGGGACAATGGTCATACCCTGCAGCAGAAACGCAAGCTGTGTTCTTGACAGAGGCTCGTGCTATAGCCATCTTCAGCAGGAACAGCACTAGGATTGCTGTGTCTCAAAGCTCGTGCACCTCCAGCCCACCCATGCTAAGATGAGGTTATCGAAGCGGGGCAGAACCGGTCTCCATCACCCTTGCCCTGTTTCCCTCCTCGCTGCCGTGGGCCGAGGGCTCTGACTCAGCCCAGCTGCGGCGAGGGGGCTCGGCGAGGGGTGCTGGGCTGACTCAGAGCCCTCTTTCCCTTTCCCCGTGCATTTTTCCCCTTCTGCTGAGTCAGCGCGGCCGTAACCAGTTCAGGCTGGAGAAGTGACTCACGCCTTAATGGTTTCCTGCCGGTGGGGCTGGCTGCCGTGCTCCCAGGCCAACCCAGCTGGCTCTGGCCCTGCTCTCGGTGCCGCTGGAGCCCCTCACGTGCCTGCAGTAGCAGCGGTGATGCTCCCTCCCCTAGCACAGGGAGGGAAGTGGTGGTGATTGGGAACGGGCAGCCGTGGGGTCCCAGCAAAGAGGAAAGATGTGCAAACTCCTTCTGCTCCTTTCCGTGTGTGGCTGCAGATGTGTGCCTGCAAGCAGGAGCTTCATTGCTTGTAAAAGGAGTTCGTGGGACTCGGGGCAGAGATCCCGAGGCCACGTCCGTGCTGGGCTTTTGAGTGCATCATTTCAGTGTCAGGACACCCTGTTCGTGCTGCTCCTCTCACTCTGCCTGCAGGCTCCTCACGCTGGTGGCCAGGAGCTTTTGTGCTCCACCAACAAACCTCCCGTGTCTCAGAAACGCTGCAGTTCCTGCTGCTCTTTCTCTCCTCTCCTGCTGCTGTCACACCCGTGGCACAGCAGCAGCTGGTGATGCTCCTGCTGCTCAGCACCTCCATCGCTGCCTTGCTGCATTTCCACCCTCTGCACTCTCCAGTGCAGCCTGGCCAGAGGTTTCTCACAGTCTCTCTGCTGAAACTTGAGCAACCGGGCAAAACACTGGGAGCTGTGGCAACCAAGAGCAAAACTGCCACTGGCTTTAGAACAGGAGGAGTAACAGATGTGCAGACAGGTATCTCTGTTGAAATTGTTACTGCTGATTTTTTTTAAATCTCTCCACATTTAAATTTGCCATCTTGAAAGCTCCCATCACCCCAAATCATTAATTTGAAGTGCTTGGTAAGCTGTCTCCCCTTCACTAGCGCTGCTGTGACAGAGCTGCCTGTGTCCCTCTGCTCACCCAGCTGCAAGGAAACTTCACAGCCTGCAGCTCCTCGGAGATAGCACGGATCTTGTGTGGTCAGAGCGCAACAACGCTGTGCAATAGCTTAACCATGGAGGATAAAATGGACTCTAATTGCAAGTATCCAAGCTGAAGCCTGGCAAAAAACTCCAAAGCATCTCATGCATCTGCTGAGAACAGTAAGGCCTGTTAATGACCACGGAGAGCCAGGTCCTGCTCACACCGTCCCTGACGGACAGCAGGTCTGCTGGCACGCTGCAGGGAGAGCCCAGCCTCGTCTGCTCAGTCTCCAGCATTGTTTCCTGCAGCACCCAGGTTCTCCACAAAACCTGCATCTCAGTCTTCTTATCCATCCTTCCTTCTTATCTCCTAAGAGTTGCCTGGACCTCAGCCCGAGGACAGACAGATTCCTCCCCTCCAGACGTCTGTAACCTCGCGCACGCGTGCGCATGTTAAAATGGAAGCCTGGAGCTGGGAACGGAAGAAGAAACAAAAGTGGGACCGTGGCTGTTCTGTGAGCTTTAAGCCGTGTGGTAGATGTAGGTTTGCTGAAGAAAGAGGATACAGGATGGTGGGGAAGGCCTTCCCTCCTGCAGAGCAGAAGGTGGAGTGGTGAGAGGCATTACTGTGAGTCCAGCTCCGCTGTGCCATCCCAGCCAGCTACTCTGCTGTGTTTAATACGTTTACAGCTCCTCAAAGAGGCCTTGCTCAGAGCAGACGCCTGCACTTGGCAGCTGCTTAAAGCAGTCCAGATGGGATCCTTTTAAAAATTACAAACTGGTGTATCTCACTTTGGGAAAGGAGCCAACAACAACAAGCCTTCCCTTCTTCTCCATGCATTTTCCATTTGTATCCCAACATGTTTACTTTGCTGCCCTTTACTCTAACTTCTTTTCACTGCAACTTTCCAAAGAATTAGTGCAGACCTTTCATCTCCCTCTCGAGCAGCTGAGGCATCAGGAAGTCCTGGAGGAGCTCAGTCTCGCAGTCCTAGAGCTCACCAGTCCTGCAGGATTTTCTCAGAAGACAAAGGACAAAGTGGCAATAAGACACAAAACTTCAGAGAGAAGGTCTGTGAGTCCTGATGCTCTTCAGAGCTCCCCAGAGCTGTAAGCTTTCTTTGTGTTCATCACACCCCTCTCAGCTCCCAAATGGCAAGGTGTTCACATCCTGTTTGAGCAGAAGCAGTTGGTGCCAAGACTTCTGCGCAGTAACACGTATGCTGGGATTTATTTATTTTCTCTGAGACTTGAGAAATGGTGGCTTTGTTTCTCTTCTATCCTACACTCCTTTGATAGTGACTAGAAATTAAATGAGCTGCCAGGTATTCTGCAGCTGATTTCAATCGGTGAGTTCATTAGCACTGGAAACTTTATTGGCAGAGCCTGTTAGGCATTGCTTTTCTTTCCCTCTGTTCTGCCACCCAAATCTCTCTGTCCCTATTGCTCAGTACTGCATTCTCAAGCCATACTGACAGTTTCTCCCCATATATTTTTTTTTTATTGTTATTATTATTTTACCAAGATACCTGCCCCCAAAAAACAGGCAAGTAAACAGTTCATCACCCAACACCTGATCTCCTATGGCTATGTATAACCATAACCTGGGATTATATCTAAAATCCTGGCAGCACCCATCCAACAAATGGTGCAGCAGCAGAGAAAATGCCACTGTCATCAAGCACGTAATGAAGAGAGGTGCACTGAGCTCTTTGCTGCCTGTTGAGGTTAACTGCAGGAGATTTTCCAAATCTCTAGTCTCATTCTACCAAGCTGCAAATGTCAGTCCTGGTGCTCAGCACCATGAGAAGTGGCACAGCCCTGATTCCAAGCTGTGTGCCCAGTCCCTGTGGAAGCCAAGCCATCGGCTCCATTATCAGAGCATTTTCACTGCTGCTTATTTGCTGCTCCAGTTATGCCATTAGCAAACATCATATATTAGCAACGCACCCCAAAAACCTTCTCCCAGAGAAATTCCCACTGAGAAATTGCACAGGCACCCTTACTACCAGCAGCTCCAACTCAAGCAGAAGATGAGAGTCACAGAGAAACAGTCAAAGACAGCCATAAGCACACCAGCAAGAGCTGATGCCACCACTGGAAATCGCAGAAGTTTGTGGAAGATGCGTGCCTGCATAGCCGTGTGGATTTGGATGTTCATTTTGGATGTTGACGCATACCAAACAGTCCAAACACAGCAGCTCCACAGTGCCAGAACCCCCCAGACCTCCTCGCTCCAGTAGCTGCAACAATAAAGCGTGAGATGCATCCACGCTAAGGAGCCTGAGCGCCAGAGACTGCTTGATAGAAAGTAGCCAAAAACCAAAGGGGAGCAAAGAAACAGCCATGTCTGAGCAAGACTCCAGAGAAAACAGGACACCATGACCCCAAGTGACTTACAGAACTGAATTTAAAAAAAAAAAATAGTTTCTGTTTTGAGAGTCTTGAGGGATCTCTCCGTGGATGTTTTAGAGAGACCTCAGTTATAAATAATCCGGGTGATGTTATCTGCCAGCCAAACCATGAGCTCTGAGCTCCTGCTGGGGAGCATCCCATCGATGAGCAGAGCTGCTCACACAGCAAGCGTGAGGGACCGACCTTCTCACCTGGTCCAACGTCAGAGAAGCCCACAGTGGTGGCACACGACCAGGGAGCCCGTCCAGACCACCCCCGTTCCCTTGACAGCCCAAGCTGCTCTCAGTGAGGGTGGGGAAGTGCTTGATTAAAGAGTTTGGTTTGACTGTTGGCAATGAAATTCAGAGGCAGAAAACTGTTTTCCATATTGTCCTAATTACATGCTTCTTGCTTAGTTTTAGGAACTGTTGAATATAACTCTTTGCGCACCTGGCTTCTTAGTGGGGATGGTTAGACCAGGCAGAAACAACCACCAAGAAATTAGGGAAGTGATGTGAACAGTCAGGGTACCACAGGATGTGAAACAAATAAACAAAACAAAACAAATTTAGACGTTCTTTGGATGAGCAATTAGCAAAATCAACGCAGACTTTGACTTACATGCCCATGATATGAGAAGACTGGATAAGATCTGTACAGAAACATCTGCCATATAAGCTGTAATCTATATTCATACGAGTATTTTTACTCACAGGGAGAACAAGGTGATGACGGGAAGGTGGAAGGCCCACAGGGACCACCCGGAGACAGAGTAAGATGTTAAATCCCATCTCTAATCAGTCCTGGCCTGCTTTTTGCCAGGGGACTAGTTGGATTGCTTCCTTTCTTGTAGAATCTGCATAAAGCCATTGAGATTCTGTGGATAAGACGATTGTTAACATCTAACTTAAGCCTTTTGTTGTGTGGCTGTAGGGCCCCGTTGGTGACAGAGGAGATCGAGGGGAACCTGGAGACCCTGGTTATCCTGTGAGTCTTTTCCCAGTAAATGATTGTCTTATTCCCAGTGCGTGATTCAGAAATTGTAGTCCTGGAGAAGTTCCCCTAATCTGTATCAGCCCCCTGAAGGTCTACCCTTTGCCCAGTAGGCACAATTCATAACCTGCTGTTGTGCCTTGTCAACTGCTGCACATGGCTGTGTTTCAAACAAGGAAGAGACATTCAGTTGTCTTTACCAGAAGTGATAAAAATTTTGCTGAAGTCAAATGTAGTTCCTGCAGCTCAGCATCCAACAGTGCTGTGCACATGCTGGAGCACACTAGACTGAAAGAAGGAGCAGGAATTTCTCATTAGGATTATTTGTGGTTATCAAGGAAATGCCCTGGGGAAGATGTGTACAAGTTATGCCATTGTCAGTCAGACAAAATTCAAGGCTGATGTGCCAATGGCTGTAAACAGTTTCATGGGAAGATCTCTGTTAACTTGGATGTCTGGAAGCTTCCAAAATCTTAATGCAATTACTCTCAAAAGCAAGACCAGAGTTACAAATGATTTCCACTTTGTGGGACATCTCCAGCTAATTGCTGTTGGTCGGAAAGTCTCTGCTGACTGTCTCACCTCCAAAAGCAGCTGGTCAGAGCAACCCATTGCAGGAAAGTACAGAAAAGTTTAAATTCACTGGAGCAGCAGTTAAGTTAGCTGTGTGTATTTAGGGGCACATTAGAAAAACTTGCCCCTTGCTTAGACAGTTTTTAGCAGTTCCACTTAGCTACTTCTTTCCAATGCATATCCATGGTAGCATGCACACTACCCATAAGCTTCAACATTTGTGCATTAGCAGAATGCAGAGATGTTCATCTTACCCTGCCCGTGCTGCTTGTCACACCTGTGTTTGTTCCCCATTCCCACCGAAATTCCCAAGAACAAACGAATGTTCCTTCTCTTGTTTTTTATTTAAGGGTCAAGAAGGGCTTGATGGAGAAAGAGGAAAACCTGGACAGCAAGGCTTACCTGTAAGAGATGCTGCTTTACTGTAAGCTACCCAATGTCACATGCATATGAAAAAAGAGATGGAGGAAGGTAGGAAGGGCTGCAGTAGGGATGTACGGTGAGGTGTGAAACACAGGGTGTGTGTTTCCATGAGCCAGGCCTATGAAATGGGCATTTGCAGTCATTTTTGAGACTAATAAATAGGTGACAGGACAGGGGGCACTTGCAAAAGCCTGTCCCTAGAACTGGCTTTTGTGAAGAACCCAAAAAGGGCTGGAAAGCTTAGGAGGTGGGCAGTGCAAGACGGCAGTGACACTGGAAGGGGCCACTTGGAAATGATGCTTCTGGGGAGAGCTGGTCCAGTGAGACCACAGTGACTCCCAGTTCAGTGCATTGTGAAAGAGTAAATTAAATCCAAATTTAAGGAAATTATTTTTTATTCCTTTATTTATATAAGGCAGATCTAATTTGCATATGTGAGCACACAGACAGACAGACATATTATATCTGTGTACTATCGCAGCCAAGAGTGCAGTAGCACATTCAATGGAGTTCATACTGGGAAATCAAGTTGAATTGATTCCCATTCTTTGTAGGGCTGCCGGGAAGAACAATAAATTCCAGTTTGGGTTAAAATCTTAGTGCTCTGTCATGTGCTCTGTCTGGAAATGGGTAGAGCTGCTGCATTCCCCAGTGGAGTAAATTTATTCTGAGGGGTGGTTTCCCCGCAGATGTCAGTGTTTCAAATGGAAGCGGGAGTTTTGGCTTGTCTTTAGGAAAGGACATGAGAAATGCGGCTCAGAAACAAGCTGAAGAGGGGGAGCTCTGTAGGTGGGTCCTCCAGAAACTGCCCAACACAAATACACAAAAATCTGGATGGCCAGAAGAAAGCACGGAGATGTGTGTGATGGGGAATTGAACAGGATGAGTTTCACGTTTCTGTAGGTAGTTGTCCAAGATGTGACATCCAGGCAGAACCAAGGAAAGGGCTGCAGCACGCAAAAGAGAGGTGGTACCAACACTCAAGATGTGTTTGCTGTGTGAACCACTCGTTCTGCACGTAGCTTGTGCAGTGCCTTTCTCAAACCAGGCTCCCTCCTGCTCACTTCAGGGCATGGTTTTCCAGGCGCAATCTGGAATTTAGTGATTGATTCCCCCAAACACGAGCACCACCCAAGTGAGGGGGTAACATCGCTTCTTCTCCGATTGATACCCTGTTAAATGCTCTCTGGAGACAGTTCCTTGCTTCTTTTTTCCCCAGGAGGCTTGTCTGAGCACAGGCTGTTCCCGTGAATTGTTTCCATACGGTCAGCGTTGTTAGGGCACAAAAAATGCTGTTCTTTGTACTTCATGCAAGATATTGCCAGAAGAGAATTTCAAGCAGATTTTTCTTGCTTATGTTTTGTAGGGGGATCCTGGACCACCAGGCCAGCCAGGAGCAAAGGGATCCAAAGGTGATGTGGTAGGTTTCACCAGGGTGGATCTATAGTGTCCTAAGTTTGAAGAAAATGTCTAATTAAGAGGACTGTCATGTGTTTTCCCAATGTGTTTGATTTGGCCTATGGTCTACACCTTGAAAGACTGGAAAACCTAGTGGGAGGGCTGTAAACACACATTTAAGTGTCTAAACCCAATAGTTGGTTGACTTTTTGAAAATGGAGATGATCAAGGCAATAACAGCTCCTGCATGACAGGTGAATCTTGGGCAGGTCTTTAGTCCTTGCCATGGGTTGTGCCTCCTTCCCGTACTCATCCATGTGCTGCCTCCAGCTCCAGCCAGCTCCATCTCCAGTCTGTCCCTGAGGGGATCTGAGCCAGCCGAGTGTTCCTCTCCTTCACCTGAACCATCAAATTTTTTGACTTGAAACCTTCCAGCTAGGGAGTCAATTTATCCATGCAGTTTTCACCTTTCTTGGAGGAGTCCCTCTAACTCCTTGCCTTTATTGAGCAAGGAAACACAGCACACAGCTCCTTCAAGGTTCATTGTGGTACCTACTCCAACTTCCACATCTGGCTGTAATGACAGCCTGCTAATTATTCTCACAGAGCGGGGATTTTATTTGCTAAAACATAAGAATGTGACCTCAATACTCAGCACATTCCTGCTCCCTTTTGGCAGGCATTAGGGTTTTTATTTTTACCCTGTTGTGTTAATGCCAGAAGATAGCCTAACCTACAGTAGGTGTTCTTGGCAAGGAAGGTACCAGGTGATAAGATGAATAAACTCTACCCATCAGTGGATGATCTGGAACTACCTTTGGGTCTAATGAGTAGCAGAGACAGCACCCCCAGGAGTATTTATTTCGTGTAGCTGGTCTGCCTGGTCCTCTGCAGATGGAGAAACAATGCACAGAAAATGCAGTGCCTCAATTTAAAAGTGCTTTAGTGCATGACCTCACTAAAAGAGCCCTAGTGAAGATGGTGAGGCTGAGTTTTCCATTCATTCTGCCGAAATTAATCCTTTTTACAGCTAATAAACCTCTGGAGTATTTCTTATACGTCTTTATTCACAAAGCAGCACTGCAAATTTTAGACACAAGGAACCCTTTTCATTTCCATTAACTTCCCAAAATACAGGGAGCTACTTAGGGAGAAATGCCCTTAGTGAATGCCCTGCAGAAGACTTGCCAGTGCCTTGGTTCTGTGCTGTGCTGTCAATGAACAGACAGAGGACGCAGGTTTCAAGCATCTTGTTCTAATGTTTGCCAGTGCATTGAGTCCTCCCTTGAGTTCATCCTGCTTTATTTGTCCTCATCTGCTCTGTATTAGGAAAAATGTAGGTCCTTGCCTTCTAGCTATTCATTCCTGCCCTAGAACTCTCAAGACATACGAAGAATCACTTGTAATAAAACCAAATAGCAGTTCATTCCCCAGTGCTGGAGCAACTGACTTTATAAATCTCCTTTTTATAAAACTCTTTCCAGCCATTATCCAAAAGCACACCCTGAAGTCAGGCTCCGAAGTGGAGTTGTGCTGGAACTGCTGCAGTTTTAGATGTCTTTCTTATTTTCCTTGCAGGGTCAAAAAGGAAAGCAAGGAGCAAGGGGCAGTGCCGGGAGCAGAGGCTCACCGGTAGGTAAAAAATTGATTTTCTGCCCCAGCAGATGCTGTTCAGGAGTTCCATCGCTAACGCCTTTGTGATTTTAGGGCACCCTTGGGCTACCAGGTCCTCGAGGAGTGGTGGGAAGGCAGGGTCAAGAGGGTGCCCCTGGTGTGGACGGAGTGCCTGGAAAGGATGGCGTGCCTGGGGTGCTGGTGAGTTCGCATTGTAACCTCATAGTATTGATGCAAGTGCAGCTTAGGAGCTGGAAAAATAAAAGGTAACACAGGAGAAATGGATGTAGTCCAGCCACAGATATCCCAGTTTACATGTACCCAGAGTGGATCCTATGTTGCTCTTCCTATCTCACATACAGGCGTGGCCAAATCTGTAAACAACCCTGTGCTTCTAGCCTGACAAATAGCTTCTTGCATGCACAGATTTTGCAAGTCCACCCATGCCCAGATGCATGCTTGCTGCCCCCAGAAGATGTGCACAAGTAGAGACAGAGCGCCGTGTTTCATAACCTCTCCTGGGTTTCATTTCTAGGGAGAGCAGGGAGATGATGGGGAAGAAGGTGTAACAGGGATGTCAGGCAAAAGAGGGAACCCTGGCATACCAGGACTGCCCGGGGCACAGGGACCACCAGGGTTCAAGGTGAGTTTGTGACTTTAAAATGCTTCTATGAGCTATGCAGTCTGTGAGCCTCGTGTCTCTAGAGCTTCGATTCTCCAGGGTCTAATGAAGTCTGAACTCCTGCTGCCACCTTTCACTTAGCTGGAGGCCCAGTCAGTCTCCATCCAGTCTTCTCGTTCATCCACCCATCCATTTTCATTAAGTTCACAGCAGCTGAATGTCCCAGCAACTTTTCCTCCTTTGTCAAAGTTCTCTGAGCACAGGCGTTTACAAATACATGTACCCACACTGCGAACACGTTAGCCTCCTTTCAGTAGAAACCCGGTTAAAAGAAATGTGACCTTGGAGAAGCTGCAAGGCAACTGCTACAGCCTGGCTGTGAGATATCCAGGACGGACAACTCCACTGAAACGTGGATGTCCTCCCCCTGCTGCCCTGTGAGGCCTGAGCTGGGGAAGCGAAATTGTGCCACTGGCTTTTAGCGTACATTTACCTGATTGGAATTGCTGGAACCAGCATGGGCTTGGGCATCACTTTGGGTGGAAACAGGGAAAAGCTGCTTGGTGACAGCTGGGTTTCTTACTGGTCCTTGCCCTGGTCCAGACAGGCCCCAGGGCCTAAACTGGACCAACAGCAACTGAGCCGTGTGTAGAAAGGCTCTAAGTAGGAAGACTGCAGCTGGGTTTGGGGCTATCAGGTCTGATTTAAATTATGCCTCCCCTAACACATCACACTTAAACTGTCACTTGCTGCCCTCCAGCTGCCTTGGGCAGAATAACAGGCTCTTAGCAGAAGTGGCTGACAGACCCTTGTGTAGCTGTGCCACGCTCACGCCCTGGCTGCAGGGAAATTGGTTGCCCTTTGGCCACCTGCTCGACCACCCCGGGCACTCACCACCACGGATGCTCCGTCCCAGCAGCTGGGGTTTGTGCTGCTGCTGGTGCCTGGCAAGGGGAAGAGCTGGGGAGCAAACAGCGGTGCTGGGTCTGACACCCCGCTCCTGGCCTTGAGCTGCAGTGTTGGTGCTGAAGTCCCACAGCTGAAGCCTTGGCATGACTTCAGCATTTCCGATGGCTTAATCATCAATTGCTCGGCTGCTAGGGGGACGAGATTATGGGAAACTGCCGGGCAGGACAGGCAACGCACACAAGTGCAAATGAAGATGCTTCAACCCCTGCTGTGCTCAGCCCCCAGGCAGGCAGCACCCCTCTGCTGCAGCTCCTGCCCCGCATGGAGCTCAGGAGGGGCCCCAGCCATGCCCCTCGCTGGCCTCGCATCCTGCAGCCCTAGCAGACCTGAGGCATCTTGTGATGAAACCACATTCCTTATCCTGATGAGCCACTTTTTTCCAGCTTTCCATCTATGGCTATTTCGGCTGAATGTTGTTATATTTAGCTCCTGTCCTTTGGAATTGTTTGAATTCTGTTATTTTTAGGGTGAAAGAGGATTGCCTGGACAGACTGGCCAAACAGGGAAGCGAGGATCACCAGGAGGAATGGGCCTTCCAGGGAGCCCTGGCAATGCAGGCCCCAAAGGCCAGCCGGTGAGTGACCGCTGAGCTGAGCAGCACTGACCCCTCGCTGTAGGAGGAGGTGCAGAGCCTCACGCCAGGACAGCAGGGTGCACCCCAGGAGGGTCACAGAGAAGGGAACCCATAAACCTTGCACATCAGTGCCAGAGTGTCAGAGCAGCTCCCTCCAATGTGTACGCTTCTCCGCTCCTCACTGCTCACTTGTGTGCAGAGACATCTAATCCGTGCCTGCATTCCCCAAGACATCGCAGCTGTGCCCATCTCCCCTGAGCCTCCTCCTCTCCAGACCGAACAACCCCAGTGCCCTCAGCTGCTCCTGCAATCCAAACCATCCCAAAGGTGCAAGGGGCTGCAGCTCCAGCAGGGACGTGCAGGAGATGCAGGAGCAGGCATCACCCGTGCAGGCTGGAAGGCAGCGGAGATGCAGGTTCAGAGCACGCTGTGGGAGAAGCACCACGAGCCCTCAGTTGAAGCAGAAGTTAAATTCCCACACCTGTCTGCAGGGCAGGCTCCTAATCCTTTGTGCTTTTTTATTGTACTGGTGGGATTGCCCATCTTAGCACTGAGGTGTCACACTTTATCAGCCCGAGGCTATGTTGAGCTATTTAGATTGGGAGCTTTTTAGGCCAGGAGTCACTCTTACAGAGTAGACAACTATAACTATTTAAACACTTTAGATTCACTTATTAGAAATCTTACAGAAACCCCTAAGCAGGGCCCTTTTCAAGTCTCACTTAATAAACCCTCTGTCTGCTCAGCATCTTGGCACCAGTGGCATTTCCAGCCACCTGACATGCACAGACATTGTGCAACCTCTCCCTGCCCAGGCAGCCTGAGCATCTCCAGAGCACGACAGACATAAAACCAGAGAGATTAGGACTAACACAAAGCAAGGCACAAGATGGTTATCCTCAACACCTCAATTAAAGGTAGCTGCCCTATTTGCATGTTTTATATCCAACCCTGTGATGGCAGTATTCAGGCTGGAAGGTGGCAGCCAACAACAACAGCATTGTTTTGCCTCTTGTGCCTGCCTCTGGCAGGTTGCATTGCCCAGAACTGGGGCATACCTTGCTGCGTAAACACTGATCAGGTCCCCTCAGCTGAGCTGACTCCATGACATTTAGATTTCTCTAAAACCCTTCTGACTTCTCATTTACTTTTGCCCTAAATTCCCCTAGAAAGAGGGCCTGGTTGGTTCTTGTAAAACAGGAAAGGCCTTAGTCCTCTGTTAGTAGCGAGTTTCCTTTCCAGGATCCGTAAGCGGGCAGTGAAATCACTTCGTATGCTTGGAAAGTTTCTTACACTCCACCGAGTCCAACCAAGACCTTTCTTGCCAAGAAGTTTCTCACTGTCGTGGCAGGAAAAAACTTCCTAACAGTAAGGTCTCTAGACTGACTCTGGAATAGCCTTGTAATAGAGGTGGTGGAAACCCCATCGCTTGAGTCATTTACAACCAGGCTGAACAAGACATTGTAAAACATCCCGTAAAGTACAATCCAGCGTGGGTCACACCGTCCAGCTGAGAGGCCAAACAAGCCTTTTCCATCTCTTGTGTTCCTGAGACTGTAGATGAATCATCTGGTGCATGTTTCTGTCCCATTTTTTTTAATGTTGAATCATTTTGCATTTTAACATCTGAGAAGCCCAGAAATGTCAAAGGGCATATATCCTAAACATTATGGTGAAATGAGGGTGTTTCTATATGGACGTGCTACCCAGTGAGGTTTTTTTTAATTCTGAGTGCATGCTACGTGCTAATCCAAGCTTGATGGCCTTCCAAATATTTTATTATTATTATTTTTCTTAAGAAAGTGAGCAAAAATCCCTGCAGGGATGAATAGGAAAAGAATTAGGGGATATGTATGGCTTTCCTGGTTTTGAATGGGAGGTTCTGTTGTAGGAACACACACTTTTTTGACAGTATAACTGAGCATAGTTTGAAATTACCCTTCAGTAAATCAGTCCAGTTGGTATTAGAAATAAAAGAAGTGCTTATTTTAAAGGGCTTGGAGCATGGACTTCCAGGATCAATCTCAGAGTAGATGCTCTTCACCCTGCTCCTGCTGACTGTGGTCCAAGCTCTCCAAGCTAGCCAAGCATCTGCTAGAAATATTGTAGGTATGCCTCTTGTCTTGGGGGCAAAAAGGCTTAGTCTGTGAGATGTTCTGGAGTTGCTTCCAGCCTGATGTTTGTGTAATGCCTCCTTCAGATTTCTCTCATACTTCTTTCTCATCAGTCCTGCTTAGACTGAAGAATACTAATGGATTTCTCATTCTCTGAAGCTGCTGCGCTCTTGGCGTGTCTTCAAGTGACCAGTTCAATGTGAACTTACTGTTGCTCTTTGTTCTTGTGTTTGTCTTGGCTGCTGTTTCCAGGGAGACTTTGGTGAGGCAGGATTTCCAGGGATCGCGGGCATCTTTGGGCCAAAGGTAAGAGGCTATCTTGTGACCACTTGGCTTTCTAGTCTCTCTTTATTGTGGCCAGACAATGCAATAAGTGCTGAAAATTATTTATTAGTAGTAGTTCTGCAGAAACTATTGAAATTAAATTGTGATTCCAACTTTCTTTCATTTATGCATCATAATGGCTGAAAGAATCATTGACAGTGCATTTACATATGCTTTGATGAAATTTATTCCTGTTAAAAGGGTGTGGTGTAGATGGAAAATGGCTGTCCTATAGCCCCCCACCCGCACATCTTGCAGTCCCTCATTTCTCCAACATCAATCAGTTTAGACCCATTTTATTGGCATATACTTTTACTGGTGAAGGGGAACCAGTTTGTTTTCTGTAGAAAGTAAAAGGCTTGCAAAAGAGGAGTGGAAATGTTTAAAACTGGACCGTCCCATTCCCATAGACTAGGGGCAGCACCACTGCCCTTGCAGCAGGGCTGTAAGCAGGGGCACACGTGTGGGGAACGTTTAACAGGACCTGGCATCTCGTGTTTGCTCGCAGGGGCCCCCAGGAGACCTTGGTTTCAAAGGCATTCAGGGACCACGTGGGCCACCCGGCCTCATGGTGAGTGGTTCTGCAGTTTGTTTGGTGTGGGAGGATTTTCTTCCATCCTCTGGCCTCTATTTCTGTGAGGCCACAGGCTGTTAGTTCACCCAGTGCCCATCAGCCAAGCTGTGGCCAAGCTGCCACCAAGAGCACGTGTACTGAGCCACATGGGGCACTCCTGCCTTTAGAGACCGTCGTGCTTTTCTGAGCACTGCACAAATCGCTCCAGCTACACTGAAATCCCTCTGTTCCTGGAATTTCTGAGGTTTGCCATGGGCTGTGACAACCACACTGTGAGGGCTTGTGTCTCTGGGCCTGTGTTTTGAACGGGGTTTAATTCAGCTACACAAACACTGTGACCTTGCTGCTGAGAAGCTGCAAAGAGATTTGGTGTCATCACCGAGTCTGCCATGGCAAACTGACCATCGGTTCCCACCTGGTGGTTCATGGATATCTTTTCTTGTCTAGGGAAAAGAAGGAATTATTGGTCCGCATGGCATTCTGGGTCCCACGGGAAGCCCCGTGAGTATTTGCCTTTCTTCTGCCTGTATTTTGTAGCAGGGCACAGTGGTTGAGATCCAAGGTGCTTGTGGCCATCTTAACTACATCTCAAGTCCTGCTGTAATGAGGGAAACAAAGTGATCTTCAAGATGAGCAGCTTGAGAGAAGCTCAAGACTTAGTCTCTGGCTGAATATGTAGTTGAGGGGGATTACTAACTGAAAAGTGAGGAATAATCTATTTATGTGCAAGTTCTTGGATAGAGAGATCAGACTGGAAGACAAGAATGTCATTTCAGTTTTGCAAAAGCAAGTTGCCAGCTTTTCCAGAGAACTTGGGCTGGGGGGCCCCAGGGAAGAATGAAAAATAAAAATAAAAAAATCAACAGAAAACTGATAAATGTATTAAACTGGGACCAGCTGGATTCAGGGAAGTGTTGAAAATCTCTGCCTGCCCCAAGATGCCAAAGGCACTGAACACAGACTAAAGTTCAGGTCAGTGCTTCATAAAAACATGAGCGTGAAGTTATTCAGAGCTCAGCACAAAGAGGCTGCTGTTGGCAGAGGTGAAAACCAGGAAGATGCCGGCAGCCCCATGCTTTGGACACAGGGGTTGCTTGTGCCTAAAGGCAGGCGAGCGGCTGCTCACGGCAGGCAGGGGCTGGGCACCTCTGTGCTGCATGCATGGGTGCTTCTAAGGGCCTCCGCTTATTCCACGTTTCATCTCTGAAATGTCCAGGAATGGCTTTTTTTTGTTTTGGATGGAGTTTTGGGTGGGAATATGATTTATTTAAGATGTGCTTGGGTGCTTGCAAGGCGATTCTGGGTGGCAGTGCATCCAAAAGCGCAGCTTGCAGTCACTGACAGCCGTCTCGTGTGCCTTCACAGGGGCCAAAGGGAGACAAAGGCAGCCGCGGGGAAATGGTAAGTGGGCACCCAGGGTTCTCTTGCTCAGGCATCGGGTCCCCCCTGGGCGAGATGATGCATGCATGCACCCACATGTGCTCATGGATACATGCTGCTCTTAAAACTCCAGCTTCTTTAACTCAATATAGCAAAAGCTGCCACTGGAACGATGACTGCGGCATCTCCAGGCACAAAATGCAGCGAGTGGCTGGAGGCTGCACCCCCTCGTGTCCCTCCCACAGGGACCTGTCTGAGTTGTGGTGGTGCCAGGGCACTTCCCTCCTGCTGCCCTCGTTCCCCTTCTCGCAGGGGCCCTGATGGACTCTCACACCTTCCTGTAGCTCCTTTTGTTCTCAGCATGCAGGGGCTGTGTCGGGTGTACAGGACACATGTTGCTCCTCTTCCTTGGGACCCCAACACTGCTCCCAGTGGTTGTTCCACACACAGGGGCTCTGCCGTGACTGTACAGGGTGTAATGAGCATCAATTTAATAATAAACATCTGAAGGTTTCTTTTTTTTTTTTCCTACAGGGTCTTCCAGGTCCAAGGGTGAGTATTTGATATCACTTTTTTCTGACTAATGTATTTCATTTAAACAAAGCAGTTGCTGCTAGCAAATATAATGCTGTAGGGTGGGTAACATGATGGAAACAGGGAACATGATGTGTACCTGGGCATTTGGCATTACTGAGAGCTCAGGAACCAAGGGTAGGAACAAGAGATAGAGCAGGACTGGACCGGGTACAGACAGATGCACCCAAAACTGGGAAATGGAGGAAACAGAGCTATGTCCTGTCTCCAGAAGTGTTTGAGGGAGAGGATACTGTAAAATGTCAAAAATCTGGAGGCTTTTAGCAGGGAACAGACTCATTCTGGTGACAGCCATAGGAAACTGTAATGCAAATTGAAGACATTTCACTAACTGATGCCCCTCTGTCTTTAGGGTCCTCCAGGCCCACGAGGACACCCTGGCCCTCCGGTACGTATACATGGAAAGAGTTCAAAGACATTATTGAAACAAGCTGAAGTTACTGCAGCGATACTCTCCGGAGGGACTGTTCACTCCCTGGAAATTATAGCTTAGCCCCATTCCTCATATGCAAAAACGTGTGTGTGTGTGTGAATGGACTAGTGTTTATCGCACTTCAGCCCAAACCATCTCCAAGTATTTTATAGAGACAGCATTGTTGCCTCTCTCACTCATCTGTATTGAGGGACTCGGGGTAAAGAGGATTTCAAAAGGATATAAATGAGCATCTTTGCAACAGTGAGTGCCCATTGTTCTGGCTGATGCCCCTTTTCTGCTTTGATTTCTAGGGACCTCCAGGAATTCCAGCTTCATTTGTAAGTTCTGTTTTTTGTTCATTTGTTAATGACGATAATAAATCATGCAGAGCTGAGGTGCTGTTGGGGCATCAAGAAGGGCTTGCTGGGACCCTAAAAACACACACTCAGGTCTAGCAAGAGACGCTGTGTTAGCAGGACAAGGCTTGAATCACATCCCTAGACTGAGAAGGGATTGCTTGCATCAGGGCACGTTCAGCTTCCCCCAGTCCCAGTTACCATCTTTTTCACCCCACACCAGCAACAAGATGGCTTTGGGGCTGCTTTCCGGACACTGATCGACTCCAGCACTGCACTCAAGACAGAGGTACGGGGGTACTGTGGAACTCCCCCCGGTCTGTGCTGGGGCCGTTCCCAGCCTTGCTCGTTCTTTGTATGCTTGGAGTTTCTGTCTGCAATGCTCTGCTTTGTCTGCTTCTTGTGGAGTTACCGGGGTTTGTGCATGCAATGAGCCAGTTCGAGGATGCGGTTCTGCTCCCTACTTGTGAGGCTCCAAACCTCATGGCTTTCCCATCATGACTTTGCCAATGCAGCAGCGATTCCCCATGCAGGACAGTGCACAGTCACAACTTGCTGCCACAGCCTGCCTTTGGCCCATGGAGTTTTCCCACTATAAAGAGAATTCCTTGTGGTTAGAGCACCTCATGCCCCCAGGGCACACCTGACTTTGCCTCCTGTTCTCTCCAGAGTTACCAGCATCCAGACCTTCTCATGCTAGACCACGGAGGGGAGATCTTTAAGACTCTACACTACCTCAGCAACCTCATTCAGAGCATCAAGAGACCCCTGGGCACCAAGGAAAACCCTGCACGCATCTGTCGAGACCTCATGAACTGTGAACAGAAGATGAACGATGGTAGGAAGCCCCGAGTTATCCCTCCATCCTGGTCTCCTTCCCTGGGACCAGTAATGCAGGAATCAAGACTTGCCTTTGCTTATGCACAGCAAAGTTAAATTTTCTTGTTAATCCCCAAATCCTCTACTTCTTAGGTACCTACTGGATCGACCCAAATCTCGGCTGTTCCTCAGACACCATACAGGTCATCTGCAACTTCACCAACGGTGGGCAGACATGCCTCAGCCCCATCACTGTCTCCAAGGTACACACACTGCAGCATTTCCCATACAACCGTTACGAAATGTTTACCCACAGGCATATTCTCCCGGAACCCGGGACAGTGACCACTATAACCCAGCAAGCTGCCTTAATCCCGGCAGCAGGGCGAGCACGGCTGTGCGGGTAGCATTCAGCACTGCTCTCATGCAGTTAAAAACATACCTCCTACATTGTTGACTTTTCAAGACAGAGCAGCATGTTTCCAGCAGTGTTTAATTAACCCATAACCTTAACAGAGGCCAGTAATCCTGCAAACATGCTGCCCCCAAATGCTTTGTTGGATTAATTTATGTTCAGGTCACTCTTGCATTTTGTTGTCTGCCACTTGAAAAAGTGTGGTCAGCTTAAATACACAAGTTGACGCTGAAGTGAATGCCAGGGAATTTTTCTTGAGGAAGTAACTGGACCGAAAAATACCAGTGGCAGTATCTGGGTTCATCTGCAGTACCCACCAGAGCTGGCTGCTTCACTTCCTTGCAGAAGCACACATTGAATTCAAGCACGTGTTGTTTTTCTCCTACTTAAGGACCTACCAGTTTGTTATGAAAAACAAAGCACCTGCCATGTCCCCATAGCAACTTTCCAGAATGACTTTGTGCCTGGCCCTCGTGCCCATAGTCATACCAGAACCAGTCTGGGGCTCAGACACCTATCACAGCCATCTGGACTTGCACAGAGCCCAGGGAACTCCTTTGCTGTTGGCCCTTGCACTGACAAACCGCTCTCTCCCCCAGCCCCGCTGCAGGGGGCACACACTAACATCTCTGTCACCTTCACAGCTGGATTTTGATGTCGGCAGAGTCCAGATGAACTTCCTTCGCCTGCTGAGCTCAGAGGTGGTGCAGCACATCACCATCCACTGCCTGAACACCTCCGTCTGGCGGGAAGGCTCATCCAAGAAACCTTCGGACAAAGCCGTGCGCTTCAAGGCCTGGAACGGGCAGATGTTTGAGGCAGAAGGTCAGCTCAAGCCAGAAGTGGCAGCTGATGATTGCAAGGTACATTGTCCTGAAAGAGGGGAGAGGTGGAGAGAAATGCCAGGCAGAACCCACTCAGCGTACACAACGGGACTCATGTTATGCCTGTGGTTCTTATTCCATGACCATCCCAAAAAAAGGGGGGAGAAAGGGACTAAGATACCTGTTTAACACTTTAATTTTCCAGTCCAGGGTGCTATAGGGTTCTCCTGTTAGGAAGACTGCCTTCAAACAGAAAGTTAAAATTTGAATTCCAAATTTACACGTGTATAGTTACACAGCAGAAGGAGAATTGCCACCAGCAGGCTCAGCTCATGCCCAATGTGCTGCTGTGGTAGCAGTGTGCCTGCATTTGGGTTTTCCACTGCATCACGAGTATTATGATGCCATTTTAATCTGTTTCCCTCAACTTGACCTGGATAAAGGGTTCCCCAAAACCTCTCACCAGACCTGCTCAGGGCTGTTCATACACCGCCGTGAAACTCACCCCTCTCCAGCAGCAAAACAACTTTTTCTGTCTTTCCCTCCTCCCTGCACAGATCAAGGACGGACGCTGGCATCGGACTCTCTTTTCGTTTCGGACGCAGGACCCTCAGCAGCTGCCAATTGTCAACATCTACAACCTTCCCCCATCCGAGCCAGGAAAGCAATACCACCTCGAGGTCGGCCCCGTGTGCTTCCTTTGAACAACGCCGCCAAACCCGGGCTCCAAGGCTTTGACCCCACTTTTGGCCTAGGTCTTCACACAGCATCTCCCACCTCTCTGCAGCAAGGACAGCTGGGCTGTGTCTTTTTGGGTCAACTCTTGCTCTAGCCTTCGGCTCAAGGTCTCAAAGAACCCGTGATCTACTGAACTCAGCAGGTTGTGGAAAGGAGGAATAAGAAGGATGGTGGGGAAGCGGGTATCAGTCGGGACGTGACCAGTGAAAAGGGATCAGGGGACTAGGTGTCCAAGCGGTTCCACACACAAAGCTTTTTCCATGACCAAAGAAAATATTGAGAGAAACCTCAAGCAACTTGCAGCGTGTGGGTTTGTTTTTTTTTCTCCCCTCCCCCATTTTTGCCTTACCTGGTTCCTGAGTTACCAAATGTTGTCTCCATTGAAAAGTAATTAAAAGATGATAGAGCTTCCCTCGCAGAGCTCGTCGCTCCCGGACAGCCACGCGCTGCATCGGGCTCTGCCAGGCGGAGCCGCAAGTCGAATCTGGCTGCTCTGCGTACCGGAAGCATTTTGATGTGCAATATTAGAAGAAACAAAAATATATATATTATATTATTTAAAGCAAAAAGAAAAAGGAAAAAAAAAAAAAAAACATAAAAAAAAAACTAAGTTCCTCCTTCCATGGGTGAGTTGAACCAATGTCCCTTCTCAGGCGTGGCGGTGGGGTAGGGGAGAGTCCCAAAGCTGAAAGAGGGGAATGGAAGGAGGAGAGGGGAAGAGATTGGTGCTAAAATAGAGAGAGAGGATGGGCTTGTCTGATTTGTTTCTACCTCTCACTGTGAAATCTCTGGTGCTCTTAAAAAAAGTGTGTTATTTTATATATATGACTTTATTTAAGGTTGTGAAGGTGCTACAGTGTCTTGCCACAGACCCAAAAAAAGCCCATAGGGCCATCTCTCTAGGAAGAGAGGTGGTCACGATCTACAGCTAAATCAGAGAAACACCTTTAACGGGATCTTTGAATCACCACGGATGCCAATCCTGCGCGACAACTCGAAGCGCATCCAAAATAATTCACAGGATGTTTTAAAAGCAAATTTGCCTTTTTTCTTTCTTCTTTTTTTTTTATTTTTTTTTTTTTTTAAACCAGCACTTCACTGCTTTGGGAGGAGAGCGAGGGCTCCAGCTCACCCGCAGCCGCTGCAGGATGAAGCCTCAGGGCGCTGCGTGGGCCGGTCCCAGGTCACTCACTCGTTTTGCTGTAGCCGTGGTGGCCCCGTGGCCGCGGCTCCGCGCGCAGCGATTCCCCGGGCTCAGCGCGTATTTAAACCCAGCTCTGCACCCTTCTGTCCGGGCCCCTCTGCCGAGACTGAGAGGATGGTACCTGGTTCCAGACCCCGGCCGGGCTTGGAGGGGTTTTCTTTTGTTAAGTTTTGTAGAAATCTAGTCTCTGTATGTAAATTTGGAGGATTTTTTTTTTTTTTAAAGAGGATAATTATGGTAATCTTTAATTCTATATAAGGAATAATATTGATGTAATCGGAGCTGTACTGTATCGGAAACGCTTCAGTGCCTGTTTGGAGTTTTCATGTCTCGTACGGACTATGGATTTTATTTTTTTGAGGAAAAAAAAGAAAAAGAAATATATGTGCGTCTCTCTTGGTGTATTCTTTTTTTTACTACTGCCCGCTGGTTGGCTGCCAACCACCCTCGACACAGGTTAACAGGATCCGTCTCAAATACCTCACCCTCCGCGCTCTGCCCCGCTCACAGATACCTCACCCCCAGCCCCCCGCTGCCCGTGTGTGTTTGCTCCCGGCCGCAGTTACCGTCTGTTCTCATTTACGCTTTTTTTTTCCTTTTCTTCTTCATTTTCTTTTTTTTTTTTTTTTTTTTGACTTAAATAAATATTTAAAACTGAAGCAACGAAATGGGACTTTTATGTTTGTGGTTTGTTTTTTTCCTTCTTCTTGAGAAATGGTATTGGGGGCGAGGAGCAGGCTCCACGTCCAGGCCCCCACAGGGGAGCCCCCAAATCCCCATCCCACAGCAGCGCCCACCCAGCCCTCAGGGCGATGCTGAGCCCACGACACGGCTGTGCCCCGCAGCTCCCCACCACCACACGTCCCCTGCTGTGGCCACCGGCACCTTTCTCATCGTCACCCCTGTCCTGGCAGTGCTGGGGAGCCAGAGGAAAGGGTGGGGAGGCCAGGCGATGAGCTTTTCTCCTTGCTGAACCAAAAACTCACCTCAGTGGCTCCAAGGTGACCTTGGAAGGAGTCTTCTTGCTCACAGCCTGGGACTTCGTGGGTTGTGTCAGGGCGCGCAGGGCTGCAGCACCGGGGTCACTGCTGGTATACACGGCTTGTGGTCAGCAAGAAAACAGAGAGTGAATAAATAAATAGATGTAACGCATGTGGTTGTGCACCCACCAGCCCCAGCCTCGTGTAACGCTGCTGCTCATGTCCTCGCCTTGTGCCCCCAGCCTGGATTTGGCCCCGTCCCAGACCCAGTCCCAGTGCTCCCATTTGGGTCAGCCCCAAGCGCTGGACACCACCGCTAGCACCACGGCCCAGGGGCTGCGTTAGCAACCCAAGGCTGGGCCGACACGAGCAGCAAGAGGCGAGGGATAATTAACCAAAAAAGCTAAATTTTTTGGCTTAAGGGCAAAGGCTGTGGGCAGGGGTTTGCGTGCCCAGGCAGGGCAGGTACAAAAGCCCCCAGCAGCACTCACTGCCCCATGGCACTTTGCACAAACACACCTGCAGCCCGCAGCGTGCCCGGCCCGCCACCCGCAGGGTGAATTACGGCTTCCGAGAACAAAGCCCACGGTGGTGCAACGCGTTTATTTTTTTCTTCACCTTTTCTGCCGGAAAAAAAAAATGCACTTTTCTGCCAGTTTACATCCACTCACCTGCTATTGCTTCACGCCTGAGCAAACAGCCCTGTGGTTAAATAAGCGCCTCGGGGCTGCGGCAGGGCCATATAGAACAGTGCCGGCGGGCGGCCACGTCCCACCCGCGCCGCAGCCTCGCCGCAGACCCCCAGCCCCACACGGTGCCGGCGATGCTGCCCTGCCTCCTCCTGCCCGTCCTGGCCGTGGGGCTGGTGCGTGCCCATGCGACCGAGCCCCACGCCTGCACCCCGCTCACCCCGGCCGTCATGGACAACGCGACCGTGGCTGGGGTAAGCCGTGACACCCGCGGTTCCTAAAATATCCCTCGGGCCCATGCGCCCCCCCGGGGGAATGAGTCCTCAAAGCCGCGCTCTGGTCCCGTCGGCAGCTGCTGGGGCACTGGGTGTACATCATGGGCGCCTCCAACTACCCCCCGCACGTGGCCGAGATGAAGGAGCTGAAGTACGCCACCTTCACCTTCCTGCCCGGCAGCCACGACGATGAGTTCAGCGTGACCGAGACCCTGCGGCTGTAAGCACGGGGTGGGGATGGGCCGGGACGTCCCCAGGGCAGTGGATGCGGGTCAGAGCCATCCCAGGCTGTGGTCAGGGCTCTGGTTCCACCGTGGTGGGGGACAAACATGTGGCAGCAGCCACCCCAGTGCCTGTCGTGCTACCTATCAACACTAAATTTGGGGCTGGGAGCTGTTACCCCACATTTATCCAAGCTCTGCAGCCCGCTAAGGGCTGTCCTGCCTCAAGCTCAGGGAGGCAAGGGAGGGGGCCGCAGCCCGAGGACCCTCCCCAGGTTTATTCGGGGCAGCCGTGCCCCATTTCACCTCTCTGCCCCCCCCAGGAACGAGACGTGCGTGGTGAGGAACGCCAGCAAGATCCTCATCTTCCGGCACAACTCCACCCTGATGCACGGTACGGCCGCAGCCCCCAGAGGCAGTGCCCTGCTGAGCCTCTCCCGGCACACGTTCCCCAAAAACTGCCCTTTGTAGGAACCCCCCGGGCCTTTCCTACCCCCACACACAGGTCTGGGGGCAGGGGACACCCCCAGCCCCGCACACTGGGGACATCGGTGCCAGGGGGACACTCCCGTCCCCAGTTGCATCCCAGTCACTAACTGGGGTCCCTGCACTCCCCGTGTCTCCCAGTGGAGGGGCAGGAGGCGTCCATGGCCGAGCTGATCAAGACCGACAAGGAGCTGCTGGTCCTGAAGCACAGCAAGGAGTCCTTCCTGGGCCTCAGCCTCTCAGGTGAGCGCACTGCCCCGCATGGCTGCAGGGGGAGCACCCCCAAACCCGTCCTTTTTTCCTCTCCCCCCCCCGTTTTTACGCCACCTTCCCAACAGCGCGGACGCCCAACGTGAGCAAGGAGCACCTGGAGGAGTTCCGGGCCCAGGTGCGCTGCCTCGGCTTCACGCAGGAGGAGACCTTCGTCACCTCCCCGAAGGTAGGGACCCGCGGGTGGGACGGGGCACCCCGGGACTGTGTCTGGGTGGGTGCGAGCCCCTGTCCCCCCTCCCCAAGGACGCCTGTCCCCCTGAGGGCAAGGAGAAGGATGAAGCCACCTTGGCCACCGCAGAGGTGTAACTGGAGTGAGCCCGCATCCCCCCTGCACGTGGCCCCCAGCCCCTGCGTGGGGACGTCCCCCGGCGCTCGGCTCAGCCTCAGGAGGTCCTGGCAAGTTTTTCTCTTCCAACAGAGGACCCACACCGTGCCCTTCCCAGAAGGGATGTGCAGCTTTTCTGTTCTCACATCGAGCTGGAATAAAGCCTGTGTGACACCCGCCTGCTGCGTGCCTTCCCTGCACCCATATGTGGGATGGGGCACGGCTGGGGGCACAGCTCGGACCCCATCTCCTACCCAGTGTCAGACAAAACCCCAGGGATTTAGGGGATGTGGTGACTTAACCCTCGGGCTCGTGTCTGTAAGCAGCTCCGAGGCTCCCTGGGGAAGCTGGGGCCCTGAGTGCCTCTGAGCAGGGCAGGGGGGAGGAAAAGCCACTACCAGGGCCGGCCCGTGGGGCTCGGGGACAGGACACAAACAGAAACCGAGCCAGCCCCCGAGCTGTGCCCTGCCAGGGGTGAGGGCATGGAGCAAGACACAGACGTGGCAGCACACGGGGGGCACTGAGCAGGACAAATAAGGTTACACGGAGGGTTCAGGGCAGACCCCAAGGAAGTTTTCCTGCGAGGAACAGCACCAGGGCAGCAGTGCCGTGAGCTGCCAGCTGCACACGAGGCATGGGGAAAGTCCCTGGCCTGGGGCTGGAGGCCGGGCAGCCCCTGGAGGCCATCCCAGCCCCGCTGTGAGCACAGCTCACACCCAGAGGGCTCCCAAAGCCCCGCGCCCTGGCACAAGGCAGCGACAGCGCCCATGCCCCGGTGAGCAGCGCAGTTCCTCACTTGCACAGCCACTACAGCAGCTGCATAGGGGGGAGCGAAACGGGGAAATTTTGGGCAGATTTCACTTTTAAATATGGGAAGTGCATCGCCCTCCCCGTGCTGCCCAGCCAGTCAGAGCCCTGAGCTGGGGCCGGGCACCCGGCCCTCACCGGGGCGATTTCCCCGAAAGCTGCCGTTGCGCCACCGCAGCCCCTGCTGCGCGCAGCCGCCTTGCGAAAGCAAACACCCAAGCGAGCAGCGTCCGTCCATCTGTCCGTCCCTCCGTCTGTCCGTCCGTCCATCCTGCTGGTCCGCTCCCTCAGGCGGCCATGGCAGCGGCCGGCATCGCCGCAATCCTCATCCTCACAGCGCTGCCGCCCGCTGCGGCCGCTCCCTGCAAGCCCACGCAGAGCCCGGCCAACGCAACGGCACCGGGGGTAAGGAGGGGGCCGGGTGCTGGATGAGGGGGTGGGGGGCAGGCAGGGAGCCCCCACAGCCCCACACCTCTCCCGCAGCTGCTGGGGACGTGGCGGTACGTGGCCGGGGCCGCCCAGCTGCCCCAGCACCTCCTGGAGCTGCTGCTCATCGACCACGGCCACCTGCGCGTGGAGCCCGGCGCCAGTGGGCAGGAGCTGCTCGTCACCCAGCACGTGGCCGCGTGAGACGCCCGCACCCCCGCCGGTCCCCGACCCCTTCCTCCTAACCCCCCGTGTGTGTTAACATCAGCCCTCGGTGCCCGGCCTCTCCAGAAGGATGTGGGCACGGTTTCAGATCGGTTTTGCCAAGGAGCGGCTCCTGGCTGTTCTCTGCACGCTCTCCCACCCCCTTCATCCCTCAGATCTTAGTTTCCTCCAGCAGCCCCCAGCTTAGCCAAACCAAAACCTCCTGCCCTCACCCTGCCTGCTCCATGGACACGGGAGGCAAACACAAACCCTCCCCAGGGCCCTGCAGTGCCACCAGTCCCTGTCGTTTACCCCCTGCCTGTTCCCTACCAAGGTCCCCGTGGTGGGGCTGGGCTCGGTGCCCTCCTGGCTGGGGCAGGGGGGGCTCAGCACCACGGCTCTGCCTCGATTCCCCCTCTCCGCAGGGGCGGCCGCTGTCTCTCCAACAACTCCACCTACTTCCAGCTCCCTGATGGTGGTGGCACGGTGCTGGTGAAGCACGGTGAGTGGTGGCACGGCGTGCAGGGCTGTGATTAAGCCCACATTTCAGAAGGGCACTGATCAATGCCTTGCAATTTCCCACACCTTTTTATTTTGGGATGGTTTTGTGGGTCCGAAGCCTTGGTAAGCTCCATGTGATGCCAGGGCCCCACCGGCAGGCACTGAGCCCACCCCACAGCCGGGTCCTGGCACACAGCACAGCCGCATGAGGCAGCAATAAAGCCCATGAAGCAATGCTGTGCCGGGAACAAGCAACAAACCTGCCCCCTCCGATGTGGAAGGAGGCCGCTTTATTTTCCAAATGGTTTCACAATCCCTCTGGGAACGGCGGGGAACATTCGTGGCACGTTTCATTGCACTAACGCAGCTCTCGCTCCCCAACGCCGGCGCTGCTCTCTCGAAGCCAAGACCCAGCAGACTGTGGGGACGCTGCTGAACCTCAGCTCTGAGGACGTTTTGCTCATCCAGCACCAACTGCAGAAGGAGAGGACGTATTCGGCGCTGTATCTCTACGGTACGTGAACCCCATCCTAAGGTAACCTCAAGCTGCCACCCAACACCAAATGATGCACTGAGAGCCACCACTTAACCACGCACAGCTGCACAGTTCCACCAACAATCTGTGATTTTTCCTCAAACCACCATGCCAGGGTCAGGGGAATAGTTCAGAATCCCATTAATCCTAAATCTCTGGGCAGAGCAGAAAGAACAAGTTAAAGCCAAAACCCACTTACGCCATAAATATTCAAAGAACAGGAAGCACACACAGAACACCACAGATATCACCGTGAAATCTCAATATTTTCAAGCCAACCGTGATTTTTCAGTGCTTACCTCCCGGGGCAGAGCACGTGGCTTTGCAGCACCGGCACAGGCAGTGCCAGCCAGGCCCACCCGCAGCCCCGTGAAGCAGCACACCAGACCACGATAAAGCTCCCCGCTGCCCTTACAAGCTGCAGAGCAATTGCTTAAGGAAGTCCAAAGCCACGTTTGGCAAACACAAACCTGCCTCGGTCCCTGCCTGGGGCACGCATCCCTCCGAACACCCCAGGAGCGTGACAAACTATTGTGCAAGCAGTTAAAGTGGGAACAAGGAAGGAGTAAAAATAAAAATAAAATGATGCCCAAGGCTGGCTTTGACAGGTGGGGTGAGGGACCCCAGTACCTCCACAATGAGTATGTGTGGGAGCAAAGGGAGGGCACGAAATACAGACCAGGAGCAGGCACGATGGACCAAGTGTGGCCCCCGACCTGTGTTAACACTTCTGTTTTTCAGCCCGAAATCAGACCGTGAGCAAGGCCCAGCAGGAGGAGTTCGCCCAGCACACCCAGCGCCTGGGGCTCAGCGAAGGGGAGATCGTGTACGCGCCATGGAGGCAGGTGGGTGCCCTCGCCTCCCCGAGGAGATGCAGAGCTCCTTCCCCTGACTTACAGCCCACAGAGCCGCAGCTCCCCAGAGCAAATTCCTGCCCTTCAGCAGCCCCAAAGGGAATTGGGGTGACTCTCTGCAGCCACCTCCCCCTGCCCAGAGGGGATCCCTAACCCCCAGTTTTGCCCCCAAACTCCTCATTTTGTACCCTCAGCAGCGGACGCATCCCTTGGAGCTGCAGCATGGGGCTGAAGGGGCTCGTGTCCCTGGGCACACCACGGCCCCACTTCAACTGAAAAAAGCTTGGCGTGCTCTGAAACCAGGGCTGGGAGTACTGAGGGCTCCTCTGGGTCAGGAATCCAGCCCTGAGTCCAAAAAGCCCAGAGTATCAGGAAAAAAGCCCCAAATCCCCCTCCTGCTGCCGACAGAGGGGGCAGTGCCACCGACCAACTCCGCACCCACTCCCCACACGAACAGAGCTTTTCCCTGCCGTTCCCCACCCAAAAGTTTAGCAGGGCCAACCCTCACCCCAGCGCCTGCCCAGGCTAAGTTGCACCTACCTGCCTTCCCCATGCTCGCCCAGACTTCCCTTACAGAGGGTCTCCCACAGCTTCACACAAACCAGGGAGGGGACAGACAGAGGGACAGACAGCCCACCTCGAGCCCCCATGGTGGCAGGGAGGTGCCAGAGGTGCTCAGGCAATGAGCAGCACCTGGGGCTGGGCCCAGCTGGGCTCACCAGCTGCTGACGAGGGGACACAGAGGTGTGGGGACTGTCACTGATATTTGGGCAAAATGGAAATGCTTTGAGAAAGCCCAGGTGAGGGGAACGTGCCCGAGCAATGTGTCCTCAGCAGAGCTTGGGGATCACAGCCAGAAGGGGTTTCTGTGCCAGGCCAAGGTGCAGGACACCAGGGTTGAAGTGAATTGAAATTAAAGTGGGAAAATAAATGTAATGCAGGCCTTGGGCTGAAGGAGCCACAGGTGAGCAGAGGCTGGGGTATCACTGCATCAGCCCCAGGTGTTAGCAATTCTGAGCATGCAGGTAGTACATGTTTTTAGCTTATTTCCTCATTAAGCCTGAATCTCCCATTCCTTCAGAGCAAGCTGGTGCAGTGTACTGGTACAGCACGGATTTGCTTCAGAAACCTGGTTTCTTTTGGGCATGGGTGTAGAAAACAGCAGCAGCTCACTGCGCGGTCTGTGCTTCAGGTAGCACAGGAAAGCACACGTAATCTCTGTACCTGTTTAAAACGATAATCAGCTGAAAAGAAAAAATGATAAAGAAACACCCTTCTTCCTGCAGTACGTTCTCTCCTGAGGCCGTGGCCATTTCATTTATCCATTTATCCATTTCTGGTTGTTCTGAAGGAGCTGTGTCAAGTGGAGGAAACCCAAGATGGCGGCGCCGGAGGCACAGCCCCCCCGGCCACAGGCCCAGAGTCACCAGCACCGAGCGGGGCCGGGAACACGATGAGCCAGCACCAATAAATGCTTCACTCCGACACATTGCTGTTCATTGCTGAGAGGTTGGGGCTCAAGAGTGCAAAAAAAGAGATCGAGCACCTGATTTGCCTTGTGTGTGCCTCGCCTGGTGTTTGGGAACAGCAGCCTCGATCAGCCGTGGCTGCAGGATGAGGCGCATGGGTTGACTGCAGCCTCACGGCCCCTCATGGCGTGCTCCAGGCCCGGGTTTGGGAGCTGGGCTCCTCCAGAGGTAACTCTGAAAGCAGTGATGGAGGCTTACCAGAAGAGGGCAATCGGTTACCACGCATAGGAGCGTGCCAAGCATCTGATTGTAACTGAAATCCATGTGAGGCCAGAAACTTCTCAACCTGCGGGCCGAGAGGAACATGGGGCTTAGCTGGAAGCAGCCCCTAACTCCTGCCAGAGCTGGTCCATCTTGCCCAAAACGAGCCCAGCTGCTGCTGCCCTTCCCTCTTATCCCTTCGGGCCAGGCTGGAGCTCCCCAGCCTTCACCCACAGCATGCTCGGCTGTGGTGACGCTGGTGGAGCTGGGGCTGCTAACCCAGGCCTGCAGGATTTTGATTCCTCCCCAGAAAAAGGGCACAATTCCTCACATCCCCGTAAATTCAGCACGGTGCCGGGGTATGGTGCTGACAGACACCCCACGCCTCCATCTTCACCCAGGGGAGCACAGTGCTGCTGCTCCATGCTTGTGACACTAAGGGAAGGTTAAAAAAAGCACTCGTGGTTGCTGCATGGCTGGGAGGTAATTCAGTCTCAGCTCTAACCTAGTAATTAAGCACTGAAAATATCTCTGCCTTAAAAAGGAGGAAAAGGACGAGCTGCTGGCACACAGCGAGGAGCCCTGCCCCTCTGCAGTGCCACCAGGGTGCCTTTACCCTGCAAGGCAGCGCATGCTGGGGAGCATTTCACTCAGGCTTCTGGCCCAATTACTTGTAGCAAAAAGCAAAACTGGGTTTTACAGAGTGAAATCAGCACGTTCCCTCGGGGTCTCAGGGCACAGGTACCTGCCAGCCTTTGCTTCCAGCACCTTTATCAGTTTGTGGCAAAATCTTAACACCCCACGCCTCAGAGCCAGCCATGGAAGGGCAGGAGAGGACAGCAGAGATGGGTGCTGCCAGCAGCCTTGAGAGCTGCGGGGCAGTGAAGGCTGCGATGTCTTCAGCTGAGCAGAGCTGACGCTGCTGGAAAGCAGCTCCTCAGATTGCAAGGGCCAAGGCTTTATAAGTAGAGTTATAGATGAATAAAAGCCTTGAATGACAGTCAGAGACATACAGTCAGAGACATAAAAACCAACCCCAGTGTGGTCCCCACAGAGAGTTCTGTTTGCTGGTAGTGCAAGTGCCCTCTGATTTAGCTGTTTTCTGGAACCTTCAATAGCTCAGTTTTATTGTTGTTGTTTTAGACAGAAATTGGAAAAAAAAAAACTTTTGAAAACCTTAAAAGTCCTTCAAGGTTCCTTTGTTCCTTCAGGGGCATTATTTAGACTGCAGAGTTTCCAGATTTTCCAGGACTCTCACTTCTCTGAACAAGTTATGGACAATGAACAGATGAGGAAAACGTCCAGCAGCACTCAGAGCTAAGCCAACCATATCCAAGTGTTTCTGAGCCATTACATCCACCATTACTTTTGATCTCATTTTTGCTCTTTTCTCCCTTTAAGAATTCTTTTCTCCCAGGTCCTTGTAGGGAGAACCATTCCCAGCATCACCATCCTTGGTAAAAGCCATCCTAGTCTGGCCACAGACCACCAATAAGCCAGATCAAGAAAGAGACAGACACATGGCATCTCTTTGACAGACCTTTATTAGCAGACTGTTCCCTACATGAAGGATCCGAGTTAGATTTGCATATTAACAATTTGTGGTTACAGCTACAAAGATGGTTGTCATTTTGCATTGATTTTTGCATTCTGATATTCATATTTCCATTAGGCCACACTGGTAGGAAGGAGCCACTGCAAAATTTACAATAGATCTCAAAAAAAAAGAGGGGGGGTGGGAAAAAATCTTATCACTAATCCAGACCGCTTAGATTCCCACGTGGCTAACTACTGACAGTACTGGATAGCCAAGGCAGAGAGCCTCACCTGGAAGGCTCTCCATGAAGTCTGTCAGCAGAAAAGCAGCTGCTGAGTGCTAACAGATCCTTTTCTGACTTCTCAGGCACTTCTCCCCAGTGTCCATTTGCACGTAGAGAGCAGTGGCTCAGCAGCAGGATCTGCTGATTCAGCCTCAAAGCACAACTGCAGCAGCTTGGGTCCAAGGGCAAGTTTCCTCCCATCTCTCTAGAAACTTGTGTTTTCTTTAGTCCCTGAGATTTCTCCCCCCCTCCCCTTTTACTTAAAGATTCCCCAAGATCGCTCTCAATTACCTGTTGTGACACCCAACATGCACAGACCTTCTACTTCCCAACTTCAGCCATCCACCCGAAACCCCTTCAGCCGTGCACAGAGGCAATTCCGAAATAAGGCAGGCCTCGCGGTGCACCCTCTGCCCTCATCCCTGCTTCCTCACCAGCTCCCTTCTCTCTTATGGCATCCTGCTACAGAATTTCTCTGGGCTGAGGTCCTCCAGCAACAACCCCGGACTGGGGAAAGGCAGCTCAAGCCCCACAGGGAAGGTACGCTAGTGACTTCAGTGTCCTTCCCACGACTCAGCTGTGTGATGTACGAGAACAAATAGAGAACTTTTTAAAACAGGAGAAATACAAGCACAGTAACAATATTTAAACAAGTCTATAAAAATAGTCTGACATAACTCTGTTCAAATAAATACAAAATAAATATGCTTTAAGCAGTAAAACAGTGGAATGCAACGCTGGTCCATCTTGCCCAAAATGAAAAGTTGGATGAGGATCTCCCAGGCCTCAGAAGCCAGATCCTATCAACTAAAGTAGCCCATAATGCAGAGAAATTTTAAAGCCAGCTCTTTCCCTTAGCCTTATGAAAAGCACCCTTTGAAAGAAAAGCAAGCGCGTCCTCGGGACTGAAAGCTCACCTCTCCCAGTGACAACCAGCCCCTCTCCCTAACACCCCTTCCCACAACAGACCCTTCTGGCTCGGGGACTCCATCCCGCTAATGCAAACCTGAACATCAATCTACAAAGAGGTCTAAAGAGATAGATAGCAGCGTAGGCACTGGGTTTGGAAAGGTCCATCAGCTACCCTTGGCACCAGGCAGAATGGAATTCAGAGGTCCATGCGATGCTGCACAGGGGCTCTCTTGTCGTGCTGGGAGCACAGCTGCACAGGAGCTGTGAAGTATTGTCATTTATTCACTAAAGCCATGCATCAAGGTGCCGGTCCACCGAGGACTCTCAAGCCTTCCCCTTTCCAAGCCCCTGCTGAGTATAAGACAAGCCAATCCCGGCATGCAAAGGATACAGGCATGCAGGCTCTAGTCTGCTGCTTCTGTTAGTAAGTGCATCTTGTTAGTGGATTTATGAGACACACTTAAACCTATCAAAAATAAATAATCCTAATCCTTCATCAGGCTGGCCTAAGTAACATTCAGCCTGACCGGATAAACCACTGCCCACCAGCCCTCAAAACCAGTATAGTTCAGTTACATTTCATGTCAAGTCTTGGAAGCAGAACATGAATGTCTCCTACCCAAAGGAATATATGTAAACATAATGACAAGCCTGGTGAGGCAGCAGCTCCTACACAAGGTTTGTACAAATTTAAACAACAGGTAGGAAGTTAAACAACTGAATGGAAAAAGAAGCTCTTTCAGCAAGTCAGAAGGTGCTCATCTGCAGGCATACAGCTCCGTACATGTCATATGCTGAAAGCAGACTGTTCCCCAAATCTTTGCTACTTTGACCTCAGCAACTCACGCCTTAGGATTGTGCCAGGAGTTCAGCTCCCGGTCTCCCAAAAGGCCCAACAAAACGGACCACCTGGTCTCCCAAAAGGCCCAACAAAACGGACCACCTGATGGTTTACGTAGAGCTCTGAGTAGCAAGATGGCAAAGGACACCAGATGCTCCCCTCCCCTTACTGACTCACAAACTATCTGAGATTTCACAGCTTTGCTTAGTCAGCTTAGTGTCGACACATTCACAGAATGAGAGATGGCTATACGTCTTGGGATTACACCCCAAGATTTCAGAGTTCAAAGTCCTCAGCATCTCCTGGTCACCGTGACTGCACACCCAGAGTCATCTTCAAGTTTTCATACACCACGTAGCTGATGCTTACGGCCGGGATCACCTTCATAAAGTTCGGGGCCAGACCCCGGTACAGACCAAATGCTCCCTCTGTCTTCAGAATGTGTTTGAACAGTCCCCGCATCGTCACTTCAGGAGCACCCTCCACAGAAGCTGCAACACGAAAAGACTCAGTAAGTAATGCAGCCTACGTCATTAAAACACTAAGATAACCCCTGTCTCAGAGAGCAATTCTGAGTCACGCGCTTCCTGTGGATGTTCACAGACCAAAGGTGCTTTAGGGAGGACAGCACCCAACTTCTCAGCAAGCCGTGGCTGTGCCACGCATCACAGCCTTTTTCCCAAACTGCTCTGCCAATGCCCTTAGCCCCAGTTCCTAACGTGAGCAAAACAGAACTGCTCTGTCCTGGAGGTGCTTGACACGAGGTGCTAAGGGCAGAACAAAGTCCACTGTCCTCTTGCAGCATGGCAAATAGCCTATTGCTCAGCTGCACGGGCTAGTTAAGGCTGTTTTTGCAATGTTTGCACCAGCAGACCTTTACCCTGCCCAGAGACCACGGCAGCAGTTCACACACTACTACAGAGTTCCCCGAAGTTCTCACCTTGGGCCTGCATGCGTGTCCTCACAAGAGCCAGTGGGTAACTGGCGAGCTGTCCGCAGGTACTGGAAATGGTGCCACAAGCCAAGAGAACAAAGACTCCAGGGTCAGCACTGTTGACAGCGTAGCGTTGCAACCAGGCATTTTTTAGTGTCTGGAAGGAACAAGCTAGATGTTAGCAGTGAAGAAGCAATCAAGAGTATCAAGTTATATAAAAGATCTGGCATAAAGGCCCAGGCAGATGTGTGCAATTTCAACCAGGCTTCTCAGTTTTGTTTCTGAGCTACTGCTACTTTAGGGGCCGAGGAAAAAACCCTCCTTCCATTTTCTGCTGCAATTCTCTCCAAAAAAGAAGGAATCGTGCATGATGCCAACTATGAAAGCAGGATTCTTGTACGGCATTGTCATTTAGGCCATTTTGAGTAAAAATCCACCTGTACCCCCCCCAAGGCTGATTAGGAAAGCCTTGAAAAGTTATTTAAAATCCTGTAGTGACTGAGAGGTCTGACTGTAATAAAGCTAAAGTATCCCAACCCTACAAAAGAGTTAAAGGCTCCATACCTCATAGACTGCCAGGTCAATACCAGCATATGGAATGATTCCTAGCATGTTGGGGATGTAGCCTTTGTAGAAGGCAGCCATTCCTTCCTTGGAAAGGATGTTTTTGGCACAGTCCAACATGCCTGAATATTGTCCCGTCTTTCTTAGAGCCATCCGTGTTTTCAGAACCTAGAAGACAGGAATAAATGCCATGAAGACCCACAGGAGAACCAACAGGAGAAAAACACGCAATGTCATTCTCGGGAGCAGGATGTCCAGGACTAGAGCACGCATCATGTGAGCAGTATTACTTGGCACCAGCTTAACTAAGGAGTTCTCAGAGATAAGGGCAGAACACCAGCTCCACGATAAGCTCTCGTCTCGGCACCTCGCCGCCACCCTGCGTGGGCTGGGCCGGCAGCCCCATGGCCTCACCTCCATCGGGTAGATGCTGCTCTGCGCAATGGCCCCAGCCAGAGAGCCAGCCAACAGCCGCTCGTGAATCCTCAGCATTTCTTGGTCGGTGCCGATGAACCGCTTGATCTGCGGAAGCCAAAAAGAAAGGATTGAGGATCACCGACTATCCCAGCTGCTCTTTTCTCATTCTGTCCTTCCACAGACCCCTCTGCAGCCAGACTCCTCCACGCTCTGTTACTCACCTGCTCGTAGGCCATGAACTTAATGGCAGATTCCGGTGCAATCTTCAGCACGTTGATGCCATTCCCCCGCCACAGTGACCTTGGTCCACCCTCTCGGATCATTTGGGTAAAACCACCAATAATGCACATGTTGTTGCTGCGGGAGGCATGAACCTGGGAGAAAGCGAGCTTGGATTAGCTCCAGGCCTGATTACGACAGCGTTACGTTCTTCCGTAATCCAGGGACAAAAGGGCACTTTTTTTTTATTTACCCAGAGATTTGCCAAGGCTTTAATCCCTTCCAAATAACTTCTACAATAGAAAAGCAAGCTTCTCTTCCTTTTCGAAAAGTCCAATGTTAGCTAATGAATCTAATCAATATCTCCTTTTCGGAATGGGGGGAAGGGTTAAACAGACAACTCCCATACCTAGAACAGGGCCAGCTACACAGAACAGACTTCTCAGCTGGCTTAAAAGCAGGTGCAAGCTAAAAATTCTGTTTTTGCAATGCCTTTATAACACATAACACTTGCACAGGATGCCAGCTCTGCCTGCGGATCCCCACAATCACTTCAACTCCCGTGGGAAAACAACTTGAACCTGCTTCACCAAAATCTAAGCGACAGAGCTCTCCAACTATTGACAGTTTTCACATCTACCTCCTGAAATCTCTCTCTTCTGGACAGTGAGGAATTACTTGCTGACATGACTTTGATTATTCAAATAACCCAAAAAGATTTCTAAAATGCTAATACAGGAGCAAAAGGATTGATGCCAGTCAGAGTGCCGTACTGTTCATGATCATTATTATCGTCTCCTCAGCATCACTTTGGCAGGAATATTAAAGGAATCAGCCTGGCTATTCAAACAAACTGGGATTGTTCCATCATACCTGCATGAGCACTTTCAAGCGGTCCAAGGGAGCTGTACAGGTTCTGGACACGGCACCTGCACCTCCACCTGCAACCAGATGTCTCCACCACATCCCCGTTTGCCTCTCTTCCACTGTGAACTCATCAGGGACGGTCAAATTCTCTCCGACATCAAAGATCTGCAAAAATGTAAGGTGTTGAGAAACATTTTATCAGCTGGCAATCTTGCCAAAGTTTTATTGCTCTTTATCAGTGCTAAGTGTTGAAGCAATGAATATGCTCACTCCGAGTCAGCAGCTTATCTGTAACCATTAACTGTTGTGTCTGACCAGCGGGACTGCCAGCACCAGAGCATGTCCAAGGGTACCTTACGTTTACAAGACTTCTGTCTGGGGAGCTGGGAATTGCTAAACATTTGTCTGCGTTAAGGTACCGTGGATCAGGACACGGAACAAAATGATCCACTGCGGGCAACTGCGTAGGGAAAAAGCTGAGCCTCACTTCAACCTTCACAGCTCACAGCCAGTTTAATCTCGTTACACGCTATTTACACACACTGAAATATCTCCAGGAAGCACGGCTGCCTGTCACATCAGTTCCTCCTCTTAATGAGTTCTGAACTAGCAGGAGCTGGCCACCGGTACAAGCTCTCAGAGGTAGAAGCCAAGCAAACACACTCATCTTGCAGAAAGTAGTTATCACCTGTGCCAGAGGCTCCAGAAATAGCGCCTGTGATGGGTGGCAAGATAAGAGGACAGAACAGGAAGCAACCGGCTTCCAGGCAGCTACTGAACCATAAAGAAAATGATAGAGACTGCTGATTGCATCTCCTGGGGGTCATGGCTTTGACTGAGAACCTGGGGAAAGACCAAGACCTGCTGTGGGGGAAGCCTTTCTTACCGTGGAGTGCTTCCAGTACAGGATGATTTCAGGAATGTTCTCCACCGGGTGCAGCAGGTGATAGTCTCGCCACTCGTTCCAGTCAATTGTCATCGTCCCATTTTTATCCATGCTAAAAAGATTTATCACTAGATGAGCACAGACTCCCACTGGGTGACAGATTCCTCCTCCCCTTCCCTTTGATTACTCAGGCCTACGCCAGAAAAAGCTTTGCAAAGCAACTGCTGAAAGACTTCCAAAGAGACACAAGACAAAGCTAGGAAATCTCTTCACCAAACATTGCAGAGATAGAAGCACTCTCCCTTCTTCTCCCCTCCTTCCCCTCTAACTGAACCACGGAAGTTGCTGTACCCCCTCCTACCAAAGCAAGTCCAGCTAGTTTCCCAACTGAAGGGAAGAAAATACTTACTAGGTGACAGGACCCCAGAAGTGTCCCGTCCTTATTCTGACACACAGGCAAACAGACAGAGGGAAGGTTGCAGAGGAAAGAAAGAGGAAAAAAACAGCACAGATAAGTGGTTGTTAACATGTTAGTGCCACATGCAAAACGCACTCAGCATTTCTGAAGAGCAACTGCACAGCCCCTCTCCAAAGCAGCAAGCTCAGGGTAGCAGGACAGGCAGACAGGAATGCAAACCAGCTCAGGTGCAAGCCCTTCCCCACAACAGGCCAGCAAGAAAAGAGGTTCTAGCAGTCACTGCCCATAACACATTACAGCATTTAAAGTGTTAATTCATTGAAAAAATCAAAAAGAAAAGTACTGGGCGAAAAGGGAGGAGCTGACGTGACCAGAAAGTATGTACGGGGTACAGAGACAGAGGTTTCCTTCTCTCAACATGAAGATTTCACGTTCAGGAGGACAGAAGAACCAGCTGACTCCTTACCTCTTCAGTATTTTCTCAGCCTGCTGTTCAGAGATCTTGACTCCCAGGTCCCGAAGGGACTGTACAATCTCCTGAGCATCGATACGGCCTGCAAAGATAAGGCCGTGAGCTCAAGTACGTGTGTGACCAGCTGCAGCAAGCAACAGTCTATTGGTGAGCAGGAGAAAGGCACTTACCATCGTTCTTCTTGTCCAAACTCTTGAAGACCAGTCTCAGTTTCTTCTCGTGGTCTTGGAGATAGTGAACAAATTCCTCAAAATCCAGCTGCCCATCCAGGTCCTTGTCTCCAGCCTTCACAATTTTCTGTTCAGAAGACAAAACCCAAAAACCGTCAGCTCCTTTGTTTGCTCAGATCTGCCCCTTCTTGCACCATATCCAAATGCTATTTCCCACATGACTTTGGCCTTTCCCCCTCAGAAAGCAGCTGACAGAATTATGAAAGTTCCTCAAAGAAATCTGAGCGAAGCGTTTAAAAGTCACCTGCTTCCAGGCAACCCTCTTCCAAAGTTAGTTACGCAAACGGAATGCCTCATGCTTTTACTGGGGATACTCTGCTACTATCAGGTATCTCATCTCAGCCCAACATCTTGATTAACATCCTGCGTGACAGCTCAGGAGCTTCCGCGGGGATTAAGTGTGAGGCAACCAGATTTGCATAAAATCACCAAAGTTCAGTAATAATAAAGTCAGCAGGAGAAGGAATTTCATGCCTAATACGATACTTAGAGAAGTAAGCCACCTCTGGCAAGAACCGACTCCGACCAGAAAGAACCTGTCCAGCTCTAGTGGACACGGCCAAAGATAAAAACCCCTCCGAACTGGTTTCAGTACCCCGGAGCTATGTGCTTTAATTGTACAAGTTTCCCTGAGAAGCATAAAGAACGAGGAAAGGTTCTTAGTAGGGCAAAGCTAGAATCCAGATCAGGTGGTGTCAGAGATCTAGGACAAGGCGAATGATGAATTAACTCATTCCAGCATGGGGCAAGAGCAGATGAACTGCCCTACCTAGGGGCACGTGGCTCCTTGTTGACAGGAGAGGTGATCTCCAGGCTGCAGGAATGTGGCTCAGGGAGTTCCCATTTCCCTTCTCGCTCAGTCACTTGCCTTTGACAGCCCTCCCCAACGTGAGTCAGTGAGCGACACAAAGCGGTGCGTGATTCCGCCCACTGCGTCGCCTGTATTTTGGTTGTAACCCTGGTACCACTTCTGTGAGCGGCAGGCGGGTTGTTAAGGAGGCTCTGAACCACGACCCAGCACCAGGCTGACCCCGTTTACTGAGATTTTGTTCAATATTTAGGCTTCAGAGGTAACGGAGAAACCTAAGCTGCTGGTGCTATTTCCCCAGCCTCTGGACACCGGTCTCCATTAGCCAAGTTTTGATTTCACTGCTATTTTAAGATAATTTCAATGCTGAACACTTTCCTATGAAAATTCCACCTTCCCCTTGCCCCGCCGTGTCCTGTCATTGCGGCCCTAATGCTGTGAGGATTACCCCTAATCATTTAGGAGCTTTAAATAAGAAAGTGCCATCCCAGCCGCGCTGACCTTTGAGGCGTGCCCAGCCTCGCTAACCTGCCACTTATCACATGCCTGACGGAAAGTTCAGGCCCGGCTCGGCAGCCAGCTCGCGGGCTATAGATAGCCCAAGCCCTCTCACATGCTGCTGCCACCCCGACAGCTGAACTGGGGCTTCCCCCTGAGCCTAACCCCGGCCAGCTGGCAGCCACGAATAATTCGGGGGCAGCACGGAGATGGGACTGTGCAACTCGCCGTCCTCTATGAACAAAAAGCTGCCTGCAGCCCCTTGCTGTACCGGCAGGGAAGCGATGGGGGCAGGCAGAGCCGCTCCCCGGCTGCGTTGAAAAGCCACCCACACAGCACGTGGCCCTGCGGCGTGCTCGGGACCCCACGCATCCCACAGCCGGGTTGGTGGCTGCCCCAAAAGCAGCCCCACCGCCGGCTGCCCATGCTCTCGAGAGCCTGGGGGTGAAAACGCTGCCAGCAGCAGCCAGCTGGAAGCACGGGCTGTGAGATGGAGCCGAGCAGAGCGCTCGGCAGTCCCCGAATCTGCCGTGAGCAGGGAGAGAAGAGCTCCTGCACAAGCTCCCCGCTCAGCAGCACGTGGCCGCTGCGGCAGCAGGCAGGGCTCAGGGATACGGGGCAGAGCCGGCAGCACGCAGGAGGAAAAGGAAGAGGATGTGCGGCCTTTAATTAGAGCAGAGGAAGCCGCAGCTTGAAAAAAAAAACTATTTAAATTGCGTCACACCAACTGGTTTCAGTAGCCTGAGAGGCACGGGGCTCCTACCGGAATTAAGGCACAAGAACCCAGGAGCCCACCCGCACTGCTCCGGCACACGTGGCCGTGCCCCAAAATTACAGCGGGGCCCTAACGAGCTTCTCCCCCCCTTGAGCAGCCACTCGGGGCTGTCCGAGCCCCCTGGCAGCACCCAGCCGCGGCCCTACCTGCTTCCACTGGCGGTAGGTGGAGAACTCCTGCGAGGGGATGAAGAGGCTGAGGCGGAAGATGGATTTGAGCTCGGCCGGCAGCCCCTTGGACTCAAAGTACTCGAACTCCGCCTGCTCCTGCCCCAGCAGCGGCACGTACAGGCAGAGGCAGAGCATGGTCCTGAGCCGGAGCCTCGGCTGCCCTGCTCCGACAGGCGAGAAGGGACGAGAAGCGAAGGGAAGGCGAGCCCCGAGCCCTGAGCCCTGTGAGCTGAGCTCAGCGCGGTGGGAAGGAAATGCCGGCGAGCCCCACGCCACGCGCCTATGAGCGCCCCGGCTCGGGTGGGACTGGCTGCTCAAGCCCTGCCCTTCTACTTAAAAGGGAAGCGGCAGCGGCCCCGGCGCACTCGTCACAGCCAGCAGCCTCCCACGAAGGCTCCGCCGCCGGCACCAGCCTCCCAGTACACTCCCAGCCCGCTCCCAGTACGCCCAGAGCCCTGCATCACTCCTCACCGCGGTTAACTCGTTCTGGGTGTCTCCTCTCGCCCAGGAGGCTTCGGCCAACACCCGCGGCACTCGCCTGCTGCTCCGTCCACCCCATTGCTCCTTCCCGACCCTGCCGTGTAACACCAGGGACCTGCACGCCCAGCACTGCGGGATCCGGGCTCCATCACCACCTCTCCCAGCAGCACTGACGCCACCTCCCCAAATTACTTCCTCCAAAAGCCAGCGAGAGCAGTGTGCCAGCCACTTGTTGCTTTCACATCGCATTTGGGATGCCCACCTCGAGCAAAAGCCTCCAATCCCACCGTTACAGCAGCTCCTCTGCTGTGCCCGAGCGCAGTGGCTTTGGCAGGGAGATTTCCCCAGACACCAGCACCCTGACGGAGGCAGCGATGAAGGGCATTGCCCAGCAAACCTCCCGGAGCACGGGCAGGCTTCCAGCACCCCACTGCTCCCAGCACGGCTCCCACAGCAGCCAGGAGCTGCCCGGCCTCCCTCAGCCCCGAGGCACTCGGTTGTGCTCCATAACGAAAAGTGGCCCGAGCAGAAAGACATTTCCCAGTTTCTGCCACTTGGTGAGTGACTTCCCCAGCTTTCATCCCAAACACAGCCGGACAAGGGGGAGCGTGGCACAGGCAGCAATTACCGCAGGTGTTAATTACAGGCTTGGGGGCGCTTCCTGCAGCCAGGTGCCCGGGATAACGCCTGGCCCCGCAGTGAACACACCAAACACACCGACTGACTGCCAGCACCACTACAGAGCACGAGTTACGAACACAAACTGCATTTCTATCTTGAAACTCTCCATAGAGCTGTCCCGCTGAGGACCCAAACCCGGTGAGCAGGGTCCCAGACGCTTGGTGCTGGCCGTGCTCGAGGCACCACTGCTCGCACAGCGCCGTTTCCTTGTGTTTGCTCATCAAACAGATCTCCCGGCCGGGGCAAAGTCCAGGCAGCGCTCCCCTCCTCGCAGCTTGATGCTCGGGGGGCCCTTCCCACTGCCACGGCGGTGTTTTGCTCTTTAGATTTGGGGAAAAAGCCAAGGGCAGCCGGGAGCTGTTTGCAGGGCGGCGTGTCCATGACACAAAGTGGGGATATTTAAGCTGGGGGTTATTTCAAGGTTTGTTGTTGGTTTATTTTGCTGAAAAGCTTAACAGCTCGTGCCCTGCAGCCGTGGGGTGCCGCGGGGAGCCGTGACCCATGAGGGCTTCCCAGCACCTCACCTGCCCCGACACCACCGCTGTGTTACCTAACTGGGCTTAACCTGCTCCCTGCTGACGTCTCTGCACGAAAACAGGATCTGCTCAGCGCCTCCCGATCCTCTTAGGGATCAGCTGCAGCAGCTCACCACACGCACGCCACCGCGCACCCCAGGCTGCCCACCCTGCATCTCGCTGCAAGCAGCGCCCCAACTTCACACACGGGACCTCCAGAAGCAGCCAGCCCAGGGCCAGGTGCTGAATGACCAAACAGAACCCAAAATTTGCCCACCGAGCCTCGAGATCCCCTGCACGCCTTCCCCCGAGCCGCCAAGCATCACTATTCCAGGCGCTTGGCGGCTCAGTTGCCATGCCGACGTGATGCAGATTTCCCTAATAAACTCCATCGCCAGTTGGCAGCTAGAACAAAAGGCAAAATCTGCACATTTTAGGAAAGAAAGCCTTACCACCTACGTCAGAGGAAAGGAGAGGGGTAGTGAGGCTAAGAAAGCTGATTTATGCAGGGTATTAATTACAGGACAGCGAGCTAAGAAGGAGAGGCAGATTACGAACTAAGCTTATACCGGCAGCTCTGCTTATAATGATGAAGGGAGTTTAAAAAAAAGCATTTACCAGTTCTTAGATTTCACCTAAATAACATCCTGGTAAGTGTGGAAGCACCCAACAGCCGGACAGGTCTGCGAGCTGCCAGATCTGTGCTGCCTGCACCCCAGGAGCAGGGGCTCGCTGCCCCCTGCCACCACGCAGCCCCCAAAAGCTCACGGAGCCCCTGCAGTGTGGGTACAGCTGTGCCCAGCCCCAGGGCTTGAGATGTGGGATCTCCGGGCAGTGCATCCCCCAAAAACAGGCTGTGTCCCCAGCCCATCGAGCCAAGGGCAGGGCTGAGAGCGGCAAGGCAAGCCAGCCCTGCCAAGTCACCCTCGCCATCACCACCAGCTGTCACCCCACAAATTAAGGCAGCAGCGGAGGGCTCTGGGCTCCTTCCACCAGACACTCACTTTTCTTCTCACCAAGGAACCCGCCAACCCATTTTCCAGTTTATTCATAGGATTTGGCCCTTGCTTAAACGTTGTGTTAGCAGCTCAACGTGCTGCCACGTCGGCGTTACCCTCCCCAAGTCATTTGTAGTCCCCCAGGCATCTGCCTCCCCGCTGGCTTCCTCCAGCAGCTCCGGGAGGTACCTCCCAGAGGATGGGCAGACGCAGCCATACAAGGAGCAGAGACGATGCCGTTGGATTTTTAATTTACTTGGCTAAAAAAAAGTCCCTAAAAATATCAAGTGGCGGCGAGCGTCACAGCCGCACGGCTAACATCCTGCGGAGGCAACGAGCTCTCGGGGCGAGCTCTGAGACCTGTTCTGCCCGCGGATGGCAGGAGGTCCTGCTGACTCGGGGCTTTGCCTGCTGGAAGTTAGCTGATAATTAATTGTACAGTACAGAAAGTCCTCGCGGAGCACAAACAGCGGACGGAGGGGGGAGTTAATGATTGCAGGGACCCCGCAGAGCAGCGCGGCGCAGCGGTCGGCCAGGCCCGGGGCAGGGCAGGCAGACAAACGCTGTGTGGCACAGGGGTGAGCACACCGGGAGAGGTGACAGCAGGAAAGGTGACCCGCTGCGCTGACAACACCGCTCCAAAGTCACAAGTCCAGGCGGTGACACGGAGGGCAGGCCGTGCCTCTCCTGCGCACACGCCCCGGAGCCAACTCATCGCCTTTCGGGGCGGCGTTTTCGCCTAGGTTCTCCTACACCTCGTGTCAAAGCCTTTGGTGAAGGAGCTGAGCTGCCACCGACGCGAGGATCGAGGAGCCACGGCTAGGAAGCACCCTCAGGCATTTATGGAGGCACAAATTCCTTATGGAAGCCCAGCACGGTGCTGTGTGTGCTGTTAGCAGCTACAGGCACCCTCAGGAAACAAAGCGGCACGCGGCGAAGACACTTACCCCAAGGTCAGCGCCGTGCAGAGGCCAGAAGCCAGGAGTCCCCCACATTTTCTTTACCCCTCCCATGACACCGGCTGCTCGCGGTGATTTACAACCTGCCCCTAAGGGACTTTTTACAACACCCCTACTGCAGACAGGTAATCAGAGCACAGAAACACGAGCGAGCCTCGCGAGCTGCTGTCCGTCAGCCGAGCCGCGGTGGCTGGGCGCAGCACGAGCTGGCTGCCCAGCAAGGTAAAACCCATCTGCATAATCCTCCCGAGGACAGCTCTGCTCCGTATTTTACTGGGCAGGGAGGACAAGCTAAAATTACACAGCCCCAGCCCCGCAGCAGATGGGCAGCTCCTTCCTAAGCGGCAGTAACTCCGCGTTATCGCAGCCTTATCCTCCAGGCACTCCTGCATTAGCCAATTTTAGGGTTCCTACAAAGCCAAGCTTCTCAGGGTCACGGAGGCGAGAGGAGATCGCTGTCAGCGCCCTCCCCACTGCAGAGAAAACCTCATCTGCAGGTGCGGACAGCTGACTGAAGGGCCATTGTTCCCTCGGCAGGTACCGGAGGGATTTGCAGCCCTGCTCTCCCCAGGTTTTCATCACAACCTCATCTGTTTTGAGCCTCTGTCCTTCTCCAACCTCTGCGCACAGGAGCGCTCCTCTTCTCAAGGCGCACACGCCTCTGGATTTGGAGGAGGCGCGCGGTGCTCGCTGCCGGCGGCAGGGATGAAGGCAGAAGTCTTCCTCCCTGCAGATATCCCAGCGGGGCCGAGGCAGGGAGTGGCTGCTGCTCGGCAGGATGTGAACACCCCCTGCCCGCTCCCACTCACAGCCCCAGCAGGAGGTGTTCAGCCCCCCCCCAGCCCGCTCAGTGCCCATTTCGGGGAGAAGCCCGGCAGCAGCAGCCCCGTTTCCTCACCGAGCCAGCTGGATCCTGCCAGCCACCCACCGCCTCCCCTCCGCGCCGCAGCCAGCCCCGGCTCCCCCAGGGGCTCTGCCGGGTCACAAACCCCACAGGATGCCCCCCCGGCCTTCCCTTCCCCTCACAAATAACCCCGAACTGCCAGCAGCCAGCCTCATAGTACGAAACCAGCAGGAAACTGAGCCGCTTTTGTTCGCCTCCCCCCAGACAAAGCCTCGCCATTCACCCGCCGCCAACCACGCGCCCCCCGCAGCCCCCACAGCCTCCGCTCACCCACCGACCCCACAGATTTTGGCCCCCTCCCCGGGGCCAGCCCTGCCTGCTGCGGGCCATGCTCAGTTACTCAGCACATGGCAGCTCTCTGCAGTTTCCAGGGGGTTGCCAAATTACCAGACCGACCCCCCGAGGATTTCAGGACCTTTTGGGGTCCCCCTCCTGTCACTGACCTGCATCACCACCCCCTGCCCTCCAAGCCACCAAGGATCCCAGACCCCCTCCTCCCTTTATAAGTATTTTTCTCCTTGAGCATCACACCCGAAAGGTTACATCGTCCCTTTGCAGCTGTTCCCCTGCTCCCCCCCCTTTCCCTCCTGGCAAGCCCACGCGTCGGGCCCGCTCACTGCTGCCGCCCCCTCCCCAAGCACACACACACACGGCTCGTCCCTGCGCGCTCCCCCTGTCCCCACTGGCCTGGCCGACCCCTCTGCAGGCCCCTGGAGGTCCCGTTACCTTCGGAAAATGCTCTGCGGGTCCAACCACCAGTAGGATAGTTGGTCTCCTTTCAGTGGGGTCAGTCCCTCTGTCCTGGGGCTTCCCCACCATCTTTGGCCCTTTCTCCCCGGGGCCTGGAAGCGGGCTGCCGTTCCCGGCCTCATCCTCTTTTTCAGCTGCAGGACCTTGGCACACGGCCCTGGGAAGGAAGCTAGACAGAAAACGCCAAAGGCTCTGCAGCATCGCCTCCGCGGCGAGCGTCCCCGGCAGGGAAAGCCCCCCAGGCTCGCAGCCGCCCACTGCCGAGGGTGCTGAGCACCCCGCCGGGCACCCCGGGGACGGGAAGGGGCACGGCACCAGCGGGAGGTTCGAGCCGGCGGCTCTGCAGGCTCCGATTCCTCAGGGCCCGGCTCCTGCGGACGCTTCCTGCCTTTGGAAATTGCTGCTAGCGCGGTCGTGCCTGGCCTGCCAAGCAGCTCATTGTACCAGAGCCTCACAAATCTGGTGGCAACAGACAAAGCGCAAGGAGCTGCGGCGCGGAGAAGCCAAGACGCCGAGCTTTGCACGGAAAAGCCGAGATGCCGCGCTCGGGAGGAGGGCTAGGGGAAAGAAAAAAAAAAAAAAAAAGAAAAAAAAAAAAGAGCTTTTCGGAAAGGCTCCGGCTTCTCAGAGGCGCCGAGGCGCATCCCAGCGGCAGGGCTGAGCACCGGGGCTGCGTCCCCACTGCAGCAGCGCCCAGCCAATCGCCGCTCCCAGCGCCGCGGGGCTCCGGAGCCAGGCAGCGCGCGCAGGCGGCCGGGAGCGCGCGGGGACCCGTGGGGAGCGCGCCCGGCGGGCAGGGAGAGCGGCCAGAGCGGCCCCGGGGCAGCTCGGGGCTGGGCACAGGGGTTACCTACCCGCTCCTGGGGCTGGGCAGAGGATGGGACTCCGGAGCTGTGGCTGAACGGACCTCGAGCTGCTCCCCCCGTCTCCCCGGGGTCTGTCCGAGCGCCATCCGTCACCGCAACAGCTGCTGGTGCCGCATTGTGCTCCTGCCAGCGGGCTCCCAGCGCCCTGCTGGCACGGGGTGGCCGCTTATCCAGCACGCTCCGACGCGCCGTGGGTACGGCACCGCCGAGCAAACGGGCTGGGGCTCTGCGTGATGAGCGAGGGATTAGCTGGGCACAGAGCGCAGGCAGCACCAGCAGCGCGTGGCCCAGAACACAAAACATCCCCCTGGGAGCTCCTGGAGCTGCTGTGGGGCTGCAGCACAGCCCCCCGGGCACGCCGTGTCTGTGCTGGGGTAGCAGGGAGCTCCTTGGCAGCCCCCATCCCTGCCCACCTCCTGTGTCTGCAGAAGGAGGGCACCGCGTGCCTCGCCTCCCGGAGCACTACAGCTCTGCCCTACAAGCACAGCTCGTTTCCATACCCCAATAACACAGCACGCTGCACATCCCATCACCGAGCCTCCCAACAGCAGCTCAGCGAGCTCCTCGCCACGCACCCGACCTCCATTTCCAGTTTTTAACCTTTGCTGGAGGCAACAGGAGGAAAGTTTTGCTTTACGGGCATCAGATACAGAACTACAACCCAAAACCTGGACGAACCACAAGTTTTAAGCAGCCCATCTGCAAATAGATGTGAGAGGAAGAATGTAAAGCATCTCATTTTAGGGGACTTGCTGCTGCTGAATTCCTTTAAGCAACCTGAGTAATGGAAAAAGGGACGAGCACGCAGAAGAACTCACATTACAAAGAATTCTGCAAATGCGCTTCAGGGTTACCTAACAAGACAAAAATGCTGCTCAATCACAAGGCCCACACACAGCACGGAGAGGTTTTAACTTTAAACCTCAAGGCACACACCGGGGCAGAACCAAAAAGGGAAGGGAGAGGCAGCCACACGGGGCACGAGCAGGGACAGGAGCAGCAGGTACGGAGGTGTCTGCGTGGTGCTGCTGCCAGCACAGGAGTTACACTGCTTTCTGTGGACCCAAATCACAGCCCTTTGAGGTGGGGTTTTAGCATTTTAATGCTGCTGAGCCAAAGGAGGAGCAAAGCAGATTCTCTGAGCCGGGCACAGTCCCTCAAAATCCACTTTTAGCAGCCTGAGGCTACAGTCCCACAAGCAGCAGCAGCGAACTGGAGCTCTCCTGGTGGCCGTGAGCTTCAGGCAGCTCCCGCAGCCCCATCAGCCCCGCGCTCACCTCGCTCCCGCAGCCTCACCGACACAGCCGGGACACGCAGAGCGCTGGGGAACAACTGCAGGCACGGACGGGGTCGGGAGGAGGCAGGCACACGGCTCTACCAGAAGGATCGGAGACTCGGAGGGCAGGGCACACGAGCAGGACTGGGCTTGTGCCAGCGGTCACGGCGCCGGGCAGCTCCGTGCAAGGACCTGCCAGGCCAGCAAACCTCACCAGGAACCACTGCTCGGCTCCTCCAGTGCTGGGCGAGCTGCTGGTTGGGGTGTGTGCATGGCAGGGACCCCATCTGCCTTCGCACATGTACTCTAAACAGTCAGCTGTGCAAGAAAGTACTTGCTCGGGGTGCAGTTCCAGCAGGAACTCGGCAACTCTTCCTCGGCTTTTGTCCTCGCTACTGAAAACCTCGGAGGAATTCCCCCAGCTCCTGGAGAACAGACTTTTCTAATCATATTTGGGAAAAAAAAAAAAAAAAAAAAAAAGCATTTATTTTACCAAGCGAGGAATGTTATTAGGTCAGAACAATGAAGGCAGGAACAGCGGGATGAGACAGCTGCAGGCAAGGCTCTCCTCCGGGGAGCCGCACACCAGCACCACCCCGGCACCAGGAGGCTGAGCGCTCACGCACAGAAGATGCCACAAACGCAGCAGGTCCGGCCTGAGCCGGCATGAAGGGGAACAAAACTTCATGTTTTTTTTCTAGAAATTGCAAACCGAGGCCGTCCCAAAGCTCCTTTCCCTACCTCACCCCTGGCAGGGTTAGGCTGTCAGGAGGGAAGGGCTCCTGGGGACCCCGCTGTCCTGCACCACCGAGGTGCAGCCCTGGGGTGGGGAGGAGAAGGCGGTGATAAAACCCAAACAGAGACAAAGGAGAAGGGAGAGAGCAGGAGGATGCCGTGTTTTGCTTAATTAGAACAGTGCTCGCCTCGTGCTGCAGGCAGGCGAAGGGAGGTCTCCTGGTAGGTGCCAAACCCGAGGTGTTTTGGATCCTCTCCGATCCCACCCTGCACACCCGGTACCTGCCACGTCTCCTGCGGGCCCTGGGGTTTTTCAGGGCCGGCAGCAGCGAGCAGGAGCCGAATCCCAGCCCCTGCCTGCTCTGAGAGGGCTTCTGCACCGCTCCTGGGCGAGCACGCAGCCTTTTCCAGCAGGAACCCACGTCCGATCAGCAGACAGCTAGCTCACGCCGAAAAAATGCGGGAGGGAGGGTGAAAAGAGAGCCGGGCAGAGGGAAGGGGAGCAGCCAAACCTCGCCTCCCGCACAAGGGGAGCTGCCCCGGGGCCTGGTGTGACCCCGCGGTGACGCAGCTCCGGGACGCCCCCGAGCAGGGACACCCGAGGAATGCTGCTGGCAGCGCTCTCGCGCTCACCTCTCGTCTTTCCCTACGTAATTAGGGAAAGATGAGACTTGACGGACTTGGAAAGGGGAAAGGGAGCCAAGAGGAGCCCTGCACGGCACTTCTGGCAGCGCGCTGGAGGAACCTCAACGTCTTGGCCACTGCTGCTCAAGCACCGAAGCTGCCCAGCACCAGGCAGCCCCATTCACATATTGGGGTGGTAGGGCAGAGCCCAGCCAGCAGCAGGACGAAAGGCAGGCGTCTTCGCAGGAACCCGGGCACAGGCACAGTGCTGGGGGAGCTCAGGGATCCACCACGGCCGTGTCCCATCCCGGGGAGGGCCAGAAGGGCGCCCTCAGCGCTCAGGAGGCGGCCACTCGGCCTCTCCCTGCACCCCACGGCTCAGCGGGCACAGCCCCGCAGGAAAGCAGCAGCTGAGCCGTGACGGCCCCGCGGCCACGTCACCCAGCCCCTGCTCACCTCCGGGGCCACGAACTCCGTGTGGCAGCGCCTCTCAGGGCAGCTCAGGGCCTGGTGGGGTCAGCAATCACTCCTGGAGCACAGCTCCCTGCCCCGAGCCCCTCCAGCTGCTGGGGAGCCCCTGGCAGCGATGCCACCGCTGCTCTGCCTCGCTCTGACAAACTCCGGGGTGTCACCGAAGCGTGCTGGTGTCCCGCATTTGGGGGCACAGCCATGAACAGGGGGCTCCCAAACAGGAGGGCAGTCCTCATGGCAGTGCTAACACAACGCTGCGCAGCCAGAGCTGTCACTGACTTCTGTTCTTTGAGGAAAATCAGACTACCCCCAAGTACACTCAAGTTTTGGGTTTGTTTCCCTGCCCCTATCCCAGTAATTCCATTTATTCCCCTCCCGAGCTGACAACCAGCAGTGCCCTGGCTTGGAGCAGGCTCTGTTTCAGGCTGCTCACCAGGGAAGGCAGCCCGGGTAATTAAACACCGCCGCACAGAGCTGCCAGGGAAAGGCCAAAGCCCCAGCCCCGCTCGGCATGCCAGCTGCCTCGCACCAGCTCCAGGGTTTCAGTGCACCTCGGGGACCCCGCAGGCATTTGGAGCGAGCAGCACCCCCAGGCACAGCCCCACGGGGACACAGGGCACCTCTCTGCAGCACCGGGGCTCACCGGGCGATGGCAGCGGTCGGGACGGGGAGCTCAGGGCCACCTCCACGCCTGGCAGGGCTCAGCCTCGGTCCTCCTCTCTCATCTCAGGCATCACGCCTGGCGCTCTGGTGGGTTGTGAAGAGTTTGAAGGGTTCGTCCACGTCTTCACAACACCTCCTGGGGTGAAACGGAGCTGGCTCAGCCCTGAGCACAGACGCAGGGGGTTATCTGCAGCACAAGCACTGACCTACACTCTGTGTTTCCCCAGCACCCGGGAGCAGGGCTCTCCTCACACCGCGTTTCAGAGCACGCAGAGCCACCAGCCCCGCTCCCCGCGGGCAGCAGGCACCCCGTTCCTGGCTGATTTAACACACGCCACCCCCAAACCTCTGGAGGTATTTAAGGTGTCATTACCACGAGGTGAAACCGCTCTCAGACCGGCTCAGGGCATCTCCACTTGTTCTCTTAGCCAGGAGAGGCGGCTGAGAGGCCACCAGCTGGGACCTCAGCCCGTAACACAGCCTCACTCCTGTGCCTGTGACCCTGCGGGGCTCAGCCCCTCCGAGGGGTTACAGAGCCCTGGCCACAAGCTCCTCAACCACCCCGGCAGGGTCTGAGATGCACAGACCATGAAGGTGTTGGACGTGAGAGCACACAGCTCGGGGGGAGATTTCAGCCTGGATTACCAAACACCACCTGAGCTTTGATTTTTTTTTTTTTTTTTTTTAAATCAAACTCCTGTAGCGCAATAAAAGCTCGGGTTATCTGCCTCCAGAGAGCTGCCAGAGGGAAGCAGGTGAAGGCACGGCACAGAAAGTCCCTGCTGCCTCCACCCCATACAGCTGCTGAGGGTTTTAGGACATTACACACAGCGTGATACGGAGTGGTCAAGTCTTGGAGAGTAAAATAGTTGCAGAAATAAGGAGTCTAACAGAAATATCAAATAAAGGCGTGAGAGATGATACAGTACTGATCAGAAATAAGATTTAACCTTTACAAAATCGCAGTAACACAAGGCGTTTCTCAGTCCATCCATCAGAGTCCAAGTGCACAGAGCAGGGGCACCGCATTTGTTCCCTGCCAGCTGGAGGAGCCCAGGAGCCAGCCCCCGGAGCAAAGCCCTCAGAGCAGCCTGAGGGGAACCAAACCCCGCAGCAGCAGGGTTATGCCCCTCCAGGACACCTGAAACCAGGACTTGTGGGGGAGTTTGGACAGCGCCTGGAGAGCAGAGAAGGGACAGCAGGCAGAGAAAGGCAGCAGAAGGACTGGGGCAGAGCTGGGGCGGCTTCCTTTGGGAAGGTGAGAGCGAGGCACAAAGGTGAGGCTGGGAGAAACAAGGATATCAGAGAGGCCAAATCCCATCAGTTTTTAGCAACACGCCGTCTCCAGACACAGAGCAGGAGGCACAGTGCTGGCTGCACGACCCCTACTCCCATTGAACACATTTTCCGTTCTAAAAACCCACACAAACGTCTTCAGGAGGGCAGTCAGAGAGCAGTAAGAACATGAACTGCTCCCGAGGCAGGTTCGTGCTCCCTGCAGGGGAGATGAGCAGGGAGATGAGCAATGCTTTACAGCAGTTTGCCCGCTCGGGCAGTGAGGTGTGCGCGTTGCTTCCCGGCCCCAGCACAAACAAGCGTTTCTCTGGAAGCCTCACAGATCTGGCACGCGGTATTTGTCAAATGGCTTAAAGATAACAGCACAGCCTTAAAAAAAAACATGGTTTACATAAGCAAATTCCACCCCAAAGGACATCTGGGTCCAAATTCTCTCCCTGCCGCCGAAGGCCACCCCAGAACAAAAGGCAGCAGCTTCCTGAACACGGCCCGGGGCTTTATCTGGGTGAGAACCGGGAGGCTGAGGGAGACAGAACATTGCTCCTTTGCTCTGAGTGCCAGCCCAGAGCGGGTGCTGCTGCCACCAGGACTCTTGGCCTGCTGACAGAGCTCAGCCACCCGCAGCTGGCACTGACCTGGCATCGCAGGGCTGGCGTTTGCCCCTGCTGTCCCTCAGGCACGGGGAGGGAGCTCCCCTATCGAATGTACTCCTGCATGGGAGGAGAAGTGAGAGGTACCCGAGGCCCTGAGCGAGTTACCGAGCACAAGCAGCCCGTGTGATTTGTGCTCAAACCCATCTCCAACACCACGTCTGCTCCATCGGAGGTTTTCATCCCAACCTTACACAGCCCTGACTGCGACGTGGCGGTAGCCACCCACATGACACTGTCACCCTGAGCCCGGCTGGGGAAGGCAAAGGAACGGCTTTTAATAGAACTCCCTGGGAAACAGGAAGTTTTTTAAAAAAAGCCACAGGGCGGAAGCTTTCCAGCCGGCTCTCACATGCCCAAGTGGAACCCAGAGCTCCGAACCCTGCGCTCAGCCCCTACCCGGAGCTCTCACACTGCTGCAGGGGGGGCTCTGATACCCCCACCAGCTCTGTTTCTCTACCCAGCCGCTTCCTAAGGAGCAGGAGGGGAAGCAGAGGAGGCAAAGGGCCAAGGAACAGTCCCAGTGGGTGAGGGCTTCAGCAGCAGCACCAGCAGCACTCCCCTGGGGCAGGGCACTTCCAGACCCCACAAAATGTTCCCTCTCTGCTGGTTCTGCAGTGTGGCAAGCAAAGAAACGCTCTGCTGGAAAGCAGAATGGCATTTGGGTTCATGGTGCATCCTCCCAGCCTGGAAAGTGTCAGGCTGGATGGAGTAAAGTCCCCAGGAGGAGAAGGCAATGCGAACTGAGAGCGGCACACGGGCACAGAACATTCTGGGGCACTGCCTCCTGCCAGCCCCCAGGGCTCCAGCCCCACGGGCAGCAGGCCGGCATGCCACAGGGTGTGCACGGCTGATTTATGGGGTGTGATGGGGGGCGATCGGGTTTCAGCACCGAAGCAAATTGCCACAGCATGGCAATTTTAGAAGCAGCAGCAGGAAATCACCCCCAGGATCCTCACACTACCTGAGAGTTATCGTGCTCTGCAGCAGCAAGGTGCCAACTGGAAAGCAACGTTAACACCTAAAAGGGGTTACAGTTAGAAGGGAGCCAGCACCTTTAGGAAGGGTGGATGCACACGGTCAGAGCAAGTGAAGGGATCAGGGAGGGAGCAGGAGCCATCGTTTCAGTTTTCCTCTCTGCCTCGGAAGCTCCCTGCCGGTCACAGCCCGGCTGCAGCCCTTCCCCTCCCTGGAGTCACCCCGGGACACGCAGCGCTTTTATGGCCCTGCACCCATAACACGGGCCCCGATAAGCTCCTTCCTGACTCACAGGGACCTCAACCCCGCTGAGCACGGTAAAACGGGGCCGTGTCCCTATGGCCAGGGCCGGGGCTCCCCCGTAGGCAGCCCCGGGAGCTGTGTGCCCGCAGCAGGGGGCAGCTCCCGATGCCCAGCACCCAGCGGGGAGCTTTGTAGGGTTCGTGTGCCAACGGCACGGCCCCAGAAACCTTCCTGCCTACGCTCTGAGCCCCTGAAGGCAAAAAGAAAAAAAAAAAACCTGACACGGGATTACCGAGCACAAACCGGGCCCGGCCGCTCCCCCCGGTGCCCCTTGCCCCCCGCTCACCAGCAGGTCCAGCTCGGTGCGGTGCAGCCCGAGGCGGCCCAGCCCCACGGCCAGGTCGTGGATGCAGAGGGCGCCGTCGCGGTTCACGTCCAGCTTCTGGAACAGGGCCCGGAGCCGCCGCTCCTGCTCCGAGGCCTCGCACAGCGCCCGCCCGCAGGGACCGGCACCGGGACCAGGACCGGAGCCGCCGCCACCACCACCACCAGCAGCACCGTCGGTCACGGAAGCGGTGCCGGAAGCGGCGGCGGCCCGCGGGGAGCCGCAGGGGCAGAGCACGCCGCTCACCACGGGGGACGCCAGCGAGCGCCGCGCCCCCGGCATCCTCCCGCCGCCCGCCCCGCCGCCAAATGGCGGCACTTCCGCCGCCGCCAGCCGCCGGCCGCTTCCGCCTTCGCGCCACGCGCCGCCGCCCCCACGTGACGCCCCGCCGCCGCCCAATGGCGGAGGTTCCCCGCGCTGACGTCAGGCCGGCACGCGCTGCCTCCCGGCTCGCGGCCAATCGGAGCGCGGCGCCGCGCGCGAGCCGGCGTGGGAGGGCTGAGCGAGCGCCTATTGGTTAAAACGCCGGGAGGGAGGCGGGGAAAAGCTGCGGATGCTCCAATCAAATCGCGAGCCCGGCATCCGTTTGATCTTGACGGACGTGGCGCGCACCCAGCAGCTTCCAGAGGGGGGTGGGCGCTGTGCGTTGATTGGCAGGGAAACAACCAATAGGATTAGAGCGGGGAAATTTAGGGGCGGGCCCAGCCTCACTCAGGCCCAATGCCATGAGGGAAGCGGGGAGGCGGGACCTCCCCGCCCCTCTCCTTGAGGGACAGCCCGAGCAACCAATAGCCGCGCGTCTCTCCCACGGGGGGGCGGGACCCCGCGGGTGACGAGCAGCCTTGCGGCCCAACCAGGCGCGGCGGGACGGGGGGGCTGATTCTGGAAGCCATTACGCCAGTGTCGCAGGGCGGAGGCCGTTGAGCGGGGCCCGCCGGCTGCCGGCGGTACGCAAATTGCGTACCGTTGGCGGTTGCTAAGGGCCGCGGCTGGGGGGGGGGAGCAGGAAGGGGGCGCGCGGCCTCCACCGGGCCCTGAGGGGCCCCGGGGCCCCCTCCCCAGCCGGGGGGGGCCGCGACCCCTCGAGGCGCCCCCGAAGCCCCTTCACGAGGCTCCCCTCGGGGCCATGGCGTCGCCGCCGGCCCCCCCGGCCAAGAAGCGCAAGATGAACTTCTCGGAGCGCGAGGTGGAGATCATCGTGGAGGAGCTGGAGCGCGGCAAGCACCTGCTGGTCAACCACTTCAACGCCGGCGTGCCGCTGGCCGCCAAGGCCGCCGCCTGGCACGACATCCTGCGGCGCGTCAACGCCGTGGCCACCTGCCGCCGGGAGCTGCCCGAGGTGAAGAAGAAGTGGTCGGACCTCAAGACCGAGGTGCGCCGCAAGGTGGCCCAGGTGCGGGCCGCCATGGAAGGCCAAGGCGGCGAAGGCCAAGGAGGAGGAGGAGGAGGAGGAGGAGGAGGAGGAGGAGGCGCGGCGGAGGGCGAGGAGGCGGCGGGAGGGGCGGCGGCCGCCCCCGTCATCCTCACGCCCATGCAGCAGCGCATCTGCAACCTGCTGGGGGAGGCCACCATCATCAGCCTGCCCGGCGGGGAGTGCGGCGCGGGGGACGGCGGCGAGATCCCCATCACCGCCGCGGCCGCCACCGTCACGCTGACGCAGAGTGAGTGCGGCGCCCGCACGAGGTGCTGTTGGAGGTCTTGTGGGGAGCCTCCCCATCCCCACCCCAAGTTACTCCATAATGAAAAGCCCCGTTCCCAAAGTGCTGCAGGGGAGCGGCTCCAAGGTGTTCGTGTACTGGAAGTCGGCTTTGACGGCTGGGGTCGGCCTTAAGAGCAGGAATTGTGCGGTCCCCTTCTCGCAGAACAAAAGCAAAGGGAGAAATATCTCCAAGGCCGACTCCCTGGTGTGCCCCAAAGAGGAGCTGGCTGGTTGATAAGCGCCATTCTGGGCCTTTGCCCTTCCGTCAGTTGGTGAATGGTGCTTGGAAGGAGCCCGCTGAACTGCAGGTTGAAGCGGGATTTTGTCTAGGCAGACATAGCGTGCCCTGTTCCCTTGGACTTTAGCGTGTACACCCCAGAAGGAAGCCGAGATGAGGGTGGAGCAGCCTTAAATAGCTCATTTTGTGCACTCAGTGTTTGCTGTACGTTATCTCGGCGAACAGGCAGTGTTACAGTTACCTTCATTGAATAGTTCTGTAGATAAAACCACTCCTTTTGCCGCTGCTCCTTACCCCTTTCTGTCCTTTGTTCTCAGTTCCTGCGGAGACGACCTACCACAGCCTGGAGGATGGCGTCGTGGAGTACTGCACCACGGAAGCCCCCGCGACGGTTACGGCCGAGGCGCCCCTGGAGATGATGGCCCATCAGCACGAGGTGTCGGCCAAACCCCAGGAGCTGAAAAGCCGAATCGCCCTGAACTCAGCCAAGCTCCTGCAGGAGCAGCGAGTGACCAACTTGCACGTGAAGGAGATCGCCCAGCACCTGGAGCAGCAGAATGACTTGCTGCAGATGATCCGGCGCTCCCAGGAGGTGCAGGCGTGCGCGCAGGAGCGGCAGGCGCAGGCCATGGAAGGCACGCAGGCCGCGCTCAGCGCCCTCATCCAGGTCCTGCGCCCCATGATTAAGGACTTCCGCCGGTTTTTGCAGAGCAATACGCCCAGCCCTTCGGTGACTGCTGACCCCAGCCAGGCCGGGCAGCAAGATGGCATTATCCAGTGAAAGATACGATGCTGGGACGTCTTTCTTGGAACACAAAACTGCCTCTGCTGCCGTTGGGCCCGGAGCGAGGGCTGCGAGCTCTTGTCGGTGTGAAATGGCCTCGCCTGGGAGGCTGGCCGAGCCCGGACAGCTTTCTTCTCCCCTAATCTTATGCTAAGCTGCCTTTTCAGACTCACCGTGCAGAGGGGTAGCCGGGTGTGTAATAAAGCAGGAATGTAACATTGGTTGCTTTAGTTCCTCAGAACAATAGATTTGTTTAAAAAAAACGTAGAAAAGACGATAATTATTTTTATATTTGTTTGAAAACCTCGCCTAAGTCTGATACCTCGCTTCCTCCCCCCCCTACCTTTCTCTCTCTCACCTTTAGCTGCCTTGTAACAGGGAGAGCCTGGTTGTTGTATCACAGTGCTGAAGCTGCCAAGGTACAGTTACTGTAACTGGTGCATGGCCGTGGGTGATTTCCTGTCTCTTGCTCAAAGCATTTGCTGGAAACGCGGTGCCAGCGGCGCTTCAGCCCTCTTTCTGCACTGCGAGTGGTGGATGCTGCTCTGGGAGCACGAAATGCAGCCCACGCAGGCCAGCATCGAGCCTACATGCGGTTTAAATCCCACCCACGTCCCCTTAGGATATAAATTGGGTTAAAAGCGAGCGTTCACCTCGTGTTCTGTCTGTGTGCGGCCAGGAGGTTGCACTTTCAACTCGGCAGAGGTGAAAACGCCGCGCCTTGGTTAGCAGGCGCTGCCCTGGGCTGCGTGTCGGAGCACACACAGGTTTCACTCAGGTGGGCCTGCAGGCGAAGCTCCAGCTCTGCCTCGCCACGCTTGCTTTGTCACCTCCCTGATCCGTTCATCCATCGAAGGGCCTGGACTACAGGGCTTCAGCCACACAGCGACTCCCAACCCTGAGGGGTTTGTCAGCCCCTCGTTTTAGCGAGGTTTGGAGCATGAATTGGGTCTGGTGGTGGTGTTTGTTCTGCATTTTTCAGAGCTGGAGGCAGTGCAGCAGCTCTTTGTTAGCCTGCTAACAGTTATTTCAGCCGGGTTAGTTTCCTGGCTTTGACCAGGAGGCTGAGAAACGGCTGCGAGGCTCAGCTCAGCCTTTCCTACGGTTACACGGGGTTGGGCAGCGTTCGCAGCCGCTGTTCGTGAGGCGCTCAGGCTGCTGGGTTCAGTGTCACAGGGCACTAAATGAGATTTTAGACAGAGCTCCATGTGTACCTGCATGGAAACAAACTCCAAAAGTAAAGAGAAGGAAGCAGAACTCTTTGCCCCATGCCTTGCAGAGCGTTTCACGTTTAATAGGCTTGGTGCTTGCCGGATGCCGCTTTTGAAACCGAACCTTTTCAGAGCTGGTATTTGCTTGCTGTTACGTCTCCTGTGGGGCTGAGAAGTGCTGAACAAAGACTGCCGAGGGAGTGAATTGGCACAACCAAACAAAACCTTTACGTGTGTTATGGTGAGGTGCCAAGGGGGTCCTCTGGGTTGGGGTCCCCCGGTTGGAGCAGGAGGCGAACAGGCTCCCACTGCCCGCCCCTGTAGTGATCTCCTCTCATCTGCAAGTCTGAGGGCGGAGAAAAGAACAACGCAGCCCCAAGGCTTGGGCCCGGGGAGGACTCCTGACCCCCTGACACCGACAGCTCTGCGCTGAGTCAGGGCGGCATCAGCGGCGCCTTCCCACCTTGCCTGGCACCGGCCGCGTGAGTAACACTCGCCTGACTCCTCTCAGACGCCGTGGAGTCAAATCAATTGCTCAACTGAAGGCTATTTTTAAAGCGAAAAGCTCTGCCCTGTGTGTTGTTTTACCTCGTTTGTGTAACGATCTCTCCTTTGCAAATATAAATTTTAATAAAAAAAACCACGTTTTTGGTAAACAGTTTGCAGTCCGTCGGCGTGCTGCGGGGCAAGGTGAGCTCGTGAAACCAAGTCAGCAGCACAGAGGGCTCAGTTAGAAACAGCCAAAGGCAGCTGTGAACAGCCAGGTGTCACGGTAGGTTTTTTCCTCGTTTATGAACTTTGTGGCCTTGTATTTGCATAATTGTGCTCTTTTTTTTTCCCCAAATCACAGCTTTTACAGCCTAACCTCCCCGCGTGTGACAGACTCCCGAGGGATACCGACCTCCCGGCTGCTCCAACCCAAAAGGAGGGATGCGGTGCCAGCCTCCCGACTGAAACCAGCGCTCGTCCTGGCGGTGCGAAGCCCTCAAGGTGTCACTGTTCAGAGGAGTGAAGGTGCTGCCCTCGGAACCTCCCATTTTTCTGGTGTTTTCAGCATAAACACGGAGCTTAGTCAGGCCGGCAGCGTTCGGGAGCGAGTTCCGCGTGCGCATTTTTGTCTCATTAAAGAGCTGTAGCAAGGTTTTAAGTACAGGGTGAGCACCGTCATTAGGGGCTTGGCTCATTTCAAGGTCATCGGGCTCGGGGAGGGAGAGAAAACGTGTCCCTTACAGCCAAAACCAGGGGGGCCGGGCACACGGGGCGCTTATGGGGCAAACACACGCACGGCATGGCGCTGAACAGGGAATTTGTGCCCAAATCAGAACAAAAGCTAAGAGGCAACATCTCACAGAGGGCTGTTTGTACTCCTGTGCTGATCTTTTTGTACCAAGAGATTTGTGTGCAGCACCCAGAGCAGCGCAGGGCTGTGCTGTGCCTCGGAGGGGAGGACGAGCAGCCGGCGGTGAGCGGCATCCTGCAGACCTCTCGCTGCTGGAGGAAGAAACGCTTGTGCTGGGGCAGGAGGCACACTGAGCAGCAAATCCAGGCAGCAGCCGAGCTGCTTGTGGCACCACCGGGTGCTTCAGGAGCAAAAACCTGGTCGCGAGGCTCAGGCAGCGAGCAGCGTGCGCAGCTCAGGCACGGCCTTCCAGGAGATGGCACTGCGCAACGCGGCGATGCCGAGCTGCAGCCTGCAGCAGGGTTCTGGGCGCCGCAGGGATGGTCTCAGAAATCACCCGAGTCCTCCAGCCCTCTGGTGGGCCTGCTTCATCATCCTCTTACCGCTGGGTCTGCTCAGGTCGGAGAGCCCACGGAGGCAGAAATTCAACGGGCAGAGCTCAGGGAGGAGGAACGCCGCTCGCCATGGAAAATTCGGGCTGCCTGGGAACGGGGACACGGGCTGTGATGCTGGAGCTCGCAGCGATGAGTTCACTGCAGCACCGAGAGTGGGCAGGCACATGATAAAAAATGCATGAATTCCTTCCTTATAACCAAAGGAACCGGTTTGAAGATTTTCTTTCCGAGGCCACACACGAATGTGTCAGCATCCCACGGGCACAGCGCGCTGAAATAGCTCCCTGCCAGCTCTGGGAGCCGATCCTGCAGACAGGCTGATATCATCCACACATCCACCCAACCTGCCTTGCCTCCTCCGACATGTTCTTAGTTTGTCGAGGCTGTTTTGGCAAAGCACTCTGCAGTTGGGTCGTCGGGTTGTGTGTTTTTTTTTTTTTCTGTTGATATCTGGGAAGTTATTGCCAACAGGTATTGTCAACAGAAGCGTGGCCTGCTTAGCTCAGTATGGAAATTGAGGCGTTTCAGGTTCTTAGGGTTCTTGAAAGCCTCTGATGAGCAGCTTACACAGATGCCCAGCACAGCTTCCAGGCGAGTCAACCCAAAGCCCCCACGGCCTGTAAACTGGGTTTGGGAGCCCCTGGTGCCATCCTGTGTGGGGCAGAAGCCTGGCCCCAGCGGGGTGAGTTGCCTCTAGCTGGGATCCCGCACAAAAAGCTGCTATGGCAGGGGAAAAGCGCAGTCCCCTGGTTGTTCCTGCTGTGTTTGGGGTCAGAGCGATGCTTGCTGGGGCTGCAGGCAGAAGCCTGGATCAGCAGATGGGTTGTGGAGGTGCCGAGGGTGGCAGCGGGGATGCCAGCACTGGGGAAGGCTCGGTAACTGCAGCACGCCCCGGGGCGAAGCAGGTTCCACTCTGAAGGTTTTAGGAGTGGCAAAGCAGCCCCGTGGCCTCCCAGCGAGAAGCGGAGAGCCCCGCCGCATGTTCCCAGGAAGCCGGGAGCAGATATGGGAACCAGCAAACACACCAAAGGCAGGCAGCTGGGTTTTCAGGTCTGGCCACGTGCCTGGGGAAAGGAATCCACCGGCTCCAGATTCCTGTGCTCCCTTTGTCTCCGGAGATAACAGGATAACAGGATCCCCGGACCCGGCGGGTCACAACCCCCCCAGCAGGTGTGTCCTCTGCGTGGCCAACAGGAAACCCAGCCTGGTGCAGAAAGTGAAACAGCTCCTGGCTTTTATGGTGATAAGCCCAGTTAAATATGGAACTAGCGAAAACCCCAAGCAGATCAAAGTCGAGCTCGCAGCCGGCTATTAAACTAAGCGGAGAAGATGCAAGCTTAGGACAACCGTACCCCAGGAAAACCTTACAGAATTGGGGAGGGGGGGGTTCAGCATGCTGCAGGCAGGGCTGACACCGCCGCTGTGGGTCCTGCAGCCCCTGCCCTGCTTTGGGGGCTCCCCGAGCTCTGGGGAAGGCAGCTCCCAGCACGGCTCCGGGCAGCAGGTGCCTTTGCAGGTGCTTGGCCACCAGCAGCAAGAAGAATATTTATAGCAGAGAGCACCGTGTGGTATCTTTTTTGTAGTTTGGTTGGTTGGGGGGCGGGTGACAGGACTGGCAGCCCATTAGGGTATTACAGCAGAGCTTCCAGATGTAAGAGAGGAGAGCCATTACATGTTTACGCTGTTGCAGCAACCCTGTGTAATTTAGTTTTCAAACTTTAATCATTTGGCTGCTGGGACAAATGGATTAGTCTGATGATGTTTTCCAGAGGAAGATGCTGATGATGTAGATTACAGGGCTTGATTTGCTCGTGTATCTGGGATTCCTCTGGGATACGAGGCAGGATCTGATGGCTCACCAAACGCATTATCTCACTTCACCTCGCTGAGCTGTGTCCCTTCTGAATTTATCTTGCCTCGTTTCTTCCCCGCTTCTTTATCCCGGTACCCTAGGTCAGGAGGGAGGAGGCAAGAAAAGCCACCTCTGTTCCTGCTTGCCCCTTGGTCCCAAGACAAGCAGAGCCCGCAGATCCCAGCCCCTGGCTGGCACCTCTCCAGCAGCAGCAGAGGTGAAGCCCAGCATTAAGCAGAACACAAACCGATAAATTATTATCTCTGGCTGATACAATAATGCCCTGAACCAGCAAAAGTTGAGGAAGTGGTGGCAGCGCTGGGGAGAGTCATCAGGAAAGGCTCGGGGCAGGGAGAGCACGGGGTAAGGACGTGGCTGAGGCTGGTGGAGCAGAGGTGAAACGGGCACAGCGGGGCCGGGGTCAGGGAAGAGCAACCACCGGCATAAAGAGCTGGGCGCTGGGGTCTGGGCTGAGCAGAATTAATGTACATCAGAGCACCCTGATCGTGTATACGACCCTTTAACAAAAAAATTTGGACCTGGATTGGAAAATAATACAAAGCCAGTGGGACAGTGGATGGGCAGACACACTGCCTATCCCTCTGCTACCTGCACGGGGCCCAGACTGACCGACGGGCTCCGACATCCCTCCCAGCAGGGCTCACTGGAGACCCTCAGAGAAGCACTGCTCCTTTAAAAAATGAGGCTTTGTCCACAAGTAATTATGCAGCATAAACACAGAAAAATCAACAGGGTGAATTTCGAACTAATAGAGATGTAATCTCAAAGTCATGAGGCTGCCTTTGTTAGGAAAATATACATACCCCTGAGAATCGGCTACGGTTGCTATCTTACACACTGCTCAGCAGCTCTCTGGGCACTTTTCCAAATCAGTTTATTTTTAACATCAGTCACATTATACCATTAATTATAAAAAACACTGAGGTTTTCAAGAGAAATTTCTGCTAAAACTGCAGGGTAAATATGCGTGAGAGCAGCGAGGATTAAAAGCCCTGCAAACTTTACCATGTGAGGCTGTTGCTACAAACAAGAGAAGTCCTCCGAGGAGGTTATTTATCAGAGTGAATCACAGCAGATAACACGAGGCCTCCTCCCACACTGCAAACAGAGATCATTTGGCCTTTACGTGGCGATGGAAGTGGAAGATTGACACGTCTGTCGGTGGTATGCTCGGGGAATGAGAAGTGTGAGGGACCGGGCTGGATTCCTCAGATGCTTCCTGCATTCAGGCATCCCAGCTTACAAATATTAAATATTTAGCAGGCTGGGCTCCTTCCCAGTAAATTAACAAACAAAGTGAAAAAAACAGCCCGTTTCTACTGATGTCTCGAGGCACTGAAAGCGCTGAATATCAGCTGATGGGATGGATTCAGTCCCTACCCTTAAACAGCCTCCACAAGCCCTGCTACGTGGGAAGGCTGACATCTCCTGCGATGGTTTCACTGCACCAACACAAGAAATGTTTTCCCAGTCCCAGTCCTGTGGATCTGTTTAACCTGGTAAACAAGAATCGGAGCAAAGCATTTGGTCTAAGCCCGTGCTGGCCAAGTATGTTGCCGTGCACTTTTCCTAGCAGATTTACTTTTAAAAGACTTATTCTGTGGTAAAATGATTTGATAGCTCTGATACCGTCTGCATAGATGGCAAAGATTAAAGGCAAGGAGTCTGGGCATCAAAGCTTGGCAAAAAGAGCCGGGACTCCCAGCCTTTCATCCAGGCCTTGCCAGACATGCAAATCAGCCTTGGGAAAACTCCCTCCCACACCAGCCTCAACTTCTCAGCAACACGGCTCCTTCGGCACATCCCTAACCTTAAAAAATAGGCAAATCATGCCGGTGATTGCAGCCTCCTCCGGGACGAGGAGGGACATTTTGTTCTGCTTGCCCTTAAACAATGGAATCCTGCCTAACCAGGGAGCCCAGCCGCCAGCCGGGGCCAGGGCAGCGACACCTCAGCAGGAGGGAGCCATTTTGGCCAGGAGCTGCCTTGAAGCAGTTGGCACATCTCACACACACGGAGGGCCAGGCTCCTGCTGCAGCCATCCCAGGCAGGTCAGCCTGCCCCACAGCCCGCTGCCGGGCACCCGGAGGCTGCTGAGGATGGGACGGGCACGAAGCCCAAGCCCTCATTGCTGCGTCCCCCATGGCCTCAGCCCAGCCCGCAGGGAGGTGCAGACACCTCAGCTCGCCCCCAGTGCCATGCTGGTGGCCCGGGGGCTGAGGTGTGCCTCAGGGAGCCCTGACACCCCCTCAGCGAGCCCTGCAAACCCCAGAGCCCACGGGGGGGGGGGACCTCAGTGCAACCTTTTAGTACTTGAAGAGTGCTTGTAAAAAAGATGGGGTGCAACTCCTTGCTCGATCTGATGATGATGGGATGACAGGAATGGTTGTAAACTAAAAGAGGGGGGATTTTGGTTAGTGGTTAAGAGGAAATTCTTCACTCTGAGGGTGGGGAGGCCCTGGCACGGGCTGCCCAGAGAGGCTGTGGGGGCCCCGTCCCTGGAGGTGCTCAGGAGCAGGTTGGATGGGGCCATGGCCAACCCGGTCTGGTGGGCAGCATCCCTGCCACGGCAGGGGGTTGGAACGAGATAATCTCAGAGCTCCCTTCCAACCCAGGCCATTCTGTGATTAAACAATTATTTTAAAAGCCACCTCGGGGCTGTTCAGCCCGAGGAAGGGCTCCCAGCACCCCGCTGTGGGGCAGGAAGGCCCCACGACGCCCCGGCCGCACGCAAACCCCCTCCCACCGCGGCGACCCCCGGGGCCGCCACAGAGCCGCCCGCCTCCCTCCCACTCCCTCAGCCGGGAGGGGCGGGACTTCCCCAAAACAGACAGCCCCCTCCTCCAATCCCTGCACGCCTTTCCCCTCCCCTTTCCCAAACCCACCAATCACCGCCCTTCCCTACCCTCCCCGCCTCTTTCCTCCTACCCAATGGGGCCGCGCCGCTCTCGCCCTTCCCTCCCCGCGGCCCCAGGGGGCGAGAGGAAGGCGGCGGAGGGGAGGGGCCCGGCGTAGCGCTGCTATTCACGAAGCGGCGCCGTCCCTTCGCCCTGCCTTGCGGCCGCTGGAAGCGTTGGCGTAGCGGCCGCCATTGGCGTAGCGCGCGGAGCGGCGGCGGGGCAGGAGCTGCGGGCGGGGGCCGGGCCCAGGTCGGTGCGGGGCCGGGGGCGGCGGGAGGGGGCGGCCGGGGCTGGGGGCTGCGGCTCGGGAGCCTTTGGGGGACCCCGGGTCCCGCTTGGAGCCCCCCGGGTGTCTTTTGGGGTCCCCCGGGTGCTTTTGGAGCCCCTCAGGATCCGTTTAGGGACCCCTGGGTCCCCCTTGTAGCCCCCAGGGATCCTTTTGGGGTCCCCCGGGTGCTTTTGAAGCCCCCCTGGATCCCCTTAGGGACCCCCGGGTCCCCCTTGCATCCCCCTGGGGTCCTTTTGGGGTCCCCCAGGTACATTTTGGGGACCCCCTGGAGCTCCCCCAGCCCCCAGGTGCTGGGGCAGGGCAGTGAGCGCAGAGCCCTGCTGGCCCCTCTGCTGCCATTTCATTCCTGCCATCCCCTGGGGGCTGCTCCACGGGCACCCCTCGGCCCCTTGGCACCCCTCGGCCTCACCGCCACGGTGCTGCTGAAACCCGCAGCGCCCCGAGCGCCTCCGGCCCCAAAACCCAGTGTCTGGGGCAGGCGGTGACCTGGTTTGGTGGTGCTGTGCGCGCTGGAGCCGGCTGCCTTCCTCTGCCCTTCTTCCCCTCGGCGTTGGGTGCTCCATTTGTAAGATACAGGTGCTGGCGCGTAGGGCTGCTTGGAAAAAGGGAAAAAAAAAAAACAAAAAAAAAAAACAGATTTGGCATGTTTTGAGACGTTTCTGTGTATTCTCGCCAGGCTGCGTGTTCGGCTGATCTGGTTTGCAAAGTGCTCCTGGAGCCGATGGGGGGAAATGGAGCAGATCTGTGTGAGCTGCTTTGCAAACAGAAATTAGGAGGGGGATGATGACAGCGGCGAAGCTTGCCCTAGGCAAAAAGGGGACGGAGGATATGGGGAGCGGGCTAATTGGGGCCATACCTCTTCAGATTGGTATGAGCCTGGGCTGAACATTACCCCTCCAAACAGGTTTTAGAGGAGGAGGAGGAGCCCGAGGCTGCCTGGGACTAATTTCCTCATTTCCCTCCCAAAGGCTGACCTGCAGACCTGCATCAAGGAGCTGCGCAGGAAGAGGAGAGAGCAGCTGGCAGCTCTCCGCATGTGCTGCACGCAGACCGAAGGCTTCTTCGGAGACCCAAGATGACTCCCCACGAGAGATGCTTCCTGGAGGGGTTCTGCTGAAGGCGGAGCACAGCGGCCTCCCACGGGGACAGCTCCTGCTGGTCTGGAGCTGAGACGTGCTTCCCTCCCTCCCTTTTCCCTCGGAGATGTTGCAGAGGTTTAACCTGACCTCCTCCTCCTCCTCACCTGCAGCCTGCCGTGGCGATGATCCAGCAGCCCGATCCGACCACCAAAGAGAAGAGGATTGCGCGTTTGAAGCCGGGCCCTCGTTGTAACTGAACTGGAATTCACTCCCCTAAATTTACGCCCCTGGAGCCAGAGCTGTTCCCCTGCTCGGCTCTGTGTGTGCTGAGCCGCTCCTCCCCGTCTCATCTGGAGTTCCCGGGCTTTCCACGCTGAATTTGCCCATGGCTTTCCTGATGAAGAAGAAGAAATTCAAATTTCAGACCAGTTTTACTCTGGAAGAGCTGACTGCTGTCCCCTTCGTCAATGGGGTTCTGTTCTGTAAGATCAGGCTGCTGGATGGAGGAGACTTCGCGAGCTTGTCTACCAGGTAAGCAGCCGCCTGCGGGCTTGCCTCCTGGCTGGCCTTCTGTTCCTGGTTAGTCTTTAATTGAGTGGATTGGCGTTTGGCTACCTCTTGCAACCCCTGGCTGTGATTTCAGGAGTTCTGTTGTAGGGCCACGCCGTCCTCCAGAGCTGGGGAAGAACACAGCTGGGTTTTGGTGGCTGCTCAGAGATGGACGGGGGTTTTCAGAGACATGGGGAGGAAGGGAACGAGAGGTTGCACCCCAAGAGAGATGGGGTTTAGGGATGAAGTCCTCTTCTATTTTTTTCCTCCCCCCTTACCCCAGTGTTCACACTACTTCAGATGTTTTGCCGTGTTGCTTTCATGCTTGACTTGAAACTTAGCTCTGAAGAAAACCGCGTCCAGCTGACCAAACCGGCCCCTTCTGACTTTGCTCTCCCCTTTGGGTTCTGAGTTGCTGTTGGTGGTGAGGGTGGAAGGAGCTTGCTTTGCATTGCAAATTGCTGTGCAAGGGAAAACTGCTGCCTGCAGTCAGGGTTGTCAGTGCTAAAGATACAGGTTATCTCCTTGAGCAAACGCCATGGCGTCTCCCCCACTTTATAGCTGCAATACTTTCTTTTCCGTATGATTTCTCGTATCGGGATCGGTCCGCTGCACGTTTTATAGGGTTGTTTGTGTATTGGCATTTCTCAGGCTCCTTCAGGCAGCTCTGTCCCCGCTCCTGCTGCTAATTGCTAATAAAAACTTGCTTTGTTTCCAGCTCTGCGCGTAGACTATCACCAGCAGTATGTAAATGTAAACGCAAATTCCGTAACAGCCTGGGCTTGCTTTCTGCCTGGCTATGTGAGGGAAGCCTTCGGTGGCTTTCCAACTTGTTTTTTTGCTTTCCTGAGCGAGTACTTGCATTTAAAGGTGCAGCGTGGGTTTGCTGCTAACTGTTTTATCGCAGCACCAAAGCCTGTTTTGCTCTGGTTTTCTTCCTTGTGTTGCTGCGCCTTGAGCTTTCTGATTTGGGGAGAGAAGACTTTTATTGGACGAGTGTAAAACATTTAGGAGTAGAAGTGGCAGGGCATTGCTCGAAGCCTTTTTTTTCCCTTTGGAGGCATGGTGCAACCTCGGCTGAAGTCTATAGAAACTGTGGGCGTGGAACGCCGCCAAAAATGGGCCGTGAATTAATTTCTCTTTTGAAGAAAATCTATCAAAAGAGCTTTTCCTTACAGCCTTCCCCCCCTGAGGCTGGGTCCTTGCGCCTGGTGGAAGCGGCTTATCTAAGGAATTCGGGCAGTGTGTGAACTTGGGAAGGAATTAACCCCTCTGCTGCCCGGAGCTGCAACCAACCGAGTCCAACTGGGGCTGGCTCAGGTGGGCCTGTGCTAGGAAACGTCCGAACCCATCTCCTCGCTGCCCTCGCAGGCAGCTTTGGGAGCACGCTGCAGGTTGTGTGGGGCTGTTTTCTGAGCTGGCTGGGGTTCAGCAGCGCTCCTTCCAGCTCCGACACCAGCTGGGATTCAAACCAAGCGCGGGCGCTGAGCCCCGGTGCCCTGCTCGGCGTGCTGCCTTCCCCTCACCTCTCTGCGCTCGAACCGGGAGCACGTGGAAACCTGGTCCTGCTGGAAACGTGACGGCTCTCTCGGTGGTATTGAGTCATTTGACCTTTTCCAAATGTTTTCCTGCTGCGGCAGTTAAAGAAACTTGGAGAGGGCTGGATGTCCAGGAGCAGGGAGAAGTTACTGCACCGAGAGGCTGCTCTGCGCTCCAGTCCTGTGACCTTTCTGAGATGGTGTGGGTCTGGGGAAGGATTGGGAGGTAGATGCTGTATCCGTGGTGTTTGGGAAGTCTGTGTGGTTAGTTAGGGCCTGTGATTGCTTGCCTGAAGTCAGCCGCTTCCCAAAATGCTCCCATTTGGAGCTGGGAGGTCTGTCGGGTCGTCCCACCATGAACCACTGGTGTCAGTGTTGGTGTGCTCTGCAGTCCCTTTGGGCTGTGGCAAGAAAAAAATGTGTGCAGCTGTGACCGAGCAGGCCAGGAGCTCCCGGTGTCCGTGTGTTTCCAGAGCTGATCTGGACGAGGTGTCCCACGTCATTCGGAGTCTGTGAACGGAGGGGGCAGGAGTAGATACAGGACGTGCCAAGTTGGGATTTGTTTTTCCTCGATTAAGTGGCTTATGACAAGGAACAAAGAGGGTTGTCTGGGAAGATAAGGTTCTCCAGGAACTGATGTCTTTCAGGGCGTTCACAGCAGGTGACCCGAAAGCTGGTGCAGGTCTGTGGTGAGCCCGGGGTGGCCGCGGAGCTGCTGGGTGGCAGCGGGTTCAAGTGACCTGGGAGCAGAGAGCCTCGGCCCCGTGGGGTCCCTGAGGGGAACCTGGATAAAGTGCCCTCAGGAATTGCCCTCTGAGGAATTGAGGGTGCTCTGGAGGAGGTCCAGGTCCTGCCAGCACATCGCCGTGAGGATCTGCCTCTTGGTTTTGTGTCTTTTTTCATTTTTTCTCACAGTCAGGTGCCCTCCTTCCACGCGTGCTGTGTGAAGGCCTCAGTTACACCGCGGGTATTTCAGTGACTCGAGCTGCAGCCATAAATTTCCCTTCGCCCTTCCTTCCTCCTCCTCCTCCGTTTGTAAAATCGTCTCCTGATGTTCTGGCAGGTCTTCTGAGGATAAGACCAGCTGCAGCTTACAGCAACCCACCCGACAGCCGCCCATGGTCTGGGGCTCTGCCGCTGCTGGGTTTTAGAAGTTGGTCTTCTGGAAGTGCATCTGGGGCAGGTGCTGGTCTGTGCCTTGAAGGTCCTTAATCCCGGTACCCCTTAATCCCAGTACCCCTTAATCCCGGTACCGGTACGGTTCAGCTGCCTGGGAGTAGCTTTAAAAATAGCAGGCACGGGGCTGTGCTCATGGCAACCGTCTGTGCGAAGCAGCTGGGCTGCTGCATCCTGCACCGGGTCCGAGCTCTCCGAGGGGCCCTGCGCCGCTGTTCCTGGCCAGATGCTGGTCAAACGGCCCCACAGGGAGGGCTGGGATCCAGCGGGGTGAGGGAGCGGGGCTGGCCAGGAGCATGGCCTAAAGCCACGGCCCCACGGAGCTCGTGTGCTTACGTCTTTGGGTATTACAGCGGGGGAAGAGTTGCTTAACCCCTCCTTGCTTACGGGGTCACAATTAATGCGGAGCGGTGGCCAGCTGCTCCTCATCCCGCTGCTGGCTGACTGCTGGCAGGGAGTGCTGCTGTGTGATGTGAAGGGGGAAGGCCAGGTGTCAGCCACGTAGTCCAGCACCTCGTCCTGCCTTGTTCCACCTCGTCCTGCCTCGTTCCGTTAGCTTGCCAGCAGTTCCACTCCAGTATTCCTGGCCCTGAAGGAAGGGATTGTGCTCTGAAAGCCCCTGGCTGACTCCAGAGGAAAGGCTTTTGCAAGAGTTTAACGGCACTGAGGGCATTTCCCACCTTCTACGTCATCTTCTGAAGGCAAAAAAATCCCAAATTTCAACCCAGGCTGTGTCTCTGTCCATCTCAGGCCATATTTCCTTAGGGAGCACGCTCTCTCGAGCTCATTTGGTGTTTCAGCCTGGTTTCTGCTCCTGGCACTGCGGCCCCAGTCAGCCCAGAGGCTGATTTTGCCTCCCGCAGCCCAGCAGCAGCTTTTAGGCAGGATTCAGTGGAGCAGTTGTGATCTGGGAAGAGCCATCCCTGCCTGTTGGTGTGGTCTGGCCTCGGAGTATTTCAGTGCTGCAGCCTGAACCGAGGATGTTCGTACAGCTTGTAACGGGGTAGGGGTGAGAGGCTCCTTCCTGCCGCCCCTGCGTGTGGAGCCGCAGGAAACGCCGGGGCTGGGGTAGGCTCCTGGTGCCGGCAGCTCCCCGTGGATTAAGGCCTCGTCCCTTTCTGTAGGACATCAGGAAAGGGGAAAAGCAGTGCCCTAAGTGGTGAATCAGGAGCTTCTCTTAGGGCAGGTGCAAGCCTCTGAAACCCAGCTGTCTGTGGTGTGAGTTAGAAATAACAAATTCACGTAAATAGCTGTCATGCCTGATGCTGGAGACCCTTCAGGCTTACCCTCTTTGGCTCCTTCTGGCCAGAAAAGCCTCAGTTTGGCTCACCAGAGGCTACAGGACTGCTTCAGCCCCGCGGTGGTGTAAATCTTCCCCACTGCCTGCCTGAAAACAAAGGCGAGGTGACTGCTTTCTCCTGGAGTCAGCCTCGCCAGGAGGGGAAGAAAACCAGCAGAGGGGAAAGAGGAGGGTTGCTGGCTTTTAAAAAATGCTCTGGCTGCAAACGTGTCCGAAAAGGTAGGCCTTCCCCGTGTGTAAACACACCCCAGATATGTGGGTCGAGAGAGCGAGCGGTAATGCTCCGGAGCAGCTTTGCCTTCCACGTGGTCACCTCCTGCTCTTGGCCACAGCCTCAGGAAAGGGCCGGGAGTGCTGGAGGAGAGGCCTGGGGGCAGCCTCGCAGAAACACAGCCTGGTTGGGCACAGCGAGGGCCTGACGCCTGCACCCCTCGGTTTCTGAAGCTGACGTGGGGAAAGCAGGCAGCAGGGAAGAGAAGAAGGGGGTTTAGAGTCAGACTGCCAGGCTCGGTGACTGGTGGGCTGTGAATGTCTGGGTGCAGGCTGCTTTCAGGCTTCCCCCTCGGGGCTGGCAGTGCCCGACAGCGAACTTTTGGGATCAGCCTCACCTGGGTGAGCTGAGCAGCCCGCGGCTCCGAGAGCTGCTCCTCGGGGCTGGGGCCCAGCAGATTTACAGGGTGGCAACGAAATCTGCTCTGGCTGAGGACAAGGGCAGGTAGCAGAGGGTGCCCCCCGCTCCCTTCAGGCCCCGTATTTATTTCTGGAATGCAGGGGGAAACCTGAATGGCTTCCAGCCTGTTTGTTCTCGGTGCTCTTTAGCTGCCGTCAGCGTTGACTCCAGCTTTGAGGCTGTATCTGGGAGGAATTCGGGCATGCCTTCGGCAGCCTGTGGTCTCTGCACGGTTGTTGGTATTTTAACAGGCCGTAAGCTGCCAACAGCAAGTTGTTCCGGTGCTACTTTCTAGACAAACGAGGCAGGCACAGATTTATTTCTTATCATTTCATTGCAGGAAGCTACACCTGCTAGCATTTCAGGAGAGATCTCCGGCTCCTCGCTCCCAGTGAACCCCTTTTTGCTGCAGGGCACGTCTGTCTGCTCGGGAGCAGGAGGAGCAGCGCGGTGAGCCCTTGCACCATCACCTGCCCCGTGCTCTCTGAGGTCTCCTTCCGTGCGAGGACGGACGGATGTGGCTGTGCGTGGCCTCCCTGCTCAGGCAGGATGTGTCCCGCATCCTCTGCACTGCCAGCCCTGCCCTGCCGGAGCTGAAGCGGGTCAGGAATTAGTCTCTAGCTCTTTACGTATACATCAGCCGCCTTTAGGAATATCCTGGGCAGAGGTTTGGAGCTGCTGTTTCCTTTGTAACAGCCCAGGGGCTCATCAGAAATCCCTGCCGTGTTATTTCAGGTGGCTGAATTTATTTCGTGTTGCCCCACCAAGCACCTGCAGGATGAGAGGTGGGTTTTTTTTCTTGCAGGTTATCCATGCGATGCCTTTGTGCACTGGCTGGGACACACGATGCAGGGCAGCACCCTGGCTTGGCACCGGGAGCTCTGGTACCACGCAGCGGGACCCAGCAGCCCGTCCTCGAGCCCGCGCCTGAAAGGCTCTTCCCAGCAGCGAACAGTTGTGCCTGTGTTCGCCGGATGAACGGCCGTGTTGTTCGGGGGATTGGTAATCCGATGAGCAAGAAAGGGAATTGTTCGGAGGGGTTGGAGGGCGTCACGGGTGTCACTTCCACGTGCTTCTCGTGAGTCTGCCGTGGAGCTCGATTGATAACACTGAGATGGGGAAAAGGGGACGGGGATGAGAAGGAAAACGCACAGGAAGCACACGGAGACAGAGGCTTGGGAGGAGGCAAGTGCTGCAGAGACAGGATGCTCCAGATGAGGCTCTGTAAGGGTCTGGTCTCTGTAGCGGATGCTTTCCCCACAGACAAGTGGGCCGGCGGGGCGGCAGGATCACGCCCATCACATCACGCCTTGCCTTTCAATTCATCAAATCTGGTTGCAGAGAGGAGGCCCGGTGCTGGAAGGTCCCGTGTTGCTGCAGGAGATGGGCCTGAAGCTAAAAATACTTCCCTTGCTGTACGCTAAATAAGAAATGAGCGCCGTGAGTCGGGGCTGAAAGCACCGGGGCTGCTTGCATGGGAGGGAGCACGCGGGTAACTGCTGGGAGGAGCAGGGAGCTGCAGCACGGATCGGTGAGGCAGCTTTACAGAGCTGCATCAACCTGCGTGTGGTGGGGAACCAGCTCCAAAATGTGCTCTCTAAAATAATAATAAGAAACCCATTAAAGCTAGAAAACGTTTTTGGGATTACAACTCTCCCCAGCTGTGCGTTAGCTGAAATGAGGCAAGTCCCTTCTCATCACTCAGTGCAGAAAACGAACGCTGAGGTCTGGTTTAGGGCCCTTTACCAAGCACCATGCTCCAGCCTGGCTCTGCGAAGGCAAAGCAGAACGAGGAACCCACAGGAGGAGAAAATCCCATGAATGGGACGCGGCCTCGGGGCTTCAGTTTGGGGCAGCCACCTCCGTTTTGCTCCCAGAATAAAACTTTGTGGGAAGTGGCTGCGGAGAGGCGATCGCTCACGGCTCCGGGGTTAGTGATTGACGGAGGCCCTGTGGCTGGAGGTCCCATTCCTCCTCGAGTGCAAGTTGTGGGTGTGAGCACTGCAGAACGAGTGCTGCCGGGGGGTTGCTCACCCTCTGCTCTGCCCAGTCACTGCTGTTTCCATCCCTCGGGGATAACATTGCTCATCGCAACGCGCTGATGGCCAGGAGAAGGGGAAGGAAAGGCTTGGCTGGAAAAAAACAGGCTTGGAGGTTTATTCACCCTGCCACCAGCTTTCTGTCAGACTCTCAGGCTTTATCCACGCTTAGCAAAGGTCAGGTTGGTGTGGTGTTGGGGTTTTCGGTGGCTTTCACCATGCTTTTTCCTGTTTTTTTTCCCCAATTCTTCCCGTTATCCCTGTGCCCGCACGTTGCTGACTGTGAGGCAGGAATCTCGGATTTTATTTATAATCCCGCAATCTTTTGGGGTTTCTTAATGCTCCATCGCACCACAACGAAGCAGTGGCTGAGCTTTTTCACTGCCTTAGCCTGGCTGTGCCGGCTCCTGCTCGTGTCCTGCTCCCAGCCTGAGCAGCGCGGGCTCCTTCGGGGCCAGGCTGCCTGCCTCGCTGCAGCCCATCATGCAGCAGCCCCCCTGCGTGGCAGCTCCTTTCCTGGCTCATGTCAGGGGCCTGTTGTGTTTTATTTCATACTTGGCTAACACCAGGCAGTTACATCTGCATAAATGCCGAATTCCTTTTGAGTGCAGAGCTCAGAGCTGCTCATCGGTGCCCTCAGTAGCCTGCAGTGCTGCTTGCCCCGGGGGAAGCGCTGTGCTGAGGGGCAGTGGATTTCCTACAGCTGTTTCTATATCTGCTGCCTTCCAGCTTTGTCGAATTATTTGCTGGTCCTGGGGGTAGCTGTTGGTGTTTGGCCGCTGTTCTCTTTAAGGCTGCTTTCTGCTGTAGGTTTATGGCCATGGCTTTTCCCACTCGCCGTGCGAGCGCGACTGCTCTTTCAAAACAAACCTGCGTGCTGCCTTCCCTCCCGTAGGGATTCCTGCTCGTCTCCGACTGCAGGGGCTCTCAGCAGAGGAGGATCACGGAGATGTGCCCGAGTGCTGCCAGTGGTGACAGCCCCGGGGGAGGTAAATGTTCCAAAACCCGCTCCTGGCAGGCGAGCAGCGAGAGCCCAGCCGAGCATCTCCCGGTGGCACAGCCAGCACAGGCTGGTGTGTCACCAAGTGCAGCACTTTCCCTCGTCCTGCTCCTAACCGAGATGTAATTTGTGTAATTACCTCTCTGATTAGGGTGCCATTACGTCACGGGCTGTCGGTCACAGAGAACTGCCTTTATCGAGCTGTGGGTCTGGAGGATCTGAAGCCGATCTGACCGCTGTGTCTCCATCCCCCATTTTCTCCCCCCGTGCTGGCTCTGGCACTCCTCTGACCTCGCTGTTGCGGTGTTAAACTGATAAAATCTAGCCAAAAGGCAATTTGTCCCTTTCTGCCAGCTCTGCGTCTTGAAGCAGCGTGACACCGGGGCTGACGCATGCCGGAGTCGAGGCAAGAGGAAAAGATGGGAAAGGAGAACGGGGACCGGCAGCGCTGGGACTGCCAGCCTGCTGCTGCCGGGATGGCGACGAGCTGGGGATGCAGCTGGCTTTGTCCAGCAGCTTTCTGTCATCTGCAGACCTTCAAGCAGCCTTTTTGCAATGAGCAGCACCAAATATTGCTGGAAGGGCCTGAGGTGCAGTGAGAGCGTGCCCGTGCCTTGTCCTTAAAGCCTTGTCCTTAAGCGCAGTGACCTGGTTCGTGCTGCTGAACAACGCCTTTATAAACGAGCCACCATAAAACATCCGTGATGGGAGGGCAAAGCTGGTCTTAGCCCACAAAGGGATGTTTTCCTGGACCATTTTATTGTTTTTGACGAGCTGTGTGCCGTGTGGAGGTGATTCACTGCGAGCGTGTCTGGGCACAGCAGGGTGGTACCTCTTGGGTAACCAAACATACTTTTAGCACCGGGGTTGACTTCAGGCAGCTTATTTACTGAAGAGCTCTTCAGCACACTCGAGCCAAATTGCAGTGATGTTACATCACGCGGTATTAATGAAATTATTCCCGAAACGAACTTGGCCTCGTGCGCAGGTTAATTTACACTACAAAGGCTTCTCGGGGACGGCTGCACCGGCGAGCCCTCCTGGCTGAAACGGGGCCGATACTGGCACAGGATGGAGCTCGAATAGTTGAGCTTCAGCATGGCTTCCTGTGCCATAAATCTGCCTCGGAGGCCAACAGATTTGTTCAGTGCACGTGCTGCTTGTGTCGGGGATTTTGCTCCTCGTCTTGTGGCGATTTCCTCCAGGGGTCTCATTTTCCAGACTCGCTGTCCCAGCAGAGCCCTGGAATATCCCATCCATGGCGTCTCACTGCGTGGCTGGGGCTTGGTTTTTTGCTTGGGAAGGGGGCTTTCTTTTTTCTTCTTAAGAGCAATCCGTTCACAAGCACAGCTTTCTTGCAGCACGGAGTCGTGGCCGTCTCTTGTACCCCTCGCTGCAGGGACATCCCCAGAGTTTTCCTTGCTGGATTTTACGTTGCTGTCTGTCTTCAGTAGGAGCCCAAATTTAGGCAGCCAAAGGCAAAGCTGGAATCGCTCAAATTGACAGCTAACACTTAGGGGATGAAGCAAGTTTATAAATACATCAGCAGCGGGTAATCGGCCAATCTTCATTTCACATCCACAGGCTGCCACAAGCAAAAGGCTTCCCAAGCTTCGGTGTCACAGAACCTTGTGCTGTCCCGGGGAGCCTGAATTAACCTGCCTTCACCTTGCCAGCGCCTGTTCAGAGCAAACCCGTGGGGTTTTCTGAAGCTTTGGCTCCTCTATCTGTTAGAACTGCAAGGCAGGTTTCTGTTGGGATTTGTCCAAGGGCACGCAGGTACTGGAGGATCTGGGAGGTTTTCTTTTCTCCTCTCCAGTCCCACAGAGGTCTTGTCCCCCTAAATCCAGCTGGAGCGTTAGAGCTGAGGGCTGACCAAGCGTGGTGGAGCTGTTCCTGGTGTTTTCTGTAAATACTTGTACGTTTGCTTACGATAAGGAAGCGCCGGTGCTGGATTTGGCAGCCTGGCACCTGACTCCTGCTCGGCTCATCCAGCTCCAAATGAGCTCAGAACAATGCAGGTGGGAGCCGGGGCAATGACTCAGTGCGCTCGGGTGCTTTATAAAAAGCCAAGGCGTCTTCCAGCCTTCGATCTGCGCGCTCTTACAGACCTGGATTTCGGTAACTGAGTCACCCCTCCAGCTATTCCTTCCTTTACACTGAAGAGTTTGGGTCCTTGGGATGTTTTTGCTCCTGGCACAGGTCCCTGGCCGCTGCCCAGAAGGCGCTGGTGTGCTGGGGATGTGGCGAGCAGCCCTCGGATGTAACAGGAGCTGTGTTGCACGATATTCACTGCTACAGGCCCTTCTCATCCTTGCTTTCCTGATGGCCAGCTTGTTCTTCAATTCAAGAGGGCAGAAAAAAAAACATAAACCCCTCAAAGCTGCCTGTGCCACACGTCCCCTGCCTGAAGTGCCCCATGTGCATCCTCGCCCCTCGCTGGCCGTCTGTCAGAGCATTTCTCCTGCCCTCACCGTGCTCCACCCTCACTCACCCTTCCAAAACTCATCTGACTTGTTCTAGAGCTTGTCTTCAAGGTTCATTATCCTGTGTCTTTTTTCCTCTGTTTGGCCCAGTTTTTATTTCCCTGAGCAACTTGTGCTGTGGCGTTCCATCACCGGCTGCGTGCTGATTTTTGATAACCACCATCAGAAAGGAGGAGTTTAAAGGAAAGGAAGAGTTTAAAGGTTTGAAGATTTAGATGCAAGAAATGGTTGGAAATTCTTTTTCCCCTCTAAAACGAGCCCCGATGCTAGGTTTTGGAAGCCCTGGATCTCCTGGACAGTAGACAAAGATGATGCACTGGAGGGCTCTCAGCTCAGGGACACCCCGCACGGGGTTTCACGTGGGGATGCGTGGAGGCCAGGCAGAGCTGAAGCTGGTAATGCCCAGCAGGAACGCTGCTGGAGGGTTTGCTGCTGGTGCTTGGCTGCTGCCCCGCTCTGCAGCAGGTATTGCTGCTCCCTGCCTCGTCCCGGTGCACCTTCATCGCGATTGATTATTCTTGGAGGGTTCAAAAAGCTGCGTGTCTTTGGAAGCAGCCCGCTGGAGATAAGCTTAAAGCCATAAAAAGTCAATTGTTCGCCGACCCGATAGCAGCTCATTTTTATGGAGAGCTTGGAAATCGCTCTTGGAAATAGCATCCTGCTATTTCATGCTCACCTGGGTTTTGCTCTGGCTTTTTCCTTCCCCGCCTTGCACATCATGGTGCCGTCTTTGCCCCAATTGGAGGTGGTCTCAGCCTTCCCCTGGCTGCTCACCAGTGCCCGAAGCTGCTTCCCTTAGCTTTGTCTTCCCCATACAGTTGCTGTGTGTCCTTTCTGCTGTATTTGCCTCTGGCTCACGTGAGGGCTTCACTCCAAAGGCATCAGAGCTCAGACCTGGCCTTCAGAGAGCCCGTGGGCACCTTCCTGCCCCTCGGGTGAGCGCAGAGCTGCAGGGCAGGCGTGGGGCTGGCGGCAGGTCCTTTTGGTGCCAGACAAAAACCCCTCTGTGTAACTGATTTTTTATATCCATAGAGCCAGGCTGAGCTGTCCTGGGTCTTGATACGATTTTTTTATCCATCCATTTCCCAGTCCTGCGAGGTGCTCCCCGAGGAAGATGGTCTCTCTCTCACCCCTCCTGCTTGGAATATGTTTCTGCTGAACCTCTCAGCACCAGGCTCAGATCTCTGCCTCTTCCCTGCTTCTGCTTCCTACCTGTGTTTGGCAGCAGGTCGAGGAAGGGATGCAGCCTGCCTTAATAATACGTGCTGCACTCGAGTGCCCGCTCCTGAGCCATTATTTGGGGCCACCTACAGCTTCTGGATTGTAAACCTAAACCAGCTAATGGCTAGGTAAAGGCTCGCTCTCTGTTATGTGTATTTTCACCTCCCTTTTGTATTTTCCGTGCTGTAAAGCAGCAATTAGGCCCTGTGTGTGTAGCAGGAGCTGTGTCTGAGGATGGTGCAAACCTCGGTGTGCTGGGAGCCCGGCGGTGTGGCTGCTGGCTACAGACCTCAGCACATCCCTTTGGGAGGGGGATCTTGGGGTGCTTTTCCTAGGCCCTACCAAAGGTGCCTCTTCCATTAGGGCTTTGCAGTAGATAACCTGGTTAAAATAGGAGCTGTACCCTCCGGGGCGTAGCACAGGACTGATCCAGGCTGCGAGCTAAGGGAGCTGGGATCCAGGGAGCTGCCACAGCAGCTTTTTAGTACTTAAAGGGGGTTACAAAAAAGCAGAGTGACTTCTTGCTCAGTCACATAACGCAGATAGGACAAGTAGGAATGGATTAACTCACAGATAGTAGATTTGGATAAGATGTTAGATGTAAGATAAGATGTTACAAGGAAATTCTTCCCTCAGAGGACGGTGAGGCCCTGGCACGGGCTGCCCAGAGAGGCTGTGGGTGCTCAGGACCAGGTTAGATGAGGCCATGGCCAACCTTATCTGGTGGGTGGTGTCCCTGCCACGGCAGGGTTGGGACTGGGTGTGCTGTAGGGTCCTTCCTACCGGGGCCGTTCTGATTCTAACAGTGTGTGTCTGCAGCTGGAAGCAGAGCCCAGACACACGTGGAAGGAAATGCTGGAGGAGTTGCGTGGTGATGCCATTCAGATGCAATCTGGTGACCTGATTTTGTTTCGTTTTCTCCTTTCCCTTATGACTGAGGGAACGCCCTGGCACCTGCACCACCTTCCTCCCCAGAAGACCCCCTGCAGGAGTGCCAGGACCCCTCGGAAGGCAGCTTATCGATCTGCACCGTGAATGGATCCGAGCTGGGGCTGGCCTCCTTAAAACAGTTAGCTTTTTTTGTGCCTGATCGCATTGAGACGTGGCTTCAGTGACGTGCTGCCATGTGAAGAGGTGAACCGGCGAGGGGAGCGCTGCGTGCCCGCGGGGATTAGCTCTGCCCCGGGGAGCTCACCCAGAGCCACCCCTCGGAGGCTGGGGGCCGTGGGCAGGCGGGCTGGGCGTCACAAAGAGGAGAGCTCGCCCTCAGCCTTTGTGTAAGTGAGGAGGAGGGGACGTGAATAAGCAGCTCTTTGTGCGCCCTTATCTCTGTACCCTCTTGTTTAGCCCGAGGTTTGCCCACATCTGCTGCTGTGTGCGCAACACCAGACCGAGCCGCGCTGCTCTGCTGCAGTGCTTGGCGTTGGGAAGCTATTTTTGTTGTCTCTGCCCCCCCCCCAGCGAGCCTGTAGGCTTTTTAGGATGTTTCGTGCTTTTAGCTCTCTTACATATGGCTGCTGCCATAAAGCACAAGCCAAGCAACCGCTCTTGTAAATGGGTCAGGCCAAATGGGTTCAGCGGGTTGTGTGTGAAGCATCACACCCAGCTGGGCACAGCTCGGCTTTGGGGCTGTAAATAGAAGTTTTAATCTCTGTTGTGGTGCTTCGATAGCTGGCTTGCCTTGTGGGACAGACCCCGGGCTTGTCCTGGGGAGCGTGGCTCCTACACGTGGCCTCTTTCTGGAAGCCTTTCCCTGTGCGCTCGTTTTAGCAAGCTCACGGTCAGCATCGTGGCTTTCTGTAACAGTGCTGCTCTGTCCGTGGCACTAAAATCGCAGTTGGTAAACATCTCTAATGTAAAATCTGTTGGTCGTGCCTTCCTCCGCCTGCCTCCAGGGCTGCAGGAAGGCTGTGCGTGAGACCTGAGCCCGGGGAGGTTTGTGGGTTTCACCAGGCGCGCTGTTAGCTCTGCACGGGGTGGGAAAGCAATAAACCAGCGGCTTGCTGCTGCGCCTCGCTCCCACGGGGCAGGTTCCTGCCACACCAAAACACCTTCCTGCTGCTCCCTGCACAGCACACCTTTGCTCTGCGGGGACAGCAGTGCCCAGGGACGTGGCTTGAGGTCCCTTTGGGCTCGCTGCAGGGCCGGAGGCAGGCGAGGAGCTCGAAGCTCCCCTCGGAAGCCCGCTGTTCACAGAAGCCAGCGCAGGGCTGCGTTGGTTTATTCTGCGGCGGTATATTTAGGTCTGCAAGAGTAATTACATAGCTTTGAGTAAGTCTCGAGTCAGAAGAGGGCAAAGCTTAGCCTGGCAGGCATTCAGCCTTCTGGGAGGCTTTTTTTTTGCAAAATGCTACGGCCAGCTTTTTTTAAAATAAAACTTCTGAAGACCCGTTGAATTGGCACCTAGTGCTTGGCGTTGCTCTCATCTATTTCTGGCGCTTCAAATACAGAGTACGACTTAAAATTAGACACTTTTGGTTTGAAGCTGTTAGCTTCTGCCTCGCTTTTAGGTGCCCTGTGATCAGGATGGAAAGAAACACCTCCCTGTGCATCCCTCGCCGCGCTCCGGGTGTTCTGGAGCTAAATGCAAAACTGCTCCTCATCCGAGTCCACTCTTTCTTCCTATTTTAGTCTTCTCTAATTACCATCCTGATGATAACTTGCTGGGAGGCGGATAGACAAAGCCCATTGCTTCACCCCATGCTGGCTCTTGGAAATGTGGAACTAATTTTTTACAGTTTGGCTCGAAACAATGCTGCTGCTTGCTTGTCTGGTGGTACGGCCCCAGCCCCCACCCTGAAAAGCCACTCTGAAAAGACAAAAAAAACGTTGAAAGTCCTCGCTGAATGATTGTGAAACTTGTGACTGGAAAGCAGCTCCGAGTTTTATCTCGGTTCCATCCTGTGCAGCCCCCATGCAGGTCCCCGAGCTCTGTGTGCACCTGCAGACATGTTGCTCGTGGTGCTGCTCGTCCCCAAATCCTCTGCTCGTCCCCTCATTGCCTGGGCCGTGCTGCCCACAGCAGCTTGGAAAGGCTGACATATATTGTTAATAAGAAACAGGAGGGCTGTTAGCAGAGCTTGTGAAGCAGCTCTTTATTCCCAGGCAGGACTTTTTGCCACATTTTTTACTCGTTAGCCTCCGCTGGGCTTAGCCACATCCAGCAGATGCTGAATCAGAGCCGCTCGGTAACGCGAGGAGAAGTCACGAGGAGGGAAACTCGCACGCTGCAGGGGCTCCGGCACATCGGGAGGGTGAAGCAGGGAGCTGGCATTGCCAGCTGGGGTGTGCCGTGATGAAGCTCAGGTGCCTGTGGCACGGGGAATGGTCCGGCCATATCTGGGGTCTGTGCTGTGAGCCTGTGCCCCAGCAGGAGAATAACGCTGTTGCCACGAGCCTGGGGTCTTTGGCATCCCGCACACCGTCCTTGCAGATCTGAAGCACGTGGGTTTGAGAGCGTTATCCTACTCTCTTGAATGCTTCTCTCATCTGTGTCTGAATTCTCCTTCCTCTAGGTCACTTGAGTTACGCTATGTCAGGTTTCGGGCACCTCAGGGCTGAAACTTCCCTTGGCTAGCTCGGGGAATGTTTTACTACGGGCAAAGCCCCTTTAATCCCTGTGGAAATGCATCTCCTCTCCTCCTGCCCCAAGGAGTTGGACTGAGCTGAGTGGAGCACTGAGAACCAGGCCTCATCTTGAATGAATCCCAAACTCAAAGGTGCTCCCGGCACTGAGATGCCCGGTGTTTCAGTGCCTCCCATCGCCACCAAGGAGTTGGAGTTCACCGCCTTGAAGGGATCGCGGCCTCCTGCTTTCCCTCCGTTTGCCCAGGGAAGACCATCCTGTATCTACACCACAGAGGGTTATAGGGTTTAGTTCTGTCACCTGCCCTGTTTCTGGTCCCTGCTGCTCCCTTCAGCCGGCTTACTGAAGTCCCACGGAGAAGTCTGGAGGACTGGCAGGGAGCTGCTGGCTCAGGACCCGCTCCCCAGCATGCTGTCGCCTTCCCTTCACCTCAGGGTTGTGAAGGGGCTGCAGGGCTGTGCTCTGGTGTCTGCCCCGTCCCTCCCAGCAGCAGGCCACACCACGACTGGTCTCGCTTCCCTTCCCTTCCCTGCAGTCTCTCTGGCTTTCCTGTGCCCGGGTCAAGGGTCAGTTTTTGTGCCCTGGCTCCTTTGTCCCGTGCCGAGAGAAGAGCTGTATGTGAGCTTGCTAGCTCGGAGCTGCCAGGAGCGCTGTGCCTCCCCCCAGCCTCGTTACTTTGAGTGCTTAATTGGCTGGGGGCCAGGGGCTGAGCTCTGACAGGCTCAGGTAACCGGATCAGGCCTCGGTGTGCAGCCTGCGGGGATCACTTGGTACCCAGGGCCTTGCAAAAGGCCCCCTGCACCTCCTTCCCCTGCCCCTTCGAACCCTCAGTCTTCAAGAGATGAAGCTCGGCTTCCTCAGAGGGCCTTGTGGAGCCTGAGCCCTACCTGCAGCAGCTCCTGTGCTCTGAGAGGAGCCTCCTCCTCCTCATCATCTTCCTCCTCCTTCACCCTGTGCCCGAGTTTCAGTCTCCAGACTCCGCAGCCGTTGATCAGAGCCGAGTGGTGTGAGGGATGCGGGCTCCTCTTCACCTCGGGCTCTTCTCGCATGGCCTGGTCCTGGTCCTGTCTGCCTGCACCCACTGCTGTTTTCACCCCTTCGTGTCCTCCCTCAAGCTGGCTGTTTTCACAGGCTCAGTCCCGGTGTACAGAGCAGGGTGGGAAGGACAGAAAGCACCTTTACTGCTCAGGAGGCTGTGCACAACGGGCGGTGCAGGAAGAGAAGCTCGGAAACCTTCAGCCCTGCTGAGTTACAGAGCCCGGGACTGTCCAGGCTGGACCATGAGGAGCTAAACCAGCTGAGCAGGAAACGGCGAAGGGCTTGGGAGAGTTTAAGGCGAATGCTGATGAGATGATTAACCTGTGCTGGGGGCCGAGCTAGGTTGTAGAGGAGCTTTGCGGACTGTGTTCCCAGTCAAAGGTGACAACTGGGACTGATTTGGCTTTGTACCTGTGTTTGAAGACTGTATTTCTTTGTTTTCTCACAGAGAAGAAGTGCAGGAGAACTGTGTCCGCTGGAAAAAGAAATTCACCTTCGTGTGCAAAATGAGTGCCAACCCCGCCACGGGGCTCCTGGACCCCTGCATCTGCCGCGTATCTGTGCGCAAGGTGAGCGTCCAGCGTCTGCTTCTGGCCGGTACCACCCGTGTCTCGGTGTTGGTTCTGAGCTGCTTTTTTAGCAGCAAGAATTGCAGTGGGAAGGGAGGATTTGTAGGGCTAAGACAGAAACCAAACGGAGCTCGCCTCCCCAGCGAGGGTGCTTGACCGAGGGTGGGAGGGAGCAGGGTGTTGGTACAGGAGTTTGTGAAATCCTGAGACCAAATTCCAGGATTGAGTAACGACTTTCCCCATGTTTCCCCAGCGCAGATAATAGCTTCTTTTCCTGTTTGTTTTGTCTCCCATTATAGGAGCTGAAGGGCGGAAAAACCTACTCCAAGGTAAGAAAGGGTAAAGAAAGGGCAAATGTGTCAGAGTGGTGATGGTTTTGTCTGCTGTTAGTGCTCCGTGCCCAGCAGAAAGCAGTGGCTGAGCAGTCAGAGCGCAGCATGGCTGCTGCGAGAGGCACTCTGGAGAGGCACTCGTTAGTTCTTCGGCCTGAATTAAGTGATTTCCCAAAAAAAAAAAAAAACTTAGTTACTGGGACAGGATCCAGATTGCACTGGATGTGGATTTGAGAAGGGGGTTGGGAAGATGTTCTGCATGTCCTCAAACTTTGGGGAAGTTCTGAGTCAGATGTGAACTTTCTGGCTTCTGGCAATGTCTTGCTAATAAAGAAATACAGACTCGAGTTACTGTGCTCTCCCGAACACAGTAACCATCTGTGGCTGGGGTAGGCACCTCGCCGCGCTGTGAGGCAGGCAGAAACCTACAGCAGAAATCCCTGTCCTCCAGGGCACGGGGGGCACCGAGGCAAGAAACAAGCTGATCATCAGGGACATCAGTTTTTTGTTTCGTTACACACACGCTCGCCCCACTCGTTTTCTCGCTCAGGCTGTGGGAGACAATGGGCTGGATGCCACCCCTTCGCTTTGTGCTGGAACAAGAGACAATGTTGGCTTGGGAGCTGTGTTCGCACAGAGCCCGAAACCATGTTTGTTTGAAAATGAGTCACTGGTGCTAGTTTCTAATAAACAGATGTTCAGGTCACGCAGAGCCTCGTAAGAATTTCTCCTAATCAATATCCTTCCTGAGACCGTGGGTCTAAAAAGCTTCGAGAGGAGAGCTGCACTCGCACCTGGGTACCGCTGTGCCCTGTGGCAGAGGGCAGCGGCGCTGCCCGCGCTGTTCCTTTTTTTGTGGCTAACGTCGGGACGCTGTCTCTAGGGCCTTTGGTTTCTCTCTCGCTAAATTTACGCCGAGGGGGAGGTTTATTCCTCCGTCCTGCAGAGCTGCCTGTCCGGGGAGTGCAGCGTAGCCGGAGGAAGAGGTGTGCCTGGGAGGTGTAAATGCGTCAGCCTCTTCCTCCTCCGTGCCCATCCTGAGGCTTCCCGCTGTATTTGGGAAAAATTAAAGGAAGCTGGAAGGCAGTCTCCGTGGTGGAGTTAACCTGGACTCTTATTCAGGTCGTGCTGTAACCTACTTCCCCTTCGCTCGGTCTGCAGCTGCGTTTAGAGGCGTGTTAAGAGCTTTAGTTGCTCCAGCCCCAAATCAGAGACCAAAGCCTAAGTACTCATCTCTTGAGCTTTGCTCGGTCTCCTGTGAAGAAGTGGAAGGAGTCGCATGCATGCACATGGTCCTCACTGCCTTCCCACAGCTCTCCCCAGCTGGACTGGATGCCTCGAATTGGGGAACAACCCGTGTGGAGGTGAGGGGTGCCGCACCAGACGGTGGTTATAGGCTTTGCAGTCTTGGCCTGTGGACTAGGCCCGTTCAGACTCATTTCCAGGCAGATTGTTGTGACAGAATCCAGTTACTTGGTACTCCCAATGTTTGTAGCAGCAGTCTGTTTGTGTCCGTGCAGTTATTTCCCCGTTCCTACACAACAAGTCCTCACCTTCTCGATCTACCTTCGCTCAGCTGGAAACTCCCCTGATCATGGGAGGTGCGGAGTGCCCTCCATACCTGGTCCCCCTTCAGTAGGGTAAGAGCAGTGGAGCTGTTTGTGCTCAGGAGTTTCCATAGACTGGTGTACCTTTGGTTTGACGTTAATGTCACCTCGGTGTCAGGGGTTATGGAGCGGAAACCACCAGGAAGGCCTGATAAAGCGGAAACCCTTTCCCCGAGCTGGAAGAAACGCCATCAGCTGGCTGGAAAACTGAGGAAACCATTCGGAAAGGTGACATATGAAAACATCCTCTTGCTAAGGGATCCTTCCTCTATATACTGTGAGCCTGCTTCCTGAGGAGGGCTTCTGACCTCAGCACGCAGCGTGGGTGCTGCCAGTCCCGTCCCACATCTGTCCTCTGATGCCCAGCTCCTCAGCGAGGCCCTTGTTAGAGCTTTGATGTGGGTCAGGGGGTCTGGGCACCCCTCGGGTGCCCCCTTCTCCTTCTGGTGGGGCTGTGCCACCTCTCTTCCATCCTCCAGTTCTGTCGCTCTGACGTGTTGCATTGCACGTGGCTTTCTCTTCCCCAGCTTCTCTCTGGAAGATAAAGTCTCTACTTTTTTGCATTATTGCTGAATATTCAGCAAAAACCTAACCCTCGGCACTGCGAGAGAGGAACACCTGCAGCAGGAACTGGAGAAGCTCGAGTTATGGGAGCCCTTTCAAAGGGAGAAGAGTGGGAGTGAATTGAGGTCGTTTTTCTTCCTTCCTTTTGCTGAAGAAAGGTTCCTGTTCTGTCCCACTTCTTATTTGCCTTCAGCGCTTGTTCCCCTTTGAGAATGGGATGGAGGACAAAGGTACCTTAACCTTGTTGCTGTCATCCCTTGAATTATCTCGTGCAGGCTGTGGTTTAGACTTTTGATGTGGAATAATGGGAGCAGTCCTGATACGGAACACTGCTCATACAGCAGGGACTGCTTTGGGCTCTAACTTCCTATCAGCTGAGAGCACCACATTTCCTTAGCATGCTGCAGGTCTGAGGCTCGTGGTTCAGTTCTGTCATGCAGGTGTCAACGCCAGGGCAGGAGAAATGCGCGGTAATTCACAAAATAACAGCTGGGTAGGGGCATTTGCTTGTCCACCTTCTCTCCGTGTTCTTGTGGAAGCTGACCTGTATGTTGAGGTGATGCTGTGACCTTCTGTGCTGGGGCTGGTTGGTCAAATTCAGGGACAGCATCTCTTTCTGGGCAGGGTAGGTGAGACACAGCTGACTTATTGCCAAAGTTCTGAGTAAAAGAAGCTGTAATTTTTTTTTTTTTTTCTTTTGGGAAAGCACTGTATTCCTAGAGCAGGAATTAGAGCAGAAGAGCAAAACTACTCCTCATTGTGTCTGTGCTCTAGAGGCATCCGTCCCCTCTTTGAATTTGCCTCTAATCTTTACCTTTAGCACCTTTCCTATTTATTTTCTCTTTGTTCAAGAAAGTTTGGAGAGCTGATAGCTAAATCTCTGCAGACATTTCTCTTCCTCCTGCCTGCCAAACGTGCCACTAGCTACTTAAACCCTGGAGATGCTGAGGAAGCTTTGCTACAGGGGATGCCCAGCGCAGCAGCTGATCTGTGGCAGTAGGGCACTCACACGGCCCTGTGGCTCTCCCCTCCCAGCTTGCGGTGCTGCAAGGCCCCGTTCTGTGCTTCAGGACAGCGTCACTTTCCCCTGTAACAATATCCTTTCATCTCCCGGTTCGCATGCTCCGCTGCACTCCAGGATGGCCCGGCACAAAGAGTGCCTTATTATGTTTGTGTGTGTGTGATTCTGTTTTTTCCACATGGGTGACCTAGTGCCTTCCATGTCCTTGGTTATGCAACTGCTGCAGGCTGGTTAACGCTGTCCTGGCCAGCACCACTGCTCTTTTCCTCCCTTGCACGGGGCTGACGTCCCGCAGAGCGTTCACCTGGCTGGGGATGAGGAAGGCAACCTCCCACCCCCAGCTCTAAGGGGTCTCTGCACCCCATCTCTGCGTGTGTGGCTTGTGTTTCTGCCCAAACTCACGGCAGTGCTGTCCTCCTCTGCTCTGGGTGACACTGCATATCCCCTTATTGAAGTGGTTTTTTTTTGTTTCTTTGTTCTCTCCCCTTCCCCTCCATTGTTTTCGTGGCTACAGCTGGGCTTCGCTGACCTAAATCTGGCAGAATTTGCGGGCTCTGGATCCACTGTCCGTTGCTGCTTGCTGGAAGGATACGACACCAAGAACACGCGGCAGGACAACTCCATCCTAAAGGTACGGCAGCTGGTTCTGCCACAGTGGAAATCCTGCTATTGAGTAAAAAAAGATCACAGCCAGAGTGCAGCGCGGAGCCTCAAAGAAGATCCTGTTCTGTACAGAGAGGGTTCTGCTGTTAGCCTGCTGTCTGAGCAGGGACATTTGCTGTTATCACAGCTGCCCTTTGATGTCTTGGCATCCGTTTGGCCAAGCGATAACCCTCGATAACGTTTTTTTATCATCAGAGAAAGCATGAGCTTGGGGGGGTGAAAAAAGTCTGAAGTGCACTGTCAGGGTTGCCAGGCTGGTGTCCTGCTGAGCCCCTACAGCTCGGAGCCATTGATGTCTGCTTGGGGAAGGGAGGGGATAACTGGCTAAATCCCTGGAGCTGATCTCCTTTAGGGAGGAACTGGGTCTCATTAATCTTTACGCCTAGCCCTTGACCTCCTGGCTGCTAAGTGAGGAGCTCGCTGCAGGATGGCTAACTGTGGGCCTTGTTCCCTCTCTGCAGGTCACCATCGGGATGTCCTTGCTCTCGGGGGATCCCTGCTTCAAAACGTGAGTTTCTGGGTACTCCTCCTGTTCTGGGGGGACTGGGGTTCAGACTCCTGGTGCTTTTGCAGTCTACTGTTGGAGACTGAAATTGCTGGGGAGGAGGAAAAGATGTCCTTGAGATAAAGAAGCATGGGGGAAAGCTCGAAAGTGATGGTCTAGGCTGTTGGATCAGCTGGTGTGGTATAGCATGACTGCTTTTGGTTGGTTTGTTCTCTGCTGTTGTTTCCCAGTTTAAAAAAAAAAATAAAAAGTCAGCTGTAGGGTGGGGAAATTCTGAATTTCAGGGCCAGTGGTAACATTGACTGGTGATAGGAGATGTGAAGGGTGACCTGCGAGAGCTGCTGAAGCATGTGGCAGTTTTCACTCCTGCCCTGTGAGATGGGATGGCAGGGGGAGTATTTTCAAATTTCCCATTTAAACTCAAACCTGATTTTCCAAATCTCTTGTATTCTTCTGAAGGACTGGGGTCATCTCTCTTTTCCCTTCTGGGGGAAGAAACAGTCTTGTGGGTGGTGGTTTTTTTTTTTCCTCCTAGTGTCATTGAGTTTTGGAAACTAACAGACGTTGATAACGAACTTTGTGTTTTACACGAGGGACAGTTTCTCATAGCTCTGGGGTTGGTTTCGGTGACCTCCAAGAAGGGAAAGGTCAATGAAGAAAACAGTCTTGGAAATTACCATGTTTCAGCACATAGCACTCAAAATAAAGATGCTGAATTGAAATAGCAACAAAAACAACGCGAGGCTGGAGAATTTTAATTCTCCTTTTCTTCTGCAGGAACCTAGGACCATAATTTGTATTGATTAGTAGAGAAACTGCAGTCATACACATCTTTTATTTTTTAAAATCCATTGTAGCAAGAAAGAATAAATGCAGCAGGGCTGGAGAGCAGTCTTGTTGCTTTGCTAATTGTTGGGGAATCAATTAACAAATACAGCAGTGACGTGTGCCTTTACCCTGCAGTGATCCCAGCCAGTGTGCAGCAAGGTGTGTAAGTGCTGCAGGGCTGCCCTGGGCTGGTGGAATATTTCCTGGAATATTTCCTGCTGACTCCCAGCAGTGTGGGAGAAGAAAGCTTTACCTTAAGGTCACCTCTCGTAGCAGCGACATTCTGGGCTAAATGGTCTAATTTTAGGAGCTGGCTTCGAGTATATCAATGAGCTTGCGTTGTTATAAAAAGCTGCCTAATTTGTATGTTGTGAATGCCTTTTCACAGTGCAGCAATATTTGCGAGCCTTTCAAACAGTAAATGCAGTGCCATCAGATTCGGAAAAAAAATCTGCTTCAGAAGGAAACTCTGAGCATCTTCAGTCCTAACCTTGTAATGGTAACAGATGCTTTCACAGATGTTTCCAGTCTAGGTTACTAGGATTAATTTCAATGACAAATTGAAGCGATGGCTGACAACGTTTGACAAAAATACCTGTTGCTTTTTCATTGTGGAATCAAACCCCGCTGTTAGTACCTGGAAATTATACAGCATGGAGCGTAAATATCCATGTAATGTAAGAGGGGTCAGTGAAAGTCAAACCTCCACGTTTTCTTGCAGGATTTTTGCAGTCGTCCCCATTTTTTCTTTATATGGTGATGATGTGCGAATGTCTAAAAATGGAAACTTTGCATGTAGAATAGTCCTTGATCAGGGGAGCTGCTGAGAAATGACACTCGTTAGAGGGTTAGGCAGGAACTAAGCTGTGCTGGGAACTCACTCCTGAATGTGCTCGCCGAGCACTTGCTTTCTGCAGCACCCGGAGGAACCTTCCCCTCCTGGGTGTCGTGCAGGAGGGGAGAGCAGGCTGCTCACCCGACCCGACAGCTGCTGCAGCAGCAGTGGGCTTGATCGAGGCAGCAGGGGCCTTATTAGCCTGGGAAACAAGGTCCCCAAAGTACCTGGCTGTGTGTAAATCACCGCTAACACGGTTAGGGAGGTGCTCTAGTTCTTTGGTGGTTGCTCCCCTCTGCCTCAGGAGGGTGTGCTGGGGGTCTCCTGTGACCTTTGTAGCTGTCTGGCTGCCATAAGAAATGGTTTTAGCTTTTTATTCGTTCTCCCAAGCTATTTGATGGTCGCCTCGTGTAGCATCTTCCCTCGCTCACCTCAGAGCTCCAAGTGAGACAAATAAAAGTTTGGCTTTCTCGCTCCTCACTTAAAAAGCGTGGTATAAGCCATTAGTTACAGCTTGGGCTTCAGGCTAGAGGGAAGTTAGGGCTCCAGCAGGAATATTAACTTTGCCACGCTGCACATGCCATGGCTTTGACCCAAAAACCCTCCTGCAGGAAGGGAGGGGGCTCAGGCGCTTGCAGTTCTGTCCTGGAGTCAGCATTTACAGAGGGATGTCAGCAGCACGCAGAACAACCAGAAAAACGATTCTGACAGCTGGAAAAATACTTTAGTCTCACTGAAAAGTAGTTTGATCATCAGTTAAAAAATGGAAAGGTCACTCGATGGTTGTAAAAAGCTCTCGTAGGGGTGCTGGGATAAAAGGCTTCTCTCTGACCCGGGTCAGAAAGGTGTAGCAGGATGGCGCTGGGATTTCGAGCTGGCTGAAAACAAGCTGGTTCCTGTTTGTGAGGCCGGCTGGCTGCTGGAACACGTGTTGGGGGAAAAGGGCAGCTCTGGATAATTTCCTGGAGGAGAGTGCGGTTGTCCTGTACGAATGACTGAGTGGTCGCTTTCTGCCTTAGTTTACCTCAACCTTGCTTTTCCTTGGCATCAGCAGTTTGTAAAGTGCCAGCTCTGCAGTCCGGATGTGTTATGGATTAGGGAAGACCCAAGTTTTAGGGGAGGGAGCAAACGGCACGCTGTGCTGTAGCCTGGGGGGCTGCCAGCCCTTCCTTGGGGAGCTGGGGGGGCCTCGTGGCTCAGCGAGAGCCCCCCGTGCGATGGGACAATCCCTGATCCGTGCCCTGCACTTCCTAATACTCTTCTCTTCTGATCTCAGGCCGCCTTCCACAGCCAAATCCATCACCATCCCGGGGCAGGACTCCACCCTGCAGCTCACCTGCAAGGGCGAGGGAACCACAAGCAGCACCAGCACTTCAGCCCCAATTGGCTCCCTGCGCCAGAGCAAGCCGCGAGCGACCATCCTGAGCTCGGGTAGGAATGCCCATCCCCGAGCCACGCAGCGCCCGGGGCTGCCTGCACACTCCCTTCTTTTTCCCACCAATTACAAGCACAGATTTTTTAAAAACATTTCATGATTTCCCAAACCAATCCTCAGCTCTTTACTCGTTTAAGAAAATTAAGAAAAACAAAATTAGCTGTTAGGAGGAAGCACAAATCTTTGCCGCATGCCTACTTGTGTTGGTGGAGATAAAGCAATTAGTTCTTTTTGCTGTGGATTTAATAATTCATGTGTCGCCCTCATCCCTGCCTTCCATTGTGTTCGGTGCCACTTAACATTGTTCTCCACTCAGCTATTTTGGTGCTCGAGCTTATCTTCTCGAAAAGTTCCTCTGAAGGTTTCAGAGGCTGGTTTAAGGTCTGATGGCCTTGTTCCAGCTGCTGATGTGGAGTTCTTTGGCTTCTGTGCGAGCCCATTTTCAAGGACACCGCATTCTCCCGTTGCCTTTTTTCCTTCCCCGCACACTCCCAGCGTGCAGGCAGGCACACTGCACCAAAATAGCTCTGTCACATCGCCTCACGCTTAGCACGGCGTGCAAGTGCTGTTCTTAAAAGGCTGGCAAATGTTACACTGGGGCACTTTTGGATCAACTTGCTGCAAGAGAGGCAAGATGGGGCAAGGGCAAAGAAGCAGAGGTTATCCTGAGGTTTCAGTGCCAAGTTCGGGTGTGCTTTAAATGCTAAATGGCATGGACTCTGACAAGTAATAGCAGGAGAAAAGTATTAACAGGAGGAGTGCCCAAATGGAGGTTATAATGCTTTACTGATAGTGGCCCTTTGCTCCCATGGTGTTAGCTGTTCGTAGTTAAAGGTGCTAAACTTCAGACACTAACTGTCCTTCTGGGTCCTTCAGGGCCCTAGAGATGCCTGTTAATTCAGGCCCTGGATGGTAGAATTAGTGATCAGAGCTTGACAGAGAACCTTTTTGTTGTCTTCCCTATTTCCAAGGTGCTTGTAAGCACTGTGCTGGCCTGTACAACAGGCTTTGCCAACAGACTTGCACTTTCCTTAATCTGGTGTCCCAGGATCAGTGGTCAGTCCTAGGCAGCGGGCAAGATGCTGGCTTGGTTGTGGTGTAACCAGTGCCTTGTTTCTCAGCAGGTGTCCCAGAAGAACCCGATCAGAATCTGTCCAGCCCCGAGGAAGTCTTCCACTCGGGGCACTCGCGGAACTCCAGCTACGCCAGCCAGCAGTCCAAGATCTCTGGTAACTGTTGCTCTGTGTGGTTCTGCCAGCAGCGGCCCCATCCCTTTCTCCTTCCTGCTGCGAGCTCTTGTGAGAGCAATTTGCAGCCATCTCTCTTACCCAGCCCTGTAATAGCAGAGTTTCCTGTTTAGTCTCTACAGATGAGTTCACTGATGCGTGCATAAACCTCAGTATCTGGGAACAGAACCGCTGCTCTGAGGCTGCCCTGCCTGTTAGCTGAGCTGCCAGGAAGGAGGTAAAACGTGGTTTGTAACCGCTCTGCCTTTGCAGGTTACAGCACGGAGCACTCCCGTTCCTCCAGCATGTCGGACCTGACCCACCGCCGCAACACCTCCACCAGCAGCAGCGCGTCCGGAGGGCTCAGCATGACGGTGGAGTGCCCCGAGGGAGAGCGCGACCACAAGCTAGAGAAGCCTCCCCGGCCCCCCAGACCAGCTCTTCTGCTGGACAGACCCTCTCGGTAGGTAACTGGTGCAAAGCCCCTTTGGGAAGGAGAGACAGAACCTGCTCCTTGGTCTTCAAGCAGCAGTGAAGTGGAAGCAGTCACTGGGAGGCAGGCTGTTGCTCGAAGAAGCAAGAGAGCATCTGAAAGTCTGTCTTGAAAGGCTGAGTAAGTTTTCTTTTTATTTTTTCTCCCCAGGAGGAAAAAGGATTCGGTGGAGAGTCATCCAACCCGCGTGGATGACACCAGGATCGATGCGGACGATATAGTGGAGAAGATAATGCAGAGTCAGGACTTCACAGATGTCAGCAATACTGAAGGTGAGAGGATGATCCTCAGAGGAGAGGTCTTGGCTTTTCCTTTAGCAAGGCTGCCAAGCTTTTACAGAGCCACATCTGATCTGTTGTAGCCTCCCTTCCCCACTTGACAGTATTTTCTTTCAGTGCTTGCTAGGTGTTCCTGTGGTAGATAAAGAAACCATGTGGATTTGAGTGGTGCGGTTTTTGCAAACGGTGCTTGCCACTGTTCTTCTGCAACGCACAGCAGAGGTTGAACAGGAGCTTAAACGTACAGGATGAGAGGGAAGAAATACCAGTTCTTCACGGCCTTTGTGCCAGGGTCAACCCCAGGGTGTTTGTTAAAGCAGGAGGCCACAACTGGAGGAAAAAGGGCACATCTTGGCAAAAGGATGGGAAGAGAGATGGGTCACTGTGTGCTGGTGTTCAGGTCTGAGAGAGCCAAAGGAGTTTTCTCCATTGCAGCCACAGCATTTGTTAAGAGAAAATTAATATCATCACTGCATTGATTTGAATCTTCCAATTTAGCCTAGAAATCAATCTCACATCCTTTATCTAGTGTGTTTTTTCAGTAAGTTTTAAACCTGAGCCTAACTTCTTGTTAGTACTTCTACAGATTACTGATAGTCACCTTAAATCACTGGATTTGATATTAAATCACATGGGGATCTCCACCTCACTCAGCATGGGTTTAAACTAGGCTGAGTACAGCCACCTCTTGCCAGCAGAACAGGCTGAATTTCTTTTCCAGTGATGAGCCTACAAAAAGCAGCATGGGAGCCCCACAGTTTACCTGTTTAGATGTGTTAAAGCTGACCCAAAAACTTACATCAGTGGAATTGCCTTGAAAGAAGCAGCCGGAGGAATGTCATCGCATTCATTTCCCTGCTTTTACTCTTCCAAAACTCAGTGTTGTGCTTGATTTGTACGTGAGGCTCCCTTTTAAAGCAAGAAGAGTTCCCGAGGGCCCTATTACTATGGGAACACCAGCAAGCGTGCGTGTGGATTCACAGAAATACACTTGTTCCTGTGCTGAACATTGTGTAACGCACCTGGGAGAGGGGCACCTGGCAACCAGCAGGAGCTCTGGATTTTGATACCTGCTTCCTTTTCTGTCTGCAGATAGCAACCTGAGGTTGTTCGTGAGCAGAGACGGAACGACGACACTGAGCGGTATTCAGCTGGGAAACAGGTAGGTTTCCTGCAAGCCTGCAGACAGCGAGGCTCCAGAGAGATTAGTGAGCTGTTTGTACCCAGGAAACTTTCACCTTTGTTACGGGAGAGATTTCTGAACATCACGTGCTGCCCGGTGGCTTTATTCCCACATTAACGCCCCCAGGTGTCACGGTGACAGGCTGCAGCCGCGCTGGAGTGCAAGTGAATTGTCAGTAGAAGCTCATAGGGATAATTTGATCCCAGTTGCTAGATCCAAGAGCAGAAGTAAGTGAGGAGTAAAAGGACAAAATGGTAGAGGTTGGTTCCTGTTTGCTTCCGCACCCGACCGAAGGCAGGGAGCTTTGCCTCCTGCTGGACTACAGCAAAACTGCAGCAGCTTGTTCCATTGTCCCTTCTCCCTGCCCCCTCCGTCTGTGTCAAGGGCTTTTTCTCTTGTGAAAGACTTCTGGACAAATAAAACTTTGTCTCGCTGCAATAGCCCTTGACGCCGTGCATTGACTGCCTGCGTTTGCCAAGCTTTGTAGCACCTTTGTAGGAAGAAAAGCAGTAATGGTGAACACAGAGATGCGTCAGGTCGGTGGTAAAATTGGAAGCAGAGCCAGGAACACTGGCTCTTTGCACAGTGTGCTCCCTCCCCAGCCCTTTCCTCTGCCTTCTAGAAGGATTTATGTGCTACACCCAGCTCTTTCAAGTGCTCTAGTGTTAGCTTGCCACGTAGCTGTCTGTTTTGTGTTATGTGCGTTGACGTCCCGCCAGACTGACTCGTTATTTTCAGTATTTTGTGTGAGGTTAGAGGGCGATGTTCATGAGCTGAGAGCTCTGAATAGAGGCTTGTTTGCTCTAAGCGACTGAGGAAAATAACCTGGCTTTCTCCTCCTCTTCCCCTCTGCCTCCTCAGGGTCTCATCTGGAGTTTACGAGCCAGTGGTGATTGAAACCCACTAAATGTGAAGAACAGGGTAGAGCTGCTGGAAACAGGCCCCCTACCCGGTCCGCTGCCACATGGATGCCAACCTTTACCTCTCTTCATGCAGCATTCCAGAAGGGATTTCTCCACGCCCCTCCCCGTACGTTTGCACTGCAGAACCACTCCGAGACCACTCCAGACCGTGCACTTTCCCTGTCGGCAGTACCCTCCTCGCTTCCCAGTTCTTCCAGTGCCTGCCCTCCCCTGTTCCCGAGCAGACACCTGGTGTCTGTTGGATGTATCCTTAGTCCTAGAGGACCTTGTTCTTCTGCACCCCTCGTTCCACCCCTCCATTCGCAACAGGGGGCGTCTCAGCTTTTGTCTCCCCAAAACGTTGGGTTATACCACTGTGAACTCTTCAAACCACTGGGGGAGGGGGAAACCATTGCAACCAAACCAAGAGCTGCTTGTCGGTGACACGGTGGAAGGGCCGCTTGCAGGGTGCTTCGTGCATCGGCTCTGCAAGGCAGCGTCACCTTCCCAGGCAACACTTTTACTGACCGAGGGGTGCTGTGGTGTGCACTGCACCTGGCTGCCCTCACATCCCCACACAGCTTCTCATAGGAAATATCTCCCGAAAGTGCATTTCAGAAAATTACTGCGGTCCAGATGGGAGCTGATTAAATGGTTCAATGCTTGTTATACCACTAACTGCATCGTGCCCTTCCACTGCTGGGCATGGAAGGGCAGTGCTCACCTATTAGCATTACCAGGAGCACTTTAGAGGTTCCAGATTTTACCTGGAGGAGGCTTAGACTGGCTTTTCCAGGGTTGTAATCCACGTTTGCTGGACTGATTCAGCAAATAGTTACTGTTGGAGCTTGGAATTCAAAGCCTCTTTTTTTTTTTTTTTTTTTGGCTCAGGAAGGGAGCTGCCCTTCTTGGACTGTGAAAAGATTCTCGTTATCTGACGGCCTCCCCGGGCCGTGCAGTTACCTGCAGTGGTCTCTCTGGTGGTGGTGGTAACAATTGCCTCTCTGGGCCTGGGCCAGTACGGGAGCTGGTGTTGGTTGGCCTCTCTTGACCTGTCAGCAGGGATCTGCGCCTGAGCTGGTTCCTTTAGGGGCTGGGGAGAAGTAGGGCAAGGTGAAGCCCCTGTTTCTGCCCTAAGAGGTAGGATGGATGTTTCCTGCTACATTAGCCACAGCAGCCGGTCCTACCTGCTCCGTGGCGAGCCAGCTCTGACAAGGCTTCAAACTCTTTTTCTGCTTGATCTTTCAATTGTTCCTCTTTGGGATTTCTCTGCAGTTGCCTGACTCTTGAGCTGCCTCCTTGCAGCGCGTGGCAGAGACAGCAGGCCCTTCCAGCTCCCCCTGATAGATCCTCCGGGCAGCTGCGTGGCAGATGGGGATCTCTGCAGACTCAGCCCTTCCTGTACAGAGACTCTTGGCCTGTAAGCTATTTCTGTGTAGTGCCCTTCCCTCTTTTGCCGGTGTACTGTAGTAGCACTCAGCAGCCATGCACTTTGAGCAAGGGCGCGCTCCTGGCCCTGCTGGGAACGTGCCCTCTGACACACGTGTGCGTGCACACACACGGGCACACGCCTGCCCTGCTCAGCAAGGAAAGACTTGTGACTGATCACCTTGTTGTTCAAACTTAGCTATTGTAAAGCCTTCTTAAAAAGAAAAAGAAAAAAAAAAAAAGGATTAATAGTGGTCTCTGCGGCCAGAATGCATGCGGATGAGCTACTGGAAAAGGGAATTTGGCAGAACGAGAGATGAGGAATGAAAGGGCCTTGATTTTAATTTTTCTTGTTGTTTTTTTTTTTTTTTTTTTGCCCTGCTAACTAAGGATGGCTGCATGGGGAGGGTGTTAGGCAGTGTGGCAAAGCTATACAGCTGCTTGCTCTGTTTTGATGGTTCCTGTCCTCAAGGCAAGAGGTTTCTTTCTGTGTTTGGACAGACCACACTAGGACAGGGATCTTCCTCACCCCTTTTGCTTCAAAGGGAGTTAAAATTTGGGTTACGGTTCAGAGGGTTACAGACACCGCTTCGGTTTGGTTTATTGTAGGGAAAAGGTATTGATCTTTTGAGTCTGTCTGAAACAAAAGCTCTTTCACACTTCCTGGTGTTTTCAACTGTGATCTCTCCTCCGCTCAGTCTGGGGAGGTTTGGCACTCGCTCGCAGGCTGGGGAGCTTCCTGCTCTGGGTGAGAGGTGCCCTGTGCCGGGGGTGCTCGCAGGACAGGGAGAGCTGCTGCTTGCTTTTTTTCACTCCCTGGGGTGCTGCCAGAAAGCCCGGCCTGGCCTGACCTTCTGTTCAGGTCAGTGCGAGGGCAGAAGCACACCAGACAGCACTGGGTGTCCTTGCTGTGCCCTCGGGTGGCTGTGGCAGGAGCTGGGGGTCAGGCTGCTCCCCGGCACAGCACCTGCTGGAAATCGGGTCCAGCGTTGCAACCAGGACTTGAAAGGGGCAGAAATAAGCTAGAAAAGAGGCCAAACCCAGCTCAGTTCTGCTGCTTTGCTTCTATTCCCATGAAAAACAATGGTGGTTGCTGTCAGAGCAACTGGGAGCCAAGGGCTTTCTCCTGGGCTCCAGTTGGCAAGAGTCTGTCGCTCCGAGATGCTGGCAGCCAGGCGTTGTGAATCTCCTCTTCCAGCAAAGCAAGGGGAGCAGCAGTTGAGCCTTTCAGCAAGCTGCTCTCACCTCCCCAGCCTGGCAGAGCTGTAACCTGCTCCATCGCGTCGCTGTGGCCATCTCTGGCTTCTCTTCCAGCTGCTCGGCACCTCACTGCTCGGGTTTTTGGTAACGGTGTCTCGTAGGGTGTCTGTCTCTTGTCTCCACATCAGTATCGACTCCACAGATCCCGGTCATTTTATTTTCTAGCTCTCCCACCCCTCATTTTCAGTAAGAAGGCAGCCCTAGTCGTTCAGCCTAGTGCAGCGCAGCCAGGGCTGGAGGGCCCTGTGGAGGGAGGGAGGGAGGCAGGAGCAGCCTGCTTCTAGCCCTAGACCTCGATTTGAGCTCCTTGTTGGCATCGCTGCCGTCTGTTCCCTGTTGGGCTTTGAACATTGAAGAAGTGAATCAGTTTCCAGACCCAAACCGCTGGCTAGTTTCTTTGTGTTTTTTTTGTCTTGAAGTTTATTGATTTTTTTTTTATAAACCCAGCAGGCTGGTGTTTGTTTTTCTTTTCTTTTTTTTTTTTTTTGACTGCGTTATTGTTTCATTGATATTTTATTCCTGGGGGGCCGAGGGGGGACGACTTTCTTCCCTACATTGTTCCCTTTCTCAGGGGGATTCAGAGGTGACTGAAGCGAGTAAAAGGACCTTATTGGCAAGCCCCTGCAGCCCCTGGGTCTCGGGTGCTGGTGAGCAGGGCTGCGCACGCCCGGCTGGCCCTGGAGAGCAGAGCTGGCTCTCTGCTCCCGTCTCGGGGCCAGGCAAAAGCTGTGGGCCCTGCTCTCAGTCTCCGGACCCCTGCTTGGTGGAAGCCCGTTGCAAAAGGCATGGGAAATTTCAATGTAATTTTTTTTTTACTAACTTTTTTTTTAAAAAAAAACGGTATAAGTGGAGTGAATGCCCGGGCCGGTAGGCTTAGTTGTGACTTGCTGAAGGAGGTGGGTTTCAATCGGAAATCGTGATGGAAAAAGGGGGAGAAGGATGTTGCCCCTCTGTCGCTATTTTTTTGGTATGGTTGGCACTTTAAATGGGGGGCTTTGTGCTGTCCTCACCCTCGGTGTGATGGGCAGCAGGCTTGTGATCTCTTCCCCCCCCGTATTGCCAAATCCCTTTGCCCCCTGCAGAAAGCTAAGCCCTTTTGAGTGTTCGCTTCAGGTTTTTAGAGGGTTCTGAACTGGGCCGAGACCCGAAGAAACGTCTTTCATTCGAATCTTAATAGGAGGGGGGTGACTTTTTTTTTTTTTAATTTATTTTGTCGTTGCTGGTTTTTTTTTTTTTTTCTTTTTAAACTGGTGGCTGTGCAGCTGGACTCTGCACGCGCTGTTGTGAACCTCTGGGAAAAAAAAAACTCACTCCAGGTACGCTAGAGCACCTAGGTGAAACGCCCCTCCTGGAGAGGGGCCCCGTCCTGTCCCCCCCCCCTCGCTGCCTTACCTGGGGGCTGCTGAGCCCCCCTCTGCCCCCCTGCCCTGCCCTGACCCCCCAGCCTAGGCTCTAGCTGAACGAATTGACGCTCTGGTGACTTAGCCCTGTGGACAAGGCAAGTCCCCAGGGGCGAGTTGCTGCAGACACTGCCTGGTAGCACGTGTTTGCGCTGAAAAGCCACTTCCTCGCTTGGGGGGGCTCCCAAATGAGCTCCCCCCCTTCCCTCTCGAGCGCCGCGTCGTCCATCAGCCCACCCGCGCCGTCCCGACCCCATCCGTGGCTGCCCGGGAGGGAGGGAGCTGGAAACCTGGGAAAGAGAAAGGAATTGGGGTGAAGCTTGGAGCTAGAGGTGTGGCTGAGCCTCCGAACTTGCCTCAACTGTAAGGAATAATGGGAGAGCCCGTATTTTTGTGGGGGGAGGGAGGGGAAGGGGAGATTATGTTTTATTTTCGTGAAAGCCAATTGAGCTCGGTGATCTTCGGATGAGGCGCGCACTTGATTTATATCAGATTCTATAGAGAGATCGCTGATATTTTTGGAAAGGGAATGGGTCTATGCAAACTTCCAAAATTGCTTGAAAGATAGTTTAACATTTTTTTACTTTGAAAATCTAAAGATAAATCTCTAACTTTTTTTCTTAAAGCAGAAGTGCGTTTAGAAAGAGAAGCTACTTCCACTGCTCTATTTTGATGATGATTCTTGGAAAGTTTGGGCTGGAGGGAATGACTATTTTTCACCATTTTTATCTCGCTCCTCTAGTTTTTTGTTTCTTTTTCTAACGGAATGCTGTGCCGTCTTTGATTCAACAGATCGTGTTTGTATTTTCTGTATCTGGTTCCTAACGTAGAGAAATAACAAATATATGAGGAAATCAATATAATGTCAAATGTTGTTATGGTTTGGGGGAAAATAAAGGTTTTTGGTACTTCACAATGATTCTTCTGGCTTTGTGGTTTTGTCCTAGACAGACGTTTGCTTCAGAAGTACTGGCTGAGGAAGCGAAAAGGTCAGACGGTGCCTGCTGGCAGGCAGGGCTTGGCAGCCAGCAGGGCACCGGGTCCCTGCCAGCCCTCCCGGGGGCAGGAGAGGGGCTGGAGCAGGGCAGGCGCCGCAGCACGCGGCCAGTAGAAGCAGGAGCCCGAAATCCAGGGGGAAGGTGACCTGGCACCACCGCCAGCCCCTGGCACAGCCTCGTGGTCCTGAACACCGCGTTCCTGCCAGGGCTGCGCTCAGCGGCCGCATCCTGCCCCGCTGTGGGGAGGCTGCCACAGCTGAAGCGTGGCTCCAGCAGCACCTGGGGAGCAGGGCAGCCTCTCCTCTTCCTCCGTGAGCTGGATTCACCCTCCCCAGCCTCCCAAAGCTGTAACATCTGCACCTTTCAGTCCCAGGCCTCCCCCACCTCCCCTTCCTCTGAGGCTCCCTGTGTCCCTCGGCTCTTTGGGCTCCCCTTTTCTTCTCCAGCTGCCTTGTGAGCGAACCGGCTGTGAGGCAGGATGTTAGATCTGCCTGCTGGAGCTGTTGGAGCTCCCTGCTCTCAAGATGAGTCACTTCCCTCGGAACTGAGCAGCAGGTGGCTGTGGGAATGGAAACCTGCTGCTGCAGGAGAGGGGGAAACCGATGCTGCAGGAGCTGCAACCATTCAACGATGGGATTTGCTCCCAGCACTGGGGGCTTTTCTCCACCATAATTCAGCACTGAACTACAGGGTCACAGCAGCACCAGGCCTATGCTTAGTGATTCTGTGATTCTAAGGTTGGAAAAGCCCTCCAAGATCACCTGGTCCTACCACCACTGTCACCCACTAACCCATGTCCCCCAGCACCACGTCCAACCTCTCCTTGAACACCCCCAGGGATGGGGACTCCACCACCTCCCTGGGCAACCCGTCCCAGTGCCTGACTGCTCTTTCTGAGCAGAAATGTCTCCTCATTTCCAACCTGAACCTCCCCTGGCACAGCTTGAGGCCATTCCCTCTGCTCCTGTCCCTGGTTCCCTGTGCGCAGAGGCTGACCCCCAGCTCCCCACCCCTTCGTTTCATGCTGTTGGAGGGAGCATTGAGCTCTGCCCCAAGCCTCTTACACAGACCAAGCCCCCCCAGTTCACAGGACTTCTGTTCCAGACCCTTCACCAGCTTCGCAGCCCTGCTGTGGGCACACACCAGGGCTTGGCGGATTCCCTTTAGGAAGAGCTGGGGGCTGCAGGGCTCCAGGCACAGGCAGCTGGGGCAAAGAGGGGTGTGAGGGTAGGGGTGAGATATAGGGGTAGGGGTGAGATAGGATGTTACGGGTGGGATGTGAGGGTATGGGGTGAGACATGAGGGTTCAGGCAAGTGAGATGTGAGGGTATGGGGTTAGGGGTGAGGGTATAGGGTATGATGTTAGGGTTCAGGTGAGATGTGAGGGCATAGGGTGTGATATGAGGGTCCAGATGAGGTATGAGGGTTCAAGTAGGTGAGATGTAAGGGTACAGGTGAGATATGAGGGTACAGGTTAGATGTGAGGGAATGGGGTTAGGTATGAGGGCTCAGGTGAGGTGTGAGGGTACGGGTGTCATATGAGGGTATGGGGTTAGGGGTGAGGGCACAGGTGTGATATGAGGGTACAGGTGGGGTGTGAGGGTTCCGGTGAGATATGAGGGTTCAGGTAGGTGAGATGTGAGGGAATGGGGTTAGTTGTGAAGGCTCAGGTGAGGTCTGAGGGTATGGGGTGTGATGTGAGGGTTCAGGTGAGATGTGAGGGAATGGGGTTAGGTATGAGGGCTCAGGTGAGGTATGAGGATATGGGGCGAGACATGAGGGATCAAGCAGGTGAAATGTGAGGGTACAGGTGTCGTGAGGGTTAGGAGTGAAGGCACAGGTGTGATATGAGGGTACAGGTGAGGTGTGAGGGTTCAGCTAGGTGAGATGTAAGGTTACAGGTGAGATATGAGGGTACAGATGAGATGTGAGGGAATAGGGTTAGTTGTGAGGGTACAGGGTGTGATGTGAGGGTTCAGGCAGGTGAGATGTGGGGGTACAGGTGAGATGTGAGGGCATGGGGTGAGCCATGAAGGTTCAGCTGAGGTGTGAGGCGATTGGCCCCCACCCCACGTCCCCCAGCCCTCCGCCTCCCGCCACACTCCGGGCGGGGCCGCGCCTACATTTCCCACCACACCCCGCGCCTCGCTTTTGGGCTCTCCCTCGCTGATTGGCCGCTCGGAGGCAGCGTGACGAGGGGGCGGCGCGCTGATTGGCGGGCAGCAACCCGGAAGGACGGGGCGGGCAGGGGGCGCCCGTCGCTATGGTGAGCGGGGCCTGCACCGGGGCCGGGGCCTGGGCCTGGGCCTGAACCGGGGCCTGCGGGGCCGGGCCCGGGGCCTGCGGGGCCCCCCTGACGCTCTCCCCTCTCCCTTCGCAGGCCACGGCGACGGATCGTGCGGTGGGCTTCGGCCTGGTCGCCTTCAGCCTGGCGCTGTTCGCCTACTACACGCTGTGGATCGTGGTGCTGGTACGGGGGGGGGGCGGGGAGGGCTCGGGGGGCGCCGGGCCCTGGCACAGCACGGGACATCGGGGAGCACCGGGGGAGGAGGCTCCCTGAGGAGAAACCACCCCGGGGGGATGCCGGGTGTAGAGAGCCACGCACGGGGCCGGTGGCATCGCCCCTGGGGCTGGGGCTGACCCCCCCGGCTGCCCCAGGGCTGGTGGTGCGGGCCCCAGTGCCCCAAAGTGCCCCAAAGTGCCCCAAAATGCTGTAGTGTCCTTGAGGAATGAATCCCAGCAGGGTCTCAATAAAACAGGGTCAGTGCCAGCCGTTCCCTTTGGGCAGGCAGTGCTGGGGGCTTGCTGTGTCCAGCCCCTGCTCGCCCCTCACCAGCCCTGCTGGAGCCCCCGGCCTCCCGTCCGTCCCCGTGGGCTCTGCAGCTGCTGTGTGAGGGCCTCACCACGCAGGCCTGGCCGCTCTTTAATTAGCAGTCCCCTCCAGCCGGGTGTTTCCGTCCTGCTTTTGAAACCAGCCGGCCGCAGGTGTGTGTGTGTGTCCTGCAGGTGGTGCCCCCCTGCTGACCACCCCCTCTCTTTCTCTCTCTGCAGCCCTTCATCGACAGCGCCCACGCCATCCACCGCTTCTTCCTGCCCAGGGAGTACGCTGTTATCATCCCCGTGGTGGCCGGGCTGCTGCTGCTGCTATTTATAGGTGAGCGTTATTTCGGTTGCTCTAATTAAAGCCTTCTAAATGAGGAAGAGAGAAGGGGGTTGCTAGGGGGGTGGCTAACGCACGGTGCTTGTGACGCGCTGCCCGTGGCTCCTGCAGCAGCTGCATGTGGCAGGGACCCTGGCGGTGGGCTCTGTGCGTGCACACGCGCGTGTCACTGGCTCCTTGAGCCTCTGCACGTGGGTTTGTTTCTTGTTCTCTCTGCTAAGATTCCGTTCCTCACCGCGGCGTGTTTTAAAAGCTCCCCTAATGAGAAATACTCTGACCTAATTTGTTCTCTCCCGTGGCAGGCGTCTTTATAATGGTGGTGACGTGGAAGAGCAAGAAGCCCGCCAAGAAATCAGAGTGAGGGGCCGGCTGTGAGAGATGAGGGGGAGGCCCCCGGCCAGGAAGGGGCTGCAGCACCGCGCGGCCGCCTCCTCCACAGCTCACTCGCAGCCGCAGCACCGGGCTGGCTGCTCTCCCTCCCCACATTCCTTCCTGAGAAGCAGCAGCCTCCTGGAGTTTACGACTTACTGACCAAAAGGGAGCAAAACTGGCCGACAGGACTCACCAGGAGAGGGCCCGGAGCTCTGGCTCTGAGGGTGCTGCTCCCAGCGGGGGCTACGTGCAGCCCCTGGGCTTCAGCTGGGCCGTGTGGGAGCTGCCGGGGCGCAGCCAGCCCAGCCAGACCCCTCAGGTGCTTGGTAGCCCTTCCTCTCTGCTCCTGCTGTGTCTACGTTTGTTCCCTGTTTTTTTTTTTTTTTTTTCCTAACTTTATATACTGTTTTTTTTTTTTTTTTAAATCGGATTCAAGACTGTGAAGAAAGAAATTAAGATTTTGGGCTATGAAGAGGCAGTCTCGTGTGCTCCCTTTGCCTGCTGGAAGGGCTCACGGTGGTGCTGTGGGGCTCTGGTGTCTCAGAAGAGCCCCCTGGTGAGGCCAGGCTCCCGGGAACAGTCCCCATCTCCTCCTGCAGCATCCAGCTGAGGCCGTGGCCGTGCCCTGGCTCACAGAGGGAGCATTTGGCTGCACCTCTGTGGGGGGAACCGCATCCACCCACTAAAGGTGTCTGCAGGGTCTCCACCTTCGTCCTCCTCCCGTGCTGCGTGTGGGGGTGCAGCTCCAGCCTCACCTCCTGCCTCGGGGAGATGAATTTGGGCTTGGGGGGCTGGAGACAACAAGGGGAAGGCATCAGGTTGTGCCTGTTGGCAGCTCTGGGCTGGTGCTGCTCCTTCCTGGGACACCTCCAGGGCAGAGCCTTCCCCGGGGCGCTGTCCCGCAGGGTCCCTGCCCCGTGGAAGGGGCTCTGGGGACACGGAACGCACGCACACGGTGCCGGGCGGTGCCCCCTGAACCACCCCTGCCTGGGTGGCCAGTGCTGGTGAGGGCTGGGTTGCCCCAGGGGTGTGGATCTGCCCCTGGTCCTCACCCCCACGTGGCCCCTGCCCCACTGCAGGCCCCGTGCACTGCTCACACCGCGTGTCCTCGTCCTGCTGCCCACAGGTCCCCCAGCCGTGGGGCTCTGATGGCAGGGAGCTGGCTGCTGGGACAGCGAGGGGACAGTGCCGCTGCCGGGGGCCATGGTGAGCGGTCCCTGGGCTGGGGAGGGCAGCGGGGTGGGAGCACGGGGGGCTTGGGGCTGGCAGGAGTGAGCTGGAAGGGGCCGGGACCCCCTCACCCCATCCCCACAGCCACCATGAACACCCCATTCCCCCCCCAGGCTGCTGTGACAGGAGGGACCCCAGTGAGCCGCCCACGTGCCGGGGGGCTCCGCCTGTCCCCGCGGGCCCCCCAGCAGCACAAACTCGGCCTCTTCGAGATCGGCCCCGAGCACCAATTCTACCTCCTCACCTGCCGCCTGCGCGCGGGGCTCCGCGCCGCCACCCAGGCTGCCATTGACCACCCGCCCGCGGTGAGCACCCCCCCGGCACCCACCGGGGGTCCCACACTTCCCCCCCGGAGACCCCCTCACCCCGTGCGTCCCCCCCTAGGACACCCCCTGCGACGGTGACTGCGCGGCGGTGCTGAGGCAGCCGCATGAGGTAGGAGCTGCGGGGTTGCCCCCGCGTCCCCCCCCAGCCGTGCCGCGGCTCACCGCGTGCCACCGCAGGGCTTCGAGCTGCTCACCTACGCCGGGCCAGCCTTCGCCCGCCTGCGGCGCGCGCTGGGGCTGCCGGAGGAGCTGTACCAGGCGGCGCTGAGCTCGCGGTACTTCCAGTTCGTCAGCAACTCCAAGAGCAAAGCCCGCTTCTTCCTGACGTGAGCGGCGCCGGGGCGTCCCCCTGCAGCGGGGTGCGGGGTGCTGCGGGTGCCCCCGGGGTTCCCGGCCACCCCCGGTGCCCCCCAGGCACGTCTCGCCCGCCGCAGGCAGGACAAACGCTTCTTCCTGAAGACGCAGACCAAGCAGGAGATGCGCTTCCTGCTCGCCAACCTGCCCCGCTACCTGCGGCACCTCGAGGCGTTCCCGCACTCGCTGCTCGTCCGCCTGCTGGGTGAGGGCGGCCGGGGGGGAATTGGGGATCCCAGGGCGGGATTTTGGGGGTGCCCACGGCCTCACGGCGCTCGCTCCAGGTGCCCACAGCATCGTCGTGCCCCGCCGGAGCAGGGCAGGTGCCCCCGCCGCAGCCCTGCCCTGTCCCCAGTGCTACTTCACCGTCACGCTGAGCGTCTTCTTCCCCGAAGAGGGGATCCTCGAGAGGTGAGTCGGGGAAGGGCAGGGCTGGGGCGTCCGTCTGTCTGTCCTGCCGGGCCTGGGGTCGGTCTGTCTGTCCGTCCTGGGGGTGGCTGTGTCCTGTTGTCCCGGGGCGTGCAATGTCCGTCTGTCCCGGCAAAGCCAGGTTCTGTTTGGTGCCTGCCCTTGGTGCGTGGTGTCCGTGTGTCCTGGGGAACGTGGTGTCCGTCTGTCCGTGGTGCCTGGTGTCTGTCTGTCTGTCTGGGGGACGCGGTGTGTGTCCATCCTGGGGCACACGGTGTCCACCTACCCTTGGTGCCTGGTGCGTCTCTCCTGGGGGACGCGGTGTCTGTCTGTCCTGGTGAAGTGCTGTCCATCCATCCTTGGTGCCCGGTGTCTGTCTGTCCGGGGCCATCCCCCCCGTGCCAGCCTGGCTGTGGGGTGGGCACACGGAGCCGCTGCCCCCCCCCAGGTACGACATCAAGGGCTGCCGCGTGGACCGCTGGGCCGAGCCCGCGAGCGCCGTGGTGCTGAAAGACCTCAACTTCGAGGGCAAGTCCCTCGTGCTGGGTAAGGCGTGGGGGGCACGGGGGGGGACACGGCGAGGCCCGGGGGGGGCTGAGGCTGCCCCGTGTGCCGCAGGCTCCCAGCGGCCGTGGCTGCTGCGGCAGCTGGAGCTGGACAGCCGCTTCCTGGAGGAGCTGCGGGTGCTGGATTACAGCCTGCTGCTGGCCGTGCGGCCCCTGCTCCCCGACGGGCTCACGGCACGGTGAGTGCTGCCCGGTGAGGGGACCCCCTGTTTTGTTTTTTGGGGGTGCTGAGCCCCCTGCCCGCCTCCCCGCAGGTCCCCGGTGCCGTGCCACGTCCTGCAGGGCTCGGGGCCGAGCCAGAACCAGCGCCCGCTGCCCGGTGGCAGCGACCCCCTGCACTGCATCGACGGGCCGCAGCGGCGCTACTCGGTGGGGCTGGTGGATCTCTTCAGCACCTACACCTTCCGCCGGCGCCTCGAGCACCTCTGGAAGAGGATCCGCTACCGGGACGGGTCCTTCTCCACCGTGCCCCCCGCTGCCTACGCCCGGCGGCTGTGCCGGTGGGTGGAAGCGCACAGCGAGTGATGGCCGCACTCGGGGCTTGCCTAAAAACCCATTCCTGTGCCAGAAGCTGAGCGGAGATTTATTATTTGGGATGTGGACACCACCCCCTCGCCCGCCCAGAAGTGTCCCCAGAAATGCTGCCCTGTCCCTGCCCCAGGCTGAGCCTCGTGGGGCTCTGTGCCCGCCCCGGGGTGTTCAGCTCCCCGTGGGATAAGCGGGGAATGCCGGGCTGCAAAGGGCAGCGGCCCTAAAAATAACCCCGGGGAGCAGCCGGCAGCACCACGAGGTGGCCGTGCTCCAGCCCAGGCTGAAGGTCAGGGCGCTGGGTGTGCCACGTGCCGCTCCAGGTGCCCTCAGCACCACGCTTTGTGCCTCAGTTTCCCCCCTCGCAGCCTCTCTCGGGGGGTAGCGGGGTGTCCCCACCCCAGGGGGCTGTTTCTGGGTGCAGCCCCATGCCCCAGTGTGCCCTTCCCCTTTCAGGACACCCCCCAAGGGCCAATGTCCCTGTCCCTGTGCAGGATCCGGCCCCACTCACGCCGTGCCCCCCCCAGCACACCCCAAATTGGCATGGGGTCTCACACCCCGCATCCAGCACAGCCCGTGCGCGGTGTCAACACCCCACATTCCCCTGCCGAGGTGCTGCGGGGCCGCCCCGCGTGCTCTTGCCTGCAGCCTGGGCAGGTTGGGCAGGAGAAGAAGGCAGAAACACGGTGGAGAAAACCCAAACCCTCTCCATGGGGCTGGTGCCGCAAGGCAGGGCAGCCCAAACTGCGGCCCTGAGGCACGCAGCCACCTCTGAGCGAGCTGAAGGATTGAAGAAAATCCACGGCAATTTGGGAGCCGTTCTTGGCTGGCGTGGGATGTCCAAGGGTGAGTGGGTGCTCCAGTCCATCACGGGAGGGCTGGTGGACGGGGTTCCCTGTGCAGACGGGGTGTCCCGTGCCACCGTCACTGCCTCTTCCATCCCTGCTGAAGCCTGTTGGGATGGGGGAACCTGCTTCGAGGTGGTGTGTTCAGCCCAACACCTCAAATTGGGGGAGAAGATACACGGACAGAGCTCAAGGGCTGCGCTAAGGACAGCGCACAGCTCCAGCACGGGGCCCCACAGGCCTCCTGCTGCTGCGTGGGCTCCTCCGTGGGCTGCAGGGCAGCTCCTGCCCTCCTCCTGCCTCCTCCTGTGCTGACGCACTGGCTGCAGGGCTGTTCCTCGCATCTCAGTGCTCTTTCCCCCAGCTGCCTTTGCCCAGCAGTTCTCTCCCTTCCTTCACTCTGCTCTCCCCGAGGCCCACCCAGCACCACTCACGGCCCAGCTCTGACCACCAGCAGCAGGTCCCTTTTGGGGTGCCCAGCACTGGCTTCCCTCTGGCACTGGGCAGCCACTGGGCTCTGCTCCCAGAGCCCCCCCTGCAGCTCCCCAGCTCCCACCCCCTGGCACGCAGCCCCAGTACAGAGGTTGTTTCTCTTATTTCCGTGTCATCTGCTTGGAAAAACAAATGCAAGGTGCGTCTGGCAGCCGTGAGCAGGCGGTTCCTGCAGGTGCTCTGCGCCTTGGCCCCGGTGCCAGGGGCTGCAGGGACGAGCAGGTGGGTGGCAGGTGGCCCCCTGAAGCCATCGGCCAGGACGGGGGCACCAAGAGGCCAACCTGCCCCAGCCCCGCTCCCCAAATACCCCCCGGGGCAGTGCTGCTGCCCCTGAGTGCCGTGAGCCGCTCCGGGCTGGGGGGCACGGGGGTGAGAGCGGGGCTTGGGGACGTGGAGGGACCGGGGGGGGGCTGCAGGGACCCCCAGGCTGGGGAGAGGGCTGGGAGGGCACCGAAGGAGGGAGCAGAAGACTGGGGACAGGGGACGGGGCCCGTCCTGGCTCTGTCGGACCCGGGGGACGCGGGCTGGGGGCCGGGGTGGACGGGGACCGGGGCCGGTACCGGCTCTGCCCCGGGGGCTGGTGCATGGGCGAGCGCTCGGGGGGCGCACGGGAGCGCTGCCGGGGGCTGGGGGCGGCTCCGGGGGCTGCGGGGGGCGGCTCGGGGCCGGGGCGCACCGGGACGAGACCGGGACCGGGGCTGGGGCGCACCGGGACGGGACCGGGGCTGGGACCGGGGCGCACCGGGACGGCACCGGAGCCGGTACCAGGGCGCACCGGGGCTGATACCGGGGCTCGAACCAAGGCACCAGGACGGTCCCGGGGCTGGCACCAGGGCGCACCGGGAGGGTCCCGGGGCTGGTACCGGAGCCTGTGCCGGGGCTGGTACCAGGGCGCACCAGGACGCTCCCGGGGCTGGTGCAGGGGCCGTTCCCGGGAGCGGGGCGGCGGGGCGCGATGCCGAGGCTCCCCCCGCGGGGGCGGTCCCGGCAGTGCCCGCTCGGCTCCGCTCCGCCCCGGCGCGGCGCCGCCAGCCCGGCTCGGGGCAGCGCAGCCCGGTGCAGCGGGGATGCGGGGCCCGGCGGTGGTCCCGGGGGCCGGGCAGCGGCACCCCCGCTCCCGCTGCAGCCCCCGCGGGGGCTCCCGGCTCGGTGAGGGGGGGGCCGGGGCCTGGGCTGCGCTCCCAGCCCCGGGGGGAGGGGGAGGAGGAAGCGGTTATGGGATGGGGGGCTGGGAGCTGGGTTTGGGGAGGTGATAGTAGAGGGGGAGGTCCTGGGGGGTCGGTGGGGGACCCAGTTCAAAGGGAACGTCCCGGGGATGGGGGAGGTTCTGGGCATGGGGGGGGGGGGGCATGAGCGCGGGGAGGGGGGTGTTGGGGTACTGGGGGGTCCCAGTGGGGTCTCCAGCCGTGATGGGGGGCAACCAGGCACCAGCCCCCTTCCTTTCCCCCCTCCCCACCCCACTGACCCCAGCCTGCGTGCAGGCTGCGCGCCGCGACCCCCCAGGTAACGCCGGCTGCCCCCGCGGGACCCCCGCCGGCCGCCCTCACCCCGCAGGATGAGGACGCTGGTGAGTACCCGGGGTGCTGGGAGTGGGGGGCTACGGGGCCGGGGCGAGCCCGCGGGCATCACGGGGCTGCTCACCCCAAACCCCACGCTGGGGCACTGGGGCACTGGGGCAGGGCCCTGCCCGGCCGCCCCGCTGGGCTCTCGGCACCCCCTTGAACCCCGGAGCGGGAGCAGGGGCCCGAGCCTGGCACGATTTGGGGAGCTCGGCCCCATGGCTTGCAGCCATGCAGCGCGTGGGTCTGGCTGCGTGCAGGAAGTGAGTCACGCGCAGGCACCGGCGGCTCCTCGTCCCCACCCCAGCGAGCGCCCGAGCCCGTGCGTCCTCCCCCCGAGAGGCCGGTTTTGCCGCGAGGCGTCCCGCTGCCTCCCCGGGCACCCCACACGGGGCCGGCTCACGTGGCCTGGGCCTGGAGAACCATCCCCGCTCTGCTTCCAGCTCCGCTTCTTCCTCGCCCTGGTGTGCGTGGCCGCCGTCTCCGTGCTCTACGTCCTGCTCTGCTCCCTCGCCTGCCTGCGGCCCTGCTGCCGAGCGGCGCAGCGCTGGGACGGCCCCGTGTACGCTGCGCCCGCCGTGCTCAGCTTCCAGGGGTACAGCCGCGTCCCTGACGGGCAGGTGCGTGGGGACGGGGAGGGGACAGCCCAACCACCGTTCCCCCAATGCCTCAGTTTCCCCCTTTCTGGGGGAAAATGGGGGAAGTGCTGGCACCCGGAGGGGGCCGTGCTGACGGCGCGTGTCCCCGCAGCCGCTGCGGCGAGCGCCGTGCCACCGCTGCGCCGTCGTCTCCAGCTCGGGGCAGATGCTGGGCTCGCGCCTGGGGCAGGCCATCGACGGGCAGGAGTGCGTGCTGCGCATGAACCACGCGCCCACCGCCGGCTACGAGGAGGACGTGGGGGCGCGGAGCACCGTCCGCGTGGTGTCGCACACCAGCGTCCCGCTGCTGCTGAGGAACCAGCCCTACTTCTTCCAGCAGTCCCAGGAGACCGTCTACGTCATCTGGGGGCCCTCCAAAAAGATGAGCCGGGAGAAAGGGGGCCCCACCTACCGGGCGCTGCTGAAGGTGATGGAGACGTACCCGCGCCTGCAGATCTACACCCTGACCGAGGAGAAGATGGCCTACTGCGACGACGTCTTCCAGAACGAGACGGGGAAGAACAGGTACCGCGGACCCCCCCGGGGGTGCTGAGCCCCCTGCTCTGGCCGAGCCCCTGCTGGGTGTCCATCCGTCTGCCCACCCACCCGTCCGTCTGTCCTCCAGCGCGGCCGCCTGTGCATTGCAGGGTGAAGTCGGGCTCCTTCCTGAGCACGGGCTGGTTCACCATGATCCTGGCCATGGAGCTGTGCGAGCACATCCGCGTCTTCGGCATGGTCAGCGACAGCTACTGCAGGTGCGGGGCCGGGGGGGCTGCTGGCGGCGCCGGGCAGCAGGGGGGGGCCGCATCCCGCTCAGCTTCCTCCCTGCGCCGCCAGGGAGAAGAACCACACGAGCGTGCCTTACCACTACTTCGAGAAGGGCCGGCTGGACGAGTGCAGGATGTACCTGGTGCACGAGCGGGCGCCCCGCGCCGGGCACCGCTTCATCACCGAGAAAGCCATCTTCTCCCGCTGGGCCAAGAGGAGGGACATCGTCTTCACCCACCCGTCGTGGGCGGGCGGCTAGGAGCGGCGCCGTGGTTGCCTCAGCCCTGCCCGTGCCGTGGTCGGAGGCCTTTTTGCTGTACCCCCAGGTCTGGTGGGTGTGTGGGTGGCAGCGGGGGGACCCCCACCCCGTACAAGCACATTGGGGACGGAGCTGGACCCGCTGAGCCCCCCCCAGCTGCAGGCACCAAGCTGCCTTGGACACACGGGGACCTCGCCGGCACCACCAGATGGATGCTTGCTGTGGGATTCAGCGTTTGGTGACGTGAGGAGGGGAAACTCAGCCCCCTCCAGCCGCTGCCTTGGCCCAGGATGGAGCCTCAGTGCCATGGGACCTGGTGCCACATGTGGGGCACAGGGAATGGGCCCAGACTGTCCCCAAACTGCCCCCGGGGCAGGGCTCCGCGTGCCTCCTGCCCCCCAGCCCGGGGCCACGTGCCCTGGGAGCTCTGAGTTGCCTTGTCACAAGTGCCCTTGGACCGAGACCAAAGCAAACTCCATTAAAGCCTTCCTAATTCCACGGGCCCCGCACTGCGGCTGCGGCGGTGACAGGAGCTGGAGGTGCGCGGGTGGCGGGCGCGTGGGGATGGGAGCAGGGGGGGACAGGGGGGCAGCTGGGGGCTGCTGGCTCCTCGTACCCTGCCGGGCTACAAATACAACGGGGATTTGATGCTCAGGGTTAGAGCAGGGCCCAACATGGAGCAGGGCACTGGAAGGGGTTATTTGGGACGCGGGGGCGGCGGTGCTATGGGACAGGAGCCGGCCCTGATGTGGCTGTGCGCCCGGAGAGAGGGGGCGAGCTGCAGGCACGGCGTGCAGGGCGCTGATGAACGGCTCCTGGGACGGACGGGGCGGTGAGCGGGGCGGCAAAGCTGTGGGGTGCTGGGCTGGGGTCGCGTTCGCTCCCGTTTCAGCCGGCACCTGCTGCTTTGGGGCTGTTCCGGGGGGTTTTGGCAGCGCAGCTCCCCACACACGGCATTTGCAGGAGAAGCCGGAGAGCTCCTCGGCCCCACTCCGCAGCAGAGCCAAAAACCCCGGGGATGGCCCCGAGTGGGTCCGTGGGCTCCGTACCGCATCAGGACCTCGCAGCCCCCACAAAATCAGTGGGGTGCCGAGGGGGCACAGCGCTGCACCACCCCATAAATGCCACGCACCCACGGGCACCCGCGCACCCAGGGGCACCCCCAGCCACCCACGCCCCCCCGGTGCACCCCATGCGCGCCCCATCGGGGCGGGCGGTGCTTGGATCCCCCCCAGCGCGTCCCCGCCCCGGGCAGCGTGTGCGCGCGCGCGCGCGCGGCCGGCGAGCCCCGGGAGCGCGCAGCAGCGGCGGCGGCGGCGCAGTGCGCAGCGGAGCGGGTGGTCCGTGGGTCGGGCTGTCCGTGGGGCTGTCCGTGGGGCTGTGGGGCTGTCCGCCGGTCGGTGGGTGCGGGGCTGGCACCGGGATGGGGGGGGGAAAAAGGGGGCGCTGCACGGGCACGGCCAAGGCGGGGGGCAGCGCGCACCGGGCTCGGGTGGCTCCGGGCCCCGGCCTGCCTGGGAAATGCAACGGGGGCTGCCGGGGGGGTGGGAGGGAAGGGGGGGTTATAGGGGATTCCCGGGCACCGGGGGGGTTGCATGACGGAAAGGGGAGGCTGCGTTCTGGGAACATGGGGGGGTGCGTCCCGAGAATTGGGGCTGCATCATGGGAACCGGGGGGCTGCATCCCGGGAGAATGGGGGGCTGCATCGCGGGTACCGGGGGGGCTGCACCCTGGGAATCTGTGGGGCTGCATCCTGGGAACGGGGGGGCTGCGTTCCGGGAACAGGGGGGTTGCATCCTGGGAACCTGGGGGGTTTGCAACCTGGGAACCGGGGGATTGCACCCCAGGAACGGGGGGGTTGCATCCTGGGAGCTGGCAGAGCTGCTCCCCGGGTGCTGGGGGGGCTGTTTTATGGGAACTGGGGGGGTTGCATCCCGGGAACTGGGGGGGCTGCATCCCAGGAACCAGGGGATTGCATTCTGGGATCCAGGGGATTGCATCCCAGGAAGAGGGGGGCTTCATCCCGGGTACCGGGGGGGGGCTGCATCCTGGGCTGGGGGAGGATTTGCCTGGCAGAGCACAAAAATGCGGGGGTGCAGGGAGGGCTGGCATAGCGGGGTGACACGGGGGGGCGGCAGGGGCTGTGCGCCGGAGCTGTGGGCGGGTTTGCACCTGGGGGGGGGTGTGGGGGTGGATTTGGGGGCGGCTGGCAGCATGGGGAGCCGGGCTGGCTCAGCGCTTCCCCGGCACGGCAGCGATGTGACCCCCGGTGCCACCATGGCCCTGGTGCCGGCTGGAGGGGCCCGGCAGCACCCCGCAGCTCGGGGGGCGCGCGGGGAGGAGGAGGCGGACGAGGCCCCCCCGGCACCGCTCCCCACCCGCTGCAGATGAACGCCCTGGGCCAGGTAAGGGACCCCCGTGCTGGGGTCACCCGCAGCAAAACCCAAAAGGGGGGCCCGGAGCTGGCACCCCCACCCCTGGCACCTGCGTCCCGCGCTGTGCCGTGCCCTGCCCCGTGCGGGGATGGGAGCTCCTGGCACCGACCCCTCTCCACGGGGTGGGGGCACTGTAAAACGCGGCCATTCCCCAGCCGTTGGCACCTTCCTGGGCAGCGACACCAGCCCTGAAAGCCCTTTGAGGCCCCCCCAGAGGGTTAAACACCAGCTGCTATGTAATTTTCCATCCCGGCTCCTCCCAAGGCAGTCAGTAAAGAGGCTTCGTGTTTTTTTTTTTCTATTTCTAATTGCTCTTGAGTACTAGGCGGTGACTCACGGTGGAGGACTTCCAAATATTAATCAGGGCAGGGCGAGGGGGGAGAAAAGCGGGTCCCCCGCAGGGCGGGCATCCCTGGGTGCACCCACCCCGTGGCCATTTTAATGGGATTCAGCTGGGAGATCCCGCTCACCTTAGGCAGGGGGGGGCTGATCCGGCGTTGAATCGTGTGGCTTTCACCCCAGCGGCGCTGGGATAATCCATCCTGCCCGGAGCTCAGCCCGGTTTGGGGATCAGCCCATCACGTGCGGCTGGTTTTGGGGATGGTCCCCACGTTGTGGTGCTTTTTGGGGTGACCGCGTGCCTTGCAGGTGCTCGCAGGACGCCAGCGATTGCTGCGCACTGAGGCCGGCCGGGAGACATGAGCGGCAGCACGGTGAGAGCCGGGCACGGTGCTGGGCATCCCCTGGGGGGCTGTGGAGCCCCCCTAAAAAAAACAGCCTGCGGGGCTGGGATTGGGGCAGCCGTGCCAGTGCCAAGCAGGGGCTGCCCCGGCCTGGGACCTTCCTGGTAGCTCTCCTGCCTCTCGGAGCATTATTCACAGCAGCAAACATGTTCCTCCTCCATCCTCCTGTTATTCTGTTATCCAGAGGGGGCTGGGGAGTGGCACGTGGCCGAGAGGGGAAAGGGAGAGATGTCCCCATCCCTGTCCCCATCCCCATCCCCATCCCTGTGTCTCCTCGCTGCCCCCCTCGCAGCACCGTGCCGCTCGGTGCCTCCCCACAGCCTCGGGTGTTCTTTAATATCTGGAAGCAGCAGAGCGTGGCCAGGGGAGGGCTCTGCAGCACTGCGTGGGGGCAGCTCCTGCTAAACCCACAGCTGGCGAGGGATGAGCGTGTCGGGGCGCCGGCACCCCGGGGGTTCTCCCATCTCCATCCCCTTCTGGGAGCCGGCACCTGACGCTCTCCCCCCGCCCGCAGAGCCAGCGCGCCGCCGTCTTCGTGGTCCTCTTTGCCCTGCTCATGCTGCTGATCATCTACAGCTCCAACAACGGGACCGAGGTCTTCCCCTATGGCACCCTGCGGGGCCGAGCCCGCCGGCCCCCCGACCTGCGGCGATGGGGGGTGAGCAGCGGGTACCTGCCCGTCTCCGGGAACAAGGTACGGCGGGGTTGGGACATCACAGCGGGCGCTCGCTGCCCCGTGGTGACGCCCAGCAGCACCGTCCCCGTCGCCGGGATGCCAAAAAATTCCCCCTTTGACCCCGCCGGTCGTCCCCAGAGCCTGAGCGCCCACTGCCACCAGTGTGTCATCGTCACCAGCTCCAGCCACCTCCTGGGCAGCCGCCTGGGCGCCGAGATCGACCAGGCCGAGTGCGCCATCCGCATGAACGACGCCCCCACCACGGGCTACGAGGCGGACGTGGGCAACAAGACCACGTTCCGCGTGGTGGCCCACTCCAGCGTCTACCGCGTGCTGAAGCGGCCCCAGGAGTTCGTCAACAAGACCCCGGAGACCGTCCTCATCTTCTGGGGGCCGCCCGCCAAGATGCAGAAGAGCCTGCTGAAGATCATCCAGCGCGTCGGAGCCTCCTTCCCCAACATGACGGCCTACGTCGTGTCCCCCGGCCGCATGAAGCAGCTGGATGAGCTGTTCCGGGGGGAGACGGGGAAGGACAGGTACCTCGGGGCCTCCCCCGGCACCTTGTCCCCTCCGTTGGTGGGGACAAAAGGCAGGGCCGGCTCCCGGGGCTGCTCCGTGGGGTTGGCTGCGGTGTCAGGCTGGGGGGATTTGGGGGGTTTTGAGGGGATTTTGGGGGGTTGCTGTGTCTTCATCGTGGCCCCGTTTCTCCCCCGTGCCATGCCCCAGGGAGAAGTCGCGCTCGTGGCTCAGCACGGGCTGGTTCACCATGGTGATCGCGGTGGAGCTGTGCGACACCATCCACGTCTACGGCATGGTGCCCCCCAACTACTGCAGGTACGGTGTGTCCCCCTTCGCCCCCCCCACACACACAAACCCCCAAACCCCAAATCCCATCCCGGGGGGGCTCAGCCCGCTCTCTGCCCGCAGCCGGCGGCCGCAGCCCCGCCGCATGGCCTACCACTACTACGAGCCCAAGGGCCCCGACGAGTGCACCACCTACATCCACAACGAGCGCAGCCGCCGGGGCAACCACCACCGCTTCATCACCGAGAAGCGCGTCTTCGCCAGCTGGGCCGGCCTCTACAACATCACCTTCTCCCACCCCGCATGGCCCTAGGGCGGCCGCGCCGAGCGGGGACCCTTGGGGACACGAATGGGGTCTCCATGGGATGGGGTCTCCATGGGATGGGGTCTCCATGGGTTGGGGTCCAGGCCACGCCGTGCGCCCCGGGGCTGATGGAGCCGTCAAGGACCGCCTGCCACCGCTGTGCCCAAGGGCTCCGCGTGCCCGTGGTGTGAAGGGTTTTGGGGTGGCGTGTCCCCTCCTGTGGGACAGCAGGCAGGGGAGCCGTGGGGACACCGCACGGGGGTTAAATCCTGCACAGACCCAGCTCCAAACCTCCCTGGTTGTCTCACAGCTCACCGCCCTGCAAGCACACCCTGGGGCGCTCCGGGGGCACCGTAGGGGCTGCATTGCTTTCACGGCAAAATTTTGGGGACCCCCTCCCCGTTTCACTCCCGTCTGCCACCCCCTGCACTGCCAGCCCCAGCCCCCCCGGCACAAATCCTGACGTTTTCGGTGGCGTCGCCCCCAGAGGGGGGGCCCTGCCCTGCCACCCAGGTAAGGATCCACCCATGGGGTGCCTACCCCAAAAACCCCCGGCCCCGTGCTCGCTGCGGGGGGGGGCCACACTGCCAAAACCTTTTCTATCGGCACAATGGGAATCTGGGGGCTTGGGTTTTTCTCTTTTTTCTCCCCCCCCACCTCCTTGTCCCGCTGTCTGTACTCGTTTTCCCTTCCCAAACTGAGTGCGTGGTGGTGGGGGGGGGGCCATGTACCCCCCCCACGTTTAGGGGGGGCTGTTATTTATCTCCCGGCGGTGGAAAATTGGGGGAAAATCCCTCCAAGTGGCGTGTTTGGGTGCTGAGCCCCAGCAGAGCGCGGCGCCGTGCCTCAGTTTCCCTGGGGCCGTGGCAGCGGGGGGGTGGCGGAGGGGGGATGCACACCCCCTGTGCTGTCGGGGTTACCCCCGGGGGGGGGGTGCTCAGCCCCATGGGGGGGTCACCCCGCGTTTTGTAGTGATTTGTACAGAATAAACCTTGCTGCAGTCTGTTGCCTTGGGCCCTGACTCCGGGCTGCGTTTTTTGGGGGGCCGGGCTCTAGCTTTTGGGGTGGGAAATTTGAGAGGGGGGGGTGAGAATGGGGCCCTTCGGGAGCCCCCCCACGTTTTGGGGCTGATCCTGGGGAGGGAAAAAAAAAAAAAAATATTATTTATTTATTTATTTGGGGGGGGCAGCGGGGGGGTCCCCCCCAGGATACCCAGTAGTGCGCAGGACCCCCAGCCCCTTGGGACCCCATGGAGCCCCCCGCAACCCCCTGCACGGTGCTGGGGGGGGGGCTGCGGGCAGGCAGCAGTGGTTTTTTCCCCCCCCCCCCCCCAGCCTGTGTGTGCCCCCCCCCCTGCTGCCCGCTCCCGGCATGCTCCTCGCTGCATTATATCCAGCTAGCGGTACCCGAGCAGGCAGCTGCCCGCCCCACAGCTCCCGGCCCCACAGGTCAGTGCCAGCCCCCCCAGCCCCCCCCCAGCATCCTAAACCCCCCCCCGAGCCCTGCAGCCCCTCGGCACCCCGGCCCTCACCCACCCCTGGGTGCCCCCCCCCTCGGCTCCCCCTCCCCACGGTGACCTTGGGGAGGGCGTTCGGGTAGGCGCTGCGCGGGGGGCTTTTGGGGGGGGATTTGGGGTGAGCCCCCCCGCACTGTAAGGGATTTAAGGGGGGTGGGATGGGGATGGGGGGGGTGGGGTTGTGGGGGTAATGCTGGGGGGGTGGGAGCGGGGCAGTGCTGGGAGCACCAAGGGGGGAGACAGAGGGGCTAGGGGGGGTGTATGGGGGTGGGGGGGGTTATATGGGGTGGGGGGGTGTTATATGGGGTGGGGGGGATTATATGGGGTGCTGGGGGGTTATATGGGGTGCTGGGGGGGCATGGCAGGGGCTGCTGCACTATTGCACGGGGTGCTTGGTGGGGGTACACTGCACAAGGTGCTGGGGGGGGTATTTTATGGGGTGCTTGGGGGGTGCTTTGTGGGGTGCTGGGGGGCTATGGCAGGTGCTGCACTATGGCATGGGGTGCTTGGGGGGGGAATTGTATGGGGTGTTTGTGGGGTGCTGTATGGGGTGCTGGGGGCATTGCACAGGCGTTGGGGCATTGCTTGGGGTGCTGGGGGGGCATGGCAGGGGGTAACACTATTGCACAGGGTGCTGGGGGGCATTTTATGGGGTGCTGGGGGGGGTCATCCCACGGGGGGGTTTGGGGGTCTCGCTGCTGCTCCTGGGCTGTGCCACCAACGGGCATGACACGGGGTGCTGCTGGGGGGGCTGGGTTACCGCAGGGGTGCTGGGTGCTGAGTTGAGGTGGGGGGGAAAAAGGGGGGTGGGACGGGGTCTGGGGGCTGTTGGAGCTCCTGACGGGAGCACACCACACCACACCACACCACACCACAGCTTCCCCCGGGCACCCCGCTGTCCCCATACCCGGGTCCCCCACGGGGTCCCGCACCCTCCTGGCCACCCCGTGGGGACACGGCGGGGTTCGGCCCCATGGCACGGGGGGGGCCGTGTCCCGGTGCAGGTTTCAGCCCGTCCATTCTTAGCCCCTGCCCTTTCCCGGCTGTAACACGAGCGGGGCGGCAGCGCAGGGCCCCTGGCCCCAGTCTGGCCGGTTTGGGGAGCGCGGGGTGACGCGGGGCGGCAGGGTGCGGGCAGGGAGCCCAAACCCACAGCAGGGACCTGTGGGTGCAGCAATCCTACAGCAATCCTACAGCAATCCTACAGCAATCCTACAGCAATCCCCCACCTCCAGGGAGTGAGAGCGGGCTGGCCCCCCAAAACCATCCCCTAAAGCCTCCCCTCCGGCACGTGGGGAGCTGGCGCGGTGGAGGCGCTGCCGCCGTCAGCGGCATCCCAGGGCCGTGTGTCACCGGGCACGGGGATGTGGTCAGGGCAGGGAGGCGCAGGTAATGCCACCCCGTAACACCCCGTGACACCCCACGTCACCCCGTGTCACCCCGTGTCACCGCCGGCAGCCAGGTAGGCGATGGCCGCGGGAGCCGAGCTCCCCAGCTCCTCAAGCCACGAAATCCAGGCAGCGCCGTGCCTGCCGGATACATCTGATAAATTTTATAGGTTTTAGGGCCAAACTGAGGGGCAGGGCGGCTTCTGCCTCACCACCACGGGTCCCCCAGCGCTCGGCTGGGGACCTGCTGCGTCCCATAGGGGAGGGAAGGGAGAGCTGTTGTCCCAGTAACACCCCGCGCAGCCCCGGCCCTGGGGACCCCCCCGTCCCCGCCGAGCCGCTCACTGCTCCCCTCTCCTCTCCTCTCCTCTCTCCGTCCCCGCAGCCCGAAGCTCTCCTGCACCCCGCCGGCAGCATGTCGACAGGTGAGTGCCCTGCTCTGCTGTCCCTGCGGCCAGCTCCTTTGTCCCCTCTGCTTCTGGCCCCTTGGCAGCTGTCCCCCTGTGCCCGATCCCCTGCGTCCCCCTTGGGCCATCCCGTGTCCCCTTTCTGCCATCCCGTGTCCCCTTTGTCCCCATCCCCTTGTCCCCATCCCCTTGTCCCCATCCCCTTGTTCCCATCCCCTGCGTCCCCCTTGTTCCCATCCCCTCGTTCCCATCCCCCGTGCCCCCTTGTGCCACCCCCGTCCCCCCCGTCCCTCTTTCACCCAACCCCCCGGACCCCTTTGCGTCCACCCCCAGTGTCCCCACCCCGTGTCCATCCCCGGGTCCCCTTTACGCACCCCATCTTTTGCGTCTGCCCCCTGTGCCCTCGTATCCACCCCCTCTGCCCCCCTCGCACCCGCTCCCCGCGCCCCCCCCGTGCCCCCCCCGTGCCCCCGCGCCCCCCCCGCGCCCCCCCGTGCCCCCCGTGTCCCCTTTCCCTCCCTCCCCCGTCCCCCGGTATCCGATTCCCTGTCCCACTTCGCTTCCACCCCCTCTGTCCCCCCCTTGCGTCCATCCCCTGCCTTCTCCTCCCGTGTCCATCCCCCTCTGCCTCCCCCTTGCGTCCACCCAGATCCCCTTGGGGGGGCCTCTTCCCAACCCCAATCCCTTCGCCCCCCCTGCGCCCCCCATCTCCTGCCCCCCCCCTTTCCCCACCGTCTTGGCTCCTTCCCCGGGTGCTGGAGGGGCTGAAATTTCAGACGGCCGGGCTGGGGGGAGCAGTGCCGGGCTCACCGGTATTTTTAGCTCCCCTCGGGGCCAGATCCTGCAGGTGGGGGGCACCCTGAGGGACCCCCCCATGTCCCGCAGGCTGGGGGGGCTCCGTGAGGTGCTGGCACCCGGCCCCTGCTCCCCAGCTGCCTGCCCCAGGCACCGCTTTTGGGGACAATCGGTCCCTGGGGGGGGGTTTAGGGGCTGCTGGGGGTCACACCAAGCACTCGAGGCACCCGTGCCAAGGGCAGGACCCGGATCTGGCCACGGGGATGGATGTGCCCCCCCCGGGGAGCCCTGCAGGTCCCCACCCCGACACTGAGGACAACGAGTGTCTCCGGGGCGCCGGGGGGGGTTCCAGGCCCAGGGCTGAGCCCTGTGGCTGAGCTCCATGGGGTCCCTGTGCGCCAGCCCGGCCAGCCCCGATGTCCCAGACCCCTCAGATGTCCCAGACCCCTCAGGTGACGGGGACAAGGGGCACGCGTGGCCGCTTCGCACCCCGGAGTGGGCAGGGGTCGGTCCCCCCGCTGGGGGGCTCAGCCTTGCTGCTGGGGACGGCTCGTTCGACGGTGCCCTTTTGGCTTTTAGGTTGATTATTTTCTTTTTTTTTTCCCCCCCCCAGAAAAGCTCAAGCACCACAAGATCATCTTTGTGGTGGGTAAGTGGGCGGCCGGGTCCTGCGGCTGGCGGGGTCGAGGTGGGGCAGGGGGTCCTCGAGGCCACTGGGGGGGTGCTGGGGACCACCAGCAGGGTGGCAGCGCCTGATGGGACGCGATGGGATGCTCCTGGGGGTGATGCCGCGGGTGGGGATGGGGTGGGGATGCCCAGGTGCTGATGGGGTCCTGGTGTCCTGGGTGCCATCGGGGTGGCGATACCTGGGTGCTGATGGAGTCGTGATGTCCTGGGTGCCATCGGGGTGGAAATGCAGAGGTGCTGATGGAGTTGTGGTGTCCTGGGTGCCATCAGGGTGGCGATGCCCGGGTACCAACTACCCACACCAGCAGCCCGTGCCACCCCAAGCACCGCCATCCCCAAGCCCCCACCAGGAGCAGCTCTCTCCATCCACCTGGTGCTGGGCTCGGGGACCCCGTCCCCTTTCTCCCCAGGCTCTGGGGACTCTGGTGGCTCCGTGCCCCTTCCCCCGCCTGCCCCCCAGCTCCCTGCTGTGCGCTGGGGCACTGCCACCGCTTGCAGGTGGCCCCGGCTCGGGGAAGGGGACGCAATGCGAGAAGATCGTGCAGAAGTACGGGTACACCCACCTCTCCACCGGGGACCTGCTCCGGGCTGAGGTCAGCTCGGGCTCGGAGCGGGGCAAGAAGCTGCAGGCCATCATGGAGAAGGGCGAGCTGGTGCCCCTGGTGAGTCCGCGCGTGCCCGCCGTGGTGTTTGTCCCCCTCCCCGTGTGGCCGTGGGGACGGGGTGGGCGCGCGGCCCCACGAGGTGTCCGTGCCCCGTCCCCAGGACACGGTGCTGGACATGCTGCGGGACGCCATGGTGGCCAAAGCCGACGTGTCCAAGGGTTTCCTCATCGACGGCTACCCCCGCGAGGTGAAGCAGGGCGAGGAGTTCGAGAAGAAGGTGAGGGCTGGTGAGGCCGCGGGGTGCCCCCGAGGGCTGCGTGGAGCTGGTGGGAGCAGATCCCATCCCGACGGGGGGCTGAGCTGCCATCGGGGGGGGGACACATCGCTCCGGGGCGTCCTCACGGATGACGGGGGGTGGCTGTGGTGGCGCAGAGCCAGGGTTTGGTGTCCCTGGGGTGCCCAGAACCAGGTGGAGGGTGGCACAGGGTGGCACGGGGTGGCATGGGGTGGCACGGGGACACCCTCGTGCCAAGCCTGCGCGGTGCCAGCCCCCCCTGTCCCCGCAGATTGCCGCCCCCACGCTGCTGCTGTACGTGGACGCGGGGAAGGAGACGATGGTGAAGCGCCTGCTGAAGCGGGGCGAGACCAGCGGGCGGGTGGACGACAACGAGGAGACCATCAAGAAGCGCCTGGAGACCTACTACAAGGCCACGGAGCCCGTCATCACCTTCTACAAGAGCAGGGGCATCGTCCGCCAGGTGAGCAGGACCCACGGGGGGGGGAAGGAATCAACACCTTTGGGGTAAGGGGGCTGATATAGGGTTAGGGTTCCCCCAGCTGGCTTGGGACCCACCAAATCGCCCCAAAAAGGGGCTTGGAGGAGCCGGCGCCCCCCTAACCCCTCCCTGCAGCTCAACGCCGAGGGCAGCGTGGACGAGGTTTTCCAGCAGGTCTGCTCCTACCTCGACAGCCTGTAGCCGTGCCGGCCGCCCCGCGCCCCCCGCCCCGCGCCCCCCCCTCCGCGTGCGCCGGCAGAGACAGCGGAAGAGCCCTCATCCTGTTTTCGTGGACAGAGCCGCGCGAAGGAAATTTCAAGGACATTGTGTTTGGCTCTTTCCCGTCTCTCCCCAGTAAAGTTCGCTTTAATGAGCCCAGACTTTATCTTTTTCTTCTGTCGGAGGAAATGAGTTTTTCTTTCCAGAGATTTTTGGTTTGTTGCTTTTTTGTTGTTGTTGTGTTGGTTTTTTTTTTTCCCCTCTCTGAGCCCCCCGAGCCCCCCGCCCGCCTCTGGAGCTGATTAGGGCAGGAAGCGGGTGTTTATCCCGCACGTGGGATGCTCGGAGGAAGGGAGGGAGCATCCCGGCCGCTCGCCCCGGCTTCCCGGCTGCCGCCGGGCTGTGGGGGGCCCGTGACCCCGTGCCGGGGCCAGTCCCACTCACCTTGACCCCGTCCTGCCCGCCGAGCCCCTGGGGAAGGGGGCAGCGTCTGGCCCACGTCCTGCCTCAGCCTCCCTGGGGATGGGGTTTCCATCACTTTCACCCCGTGCACGTGCCAGCCTCGGTGTCTCCTCGCTGCTCCTGCCCCCCGGTGTGTTTTGGGGTACGTGGGGGCTGCGGGCAGCTGTGGCAAAAGGTGTTGGGGTGGCACCGGGGATATCGGTGCCGCCGCGATGCCCTGGGTGCGCCCTGAGCAAAGGACACGCTGGGGACACCCCCCCTGAGCCCGGCCACCAGGGTAGGGACAGGGTGGGGGTCCTCGGGGGGGCTCAATCGCAGCCCCCCAGCCCTGAATATTTGGGATGCTGGCACGGGGACGTGGAATGGGGACGGGGGAGCTCCCCAAAGCTGCCCCCAGGCCGTGCTCGGTGTCACTTTGCCTGGCCCCATGGCAGTGCCGTGGTTTTCCCGGCCGTGGCGCAGGAAGGAGGCAGCAGAGCCGTGGCCGTGAGCTTTGGGGCTGCCATAAATCATAAAAATCATAAATCATAAATCACAACTCAGCCGCGGGGCCTTGGGGCGGGCAGCGGCTCGGGGGCAGGCGAGGCCGCCGGGACGGTGCGGAGGAAGGAAGCGAGCGGGGAAGGCGAGGGGGGGGGGGGACAAAAATCCCCCAAGAAAAAAAAAGAAAAGAAAAAAAAAAAAGAAAGAAAACAAAACAAACCCGACAGAACTCCTGAGCTCGCCAGGCTCGGACGTCAGCCGGGTGCCCGGGGGTGAAGCAGCCACGAGCACGGCGGGGCCGGGGCGCTGCGGGCGGCGGGAAGGGAAGGATGCGGCCATCCGGCCGGTGCTGGGGCACTGCCAGCACAGCTGAGCCCCCCCCTCGTGCTGCTGGGGGTGAGGGGACAGCAGATTTGGGATGCTGAGTAGTCCCAAAGCCACGCTGGAGGAGCTGGGGGAGCCACCTGCCCTCGTTGTCCCTGTCCCTATGGGGGTGTGGGGTCAGCCTGCCTCAGTTTCCCCATGTGGTGAGCGGGGCGGTGGGGCTGGGGGGGGCCCTGCCTCCCCGCTGGTCACTTTGGGTGATTTTTGGTGGCTTTGCCCTGGCTGGGGAGCCTCAGGGCTCCCCATAAACTGCAGGGGGATGGTGCCAGGGGCTGTGGCCACCCCGCACAGCCACCCCCGGCTCTGTCACCCTGCCCTGGGGGCCACCACCGAAGGCCCTGCTGGGGACAGGGGCGCAGGGCTGCCAGCTCCGGGCCCTGTCCCCGTCCCCGCGGTCCCCAGGAGGTGGCAGTGCGCTGTCGTGGGAGGCGGCTGCTGCTCACCCCGGGGACCTGGTGGCCGCTGGGGACAGACCTCGCCGCCTGCCCCGCCGGGTGTCACCCCCCGGCCCCCTGCCCATCGCCACGGAGCGGTGCGGGGCCACCCCGGGGACCTGGCCCTGGCACAGGCAGGAGGGACGGGGCAGGAGTTCCCCTTGGCCCTCTTGTCCCCCCGATGTCCCCTTGTCCCCGCAGCCACCCCGCTCCCCTCCAGCTCCTGCCTCGGTGTCGCTTTGCTGGGACCCAGGACGGGGCTGTCCTAGAGGGGCCCCAAACCCCAAACCTGCCCGCCCAGCGGGGACATCCCAATATTGGGGACATCCCGGCTGTGGCCTGGCCATGGTGCAGAGGGGGCAGGCAGCAGTGCCACACGGTGTCCCCCCAGCCACCAGCAGCCCCGGGGCCGGTGTCCAGAGCCCTGGGGCGCTCCGTGCCATGGGGCACCCTGCCCACGCCAGGACACCTCGGGGCTGCCCTTGTCCCCATCGCAGTGGGGCAGCTCCTGCCCTCAGTACATGGGGCAGCCCCCCCTTCAGCACCGCACGGGGCAGGCTGTGCTGCTGTGTGTCCCCTAAACTTTGGGGAGGGGGTATTTAGGGAGGGGGGCGCACCGTGCCTTGGCACCCCGACCCCTGCCTTGGCACCCTTGGCACCCTGCCCACCCTCAGTGCGGGCACTACAGCCACCCCCTCCTTCTCCCCGCTGCCACCCCAGGGTGGGGGGGCCCCACTTTCTCCCCCTCCTACCCCCCCGCAGCACCCGGGCTGCCTCCAGGGCGCCCCGCGGCGGTGCCCGCACCCTGCGGGGAAACTGAGGCACGGCGCGCCCGGACCCCCCCCAAACCCAAACTCCCCCCTCTCCGGCCGGCACGGCTCCAGGGCTGCGGAGCGGCATTTCCTCCGGGCGCCGACCCTCCTCCTCCTCCTCCTCCTCCTCCTCCTCCTTCTCCTCCTCCTCCTCCCGAAGGGAGTCGGTTTCCTGCCGCCGCCGCGCCCGCTCACTGCGCTCTCGGCTGCGGGCAGCGGCGGCGGCCGGGATGTGCCTGCGGAGCCCCCCCCCGCTGCTGCTGCCGCTGCTGCTGCCGCTGCTCGCCCGCCCCGGTGAGTGGGGAGCCCGTCGGGGGGCACCGGGGACCGCCGAGGGTTGGGGGCTTCGGGCTCGGGGCTCCCCGACGGCGGCACCGGGCTGGGCGCACGGGAAACGCGCAGGGGGGGAGCGCGGAGGAGCCGCCGGTAACTCGGAGGGGAACGGGGGGAGAGGAGGGGAACGGGGGTGGGGGCGAGGGGTGAGTTGTTGGGGTGGGCTGGGGGTGCGGGGGCTGATACAGCTGGGTCCCGGCTCGGATATTGCCTCCCCTCCCCTCCGCCGGCCCCAAATCCAGGCTGCGTCACCAGGGTCCCAGGGGTGTCCAAGCGCCCTTTCCCTGGGAAGGGGCAGGCAGCGGGACCCCCTCAACGGGGGCACCGACCCGGGGGGCCTGGGGAACGAGGAAAAAAACCCAAAGCCCCCCCCGGTGTCTGTGGCAATAGGGCCAGGGACTTTTTTGCTGCTTTAGTTGTTGGCCCCGCAGCCCTCGTCCCGTGACTGCAGGCACTGCGGTTTTGCGGGGAGGATTTTGGGGGGCGCAGGCGTGGGGACACCCCCAGGAGGGCAGGGAGCTGGGGACACGGGGACAGGGTGCTCAGGGACAGGGAAACATGAGGGCAGCAGCAACACAGGGGCAGTGGGTTCAGCACCTCCCACACGGGTCAGTCCCATGGGGGCTGCTGGGGGTCCCCACTGTCACCCCCGGTGCTGTCACCCCCTACAGGGCCTGTCCCCAGGGGCTGGGGCCGTGCTCCGGGGGCTGTGCTGTGCGGTCCCCATCCGACGTAGCTGTGCCATATGGTCCCTGTCCTATGGCTGTCATATGGGCTCCATCCCACGTAGCTGTGCTGTAGGGCTGTGCCCCCTGCAGCTGTGCCATACAGCCCGGTTGTGTGGCTGTGCCATACCGTCACCATCCCAAATAGATGTGCAACAAGGTCTGTGTCCCGTGGAGCTGTGTGTATGGGCACTATCCTAAAGAGATGTGCGATAAGGTCTTTGTCCTGTTTAGCTGTGGGGTACGGTCGCCATCCTAAATAGATGTGTGATAAGGTCTGTGTCCTATGTAGCCGTGTGGTACAGCCCCCATCCTACAGCTGTGCCATATGGTCTACATCCTGTGAAGCTGTGCTGTACAGGCCCTGTCCTATGTCTGTTTGCCATATAATTCCTGTCCTGCATATCTGTGCCTTATATCCCCCGTCCTACAGTCCGGTCTCTTGTACGCAGCTGTGCCATACAGGCCGTGTCCTCTGTCCTTGTGCCATACGCTCCCCGTCCCATGTGGCCGTGCCATACAGCCCTTCAACGTGGCTGTGCTACACAGCTGTGCCATACAGTCCCCCATCCTACTGAGCCGTGTGTCCCTGTGCCTTTTAGCCGCGCTGCATGGTCCCCATCCCATATGGCTGTTATCTGTCCCGTCCCACACAGCTCTGTGGTGCTGCCCCTCTCCTACCTGCCCTGTAGCTGTGCCCTGTGGTGCCCGTCCTAAGGAACTGTGCAATGCTGTCCCTGTCCTATAAATCTGAGCCATACAGCCCCTGCTATGTGTGACCGTGCCCCTGAGAGGGACTACTCTGAGTGTGGAGCTCCTCCATATAGCCCACGTCCTGTATGGCCGTGCCACACCGTCCCAAACACGTGTAGCTGTGCCATCCCCGTCCCGTGTAGCGGTGCCATACGGTCCCTGCCCTGTCTGGTGCAGACCCTTGGGGCTGGGGTGTCCCTGGCAGGCACAGCACCGTGGGGCCGTGCAGACAGCGGGGGGCTTCCAGGGCTGGGGGGCTTTGAGCCCCCGTGTGACAGCGCCAGCAGGGACCGGTGCTGCTGCCCTGGGGGGAACGCGGTGCTGGCTCTTCCCTTCCCAGCCCAGGTGAGGCTGCGCCCCTCCTGGGGGCAGAAAGGTCATATAGAGGGGACGCAGGGCTTGTCACCTTCATCCACTTGGGGACAGGCTGATATGGGACGGGCTGATGTAGGACAGCGTCTCCCCCAGCGCTGCACCCAGAAAACCTGGTGTCGGGTGGTGTGGGCACATCTACCCCATCCCAAACCCCGCTGCCACCTCCACGAGGCACAACAGTGCCCTGGGGGTGACAGCCCCGAGCCCTGCAGTGCCAGCTCCATCCCTGCTGAGCCCTTCCAGCTCATTGCACGAGTGCCGAGGCGGCGCAGGGGGGACGCTGGAGCGGTGCTGCCCGGGAGATCCTGCCCCGCTGGAGCCAGCCCCGGCGCCTGCCCTGGCCCCGTGCCCCCCCCGGCACCCCCGGCACCCCCTGGGCTTTGTTCTGCACCCGGGGCCTTTGATCCTCTCGCAACAAAACAGGAATTTCCCCCCCCCCAGACATCCACGCGCCGGGGAGACGCGGCAGCTCCGTCCCCGCTCCCCGCTCCGTCTGCGCCGCGGCGAGGCCGAGGGCGGGTGGGAGGCTGGAAAAACATAAAGTGGATTTTCTTTCTTTCTTTCTTTTTAATTTTTTTTTTTTTGTATTTCCTGGAGTACAAAAATAAATGCGCCCTTATCTGATTGACCCCGCGGGTGCAGGCTGGGCCCAGCTGAGCGCCGTTATCTGATGCTGACATAATGCTGGAGGCCGCTGCTGCCTTCCCCCGGGGACGGGGACGGGGATGGGGACGGTGCCCGGGTGGCACCGCTGCCCCTCGTCCCCTCCGCAGCATCCCTGCCCCACGCCGGGGAGAAGCCGGCCATGTCCCCACACCCTACGGGATGCCACCCCGCGGGATGTCACCGGAGAGGTGACGATCTGCCCGTCCCCTGCCCCGCGATGCCGGGGGCCGGGGGCCATGCCCGGTGCCGCCGGGGCAGGAGCGGAGGAAAGAGGGCCGCGGGCTGCGGCGCCCAGATAAGCGGCTGTTTATCTTCCTCCCGATGCTGCGGCCGCCGCGCCGGGGGGAGGAAGCGCCGGACAATAGGTGGGCCCGTGGCAGCGTCACCGCGGGGCCTGCGCCGTGACCCCGCCGCCGCGGCCTCGCCACCCCGACGCAGCCCAGGGATGGCTCGGGGGGGCCCTTGCCAGGCTGCCGCCCGGCGCAGCCTCGGTGCCCGTGGCCCTGCACCGCCCTGTCCCCGTCCCCGTGGGGATGTTGGGTGCCCCGGTGCTGGCACAGGGCCTGGTCACCTCCCAGCGTGGTGGCTGGAGCTGCCAGAGAGCCCCCGGGGAGGGGACAGCGCTCGGTGGCCACATCCAAAGCAAGCGCAGAGCCCCCAGCCCCACGGGGACGCCCCGGCGCAAAGCACCCCGCAGGGCAGGGACCCTCCCGGCCGTGCCACCCATGGGTGCAGGGGACAACCTGGGGACAGCCAGGCTGTGGCAGCGCTGCCCAGGACAGGGGAAAAAGCCACGGCAACCTCCGAGCGAGGCAGGCTCGGGGCTTCAAACACCTTTTTTTTGCTGTCAGGATTTCCCTTGGCAGCTGCAGGGCCCCGCTCGCCCGCCAGCCCCGTGTGGGGCTCTCGGTGTCACCGCCGCCCGCCCGCCTCGCACCTCGGTGCCATTTCCACACCTGGGCTTCCCAATTTCCGTCAGCACCGGGGGGAGGGATGCGGGGGGGCCGCTTTTAGGGGAAGCCACGCGGGAGCTCTGGCACGCGGCGGTGCCGCGCGGGGACAGCGGGTTTTTCCAGACCGGATCCAAAGGCCATTAGGGGATCGCTGCGCCGGGCAGGCCCCGAGCAGAGCCAGGGTTGGGGCCGGCCTCGCTGTGCGGGTCCCCTCCCGCCTGTCCCCTGTCCCCAGGCCGCGTGGCAGTGACTGATTTCTCTTGTTTTCCACCCAGACCTCGTCCCCGCCGAGGGCTGCGACCTGCGGCCGGTGGCGGCGGATCCCCCGGTCACCCTGTCCTACAGCACGAGCACAGTGCCGCGGGGCTGCGTCAGCAGCAGCTCCCTGCACAGCGCCAATGAAGTCCACGTCCTCGGCGTCCAGTGGTCCAAGGTGAGCCAGCGGCACCCCGCATGTCGGCCCCGGGCACCATCGGGGTGCTCGTGTTGGGTTTTTCCGTGTCCTGCCCCCTTCCCGGTCCTTTTCCAGCCCCCCCTGGGTAAATGCAGCCCCCTCGCCCCCAGCACGCTGCGCTCAGCGCGGGGCTGTCGAAAGCATTTCCTCTAAATCAGGAGCGGTGAGAGGAACCAGATTAACCTTTTCCACAGTGCAACTTCCCCGCACGGCTGCGCTTCCCCTCTGAGCTGAAGCTGCAGTTTCTCCCTGTCCCCAGAGGGGAAGTTTAAACCCTTTTAAAGGCCACGATTCTGACACTTCTCTGGCACCGCAGGGACTGTCCCCACAACCCGCACGTCCCGCGGGGAGGTGGCTCTGCGGGGAGCAGCAGCGGGGCAGAGCCCAGCACCCACGGGGACGGTGCCGAGGAGGGCAGGAGGGATGCAGGGAGGCTCGAGGCGCTCACATCACTTGCAGCGGAAACGCAGCCACCGGAGTTTCACTGCCTGCCTCGGGGCGATAACCGAGCTGGGAGCTCCGGGTGGCTTTGGGGTGGCGCTGGGCACAGCGGGGCAGCGAGCCGGGGCTGCGTCCCCACCTGGTGCGGTCCTGAGAGCACGGGCAGGGCAGGAGGAGGCAGCTGGGGGGGAGGAAAACCCCACTGTAGGGCCCATGCTGAGCTTCCCTTGAGCTCTCAGAGCCCCAGCAAGCACAGCACCACGTTTTAGCCCAGCCCCAGCTGCCCAGCACCACGTTCCCCCCGCTGCCTCCCAGCTCTCCCAGTTCTGCTTTTGGGGGCAGCTTCTGCAGTGCCCCACGCCCGCGGCGCCCCGGCACGGCCTCACCCCGCACGCCCTGACGGGAAACCTGGCCCTGACGCAGGCAGGCGCCTGTGGCTGAGCGTCAGGGCCGGGGGTGCCCCGGCTTTGTCACCGGAGGCGGCAGGGGACACGCGCTGATGTCACGGCTGCGGCACTCGGCTCGCCGGCACCGAGCCCTGGGCGCGCGGGGGGGAGCGGGGCAGGGACCCGGCTCCGCTCGCAGAAGAATTACTGGAAGCCGCTTTCTATAAGCAGATCCCTATGAAGAAAAAAAAAAAAAAAATAACACCGAGAAGAAAAACCTAAAAAAAGGCCGCGGCGGGGCGAGACGCAAACCGAGCCTCCCTCCGCTCGGCGGGCACCAAACAATGGAGCGCCGCAAAACACGCGGCAGGAAAACCAGCGCCGGCTCCTCCCGCCGCCACGGGGCCACCCGGGGTCCCCGGCCACCCACGTGGCCGAGCTCGCCCATGGGGCCACGGCCGGGCCAGGCGGTGCCCTCGACCCCGTGGTGCCGGGCACGAGGCTGGCACCGCTGGTTGTGCCGTGCCTCGGTGCCCACGCAGCCCTGGGCGGCTCGCCGTGCCCGCTGTTGTGCCGGGAGCGCTGAGCCGGGCGGTGGTTTCCAAACTTAGCGCCTGGCTCCCCGGCTTCCTGACGTGGTTTTCCGGCTGAGCCGAGCCCTGCGGCTGCCCCGGGACTGGAGCGGCTCCACGGTGTCAGGATGGGGCCAGGAGAGCCATGGGGGGGATGTCCTGGTACCCAGGGTGGGGATGCGCTGGTGCGTGGGGTTGGGGATGGGCCAGTCCCGGTGTGGGGATGTCCTGGATGCTCTTTGGGGATGTTCCAGTCCCGGTATGATGATGTCCTGGATGCTCTTTAGGGATTTCCAGTTCCCAGTGTGGGATGCCCCAGTCCCCATGGGGTGACAGCCCACCGCTGCCCAGTCCCCAATGCTCTGATACCCACAGTGGGCTCCCAGGCCGCAGCGTGGGGTGCTGTGTCCCTAGTGCAAGGACACCCTGAGCCCTCATCTGGGGACAACCAGAGGGTTTTGTCCCTCTGTGGTGTGCGTGAGCATCCATGTGGCATCCCTGCATCCCTCACCTGCCCCAAGGCCATAACTCCCGACCCCACAGCCTCCTGCATGGCCAGCCCGACGTCCCTCCCTGCTGCCCCATCACTGGGGGCACAGGGGGGGCTCTGTCCCAGCCGTGCCGCGGTGCTGACCCTCTCCTTGCTCCCCCAGGTCCCATCCACCACGCTCAATGTGTCGCTCACGGCTCCAGCCAGCGGCTGCACCCGGCCAGCGGTGCTGGTCCTGCAGTGCTCCCGGTGCTCGGCCTCCATCACCTCCCCGTGCCCGGAGCTGCTCATCCTCACCGTGAGTGCTGCGGGGACAGAGCCCTGGGAACCCTCCTGGGGGGGGGGCACAGCAGGGCTGGGGACATCCCTGGGGTGCTTGGGGTGCCCACGGGGGACGCCGGTGCCCTCTCCCTCTCCCTCTCCCTCTCCCCAGGGCCGATGCGCCCGGCCCCCGGCGGCGGATCTGAGCGCGGGGCAGGCTGGGCGGCGAATGACGCACGGGGCTTGGAAAAGCTGCCGTTTCCTCCGGCTGCCGGGAGGAAGGTCAGCGATGGGGTTTGGCTCCAGCGAGCTGAGCCAGGGCCGGGAGCTTTGTTAGGAAAATAAACCTCCGGCTTTGTTTTGCGGCTAATAATAAAGCGGGCCGAGCTCCCCGCGTGCCGCCGGCCGGCCGCGCCGCTCCCCCAGGTCCTCCACGGTGTGACCCCCGAGCCCTGATGGGGTCAGGCCCCTGGAGATGCCCACCAAGATGCCTTCAAAGCAGCGCCCTCCGTGCTGGGAGGGTATTTTCCCGGCTGCAGACGAAGCCGGGGAGGGATGCGTCCATGCGTCCTGCCCCGGCTCACACTGCCTCTCGCCCTCAGGACGCCTTCGTGATCCAGGGCAGCCCCACGGTGCAGCAGAGGGAGCTGCCGGCGGCCGCCAGCAAGGGGCAGCTGCTGGACTGGGCGCGGGGCACCTACGGGGGCATCACGTCCTACAGCGAGCTGCAGGACCCACGCGCCATCCACCTCCGCCTGGGTGAAGGTGCGCTGGGGACAGGGGCTGGCGGGGAGGGGGGGCACACCGGCAGGCACCAGGGTGGGGAGGAAGGGGCTGCAGGGCTCTCCCTGCTCCCAGAACACGCCGGGTCCATGGGGTGGTGGTTCCCTTGGGCACGTGCTCACCAAGCACAGTTTGGTTTTGGTGACCCCAGCACTGTTTGTGCCCCCCCCAGATGCCCGCAGCCCCCTGGACTGCGCCCCCCAGGAGCGCTTCAACGCCGCGCCGCACCTCGACGCCGAGGTGTTTTCCCACGGGATGAGGAGCTGCGCCAGCGGCAGCGCCCACAGCACCAGGACTGCCCACATCATCCAGCTGCAGCCCGAGCACAGGTACCGTGTGTGTGTCCCTCCAGGAGGGGGGCACAGCTTGGGGAACCTGGGGAAGGGGTCGGGGTCTCTTGGAGACCCCGGACCCGGCAGAGTGAGGGGCTGAGGCTGGAGGGGGTCTCGTGCTCTTGCAGCTCGCCCGTCACGGAGGTGAACCTGTCCCTGAGCTGTCCCGAGCCGGCAACGGGCAGCCACATCCTCATCCTCCAGAGCCGCGCCAACCTCACCTGGATCCTCTCGCCCACCAGCTGCAACATCCAACTCCTGGTACGGCCGGCGTGGCGATGGGGCTGGCAGGAGGGGACATCGCCCTGGGGACACCCGCACGGGGACGCGGCGGCCCCCTCGCCGTGCTGTGATCCCCCAGAGCCCGTCCCCACCTCGGTGCGGCCCCGACCGCGGTGGCTGCTCACATCTGGATGCCCCCGGCCCCGCTAATCCCCCCCCCGTGCCACCCCCACAGGCCTCTGGCGCCTACAGGATCGCGTCCTTGTCACCGTGGCCCATAATCGGAGAGCCGCTGCCCGACACGGAGCAGGGCCTGGTCGCCAAAGCCTTGGAGAAGAACTACAGCGTCATCGCCTCCTACTCCATCATCCCCGTCAGCCCCCGCATCACCCTGGAGATCCAGGAGCGCGGTGGGTCCCCGGCTCCCCTCCTGGGCTCAGGGTTTTTGGGTTGGGGGTGTCCCCGCTCAGCTCCCCGCGTCCTCTCCCCGCAGAGGTGCCGAGGAAGCCGCCCCCGATGCCCACGTCGCCGGCCCCCACCTTGGACACGCTGCCCAACGACCTGCTCCTCATGCTCCGGCCCTGGAAGTGCACGGATGACACCATGGAGATCATCATCACCAGGTCCCACCTGGAGGTGAGGGCACCGCCGGCGTGCCGGGGGGGGGGGGTCTCATCCCGCTCCGGGTGCCGGGGGGATGCAGGGGGGGGCTGGCCGGGCACCCCGGAGGGAGCTGTGGGCACGGCTGGTGGCTTTTCTCTTAGCCCATCAAGGACGTGGTGAACATCACCCTGCGGGACATCAGCTGCCAGGCGGAGAAGAACGCCACGCACTTCATGCTGCGCACCCCCCTCAGCCACTGCGGCACCTCGCTGGAGAGCCAGGGCAACGCCAAGAACGAGGTGAGGGGATACGGGGGGGGGGGGGGCAGGAGGTGTCCCCATCCCCATGAGGGACCCCGCCGGGGGGATGCCCACGGCCACAGCTCAAGGGCCGGGCTGACCGAGCCTTCCTCCCCTCCTCGCAGCTCATCCTCAGCCTGTCCAAGGGCTCGGTGCTCAGGAGCGCGCGGGTAAGTGGCGGTACCGGTGCCACCGGGGTCACGGGGTGCCGTGGGGTGGCTCACGCTGTCCCTGTCCCTAGGTGGCCTTCCAGTGCCAGATCCCACGGGAGCTCTTCCTGCGCCTCTTCCCCACCGCCGCCTTCGAGGTGCCGCAGACAGAGCTGGAGGTCAACAAGGAGGCTTTCGTGCAGGTACCGCAGCGCCCGGGCACCGCGGGGGCCGTGCCGGGGGGGGTGGCATCCCTCACGGCCACCCCGTGTCCCCGTCCCCGCAGGCCTCCATGCGCTGGGACGACTACCCGGCCGACCTGCAGCTCAAGGAGTGCTGGCTGGTGGCCGCGGGGACGGAGCCGCTGCTGCTGGTGCAGGCCAACAAGGCGCAGAGCTCCAGCGTGGCCGTGCTGGAGGAGCCCCCCGGCAGCAGGGCCAGGAAGATTTGGCGATTCCGCTTCACCTACGCCGTCCCCGAGGGCGGCCACGTCCCCTTCTCCGCCGCCCTCAAGTGCAAGGCCGGGCTGCAGGTCGGTGTGACACCCCCGTCCCGGGGTCCCCGCGGGTGTCCCCGTCCCCATCCCCATTTCGGTGGGTCCCCAGCCACCCGTCTCCATCGCCAAGCTGGGGACGGCACCCCGGGTCCCCAGAGCCCCTGGGTATGGGGGTCCCCAGCCCCGTCCCCGTGGGATGGTGGCACCGGGGTGGTGGCGGCGGGGCAGGGCTGTCCCCGAGCTCACCCCAACCCTCCCCGTGCGCAGAACAACACCATCTTCGAGAAGGTTTTGGAGGTGACCGTGAAGGACGTCTGGAGGCCGCCCAACAGTGAGTTTGGGGCTGGGGGCAGGGCTGGGGGGGGCCGTGCAGAGGTTTTGGGACGGTGTCACTCATGTGTGTGTCCCTGCAGACCGAGGGCTGGGGCTGGGCGCCGTGCTGGGCATCACCTTCGGAGCCTTCCTCATCGGGGCGCTCCTCACCGCCGGGCTCTGGTACATCTACTCGCACACCCGTGAGTACCTCTGTGTGCATGGGGGCGGCGAGGGGGGGCCCTACACACGTCCCACGGCTGGGAAACCCATCCTATTCCCCCGTCCCAATCCTCCCGCGTGTCCCGGGGGGGTCCTGCTGCTCTCGGCAGCGCATCCCTTCTGGCCGGGGCTGTGTGAGAAGGAGCCTGCTCGGCGCGGCCGCGGTCCCCGGGGTCCCGGTGAAGCCCATCTCCATCCCACGCCTTATCGGGGCTGGGGGGGGACCGGGGGGGGACCGGGGAGGGGGCGCGAGCCGTGCGCCAGGGCCTGGAGGCTCTTATCGGGCTGGAAAGGTCAGGTCCAGGATGAGCCATCCCCGGCCGGCCCTGCTGGCGCCGAGGTTTGTTTTTTTGGCCCTTCATGTTTTTCTTCCCCCCCCCTCCCCCCCCCTCCCCTTTCCTATCCTACCCCTTTCCAATTTCCACCCCCCCCCCCGGTGGTAATGCAGGGCCCATCTCCAAACTGCAGCCGGTCTCCACCACGGCGCCGGCCTCGGAGAGCAGCAGCACCAACCACAGCATCGGCAGCACGCAGAGCACCCCCTGCTCCACCAGCAGCATGGCCTGACCCCCCCGGACCCCCCCTCGCCGCCGCCTCCGCCTCAGCCCCCTTAAAAACCCTTTTTCTGGCCCCCACCCCACCCCACCCCACCACCACCCCCCCAAAAATTATTTCAGGCTGAGCCCGGAGGGGGCCGCGGCCCCTCGCCGTCCCCGGGGCCGCCCTTACTCATTCAGTGAATGCTTTGGCCCCCCCCCGGCAGCCCGTGGAGGGAGGTGGGGGCCCCCTGTGACCCCCCCCGGGGGTCCCCAGCAGATGGGGGGGCGCTGGGGGCAAAGGGTGGGTGCCCCCGGTGCTCTCCATCCTGCGTGGGGACAGCGTGGCCCCCATGTACCCCCCCCCAAAAATGCTCCCTGAGCAATGGGGGGGGCCCAGCACAGCCCCGATGGGGTCACTGCCCCCCCCCCCAGCACCCCCCCCCACTCCACGTCCCCATCCCATAAAGGCAGCGGGGCTGGGAGCAGCGAGAGGTTTATTGGGGTGGGGGGGGGCTGCGGGGCCGGGGCGGCACGGTGTGACCGATCCGCCCCCCCCCCCAAAAAACACCCACCCCCACCCCCCAGCCAGCTCCAGGTCAAAGTTACAAACTTTTAATAATAATAAAAACCTATCCTACGTTAAATTAGTCGCCACAACGAGGAGCCTCGGAGTCACACCGGGGGCACCCCCAAACCTCTCCACGGGGGGGGGGGGCAGGGAACCCCTGGGGGCACCCCGCGTCCATCTCACCCCCCCCTACACACACACACACCACAAGGGGAGGCCAGGAGTGTCCCCCCCCCACCTTATGGGGACACCCAGCGTGGCCACAGCCACTGCCACCCCCCCACGGGGCTGGCACAGACAGAAGGCACTGGGGTGAGAAGGGCTGGGATGGGGGGGGGGAATCCCATACGTGCTCCCCCCCCCCCCAGCAGTTCAAGTAAAGGGCGCAGAACCCCAAATCCCGCTCACTGGGACAGGGAGGGGTCCAGCAGCTTGAGGACCCCCCCCACCAGGTGCAGGCTGCCGGTGACAAGGACACGGATGGTGGCCGCCTCCCGCAGCAGCACGGCCCCGCTGCTGGCCACGGGCTGGGGGTGTGCCCCCCCCTTGGGGGGGGGCGCGGGGAGGTGGGGGTCCCGGCCCTGGGCGATCCACTGCAGGGCGTGGGAGAGGCAGGGGAAGACGAGGGAGGGGGAGTTGAGGGGGCGCTCGGCCGGGGGCACCAGCAGCAGGGCTGCCCCCCCTCCCCGTAAAGGGTCCGGCTCCAGCAGCCCCCCCACTTGCCGGGGGGGGGGCAACCAAGGGGTCTCCTGCCCCCCCTTCTCCTCCAGCAGCCGCCCCCACATCTTCTGGTTCTCCAGGCAGCGGGTCAGGGCGTTCTCCAGGGTCACGTTGAAGTTTTGTTGGTCTGGGGGGGGGGAAACAAGTAAAAAGGGGAGGGTCTGGGGTGGAAAGGATGGAGGGGGGGCGCACCGGGAGGTCCCAAAGCCCCCCCCCGGCACTCACCGGCGCTGCCGCTCACCGACAGCTCCGTGAAGTTGGGGCAGAAAACGGCGTAGTCGAAGTGGCAGGGCTGCAGGGAGAGGGGTGCTCAGCGTGCGGGGGGGGGGCACCGGGACCCCCACCCAGCACCGCAGGGCCACTGGGACCAGTCCCAGCCCAGGGGGGCTCTTGGGGGGGGGGCACAGAGCTGGAGGACGGACGGACAGCCAGCCAGCAGCTCCACCTCGTGGCTCCTGCACCCATGGCACAGCGGGGCCCAGGGGCACACGGGGGGGGCGCTCAGCCCCCTGCCAGCACCCGCACTGCCCCCGAAAGCCCCCCCCCAAAAAAAAAAAAAACAACTCACCAGCAGCAGCTTGAGCAGCGCGGCCGTGTCCCGGTCCCCCGTGGCGTTGAAGAGCAGCACGCGCACCTCGGAGCCGCTGCGGGGACAACGGGGAGGGGATGAGCGCCACCCTATAGCCCCCCCCACCCCACAGGGACCCCGGCACGGCCACCGGGTGTTTGTGTGCCCCCTCTCGACCCCCCCCCGTGTCCCCTCCTTACTCCTGGGGCTTGTCGTGGCCGAGGGCAGCCTGGCGGAACCAGCGGACGCAGGCCTGGACGCTGCTGGTGGTGTGCGCCCCGTCCAGGTACCACGTCACGGCGCCGTGGGGCAGCACCTGCGTGCGGCCCAGCCACTCCGTGTCCCTCAAACCTGGGGGGGGGGACACACAGGGGACACAGCTGGACCCCCCCATTTCATCACACCCCCCCCATTTCATCACCGGGACCCCCACAAGCAGGGGTACGGCAGCGGCACAGCATCGCCACGCGGCCGTGCCGGCGACACCCGGGATGTCCCCACCCCGTTACAAAGGCGCTGGTGGCACCGGGGGGGGGCACACGCGGCCCCCCCACCCCGTACCCACCCCTCACCTTGGATCATGGCATCGCTGGGGCGAAACACGGGTGCCAGCGGCACCGATGGCTGCGCCGGGAGCTCCGCGCTGGGCGGCACCTCCGGCAAGACCTCAGGACCTGCTGCGGGACGGGCACCAAAACGTCGCTCACACGCCCCCCCCGCCCTATTTTCCACCCCGTCTGCCCCCCCCCTTCCCCGCCTTACCCTCGTAGCCCCTTCGCTGCAGCCACGTCCGCGCGAGCTGCAGTGCCAGCGCGGCGTTGGAGCGCTGGTGGCCGCCCGCCAGCCCCAGCTCCAGCGCTTGGCTCCCGGCCTCGAAGGCGTCCAGCTCCGGGCAGACGTAGAGGGGACACTGCGGGGACAGCAGGCTGAGCCCCCCCCCCACCCTACACACCGCACGGAGCCCCCCCTGCTCGCTCCCAACCCCGTCCCCGAGCTCACCCCAAGCTCCCGGGCTCGGTCCCGCAGCACCTCCAGCGGCCGCTCGGGCTGCGGCACGGTGAACGCCGGCACGCCGGGCTGTGGGGGGGGGACACACGGCATTAGGGACCCCCCCGAGCACTGCCCCAAACAGCTCCCCACCCGGGGACACGGGGGCTCGTCCCTCACCTTAAAAATGCCCCCCTTCTGCCAGGCGATCTTCTCCACCGTGTCCCCCAGGATGCTGGTGTGGTCGATGCCCAGCGAGGAGACGCCGCACACCACGGGGGTCCTGGGGACACGGGGGGGGTGGGGGGGGCTCAGCGGGGTGAGGGGGGTGGCACGGGGATGGTACGGGGACAATGCGGGCGCCCACCCTACCTGATGATGTTGGTGCAGTCGTAGGCGCCGCCGATGCCCACCTCCAGCACCGCCAGGTCCACCTGGGGACCGAGGGCACGCGGGGAGACATCAGCGGCGAGCGTCCCCGGGGGATTTGGGGGTGACGGGTGACGGGATTTGGGGTCCGCCGGCACCACGAGCTGGGCACGGCCCCCCAGGGGTCAGCACCCCCCCAAATCCATGGGAGCACCGCCCCATCCCCTACCTTTTCCTGCAGGAAGACGTGGAAGGCCATGATGGTGAGGAAGCGGAAATACGCCGGCATGCTGGCCTGCGCCGGGTCCTGCCGCGATGGATAAGCGTTAGGGACGACCCCAAGGGGCTCCCCGGTCCCCATTGAGCCCCCAAACCACCCCCCCCGGCCCCAAACGAGCCCCGGGAAGCCCCCACCTTGGTCTCCTCCAGGCGGTTGTAGACCAGCCAGAAGTACTTGCTGAAGAGCTCCTTGCTGAGCGGCTGCCCGTTGATGCGGATCCGCTCGCGCACCTGCACCAGGTGCGGGGAGCTGGGGAGGGAGGGGGGGACACCAAAAAAAAAAGGAGAGAGGTGACACAGGTGACACCCCTCAGGCATGGCCCACGCGGTGTCCCTGTGTCCCCCCCCGAGCCCCCCGGCTGCTCCTGCCCACCTGTAGAAGCCGGTCTTCAGCCCGTAGCCGCGGAGGATGCGCTCGGTGAAGGCGCACGCTGAGCCCTGGGGATGCAGCAGCGTCAGCCCTGGGTGGCCCTGTCCCCAGCCCTGCCCCCTTCCCTGTCCCCTCTGTCCCTATTCCTGGTCCCCATCCCTGTCCCTATCCATGTCCCCTGTCCCCTCTGTCCCCATCCTGTCCCCATTCCCATCCCTATCCCTTCTGTCCTCATCCAAGTCCTCTCTGCCCCTGTCCCCATCTCCATCCCTGTCCCTATCCTTGCCCCATCTCATCCCCATCCCTGTCCCCATTCCCATCCCTGTCCCCTACTGTCCCCATCCCTGTCCCTATCTGTGTCCCTGTCCCCATCCCCTATGTCAACATCCCTATCCCTGTCCCCATCCCTGTCCCCATTCCTATCTCCATCCCCATCCCTGTCCCTATCCCTGTCCCCTCTCTCCCCATCCCTGTCCCCTCTGTCCCTGTCCCCATCTCCATCCCCTCTGCCTCCATCCCTGTCCCCATTCCAATCTCCATCCCTATCCCTGTCCCCATCCACGTCCCCTCTGTCCCAATCTCCATCACCATCCCCATTCCTGTCCCTGTGCCCTCTGTCCCCGTCCCTGTCCCTATCCCTGTCCCCATCCCCATGCCTGTCCTTGTCCCATCTGTCCCCATCCCTGTCCCCATCCAAGTCCTCTCTGTTCCTGTCCCCATCTTCGTCCCTATCCCCATCCCTGTCCCCTCTGTCCCTATCCCCATCCCTGTCCCTATCCTTGTCCCATCTCTCCCCATCCCTATCCCCATCTCCATCCCCGTCCCCTCTGTCCCCATCCGTGTCCCCCCCCCTCACCTTGCCCTTCGTCCCGGTGACGTGGATGATGTTCAGCCCGTCCAGGTCCTCCACCTGCAGGTCAGCCACCCCGTGGGACCCCTGCGGCCACATCCCCGGAGGGGGACAAGGGGACAAGGACCGCGGGGCCACACTCAGGGGCTGTGTGGGTGACGGGGGTGTGTGTGTGTGCGCCCCCCCCTCACCTGCAGCCCGCTCCTCTCCAGGAAGCCCCTCATGGCCTCCAGCTGGGCGCGGGGGTCGGGGCGCTCCCTGCGCAGCTGCTCCAGGAAACTGGCGTTGGTCTGCAGCGAGTTCAGCGTGCGGATGGCGTCCTGAGGGGGGACCGCTGTGAGGGACCCCCACAGCCCCCCCCCACCCCAAAAACACCCCCCCCCACAGCCCCATTACCCCCCTCCCACCCCCCCCAACCCCACTCCCGGCACCCAACCACCCCCCAGGCACCCAGTGTGGACCCCGCTGCCCCCCTCCCGGTACCAGAGCGGGTCCCGGAGCCCCCCTTTTTACCTCAACCCCCCCACCCTTTTGCCCCCCCCCCCCCCCTTCTTTCCCCTCAGTACCTGATAATCCGCGGCGGGGGCGCGCGCGGGGCGCGTGCTCAGCCCCCTCCTCCCCCTCCCCCCCGCCGCGGCCCGCAGCGCGCGCAGCCCCCGCGCCACCATCCCGCCGCGCGCGCCGCGCAGGCCACGCCCCCTCCGTCCGCGCCGCTAAACGCCCAATCCCGCTCCCCCCCCCTCCTTTTTACAGCCTTGATGCCGCCGCCGCCATCTTGGTTAAGGGCACCCCCCCCCCCCCTCCCCACCCCGCCGCGGCCCGCCGGGGGGCGCCATGTTGGAGAAGGGCAGGGTCCCCTCACAGCGAGGTGGGCGCTGAGGGAGCCCCACAGCCCAACCACGGTGTGGGGGCTGCGAGAACAGCCTTAAATCCCCCAAAATCCTCACAAAACCCCCCAGCAGGGCAAAAAGGCAGCACCACAGCCCCGCTGCCTCCTCAGGGAGGATGCTCGGTGCCCGCTAGTTGCGTTACCACAGCGGGCATGGCCGCCCCGCCAGCAGAGCCCTGTCAGGGCACGCTGCGCCCCACCGCCTGCCCCTGCCTGCCCTCAGAGGCAGCTCCCCGAGCCCTGGGAGGTTTGGCACAAGCAGCAGGTCCACACACAGCGGGGGGAAGGCGCTGGGGAATGAGATCACCTTTATTCACAACCGGCACGAGGCAGCGGGCTGATCGCTCGCAACTTAACTTCATTTATTTTTTTTTTCCCTCCCCAAGTCCCCTCGCACCCGGGCACGATGCGGGAGCCCCCCCCCAGGTTTACCTTATAGGCGTCCTTTATCATCCTCGGGGGCTGCTCCGCGCGGGGTGCGCTCCCCACCTCCTCCACCACGGGCTGAGCCACCACCGCCGCGGCTTTTACGTTGGCCTGGTTAATGCACAACCTCTCAAAGGCCAAAGGTTATCACCCGCCGCCTTTTGTGCGCATTTACGTGTTCGAAAGTCTTGGGATCCGTGTGGCTCGGGAGAAGACGGCCATGTGCAGCCGGCAGCCGTGGGGACGAGGTGTTGGGCACCTGAAGGAGCACTTGTTCCACGCCAGCTGGGCCCCAGAGCTCCGGCAGAGTGAGGCAGATGCACACCGGCACCGTGTGCCGCATCTCTGTGCCTGGGAATGGCCGTGGTCCTGCTCCAGACTCACCCACGGAGGGCCAGGACACAGGAGTGGATGCTTGGGGGTTTGTACGAGTGGCCCTGGCTCCTCCAACACGGCCGTGCCACGCTGAAAGCTCTGCAAGCAGCGGGACAGGGGCTGCCTGCAAGCACCCCCGGTTCCCTTCCCAATCCGAATTCTCGCCGTGGTTAGCGCTAAGCGAAAAGCAGGCAGCCGGCTAGGTGTGTCCCACAGGAATCCTAATTGCAGCAGACGCCGAGCGCTGTGGCAGAGACCAATGATTCCCACCGTGAATCCCGGCTGCACGGAGCAAGGAGCTGTGTCAGCCACCCCTGGTCGGCCCAGCAGGTCCCTTTCTAGGCTGCAGCCCAAAACTCCAGTGAGAGTTAGTCACTCCAGGCAGTATGACGACGCCTTCCCTGAGACACGTCCAAATTACTCAGAGGCACCTGCCTCATCCTACACCAGCTTCTGGGTGTGCAGAGGACGCGCTGTGTAGGAGCTAAGAGCAACTGAGAGGCAGAGACGGCCACCAGCGGGGCCCAGTCTGACCCAGGGCAGCTGCTCCCAGCCCCGCTGCTCCCTGCACTGTTTGCTGAGAGCCTCAGCGAGCCCCCGCACTGACACAGCCACCTCCTCCGTCACCAGGTCCCTAATTGATCCACGAGATTACCCTAACCAATACAGATTGCCCCAGGGGACACGGGCTGTGGGCCAAAGCTGCAGGGAAACAACCCTGGGCTCGCAGGCGTCACCTCCCCACTCATTCACTCACTCACACACACACACACAGCTCGCACGCCGCAGCTCCTTAGTGGCAGAGCTGCTGTGCAAGGAGAGGGGACGGCAGAGCTCGGTTAAAGCCACCAGGCACTTCGCCGCGAAGGAAGTCCCTGCCCAGAGAGAGAGACAGAGAGAGAGAGAGACCCCCGCCGGCACACCCCTGCTCACTGCACCTCCCTGAGCAGCCCGGCCGGGACCCCGCTCAAAAGACCCTGTCGAATTCGGTCTGGTTGGTGGCCGCGGGGTTCCTGCCCTGGTTCGCTGGCTGCTGGGGCATGTGGCCACCCCGCCTGCGCGGCGGGGCCAGGTACTCGAACATGGACTGGTTGTGGGTGGACAGCATGTTTTTGAGGTCCGAGGGCATGGGGTCCGACCAGAAGAAGTCGTGGTTCAGGGCGTCGTCGCTGTCGATGCGTTGGGCGGGATCCAGCACCAGCAGCTTGTCGATGAGGTCGAGCGCGTAGGGGTCCTTGACGTAGGCTTTCAGGCGATCCTTCACCTTGCGCTTCTGGCCCTTGGGGAGCTCCAGCTTCTCAAACAGCTCGTATTTATCCACGTTCGGCCAGACCTGGGAGGGAGCAGGAAGGGGAGGGTTGGGAGGAGATGGTTCCAGAGAGCAGAAGCCATTGAAGCGAACGCCCTCGGGCAAACTGGCGTGAGGCATGCTGCGAGAACAATGCTACTGCAGAAGCTCCAAGCCAGCAGGCCTTGTTCCCACAGCACGGAGACGCTGAAGCGCACACCAAAGCCTACAGACACGTGGACAAGTCAGGACACAATCCTCCCGGAGCGGGAAGGGCACACGGCACAGCGCTCCTGAGGATGCCACAGGATTTCTGTCCTCCCACCAAAAAATAAAAATAAAAAAAAAATCTACTGGAGAACCAGCTCAGGCCAACTACAACATCCAGAAAGGTCAACGGACAAAACTCCTCGCCGATAACAACCTGGATGTTCGTGGCACCTTTTATCCTTAGGAACCACAGCCCGCTGCAATCACTTGTACTTCCCTCAGCCCCAGTCCGGGACAGGCCACAGCAAGTCCGTGGGTACAAAAGGGAACACCTCCAGTGCACCTACCAGCGTCCCTGCAGCCACGTGCACAGCCGCCCTCCTCTCAACACCCTGTTTGATGACAGCCCCGGCCAAGGTCCCTTTCGGCTCCACCTTCCACCAGAGGGCAGGACTGGCTGCCCTTAAGGAGCTGAGAAATGGCTGAGCGCTCCCAGCAGGGCTGAGAGGACAGCACTCCTCTCACCTCAGAACAGGCCACGTTCACCCTCGGGTGTTTAGGAGGCTGCACAAGGCTAAGGAAGCAGCTGGAGCTCACACAAAGCAGCAAATAAGCTCAGTGTCAGAGGACACGGCCCCCAGCAGCAGGCACAATGATGCTGGGCACGCACAGCAGCCCGCACGCGGGGCAGGGAGAGGAGCAGGAGCGTTTGGTCCCAACACCCAGCCCTCGCCACCCCCCTGCAGCTCCCTCCTCCTGCCCTCACCTCCGGCGTGATGGATCCGCAGAGCTGGCTGATGAGGGTGAGCTGGTGCTGCTCCGTGTTGCCCTGCATGATGGGGCTGCGGGTCCACATCTCGGCCATGATGCAGCCCCCGCCCCACAGGTCGATGGGGGGCCCGTAGTCCCGCTCCCCTGCGGAGAGGCGCCGCGTTAATCACCCGGGGAGCGAGGAGGGAGGAGGAGAGGGCAGAGCCCGGCGCCTACCTAGGAGCAGCTCTGGCGGCCGGTACCACAGGGTGACCACGCGGTTGGTGTAGCGGTTGGGCTGGCTGTTCTTAGCCAGGCTGAAAGCTCGAGCCAGCCCGAAATCCGCGAGCTTCAGGACCCCGTCCCGCGTGATCAGGACGTTGGCGGCTTTCATGTCCCGATGCAAGATCTGCACGAGGACGGACAGGGAAAGATTGAGCCACCCAGGAGCCCTCCTTTGGCACCCCGGCCCCGGAGATGAAGGACGAGGAAGGATTTCCCCCCCAGCCTGTGCTGAGACACAGAGAGCAAGGTGGGGCTCGGAGCTCAGCGCGGATCCGGCGCGTTACCTTGTTCCTGTGGATGTAGTACAGCCCGTTCAGCAGCATCTGCATGACTTTCTTGATCTCCGAGAGCGTGAACTTGACGTGGGCGTTGCTGAGGAGGCCGGCCAGGTCGTGCTCGCAGAAGTCAAACACCAGGTAGATGCTGCCCTTGCAGCGGTTGTACGGAGAGGCTGCAGGAGGGGCAAGCAGGGACAGTCAGAGAGGGACTCCCGGTGCCACCACAGCTCCTCCTGACCCCCAGCCATCCCGGAGTAAAACCTCAGGGCACACAAACAGGGAAACAGAGACCCCGCAGGCCTCAAGGTCCTTCAGAGAGAGGCACTAAGGCAGCAAAAACAAGCATCGGAAGAACAGGGGGTGAGCAGCAAATGTCACGAGAAAGGCGAGGAAAGGAGACAAAAGTCTTTGAAAGCTCGGTTTGTGTGCCTAGCAGCTGTGGGGTTTCCTCCCTACAAACCCATCGGTGCACACAGCGCCAGCCAAGCAGGATCAGCACAGCAGCAGCACGGGCAAGGACAGTCCCAGAAGAAAAAAAAAACAACACAGGAACAGAGAAAATCTTTGTAAAATAACATTAGAAAGCGAGGCGTTCTGCAACCTCAAACGGTATCTACGAAAACAGCCCGGTCCAGATCAATACAATTTAAAACTCCAATTTCAATTGCCATTTAAAGTCAATAGCAGGAAACCTCAAATGAAGCAATCAATTTCAATCTCGTTCCTAGGGCACACGTGCAAAACATTAAAACAAAAGGCCGGTTTCCATCAGCTGTACGCAGCAAAACCGCCCATCAGCAGGCAGAACACGAGGGCTGAGCTCCCCCCCGGCTGGGAGGATGCCCCTGGGTCTGTGCGAGTCCCTGACACGGGCACAGCCCTCACCACGTGAAAGGACAGAAGCTGGAGGTCTGGGAACAGTGAGTGCCACATTCCTATTTTTCACGTGAAACTGAGGTCAAAGCAGATTTGGAAGGAAAGTGGAATTTAAACAGAAACCAAACAATTTTACACGTCCACAAAAATATTTACCTTCGGCGTGCCAGACACAGGCAGTCATCACAACTGGCTTAATCACACAAGGAATTAAAAATTAACTCGGTGGCGGTGTTTTTCCTTGTACCCGCCAGTTCCAAAAACCGACGGTAATCAATAGATGCTGCGGAGTAAATTCCAGTCCCCAGTCCTGGGCTGGAGGTTTCTACCCGGTGTTTTAACAGACCAGCAGCAGCAGACAGCTGCCACTTGCATTTTATTTAACCAAAGCGACTGGCTAGAGCATGGCAGGCTTTAACATCATCTGTCACCTCCAGAACTGCTGTTTCTGGTAAAATCCACAGAAGAGGATGATGGATATAAAGCAGGACACGTTTTAACCCCATTTCCCTGGGAACTGAGCCAGGCCAGGTGCATTGAGCACAGCAGGCACGCTGCCTGCCCCGGGGACAGCCTGCAGGAAGGAGGTGGAGCAGCAGGCAGCTGGGCACCAAACGGGGCCGTGGCACATCTAATAACCCTGCCCCGAGCCTGAGCCCCGGCTGCAACACACCCAGCGAGTGGCTGAGCGAGCCTCCAGCTGAAACACAGCTCCCAGCACAACCCCAAAAAAAACACAGCCACAAAATCCATGCCAGGACGAACCCCCCGGCTTCAGGTGCTCTCCAGCACAGGTTTATTTAAAGCCTCTCAGGCAGCACGGTGACAGCAGCATGCTCTGAGGAGGGTTTTTTTTCCAGCCAAGCTGTGGCACGGCTCTAACCTGTTGAGAGGCAGCTTCCCAAACTGGGGGTGCTGTCACCCCGAGGCCCAGCTGGTGGAGCTGCCCCCCCCCCCTCCCAGGGCACAGCGCCCTGCTCAGCCGCCACGCGGGGCTGAAGGAAAACCCACAGCCCCCCGGCAGCTACCTTTGGTCCTGCAGATCTCTATGAGGTTCACCACGTTCTCGTGCTTGAGCAGCTGGAGGATTTTAATCTCTCGCAGGGCCGTGATCGGGAACTGAAAGGAGAAGCAGAGGGCGTGGGTTAGGAGCACAGCCCGTGGCTGCCTGGGGGACAGAGAAGCTGTGAGCACAACAACACGGCACGGGAGCTGCTGGAGCAGCAAAGGACTGCTTATTTACGTGCCATCAGAGCTTCAAAACGTGACACTGGGACTGTCAGAATTCATTCACCACCATTGGTAGGGGTGATTCTGCCACCAGGCGGAGGAGTTTAAGTGACTCTGACGCCCGGTCTCCCCTGTTTGTTTGCCCAAGGGCACCGCACAGCCCCGCCTGGCAGAGCGGCCTCCCCGCTATCCGTTAACACTGTTCCTCAAGACCTGGCACGTCCCAGCTGTGACCATTATCAGGGAACACACGCAGGGAGCGAGAACACCCTCTGCTATCACAGAGATCAGCTCCACTCCCCGCACGCTCCACCCCGACCTCCCCAGACGCAGCCACACGCAGCTCACCCCCTCCTTCTCGTTCTCCATCAGCACCTTCTTCAGCGCCACCTTCTTGCCCGTCTGGCGGTGCTTGGCTTTGAAAACCTCCCTGGGAGGAGGGGGAGAAGGCTGTGAGGGAACGGGGCGGGGGTAGGGTTTAGGGCTAGGGTTTAGGGCTAGGGTTTAGGGCTAGGGTTTAGGGCTAGGGTTTAGGGCTAGGGTTTAGGGCTAGGGTTTAGGGCTAGGGTTTAGGGCTAGGGTTTAGGGCTAGGGTTTAGGGGCTAGGGTTTAGGGGCTAGGGATTAGGGGCTAGGGCTAGGCCGCAGCCCCCCCGCCCGGCCCCAGCCGAGTCCCCGCGGCCCAGGCTCTCACCCGAAGGTGCCCTGCCCGATCTTGGCGAGCTTCTCGTACTTGGAGACCTCGTCGCAGAAGGGGCACTCCACCATGTCGTACTGCTTGGCCATCCCGCCGCCGCCACAGCCCCTGCCCCGCTCCTCACGGCTTCCCCCTTCCCCCTTCCCCCCACTTCCTGTTTCCCGCTTCCCGCCGCTTCCGGCGCGCCGCGCTGCCCGCTGGGAGTTGTAGTCCCGCCGCCCGCCGCCATCTTGTCAGCCCTCGCCTTTAGGCGGGCTCAGCCCATGGGGGGCGCCGCCTCCGCCCGCCCCTCAGCCCCCCGGGGGCTCGGTGGTGGTGGGGGGACCCTGCTGGGGATCCCCAGCCCCTGTCCCAGTGTACACGAAGCACAGCAAACACGGATAGGGACTGCAAGCACTGCCCGTGCCAGGCTCTGTTTGGGGTCATGGGTGCCCAAAGGGGGGACCCCAAATGGGCAGGGATGGGGACGCACGGCTGGACACAGCCCCATGGCTCCCCGCTGTGCCCACCTCACCTCATTCCTCCAGGCCCGCAGCCCAGTGGGGTCTGGGGGTGCTCACTAGGCATGAGGCCACCACCCAGGGACTGGGTGAGGGCAGGGGCTGAGCCTGGTGCCCAAATTTATGGGGTCACCGTGGCTGGGAAACAGCTCCGGGATCACCCGCTGCAGCCACCAGCATCCAAAGGGGGGGTGTCATCTGCAGGGCTGGCACCGCAGTCTGTGGGATGGCACCTGGGGTTCGGAGCAGCCCCAAAGCTGTGTCCCCGGGTGGCTCCTGAGCGGGCAGGTGGGGATGAGAGGGCTGTGGGGACAGGGGGACATCAAGAAGCATGGTCAGTGGGTACCAGGGGACAGCGGGGACAGCGGGGACAGCGGGGACAGCGGGCTGCCACACGAGCAGATGACAGCATCAGGGAGGAAGCCAGTGATCGAGAGAACAAGCGAGAGGCGGAGGGGGGGGACAGGAAGGGAGGAGCGGGCAGGGACAGCCTTCAAGTTTATAAACTTGTCCCTCCCGGTCCCCGCAGCACGGCCATGGCTGAGGGCCAGAAACGAGGGGGCTTCAAGAAATTCAGTAAGTCAGCGGGGGACGGCGAGGGCGGGCGCCGGGTGCTCACCTGGGCAGCCTGGCCCCGAAGGGGGGGATGCACGAGCACGGTTACCTCTTGTAAGGGAGAGGTTGCATCAGGAAACTTGCTGGGGATGAGAGGGGCTCTGGGGTTTTACGTCCCCAGGGCTGGCTTGAGCCCTGGTGCTGATGGGTGAGATGCTGGGAATGGGACTGGGACCCGTCTGCATGCACTGGGTGCCAGTGTGCACCCAGTGGGGGTGAACCCCACTCTCACCCCACTGGGGATTTCAGCTCCCCAAACCACACCTTGCAAGGAGCATTCACCCCGCTGTGTGCCTGGGGGTGAAAGCTGGGGCTGGGGGTGTCCGGGAGCGCTCCAGGTCCTCTTGCAGCAGCAATTTGGGATGGAGGCCGGGGGCGAATCCGCACCGATGGAGCCGTGCTCGGGGACGAAGCGCTGGGAGTGGGGCGCAGAGGAAGCGGTGGTGCCCGCGGGGAGGGAGCCATGCTCTTTCTCACAGACCTCGGGTTTTCCCCAAAGCCCTGGGACTGCACATCGCCAGGCCCTGCGCTGAGCAGGAGCTGGCCTTCGCTGCTGCTCTCCGCATTCCTCTGCCTCCACGTGCCGCTGCCGGCGCGGTGGGAGGCCAGCCCCTCCGCTCCCCGGGGAGCTGTGCGAGGGGCTGGGCAAAACCCATCTCCCACGGCCCCGGCTGAGCTGGGATTTTCCATCGGGGCGGGAAGCGAGGCGATCGGGAAGGTCCCCAGCTTTTCCACCCCGTGGCAGCCCCGAGCGCAAAGGATGCTCGGCCCCCGAGGGGGGCTTTAACCCAAAGCACTTCAGCTGCTGACAGAGTCCAGGCCATGAGATTTTGGCTCGGCAGGAGCGGTTCTGGCTTGCTGCCGCCCCTTTGCCCCGTCTGGTGGCGGGGGCACCCTGCAGCCCGTGCAGGAGGTGGGGTCCGAGGGCTGAGCCCCCCGCACCCAGGCTCCTTACGCAGCGCAGGGTGCAGCTTCCTGCCTCGGCAAACCCAGAGGGGAAGAGGCTTCACAGGGCCCCACCGTATAATGTAAGCGTTGCAAAACCCCCAAATCACCCAGAAAACCAAAGCTCCAGCACCGCAGCCCTGCTGCCACCCTTTGCACCGACGCAGGCGGGGAGGCAGCGCAGCGGCACGCAGCGCCGAGGTGCGAAAGGCAGAGCCGCCCAGCCGGGGTTATAAATACTCCTCCGGCAACCGCTGAGCGCTCGGCGCTTGCAGGTGGCTCCGGGGAGCCGCAGCGAGGCTGCAAGGGGCTGAGCGAGGAAGTGGGGAGGCAGGAGGCTGCCTCCTGCTCGCAGCCAGCACCGCAGCGCCGGCCCCAGCCGGTGGCCGGATCCTGCTCTGGGCAGGGTGGCGACGTGCTCGCGGGGCACGTCCACAAGTCCGGGAGCTCTGGGGCAAACGCAGCGTGGCCTGGCGCTCAGCATGGAGAGCTGCAGAGCCTGCAGAGCCCCCGGCAGCATCGTGTGTGCCCCAGACCACACGGTGACAACGCTGCGCTGGGACCGGTGGTACAGCAGGGCTGACACCGGGCTGCACCATAGCACGGTGCCTGCGCCCACCCCTCATCTCCCCCCTCTCTCCTCTCTCCTCGCCAGAGTTTTTCAAGTTCAAAGGCTTCGGCAGCCTGAGCAGCATCCCCCGCTCCTTCACGCTGCGGCGCGGGGCCGTGGCCCCCAGCTCTTTGGAGGTGGGGGACGGGGGGCTGCCCCCACACGGCTTCCTGGAGGAGCCCTTCGGCAGCACCCAGGATGATCTCAACACCATGCCCAAGAGCCCCGGCCCCTACGCCCGCTCCTCGGACATGTACAGCCACATGGGCACCATGCCCAGGCAGAACCCGGGCAAGGCAGGGAAGAGCCCCGGCAAAGCCAGGAGCACCCAGAGCTGCCGGGAGAAAGGGACCCCCAGGGACAAGATGCCCGGCACAACCCCAATGAGCGCCCCCAAGACTCCTGGAACCCCAGACGCCGGCACAGACCCGTCCTCAGCCTCTGGGAAAGCAGAGCAGGAGGAGGAAGAGGCTCTGCCCTCGGGCACCCCAGCGATGTCCAGGATGGAGCAGGAGCCTGCGGGGATCATCTCCTGCCCCAGGACGGAGGCACCAAGCCCCAGAGCAGCCCCCGGCCCCGCACCAGGAACGGAGAGCACCAGCAGGGATCTGCTGGGAAAGGGGCAAGAGCCCCCCAGCGAGGGCTCCCCGGACAGGTAGGGCCCCATTCCCTGCGCTGGGCCCGCTTTGTGCTCCTCAGGGCGGGCCGAGGGGCTGGGACACAGCCGGGTCCCCACGGGATGCACCTGGCCGGCGGCACGGCATGGCCTGGCTCGGAGGCTGAGCGAGGTTTCCTGTGGGATTTCTGCTCCCTCCTGTTTCCGCAGGGGGTGGAAACACCCCGCGGCCTCCCCTGACCCGGCTGGCCCTCCTTCCCCTTCCAGCCCTGACGTCCTTCACCCCCCCAAACAGCCCAGCCTCTGTCCAGGCACAGGGGCAATCCCCCAAACCCCCCCAGCCCCAATCCCTTCTGCCTGTTAAACCCCTCTTCAAGGTTTCGGGGGCCTCAGCCCTCCTGAATCGGCTTGTTCAGAGGGTTTTCACCTCAAAATGAATGAGGGATTTTTAGCCTTGCCCATCACCTGGCTGTCTGGGCACCGGGGTCAAACACATCCCTACTGTGGGACTGGGCGCACGGGCAGAGGACTCCAAATTTCCCCCCGTAACGACGTCCCGTCGTGCCAGCCCCAACCCAGGACCCCATAACCGACCCCCTTGCACCCCCAAATCCCCTTCTCCCCCAGCACAACTGCAGGGCTCATCCTGGAGAGGGAAGGGAGAGGGAAGGGAGGGGGGTTCGCGTGGTGCCAGGAGCGGGGCGAGGAAGAGGAATCGGGGCTGGGAAGCGGCTGCACATTCCTGCCGGCCACGAAGGGAGGGCCAGAGGAGGGCTGGGACGGGAAGGAGGAGGGTCTGCCGCCGCGCCCCACGTCCCGGCTCGCAGCGAGCACCCTCCAGAGCTTCTCCCCGTCCCGGAGCAGAGGTTCTCGCCCAGCCACGCGGGGCCGATGACAGCGGTGGGCAGGAGGTTTCCCACCTTGGGGCAGGGCAGGTAAGGATTTGGGATCCCCCCCCCACTCTCCCCGGCACGGCGCAGGGCATGGGGAGGGGGAGGCTGGGAAAGGGGCTTCGCTCGGGGCGCACAAAGCCTCGATGTGGGGCTGTGGGAGATGCCAAGGCCGTGGTGTTTGCTGATGGAAAGCACTCGGGCAGCGCTGCTGCACCCCCGGGTGGGCGCAGAGCCCCCATGAGGGCACCCTTTTGCCCCAAAAATTAGTTAGCCCCCAGACCGGGGCAGGCAGGAGCCGAGTGGTGTAGGGACGGGTGGTGGGCAGCTGGGTGTCTGGGCTCTGGGGAGTGCTGGAGGGGGGATTTGGATCCCCAAAACTTGAGCACCGAACTCCTTTGTGCATCACCTGGGGCTGCCCCGATGATGAGCGTGGCCGTGCTGTTTGCTGGGGAAACTGAGGCACAGGAGTGACCCGAGCAGGGCTTGGCACCGGGGGTGTTTCTGCCCCTCTGGGCCCCGTTTGGGGTTTGGGGAGCCCTGCTGGGGGCTCGGGGAGTGGCCGTGTGCCCCAGGCAGCCCCGGAGCCATCCCCACGGCCGGGCTGTGCTGTGGGACAGGCGGCGGAAGCAGGACCGGGGCTGTGCCGCTCCCCAGCCCTTCCTCCTGCGCACGTCCTTGGGACAGGGACAATCCTTCCCCAGCAGGACATGAGGGGGGGCCGGGGACAGCTGCCCAGAACAGGGAGTGCCCGCGCTAAGGGACCGCGGAGGGGACGAGCGTGGCCCTTGGTCATGTTTTCCAGCCCTGGAGAATCTCCAACGCCTCCTGCTTGAGCGCAGGCCCCCAGGGCAGGGCGGGCTGAGGGTGCCCACGCGCCCCAGAAGCTCCGTGCAGGATCAGGGACCCTTGGGAACCACACTCAGCGGGGACAGGGGGTGCAGCGCCCAGCCCTGGGGCTGCTGTGACCCCGCAGGAGCAGCGGGGACAGCGGCAGGGACACGGTGACCCACGGGAGGTGACCTGCAGGGGAAGTTTTGCTTCCCATGGGGCACGGGTTGGGCGCTGCCAGCACCGAGGAGCTCCAAGGAGGGGAAACTGAGGCACCGTGTGCCCAAACGCGGCCCCCGGTGTACCAAGGTGAGCGGAGCCTGGGCTCCAAATTGGGGTTGAACCCACACCACCAGCCCTGGCGGTCCCCAGCGCAGAGCCTGGCACATCTGCGTGCCACTGCGCTGCCCCCAAAATCTCCCCCACCCCACGGGAAGCCCAGCAGCAGCTCCGAGTCCCAGCGGCCCGGCTGCGGCCGCGCTCCAAAGGCAGCCCAGGAATTTCTCCCAGGCGCTCGGCTGCCCCCAAAAATGCCGTTTCCTCCAGGAATGTGTGGAGCCGAGGGGGGGCTGCGGCCCCCGGCCCTCCCTTCTCCCCCTCCCCAGCCGCAGCTGCTGCCCGTCCCCAGCACCAGGCCCCCCCCTCGCCGCCAGCCCTCGCCGCGTCTCCCAGCTGCTCTCATGCTCCCGATTTCCTGCCCGGAGGCCCCCGTCCTCCTGCCGCTTTTTCTCACGGCTCTCGCAGCACCAGGCGCTCTCTGCGGCCGTGTGAAAGGCAAACGGGCTGGAGAGGCAGCGCCAGGGTGGGCAGGCAGCCCGCAGCTGCCCGAAGCAGCTGTGCGTCCCCCCCCCAAAAAATAATAAAAAATCCTCTTCTAGCTTTTCCCCCGCTTGGTTTCCAACTCTGCCTCTCCTCTTCCGAGCCACTGCAGCCCGGTGGGCTTGGGGACAGAGCAGGATTCGCCTGGTGCCACATACCACAGCTCCCAGGGGGCTCGATTGATGGATTGATTTTTGCACTGATTGATTTCTGAGCCAGCCCCAGCCAGGAGGGAGCCGCCAGAGGAGGGATTTGGCCCCTGGGATGGGGTCTGGGCAGTGCCAGGGGGGCTCAGGCCGCGGCAGTGCGGGTGGCTGCGGGTGCTCGGTGGAGCGAGGCGGCTCCCGGACGGAAAGTGACGTCCCGGGGCTGTGGCACCATCGGGTTTGGTTATTTCTTGGCTGCAGCCGCCTGCCCGGGCCACAGCCCTGTGCCAGGAGGGTGATCTCGGCAGGCAGTGGGGTGTCCGTGCTGAAGCTTGGAGTTTGGGAGGCGATGGGTGCTGGGTTCTGCTTAAAGAAGTCTGGATGTTTGTGTTTTATTCCGATAGACGAGACCTCAGGGTCACACATCCCAGCTCAGTTGTTATGGCCTCTCTACCCCGAACTCTCTCAATTCCATCGGGAATTAGCCCTACAGACAAACACCTCACCCACAAGGGCACAAAAAGCAGAGTTGCTGCGTGCTCGGGAAGGAGAAGGGCGTTCAGCACCCCCCGGGAAAGAATGGCTGAGAAGTGGCCAGCCCAGCTGTCGGGTTGGTTGTCAGTAGGGCCAAGAGTGAACACATCGCTGAGAATGGGAGCTTCTGCTGCAGCCTCAGACCCGACACCACCCTGGGTTTGGTTCTGTGGGTTCGCACAAAGCTGCAGAGAAACAATCAGACCCCCCCCGGGCAGCGTGTCCCAACAACCGCCCGGTGGGACTGAGCTCTGCCAGGGCACGGGGCACAGGACCCTGCTTTGGCACGCAGCCCCGGCACCATGACCCAAGGGGACCTCAGCCAGGCTGTCCCCAGCTCTGCTCACACGGTCCCAAGCCGATTTGGGGCGAGATCCTTTCAAAAAAGCCCCATTCTTCCCTGATCGCATTAGGGAGGCTCAGCTCTGCGTGGGGAGCGGGCATGGGGGCCCTTGGAGCCTCCCCAAACTCGCAGAGCACAGCCCCCCCGCTGTGCCACCACCACCTTCGCCCGACCACCGTGACTTGCTGCCCGTTACCCACACAAATTTATTTTTCTCCTTTCCTTCCAGCCACCACAATGGCCTGGAGTCCGGCAGCGAATACGTGAAGGTAAGACACCGAGCGCGGGCGCAGCCCGTCCCGGCTGGGGGACAGGGACAGCGAGGGGGGGACAGCGACCCCGGGGCTGGCCATGCCCTGTGCTCAGCTCCATGTCCCCATCCCACCACCTCCTCTCTTTGTCCTCGGAGGACATTTGGTGCCAGAAACAGCCGGGCATGCGAGGCACAAGCCGTGCACGGTCCCCCCGCCGCTGCCTGCGCTTCGCAGCGCGGGGGCCGCCTCCTCCCTCCGCCCCCACGTAGCAGAGGAAGGGTTTGAGCCACTTTCCGTGGCTGTCACATGAAAGTCGGTGTAAATCTCTCCAAATCTCTTGCTTATCCTCCAGCAAACTATTAACATTCCTGAGGACTCTTCATGTCTGGCCAGAAATTCATTAGCGAGGCGCCTGGCTCTGGAGGAGAGCCGGCCCTGCTGCAGGAGGCTGCTGGCACGCCGGGCAGGAGCAGGGTGATGGCCACGGGGTGCCGGCTCTTTTGGGGTCGGGGCGCTGAAAACCTGCCCAGAGGGCGAGTTGCTGCCACACGATGGCAAAAGGGAGTTTGTTTGAGGAGGGATAGAGTATCCCGAGTCCAGTTTCTTGACGGGGATGTGCAAAATGTCACTGGGTGTTGAGTGGGGATTTGAAGCGCCCCACTTGGGTGGTGTAAACGGAGCAGTGAGCTGGGCAGCGGGGCCAGACGTGGCTTGGTGACCCCCAGCACTGCGACCACCCCGGTGGGACTTCTCTCCTCTCTTACTTCCCTTTGGCAACGCGGGCCGAGCAGCCTGGCTGCTGGTGGGAGCTCACCGTGCTGGCGGTGCGATGTGCACGGGGCGGCGAGGCTCCTGCCCGCACACACCAGTCCTGCCAGGGCAGGGTGGAGCGGGTGCCGTGCTGTGTTTTCCCTTGCTCTATCAGTCTGTGCACCCGGAGGTGGGCAAATTTTATGGCTCGTGGGTGAATGGATCGAGACAGCGCGGGCGTGGAGCGATGGGCATGGCTTTGCCTGTAGGATCCGAGCTGTTTTCGGTCAACCAGGAGAATTCCCCGCTGTCCAGGCGGATGCCAAACCCGATCTGTTTGGCCTTTTTTTCTTACTCATCCCCGCGGTGTCCAGATGCAGCCCATGGGCAGGGTGTGTGATTTACACCCCGCTTCCCGTGAGCTACGGAAGTGACCGATGGCTGCGGCGACAGCAGCTATTTTAGGCAAAGAAGTAATTATTAGCTGGAGTGCGCGCGGCCGAGATGCTGGGGGCACGCCGGCTGACTGCAGGCACCGTGCCTGGCGGGGAGCCCACAGCCCTGCCTGGACGGGGTGCTCAGCACCCAGCGGTGCCCGGCCCCATACCCTGAGGGGATCGGGGTGGCTGGGTGCCCGCTGGCATCGCTTGGGAGCAAGGCTGGGACCTGGCACCCAAAGAGCTCCCTGCTCTGTGGTGTGAGGGAAAAGAGCAGGGAGGAGAAAGGACAGGAGGAAAAGTGCTGGGAAGGAGAGAGGATGAGGGAGGGAGAGGACGCGCTGCAAAGCCCTCACGGACAAAGGCTCGGGGCTCACAGCGCCCAGGTGGGCACAAACATCAGCAACAAACTGGCCAGGAGCAACGCTCACCTCAGCAACCCTGCCGCGATGGGAGGTGCGACGCCAGACCGAGGAGCTAGCGAGGGGTAGGCAGCCAGGATCGATAAGCTCTTGGTAATTAACGCACTTTAATAATAGCCTAAGGGCTGGTGTTCCCAAACTGCCTGGGGGATCTGCACTCCGGCTCCCTTTGCTCACCTCCCAGCGGGGTTTGCCAGCCTAGGTTTGGCCCTCTTGTAGGGGAAGGCAGGGAGCTGCAAAACCCTATTACGCCCCGGGGGAGCTGCTGCCAATAAAGCTGATGTGTCCCAGCGAGCGAGCGCCGGGGGCTTCAGCTTCCCTTTGCGCCTGCGAAGGGGCAGCACGGGCACAGCTCCAGCTCGCTCCGTCGGCGGAGAGCCTCGGATCCGCCGCAGGAGGGAAGCAGCCGAGCCCTTTGCGGAGGAGAAGCCTCTGCCGGCGAGTGATTCACCCTCGGATCCTCGCAGAGCGGCGTCTCCCCACGTGCTGCCATCTGTTCTGTCCCTCGGCCCCTCGCGAGGGGAGAGGAGCGCCCGCGCTCCCGCTAGGGCTGCAGGCACCTCTGGGTGCGGGGCCACCCGCCGCCCTGCACCCTGTGCTCTGCCCTCCTCCTCCTGCTGCTCGGCCCCATCCTAAATCCAGGCGCTACCCTCCTGCTCCCCTCTCCCCTGCAGTAGAAGGGGCAGAGCGCGGGCCCAGCGAGCGCGGTCGAGCTCTTTGTTCTGCGTGGAGGAGCCGCTCTGGAGACCTGTATCTCATCAGCCCTGCCTGCTTCCTCCTCGCCTGGGGACGCGAGGGGCTCGTCTGAATTAATTAGCAGAGAGGCCGTGCGGGTGGCAGCAGGAACACCTCTGAGCTCGCGGCGTGGCAGGGCAGGGGCGCACCAGGAGGCATCTTCGGCCGGGGACGCGCGTTGAGGACGGCTCTCGCTAACTGGAGCTGGTCTCCGCTGGGAGCAGGGCTTATTCCTTCTTCCTTCCTTCCTTCCTTCGGCAGTACGGCCGGGAGAGCAGCAGCGCAGGATTTACTGTCACGTCCCCTGGTGCAGGTTCCCTGCCCTGTGCACAGCCTCGTAAATCTCTGTCCGTTTCTGTCCTTAGTGGAACCGCAGCTGCTCGGGGAAAGCCGGGCAGCAAAGCTTCGTGGCAGGGACATCCCCGATGGAGTGATATAGCGGGAGGGGAGCGCTGTGCCAGCACCCCAAGTCCTGTGTCCCCCAGGTCTGCTCCCACCACCCCGGTCCCCGCTGAGAGAGGCAAAACGAGGACGGCGGGGACACGGGACGCGGTCCCCGGGGCTGGTTTGTGGAGCAGCAGGGGGCTGCGGGGCTGGCAGGCGGCTCGGAGCCAGCAGTGCCGCCTCGTGCATCCCGTTCCGCGAAACCGCAGCCTTAATTAAACCGGAGCGGAGCCTTAATTAAACGCGACTCGGAGACAGCCTACGTGGGAAGCAGGCAGCCGGCTGCCTCCACGTGGGGCAGGAGCCGGCGTCTCCCCCAGAAAAGGACGGCAGGAGGACGGGCAGGGCGAGGAGGGATGGGGTGAGGGAGAGCAGGGACCGAGCCTGTCCCTGACCCCGTGTGTCGCTGCGGAGGGCAGGTTAGGGTGAGGAGATGAGGGGTGCCAGCTCCTTTGGGGGAACCCCTCGGGGTATGGAGGAGATGAGGGGTGCCAGCAGCCTTCAGGGACACCGGTTCTCCTCAGAAAACCCAGTTCTTGGGACATGGTGAGGCTGGATCCCCTCAGGGACACCAATTCCACTCAGAAAACCCAGCTCCCCTCAGGACATGGTGGGGCTGGATCCCCTCAGGGACACCGGCTCCCCTCAGGACGTGGCTGATGGGGGCTGCCCGGTTTCCTCAGAAGACCCTGCTCCCCTCAGGACGTGGTGGGGCTGGATCCCCTCGGGGCCACCAGCCCCACTTGGGGCCACCAGGTCCCCCTCGGGGCCACCAAGTCCCCCTCAGGGCCACCAGGTCCCCCTCAGGGCCACCAGCCGTGGCAGCCCGGGGCCGGCTCCCCTCAGGGCCGCGCTGTGGCGGCTGCCGCGGGTCCCTGCGGGGCGGGCCGGGGCGGAGCAGCCGCTTCGGTGCCGCCTCCCGTTGCCGACAAGGGATGAGGTAATCGGGGAAGCGGCTGAAATTGAAGCCCGGCGGTGGTGGTGGTGGTGGCGGAGGCAGCGTGAGGGGCAGCCCGGGGCCGAGCCGAGCCGAGCCGAGCCCAGCGGAGCCGGGCTGGGGCCAGCCCTGAGGGGGGCTGAGGGCGCCGCGCCATGACGGAGCGCTGCAGCCTGTGGAGCGCCCTGTCGGCGGCCGCCTGCTGCTTCTACCGAGGCTCCTTCATGCAGGTCCAGGTGAGCCGGGCCGGCAGCGAGGATGGGGAAAGCGGTGGGTGGCCGGGAGCCCCTCGGCTGGGTGCCCCCGGGGTATGGAGGTGGTGGTGGCGGCGTTGAGGGGGGCTTCGTGGGGATGGCGTTGACCTTGTGGACGGGGCTCTGCGGGGCTGACACGAGGTTTCGTGCCTCAGTGTCCTCAGCCTGCAGCGCTGCCCTGCTCAGGTGCTTTGGTTTGGGCTCCAGCGCTGCCCCCTGCATCCCCTCTGGGCACTGGGTGCAGGTCGGAGCTGGAGCCGGAGCCCCGGAGCAGCACTCGGGTCAGGGGCTGCGAGCAGTGGCCCCAAAGGCGGCCCTGAGGGCAGGAGACCCCTCGGAGGGGAGCGTTCAGCTCCCTGCAAGAGGCAGCACATCTCCAAAGGTGCTCCAGGAGCTCCTGCTACGCTCCGAGGAGAGACGGAGCCCAGAGGGACCCGCAGCACCACGGCCTGGCTCTGTGTGTGTGCTGCACGGCTCGGCCGCGGTGCCGGCACCCGGCCTGTGGCACCTCCAGCGCTGCCACAAGGTGAGGTGTCCTGTCTGGGGCTCTGGCTGAGGAAGGGCAAAGCCCCAGAAACCGGTTCCTTCGTTTACCTGCTTAGGGAGAGCGCCAAGTGCTGAGGATCGCAAGAGCCGAGCAGGCTCTGATCTGAAGCAAGAGCTCCCGGCAGGCTGCAAGTTAAAAAGGGTGAGAAGCGCCCGGAGCTGGCAGCCGAGAGAGCTGGCAGCCTCATCCAGCGCTGCTCGGGGAGGTAGGTGCCGAGCTGTAGAGATTATGCTGGGTAAGACGGAGCCCAGAGGAAGCGTTTCAAGTCTTGTCATGATTGCTGCTGATCTCAGTGCAAAGCCAGGGATTTTGATCGCTAGTGGGGGCGAGGAGAGAGAAAGCAGAGGAGCTGCTCCTGGCTGTCCAAAAGCCACCGAGCAGCACCGGGGGACGTGCCCTAACGCAGCAGTCCTGGGGCTGAGCATCGCAGCGAGCTGCTGCCAGAACAAGGGGGAGACAGGTGGGCGCCGGGGATGCGGGAGGGGATGAAGGGCACTCCATCCCGGCGCCGGGAAAAGAGTTAAAAGCGAAGCCCCGAGTGCTCACCTGGCTCTGCCAGATCTTTCACCGTCTATTTGTGTCCAAGTGTGCCCAGCAAACACACACTGAAGTCCCCATGAATGACTGGAGCGCTTCCAGCTGACAGCCGCATCCCTGCTCACCGCCAATGGCAGTGCACCCAGCCTGGGAAGCACTGACATCATTTCTGGCCAATAGCAGCTCCGAAAAGGGATGCAGCAGCAGCGGCCGCCGCCGTCTCGGAGTGAGATAAGTAATATATAGATGGATGGAGATGTGTGTACACGCACGCCCCGATGCTGTGCTGGAGACCCGCTCCCCCAGGGCAGCGGCGCGCTCCGCCACCCCACAGCGCAACCTGGGGCGCCTGTCCCATCTTAAGGCACCCAGATGTTCCCAGGCAGCACCCCTCAGCTGCTCCCCACCCCTGCCAGCCAGGCGGAATTGCTCCACAGCTGCCACAAAGGAGCACAGACAGGAGAGGAGAACCTCTGGGTGGCCAGGAGCACTCCGAGGAAAGGCTGGGAGTGCCAGGACAAAGATCCCGGGAGGCCCTTTGGGTGCCCGGAGTCATGGCGAGATGATGCAGAGAGACAAACCAGTTCTTTCCCATCTGGGCACCAAGATCTGTGAGACCAACTGGTTCACACCAGGGTACGTGGGTGAGGAGCAAGCCCATGACAACCCGGGGGTGTTTGCAGTGGGATTTTTCCCCCGCCACAGTCCCTCAGGATGGACCGGCCGCTCTCAGGCACGCGGGGAGCTCACGCAGCAGCCCTGCACCAGGCAAGCAGAGCAGTTCTTGGGTTCGCCATGGCCTTGGCTGCCTCAGCAAGGATGTTTGCTCTGAAATACTCCACCGTGAAGCAGCCCGTTGGCAGGTAGGGAGCTAAGTGGAGAACAGAGAGATTCTGCTGATCCTGGGGCTTTCCCCATGCACCTGCTCCAAGTGGCTCCCTACTCCCTTCTCTCCCACTTGTGCTTCCCAGGCCCCACAGCTGCTCCAGCCGGGGTGAAAGAGCTTGCAGCAGGGGCTGGGATTTCCCCGGTGAGGGTCCCAACGTGGGGCAGGCAGCAGGAGGAGGAGCAGGAGAGGGAGAGCAGCTGTGCTTTGTGCCCTGAGGTTAGCCAGGAGATGCTATCGCGGGGCGGGGTGGGTGCCGCACACCTCGCTTTCCAGGCTGACTTCATGTTCAGGTCTGGGAGGGGGGAGCTGGAAAGCAGGCTGCAAGTCACTCCCGTTTCGTAAGAGTACCTCTGCGAGGAGAGAGAGCCAAATGCCAGCCTTTGAAGCTCTCCTCGCACCAGGCAGAGCAACAGCCGCTCTTTTACACAGACCACAGCTGTCAGCACCCTCCATCCTCCCAGATCTCGCCCTTTGGCTGCCAATTCCCATCCCTGCCCTGCAGCTGGGACCAAAGATGCCTCCCTCTGCCAAGAAAGCAGCAGGTAGAGGCAAGGAAACGAGCAGGGACGGAGAGCCCAGGGAATCCCCTCCCGGTGAGCACTGCCCCCACTGCACGGCAGCTCCGGAGGGATCCCGCAGCCCCGGGCCCGTGAAGCAGCCTGTCTGGGTGCCGAACGTGACCGAGGAGCTCTCCTTTCTCCAGCCAAACCACGTTGGCTGCGGCTTGGGATTCCTCAGGCAGAGCTTGGCATCGTCTCTGGCAGCTCCTGAGCTGGTTTGTCTGGTGGGGCTGGTTTGGGGAAGCGCTCTCAGCCCTGTTTCTCCCCCTTCTGTGGGAAGAGGTGCAGGAGGCTGGCACCAGGCGCCCGAGCAGTCCAGGCTCCTCTCCGCAGCCAGCCCTCTCGCCTGCGAGGCCTCGCATCGGGCCCGAGCATCTTTTGATGTCCTTTTGGCACAGCTGAGAGCGCCAAGCGGTGCCCTTTTCAGCTCGGCACTCAGACATCCGCTTACACGCTCCCGACAGCTCCGGGCCGGCCGGGGCTGCCTTGCTGTGCCTCGCCGGCACCCGGCCAGCTGGCAGCCCCTCCGCCTCCTCCGAGACACGCCACAGAGTAGAAGGAAGCCCAGTCAAAGCACGAGGACCCGTCCCCGGAGCCGCAGAGCACCAAAGGAAAAGGATTCCTCCCCGTGCATTGGGCTCCAGGCTGCAGGCGGTGGCTTTTTGGTGGCCGTGCAAGCTGGATGGGACCAAGCCACCCAGCCAGGAGGACGGAGGTGGCTCTTGGCTCCCTGTGCTCACAGCCGTGATGATGCAGAGCCCCCCGAGCCTCCGTGCTAGCTCAGCACCTGGCTCCTGGCACGGCTGCCAGCCGGCTGCTGCCCAAATCCAGGCTTGGAGACGCCGGGCGCTGCTCAGCTGGGTTTGAGTCCCTTATCCCGCGCATTTGCATGGGGAGGATTTGGGGGAAAACCCAGCTGTAGGACAGAGCGGAGAGCTGCTAATCCCCTCTCTGCGGGGTCAGCTGGGGGGAAAGCAGCGGCCCCAAATCGCTCCCAGCTCAGCCCCAAGCGCCGCGGGGAGGTGCTGAGCACAGGGGCAGCCCCGGCCACGGGTGCTGGGCAGCAGAGGAGTTGTCATAGGAACAGCATCTGCTTCGGCCGCGGTCCCCCGGGAGGCAGCTGGACCTCGGCAGCCCCGTGGCTACCATTTATTTTTAATAGGGCTCAGCAGCACCGAGCGGCTTTGTCTCCACGAGGGCCCCGGGGCAGCAGAGGTGCTCAGCACCCCGCGATGCTCGTTGAGGGGGATGTGACCCCAGAACAGCTCCTGGTCGGGTCCCTGCAGCTCCAACAAGCAGGACGCTCCCCGGAGATGGGAGCAGAGGGCAGAGGAGCACGCACGAGTTGGCCCCTAACACCTCCCCGGGCTGCTCCCACCGCCCCAGCACTTTTTTAATTGTTCAGAGCTGGAACAAGAGGAACAGAGGCAGGTCCAGGCTGGTGAGGGCAAGCCCTGAAGAGCTCGGGCCATCGCGCGGCTCCTTCCCAGCCTCCTCCCACCTCCCCGGGCTGCAGCCACATCCCTGGGGCAGGATTAATGCCCGAAGTTTGGCTGATGCGTGCAGCTACACCAGGAAAGGGAGCAGCTGGCCCAGAATGGGGTCGGGCTGCCCTGAGGAGCGGGACAGAAGGGACAAAACCCGCTGAGGGACTCGGCGGAGTCCTGGGACAGAGGGCACGGGGTGGGAGTGCGGTGCAGCACCCTGAGCCTTCCTCACAGCCACAGGGGGAGGCAGCTCGGGGAGCAGAACCCGGTGCTGGTAAAGGGTCTGGTGGCACGCACGTCTCCTTCTTTTCCCTGTCCACGACCCCAAGCGAGCTCCAACCCTGCTGGTGGTGCCCTCGGGGACGCTCCTGCCACGGAGCGGGGCAGCCGAGGGAGAGGTGCCGCCAGCCCAATCTCCCCGGGGAAGGGAGGAGGCAAATTGCATCCTGCAGGCTCAGGTGCACCAGTGGTGGTGAAAGCTCATTTCGATGCAGAAGGTTCCCTTTACATTTGTCATTACTATTCATGCCACCGTCAGGCTGAGTGCAGCCGAGTTAACCCTTTGGGGAGGGGAGATCGCGGCGGCTGACTGCAGGAGGAACAGCGACGCGGGTTTCCTCCTGGAGAAGCATTTCCCACGGTGGTTCGGCCCTGGAGATGTGCCAGCGGGGAGCTGGGGCAGGCACAACAGGGACACGCTGCCAGGAGACCCCCAAAGTGCTCCCGGTGGCAGGACCTGACCACCCCACCCCATGCACACACACACACACCAGGGCCCTGGCTGACATTCCCTCTCTCTCTCACCCCTTACAGTTCTCCAAGGAGAAATACATCCTCGACTCGTCACCGGAGAAGCTTCACAAGGAGCTGGAAGAGGAGCTGAAGCTGAGCAGCACCGACCTGCGCAGCCACGCCTGGTACCACGGCCGCATCCCCCGGGAGGTGAGGATGGGGAGGGGAGGGCGGGCAGCTCCCAGCCCACGCAGAGCCACCAGGACAAGGCTTCTCCAGCCCCAAGCTGCCCGGTTTTGTGGGCAACACCCTCCAGAAACCCAGAGCAGGGGGTGCCCAGGGGGTAAAACAGCCGAGGTGGAGCACCCACGCCTTTCCCCTGGGTTAACCCGGTGGGGTTGTGCCTGAGCTGCTGCCCTGTCCCCCGCCAGGTGTCGGAGAGCCTCGTGCAGAGGAACGGCGACTTCCTCATCCGCGACTCGCTCACCAGCCTGGGCGACTACGTGCTGACGTGCCGCTGGCGCAACGAGCCCCTGCACTTCAAGATCAACAAGGCGCCGGTCAAGTCCAGCGACGGCCACAGCCGCGTGCAGTACCTCTTCGAGCAGGAGAGCTTCGACAACGTGCCCGCCCTCGTCCGCTTCTACGTGGGCAACCGCAAGGCCATCTCCGAGCAGAGCGGTGCCATCGTCTACTGCCCCATCAACCGCACCTTCCCCCTGCGCTACCTGGAGGCCAGCTATGGGCTCGCCAACGGCAAGCACGGGGCGCCCCACAGCCCCGCCGCCCAGAAAGGGGGGCACATCAAGAGGAGGAGCATCACCATGACGGACGGCCTGACGGCCGACAAGATCACCAGGGCCGAGGGGTGTCCCACCAGGTGAGCGCGGGGCCTCGTGCTGCCTGGGCAGGGGATCGGGATCAGCCCCCGGGGACACGGCAGGGTTTGGGGACTGCCCCAACGCAGGCAGGGACCAGCGGAGGCACAGGAGAGGAGCCAGCACCCAGCTGGAGCTGGGGAGTTCTCCTGGGCCAGCTGCCAGCCGTGCTGTGCTGCCACAGCCACCACAAGGGCATTTGTTGGTTCGTTTCTGGAGGGCCCTTTTCGTTTTAGAGCCCTTTCCAGTGGGACATTTGCAAGGAGTTGCCAAGAGGAGCCGATGGAGCTGCGCTGGCAGGGGAATGCACAGCCCTGCGGGGCTGCCCTGCTCACACGAAACCTTGCAGCACCTGGGCTTCTCAGGAGGGGTGGAGATTTCCTTCATGTGGCTTTCTGGCTCCTGGCTTTCTTTTGGCAGCCTCAGGGTGCCCAGACCCTGTGCAGGAAGGCAGAGCACGCACACAGATCCCCACAGAGAGGCCAAGGGACCTGCATCCACTCCTGCACCCCCAGCAGGCCTTAGAGCCGAGCTGCCTTCTCACACCCTGACCTTCTCAGCCCGAGGGCAGGGTGGGAGCTCGCCAGCAGAAAGCAGACATCCAACTGCTACTGCGGGGAAGAGGGAAGCAGCCAGGCTTCCAGGAGAGCACACGCTGATGGGTCTGGGTCCTTCCGGGCCTTTCCTCTCCACTCACGTTTCCCCAAACATCTCACCCTGCTGCCGCTCACCCGTCCTCCTTGCAGCACTGCCCTCACTCAGCCCACTGCAGCCGCAGCACCTCTTGCAACGCCTCTGACTCACGGCACAGCTCAGGCTGTAGCCACAGCTCCCAGGCTGCAGCACCTCCCTGCTCTTCTGGGACACAGCTGGGCCCCCAGTGCAGCCTCCAGGCACTTCCACCTCTCCTGAGCACTGTGAGAGAGGGAGCTCGCCTCACCACCACGCAGCTCTCGGGCAGAAAAACCACACGGAGCTTCATAAAAACCTCCCACCTCGCAGCCAGGCACCACAGCACTAGAAAACAGCCCCACTGCTTCTCACCAGACCCCTTCCCCAGCACCCCGGGGTGCAGCGGAGCTCAAGCCCTGCTCTGTTCCCCCAGGACCAGGCTCCTTGCAGCAGGGCTGCCTCTGCTTTATGTAGGTTCCCCAGCTCAGGGCTCCAGCTGAGCTCATCAGGGCTCCTCTTGTTGGTAGTGGAAGGGGGCAGTGCCTGGAGGGGGGGGAAAATCCTCATCCCAGCCCCTCTGCCCTTGCCCGAGCGCCAGACTAACTCTCCTGCCCCCTCCCCAGCGTGTCCCTGCCGCACCACAGGGACATCATCCGCAACTGCGCCGTCAGCGTGGACCAGATCCAGGAGCTGCACGCCCCGATGTCCCCCATCTCGGAGAACCCCACCTCGCCCGCCTACAGCACGGGTAGGCACGGCCCGGGGACGGCGGGGACACGGCTCGGGCTGAGCTCAGCACCGCAGGGACGTGGGGAGGGGGACGGAGCTGGCTTTAAAACAAGCCCCTAAATGCTCCGTGTTGCCCTAAATGCTCCGTGCTACTCCTCGCTGCTGGCAAGGCCCTGCCTGGCTCTGCACAGCAAAAAAAACTGTCCCGAAAGAGGGCCTGAGCTGGGGGTGATGCCAGCTGACCGCAGTGCGGCCACACAGCTCTCCTGGGGCTGCCTGGGTCCTGTCGTGGCACCACTGGGGCTTTCCCCGAGCTCCCCAACCCCCGGCTGCGGCTTTCTTCCCAGGGGTTGGACCCGAGGAGCTCTCGAGCTCCCTTCCAACCCCTCCAGCTCTGCGATTCTCGGGGCGTGCACCCCTCCCAGCTGTGCTAACAGCCTCTCTCCCGCTCCCCGCAGTTACGCGGCTAAAGCCACACGCCTGCCAAGCACCCGGCATCGCCCCGGCCTCCCCGGTCATCAGAAGGTCCAGCGAGCCCCAGCTGTGCCCGGGGAGCACCAGCAAACCTCTCCCGGACCCTGCCCACAGCACCCACTCCACTCCCTGCCACGGCTACGCTCGCGCCTCCCCCTCGCCCTCCGTGAACAGCTACAGCGACCCGGACACGGGGCACTACTGCCAGCTGCACCCCACCTCCCCCGTCGGCAGGGAGCGGCCGGCTCACGACACCAAGCCAGCAAAGAGCTACGTGGAGAGGCTAAAGGTGGAGGAAGGACAGAGAGGGACTGTGGAGAACGGCTCCGGGGAGGCAGAGGCAGGGCAGAGGCTGAAAGGAGAGCGGGACTTGGGGGGCTTCGTGCCCCCCGCCATGGAGACGTGCTCCTCCTTCAACCCTGCCGCCTTCCAGTCCCTGCTCATCCCCCTGGAGAACAAGCCCCTGGAGATGGCCGTGCTCAAGAAGGTCAAGGAGCTGCTGGCAGAGGTGGACGCGAAGACGTTGGCCAAGCACATCACCAAAGTGGACTGCGTGGTACGGCCGGGGCCGGGCGGGAGGGCCGGGCGCTGCCCCCCTCCAGGGGAGCGGAGCATCCCCCAGCACCACCCCCCAAAAATCAGAGCGTCCCAGCTGGGCTCTGCCTCCCCGCACCGCCTGGGGCAGGCCAGGGCCACCCGGCCCCTCCTCAATTAACAAAGCTCTAATCACCTCTTCGCCTTTCTCGCCAGGTCGCTCGGATACTGGGCGTAACTGCGGAGACGCAGCGGCTCATGGGGGTGAGCTCTGGCATGGAGCTGCTCACCCTGCCCCACGGCCACCAGCTGCGGCTCGACCTGCTGGAACGGTACGGCTACGGCACGGGGCCACAGCGCTGGGGGTGGCACAGGGGGGGACATGGGACCTTTAGGGGGACGCTGGGCTCTGCGGGGACAGCGTCGGGAGCGTCCCCGTGCTGAGCTTCGCGCTCTGCCTCTCGCCCCGCGGCAGGTTCCACACCATGTCCATCATGATCGCCGTGGACATCCTGGGCTGCACGGGCAGCACGGAGGAGCGGGCGGCCCTGCTGCACAAAACCATCCAGCTGGCGGCCGAGCTGAAGAGCACCATGGGCAACATGTTCAGCTTCGCCGCCGTGATGAACGCCCTGGAAATGACACAGGTACGGGGGCGCCGCCTCCGTCCTCCCCACACGCCTCCCCCCCTCCGGTGGCTCAGCCCTTGGGGACAAGGGGGACAAGGCCCCAGCAGAGGCAGCGGGGTGTAAGCAGGGAAGGGACGGAGCCGCCCCCTCCGCCGAGCAGACGGCCCAGCCCCGCCGGGATGCGATTGTTTTTTTCGGTGGTTGGGCTTTTTTGTTTTTGCGCTGGGCTCTGTTCCTGAGAGGAAATGAATCTGCCCTCCGGTACAATACAAATCGGTCTCAAGGCCGCGGCAGCAGCGTCTCCCGGCCGCGCTGCTCCCTTTGGAAGATGAAAGGAGATTAAAATTCAATTTTAAATCAAGCCCAGCTGGGTAGCCTTGCTTCCTGCCTGCACAAAGGAGGTGGAAGGGCTGCCCCCTCCCTGCAGCTCATCTTCAAGGCCGCTGCAGCGCGGGGAAGCTGCTGTCCTGGGGCACGGCAGGGGAAGAAACGCCGAGCCCAGCGCCGGGGCAGGGCCCTGCAGCCTCTGGCGGCGAGTGCCAGCAGCAGGGGCTGTTTTGGGGAGCAGCAGGCGCTGCTGGGGCTGTTGTGCCAGGGCCAGGTTGACCTCGGGAGCATCCCATGGGCTGGGGCTCGGTGCTGGGGCTGCGCTCCCCCAGCACCTCCACCCCAAAGCACGTCCGGCCCCTTGCAGATCGCGCGGCTGGAGCAGACCTGGATGGTGCTGCGGCAGCGGCACACGGAGGGCGCGATCCTCTACGAAAAGAAGCTGAAGCCGTTCCTGAAGAGCCTGAACGAAGGGAAAGGTAACGAGAGCGGCTCCCAGCCCCGCTGCCTGCTCCTTCCAGGCTCAGCCGGGCACAGCCTTGTGGCGGGGATGTGTTTGAGAGCTGCGTCCCTCCCCCAGCAGCGCCAGACGCTTCCCTCCTGCCCGCTGCGCAGCCCCAGCACCCGGCCGGGCCCGCTTGGCCTCAGCTGCCCCTTCCTTCCCAAGGAAGCATTTCATAACTAAATAAAACCAGTGGCTGGGCACAAACACGGCCGGGCCGAGCCAAACCCATGCGCTCGCATGGCAGTGCGTGCCAAGGCGAGGGGACACCAGCCGGTCTGAGGCAGGGAGGATGAAAAGCTTCATCTCTCCAACACGCAGAGCCCCGGGCCTGCACACCCGCTCCTCGCTGCAGCCCTGGGAGCGGCAGAAAGAGCCTGGCTGGTGCTGGAGGAGGCGGTGGACCCGGGCAGAGCCATGCTCAGAGCCACAGCCGCATCTGTGCTGCAGCTGAGCCAGAAAACCTCTCCCAGGGGCACGGTGGCAGCCCGGCTTTGTAGGGCTGGGTGGTCGTGGGAGCGCTGCACGGGGCCGAGGCGGGTGGGGAGGGGGACACGGGGACACCGAGCCCGCCAGAGAGCCTCAGGGCGCTTCTCTCCGCAGAAGGACCCCCGCTGACCAACACCACCTTCCCCCACGTCATGCCCCTGGTGACCCTCCTGGAGCGGGACGACGCTCTGGTGGACAACCCCGAGCCCTGGGAGAGCACGGACGACGGCGTGGAGGTGGTGATGGCCCACCTGGAGGCGGCGCGGATGGTGGCCCACCACGGCGGGCTGTACCACACCAACGCCGAGGTGAAGCTGCAGGGTAAGCCAGGAGGGGAACGGGGACGGCCCCTCAACCTCCGGCGCCGTCCCGTGCGTCCTGCGGGCACGGAGTCCCCGTCCCAGACCCGCGGCGCTGACTCTCCCTTCCCCGCAGGTTTCCAGGGCCGAGCGGAGCTGCTGGAGGTCTTCAGCACCGAATTCCAGCTGCGGCTGCTGTGGGGCAGCCGCGGGGCCGAGAGCAGCCAGGCGGAGCGCTACGAGAAGTTCGACAAAGTCCTCACCGCCCTGTCCCACAAGCTGGAGCCGGCGGTGCGCTTCAGCGAGCTGTAACCCACCCGCGCCGCGGAACCCCTCCGCGTTAGGGACGGGTTGGCAATTTGGGGACAGAGAGAGGACCACAACCACCACAACCACCACGACCCCACGTGGCTCACCGCCAGCCGGGGGTCCCGCGGTGCTGTTATAGGGATGGGGACAGCGCCCGCGCGGTGCCCATCGCCTCGCCCTGCGTTTTCCTCTCCTCGCACCCCTCGCTGTACATACGTCCCCGCGGCCGCGCCGCGCTGCACACCCGCTGCCCGCCGCCCTGTACATAGGTGTACATAGCCCGGCCCCGCACACAATAAACCTTTGGTGCCCCCCTCCTGCCTCTGCTCCTGCTTGGGGTCCCCAAACACCCCCCTGGGGGGCGGGGCCTGATGGGTGGGGGAGTGTCCAATCTCCCAGACCACGCCCAGTGGGTTGGGTAAGAAGGGCGAGGCCCCGCCCACCCGCGGGGCACGCCGGGAGTTGTAGTTCGGGCGGTGCCGCCGCCGCCATGGCCCCCGCCGCTCTGGCGCTCGCCGTGGCCCTGCTGGGGGCCGCCCCCCCCGGCGCCGCCGCCGCCTGGGACCTGCGGGCGCTGCGCTGCGGCCTCTCGGCGGACTGCGAGTGCGGCTTCGGGACCGACCTGCGCGGTCAGGGGGGAAGGGGGCACCGGGGGGGGGACCGGGAGGGGGTTCGGGGGGTTCTGGGGGGGCCCGGAGCGGGGATCGGGGGGTCCCGGGGGGGACGCGGGGCAGGGGGAGGTCGGGGTGGGGCTGGGACACGGCCCCGCTGCTTGCGTCTGGGCGTGGATCTGTTAAAAATCTCCATTTTCTGAATTTCCGGGTTTCCTGCAAAATGATTTTTCTGAAAATTCGTTTTCTGAATGCCTGGGTTCGCTCAATGCCTGGGTTCTCTCAACGCCACGTGGAACTCCCTTCAGGTCTGGAGTGCGACTTGGCCCTCAGCCTGGTGGGGCAGCCCCTGGTGCGGCAGCAGCTGATGAAGGGGCTGCAGCAGTTCCTGCACAGCCCGAGCCCCGCCAAGCCCCTGGTGCTGTCCTTCCACGGCTCCACGGGGACGGGCAAAACCTACGTCAGCTCCATGCTCGTCCGCCACCTCTTCCAGGGCGGGCTGGGCAGCCCCTACGTTCACCACTTCTCCCCCGTCGTGCACTTCCCCCACGCCGAGCACATCGAGCAGTACAAGGTAAGGCCTCTCAGCGCTGCTCGCTTCTCCTTTGGGCTTTGGTTACATCCCTGTGATCCTCAGCACGTACCCAGGCTGTTTTATAGTGAGCTGGAGCAATGCAGCTCTTTGCCAAGCAGCTCCATGAACCTCCTGAAGGATCCTCCAGCAGCTGGGACGTCCTCTGGCTGTTACCACTTTCGTTTTCCCCACAGCCGTCCTTGCTGCGATTGCGTTCTTATTCTTTAAATATTTACACAGCCCTCTGCACACACAGAAGGGCCTCACTTTAGTGCCTTCCACCTGAAGTTCTCCCCTTGCTTTGCAAACAGCTGAAGAGCTGTGAAAGCCCCTGTGCTGCTAGGCTGTAATTCCTCCTTGCACAGCAAGCAGCTCCCGACCACCAGCTGAACCTGTGCCTCTTAAAGCTGAGGAAGGCAAGAAACCAAAACGTGAAGGTTTGCTAATGAAACCTCAGCAGAGCAGGGGAATCAGCGCACCCGAACATTTCCTTTCTGGGTGTTTGGAGAAGTGATGGGTTCTTTTGTGTCCTCAGAAGAAATATGCTCAGTAAGGTAAAAGCTCATGCTGGGCTCTTCTCCCTCAGTGCAGGCACACTGTTTTTGCACCATGAAAGGAGCTGGCAACAAGCACATCTCCCTTCTGGTGCTCAGTCGCTGGGAACTCTGTGGATAGAGTGAAAGAGAACGTGGGGAACCGTAGGAGGCTGAACGCCCAGCTTTGGTTTGCTGCCTCCTTCACGCTGCTGCTTTAACTCTGCAACATGAGATCTACAGCGGGCTAACAGCGCCGATACGTCGCTGTGCCAGCTCCAGAACAAAGGAGGCCCCCTCAGTGCTGCTGTTCCTGCTCTGAGGAGGTGGTGCAGCGCAGGGACAAGCTGCTTTCGGCACCCTCACCTCAGCCCTTGCTCGGGGGTAGCTTGTTCCTCCCTCAGTATCTCACCCCCTGACGGCTTGGTGGATGTTTTTCCTAGGAGAACCTGAAGCGCTGGATCCAGGGCAACTTGACGAGCTGCGGCCGGTCGGCCTTCCTCTTCGACGAGATGGACAAGATGCACCCGGGCCTGATCGACGTGATCATGCCCTTCCTGGGCCCCTCCTGGGTCGTGTATGGCACCAACTACCGCAAAGCGATCTTCATCTTCATCAGGTGAGAGGCGCCTCTGCGGCGCGTGGGACAGCGTGGGGCGCTCAGCACCCTGCTCCTCAGTTGGGCAGGGGTCGCTGCCTGCCTCGCAGCCCGCTTTCACTTTGCTTTTCCTTCTCCCCGCACTCATCCTCTGCAAAAACAGAGGCATTATTTCCTTCTGAACAGGCGAAATTGGAGAGCTTGAAAAAGCTTTCCCGTCCCTGTTATTTGGCTGCTGTTACAGGAGTCATTTCAGGGCGGGCAGGGGGCAAAGCTGGATTGAGCTCCTGCAGGCTGGAGGCTGTCGGCTGCCTCCTCTGTCCTGCAGCACCGCTTTCCTGGACACCGGGTAAGCCAGCGCCTTGTTCTTGTGCAGCAACGCAGGAGGGGAGCAGATCAACGAGATGACGCTGGATCTGTGGCGGGCCCACAGGGACCGGGAGGAGATCAGCCTGCAGGACGCGGAGTCAGCCATCTCCAAGGCCGTGTTTGAAAACCCTCAGAGTGAGTCCCTGGAAGTGTTGCTGGCGGGGAGCAGAGCCCAGCAGAGGGAGCCAGGCCCATGCCGCACAGCCGCCGAGCTGCCTGGCACCTCCCAGGCAGACAGAAAGGGACAGGGAGTTGGAGGGAAGGGAACTGCAGGCCCCTCAAGGTGTCCTGGCAGAGGGAAGGGATAGCCCAGCTCCCCAGGCCAGCAGACCTGTTAAGACTTTTAGCAAAGTTGTTTGGAGAAGATGTGTGCTCACAGCCGAGGGATGGCAGCCAGCACAGCACGCTCACTGACAAGGGCCAGTCCCCGCTGCCTGCCTGCATCTCCTCGCTTTGAACTTGCCCCAGGGAGCAGAAATTAAGGCTGACCACTAAATCCTACCAATTCCTGGAGAAAAAAACAAATCTGTTTGGGGGAGGAGGGTTTAACAACTGGTCGGTTCCACTCCTTGTACCAAACCAGAGCAGATCTGTCCGCAGCTGAGTATTTTGGCTTCACACCAAGCAGCTCTTTGAATTCCAAGGACTGCTGACCCTCTGAAGGTAAAACCTGTCTCCTCTTTTGCTTTTGCAGGTGGGTTCTGGAAATCCGGGATCATTAACGAACATCTCATTGATTTCATCGTGCCCTTCCTCCCCCTGAAGCGCCACCACGTGAAGCAGTGCGTCGTCAACGAACTCGTCCAGCAGGGCCTGGAAGTACGTCAGGACGTGGTCCAGGAGGTGGCTGACAGCATCCCCTACTTCCCAGAAGAAGAGAAAATATTTTCATCAACAGGCTGCAAAACAGTGGCCTCTCGGATCAGTTTTTTCTTCTAGCCACTGTCAGGGGCCTTGCTCAGCTCCATGAGGAACAAACACAGAGCTGTGGAGCTGCAGAGCCCAGGGCTGGCAGGATGAGGCCCAGGTAGCACAAGTGCCCTCCTGCTGATCTCCTCTCTCCAGCCCCAAGGATGCCACTGCAGGATGCAGCTGTGGGAGCCAGTGCAAGCGATGTGATTTAAAGCACTTTATGGATTTATCCTGTGGCCAGGTGAGGGTGGATACGACCAGCCTGGTGCACCGCCCAAACATCTGTGATGAAAAGGGGAAGATGCCAAGAGGGACCACAGCGTCAGGGAGGTTTCTCACCCTGCCGGCAGCACCAATCTGCAGCTTCCCCTCTTCTGGCAGCTACTGATATCCACTGCATCAAGATTCTGAGCCCCAAAAATATTTTTTAATACAGCATTTTAGCTTTTTTTTCTTTTAACTTTTTAAGCGTGGCAGTACCTCAGTTCCTTGGTACAATGTGACAGCGTTGGCATTGACTTCTGCACCGCCGGCTGGTGAACACCTTCAACACTGCAGCAAAGTTTTATTCTCAAGGAATTTTTAGAGCCAACTTCTTTCCAGTTTCCTTTCACTGTGAATAGGTGCTGGTAGGGACCAGCTTCACCAGCAAGAAGCACGGGGTCGTAATGAGGGAAATGTCAATGCCCAACCCACCAAGAGCCCAGCTCTTCTTCGTCTCCCCGTCCATCTTTCCCCTGAGGTCCTGCAGCAAACCAGGGAAACAAAACGAAACACCAGACCTCGCCGTTGTTTTACTAGCTACCAAAAAAAAAAAAAGAAAAAGTTTGTGCCTAGCTCCAGGGGAGACTGTGGTGCTACAAATGGTTTTTAAAATTCCTTTTATTCAATATTGATTTCTACAGCAGACTGAGGAGTTGGTGCTATAAGCTGCTGAGCCTCTTTTACATCCTTCTGCTGGTCAGACCTCGCAAACTTTGGCTGGGCCAGCTCTGCTGAGCTTCCTGGGGACGCCACTTACGTGGGAACCTGAGGACAAGCGAGAGAAGAGCAGCACTCCGAGCTGTCAGGCATGGGGTGTGTGGCACTGCTGGCCTTTGTCCTGTGTTAATCTCTGCAGTTACTGGAGCACAGGTCAGAGGAACCAGAACCATTCAGTCTCTGGGAACAAAATTCTCAAGGGGTGGGTGAACAGGGAAGTTCTGATGCTCCCCTCAGGCCCTGTGCTGAAACTGCCGGTGCTTGGGCCCATTCCAGCCTGCCTCCAGAGCCAGAGCTTGTGGGACAGTGACTGCAGGCACCACCCAGCTGTGGCCTGGGAGCTGGCCCACGGACAGGCTCAAACATCCTGCCTCTTTCAGAAACGTTGGGTGTTTCTAATTTTAAAATAAATCTTTTACGAAATAAATAGTTGGGGAAGAGTCGTTTACTTGGGTTCCTAATTGCAGCTATCGCAGAAGGACTTGGGAGACTTGCAGTTGTGTGGGCACGGCTGCCTGATGCAACAGCACTTCGGGGATTTGGTGGCCCAGAGATGATGGTCTCTAATTAGGTGACTGGAAACAAGACAGGGGCCTTTCCCAGGGGAGAAGGAGAAGTGGCAGTGGCTGGCCCAGACGTTCCCTGCAGAGGAGCCAGCAGAGGTACAGGAACACCACGGGGCCTGTGCCACAGCTACGGGCAGCCCTTTTTCCCCTGTGCAGAGCACAGCCCTGTGTACAAGGCCATGTTCCCAGGACTTGTGCCAGAGCAGGAGGCAGAAGGCACGCGGCACCTCGCTCCCCAGGGGGGTCACTGCAGAAGCTGCTGGGTGGCCGTGCAAGCACACAGCCAAGGAAAGGTGCTGGGTGGGTGCTGTGGTGTCCAAGCCCACAGCCCGCATCACAGGCTGGGTAAAGGCTGACCCCCTGCGCCCTGGCAGCACACACAACTTGTCACCACACTGACACCATGAGTAATTCAGCAGTTAGCTCTGAAGGCAGCTGAAATGGGCCCCAGTGCTTCGGAGCAAACAAAACTGCCACGCTCAGGGCTGAGCAAACCCCTCTGGGAGCAGGCAGTGCCAGCAGGCTGGCACCTGAGACAAACCTGCTCACCTACTGCTGTCACACCAGGCGTCATCGGCCAAAATTGTGGGTTCTGGAGGGCTCTGAAGCGTTTTCTCCAAGGTTTCTTGGGTGAGGCGTCCGGTCTCACTCCTCAGGATAGGCTGCACAGTCGTTCTTGGAAAGAGGTGGTGTGTGAGGGAAAGGATCTGCAGCGGCAATAAGACAAGACCTGGGTGTCCTCCTGACGTACCAGCACGCATAGAAAAGCTTTCCCCTGCAGCCAAACACCTGCCTCGTGCCACCAGCGAAGGACCTGGCAGCCTCCCCGGGACCTGCCCCGACAGGGAGCCCGTTTTTTTTTGTTTTTCCATAAAGAAGCCCCTGATCTATTGAGCAGTGCTGCTGCCCCACTAAGTGCCACGCTTGGCAACAGCAGTGTGGGGACACGCTCCCCTCATCGCAGCCAGCTGCAGGAGGGCTTCTGCCTTGTATTAAGTTCGAAGAAACAGGAAAATAAAAATGAAGAGGAGGAAAAAGCCCTGCCCAATGGCTCTACCACAGAACTGCTGTAACAGCCAGGCTGTAACCACTGCTGCTTGGCTTGGACCCGTACCCCAGCAGGACCCCTGACCCCCAATTCATGTTTCTTGGTGCCAGCTGCTGGCCCTGACGCAGAACACAACCACCAGGCTTGTCCCAAACCACCAGGCACAGGCACTGCAGCTGAGGCAGCAAGCCAGTGACTGCCTGGTCCCCGAGCAGGGCAGGGGGGAGCAGCAGCAGGGCCGTACCTCGCTGTCCATGGGGTCCAGCCGCAGGCTCTGCAAGGTGTCCTCCCTCGTGCTCTGCACCTTCTGTGGGCACAGGCGGGCCTGGTGCAGGTGGTGCAGAGCTTCCTGGGGGTCGTGCTCAATGGTAGCAGAGAAACGAGCCTCTGCCTGCTGGTACCACCTGCGAGGGGACAGGAGCACACACAGGGCTCTCCGCAGGCCCTCAGGAAGCTGCACCAACCTCCTGCTCACCTCGCCGCCACGTCCCGACGACCCAGCTCGTGCAGCGCCGCCGCAACACGTCGCTGCACACCGAGGTTCCCTGGGCTCAGCTCCAGCGCCTGCTGGTAATCCGCCAGTGCGTGGGCCAGCTCCCCCAGGCGAAGGAAGCAGTCTGCAACGAAGCCGTGCCGGCGTCTCAGCGACCCGGAGCAGCTGGGGGCTGGCTGCTGCCCTGGGCCTTTGCCTGGAGCTCTCCGTGCTGGTGGGAAACGCATGCCTCGTGTTCAGCCCACCCCAGGTTTCAGCATCGTTCGGCAAAAGCTCTGCGGCCACCAGGAGATGCAGCCCGGTATGGGAGAGGGCAGCAGATCCCAGCCCTGCCCCTGAATAGATCTGGTGGGGAGGGAGCAGCACAGCCAGTGGTAAATCCTCACTCCTGGTCCTCTCCTCACTGCTGAAACAGGAAAGGCATCTCTGGGGGGCACAGAGATCTTGTCTGGGAACTGGGATCAGAATCAATAGAGAACCCAGAAGCCCTACTACCAGCTTCAGCCACCAGTCCCTAACACAGGACCCCAGAGCAGGGCCTTTCCCTGCATCCACTGTGTAGGTACAAGCTGCTGCTCTTTGACACCCCAGCCCTATCCCCGAGCCCCCATTCTTGCCCTGGTGACCCTGCTTTGACCCCCACTTGCCTCCTCTGTTGACATAGAGCCCCTCCTCTGTCCTCTCATCTCGCAGAGCCTCGCCAAGGAGCATCACAGCCTCATCGAGCCGGCCCCGGGCGTAGCAGAGCACGGCACGGTCGTTGTAGGTGAGCGCCAGCTGCCGCCGAGCCTCCTGAGCCTCCGGGCCCTCGTCGGCACACAGCTGCCTCGCCTTGGCCAAGTCCTTTAAGGCTGCACCGAAGTCCTTCAGCCGTCGGAGGAGGGCCCCCCTGCGACACAGGGACAGAGAAATGAAGACTCGGACACCAGCGGGGCCAACTGGCCGCAGTAACACGTCCGCCACCTGAGGGTGAAGAATTCGGCAGCCAAGGGGTTGGTCTCGATGGCAAAGCTGATCCTGAGCAGGGCCCCCCGCAGGTCCCCGCACAGAGCCTTCGACACTGCCTCGGCCTTGGCCTCCAGGCCTCGCCTCCGCAGCCTCTGCCGCAGCGCATGGGCAGCTCCGTGCTGCGGGTCCAGCTCCAGGACCCACTGGATGTCCTGGTGGCACAGGGACAGCTGCCCGGGAGGCCGGGATCCCTCAGGACCTGGAGCTTCCATCTGCATCCCCCACCTCCAGGAGGAGCAGCCAGGATCCCTCGGGGACCAGAGCAGCCGTACCTGCCCCAAGTGCTCATAGAAGGAGGCACGCAGCACGTACAAGTCAGGGTTCCTCGCATCCTCCGCCAGGTCTCTGTTGAGCATCCGGAGGCACTCAGGGAACTTGTTGAGGGCAGCAAGGCACAAGATGCTGCAAGAGGAGAGGGGCATAGTTGGCAGGGAGCCCACAGCAGGACCAGCGCGGCTGAACAGCCTCGTGCTGCTTCACCTCCTCCTGCGAAACACCCTGCGGTGGGGCTGCAGCTCAGCTGCTCGCGTAAAGGCCTCCAGGGCCTCGCTGTAGAGCTCCTGGTCCAGCAGACATCGTCCCTGCAGGGAAAGCCTGTCAGCGTGGCCACAGGGCAGGGCTGCAGGCAGGGAGGACGGAGTGGTAGCTCACCTGTAGGTCAAGGACAAGGGCTAAGCGAGCCAGGCAGTGCTGCTCCCGTGCAGGTCCCAAGGCGAGCACCTTCCTGAGGTTCAGAGCGGCTGACTGGAAGTCACAAAGCTGGAGGAAAGCCTCTGCCCGCTGCTCGTACAGCTCTGCCTGCACCACAGACACCCTCAGCCCTTGCTGCCCACCACCCAGCAATACTCAAGCTCCCCAGGATCAGCCTGGCAAGAGGCTAATGCCACAGTTTCACGTCCTGAAACCAGATGCTGGTGTTGCTGGTGTTACAGCCAGCCTTCACAACGCTGCCTCCCCTTCCCTGGCATGTCCCCAGCCCCCTGGGACCCACTACCCGCTGCGGATCCAGGCCGATGGCTTTCGTGTAGCAGATGATGGCTTCCTCCCACTGGCCGCAGGAGGAGAACTCCAGCCCTTTCTGCCAGCTGTGGGGAGGAAAAGAGCCATGAGCCAGGCCCAGGCTCTCGCTGCCAAACGTGGGAGCTTGTGGATCCCATCAGGACCCGAAGGGAGCTGGGCTCCAAAGGCAGAGCCGAGACACACACAGGGCTGGAGGGCGGCTGGGGGGATATTGAGGACTGTGTACCCCGCATGCTCCTGCCCACGCAGGGTGCTGCTGAAGGCAGTTAGAGCAGGTAACGGGTACCGGGTACCCCAGCTGTGACCATGTTCGGAGGCAGAGCAGCCCCAGCACTTACTGCTCCCGCATCCTGCCCTGCACAACTGCACCAAAGAGCCCCGCTTCCCTGGGGCGCTCAATGCTGCGCAGGCAGCGGCTGGACCCGAAGATCCTCTGCAGAGCCCTCTCCTTGCTGGCCTCCAGCTGCTCCTCAGGCACTGCTGTCACAAACAGCTCCTCGGCAGCCATCTCTGCGTCCCCCTGCAGCAGCACGCAGCTCCCTGCAGCCCTCCTCTGCCCCACAGCCCCTCCTGAGCATCCCCCCCAGCCAGCATCCTGGGGGGCACCGCAGCCACGGCCAAAGCTGGGAGGAAGGGAGAAGGGACAGGGAAGGGTCCCCCCGTACCCCCAGGGCTGTGGAGGAGGCAGCACGGAGGAGCCCAGCCCGACCCCACGATGCCGCCCCCCGCCCACAACCACGATGGCTGCGGTGCCCGGGAGCAAGATGGCTGCCCCCTCCCCTCCCCCCAACAAGATGGCGCCGGGGAGGTGCCCTGTGAGGGGGCGGCTGGCCTCAGGGCACGTCCCTGTGGAGAGGGGCTCAGCATCCACCCGTGGCCGGGTGCTTGCAGCATAACGTGGGGGATTTTGTCCTTTTACCCCACAGGGACATGATGGGGTCTAGCCCTGCGTTAGTGCTGTGCAGTGGGAGGGGGTCCTGGCGGGACAGGTGCTGTCCCCTCCTCAGTGCAGGGCTCGTCATCCCCAGCTCCCATTCCCCCCTCTGCTGCTGACAAGTCCCTGCTCCCCTCTCTCCCCTTTTTCTCTCCCTCTTTTCTCCTTTGCCCTCTTCCCCCTGCCTCCCCAAGGCAGACGGCATTTTGGCAGGGCGGCGGACATGGAAACAAGCAGCTCTCATGGCCCCGCCAGGCTTGGCAGGAGCCCGGTGTCCTGGCGCAGCCCAGCACAAACCTCGGCCAGCCTCATGTTTCTTGGAGCTGGGCCCCACACACCCAGGGAAGGTATGGGGGCCGCTCCTCATGGCCCAGCACCGTCCCCTCACCCTTCAGCTGCCTGTTTGGGACCAGTGCTGGCAGCTCCATATCTGCCAGGAACCCTAGTACTCAGGTGCCATCGGAGTCTGTCCCCACAATGGCAGTCCCAGTGCTGCAAGAGGTAGCCCATGAAGGTGGCTGCAGCTCTAAGGGTTTCTTGTTGGAAGCCCTTAGGGAGGTTCTGGGGGAAATTGGGTGCACCCGGAGAGCTTCAGGGCCAAATTGGAGCACAGGGCAGGGACAATCGGGACAACATACAGGAGGGATCCGAGCAGGGACATGAACAGGAGGAAGGCAGGAGACCCTTTTTAGTTGTTTTGCCAGCCAGCTCTTCTGACAGCACCAAGATATCGCCACCTTCTGCCCCGTCATGACTGCAGGGTGGCTGGGCAGGGGCTGCTGCCTCCTGGGTCCCTCCCTGAGGTCCCTGCTGGTGGCTTTAGCCTCACACAGCACTTTCCAAACATCACCTTCCCATCCTCACCTGCATGTTCCCTGCTTCGTGGATGCGCGGATGCACTGCGGCAGCGTGTCCCAGCACCGTGTGTCATGGAAAGCCAGAGCTGCCTGGAATTTCCTAGCTCACCAGCTCATGAGGTCTGCTCCCACTGAGCTGGAGCAAGCAGTGGGGAGGTTGAGGGACCGTCATAGTTTCTGAGTTAGGGTTTTTGTGCCAAAACACTGGAGTTTTTGAAAGCTGGAGGAACTCTGGCTCCTCCTGGCCAGCCCCGTTACAGGTCCCTTGCCAAAGCGGGCAGCCCAGAGAATGGCTTCTCCCCACCACCACCACTCCAGCATCCCAAAGGCCCTGGGCTCTCCTTGGCACGTCCTGCCTGCCCTACAAGCCCTGAGAGCACGGTGGCTCCTTGCCTGCATCCCAGCGGGCACTGGAACATGTCCCAGGACCCTTGCTGTGCCACGTGTACCACAGCACTGCTGCTGCTTCCTTCATCTGCTCCAGCTGGCAAAAGACCTTCACCCTCTCCATCTGCAGCTCCCAGCCAAGAGCTCCTCAAGCTGCAAGGTCTGCAGCGAGGTTACCTGCAGCCAAGGGACAGGCAATGTGGCAAAGGCGTCCCCAGCCTCCCATCAGCTCTCCATCCTGCCACAGCACCCGTGCACGTACTGTCTGGGACCCTGTGACTGCAGACTGCACGTGGCCATGTACTGCTCCCTGTTCTCCAGGGGATCCACTGGGATCTTCAGGCCCTCTGTGACCTCCTGGAGCTGCAGGAGGCCCCTGGTGTAGCTGTTCACCCTGCCCTGAATCACACTTTCCTGGATCATTATTTTGGTGGCTTCAGACATCCTGCTGTGGGGCTCGCTTGCCACCTCCCCACCACCTCCATCAGGCTGGGGGGCTGACAGGGAGCTCATGTCTCCCCCCACTCACCCAGACTACAGTTAGTTGAAGCATTTTCAAGAAACTTGCTCCTCCACCTCAGTTTTCAACCAAACATTGCCCTGCAGAGCATTTACCCGCTCCAGGGAGCTGAGGTTTCACACCAAACAAGCTCAGGCTCTTGAAAAGCAAACACCCTCCTCCAAATCTGGCCACAAACTTGACAAATGCCAGAGCCCAGCAGGACTCAGCTGCACATCCCGGTGCTCAAGCTAGTGTCAGGTCTTCAGTCCAAAGGTCAAAACCTCCACTGAGAGCATCAGCGCAAACGAGGGAAGTCATTTTCATTGGCGGTACCTGGGGAGAGCAGAGCTCTGCAGGAATGGGTCCTCCTGGCTGCCTCCCACCGCCAGCCCCAGGGGGACAGCGATGCACAGGGCCACCAGCATCACTGACCGGTACCCACCGAGGGCTGCCAAGGAGGGATGGGGCTCTCCCCTGCAGCTCTGGTTTGCTAGAAGGGGCTTTTCCCCATGCCCCTGCCCCACAGAAGCACCCTGATCAGCACACCACATTGGTACAAACTGGGTCCTCTGTTGGGTCCAGCCTTCACCCCAGGCCTGGTCCTGCCCCAGGAGCACACAGCTCCATTCCCTATCTCTCACCCCACTGTTCCTCATTTCCCTTTTTCCCGTTTCCAAAGCAATCACCCCAAAGCACAGCCAGGGCAGGCTCTGGGATGCGATGCGGGGCAGTGCTGCCCAGCACAGCCAGCAGCCGGGCACGTCAGCTCCAAACAGTCTGGTTTAATCCTCCCTGGGCTTCAGCCCAGACGCAGCACAGGTGAGGGACAGGCCCGGTGGGTGGCAGGAGGCTTTCTGCCTTCCTCCCACACCTGCGAATCCACATGAGATGTCCAAAAAAAAACAGAAGTTTGCACCATTCGGGACAGCACTGGCAAACCAGGAAAATACATCCCCAGCAGAGTGGTCCAGCAGCCCCTCTGCCCAGCTGGGCACCGGCTCTCCGAGAGCCCTGGGGATAAATCCCACCTTGGGGCACCAGCGATGCTCCCCACGGAGTCCCGACGCCTGGTCCCTCAGGGGAAAGGCAGCGAGCATCCCTGCAGGTCCAGGCAGGAGCAACCGTGAGCATCCTGATGCTTTCACACCGGGCTGGCAGGGGGTCTGGCTGCCCCCGGGGAGGCTCATCCAGCAACCTCAGAGCTCATCACGGGCAGAGGAGCGCAGGTAGCCCCCGCCGCCCCGCGGGTCCCTCAGGGTTTTCCGTGAGCCCGTCCAGCCCGTCTGCTTGGAGTCGTCGTCCCAGATGGTGGAGGTCTCGGTGTCGCTCAGCCAGTTGCTGTCCCCGGCGTAGTGGGTGGGATAAACCAGGAGGGGGTGAGCCGAGAACACCAGCAGGTCCCGCGGGGCGAAGTGCCGCTTGTAGTCCTCGCTGGGGAGAGCAGGAGGAGAGAGGCTCGCACACAGAGCAGGGCTGGAAAAGCCATGCTGGAGAAGCCACCGCGTGGGGAGGGACAGCGGGTAGCGGGGATGGGCACGGACACCGCGTGCTCAGAGAGCTCTGGGTGCTGGGGGGCTCCTCGCAGCTCCCCGTCCACATCCAGAGCACTGTCCACCTTTCACCCTCACATCTCTCCACTTTGATGTCCTGCTCTCTGCTTTTCCCACACCCCGTCTCCCCAGGGACACCCCCGGTGCTCCCCCTGACCCCCAGCTGCCTCCCCCCACCCCACCACTGCCCCCAGCCTGGGATGCGGGGCAGGGAGGTTCCCCCAACGGGACCGAGACCCCTGTGCGGGACCAGCACCGTGCCCCAGCCCCGTCCCCGCCACCCCCCCACGCTGGCCGAGGGCCATTTTCCAGCGGCCGGCAGCCAGGCGGCGGCTGGGGGGGGAATGAGCTCATGCTGCAGATGTTTTCCTCCAGCATGAGCAACGCCAGGGGGAGGACGGGGAGGGGGGACGGTGACGACGGAGAAGAAACACATGTTCCCACAGCTGCACGGCCCCACAGCCCCCCCAAAATCCCCCCCTGCTCCTTACTTGGGGTGCTTGTCGTACATGATGGGCAGGAACTCGTCCACCGGCAGCATTTTGGAGAGGGGCTCGGCGGCCAGCAGCTTCTGCGCCCCGCGGTGGGAGATGGCGTAGGCCAGCGTCCAGTACGAGTACCCGGCCACCACCAGGTTCCGCACACCCTCCACGGGCGCCTCGTCCTCCGCGTTCACCTGCTTCCTCCCCAGGTAGCTGCGGGGCGAGCGGTCAGAGCCAGCCCCGTGTGTCCCCCCCTTGTCGTCCCCCCCCCTCCCGGCACCTACATGAGGTCCCAGTCCTGCTGCGCCCCCTCCAGCTCCTCCATCAGGCGCCGCAGCCGTGCCGGGAAGGAGACCTCGAAGCGCACGTCGTCCTCGAACACCACCGAGCGCTCCAAGCCCCGGGACACGATCTGCAGGGAGGGCACAGCGCTGTGAACACGCCCCAGCACCACACTGGGCCATACTGGGCCGTACTGGGCCCGCTCACCCTGCAGGAAAAACCCTCTCCCCGTGGCTCCGGAGAGCCGGTGCTGCACATAGGGTCCCTGCCTGGTGCTGGTGTCCCCCCCCCGGTCCCGTACCTCCTTCCAGATGCTGTAATGGCTGAGGAAGCAGCCGACTTCACCCTTGGTCAGCGTGCGGCCGGAGAAGGGGTCGTAGTACTCCGGGAGCATGTCCACACCCAGCACCTTGATGTCGCTGCTGTTGAGGGTGCTGCAAGGCACGGGGTCGCATTACCGAGGTGTGTGTGTCCCCAAAACGCAGCCCCCTCCCCAGGGTGACAGAGGTAGCCCCGCACGGTCACCTCCCGTCCACGGCGTCCACCACGCGCGCGGCGATCTCCAGCTCTCGCAGGGACGCCAGCATCCGCTGCCGCCGGTCCGGCCGCCGCACCAGGTTGATGAGGAAGATCTGGGGAGGAAGAGGAGAGCCCCACGGGGTGTGGGGGGGGACATCACCGTGGGGACAGGGGCTTGGCTGAACGCCGTGGTGGTGGGGAGCAGCACGTGGTGAAGGAGGGATGGAGGGGAGGCACGGGGGGGGCTGCTGGGCACTTACCTCGTCAAAACCCATTTTGGTGAGAGGCTTGGGGGGGACCGAAATGTGCCTGGAGCGCTGCATGGGGGGGCCATCCACTGCCAAGAGGTGGGAAATCCCTTCGATGGAGCCCGGACCCCTCTGGCAGGGACCCAGGGCTGACGGCCCCACATGGGAACAGCACCAGGACCCCTCACCCTGCGCCACTGGGACCCCCCCAGCGCTCACCCATGGCCTCCAGCGTGAGATGCACGAAGTTGACGCGCTCGTCCTCCAGCGTCTGGTGGGCCTTCACCGGGACGTTGATGTAGCCAAAACGCTGCTGGTTGCACACGTGGACCTCAGTGCCTGCAGGACCACAGCAGAGGGGGGTGAACACCACAGAACCCGGCCCCCGCACCCCCTCTCTCTCACCCTCCCCAATCCCTCACCCGCCTCCTGGCAGGAGTAGGCGAAGACGATGATATCGTCGAAGGCCCAGGTGTAGTTGGGGTGAGGCGGGTAGAAGGCCAGCCGCGCCGCCTCCTCCTTCCGCAGGTCGATCAGGAAGGTGGCGTACACCATGGGCACGGCGAAGCAGCCCCGGCGCTGCCGGTTCTTGGTGGGGAAGTAGTCGGCCGTCCGGCGGTAGTAGCCCTGCGGCACAGTGCGCTGAGGGCGGCGGGGCGCGGGGCACGCAGCGGGGCGGCCCCCCGGGGGTGTCGGGGGCGTACCTGGGGCGTTATCCCGCACCAGAAGTTGGAGTAGAAGGTCTGCGAGTCCAGCATGGGGGCCACCACCGATTTGTTCTGCGCCATGAGGAACTTGAGGGTCTGGTTGTTGGTCAGGATGCTGTCCGTGTCCACGTACTGTGGGGCACAATGCAGGGGCTGGAGGTGCGGGGACGCCCGCCCGGCCACGACTCCTCCCGTGCCCTATATGCACGGTGCCCCCCGTGCTCCTCCTGCCCTACCAGGATGTAATGCGCCCGCTGCTCCCGGGCGTAGCTCAGGGCCTCCTGCTTGAGCCTCATGAGGTTCTCGTAGCGTTTGTCACTCCAGTGCTTGGGGCCGAGCTCGTCGGGGTAGGCGCTGAGCGAGGGGGGAGGAAGGCGGGGGTTAACGGGGACGCACAGACTCGGTGCAGGCTCCGCGTGCCGGCTGGCTGAGTCAGCCCACGGCTGCTGCTGGCAGCCGCCCCAGGTCTGCAGCGGGATCCCCATGGGGCCGGCGGGGCCGTGGAGCCCCACAAGCACGGGACGGGGCTGTGCCGCCGCTCGGAGCTGCCCTGAACCCGGCCGGGGAGGACAACGGAGCAACCCTCCGCACAGAGGCCTGCCAGCACCCCGCATCCAAGGGGCAGCTGGAAGGAAAAGGGGGGTTCAAACCCCAAGGAGAGGCTGTGGGGTCGCTCATAGCCTGGCCCCGTGCCTCCCAGCCTCACCTGGGCCCCTCCGCCTCCTTCCACACCACCGAGTGATAATCCCTGCCCACCGCCACCAGCCACTCGCGCAGCATCGCCGTGGTGTTGTCCGAGTTGTGGTCCGTAGCGCACCTGGAGGGGGGGACGGCAGCCCCGCGGGGAAAAAAAAACAACAAAACCCTTCCCTGTGCTATAAAAACTGCCAGCCCCACGAGGCCGGGGCAGAGAAGGAGGGGAGCGGGGCTCGCTCGGAGAGGCACCGTGTAATTTGAAGGAACCAAAGCTGCGCTCGCAGCAGGAAGGCAAACGGGTCATTTCTTCCCTGACTCTGCCCTGCCAGCACGGGCTGTCCCGCGGCTCTCGCTTGCCCTCAGACCCTGTTCTTGCAGCCCAAAATCGGCTTTGCCTTTCCTGGCCCCGTAGCTGTGGCTCCTACCCCTCTGCACCCCGCTGCGCCCCTCTGCACCCCCTCCCCAAAGCTTCCCCCCCGCCACACACAGACCCCGTCCCCAAAACGATGCCCGGGGGCAACCCACTGGGATGGGGCTGAGCCCCACATCGCAGCGGTGCCACCCCCATGCTCCTCGCCCCCCTCACCCCACTGCAGAGCCCCCGAGCTGCCCCCCAGGCCCTGGCACCGCAGGGACCCCGAGGACATGGGGGGAAGGCAGGGCCTGGCCCCGCACGGCTCCGGCAGCGTCTGCCACAGACATCAGGTCCGGGGAGGCTCCAGGGGGTGGCACAGCAAAGGTGACAGCCCCCCAGCTCCCCCCCAGCACAGCCTCCCCCCCAAAAAAACCCCTCCCTGGCCAGCCCCTGCCTCGTCGCCCATAAAAGCAGCTGGGGGAAAGTTTCCAGCAAGCTCGGGCAAGCGGCGGCTGCGACAGAGCGGGGAAGGGAAGGGACGGGGGCGCCTCTCCCACCCCACCAGCATGGTAAAAGGGGTTTGGGGGGGGCTGTGTGTGGGGGTGGGGGGACGGGGACAGGCTCAGAGGGGAGGGGGAGGCAGCGTCTGTCCCTGGGGATGTGGAGAGCCCCCCCCAAACCCGGGGTGCCCCTCCCTCGGCAGCCCCACAGCTCCGGGAGGGGGGCAGTGGGGGTCTCTGCCCCTCGCTGCAGGCTGTGCCCCCCCCCCCCAGCCCCTGGTACCCCAGCTGGGGCAGAGCCCCCCGCACAGCCCCAGCCCCTCTGGTTACCCGCAGGGTCCCTGCTGCCCGCCACAAACGGGGGGGGGGGCACTCCCCAGGTTCCCACTCCCCAAATCTCTGCGCCCCCCCCCCTTTCCAGGGGCTCCCACTCCTCCAGGATCCCATTACCCTCTCCCTTATCCCCCCCAGGGCCCCCATTCTCCCCACTCACCCCATATTCCCCACGCACCCCATTCTCCCCCCTTCACCCCCACACCCCCCAGAGCCCCCCCAATCCCCTAAAGCCCCCCCAACCACCCCAGACCCCCTTTACTCCCCCCCCACCCACACCACCCTCCCCCTCCCCGGAGACCCCTGGCACCCACCACCCCCCCTTCCCCCCAACACCCCCATTTCCCCCCAAACCCCCCCATTGCTCCCCAGACCCCAAACTCCCCGGGGGGGGGGGTCCCGGCGCCCCCCCCCTCACCACAGCGCGATGCTCGCCGGGGGGAAATCCAAGCGCTCCAGTGCGCCCAGGCAGTGCGGCAGCGAGTGCTGCGCGTTGCGCGCCAGCAGGGCGAGCACCACCCGGGGGGGTTCGGGGTCCGGGGGGGTCCCGGTGCCGGGGGGGGTCCCGCTGGAGGTGCCGGTGGCCAGCAGCAGCAGCAGGGCTCGCAGCAGCCCCATGGCGGAGCGGCGGCGGCGGGCGGGGAAGGGGCGGGCTCCGCGCCCGGGTTGGGACCCGCCGAGCTCCGCGCACCCCCCGCCCCCGGCCCGGCCCCTGCACGGACCCCCCCCCACCCTCCCCCTCGCTGCCACCACCGCCCCGGAGCAGGAGGAGGAGGAGGAGGAGGAATAAGGGGGCTACAGGGCCGAGGGGACGTCCCCACCACCACCACCACCCGGGGAGGGGGGCGCTTTGTTAGATATTGTGGGGAAATAAAGCCGGCATCCCAAAGCCCCCCCCAAAGCCCCCCGGCGGGGTGAGAGCCAGGCACGGGATGGCAGCCCCCAGGAGGTGCCCCCCGTGCCCCTTCTCACCCCCCTGTGCCCCTTTGCACCCCCCCGTGTGCCCCCACCCTGCGATTTCCACTCGTGTCCTGCTGCAGGGGGCGAGGGGCTGGTGGCCACAGGGGGTCCGTGGCTAGTGGGGCTCAGCCACCCCTTGCCTGCAGGTGGCCGAGGGGTTTGGCCCCACTGAGCCCCCCCAGCAGCAGGTCCCGGGGCCTTTGCAACGTGTCCGAGCTGCCGGACTTTGGGACATTTGGCCAGAAATTCCCTATAACCAACCTCCGGCCCCATAAATACCGCCCGGTACCCACAGTGAGCGTGGCCGGGGAGAGGCCGTGTCCTGGGGAGAAAACAGCCACCCTGGTGGTGCTGGGCACCCCTCGGGATGGTGCTCCCAGTGCTCCCAGTGCCCCCAGTACTGGGAGGGGACCGGGGGCGCGTTGCCAAACCTGCAGGCCCACCCCACATCCCGGCCGGGTGTCCGCTCCCTGCGCCTCCATCCTGCTGGGATCCTGGCACCTCCGAAACGTGGCCGGGAGGGCGAAGCTGTCCCACGGCACCTGGAACAAGGACAGGGGAGAAAATTACCCGGGGGGGGGACACTGGGAGCACGGGGACACCCCATAACGGGCGGAAAGGGAGCAAAAATACATCTACACCCCGAGCTCAGACGAGTATTTTGGGGACGGGGTCGGTCAGGGAGCCTCAGGGCGCTTTGCAGCGACATGGGGAGGGCTGCGGGACCCCAAAACCCGGCCGCACAGCGGGGGACACCCCAAAACCCCGCAGCAGGGTCCCCGGGCAGGACGAGGTCCCCGCAGCCGCCGGGTCCCGGCTCCAGCAGCGCGGCCGCTGCTGCCACCTCCCGGCCCCGCGGGGACGAACCGGGACGGGCCCGGCCGGGGGGGGGCGCGGGGACCGGGGGGGGATGCGGGGCCGTGCCTGCAGCCTGACAGGGGGCAGCCCTGTAGTCCTGCGTCCCTTTATTCCTGCGTCCCTTTATTCCTGTGTCCCTTTACTCCTGCACCCCTTTACTCCTGCGTCCTTGCATGCATTTATTCCTGTGTCCCTTTATTTCTGCACCCCTCCACCCCTACATCCCCAAATCCCTCCACCCCAAATCCCTTCACCCCCATCTCTCCACCCCCATATTCCTGCACCCCTTTACTCCCACATCCCTATGTCCTTTTACTCCTGCATCCCTCCACCCCTTCATCCCCAAATCCCTTTACTCCTGCACCCCTGCATCCATTTATTCCTGCGTCCCTTTACTCCTGCACCCCTCCAGTCCTACATCCCCAAATCCCTCCACCCCTGCATCCCTTCACCCCATCTCTCCACCCTTTCACCCCCACATCCCTGCATCCCTTTACTCCTGCACCCCAAATCCCTGGATCCCTTTAGTCCTGCATCCCTCCACCACCACACCCCTCCACCCCTTTACTCCCACATCCCTTTACTCCTGCACCCCTCCACCCCTACATCCCTGGATCCCTTTAGTCCTCCATCCCTCCACCCCCACACCTCTCCACCCCTCTATTCCTGCACCCCTTTACTCCCACATCCCTACGTCCCTCTACTCGTGCATCCCTCCACCCCTGCACCCTTTCACCCCCACATCCCTTTACTCCTGCACCCCCCGGGGTCGCAGACAGCCCTGCCGTGCCCCCAGCACCCCGCAGGGCCAGACGGAGCTCAGCACCAGCAGCAACCAGGCTGTGCAGAGCCCTGGATCCCTGACAGGCCGGGTGCCAGCAGCGATTAACCCACAGAATACCCCATGTGCTTGTCCCCTGCTGTCCCCTCGGCCAGCACTGAGGGGGGTGCTGGTGCTGCGCCCCGACCTGGGGAAACTGAGGCACGGAGCAGTGCGGGAAGGAGCGCACGGACACCAGAGATGGGACGGGACTGGCATAGGAGCAGCTCACCCTGCATCAATCGGGGTCACTGCTGGTCGTGCACCTTAAATCACATCGCCCTTGGAGCCCCAGGGGGCTGGTGACACCTTACAGCTTGTGCCAAGCAGTGAAAAAAGAAAAAAAAAAAAAAAAGAAAAAAAAAGAAAGCTGTGAAGGAGCACAAGGAGAAGGGAGAAGCGGAGGTTACCTGCTTTTGTGCCTGTGTCCTCCTCAGGGTGCCAGCCCGCCCGGCTCGCTGCATCTCAGCACCTCCATCGGGGTGGCATGGGGGGGGCCAGGTCCCCAGGGGACCCCGTGCAGCAGTGGCAGTACCTGAAACACAGAGCCACCGTCAGGCCCGATAGCATCCCACCCCAAAAAGCCCCTTCCCATCGTGCCTGGCCATTATTAAAGTCCTGATTTTATTCGGGTAGGGCTGCAAGATCTTTTTTAGTTTGTTTTTTCCCTGCTCCCCCCAGCCTGGCTGATTTGGGGCAGCTGGGTCCTGCAATCAGAGCGGGACCGGGGCCAGCCCAGCGCCTCCTCCACCTGCCCAAATCCCCCACGTGGCTGCTGATCAAGTCCTGCACCCCTGGACCCCCAAAACCCTGAATCCCCAGCCCCTGGACCCCCAGCCCCTGGACTGCTGCTCTGCTGCTGGTTCTGGGCCCCAGGACCCCCCAGGACGGGCACTGAACCCCCTCGCCTCCTTCCTGTGCAGTGAAGTTTCTGTCAGTGTGTTTCCTTTTTTTTTTCTTTTTTTTTTTTTTTTTTTTACAGGGAAAAGTTGCTTTTGGACCCAGGGCTGAGGTTTTTGGCCCTCTCCAGCCTCCTGTCTCCACCCCTTCCTTGACATTCGCTACGTTTTTCAGTAAAGCCTTTGAGAAGTTCCAGGTTCCTCAAACGTCACATTCTGCTGGGTTGAAAGCCTCGGATTCGGTTGCAGGAAATTAATAAATATCTCTATACGCCCAGAAATAACGTGCGTCTGTGTGCCCAGGGGGTTAGTACAAGTCCCCCAGCCTCCAAAAATCCTTGTAAAAACTTATTTCATAGGAAGAACTCCTCCTACGTCCCCTCTCCGCGGTGTCCCCGGGTGCCCCGGCCACCAGCGCAGCCTCGGGGCCCCCTCCCTCGCCGTGCCACTGCCCGAGTGACTCCATCCCCTAAAAACCCACTGCCCCAGCTGGGGAAACTGAGGCAGGGGTGGTGCCCGGCTCCCCTCGCCCCGTGCCCACCCCGCAGCCCCTGGGTGCTGGCAGTGCTCTCTGCCCCCCAGCTGCTCGCTGCATCAGCAGCCCGGGGCTGGCCTCGCAGCCGGGCTCCGCTCCCAGCTCTCTGCTAAACCCATCGCCGGGCGCCGCTCGGATTTCCTCCTCTCCAGGCCGCTCCCCCGGAGCAGGCAAAAATATCACAAACAAACCCAGAGCCTCGAAATCCTCCCGCGTCCCACCTGGAGAAATCCCCGGGGGGTTTGGGGCCACCCAAGAGAGGCCCCGTGAGAGGGGATGGAGGCTGCTCCGGCCACCTGGGGCAGCATCCCCGTGTTGGATGGAGGATCCGGGGGGATTTTTACTGGGGATGGGGGAGAAAATCACCGCTGTGCCCCCAGGATGCTGCCCCTCACTGGCTGGGAGATGCTTGGGGTGCTTCTGGGGGGCTGCAAGCATTGGGGAGGGGAAGCCCCTTTGCCCCGTGCTGGGATCAGGGATGTTCTGCTCCATGGGCATGACCACGCTGCAGCCTCCCAGCAGCCAGGCTCCATCCCCATAGGCAGCACAGGGTGCTCAGCCCCAAAACACCGCTCAGGCTGGGACCCATCAGCAGTGCCAGGCCAGCATCGCCCCGGAGTACCCACTGGGGGCACTGGGGCACCTCAGAGCAAGGGGAAACTGAGGCAGGGAAGTGGGAGGATGCCACCAGTGCATCTCCTGGCTCCCAGCCTCGACCCCAACCTGTCCTGGCCCTACTGGGCAGGATGCAGCCGTGCCAGCACCCTGGGGCACCCCAGCAGGGCGCACTGCTCCATCCCCCGCTGCGCCCTCTCAGAGGGACGGTGCCATTGGGGTGCCCAAAACAGCACTGACAGGACGGGTCCCCCCACGACGCGCTGACCCGTGCGCTGCCGTCCCCTCCGTCCCCTCCGTCCCCTCCGTCCCCTCCCTCCTCTCCCACCCACCAGGACTTTGGGTCGGGCCCCGTCCCAGCCCGGGCAGCTGTGACCGAAAACAAAGCTGTCCCCGCACAATGCCCTTCTGTCCGTTCCCAGATGCTGACCGCTGGGGTGGACAGCGGCCGGGCTGGAGGCATTGAAGGGCCGTGCCAGGCCCCTGCTGGCAGGGGACAATGTTGGCAGTGATGGAGAGTAGGTATTTCAAAAGGTTTTGTTTTCGGCTGACCCGCCGAGCCAGCGTGACCCCGCAGCCCCCCACCCACCCGTGCTCCTCCGTCCCAATAGAAACCGGCCACATTCCTGACCTCGGGGGGGAAAAGTTTAAAAACTCCTAGCGAGGAGACAATACCGGTGTCATGGCATTGATTTAGGAGGGACTCTTTCCATCACAAAGGCGAGACAAAGGCGCTCGGCGCTGGGAAAGGGGCTTCAGCTCCCGGCTCAGGAGCGGGGCCGCGGCATTGTGCCTGGGGAGCCGGCCTCGCCGCGGGGCGGGCGGCCAGCGGGGCCCGCCGGGTGCCACCAGGTGCCACCAGCCTCCCCACCCCAACCCCGCGGCCACCCCAGGGACCAGGGGCTGGTGCCTTCGCGGGTGTCACCGTCACGGGGCAGGAGGTAGAGCGTGGGGTGGCCAGGCCCAGTTTTTGTCCGTGAGGCAGCACGAGGACAGCCAGCAGCTGAAAATCCCGAGAAATCCCCGGCTGGGGGCACCCAGGGGCAATAGCTGAGCAGCCGTCCCCTTCCTGGGGGTGCAAGCCCCCAAATCCCGAGCTCCCCCCACCCTGTGGGGTCAGAAGGGCCGAGATCCCACTTGGCTGTGCTGGGGACAGCTCCGGGGACGAGGGACGGTGCGGGATGAGCGGCCGCTCTGTGCACCACTCAAAGGGGGCTTTGTGCACCCCGGGGTGCGCGGAGCCGCCGGCACCCAGCACCGCCCGCCACCACCAGCACCTCGCAGCCCTCCCCGGCACCAGGTCGGGGCCCCCCACACCCCAACCACCCCCTCCTCCACCAGCCCGGGTGGCTCAGCCCCAAACCATGGCAAAACCCCCCCAAAAAAGCCAGGAAACTGCTTGAGAAGGCGCCCGACTTACGGTGTCCTCTGCCGCAGAGCTCAGCCCACGTCTCCGGACAGCTTCCCAGTGCCGAAGGGCTCTGAGGCTGCACTGAGAGGGTTGCTTTTTTGTTGTTTTTTTTTTTTTTTTAAACAGGAGAAATATTTTTCTCCCGGTGCTGGACGGCTCTTCCGAAGCGAAAGCTGGAACCAAGTTCATTGGCTTTTCTCGCTCGCTCTCCTTGCCCTAATTTTTTTTTTCCTGGCAGCCCGCGGGAGGAAGGGAGCTGGCAAGGTGATGCTTTTGAGGAAGAGGGGGACTGCTGGCGAAAGAGGCTTTCGCCGCTCGGGGAGCCCGGGAACACTTGGCATCTCGGCCGCTCTCCCGAGGGGACCCGGGGGCGGGCGGCGGGGAGGCTCTTGCCACAGGGGGCTGCCACCGCGCCGGGGCTGAGCGGGGAGGCCGCTGCAGGTGGAATCCACGGGCCCGGCCACAGGATGCACCCGAAAGCCAATGACATCAGGGTGGTGGTTTTCTGTTTTTTTTTTTTTTTTCTTTCTTTCTTTTTTTTTTTTTTTTTTTTTTTCCAGGATGAAATTTCATTTGCAGACGCCTTCCCCTGCGGCCCGCGAGCGCTCGGGCTCCACGGCGACGTGCAGTGAAATTCCTCCCCAAGCCACACACAGGCGAGGAGGGAGCGGAGGGCAGGGCCCAGGGTTTATTTTTCCCACTTGGGGCTGAAATAGATCTCAGTTCCCGACCCGCTGGTGCTGCACGGGGCACCCTGAGCGCACGGGGGGATGTTTCAGGCAGGTTGGGGGGGCCCTGCCCGGCGCCAGCGCCCCGTTGGGGACCCGGGTCCCCCCTCGTGGGGCCGTGGGGCAGGAGCCGGCCCCGGCCGCCCAGCCCGGGCTCGCTCCTTGTGCCTCTTCCCTGTTAATTTTGTTTAGAAACTTGTCAGGTTGGTACATAAAGGAGGTGGAAAGATCAATCCCGGCTTTTCATCAGTGTGGGAAAAAGTATTTCACTAATCCATATTTATTGGTGTAAGGAACCGGGGGGGAGGGAGAGGTACCCTAATGGTCAGGAGCAAAGGACAGAAGGGACAGTTTAAGGCTGCCCTTTTCGGAGGGGTCACATGTCACCAAAATCTTTCGGTTGTCTTTGGATTGGTTACATTCTGTTCTCTTTTTTTCAATTGAGGTTGCCAAGCAACTGGCTAAGACCAGCCAAGATATTTTCTTTATTACAAGTGGAGCAGAAAGCAGCAAGGAGGGGAGAGATAAAAAAAAAAAAAAAAAAAAAAAGAAAAAAAAAAAAAAGGAGAGAGGAGAAGAAGTTTAGACAATTAACATTTATAGGATCACATAACTTCATTAACTCGGCCGAGATTTGGGAAAGAGACTTAAAAAAAAAAAAAAAAAAGAAAGAAAAGGTGGGGGGAGCGTTGAGAATTAAAGCGAGTTAAAAGGCCGCCAGGTCCAGGGGCTGAAACAATGCCCAGCGCCCAGGAGCAGCGCCGGGGGCTTCCCCGCGGGCCCAGCGCCCGCTGAGGGTCCCCAAAGACCCCAAAGACCCGGCAGGTCCCCGCCGGTGGCTCCCAACCAGCTCGGGGCCTTCGGATGATGCTGATGCTCTTTTTTTTTTTTTTTTTATGCTCTTGGTTTCTTTTGATTTTCACACTCCTAGGAGCGGGTTTAGCACCAACGGCGCTGCCAGGGAGGCGTGTGGCTGCGGTGGGGGCCACGTCCCCGCGTCCCTCCTGTCCCTCCTGCCACCTGGCCACGGCGCAGGGCAGGGGCTGAGGGGGACACGAGGGTCCCCACGTCCTGCGCCACCTCTGTGCCTCCTCCCTGCCTCGGGGACACCCCTGGTGTGGGTGCCCGGGGTGCTCAGGCCTCACCCGTCACCAGCTGTCCCCTGCCCAGGCCTGGCACAGCTGATGGCTAGGGATGGGGACGGGGTCGGGGACAGGGACAGGGACAGGGCCACCCGCCACCTCTGTAGGGCTTCTCAGAGCATCCCCAGGGCTGTGGGATCTCCTCTCCCAGCCCAAACCTTTCCCTCTCCCCACGTGGCCGGTAGCCCGTACGAGGAGATGCAGGGAGGCGAGGAGGGGCAGGGACCCCCCCAGGAACCCCCCCAGCCCCCAGCCCCCTCCCCAAGCCCCCCATGGCTCTGCCCAGAGCCCCCCAGCTCCCTGGTGGGCTGCGAGGGGCCAAGGCAGGGAGCAGCCCCACGTCCTTGCCATGGCTGCGGGGACCCCGGGCGAGTCGGGGCAGGGGGTTTTGGGGTTGGGGACCCCCGGGCTGGGCAGAGCAGGCGATGCCCCCGCTCCCCAGGCCGGCTCCAGCAGCTGCCGGCCTGGCGAGTCAGTAATATTCATCAGTGGACAACAATGAGCATTATTTATCCCCAGCACCGGGGAGGGGGGGGGTACGGGAGGGCGGCGTGGGGTGCAGGTGACCCCACACCGGGGAACCCGAGCAGTGCCCCCACCTCGTCCCGGAGCAGCAGGACCGGGGGGGGGACCCCAAAACTCGCGCAGAAACACCCCGAGGGGGGGTCAAAGGGGGTGCAGGGCACAGCCAGAGGGGGCTGAGCGGGGGGACCCCAGCCCCCGGCGGGGCGAACCCCGGCTGCTGCCGGGGCCGGGCTGGGGGAACCCGAGCGGGGCGCACCCCGGGGACCCCCCGAGCAGGGACCGGGCAGCCCGGGGGCACCGGGCCGGGCCGGGCCGAGCCGAGCCGGGCCGGGGGCTGCCGCGTGGGAGCTGTGTCTTTAAGAGATGGCTGGCTCCAGGTTGCAGCTGCTGTTTCTGTGCTATAGAGACAGTGGAGATTCATTACTCCTAAAACACAATGGGCATTTATCACCCCGTGGTGTTATTCAAATCCAGTACCAATTGAAGGTCATCCCCATTCTTTTCTCGCCGGCTCTGCAACACATTTATTGTTGTGCCGTTCAACTAAAAGCCCTGCCCGGCCCCGGCGCAGCCCGCAGAGCCCCGGCGTGCGCATCCCTCCCGGGCGGATTTGGGACCCTCCCGGGTGGATACAACGTGGAGGACGAGGGGCAGAGCCGGCGGGGCTGGGCACGGCACGGCTCGGCACGGCTCGGCACGGCTCGGCCCGGCACGGCTCGGCCGGGGGAGGCGCCGGCAGCAGGTGCAGCGGAGCCCAGCACCGCGGCCCCGCTCCGCCCCCGCGGGACGCACTTTCCGAGCCCCGTGGAAACTCGGAGCCCCGCTCCGGAGCCGCGGGGGACCGGGAGCCGACCTCCCGCAGCCCTCCCCGGGGGCAGCCGCCCGGCCCCCGCCGGCTGGGGGCAAAAGCGGCGGCAGCGGGCCGGGCTTTCCCCCCGCTCCGAGAAGGGGGGGATCGGTCCCAACTTCGTGGGAGCCGCTCGGTGAGAAGGGGCCGGGGGAGGGAGCAACTCGGGGTTTTTTTGATATATTTATTTTTTCACCTTTTTTTCTGATTTTTTAAATTTTTTTATTTTTTTATTTTTTTATTATTTTCCTCCTCCACTCGCGCGTTCGTGAATTTCGGCGATTTTCCAAGTGGCCGGGTTGGGAGGGCGATGCGGCTGGGAGCGGTCACTGCTCCGATGCGGCGCGGGGCCGGGGGCTGTGTCCGCAGCCGGCGCCCCCCCGAGCCCCCCGGGCTGCCCCGGGCACCCAGCCCCGCCGGCGGCTGCCGGCCCCGGTGCACCGAGCCCCGGCTCCACCGGGGCTGCTCCGGCAGGGATGAATTCGCCGCTTTTCGTTTTCGGGCTTTTTTTCTTTTTTTCTCCTTTTTTCTTTTCCCATTTTTTTTTTTTTTCGCTTGAGCTTGGTTTAATTTTTTTAAGGGCTGATTTTTTTTTCTTCTTTTTTTTCCTTTTTTTTTTTTTTTTTTTTTAAAGAGGGGTAAGAAACGAGTTGTTAAAATTAAACCCGCGGCGGTGAGATTAAATCGAAATCGGGATGCGAGGCGCCGCGGCTGCGCTGGAAACTTGTTGGGGCCGCAGGAGCGGCTCCGGCAGGGCCAGAAACCGGGCACCGAGCACCGGGAACCGGGCACCGAGCACCGAGCACCGGGGCTGGCGGCGGCTCCGGGCCCCCGTGTGCTTCTTTTCCAGGCTCCAGGCGGCTCCCCGGAAGATGCTGCGAGCCCGGGACGGGAATCTCTGCTCCTGATTGTCCAAACGCAATTCTTGTGCGATGGAGCCGTACGAACCAAGAATTGTGTCTGGACATCTGTGGCAGAGATTTCAACTTCGGCGGCCGGGCCGAGGACGAGGCGGAGGACCGGGACCCTTCTCCCCGCACCGGCGGCTCGGCAAGGTACCGATTTTGCCGGCTGCGGCCCGGGGGGAGCCGCGGGAAGGATTTCGAGGAACCCAAATAAACGCCAGTGGCCACCCCTCACCCCCAGCTCTGCCGCTGTTTCCGTCCTGCTGCGCCAAAAGCCGGGCTCCCAGCCGGGGCCGCCGCCGCTCCGCAGCCCCGACCGAGAGGGACCGGGGCCGGGACAGGGACAGGGACAGGGACCGGGATCGGGGCTGGGGCCGAGCCGGGAGGGCTCCGGCTGCGGGGTTTTCTCCGGGAGACCCGATTTCTCCGGCGGGGATGGAGCCGAGGGCTGCGGTAGGCTGCGGCCGCGCTCCCCGGCCCTGCAGCGCCTTGCCTTGCATCCCTCCGAGGCAGATGTGGCTCTCTCCGTTTATTTATTTATTACTATTATTTTTTTTTAATCGCGTTTTCATTTCGTTTCTTTCCGCCGCCGCCCGGCCCCGGGGCACACGGTGGGGATGCGCAGAGCACCGGGCACGGAGGGAGGGAGGGCGGCCTCCCCGCCGGGGCTCCGGGTGCACGGCCCCGGCCGCAGCTCCTGCTAGCAGGGACCCCCTTCTCCTCCTCCTGCTCCTCTTCTTCCTCCTCCTCTTGCGGGAGGAAGCGGCCGCAGCCCCCGGCTGGCCCTCGAAGCCCGCACGGCTCGGCCCGGCCCGGCTCGGCCCCGGGGCTCCCGGCGGCAGCGGGACAGGAGGGGCCGGGGGCTCAGCTCCGGGGTCTCAGCGCCGTAACCGGGCCGGGTCCGGGAAGCAGTGGCCGTGAAGGGGAGAGGCCGGGAGCAGAGGCGGTGAAGGGAGGCACGCTGACCCCGCCAGCCTGGCCGCACCGCCGGGGCTGCCAAGGAAACCCGGGAGGAGGAGGGAAGCATTGCAAGAGCCGAGCAAAATTTCACCCAGAGCCTATGTAGGACAAAGCTGGAGGCAGAGAGTGTTTTCAAAGGGTTTTTATTTCAGAAAGTTTTTGTTACCGGGTTTTGCTGCGCCTCTCTCCCCCCCCCCCCCCCTTGCCCGGCATCCCTCACCTCCCCGTTCCCAGATTTCCAGCAGGGATTGGCAGCTTTTACTCCAGCAGGAGCCGAGCACGGGGCCCACCTGCGCTAGTGAGGGCCAACACTTCCCCATGAAGGCACTCATCCTGCCGGGAACAAGCAGCTGGGGGGGATGAGCACAGAAAAGCCCAGCCCGAGGCAAAACCGTGGTGAGATGCAGGGCAGGCAGCAGAAAAAAAATGCCTCTTCCCAGCTAGGTTTAAGGCCGTTTTTGAGCCACGCAGGTTCGCTGGTTTTCAGCCAGTCCTACCGTCACCTGGAGCCCCCTCCTGCTCCCCTCGCCCAGCAGGGCCAGGGCAGGGAGGAGCCTTTGGCCCGTCCGTGTGGCTCACAAACGGCACAAGCTGGGCTGGAGCTGCCGCGGCCGGGTTCGGAGAGGGCCGAGTGTCGCTTCGCTAGCGGTGGCGTGCGCTGAAGTTCAGGTCTCTCAGCTGCGGCAGCGTCGTAGCTCGCGGTGCTCGTGGTTACGCAGGTTATGGCGGGGTGAACGTGACCGAGGAGTCACCAGAGCAGCCAGCCGGGGGAACTGCTCGTTGGCACTCCCTCCCCGTCAGGCAGAGGAACTCCTCCACAGCGCGGGATGGGAGAGGCTCCTGGCGTGAGCGCTGCCCGAGCAGGGGCTGGCACGCTGTGCTGCTCACTGCCTCGGCTCCTCCTCGGTGTTGCAGGGAGCTGGAGGTGGTGCAGGGCAGCTCAGAGGGCACAGGGAGCAGCTCCCAGCACAGGCCAGCCCCTCTGCCCCGTGCAGGAACCACGGTGAGCTGTGTGAAAACAGAGGTGAGCAGGGCCGGGGGAGCGCAGGAAGGGGCGAGGAAGGAAGGCCGCAGCGCGGTGCAGACCTGCGGGGCCAACGCCGTCCTCTCGGGCTCCTTCCCCGTGCTCTCGCCGTGGCAGGTGGGCCAGTTCGCCCGTCCGAGGAAACTTCTGGAAGCTGAACGGCATCTCTGTCCTAGCAGAGCCCCGCGCTGCCACTTGCGCTGCGCCCACAGGACGTCCTCGGGGCGCGCAGCGAGAAGCCTCCCCCTGCTGCTGCTGGAAAGGGTTAAAAGCCTCTCTCTCTTTCCCTGCTCTCCACTTTTACCGTGCTCTCAAGCCCCTGCCTCCCGCCCTGCCCAGCCTGAAGCAGCAGCACTGGCGTGAACCCGCCCCGCGCCGCCTCCGGCTCCACATCTCTCCAGGAGCAGCGCAGCTCCCCGCTGCTCCACACCTGCACAGAATGAAACGAAGGCTGATCAATTCTGTCCGTCACCTTGACAGAAAGATAATTTGCTGCCCTTATCGCTCCGTGCTGTCTGAGAGCAGGCATGGGTTTGTTTACCCTCCAACCAAATGGCTGTAAATTGACATTGTTTGTGGACCCACGCTTCACCCTGCCGCAGCTCAGGTATGCAGGAGGCATAGGGCACCAGAAAAACAGAAACAAAAAAGCGTGTTTGTCTACTGCCTGCAGATAAATAGTGAGACAGGTGGAGAGCCGGCACAGAGGGCTCTGAAGCTGTAACCTCCACCACCTCCCAGTAAAGCCACCTTTTGTCTCCTTGCACTTCCCGTCTCATCCTTCCCCAGGCAGCCCCCTGGCTGCTGCGATAGCCTGCACAACCCTAAACACCGCGTGAAAAGATCCCCAGCACCAAAGCAAAGGCACCACGCCTCACCCCAGAGGGGGTACAATCCCCCCCAAACGCCTCACTGCCTGCAAAGAGGCACCATCAGGGTCCAGCAGCCCTCTTCCTTCCGTCACAAAACCACAGTTGCACATGCAGCAGGTGCTCTCTGCTCGTTGAGGTACCTGAAGTGCAGTCAGGAGAGGTGAAATGAGGACCAAAAGATGGATGCTGTCTCAGCACACAGCAGGCCGCACGTTGGCGAGGCTTTATTTGGATGTGTAGGAACAAGGGAATATGGTGGGAAGGTGCCGAGACCGGGCATGGACAGTTCAAGAGAGTTTTGGGTGGGTTTAGGTTTTTGTTTGTTTGTTTTTGGCCAAAGGTTTGGATTTACGTCCTCTTGTTTTTCCAGGAGTTCACCCGCCGTGTAATGTCGAGATGAAAAGCACATTATCCTGGTCCTGGAGTTTGTAATCCAGCTCACCCTGCAGGCCAAGGGAAAAAAAAAAAAAAAAAAAAGAAAGAAAAATGGTTGAAATGTCACTTCCAAATACTAGCTGCAAAGAGAAAACATCTTGTAAAAAGCTGGTGAGCGTTAGGGAGAGCAGAAGGGGATAGATGGATGTTTTCATCTTAAAGGCAGCAAAGGTGAGAGATCAGAGAAGGATCTGACACTCATTATCCCAGGAACACGCCGCTTTCTGGACCACGGTTTTGACAGAACAGGTGGTTGCCTGAGGCAGGAAAATAGTTAGGGACTGTTTGTTTGCTGAGCACAACAGTGGGCTGAAAGGGAGAGGCATGAAGCAGTTGCTTGTTTGGGTAGAAACCTCCCCAGGGCTGTCTTCACCAGCTAGGGCACCACCCTGCTCCTGCTGAGGGGTCTGGATCAGGGCTGGGAAGCTGCCCGGGACCCCCCAGGCTCTTCCCCCCTGCGTGGATGAGAGCTGGGAGCAGCCAGGGGTGAGCAGCCCGCCGCTGGAGGCCGGGGAATATGAGGGCTCTCTCCTCAGACAGAGGCTGGCTGATGAGACTCAGCAGGTTAGAGCGAGGCTGCAGGCTGTGGAACAGCCCCGGTGGTACAAGGCAGGGCAGAGATCCCAGCCTGCCCCTTCCCCCTCAAATCCCAGACACTTGGCTCGGGGCAAGAATCTGAAATAGCTTCTCTGAGAGCAACTGCAGAACAGACAGAGCAATATTTTCAACAAAGAAAAAGTCAAAGTGAAGGAGTACAGACCATTAGTTCCCAGTCTGCGTCGTTGATGAGCACCAAAATTCCTGGCCTCCTGCAGAACACAGAAATAATTAGGATACAGGGCGGCTAAAAAGCTCCACAAATAGTTAAGAACGAGGGACGTTAAAGCACAGATCACAAGCTGGCTGCCTGTAAAGCCAAAGGGAAAAAGGAATCCTAGCATGGAGGTAGGAACAGGTACAGTCTGTGCCCTTTCTAGATCAAATAAAGGGGAGGCAGGAGCAATCCCAGAGCTCATTTAAATCAAAATGCACCATTCCTGAGGATGCTCCAGGATGACTATATTTCCGTACCACGTAGAAAAGCCAGGTAATTAAAACCCCCACACAACAGTCGAGCGCAGAGAGCTCGATGGGAAGGAAGGGGAAGGCATTCCGGAGCCCCTACCGAAGGCGGCAACCACCTGGGATCCACTGCGAGCCCCCGGTTCCAGGCAGAGGGATTCCCCCTCTTTGATCTTCAGTGTCCTGCAATTGTCTCTCCTGTTACCAGGGGACCTGGCACACGCTTCAGCTCACAAAGATCCGTGACGAATGTTAAACACCCCCAGCGCCACCCCGCAGTCAGGGATGGTTTGCACAGCTCACTCTGCTCCATTTCTCTCTCTCTCTCTTTTTTTTTTTTTTCCTTTCCCCCTCCACGAGGCTGGCCCCATTTTGACAATAAAAATACATTTCCCAGAAGAAATGTTTGTTGGCACTTCGCCGAGCGACTGCTTCAGTCCCAGTGATGTCAGCAGGGAATGGACAGACCTGCTAAAAGTCCTGGAATTGGGGATATGCGAGCTGCACCGCTCCAGGTGGTAACGCGGAGAGCAGAAATTATCTGGGGTCCTGCTTTGGGTTTAAGGCTTAAGGATTCGGGGTGAGGGCTGCAAAAGGCAGACGAGCTCTCCAGGGAACAGTGGGAGGTAGAGCTTGGAGATCCTTCCAAACCCAGGGGACACCCTCCTCGTTATCACGTCAGCATATCCCCTGTTTTCAGGGACATTTCCCTTCCTGCAACCAACAGGAAAAACGCAGCCCAAGCCACGGGCATCACCAGAGAGGGAAGCGCAGGGAAGGTTCACGGCAGCTGTACTTACACAGATTCCCCTTGCATAAACAATTCCGGCCGTTCCTTCAGCAGATTCGTTTTGATCCACTTTAGCAGGTTCCTGATATCCCCTGCAAGGAGAGAGGAGAGCAGGTTACAGGCGAGCTGACAGCTCCTGGGCAGTGCCAGGACAAAGCGATTGTTCACCCACCAAAAGGAGACGAGGAACCTGCCGGCTAGATGGGGAGAGCCCCACTCCTCCCATCAGAGCAGGACTGCCCCTCAGCAGCAGCTACCCAGGCAGCTCAAAGCCTTCAGCTCCCCGGGTTGGCAGAAAAGGGTTGCTCCTCCCCGGAGAAAGGGCGATTTGGGGACTGGTGCCCCCCTGCCTGAGCTGGTGGGGGTAAAAAAAGGAAGTCTGAGAGCTGGAGCAGCTCTTTGGCAAGGGCCTCTTCCTTCAAACCCCCTGCTCTGTGCGCTGCAGGCATCCCACAAGGCTGACGCAGCAGCACCGAAGCAGGAGATTCCTGATAAGATTCCTTCAGCACACCCCACGCCCTGCGCATCCCGGACTTGCCCAACAAATCGCTATTTAACCCAGCATTTAATTCAATTCTAAAAGTCCAGACAAGTGTGCCGAGCATCTGAACGAACAGCAGAGACACCAGGGGTACCGAAACCAGCTCCAGCTCCTGGAGACGTGCTCTGCAGCTCACAGACGTGCACAGAACCAGGCACCACGCAGGCCCTGGCCGTGCCAGGTGTGTTTGGGGCACTCGTCACGTTGTTCAGCGTTGCTCCTGCTGGCGTAGCCGTGCTCCCCGTGCCCGGCCTCCTCCCTCCCCACCAGCTCCCTCCCCGTGCACTTCGTGCTCACGGCTTCTTTATTAAAGCTCAGCCTTTATCTTTCCATTTCGGTAGGTGACAGGAAGGATTTGTCTTCATGTAAAAGGAGGAGGAGACACTGCTGGCGGGTTTTTATAGTATCAATTTTACTTTGTGAGGCAAAAACAATTTCTTTAGTGATAGCATCAGTTAATTTCCTATTGGAGAGGTGAGAAGAGACGATGGGGGGGGGGGGAATAATCCATTACAGGGCTTAGAGAAGCTGACAAATTACAACGTGGAGTTCTCCTGCCTTTGCCTCTATATTTCACCATTCCACAACCCACTTCATCACTCTGAATCCACGATCAGTTATTCTCCCGGGGCTCCTTTAAACAACCCTTTGAAAGCCCTGGAAGAGTTTTGTTTGTTTTAGAGGCGCGAAGCCGCTTCCCGGAGGCGGCGAGGGCTGGAGCTGCTCTCGGGTCCTGGCGACTCCTGCACGTGTGGCAGCCCCGCCGTGCTTGCAGGGAACCCTCCTGCACAGAAATCCAACCCCCTGCGTCTGATTCACCAAGCGTTTGCTTCGTGAGCAGCAAAAACAAACGCGCTGGCAGCAGCTCGACCCAGTCCCTGACACACAGTGGGGTTTTATAGGACTGTGGACACCCAGGGCTGGGGTTCTTCCAGTAGGGTCACCCCATCGCTGCTGTCACGCTAAGGGTGAGCAGCCCTGGCGATGGGGACGTGTCTTTTTTCCTAAGGAAAGGGGGAGCTGCTGGGATTCCACCTCCATTTCCCCCGTTTCGTGGCTCTGGACCACAGAAAAATGCTGCCGCAGCGTCAGGCCCTCAGGATCCCACACCCAAACGGCTCCCGCTCTCCATCACTGAGAAATGAAAGCTGGGGAGGAAGAAAGATGGAGAGAAGCCTTCGGGAGGAGGAGGAGGCGGGGGGGCGCGGAGGGGACACCGGCCCCACCAGCAGCGCGCCCGCGAGCTGTTTCATATTTATGCACTTGCGGCGGGGCACGCAACAATGAGCTGTGCCATACACAATTCTCCCTGCCTGGAATGAGCAGCCCTTTCCTCTGGGACCTTTCGGGAGAGATCATTTAACCAGAAACACGCTGCACCAGCTGGATAAAAGGCAGCCACCTAGACGCAGGCTGGACTGAGGGGCGAGAGGACTGATTTATTTGAGGCCGCGCTGGAAGATTCCCTCGGCCCTGCTCCTCCCGTAATAAACGTTATTTCCAGCCCCACCTGAGCCTACATTCATTTAGCCCTCCCCACAAGTCACGCACATGCACTGAAGAATTCAGGCAGCAGGAAAAAACTGACGCCCTGTGCATGCCTGGAGCTTCCCTGCTCTTAGCAGTGATGAAAATGAAGGCCCCTTCTCTTTGGCCAACCTTCACACTAATACTTGCAGCTGATTTCTCTGCACTGAACCTTTTTTTTCCCCCCACCTTCATGTCTTTACAATCTGCGCACCAAGATTACTAGAACGAATCAATTACAGAGGATGAAAAATGACCAGAGACGCCCCAAAACCACCTCGGCCACGGAAGCTATCGGAAAGGAACAAAATTGCTTCCATCGCAGTTGGTCTGGGGAGAAGCCATCCTGCAGCTCAGCACCTTGATCAGTTCCTACACAGCATCACGATGGCAATAACCAGAGGTGAATTACCTCCTGCCTCTTGTCTTTGACATACGTGGAGTTCCTGAGGCAGTTTCTGAGCTGGGTCGGGCCCAGGTTGCTCCCTGGGTGAAGGATTTGCTGCGCAAGCAGTCAGGTCCCCACACCCAACAAAGAAGGAGGGGAAAAAATAATCCCCACCAAAAAGCCACCCTAACTGTCCTCACTGTTGGCAGCATCAGCAGAGAAGCCAGAGCGAAGAGGCCGGGGAAGCTGAAATATTCTCAAACTGCAAAGGAGGGACCGGAGCACATGGTAGGAAATCCCTGCCTCATTTGTACACAGAGACAGCTTCTGCTGCCTGTGCTAACAGTACATCAAACCTCTCCAAATTCTCGGGAAAAATAATCTAAAGTTAATTAAAAAAAAAAAAAAAAGGGAAAACTGACGAACGTTTGAGAAAACTGCTTAGTTCAAGTGCACAGATGGGAGCTCAAACCCACAATACATGCATAAAACAAATCACCCAGCGAAACACACAGCTCAGGAAAACGCCGAGCGTGCTCGCAGTGACACAAAGTCATTGGCTTGTCACGCAAGCGGACAGGATGCAAAAACTGCAGTGAGCGTGCATACAAAAACCCCACAGCCTCGGCTCGTTTTCAGCCCAGCTGCAGTACAAACGCTCCTGGTAGTGGCGGGGAGAACTGCACAGCCTGCTCGGTCCCCTCGCGTCTCCTCTGAGGCCTGATCTTCTGCGTTATCCCCACTGCTCCTTGATGAGGAATCTGCTGAGCTCCCTCTGCAAGAGAAGCGCGCCTGGGACTCCATTTTAGCACTGCCTGGAACAAGAGCCCGGGTTCATTCGCACCCTGAAACCCAGGGCTGAAGCCCATAGATCTTCCCCAGCTCAATAAAACCTCCTTGGCCTGACAGGTTCATCAGCCATAGCTCAGCAGAGAGGGCGCTCCCCGTGAGCAGAGAAAACAGGAGCCTGGAGTAAGAAACACCGAGCTGGGGGTTGCAGGGGAAGACCCTCACACCGAGCTGACACACGTGCAGGAACGCAGAAGGATTTTGCAGGATCCCAGTTACACAAACACACGGCCCCGCTCCCAGGAGCTGCACAGGGCACGGGCAGCCTCGCACACACACGTGCAGCGCCCGGACACCTCCGTGTCCCCGGCCTTAAAATCCCAATAATGGCCAGCAGGCAGCACAGAGCGCCCAGAGGGCATCCCGAGGGTGCAGTCACACCCGTATCACGCCTTGGCTGCAGAGCTGAGCGCTTCTTTCAGAGAAGAGGGGAACCCTACAAAGGGCGAAGCATGGAAAATTCCCTTCTGGTCCGCAATAAAGAAGATCTATGCAGCACTGGTCACTAAGGGGTCAGTGCCGCAGGAGCACGGCGCTTTCCCGGGCCGCCTCGCGGATTGCTCCCCGTGGGGTACCGCTTCTTTGACCCAGAATCAGATCATTTATCATACTGACCATGGCTGAGCTCCAATTTGCTGAGGTCACTAACTCTGGACGAGCGCCGCTCCACCCACATTCTCCGCCACTGGCCTGTAACCATGACAAAGCCCCTTCCCTGCCGCTCCTCTGCCATTATTCCCCCTGCCTGCATGGAAATGTAGGGAGAGACGATCTGTAGCCCCCTTCCCTGCTCAAGCAGCATGTTTCTAAAGAGACAAACCGGCTCCCGGTACCTGCTGCCCCGCCAGGTGAACGCTTGCTGTGTGCTTTTCCATCTCACGGCACTCCGGGAACCTGCTCTGTAAAAGAGCCTGCTACAAAACCTGACCTGAGGGATGCTTCAGCCTCTCGCAGCCTCCCATCTGATATGCAAATCACTCGCTGAAGCAGACGATGGTGAGCCATAAACCGCAGAAGACGACCTGGAATAGCTTAGAGAAATGGAGTCACAGGCAAACGGGCTCGGTGCTGCGCAGAGCCAGGCTGAGAGCAAAATCCATTTTGTCTGACAGGCACACGAGCCCACCCTGCCAGGCGCTGGAGTGGCCGCTGCTTTAAGTGCTACAGAAATATCAGGGGGTAACTACAGGAGAATCCCACTTGTTCCTCTCTTCTGTTGTTGTCTGCTCTAAGCAAACATCAAGGTCTTGGTTTGTGTCATTTTTATTTGTATTACAACACCCTCCTCTCACTTCCCAGCCCGGAGAGAAGCCTTAGCAGCTCTTCCCCATTTCCTTGTGTCCACGGGATCAGAGGGCTCTTTCATCGCCCTGCTGTTATCAGCAGAGGCTCAGATCCCAGCCGTCACTGAGCGATTCTCAGCCCTGAGGTTTTAACACAGCTCCCCCGAGCTGCAGAGGAGCTGCTCGGGATCTCCCGTGCCCCGCAGGCTGCTGGCAGGACACCACAAGTTCAAGGGATCTCCAACGCCCCTACGTAGCCAGCAGCGAGGCTCCAGATCCATCAGCTCCCGTTACAAGAAAGCAGCTCTGGGCTGCTCCTCGGGGTAAACCTAATCCCCGCGCGTTCCCAAAGTCAGAGCATCTAATCCCGTAACACCCGATGCTATTGTCACTCCAGCCTCCCAAAGAAATGCCGGTGCACCAAACCGTCTCCTTTAATTAGGATCACAGATCGCTGCTGCTGGTCCGGAGCCTTGCCTCCTGTTCAAAATTATCGAGGGAAGGACCTGGGAGAGCCTCACAGGCTCCTGCACAGGCAGCAGAGGGCCAGATGAGGAAGCACAGACACGAAAAATACCAGGTTAACAGCTCCTGCGCTTTTATCCCTCTGGCAGCGCAGAATTACCTGCAACAAAAGCGCACCCCCAGCCTTGCCCGCTCCGATTCTGAGATGCTCGAGCCACAGAGGCCTGCTACCAGCCCCCCAGGAGACTGCGCCATGGTCTGACAGTTTTGCAGTCGGGAATCTTCCCGCGACGCACCAAACTCCCTTTTCTCCACTCCTCCCTATCAATCTGTGCTCGATGGCACTGCATCACCCCGGCTATCATCCGTCCTTCCCTGTGACCAAGGAGATATCCCACCTCACTGCTTTTCCGCTCATTTATCCCGCTTAACCTTGAATCTTGCTGGTTATTTTTTGTTTTAAGCTGCTGAGGAAGACAATTCAGAGGACGCCTTGCTAACTGCAGGCACAAAGCTTAGCCAGAACCCAGCACACTGCATTTTTCCCCTCTCTCAATTTTTCCCAGCGCCTGGGTTTTGCGTGCGTGCGGAGGGTTACGAAGGAAAACCCTCTCGGTGTCACAGGAGCCCCATGTGAGACCCCGCAGAGGAAGGTGGCTGCTCCTGCAGGAGCTGCAGAGGGATTCCCTGGCAGCCTGGCACCGCACGCAGCCAGCCTGGCAGAGGGAATCCCCCAGGGCCGGGCTCTCCCGGGCACTGCCAGCTGGAGAAGAGCTCCCTGAAGCAGACCCCTCGCCCCCCTTCCAGCCGTGCTGGTGGCTGGTGTCCCCTCTGGCTGCTGGATGAGTCAGTGTCACAGCTCAGTGACTGCCATCGTTTTCTTCCCCTAAATGCAGGGACCACGCCGAGCCCAGCCCTCGCCTCTCACTTTCGGGCTCGGCTCTGCTGGGCTATTATCACTTTCATACAGGGCAAGCACCATTAAACCGATTCCTGCCCACCCAGCCCAGCCACCCCCACGGATACTCCGAGCCCCTCAGTCTTACTTGAAAGGGGAAAAGAAAGGGCCAGTGAGATGATCAGGGTGGAGGAGAGGGGGGGTAAGATTTACAAGTGAATGGAGGTAAGAATGGAGCAGTTTGTGGGATAAAGGGGCTGCAGAGGGAGCTTTACAGATGTGCAGAGGGACGGCGGCTCATTGTTTAATTAAGCAGAAAGTGGCTCTTTTGAAAAGCAATTTTGCACAGGAGCTCTGAGCTCAGCAAACAACTCCTGCGAGTGAGGGCAGGAGGAGAAAGGAACAGCTGGCCCGGAGCCGTGTGAACCGCATGCTAAGCGGTTTAAAGGGCCCGGATCCTCCTCCCCAAGCCCTGCTCCGCTGCCACCCTCAGAACAGTGCTGTCAGCGCAGCAAATCCCACCGAGAGAAAAGAGAGAGCCGAGGGAAGGAGGGGGGGGAGGCACGGCGCAGAGAGGTTATCCCGCTAGGTGCCCGCACTGCAGCGCGGCGGCCGGGGAGGCGGGGAAGGGGGGGAAAAGCCAGGCTTTGTTAGCCCTGGGGATTTGGTCGCACACAAGAGCTGGGTTCTGGCTGCCTGGGAAGCTCCCCGCACAATGAGCGGCTCCGCGGCCTCCCTCGAGGGTGTTGGGGCTGCTGCTGTAGGGCTGTGACACCTCTCCCCGTCCCTCGTCCCTCATCCCTCGCCAGGGACCTGCTGCTCCTCCTCGGGCTGAAGCTGGGAGCTGGAGCATTGAGAGCAGCCGTGGTGGGGATGCTCCTTCACGCCGAGCTCCTGGCTGCAGGTGGGGTGCCAGCCCGGTAACTCGGTGAGCCCCCTTCCTCACCCCGACACGTGCAGTGATTCCCTGCCTCCCCTGAGCCCTGCCGTGCTCCAAGACCTGGCCGCGTGGAATTCCTCACCTACAGCTTCCTGCCGGCCTTCCAGCAAGCCTCTGCGTCACCACCACCACTTTGATTCCTTTCTGGAGCAAGTTTTAAACCATCAGGGGTAATGAACAGAGCAATAAAGGCATCCCAGAGTACTAATTACTTACCAGCTACCCCGCGCTATCTAGCAGCAGCACTAGGCATTTAAAGACAACTTTTACCCTGGATTTTCAAACTTTCACTCTTGGCTTTACAGGGTTTTGTGCAGCACCCCAGTCCCTCCAAACACATGCCATTTTTAGGCCTGTAGCACAGGTGTGATCTCTCGAGATCCCCAGGCTCTTTTCTGAGGGGATGAACTCTCCCAGCTCCCCAGCAGTCCTCCACGCTGTGCACAAGGCCCCCGGGAAGCAAAGCTCTTGAGGAGCAGTCCACGCTCTTCTCTACAGGGATTTTAACATAAGCAGCACTTGGCAGATTATTTTAATTTTCCCTCTAAAAGAAAAAAAAAAAAATCTGATTAGCAACAAGCCTTTTTCCCTGGGGTTTTGGTAAAAGGAAACCACAAACAATTACCAAAACAGCCTGATTAAAAAATTATCCTTCCTGACTTGGAAGTGCCAAAACACACAGCGAATTCTGGATTAGCCCAGAAGGTCCAGGCGACCGCCGCTGCTCCTAAACCAGAAGTCCCAGCACTGAAACCGCACGAGAAGCTGGAAGTGGAAGGCGCACAGCACAACTGGCAGACACTTTACAAACAGCCCCAGCCCCCGGATACGACACCCAGAAAACTTTTGTAAGCACTCAGCAGAAAACTTTTGTAAGCCCTCTTCGCCAGCGGGACGCTGCTGATCTAAACCTGAACCGACTACAAGGGTTAAGCAACGGCAGCTACTTCCCACCCCTCCAGCGGCGTCCATGCAATTCGCATGGCCATAGACAAATCCACCACTGTGAGCCCCAGCGAGATGGAGGAAGGAGCTCCGCCACCACTCGCAGAGCAGTCATACAATGATCTATTTGATTACTGAAGCACTTGGTTAAATTACTGTGGCTTGTTTCAGGAGGAAGCTGCCAAATACATTTTCAGTTTTTAATTTAGGGTTTCTCTCTTTTATGCTCCATTGTCTCTAATAGCCTCTGAGATGCTCGAAAATAAAGTTGATTTCCCTGCCAATTTAATCCTCTCTCCATGTGACAAATATCCTTATTCCCCCAGCTGCCTTCTCCCACACACACTGTTTTTATGAGGAGGCAGCCAACGGGGCATCAGTGCCTTCAGATCCTAACAGCATTATCAGTGAGATCACCAGAACAGCCAGCAGCTCGGGACGAGGCTCTTGTTCAACTTCGGGTCCTCTTTCTGCGGCAGCTCGAAGAGATTGCACAGCCCTGCACGAAGCAGGGCTTCTGCAGAGCTGCCTTTCCCTGCAGATACATCACACCTTGTGAAGTTCTCACTTGGCAGCAACACCACGACAGCAGCGCTTTGGGAATAAAGAACTGCTGTTTTCCTGGCCTTGTAAGGATACAAAAAGCCCCTCGGATAATAAAAAGAGGTCCTGCCACACAGCTGTACCCCTTGTGGCTCGCTCTTGGCCCATTTGCAGCTTCCTTCCTCCTGCCTTGCCTAATCCCTCCAGGAGCCCATCTTCAGGCATCAGAATAGGGCAGAGAAACGAAGGTACAAAAAGTGAACTGGATTTGGAACCCACCTACTTTCCACCCAGTGCCTGTTACCAGCAAAAAGGAATGGGCTCCGCAGAATTTTGTTAAAGCAACGTTATCACCATTCAGAGAACGCTGCCCGTGTCAGCTACGGAGCATAATTTGTTTCTTTTTCTTCACATAAATATTTGTAGAATATAAAATTATATCCTCATAAAATCTTCCCCCTCCCCTCCCCTCTGGGATAGATATATAAATGCCCAAACAATTAAAATATAGCTGGGCCCAACGTCCCAGAGAGAAGAAGCTGCTCTGCAAAAAAGAGGACAAAGACAAAAATAACCCAGAAAGAAAGGAAGAGTGGGAAAGAGAGGCCAAACTGGCCAAAAATAAGCTTGACAGCTAATGAAACCAGTTAAAATGGGGTTATAAGTGCAGGTCTTCAGGCGGTCCTCATACTACAAAGCTTTCCCCAGAGCATTAAGCGATGAACACAGAAGGCAAGGTAAGCAGGGGGCCACAGCGCAGCACCGAGCTGGTTTGTTTCTCTCATCAGGGTAATTTTGGCTGCACAGGGCAGCAGGGAACACACTACGTAGATCTTCCTTTACCCAGACAGCTGAATCCTACTTCCTTGCTGGGAGAGGACCATGGACGGCATTAGGAACAGCATAAAATTGCAAGAATTTACTAAATTCCTTATTTACACGTTTCTGATTTGATTCTATTGATCTCTTACTTCTCCGATGTAATTCTCATCTGGAATATTACGACGGGTGTCTCCAGTGATCCCCTACCACCGGGCATTACTGCCACATCTGCTTACCCCATCCTCATGGTGGTGTAAACACTGCCAGAGCCTCACAACTCAGAGCGTCCAGTCCTGAGCTTCTGCCATCCCCAACCAGCCCCCAAACCGACAGCACCTTGTCACGTAAAAACCTGTGAAAGAGCCTTCACATCAAACAGCAGGCTGCAAGCCACGGGAGCTGCAAACCGCACCCAGTGCCCGTTCTGCTGCTCTTACAGGTGCAGGGATAACAGCAGCTGTAAAAAGAAAGGAAGCACGGCGGCACAAAAAGCCAGAAGCAAAAATCTATCAGATGAATCTGGAATGAATCAGCGGAGATCGTGAGCTCGAGCCCTGAGGCTGAGCCAGATCTTCAGGGAAAGATTTATCCTTTAGGATAAAGCCAGCGCTCCGGGAAGTCTGCAAAAGTCTTCCCAGCAGCTCTGAATGGGAATGGGATAGGCCACACACAACTGCACCAACAACCACCTGGCTGGAAGATCACTCTTTGGCATCACTTCCCCCCTCCCCGGGCAGAAATCCACAGCTCAGGCAGCAACCCCTCCTGCTCGAGGGTCTGATCACGGTCTGAACGCCAGCGATGCCGTGCTTGTCAGCAGGAATCCTGAACACACAGAGCACTAAAGAAAATGATGCTCTAGCCCCCACGTTCATAAACCAACCAAACGAGCGTTTTGGCAGTTCTTTACTAGCTCCCGTTTAAGGGCCCTAAGTGCTCTAACAGCGCCGGAATTCAGCGCCGAACCCTCCGGTGCCACATGGAGCTCTCACCACGGCTTCAGTAGCACCAGGGGAACGTTAAGCGACATGACTACATTCACCACACTAGTCGGTCTCAGATCGTGTTCCTAGACTCACTAACGACAGGATAACACGCTATTTCAGTGCTCCTATTACGTTTGAATTACCTATACTTATGTCCAAGTACCCGTACGGATCCCTAATTACTTACAAGCATAGCAAGGAGATTTCAGGCCTGAATGTTCACAGCGTGTAGATTGTGGTATTGCACATTCACCAGATAGTAACTGGTAACATCCCTTGATGCTTTGTGTTCACTCAGTTTCCAATCCCACCCTCCAGCAGCATAAAGCACTGCTACCTAGCTGGAAAAATCCAAAACCTACCTGCAGCAGGAGTATGTTGCAACTGAAGTACGCACACACACAAGTAGGAACAAGAGAGTTAACACAGCCCTTCCCAGTGCTGATAAGCCAAATCACAAAGCAGAGCTTGTAACTGCATCACGGGGATGCTCGAAGCTTTCACTGAACAGCTTCTTAGTTTTTATTGCGGGTAAGGCCACAGGCAGCGTGTCCAGCATCATGTTCAAGCATTAGCTTTGCCCTTTTCAATTGTATTGCTAATATAGAATGATTACACGTACTTAAAAGTATAAAAAAAAAGTAGATAAAATACACAAATGTTACACTGCTCTACACACATCTCTACACAGTGCATGTATACGCACATTTATTTATACGTGCCTCTTGGGAACCTCAAAAGAGTCAAGGCAAAACGAGGTAGAGCGGGTTATAGGAGTGCCGTGCATCAAGATGAACGTAGACATGATGGGCATGTTCCGAGGCTGGTGTCTGCCCAGGAGGAGGGAGGCCAAAGGCTTAACAAAGGACTCACTTCATGATTTGTTAGAGCATACGGGGGTGTTCGGACTATTTCTGCTTCGTATTCACTTTGAGGCCCAAGCAGCAAGCCATCTGATCAACGGCATGCCTGAAAGTGCTTTTAAAATACATCCATACCTGTAAACTACAGCAACTGCTGCACAAATAAGCTTTTGTTTTGCATGTGAATTTCATTTGTGGTCATTCTTTCAAGTTATCCAGCAGGTTCGGATACTCACAAGGCTCTGGCTGAGAAGGCAAAGTCACCTGATGCTTTTTAACACCATCGAACAAGAGTTCTGCACCACCTCTGAAACAAAAAGAACGAACTGCTGAGTTCCTCTTTATTGGCAGAAGGAAGACAGGACAAAAGCAGCAATTTCCACAGATGCCACAACGCAGCACACAAACGACACAGAATATATTCAGTACAGGATTCTCTCGGTCTTTTCTCCACTCTCAAACTGCAAAAGTCCCCTGGGGAAGGTGCCATCTCCTGTTGCCATCACACACCAGAGCCACAGTCCAGAACCCCACGGTGCCCGAGCAGGAAGGTGGCTGCATCCCAAAAAGCTTACAGAGCAGCAGGCAGTGCCCAGCCTTCCCTTTCCCATTCGCTATCAGCTCTGCTTCAGTTCCAACAGCATTACGGGCACTGCGCTACAGCTCTTCCCAAGCACCTTTCAGCCAGAAGCCTCCAGGCATTTCAGAAATGTGAAAAATCACGGCGTAGCTGTGGAGTCACCATTTCCCCCGTTTCCACTTGTAAGCAGGGAGAGGAAGTGACTCATGCGAGGTTACACGGCGAGGCAGAGGCAGCGCCAGCAATCCTCAAGTCCTGGCAGGCCTCTCCCGACCTTGTCACTGCAAAGCGCTCCCTCGCAGGAGGGTCTTGCCCGGGAGAAGCAAGCTGAGCAAGTGGCAACAATTACAAATTAACATAAAAAATACAATCTTCCTCTGCTGAACGACCTAACTTCCCTTTTCTGAGACTCAGAACTTACCGGCAGCACTCACCCTAGGTAACAAAGCGAAGCTCTGAGCCACAGCTCTGTACAGGAGAGCAAGTGTGAACAAACTACAGAATAGAGAGACCGGCAAGTGCAGGGGCTGGTCCTCACACCTGACAAAATGGGAGTTACATTCAATGCACCTCATCTCCTTTGGCTCTTAAAAAAAAAGTCTTTTTTGTAATTGCAACTTAATAAGGCTCAGCAGGTTCCTCATCTGTATCCATTTTCGGGGGGGGGGCAAAGACTGAATTCTGACTGCTTTGAGCTTGACAGACATAAGGCAGCATTCCTGGTGTGAGGCAGCAGGCCGAACTCAGCCTCAGATTATAAAACCTCACCGTGTGAGTAGGAACACAGAGCAGAAACGTGTGTGCTGCCATAAAACACGGCACAGAGGCAGGCAGGATGAGTTCTTGGTTCCAGACTGACCAGGATGGCCAGAGCTTGAACAACTGGGAAACCCAAACCACTCAGCACTCAACTGATACCGAAAAATGCTTAACCCGTTTGGAAGGAACATCTAACCGTGGCAAAATGCTATTTTCACTTAAACCATTTAAATTTATTTTTTCTTAACGAGATTACATTCTGGAAAACTTTACGGGTGCCTTGCATCTCCTGAAAACGTTCTCAATAAATTATTTAAAATAAAAAATCCCCGCCTAAATATCAGCAAAGGTGCACCCCCACGTTACCAAGTTCCTTTAAATTCGATATCTAAAAATGCCGCACTAGGTTTTCTTGGCTCTGCCATGACAGAGCACAACAGGAGCCTTGTTGTGCCCTCAGCAGCATTACTTATATGCAGCAACTCTCCTAAAGAGCACTCTGTTGGTGTTCTTCCACCAGCTCACAAAAAATAGTTATGTGCAAATTGAAGCAGCGATTATTAACATGAGCTGAGACTCGTGCAGAAGAACGAGTCACAGTAATTATATGAAAAACATTTTTTTATGCAATGAAAACAAGGTCACGCTTTGTTACAGCGGGAAATGTAGATTGCAAGATAAGGTCCTTCTGTGATGCGCTAGCTGGGGAGAACTCAGCTGCGATTTGTACATAGAGAGCTCATTTATGCATTTCCAAGGGAAGCAAAAATGCATCTCACTCTTCTGGGAAAATTAGGAGAGTTACTGCAGCTGGAAGCGGGAAAGACTGAGGAAAGGATTCTTAAGGAGAGGGGCATTTCAAGGGTTATGGCGTGTCTGTGTTTGCGAGAGGGTGGGAAAAACCAAATAAAGAGCAGCCTTTTAGCTTCTGCTAAAAGAAGGCTTTAAGGAAGGAGCACAAGTATGGTCACAAACGCTCGCAGCCTTCCCCCACAGACACTTTTCAGCTTCCCAGGGGCGGAGGGGCGGCACCGCCGGCCAAAATGCTGCGAGCGAGAGCCCGGCGGCCTCACCCCCACCTGCGGCAAGGGGCACGAAGCGCACAGCGAGCGCGCGTGAACACGCGGACACACACAGAGAGCACAGCCGGAGTGCGAGGTTTTTATTCATTATTTTAATAATTAAAAAAATAAAAGCAGGGGGAGGCGGGACGGGAGGGGTGCGCTCGCACTGAGGGGCCAGCTCGGCCCTCGCGGCCGCTGCCCCGCCCGGCCCAAGGCCGCCGGTTCCCCCGGGGAGGCCGCAGCCGCCCGGCCGGGCCTGGTGGGCCCCGGGGCCCCGTCACGGCGCCACCGGCCCGCGGGGAGCGCCGGGCGCCGGCACCGCCCGCGGGCCCGCTCGGGGCCTCGGCCCCGCTCCGCCACAGGGCCGCGGCCTTCTCGCGGACACGGGCCCGGCCCCTCCCGGCCCTGCCCGCCGCCCGGCCCCGGCCCCAGGCCCCGCCGCCCGCGCTCACCCGAACTCCACCTGCAGCGACACGGGCGCCGCCATCTTGGCGGCGGCGGGCGGGAAGGGAAGGAGGCCCAAGGCCGCGCCGGAAGTGCCCCGGGCGGGCTTCCGGCAGCGCCGCGTTACCATGGCAACGGGCAGGGAAAGGCGGAGGCCTAGGCCTAGGCCCGCTGTCCTCAGGGCGGTTCGCTGAGCTCTAGCTGCAGTTTGTGCTGTTGTAAAACACTGAATAAAAAACTGAAACACCAAATAAACCTAAACCACTCCAAATAAGCCTAAACCACTCCAAATAAACCCCAAAACACCCATCCTGCCTTAAATTCCTGTCTCGCCATTCACTGGGCCCTTCTCTGCCTGCTTTGGGTGCACAAAGGCCAGGAACGGCGGCAGCTTCCCAGCTCTAGGGCCAGGCCTCCCTCCGCCCGCTGCCCACTGATTGCTGGTGTTAGTGGGGACACAGAGATGGCCCTGCTGGGTCTGCCCGAGTGCCGCTCCTGTAGCCAGCGTGGAAGATGGCATGCGGCTACTCCGCATCCCCTTGGCCTCCTGCAGCAAGCACATCGCCGCAGCGCAGGGCCCCATCCAGCACCGCGCTAACAGCGTGGCGCACATCTGTCGCCCGTTTGTTTGCTCCTCCTGTCCCCAGAGGGAGAAGCGCGTGCACAGGCGGCCGCAGCCATGGTGGTGACAGCTGGGCTGTGCCGTGGTGCAGGCGGCACTGGTGGAAAACTGCAGCCCCTTAACCCTCCCTCCTCCAGCCCTCCACTCAGTGGAGGGCTCGGCTTTAAAATATACATGTCCACGTGCACACATGGAGATAGAAATGTCATATAGACGCGTATACATTATGCATTATATGTAACGGGCATAAATTTACGCAGACAGATTGCTCTACGTTTATGCTAACGGGGGTCAAGGCACGCCTAACCCCAAGAGCAGAAGGTGGTGGTGTTTGTAACAGCCTTTTGTTCTGGGAGGCGATCATTCTCTGGGCTGGGCCCCAGGAAAGGCGCCATGGTCCCCAGCACGACCAACGCCACTGCTGCTGCTCGAGGTTATGCTATGGGAGAGGCAAGAAGCCGCTGCCTAAAAAATCCAGTTGGATTTTGAGATATCTCTAAGTCCTGAAGACTCTGGGTATCTCAGAGATATGGCTCAGGATGTTGAACCAGTTGTATAGGAAATAGGCAGAGGAAAGAGAAGCATTAGACAAAAATCTTATTTCTATACACTTCAGAAATGACTGAAGCACTCTGTATACAGAGGATCTGGTAATCTGGGCTCCAGATCAGTGTTTGTAGATATGGTTTTATATGAGCTATTCTTCTTCCCTCCAGAAATCATTTATGATGCCAAATAATAGCAGAACTGGCTCCTAAAAATCCCGATTCCTGAGCTATAGAAATGCAACAAAAAAACTACAGATTTAGTGTTAGTGCTTCTCCGTAAAGGCAAAAAGAAATTAAAAAAAAAAAAAAAAAAAAAAGAGAGAGAGAGAGAGAACGGTAATAATAAATACCAATTTGGTTCTTTCAAGCATTCAAAGCTGGTTACTGTTAACAATTGCCCTGGAAATACAGTCAGTAAGCACATGAGCTATGGGGGACATTTTTATGGACAATGTGTGCTTGGGAAGAAGAGCAATTCCCATCTCTGTGCCGGGTGCTGAAATCTGAGCATCACGAATTTACCAGCATATGCTTGGGGATGGGGAAAGAAAGCATGTAATCTCCTTGAGAAAGTGTAATGCTGACATTGTTATTTCTAAAGCGTTGTAAACATAGATGGTATTTGATAATCAGGTACATAAAGAAAAAACATAAAGCCAATGTCCCTGCCGTGAATGTGTGCCCTGCATTCAGCCTGCTGTAACACACCGTCTTCTTGTTCAATCCCAGGGATATGTCATTGTGCAATACTTAAGCTAAACCTCTCATTTCCAGTCAATTTTCAATGTCGTCCTCTTGGTTCCAGGCACAGGAGAGCACTGGCTGAGCCCGCCAGGCTCCGGCATCCCCAGGTCTTTGCAGTGCTTCCCTTGCTGAGCCAGGGCGAGGGGGCCAGGCTAGTCCTGCTACGCCTGGCCTTCCCCTCCCACATATTAAACTGCGCCAAACAAAAGAACAGGTTGGAAATTGAGCCTCGCAATAAAGAGGGTTTAATTTCTTTTGTCTCAGTCCTGGCTTTTTGTTTTTCAGTTTGCTTGTTGTTTTTTTTTGTTTGTTTGTTTTTTGTTTTTCTTTCTCCCCTTGAGTGCAGAAGGGGTATGCCTCCATTCCTCTGCCAAGGGTTTATTCTGGAGGAAACAGTTTAGGTTGCCATCACATTTTACAGGGAAACATACTTTATAAATACAACAAGGCCCAGCGCTACATGGAAACATTTTATCAGAGAGCCCTGAGCTGACGATTCAATTATTTTTCAATAAAACATCAGGGGAATGCGCAAACAGCTGCTCGCATCCTTCCACACAGCAAGTCAAACTTCAAGGGGAACAATAGATGGCGAAATGGGAGCCATCTCTGAAGCGGTAACAATGGGTTTCCTCGCTCGGGGCTTTGTTTGATTTCCCAGTCTCAGTTTTGAACTCCCTCCGCTGGAGAAAGGCGCGGGGGTAGGACGGGGCGAGGGGGAAGCAGGCAGAGGGGAAGGAGGGTCAGGGGGAGTTAAAGCCTTTTGCAGCCTTTCTCTACCATTCATGTGGTAATTGGGTGTCAAGCAGAGATCAGTAAGATGGAGCCCGGCCTCTGTGCCCGGGTTAAACTGCAGCAGAAAGAAAGCGGGAGCTGAACCGATGGAGGCCTGAATGTCATTAGGGCGGGAGGAAGCGCCTCTCCCCCAGGAGCCCTTCTGCCGGGTGCGGGCCATGGAGGCCGCTTCCCTTTCAGGGCGCCCCTGAAAGCGGCCAGACAAAGCGGGAGGGCGGCCGAACAATGGCGCACCCCCGTCTCCACCTTCAATAGGGAGCTCTAAACAGGCGTTTAACCTTCAGAATAGCTGAAAGCGATACTCCAAGCTGAGAACACGGCTCGCCCGCCGCCCGTTAGCCTCTTCCTGCGGCCGAGGGCGAGCAGGGAGGCTCCCACCGCCATCGCCTCCTTGGCCTTGTTGGTGTGGCACCGAGGGCGTGCGGCTCCGAGGGGGGACATGGGAGGTGGCACAGACAGGGCAGGATCAGGATCTGGCTGCTGCTCATCCCAGCATGATGCCGGTGTCCCCAAAGAGCGCTGAGGACAGGGCAGGGCCACAGGATGGAGGTGGTGTGGCAGGTGGATGTGTCCCACATCACAACAGAATCCAGGCACCGATGCCAATTCAGAGCAGGGTGATGCCCTGTCCGCACACTGACCATGGTCTCCCACTCCAGATGTCACCAAGAATGTATTGACTGACCCAAACCACCGAAAGCTCTCCCACAGCTTGGCCTTGCATCATTTGTGCCTACAGAGGGGTTTCTAACTGAACGAGGGAAAAAAAGGGTCAACGCCCAGGCTATTCTGGAAGCTATTTCCCAGTGAAACAGGCCAGGCTCGGAAAGAGCTGAGAAGGGTCAGTGCCTTTCCTGTTCCTCACCCCACTGCTTGTTTGGGAACAGGAGCCAAGCTGCAACCAGCCTCTCAGCCCCTTGGCTCCCGAGTGGGGTCTTTTTGGACAGAGAAGGGCAGCAGCCGCCCCTTCCCCACCACACAGGGTGCAGGATGACCTGCAACACCGTGCCATTTGGGCCAGAGGATGCGAAGCTGCCACCAATCCCTGGCCTGCTCCTGCTTACACTGGAACTACTCAGGGGAATCACATATTTACATTTGTAAAGAGTGCACCAAAGGATAGGCCCTTCTTTGCTCCACGACGTTTCTGTGCTGCTTAAAGGCAAAGCCGGCTGGCCAGCGCTGGGAGGAGCAGGCGGGCGGCATTGTCTGGGAGGACTTCAGCGCATAAAGAGTGGTGGAGGAGGCTGGGAGGTTTTAAAGCTGGTTGTAGGCTTTCTCTGCAGCAGAAATTAATTTCACCCAAAGGTCCTGAGCATCTTGCAAAGCCCCTGCCTGTCTTTGGGCTGAAATATCCTCCAGTTTTGCACACCAAGCATGACCTCAGCTGGACCGAGAGCTGGAAAGAGATGCTGATCAGAAAGTTACAGCCTTGTTTTTCTTAATATTGTCACTGTCCGGAATGATAGATCTACAAAAAGCAGCCATTTCCATGGTGAAAAGCACGTTTAGTTTGTAAAGCTCTTCGGCTTTGCTTAAATTAATAGGCTAATAATAACCCAGGAAGGGATTTTAATGTTTTCCTAACCTCATGCAAACAGCTTTTTAATTTTTTTAATTAAAAAAGAATAATACCTCATACTTTATGTATAGTACTTTTATCTATATGCAGCTGTTGAGCCAGACTCCAGCTTATTGATCAAAGGAGAGAGATAAGTCTTACAAGGTTTCTGTAATCACTGAAAAGAGGATTCAATTAGCTTTTTCCTTAAAAAAAAAAAAAAAAAAAAAAAAAGTAAATAAAAATCTTTTTATTTATAAGAGAAATAAAATCAGATTAGGCATGGGCTGCTCCCTACCAAACACCTCTCTGCTGGAGGCATTTTGTCCCAGCACAGATCCAGGGCTCAGCAGAGCATGCATATTCCTGGTCTGGCAGCTTCAGTGCCACTCATACCTATGCTTCGTTTTTTCTCTCTGCTCCAGTCAGGTCCCAGCCCTTGGGACAATACAAACTGGTCTTACTTGCAAATAAATAATTGCCATACTTCCATAAGCTTCCAGTGGTATTTGTATTTATGTGTGTTGGACATGCAGTGCTCCTGACTGAAGTTTGCTTATTTGTTTTCACCTGTAACTTTCTCTCAGAAACAGGGACTGCACCTTCCTCCCAGTCCCTCTTCCTGCCTCTTCCGAGAGCAGCTTTGCACGCACAGCAGCATGGCTGTTTCTTCCAGGAAAGGAGAAAAAGTGCTCCCACCTCTTCCCGTACCACTTCAAACCATGCATTTCCAGCCAACAGCCCCCAAGCCTGCCTTGAGGGAGGTCAGCCTCTCATTTGATCTCTGTAGCAGCGGGCTCCTCAGAGCAGGCTGTTGTTCAGCAGTGGTCTGGAGCTCGGGGTAGCCCTGCTGCAGCTGCAGTTTCCTCCAGGCAGAGCCCGGGGTGCTGTGGATGCCCATTAGGCCCAGACCTAACGCAGCCATCTGCATCCAAAGCTTCCTCCCCAGGCCAGGCAGAAGCTGCCTGGGCCCCAGCATAGATAACTCACCCCCAGCCCCAACCCACCACCTCCCTAGGGGCTGAGACCCAGCCTAAAGAGTCCCCCCCCCCCGATGTGAGATGTTTGCTGTGCCCAGCCTGCCCTCCACCGGCAGGCTGAGAGAGGAACAGGGTCCAAAAGTGGGACCTGAGCACCTGCAGAGCTGACAGGCAGTGCTGCACTGCTGTCCCTACAGCAACTGCCAGCAGCCTCCTAAATATTACCCCTCCCCAGGGCTGGATGGAGAAGGTCTGGAAGGAAGATTAAGCTATGGAAGGGGATTAAGCAGGGCAAATGTGGGGAGAAGAACAAGCAGGGAGTGGAAACACAGCATGAGATAGAAAGAGGAGCCAAACATGCCAAGGTAGAGGAGGAGGACTGGTCCAGGACATACTGGGAACAGGTCTGGGAAAGAGGAGGAGCGGATGAAGGGACCTGGGGAGGGTCTCACCAAGGTTTTCACACAGACACTGAACCCAGCAGCAAAGGGCTTGCTGTCCCCTGCCCTGAAATGAGCTCAAGCCTGCACAGGAAGGTTGCACTCTGGGGTGACAGCTCCTGCTTCCCAAACCAGCAGTCCCCTGCTCCCACACACTGCAGGACTGCACAAGCAAGAGGTAGGACACTCGAGCATAGCCCATACTCGCATTTAATTGTGAGGACAGGACAGACTGGGGCAGGCAGGTACGTTGGTGTGGAAACACAGCTAGAAGAGCAGACACACCCTGCCCTTGCAAGAGGCAGATGTCATTTTGAGGAGTAATCCTGCTGAAAGCATAAAAACAAACCGTAAAAAAAAAAAAAAAAAAAAAAAAAAAAAAAGAATTAACCCCAACCCCAAGTTTTCTCAGGAATGGACATTTCTGCATGGTCTCCGAGTACTGGAATCAGACATTGCTGCTGAGGCTGCATCACATCAGACACAACACAAGGAATTCACATAGCACAAGTCAGGTGTTTAACATGGACATTTCAGTTCAGAGGCCTGTCTCCTGCAGTGGAAATGGGGAGAGCTCTTGGAGGAAGGGATGCAGAGCACACGAAGTCAGGCTGTCACAGAGACAACCTTCTGGAGAACTTTCTCCTCTCTAGGCAAGTTGCCTCCTGTGTTCGCGGCACAGGCATTGCAGCAGGAAAGCCCCTCGAGTTGTTCTGTGATCCCAAAGTGCTGAGTATGTCAAAGCAAAGGCAAACCAGACCCTTCATTCCCACTTGTCCACCTGCTTTCTGCAAGGAAGAAGGTGCACAAAACAAAGCTGCATCCATGAAAGGTGGAAGTAAGAGACCCAGAGAAGTGTCCACAAGATAGCAGGGGTCGCTCATGTCCTTCACCATGGAGCAAGGCCACAAGGACATACACGGCTGCGCCCAAGCTGGAAGAGGAGGATCAGTCCCAGACGAGCGTCTCACCTCCCTGCGAGAGAAAAGGGCTCTCCAAGAGAGGACAGGTCTGGGATGCCCCTCCCTCTACTGCACAAACCCGGGACACATTCAAAAGTACAGACAATAAATTAAGATTGGAAAAAAACAAAGTCAGCATGTATAATATATATCTATATATGTATATAATATAATGTGCGTGTGATTGTGAAAAATAGAAATGTCGTCCCCAGAAGAGAGCAAGGCATGGTGGAAACACATCCCTTTCCCTCTCCTGAGCCCAGCACTACCCTGCTCCCCTGATTCACAGCAAAAACACGACACCAGCGGGCCACGCAGGGTAGGGGATGCGCCTGGCACCCAGCTTCCCTCTGGCAGTTGGGGCCCTGCGCCAAGGAGGAGCTGGCTGCGTGGTGGAGGAGTGGGGAAAGAGCCCAGCACTGGTCCCTTCACGGCCTTCACAAGGAAGGGTTGCTGCAGGCAGGGAAAGGGAGGGAAAGACAGGAAAAGCAAAATGGAATGGCAAGGACACCCCACTCCTCCTCGACTGGCCGGGGCCCTGCCCCTCCCATGGCACAGGACCGCCACCGCTGTACCAAGTAGAAAATAAAGCCATAATGAGTCTATGCTTTGGTATGTAACCATCCCCCTCCCCTCACTCCCCCCTGCATTCCCCCAACCCCTTATCTGTAAAACTCGTTAAATAAAATCTCTAGCGTGCCTTTATACCGCTCCTTGAACCTTTTTTCCCCCCCCCAGTGCCTGCCCTGCCCTCTCTCCCCCAGCAGGATTTGGGGAGGTGCCTTGCTGGAGCCCCACTGGTTACAGCTTCTGCTGTCCCGACTGGATCCTGCTGAACGCCTCCTGGTCCAGGGGCAGGTAGCGGCCTTGCCTGCAGTCCAGGAAGTACAACTTGTCCTTCACGAGCGAGGGGTCAAAGCCCTGCTTACGCAGCTCCATCTTCTGGAATTTGTAGGTGCCTGTCACGGGGAAAAGAAGAGGGAGCAAGGGGTTGTAGGGTCCTACACTCCTGCCAGGCTGCACCGTGCCTTGCTGCCAAGCCTCACAGCACACCGCAGGGTGGGCAGCTTTGTGCAGGGCAGTCTCAGCAGCTGCCACCCCCCCGAGGCACCCCAGTGCCAGCTGCCACCCCCAAACTCATCCTCACACTCCCCTAAGCACCCAAACCAGCAGAGGAGCTGGTGAGGCGAAGGACTCCCTGGAACCGGTGTGCTCCATCCCAGTGCTGACCCTGCTGCAGATCAGCACCCCGCAGACAACACCGTGCCCCCCCCGTGTGCTCCCCCAGCTGCGTGCCCTGTAGAGAGCACACGCTGCAGCTCACTTGTCTTGGAGACTTCGTGCAGGACCCGGAGGAAGACGGGCCTCGCATACAGCGGCAGGGCCTTCTTCAGCTCGCTGGCAAAGGTCTCCAAGTCACAGGAGTTGTCTGGGTCGGCGATGGCTGCCATTCCTGCCTTCCCTTCAATACCTGAGAGGCACAAAAGAAGGGTGAGTGCCTGAGCGCACCGTCCCTGCGGTGTCACTTCTGTCTGCCCCACATCAGCGAGGGCTCTGGCACAGGCCCTGCTCGGTACCGAGGCGCTGACATGTCCTGCTGTGTCACCACCCTGCAGCTAAGGCTGCCAGCGACACCCCGCGGCCATGGTCACCTCCTCCCAGAGGAGGCACGTGTAGCTGTCCAGGAAGGACACGGGGTCCCTTCCAAAGCAGCCAGAACCAGGCCAAACCTCAGCCTGAGGGAGGGAACCCTCTGGTTCCTGATAGTCACATCCCCAGTGGCTTCTTCCAAGGAGCCTCAGTCCAGCCTCGTGCAAAAGGAGGCATCAATCTGGACAAGCAGGACACCCTCACATATTTAATTACCACAGGCCTGCGTGCCTCCACTGATCGTCCTCTCCCCTGTAAGTTACCTGGGATCTCCACCCCATAAACAACAACGTCTGTCAGATTGAGGATGCGGCTCAGGGTCCCCTCCACCTCCGTAGTGGAGACGTTCTCCCCCTTCCAGCGGAATGTGTCTCCAGTGCGGTCCCGAAAGTACATGTAGCCATATTTATCCATCACCAGGACATCCCCTAAAATCGAGAGGAATTGGGGGGAAAAAAAGAGGTGTCGGGGGGGGCTAGGTGTTTCCCCAGAGCATCTCAGGGTAGTGCCACTATGCTGGGACAGTCCCCAGGCCCACCCAAATACTCACAGAACCATAAAACAGTTTGGGTTGGAAAGGATCTTAAAGATCATCCCGTTCCAACCCCCCTGCCATGGGCAGGGACACCTCCCACTAGGCCAGGTTGCTCGAAGCCCCCTCCAACATGGCCTTAAACACCTCCAGGAATGGGGCCTCCACAGCTTCTTTGAGCAAACTGTTCTTGGCAGACACAAGGGCCCCGCTCGCCTCACCTGTGAGATAGGCAGCGTCCCCTTTTGTAAACACGTCCCTGGCGATTTTCTTGTTGGTGGCTGACTGGTTCAGGTAGCCATCAAAGTGCTGCAAGGGGTTGCTCTTGACAATGCGGCCCACCAGCTGCCCCGGCTCCCCTGCAGAGAGAAGGGGTGAATCAGGGAAGCGACCACCCACGGCCAAGAAAAAACAGGAGGTTTAACAGGATCGGTGCGGTTTAACCATTGAGGGACTCGATCCTAGCTAAATTATCAAGAATTACACCACGAAAGATTCACACGGGGCTGAGGAGACACATCCCTGTGGTTGCCCTTACCTGGCTGGCAGCGGATGCAGACACCATCAGGCCCCCGGATCAGCTCCATGGTGTCCTCGTCCACTTTCACCAGGCCGATGGGGTACACCCCCGGCAGGATCCTGCTGTTGAAGCCGCAGGACCCAACCTAGGACAGAAGGCACTCAGAGCTACGGGTAGCAGGGACGTCTCTCCTGCCCCAAGCCCGCAGAACACCTACATCCAGCATACCAGGGAGCTGGCACCACACAAACACAGCCAAAACCCTGCAGGCAGATGTTGACGCGTCCCAAACCAGAACCAAACAGCCCTGCTGGGTTTCAAACCCTGCCAGGTTTGCACGCTCTGGGGCAGGGGGAAGGTGGCAGGGCCTTACTTACGTTGTTGTCGAAGTTTCCCAGGCTGCAGTTGCACTCGGTGGCCCCGTAGAACTCGGCCACCTGGGCGATGCCGAAGCGGGCCATGAACTCCTGCCAGATGGAAGCCCGCAGCCCGTTGCCCAGCGCCATGCGCACCCGGTGCTGCCGCTCCACCTCCTGGTAGGGCTGGTTCAGCAGGTAGCGGCAGATCTCCCCGATGTACTGCACGATCTAGGGGGGCAGACAGAGGGGAAGGACACATCAGGACCCTGCACCAGGCCCTGGGGTACACAGGGGCTCGTCAGGGTAGGTAGGAACGGAACGACATGCGTGGAGTCCCCTAAAAAGGTTGTGCTAAATCCAGGAGTCTTGCTGGCTTGTCCCCTGCCCGCCCACCCCTATAAAACCTATCCAAAACCTTCTGGCTAACGCTGGAGTACCTGAAGGACTTGGAAACGTGGAGTGGTAACTAGAGGAGGGAAGGATGCAGCTCAGGACAGACAGGCAGGACTAGTCCAGGGCTCCCCTCGCAGCAGCCGGGCTCGCCCCGGCTCGACACAGATCCCCAGGCTCCTGTCCCCAGTCCCACCCAGCCCCCTGCCTCGTGGCCTCACCGTGCAGTTGTACTTGACGCAGTCCTCCCAGAAGTGCGAGGCCGAGAACTTCTTGCGGATGACGATGGTCATGCCCTGCAGCAAGCACTGCCCGATCCCCACGATGTTCCCTGCGGAGAGGCAGCCAGGGAAGCCCTCAGTCCCCACACAGCTCCCACCCAGGCAGGGCAAGGCGCACGCCACGTGCTGGCCCACAGCAGGCGGGCGTTCATCTGGCCAAAAAGTGACCCTGGGTGCTGGGGAGGAGGCAGGGGGCAGCACGACAGCGACACCAGGGGCAGCGCTTTGTGCCCAGCTATCCTACATCTCAGTGAGTGAGGTGGGCACTGCTTCTGCTTCCTCGTGACTTCTCACGTGGGGCAGCGACACAATGCAGCTATTCCAAAGCCAGGCTAAGAGCTGGGAGAGCTGCCCACCCACACACACACACTCGCCCACTCCAAAGGTCAGCGGGATCGATTCCTTGCTCTCAGATAAAGAGAAAAGCCTCGCGTCAGACGCCGCCAGCAGCAGCCAGCTCCTCTTTGAGGCAGAGATCGGGGCTGCCCCAGCCCCCAGCCTGAGCCCTGGGCTTGGCGGAGGGGAAGGGGAGTCCAGACAAGCAGGGCTGCAGGGGGCACGCGTTACCTGCAGCGTGGTACAGCGGGAGGCAGTCGTACATCACGTCATCGGGCCTCATCCGAAAACCGTAGAAAACCAGGCTGGACATGCGGAAATACCTGGGGTGGGAGAACCGAGGGGCACCTCAGCAGCAGGGCCAGGGGCTTGGTGCCAGCGGGGCAGAGCTTGGCTCCCACCCTTCCCTCCCCACAGCCCCTGCCCGCTGCCTCACCTGCAGTTCACCACGATGGCAGCCTTGGGCATCCCCGTGGTGCCGGAGGTGTAGATGTAGAAGAGTTTATCTGGGGAGCAATGAGGACACAGGGTCAGGTACCCGGTACCACTGCAACCAGTCTAACAGCTGGCTGAAGCAGGAGGAGGGGACGAGTCAAATTGTGCACTCTGCTCATGCCAGCTGAGCCAAAATTTGGTTATGTGACAGCACCAAGAGCGTGCTGGGTTCATCCCTGGCAGGATCAGGCCTGCTGGACACACTGAGGGCACAACGTGACACTGCTCCACACACAGCTGGGCTTCAGGCACTGCAGTAAGACCCTGCTCAAGTACCCCGGGCCCTGCTGCAGCTGCCTGCCCTCAGCATCCTGAGCAGACATTCTTTCTGGTGTTGTAACCAGCTGAAAACACCAGAAACTCGTAAAAACACCACCCTGAACCTGGCTCCCCAGAGCTGACCACGTACCGAGGAAGCCCTTGTCGGGGGGGGTTGGCTGGTGCCGCTGGGCCATCTGCAAGAGGGGGTCCAGGTGCTTTGCACCAGAAAGTGCAGCCTCGGGGCTTCCTTCCCCTGACCAGTAGAGATGGATGGACTTCTCCAGGGAGGCCTGGACTTCCTGCATAGCTGAGAGAGTCAGGGAGAGAGGTGGAGAAAGAGAATCGAGGTGGTGAGTACAGCACCGAGACACCCAGCCCCCGCAGACGGTCTCGGGAAGGCAGTGCCCCAGGTTGCTGAGCACAACGAGGGAGCTGCTAAGTCCCAAAAGGCCCGAGAGCCCTCCCAGGCAGATGTTGTTCTCATGTTTAACAGATGCCGGGGCCGCAGCCCAGGCTCCTTCAGAGACTTGAAGATCCTGTTCTCCGCCTCTCCCTAGCCAAAACCTCCTGGGTGCCAAGAGGTCTGTTGACACCGCAGCCTCGGGGGTGTGGGCTGAAACACGAGGAGCTGGAGCCGAGGCGCTGCGGGGATGTGGCTACCAGCCACGGAGAGCAAGGGGAGGCTCGTCCCTCGCAGCACGGCAGGCCTGGCCCAGCCCAACCCAGGGCTCCACGCAGGGAAAGGACCCGAGGGGCACCCGGAGCACGAGGCAGGATCCTCACACCCACACGGGCCTGACTGGGAGCCGGGTGGTGCACGGGACCTGCCCATGGCCAAAGGGACCGAGGTGGGAGGGGAGGGACGGACACCAATTCCTTGATAACTCAGCTGCTGGAATTTGGAAGAGACCGTGCTGTATTTCCCGCAGGAAATGAACACTAAACCCACAGACCCCTCACCTTCCGTCATCTCCACCCCAAAAATCACCGCCTTGGAGCTGGAGATGGTGATGCAGTGCAGCAAGGCCTCCATGCGCAGGTTGGAATTCACCAGGGCCGTCTCCACCCCGATCTTGGCCAAGCCGAGCCACAGCCCCACGTACTGATTGCGGGACTCCATGAACAGAGCCACCACGTCACCCGAGCGGAAGCCTTGGCCGTAGAAGAAATTGGCCACTTGGTTGGAGTACTCATCCAGCTGCCGGAAAGTCCAGCTCTCGCCGGTGCCTTGGAAGATCAGCGCCGTCTTCTCCGGGTACTTGCTGGCGGTTTGCTGGAAGATCTTGGCGATCGTGTTCTTCTCCTTCACGTGCCTCCACACCTGCCACTTCACCCGCAGCAGGACCAGCCCCGTGCTGCCAAAAAGAAGGGGAGCAGGAGGGAAGCTGCTCAGTGAGCCCTGCAGAAAGACTTCCTACAAAGCTGGCAGAGCACAGAGGCCTTGCATGGAGCTGCAGGAGCCCAGCGCTGCTCAAGGCCTTACTCTAGGCCAGCAGCAGCTCTGGATGCTTCCCCAAAACAGCGTGGCCATAGGCAGAAGCCCTCTGCAAAAGCCAGGAGGCCAAAGACAGAGGTGCTGTGGAAGGCTGCAGGCAGGGATGTCCCCCTTAAAGGGGCACCCTGGAGCCTCGCGGGCTCTCCAAGAGGTGCCACCACTCCCCACCAGCCACATTTTTGCCAGGACCTGGCACTGCCTGGTACCAGCCGACCCTGCCCAGGCTCCTAGTGCCGTGCCAGCAGTTTTAGGGACAGAATGAAGTACAAGGACAAGGTCAGCCACTAGATTTCAGAGCTCAGCTGAAATCTATCTTTCCCGGGAAAACTTTGACCGAGAGTTTGGAGCCATCCGGGCGCGGCAGAGGGAATCTAAGGAAGTGCCAGGGAGATCTGCGGGCTGGGTGCCAGCAGAAAGCCAGAGCTGTGCAGGGAGCCGGGGGCTGCGCTCACACAGCCCGGTACAAAACAGCTGGGCCGCCCCAGCCAGGACACCTACGTGACATCCCTTCGTACTGTCTTGATGAATATGAGGAAGAAGTCCCATCCCCCGGATCCCAGGTAGAAGACGAAGAGCGCGGGGATGGCCTGGGCCCAGGACAGCTCCAGGCTGACCCTGAAGAACAGCAGCAGTGCTGCGAAGGCCGCCAGACGCAGCATCGTGGCCTGCAGGGAGAGAGAAACCACAGAGATCGACCCACGCACCCCGGAGACGGCAAACCCACGGGCAGGGGCTGCATTAGCAGCCCCCAAAGCCCCCCCAGCATCACTGCTGCTCCTCGCAGCGAGGATGTAACGCAGCAGGCCAGATCTCCTGCAGGTGTAACGTTACCAGAGCCTGGCCACGGGCGCCAGGTAAGCCCCTGGCACAGCACAGCTCTGCTTAGTGCTCGCCAAAAGCCTGGCTGTTCCTAGTGGGGAGCCCCAGCCAGGGACACAGACCCATCCCAGCAGCATTAGATGCAGGATAACGTCACTGCATGGATTTGGAAGTGTTGTTGTGCAGCAGACTCCGTATAGATTTTAGAAGGCACCAAGGCAAGGCCAGGCAGGGTGAGCTCAGCTCTCACCCCAGCCCAGCTCCAAATCCCTCCCCGCGACCCCGCTGTCCCCGCAGCATCAATTCCCCGATACGCCTGGCTCCAGGACAGCCGCCGTGAGTGCCGGAGAGCTCAGCTTCACCAGCTCCCCAGCACAGCTCGGGCAGGAACAGGAAACTCCGTCCTTTAAGCTCTGCTCGTGTTTGTAAACTCTGCTGTCAGCGGGCAGCTTCCTGGCCTGGCGCTGCTGGAGACGCAGCCGAGTGGCCGGGGGGCCACGAGGCCGGGCTCGGGGCAGAAGCAGAAGGGCTGCCCCTGCCTCCAGACACACAGGGACCCCGTCCCCATGCCCCGTGGGCTGTCACTGCTGTTCCTGCCCCCCCCAGCAAGCAGCTCCTCCGTCCCCATCCCAAACACCCCCCCCACGCAGCTCCAGGACCCGGCAGCGATCGCAGTTTAGCAAAGGCTCTTTTCAGGTAGCGGCATCGGGCAGAGGAAAGAGACAGTGGCACGACCCCAAGGGCCACGAGATAAAACGGGTCCTTCCTGGCACAGAGCATGGGCCACAGAGGAAGGAAACCTTCGTGTAATTTCCCTTTCCCTCTTGAAAATGAATGCGCTGCTCCAAAGCTGGCAGCCGCGGGTGGCTCTGCCACAGCGCGCGGAGCTGGGAGCCACGCTACAACCCCAGGGCTGCCCCATGCGGGACAGACAACACGAGATGGAGGAGCCGAGGCCGTGCCACACGGTCACCGTGCCCTGGCACGTCACACTGCCTGCCTGCAGCCCAGCAGCAGCGGGTCGGGATGTAGCGGAGCCCAGGGTGCTGCTCCCAGCCATGGGGATGGCCCCCAGCACGCAGAAACCCAGCCCAAACCTCCCCGCTCACATCCAAGCTCTCCCAACAAACATCCCCCATGCTCGAGGCCCCACACCGCAGTCCCTCAGCCCTTTAGCAGGGCAGCACCCGCCGTATTTCCCCCCCCAGGAACCTCTTTGCTCAGTTTAACGGGGACATTCCCGGATCACCACCAACCCCCTGCGCCTCGGCCAAAGACCTGAGCCCTGAGCTCCAGGGGACAGGGAAATCCAGGCGGGGGGCACACTGCGTGGGCTGCACGGCATTGCAGCGCCCACGTGAAGGCGAGGCAGGCCCAGGCAGGCGCCTCTTATCCACCGCTCTCATCTCTCCTGCACGCCGAGCACACGGTGCCCCCGTGCCTGCAGCCGGGAGGGGGACACGGCAGGGCTGGGGGGTCCTTATGGGTTCAGCTCCTGTCCAGCCGAGCCAGCACACGGAAATTCGGAGCTGTCTGTAGCTCTGCAGGAGGGTGGCGTGATGGAAAACGCCGGGATTTGTCACCCGGGCATGGAAAGCCGAGGAGAGCTGGGGAAAGGGCTCTGCTGCCGTGGGGTGGGGGCAGGCAGCGGGACCCCAGGTGCCGCAGCTTCCCCCAGCCCTGCCAAAACCCCACACGGGGCTGGAGCTCCCCGTGGGCAATGCCCCGGGTGGGTGGCATCTCCGGGGGGGCCACAGCTCCGTGAGGGACCCCGCTGACCACCACCCCCCTCCTCCACGAGGAGCCGGCCTTCACCAACAATTTTGGGTTGAAAAAGGGCCGGTTCAGCCCAGCGGAGGGGCACGGAGGCCGTGACCGTGGGCAGCAGCAGCTCCTCCCCGGTGCCCCGGCTGGGGGGAGCCGGGCTGAGGACCGACCCCCCCGGGGCCCAGCCCCAACCCCAAACAACCGCAGAGGCCCGGAGGCTCCCCGGGACCCCCCCCCGGTCCCCCCTGATCCCCCCCGATCCCCCCCCGGTCCCCCCCGGTGCTCTGGGATGGGGTCACCGGGACCCCCCCCCTCCCTCCCCAGCCCCTCGCTGCCGCAGTCCCCGCCCGGCCCCTCACCTCCTCCCCGCCCTCCCCGCTCCCCGTTCTCCCCATTTCCCCCCCCCTCGCTACCGGCAGCGCCCTCCCGGCTGCCCAAAACGACCGATTTCTCCCCAAAACGACCCCAAGCCCCCTCCAGCCCCCCGGGGGGGGGGACACCGGCGGGGCGGGGCGAGCCTCCCGTTCCCATACCCGTACCCGGAGCTGCACCGGGGACACCGTAAGGGGAGGAAGAGGGGAAGGGGGGGCCCGGCTCTTACCGGGCTGCGGCGCTCTCCGGTGCGGCCCGGCCACCTGCACCGCCACCGGGAGCCGGAGCGGGGCCGGGAGCGGGGCCCGCCCGCCGCTGCGGCACGGCCCGTGGGGCCCGCCGGGAGTTGTAGTCCCGCCCGGCACCGCCCTCCCCGCGGCCCCCGCCGCGGTTACGGGGCTGGCGCTGCCCCCGGGGGCTGCTCCGGGAAAATGGGATCGGGATCGGGACCGGGAACGGGACCGGGGGCTGCGGGGGGAGGTGGGGGGGGAAGGGGAGGAGGTAGGGAGGGAAGGGAAAAGGCGGCGAGGGCGGCGGGGCAGTCCGACGGCTCTGTGGCGCAATGGATAGCGCATTGGACTTCTAGCGCGGCGTGACGGGAGTCATTCAAAGGTTGTGGGTTCGAGTCCCACCAGAGTCGTATTTTGCCCCCACCCGGGAAAAGGAGGCTCCGGGCTCACGGTGACACCGCGGGGAGCCCCCCCCTCAGCCCCGGGTGCAGCGGGGAGGGGAACGCGGCTGTGGTTGGGAAAATGAGGGGGGGCTCTGATTTTTAATGTCTCGGTTGCAGCGGGGGGAGGAAGCAGGCAGAAAGCGTGGGGAAGCCCTCACAGCCTCCTCCCAGCACCACACCTCAGGGCTCTGGCCCTGCTGAAGCCCCTTTGGGTTTGGGGGACACAGCGGGGGGCGCACGGTGGGGCTCAGCGCCCTTTTTGCCCCCCAACCTCCTCCTCTCTCCCCGAGGAGCTGCCTGCGCCAGCGGTGCTGCTGTCAGCGCCAGCAGCCGGACAGATGTGGGCCGGATGCCGGAGGACGAGGCTATTGCAGGCCCGGAGGTGGATCCCCGTGTTTGTGCCGTGGCTTTATCTCCCATCCGGGATGAAAATCTTCCTCTCCGTGTCCGGACGTAACAACAAACCACCCTGACGCTTCAGAGCAAGCAGCAAACCGGCAGCAGGCACTACTGCGGGGTTCCTGGTGTGTTTCTGATTCCGTCATCACCCCTTATAAAAAAAATAAATAACCAAGAACCCACACAACAAAACCCTCCAGCACGGTGATGTGGCAAAACCAGGAGGCTGCCAGGCGAAGCCGCCTGACTGCCTCGAAACCGGGCAGGCTGCTGCCCCACAGGCCGGCCTACAGGGCCAGGCTGAGTTTGGGGCTGTGGGGTGTCAAGCTGAGGGCACCGCACGTCCCTCGGCACCAGCTGTGCCACTGCTATTGGGAACTGTGTGGGAATGAGCCAGGGAAGGAGATTTTGGGGGCACGGCCCTTCCCTTGGCTTAATAAACATGCACCAGTTGGGGGGGCAGCATGCGGTTCAGCAGCAGTGTCACCTCAGTGCCAGGTGTTGGTATTTGGGGTACAGTGTCCCCAAACAGCCAGGCAGCCCCCCGCTGGTGGTGATAGCAGAGCTGCCACTTGTCTGCAGCAAACACAACCTGAAAACCACACGTTTTTGTATGGTTTGTGCCTGGCCTGCCAAAACCCTCCCCACTTACCCCCTGCCTCTATTTGTACAGATAGGAAAAGCAATGGTAAAGGCCAGCAGGAGCCACAGTGGCACTTAAGTGATGCAGCTGAACAGATGCAGTTTAAAATTATATTACGTGCTATTTGTGCAGCCCTGGCACCGGCCCAGCAGGCGACCCGCAGCCCGGCGCTGTGTGAGCATGGCGGGCAGGCCTCTGGCGTCCGACCTGCAGCCAAATGTTCCTCGGGAGCATCAGCTCCTGCATTTCTTGGTCACTGCTCTCGGCTTTCTGGATGAGGTGAATCTCCCCTGCCCTTCAGTTTAACTGCCTTGAAGCCCCAACATGTTTCTGATACGGAAAAGCATGTTTCTGGGTACGGTTTTAGGGCTAATTGCTCCTATCACCTTGACCAGTACGATACGACAGCTCCCACACACTCTGTATGTTTATAAAATATCTTTTATTATCTGCTTAAAATAGGACTACAAAATCTGGGAGAGTATTTTGTAAATTACAAGAAACCATCTCAGAATTGGGACTTAGCCTTTTTGTTAGGGACAGGAACTCCCTGCCCCGCAGGACGGCAGCATGGGTACACCCGGGGGCAGCGGCACCCACATGTCCCCTTTGCCCAGTGCTGGGGCCGACTCAGGGCCATGTCCTGCAGGTGATGCTGTGGGATCCCAGCCCTCTGCCCTGCTGCTCCCAGCGGCTGCAGCCCATGTGCTGGTGTTAGCATGGACTTCAGAGGGGCCTTGTCAGAGCCAGGGTTGAAAATGGGGAGTTGCAATGGAAATCAAACCTATTCCACATGTGCAAATCCCAGCTGCAATGAGGCTGCTCCAGGAATGGGATGGGGGATTCGCAGAGCTGTGTGGCAGCCCCAGCCCACAGCCCACTTTGTGCTCCTGTCCCCCTGGGGATGCATGCCCGGCCTCTTGCCTTTGCCACCATCACAGACAAAGAATGAGAGACCCACGTCAGATCTCCCCATCGGACGGGGAGGGTGAGTGGAAGGACAGGGATAATGAACCACGGGCTGCACCACAGACTTTATTAAGCGAGAAGGAATTTCAACAGCAAGCCTCCACGTACAAAGACCCACCTGCCTTGTGGCTCTCTGCCGTAGCATTTCACAGCTCTGCAATCCAGCCACTGGCAGTCTGGGTGGCTGTTTAATTAAGCCACACAGCAATCAGCTCCCAGACAGCCCAGCACAAACCACCCCAGCAGCCTCTGTTCCTGCTCTCCCAGGATTCAGCCCCTTATTCCCAATCACGCCATTTCCTTGTCTAAGAGGGGGACAACTCCTACTGAAAGCCCAGTACAGTCGTGCAGATTGCACATTTTTGATGGGGAGGGACTACAGGGATACCAGTGGCCGCCTGGGATCTCTCCAGCAGCAGATCCAGCAGGGGTTACATCCAGAGCTATTTCCCTGCCTGCTTCTAGAGAGGAAAGAGGAGCCGGGCTGAGCCACCCTGCCCCGGGCCACAGCACACTGCACCAGGACACCGATGTTCTCCCTGCGTGCCAGGGCGTGAGTCGTGTCTGAAAGAGCTTGAGCACTGCTGAGCTGCTCCCAGGGGCACAAAGCACTCACGGTGTGGTAACACAGCCCGTATCGATCCATCGGGGGAGCAGAGCTGGGCACCAGCATGGCTCTGGCTGCTGTACACCCCAAACCTGCCCCTGGGCTGCTCTGCAAATCACAGGTTTAGCTCCAACCCAGCACTAACATATGGCTTTAAACCTCTGGGAGGGAGGATTTACCTGATTTACCTGTGCAGCATTAGAGCTGCAGAGCACCAAAGTGGTGGTTTGCTGTGCTGGCTCTGTTCCCTTCCCATCCCAGCATTTCAGAGCATCAGTTCCAGAGTGCTGCTGCCAGCGGGACCTGAGCAGCCAAACTCAGCTGGCAAAAGCACAGCAGGACTTGCCAACTCCCCACCAAATTACAAACGGCACAAAGGGTCAAGTTTTGTCATGGCAGGGGCAGATGCAGCGTGGCCTCTACCAACAGGAGAGTGCCAGCTCTTGTCAGGAGAAAACTCAGGCCCGGGACAGGGCCGGCTGGTGACAGAGCCACACGGGGCTCACATGGCAGGAGGAGATGGAGTGCTGCAGGGGAGCGGCTGCTGTCTGCCAACGGGGGATCCCCCGTCCCCTCCCTGTAGCTTGAACTCTCACACTTTCACAGCTGGGGGTGGGAGGATGCCAATTTCCTCCCGCAGGGACTCCACGCTCTGCTCCCAGCGCTGCTCGTAGTAGATGTTCAGGATACAGCTGGCATTGCGCCCGCTCCGAATTGCCCAGGGAACCAGCTCCGTAGCCAGGACCTGCAGTTTTCTGGAACAAAGCACGCAGAAGATGTTGGTTTTGATTTTCTCCTCTAAGTTCCCGTTGCAGGCAGATGCAAACCCTGTGCCCCTCCACCCTTCTAGCATTCCTCTTGCTTATCTCACAGGGGAAACTCAGGCACCGAAGAGGACAGTGAGCTGGGAGGGTTACAGTCAGCAGCAAACCTGAGACCAGAACTCAGGTTAACATGCAACCCCGTACTGTGCTGGGCCACCAAAACAGCAGTGTTGGGGCAGGGAGCAGCACTGTAAGGGTCCTGCTGGCTCCAAACATCAGCAGCCAGGCTGGGCCCCGCTCCTCCTGCCTGGTGTGCTGGGGAAAGAAGATGCTGGCAGCACACGGGAGAGTCTGGGCTGGAAAACATCACCAAGGCTGGCACGTCCCCAAGGGCAGAGCCTCCCTCATCGGTGCCTACCGTGCGTTGAGACGGATGGGGCCAAAGGCTGCTCCCAGGATGCACATTGGCAGCCCGGTCTGGACGGCTTCGAACCATTTCACCACAACCTCGCCTGCGAGGAAGGAAGGTGGCAGTGAGCAGGCAGGGAGCAGGCGGGGAGCACGATCCCATGCCAGGACAAGGCCCCTCCTGCGTTACCCACCAGGGACAGCCCAGCAGCCGCCCCCGGGAGAGCAGCACGGGGCTATCAGAGTCCCAGCAGCTTGGGAAAAGCCCCCCAGCAGGCTGGGTTCCTGCAGATCCTTAGCAAGGAGATGCTAAACCAGGATTCCCCGCACGGCTCTCCCTGTCTCTCAGCATGGGAAAGCCCGTTCCCAACCCCGGTCCCGTCTCAGCCAAAGCCTAAGAGACCTGAAATGCCGGTTCCCACGGGCTCATCAGCCAGGCTCAGCTTGTGACATGCCACTGAGTCAGACACAAAATGAGGGCAAAGGACACGGGGATACACGGCTGGGGAACAACCAGGAACCCCCGGCTCTTCTGCCTGCGTGCAGAGCTTGTGACACCGCGCTCCCTCGGGGCTGCACAAACACCCACCCACCAGCAGTGCATCGCCCTGCAGGGTGACACAGGGTGCACGTCCCGTGCTTTCTTGGCTTCCTGTTGCAGGACAGCGATGCTGCAAACCTCCCCGCATGCCCCTCTGGGCTGAAGGATCGGGGAATCTGACCAGTCTGGCCCCGTTTGGTTCCTGGGAGCGGCCGGTGGCCGCACACCATCCCCGGGGTTTGCTGGGCAGCTCAGACCGCCGAGCCCAGGGCTGCTCACCCAGCATGTTGGTGGGCATGCCCAGGAGGGTGTGCATCAGGTCGTGAACCTCCCGGTACCGCTGGATCACATACGCCAGCTCTTCGTCATCCACAAACTTGGCTGGCATGCGGGTGTCCGGAGAAACCTTCTGTCAAGGCAAAGGGAAATGTTCAGCCCCTCCAGAGCTCAAGCTTCAGGTCTCAGTCATTAATCAGCGACATGAGTTCCCCGTCAGCACGTCTCCCCCCTCCTAATGATGTGGATGTCATTGACACAGACAAAAACCACACAGCACCCGTGACGTACCCAGCATCACGCAACACCCTGCGCCACATCCCAGCCTCGCAGATCCCACTAATCCCCTTCATTTCCTGAGGGTGCCCTACAGGTTTTTTCCACGGCTCTAATCTCCCTCTAAAGCTCATCTGTGGCTCTCGGCACAGGCTGCCAAGAGACCTATTAGCACCCTCTTAACCCCCACACTCACATTATCCTCCAAAAACCGGACGTATTCGCGGCCCAGCGTGCCGTCGGGCAGCCCCCGCAGCCGCTCCATGTCCAGGGTGGAGAGGCGGATGCGAGGCCGCTCCCTGAAAGGGAAACACAAGTCAGCGAGCCTCGCCGTGAAACCCCCACAGCTGGGGGGCCGGAGAAATGGGGACCTGGAGCCCCCCACCCCAGCTGCTGCCCTCCAGGAGCATCTTCCTTGCATGGACCCTGACTGCTGGCCCCATCCCTCGTCGTGCTGGGTCACATCATTGCTGAAGGGCTTGACCCAAAGCCTTGGCACTAGGAGCTCCCGTCTCGCTCCCCTCCAGCAATTTTAGTCAGAAGAACCACAGTCTGCTCCTCACCGAGCTGCCACCGTGCTGGCTGGCAGCCAGGCCCAGGAGCAGATCTCCTCAGTGCCCCTGCAAAGCAGCCAGGACTTCAAAGCAACAGCCCCAGATCGGGGAGGGAATTTGTCCTAAATGCAAGTTTAGTTTCTTTCCTGCTCGGGCTTTCATCGCCAGCCACGTGGCAGCCATGCACGGAAAGGTCTCCTTGTCCAGGTTGCTGGCAAACAGGCCCTGGGACTAAACAAAAACCTTTTATTTTCGTGCAAAGGACGATTTCTTCTCATGACAAAAGCCTCGCAGTGGATCCAGAAACTGCTTAGCTCCTGGAGTGGAGGCGCCAGGGAGATAAGCAGGACCTGCAGCAGCTTTACCCTGGCTGCAGACGCTTCCTTGTAAATCTGGTGTCAAAGGGACCTCATCAGCTTGAAAAAAAAATACTCGCATGCACAAATCTGGCTGCTACAAATCCCTGCTGCAGCAGCAGGGCAAGGAATGGGTGGGATCGTCTCTCCTCAGCCCTCGGTGTCTGTGCTGTGCCCTCACTCTGGGCAGTTTCCCCGGGGCTCAGCCCCTGCTCCCGGGGCTCTGTGTGCTTTGCTGAGTGGATGTGCAGAGCCCCAGGCAGGATCAGGCTCTGCACAAACACACAACACGAGGCAGCCTTCCCCAGCCCCTTCATGGAACAACACCCAACCGGCAGGCGTGATGAATAACGAGAAGTGGAGAGAAGGAAAGCAAACGAGCAGTAAGATCGTGGTTAATAAGAGACTTATTAAGTCCCTCCTGCTCCTGAGCCTTGTCCTCGATGAGTCCCTGTAGACACGGAAGCAAAAGCGATCAAGTCTTGTCTAGGAAGACAAGAGGCCTCGTTTCACAGCTTAGGGAGATGCCGTGGGCGCCTGGAAAGGAGTACGGAGGTGCCCAAGGAGAAGGCAAGCCAGGGGAGATGAAGCCTCCAATGCAAGGAGACGCAGCAGCAGGCACAAGGGAGAAAACCCACTGCATCCGTGGATCTCATCACAGCTGGGACAGACAGCAGCTGCCAGTGACAGCAGCGAAGCAGAACAGACAGCAGAGCTGAAACAGGGCCCAGGGGCTTCTGCGCTGCTGCCCCCGGCCCTGCCACAGGCTGCTGCCTCAAAATCATTCAAAATAAAGCGAAATCAGCAACCCGGGGGCTGGGAGCTGAGGAACGGGGTCGGCGGTGAGCTCCCTCCTCACCCCAACCTGCTGCGGGGAGAGGTGGAAGGACAGACGGACAGACAGATGAGGGACAGGGATGGATGCGGATGCGGAGGGACGCACTGGAGGATGCGGTAACCTTCGGGGTGGTGTCTCATCTTGTCCCGTAGGCTCGGCAGGGCCAGGCAGCCCGTGGTCTCCCCGAGGACTGCCACCATGTCTGCAAGAGAGAGCGGGTGCTGAGGCATGGGTGGTGGGCGCATGTGCACTCGGTTTGGTGCCCCCCGGCCCCCCTCGGGGGGCAGGCGAGGAAATGGGGCGACGATCCCCGCGGCCAGGATCAGGCGGGGAGCTTGTGGCAAAGAAAATCCCTGCTCGGCGAGGGTCTTTGGCCTCGGGGCTGCTCCTCCTCGCTGCTGGCTGGGAGCAGGATGGGGCTGGGGGCACCGCAGGAGACTGCTGGGGGTGGTGGGGACCCCTCGCCCCCTCCCACAACCCTGCGCTTGTGCCTTTCTGGGCCAGGAGAAGGAGCAAAACCCCACTGCATCACCCAGGGGATGGGGGGCTCGGGGTGGGCTTTGCAGGGTTACCGGGGGTCGCGGGCAGGGGGGACCCCCCCGGGGCCACCTTACCGTGCCTGTAGGGATCCCGCAGTGCCGCCAGCGCCGAGCCGGCAGCCAGCAGCGCCTTCTGCAGCGGGCTGGTGGGGATGTGGCCGGGGTACAGCGGGAAGCCCCCCTCCTCCTCCATCATCACCTCCTCCTCCTCCTCCTCATCTTCCTCCTCCCGGGGCCTGCCGCGGCTCAGCCCGGCTCTGCCTGCGGACAGCGGCGGGGCTCAGAGCCCGGCGGGGCCTCCCCGGGCTCTCGGTGGGTAACGGGGCAGGAGGGAGGGGAGGGCGAGGGGGCTCTTACCTGGACCCCCGGGGGTCGCCCGCAGCAGCGGGACCCCCAGGACCGCAGCCGCCCGGCGCAGCATGCCGAGTCCCCCGCCCCGGAAGCAAGCGGCGGGGCGGAGCGGGTGGCACGGCCCGGAACGGCTCGGTACAGCTGGGTACAGCTCGGTACAGCTCGGTGCAGCTCGGTGCAGCTCGGTACAGCTCGGCACGGCATGGCGAGCATCCCCGCCGGGCTTTTCGCCGTCTACAAGCCCCCGGGGGTGTCGTGGTGCCGCGTCCGGGACGCGGTGCGGGCGCGGCTGCTGCGCGGTGAGCTTGGAGAGGGGGGGGGGGGGTTGCGCGGGGCACCGGGATCCTCTCTGGGGGTCCCCGGTTTTTATCCTCCTTCCTCACTCCCCCCGGGACCTTTCGGTGTTTTGGCAGAGCTGAACGAGGCCCCGGAGCCCCCCCCGAGGCAGCGCATCCGTTTCCTACCCACAGCCCCCGGTGCCGGTGGGGAGCCGGGCTTGGTGCCCGCATGGGTGCCGGTGCTGGCCGAGCACCCCCTGGGTAAGGGTCTGGGGTCGGGGTTGGGGGTGTTGGGAGGGTGGCGGGGCCGTCCTGATGCTGCTTCTTCCCTTGGCAGTCCGAGGCCCCCGGTTCAGGCAGCTGAAGGTCGGCGCTGGTCACCGGCTGGACGTGAAGGCCTCCGGAGTCTTCGGTGGGTCCCTGCCCGCTGTGAGGGCACGGGGAGGGCAGGCGGTGAGGGATGGGGTGCTGCGGGGCCGAACGGCCGTGCCTGGCTGCCCAGGGGGAAATAAAAGTGCTTAAACATGAGAAAAATGGGTTGTGGGGTGCTGGGAGCGCTGGGATGTTCTGAGACACCGAGCTCTGCTGTGTGACACCGGTAGTTATGCCCCGTAGTCCTGCCGTGTTCCTCGGGCACAGCTTTTGAGGAGACGTGGCCCTGTCTGGAGGGGAAGGAAAGCATCACTGATCGTGCAGTGCTGCCTAAATGCAGGTGTGGGTGACTAAATGCAGGTAATAACGGGTGCCCCTCTCTCCCGTGTTTCAGTGCTTGGCGTGGGCCACGGGAACAAGCTGCTCACGGATCGCTACCACTGCCACCTGACCAAGGTAGGTGTGGGCCCTGACTGGGCTCACAACACCCCAGTGCAATGCCACAGCTGACCCCTGCCCAGTGCCCCCCGCTGGCCTCGTGGCAGAGTATGTCTCAAACCCAGTGACACATCTCAGAGCTTTTCTGGGTCCAGAATTTCATCTTTCACATGCGTATCCATGTGTGGCCTATGTGTAGAGGACGCAGGAATCTTTTTGTCCAACATCGTAGCAGCTCGCACTTTCTGCCGGCTGCACAGTGCAGTATTGCTACTCCATTGCTCACTCTTTCCTTGATAAATCACGCTCTTTGCTCTCCTTGAAGGTTTACACCGTCGGTGGGCTGTTTGGGAAAGCTACTGAGGACTTCTCGGACACCGGGAAGCTAGTAGAGAAGGCGACATTTGGTAAGGAACTGAGCTAACACGTGGAAAAAAACAACAAAACAAATAGCATTCCCACTGAATCCAAGCAGGTAACTTACACAGTGATAAAAGGTATGCCCTAAATGCTTTCTAGTCTGTGTTTATGCATGCAGCCCACGTGTTGCAGGTGTCTTAGTCCCCTAGTGCTGAATCCAACTGCAATAAATACAAGGCCAGGCTGAGTCCTGAGCACAGTGGTTGCTGTGGGTGGGGTGAGACCCAGACCTCTCCATAAATCATGCCTAGAGATAGCGGTTGGAAGCTTCTGCTGAATGAGGCTCCTCAAACACTTGATAGGAGGAACTGGAGCCAACATCTTGAAATCAATTAAGAGAAATGATTCTTCCTTTGCAGAGCAGTGCTGTGCTGCCTGGCGCATTAGCATGGTACAGCGAGTAGAGTTGGCTCTGCCCTGCTAAAGCCACCTCTCAGCGGCTCTCATCAGCCCATTTAGATGCAACTGCTTGCCAAAGGGATGGTAATACCCTGATGGCACATTTCAGACTGCTGTCTTTCCAGTTTCTGGATGGATAATTGAGACTTTTGTTTCTACCTTAATATTTGCAGATCATATCACAAGGGAGAAGCTGGAACGGATTCTTGCTGTCATTCAAGGAACGAATCACAAGGCCCTGCTGCTGTACGTATCCAGTGGGGAAATGCAGCTGCCCTGGTATGACTGCCATTTGCTGATCTTTAAAAGAAATGAGGTGACTTTGTTTACCACAATCAAAACCTTTAAAGGTTGGAGTGCTAAACAAGAACAGACAGAAGTTACTTGGAGTGCTCTGCACTCTGGTTGGAGGCAGCAGCTAAGTGTGCCTTTTGTGTTCTGAAATCTCCAGCTATTTTAGGACCTATTAGCTACAGCTGGACCTACAAAAATATCTTCTAGACGTGACCAAGCACCTCCCTCCTAAACTGTGCAACACTACTGACAGTACACATAGCATAGCATTAAAATTATGCAAAAACTTAATGCATAGGCAGGTTTAATAATAACAAGTGCAGCTCTGCTTTAATTGGGAGCGGGTATATTTTGAATCCCACTGAAGAAAAGTACTCAGTGTCTGCTCTGCTCCTTTTTTTCCTTTTCCAGGCATTCTAACATTGATATGAAAACACAGGAGGCCTATGAGCTGGCTGTCAATGGTTTGATTCGCCCCATGGGAAAGAGCCCACCGATAATCACAGCAATCCGGTGCCTCCAGTTTGCGCTTCCAGAATTCCAGCTAGGTAGGACTGGTACAAACTGCACTGGGGAAGTCTGAGCATATATCACGGCAAACACATTGGTAAAATTCAGTTTCTCATTAGTAACAATGAAGAATGAATTGGTGGGAACTCTTACATCAACTAGCAATCACTGTAGAGATTTGTGATTTGTAGCTTCCAAGATCAAAAGGATCTTAGACTGAGGCAAGACATCTTGTAAAGCAAATACCTGTGGGACAAAGTTCTTCCTTTAACCAGTATTTTAGTGTAATGCAGCTCAGGGGACGTGGGAGGGTGTTTAAGCATGGTTTGCTTTTCTGCAGTTTGTCTCCTATTCCTCACACATCATTTGTCTCTTATTACAAAGGTCCCTCTTCTTATCCACTTTAAAATAGCTAAACCTCTGTACGATTCTTCTGAATCCGTGGGTTTGTTTTCTAAAATACTCATTTCTGGAGGACCCAGGACATCCTGCAGTATTCCAGGAAATCATAATCTACCTGTACTGTATGTTAAATAGTCTATTCTACTGAATTATTTCTTTCAGCATAAGTGTGAGGGTCATCTGTGTTTACAGACAAGGTCTGAGCTTGTGCCATCTCTTGGCCTGTTCTTAAAGAATCTCTCTGACCTTCCAGAAATCCACTGCGTGCACGAGACTCAGCAGTACCTCCGAAAAATTGTTCACGAGATCGGTCTGGAGCTGAAATCATGTGCTGTGTGCACCCAAGTGCGAAGAATACGCGATGGTGTTTTCACACTGGACGACGCTCTCCTGAGAACGCAGTGGAACCTGCAGAGCATACGGAACGCAATTTCGGACTGTCAGCTTAAAGTGAGAGAGGAGTTGGAGAAAACGCTGGGCCATCAGGATAAAAGCGTTCCTAAGATGGCTGCTGAGGTGGCCCACGAACACCACAAGCAATCTCTGTAGCACAATAACGTCGCTGCACGCTGACAGAATGATGGACAGCAGAAAGAAGGAGGTTAATTGCAGTTCACTTCCACCCTTTCCTTGAGATGACTTTAATCAGAGAGGCATTTTTTCATTGACAGGCTGTATCTTTTTTTTTATTAAGCATTGCAAACAGTTCATTAACAGGAGTTAGCTGTGCCAAAATTCCTGTTGACTTCAGGATTATTAGGTTGCCAGGGGATAGAGAAACCCATTCCCAAATTGTTGAGCAGCAGGAAATACAGACAGCATCTTACAGAGCCGTATTCCCTTGATTGCACAGATCTGTTTGTTCCTTGCAACCAGCAGCATAACTTATCTACTGCACAAATTTTTATTTTCCCCCATGTTCTCATAGCAGGAGTGTTTTCCTTACATCAGCCCCACTTTCAGACACACAAGAGCCCAAAATCAGATTAGGAGGCAGTGAAGGAGAAAACACAGCTTACTTGAAGCAACACAGGGAAATGGCTAGAACACGGAGTAGGCGTGTGTGGTGGGGAAAGGGGCTTGTAGAGAACTGATACAAAGATGATTTAAAGATAAGAATAAAACTGAGAGCGACCCCAGGGGAAAGAGACTGTTACAGGGTGCAATACTTACAAAGAACACTGATTCATTAAAAAAAGTGTTGTTTTTTTTTTTTTTTTTTTTAGTACCGAGGGTATTCAGGGGTCTGTGGTATCCTGCCCTTTAGCAGCTGCCTGCAGACAGCGTGTACTGCTCTTCCATGAAACGAAGTTCTGTAATACCAGTTGTTTTCTATTAGCTCATTAGACATGGACTGGACTTAGCAGAAATAAACTTTGTAAGTTTAAATGGAAATTCTGAAGACATACTTGCCGTTACAACCTGCAGTGTTTTCCCAGCTCCATATCTGAACTACAGACTTGTGTATTTCCAGATTTATAAACCTTATAAAGCAATAGAAGGTATTTGTTCCTCTGCTGGATTTGGGTAAAGGTGAGCATGTTTTACCCTCGAGGTAGCCCTGAAAGTACAAGGAGCAACTCTGGGAGGAGCGCTAAGAGGGACTGTGGGGAAGCACCCAAGTAGAGTCCAGGCCTGAAGCATCCCTGAAGTCATGAACTCAAACCCTAGACTCTTCCCATTGTTCTGGCTCTCCGTGCACTGCAACTAGCAGCCAAGGCAGCCGTGGAGCACAGCTGCCACCCGGTGGCACGTTCCTGTGCCTGCTGCAGACTCACCAAGGGCAGTTTGCTCTTAGCTGGCTGGGTTTGTGTGCGTTCATCCATCGTGGACAATGGACGGAGATCAGGACACCTTCCACTGACGGCTGTCTTGTGCTGACTGAAGCGTAAACCATCCCTGCAGAAGAGTGAGTCTTGGAGCTGGCAGAACGCCGGCACAGCTACAGCTGCACCAGCGCTCCTAGAACTGCACGAAGTAGCCAAATTTAGGCCGTACAGTCACCCTCAGTCCCAGCACCTGACATTGAAACATTCACGCTTTCAACACAATTTTGCATTTTAGGACACCGCTCGCTTTCAGTGACTGCATTTAGAAGTGAGCTCAGGGAATTCTGCCCCCAGCCGTTACTGTCACGCTGCCTCCACTGAGTCCCCAAACAAGATCTGAATAATAGATCTCAAACTTGTCTTAGAACGCATTTTCAGGATTTGTTCCCCAGTTCATTTCATGCTTCCCAGGCTCTTAAAGTGAATTGCTGAGAGATGTGAGAGCTGCTTTATCAGGTAGTTCAATTCCTGTCTGAATTTAAGAAGAGATTGGACTGTGAACTTAGGCACATGGTCTGAACTTTTGGGTAGACCTGTGCGGTGTCGAGAGTTGGACTTGATGATCCTTAAGGGTCCCTTCCAACTCAGGATATTCTATGATTCTATGATTCTATGATAATACAACTTCACATTTTACTGTAGGAACGATACAAAAATCTCTAGGTACCTGAGTGGTTAAGTACAAAAATACAAACCACTCAAACTTCTCCAGATCCAATCCTCAAAAGCAAAACAAAACCAAACATCTTCAACCCTCTGCCCTCCCTGTTTCTGAGGGTTTCTCTTTTCCTTCAAAGCAGCCATTCCATTGCACATTCGTATGCCCTCACTTCCTCCATCCATTCAGCAGTAGCTCTTCCACCTGCAGATCAGTATATCCAAACTGACCCTGGATGCTGAAGAGAGGCAAAGGCTTGATGGGAATAGCCTGCATCAACCTTGCATTACATTTCCAATAAAAAAATAAAAACAGTGGTGATTGGGTAGCATACAAAAACAAATTTATCCAAAAGTCCGCATCTCCAATGCCCCTTTCCACAAGCAGGAACCAGCTGAGAGATTAATAATTTGACATTCCAAAGCCTCTTAGAACAAGGCTGTTAACAGCACTCCTAAAAGTTTGCAAACACACATCTGAGACAGCCTCCTGCTGGATCTAAACAGGAATGACAGCACAAAACGGGCCGGTAACAGTCATTGCAGGATATGGCAGTCCTCAGGTTCAGTGCTAGTCATTGAGCTCCAGATCATATTCCGGGTACAGCTGCTTTGCAGTAACCCCTAGGATAACAGTTCAGGTGTACCCAAAGGCTTCCGCTGGGGGCACTTTTTGATGGGAGAAAGGGGCTCCGTACGCGTTTTCTGGGGTCCTATTTTAAATTTGTCTCAGTGTTCCGGTTAGGGTTACATTTAGGGTTGTTCAGAAGGAGCGAAGACACAGAGTCTGGTTGCATGTGGGGCTGCGTAAAGGCTCCCCTGGGGAGTTCAGGTGTACGCAAAGGCTTCTGTTGGGGCACTTTATGGGGTTAGGGTTACGGTTAAGGTTAGGGTTAGGGTTAGTGTTAGGGTTTAGGGTTAAGGTTAGGGTTAAGGTTAGGGGTTAGGGTTAGGGATAGGGTTAGGGTTACGGTTAGGGTTCAAGGTTAGGATTAGGGTTAGGGTTTAGGGTTAGGGGGTTAGTGTTAGGGGTTACTGTTAGGGTTAGGATTAAGGTTAGAGTTAGGGTTAGAGGGTTAGGTTTAGGATTAGAGGGTTAGGTTTAGGTTTAGGGTTAGGGGTTAGGGTTAGAGGTTAGGGTTAGGGGTTTAGGGTTAGTGTTAGGTTTAGGGTAAGGGTAGCATTAGGTTTAGGGGTTAGGGTTAGGGTTAGAGTTAAGGTTAGGGGTAAGGGTTAGGGTTATGATTAGGGGATAGGCTTAGGGGAAACTTTAGAGTTACGTATAGGGTTGTTTGGAAAGAGCAAATGCACAGAATCCATGTGCATGTGCAATTACGTAAAGGCTGCCCAAGGGAGTCCAGGTCTACCCAAAGGCTTCTGTTGGGAGCATGTTTTGATGGGAGAAAGGGGCTCCGTACGTGTTTTCTACAGTCCCACCTTGTTGAGGGATTGTTGAAAAGCAAAGATCCCATGACTTGCTGCAGCTGAGCAAGCCACGCTACCAGGACGACTGTGAGAAGTTCCCATGACAGTGTTCCCACATCGCCCGACTGAGGAATTGAGAAAAATATCGTTGCCAGCAGCTGGCTTCAAGGACGGGATCTACACGACTGCTGACCAGGGGGCTGTGTTCTTGCAGGTGGGGTTATTTTCATGCAGTGGTTTGTCTGAGTGCTTTTGACCAATAATCTCGTGTGAGTCTCTTCTGAGAGACCCCGAGCACAGACCCGAACAGAGAGATCGCGGGGAGACGCGGGAAAGTGACGTCTGGTGGCGAAACGCGGGAAAGTGACGTATTCCGGATTTACGCGGGAAAGTGACGTCGTGCGGCGAGACGCGGGAAATCCGGGGCCGAGTCGCTGCGGGAGAGCGGCGGCGTCCGTGGAAACGGCAAACGGGCGCCACCGTGTGGCGAGTTGGCGCATAGCACAGCGGTGGAGATCGTCCCTCTCGTCTGACATAACCACAGGGCAGGAGGCGGCCCTCCAGCTTCTCTCTGGTGTTTTCTCCAATCCAGGTGTATCTTGCAGTGTAAAAAAGACCAAATCCTTGGTGCACCGGGCTCAGAAGGAGGGTTTGCTGAAGGGAATCCCTCTAAAGTTTCGCCCAGCTGAGTGGCGGCACGTAGGGGATCGCTTATGGGATAACGCCATCTCCAGTGGGAAGCTGGATAAAGATGCACGTGGCACACAGTGATTAATGTATGGAAACCAAACAGCAGCTCGCTGTGGCAGTGGTGCAAGCCTTGTCAGTACCATCTGGGACTGACAGACCGCTGAGTACAAAACCTGAGACCTCAGGAACGTGGCTGGCACGATCTTTATCGTCAGTTCCTGCACCCACTCTGGTTTGGGGTATGACCTCTCCAATAAAGCAATAAGCGGCAGAAATAACTGAGGGACTATCGGAGCAGAGTGCTGATGGGGAGTGGGGGCTGCCCTCCTCACCCCCTACGCCGGAAAATCTTGATAAAGCTGTGCTGCCAGCATCAGTGCCGCTGCCAGGCAGCAAGAAATCCCCTCGGGATGCTTCGCCAACGAGAGGTGCGGCAGCAGCTTGCGAAAATCGACCTTCACTGCAGGAGTTGTTCTAAGAACTGCTAGTGAAATTCAAGAACTTAAAAATTACAGATTCAGAGGAGCTTCCTCTCGTCTGCCCCACCGGAGCCGACTCCCTCATTATCCGTCGCTTCGGCACCAAGGAGGGACAGGTGCTCCAATGACAGACGTGACACCATCATAGAGGGGCATTGGCATGCTACATCCTTGGCCTGCCCTATTATTATCGACCCTGTGCAATGCACCGGGTTGTGGCAGCCTCATGATTGCAAGCTTTTACAACAAGCTCAAAAAACGGTTATGGACTATGGTTTACAATCCCAGGCGGCTCAACAGATAATTCAATGGATTTTCCAGGCAAAACCAATGTGTCCACTTGACTGTCAAAACTTGGCACGCTTATTGTTAACTCCTTCCCCATTGTTATTGTTTGAAAGGGAATGGTTGAGGTTAGCACAGGGGGAAGTGGGTCAACTGCGTCAACCGGGGAACCCTCTGTATGGGATCACTGCAGAGATGTTAAAGGGAACGGGTCCTTATCTCAATACCCAGATTTGGTTGCAGTTCCCTGCACAACTCACACTGAGGGCTCTTCTTAATCTCCCAGGGGAAAAGAAAGCACCTCCATTCGCATCTGTAGAACAAGCCCCTGGGGAACCATATGCTAAATTTATCGATCGGTTGTGGGCAGCAACTCCTGATCATCCTGATCTAACAGCGGGGTCTAAAAGCAGTGTGTTTAAAATGCTTGCATTTGATAATGCAAACCCAAAAACTCAAAACATCTTAGTTACACTGCCGAGAACCACACCAGTGGAGGACATGTTGGTACAGAGAGCTGATCAGTCCAGGCAACCAGATGTGGTGGCACAGGACTGTCACAGGTTTGGTTTTACGGTACCCCCCATTAACAAACAGGCCCTGGCAAAGCGCTATGAATGGCTAGTGCTCCTACAGGGGATGAGGAATTCCCCTACATCGTGTCAATTTTATGTGGCCTGGGCATTACAACCAATTTGGACAGCGTGGTGTGACGTAATTATTTTCCATTATATGGATAACATTCGGTTTGGTAGGCCAGAATGCTTCCACGATTCAGATTTAAAGTTTACACTTTGGAAGCAAAAGGGTTGAAGGTAGCCCCACAGAAGGAGGAGCTGCTCCAAGAACTGCTAGAGAAATTGGAGAACTTAAAAATTATGGATTTGGAGGAGCTTCCTCTCTTGTTTGCCCCACCGGAGCTGACTCCCTCATTACCTATCTATATTTAACTATTTTAAATTCGTCTCAGTGTTGCGGTTAGGGTTGTTTGGAAAGTGCAAACACAGAGAGTCCAGGTGCATGTGGAATTGTGTAAAGGCCCCCTAGGGGAGTTCAGGCGTACCCAAAGGCTTCCGTTGGGAGCATGTTTTGATGGGAGAAATTGTTGCCTTAAACACATAGATCAGAATTTAATGGGATTTTTTTTTTTCTCTTGAATATAGGAATAAAAGAATGTTTCAGCTTGGTAACGTAAGGCTTGCTATTACAACGTGACAAAAGAGCTACAAAATTAACAGGTTAAAGGTAGCAGTACATTTCTAGAAATGATCCCCAAAACTCCAAACTCTTGTATGTATTTTATTAAATAGGACTCCTAACTAGTTGAAGCTACAGATTTAGCTGTGAGGGAGAAGAAAGTTAAATCCATGTTATCGAAACTGAATTCAGCGGTTTGGTAGGAAAAACACACTCAGCAACTTTGGTGTGAGATGAAAATCGCTAATTTATGGAATTAATTTGACTAGAAAGAATATCTTAGTTTATAAATACTGAATGTGACTGAACGACATTTAAATAGTTCCTGAAACATTCTATTTAATTTATAGGCAGAATATACTTATAAATAGTAGAATGACATACATTACAAAAATATACATTCCCTCAACCTTTTCTAACTCTTTAAATTATTTAATAAACTCTTTAATCCTTTAAACTCTTGGCTCATATATCATTAATAAATAATATTTTTTTAAAACCATTTCTGTACTATTTAATGAATAACCAAAATGCATGTCTCAAAACTACAATGCCTTAAGAAATTATTGAGAAAAAGAACTAATCCAGACAAAAAAAACCAACAAACTTTCCTAAGTTTTCTTGTAACAACTGTAGTTACAGACAGAGAAGCTGCATCATTCACCCAGTGCCTGCACTAAAAGGAAAACTGTATCATATTTTACTTAAAAACTACTTTTGAAGAGAAACTAGCCTCTTTACGGATGAGAATCTCTGGCCTTACCAGTTAAACAGAGTGACAGTATATATAAAAAAGGAGCATAATATTATTCCAGCTGGTAGCCAAAAAAATAAAATCAGTATAATATGTACTGGTACCACAGCAAAGATATTCTTCATTTGTTATAAACATTTATGTTATTTTTATATAGTCTTATAAACCGTTTAGGAAGCATGAGAAGATGATAAATTAAAACGTATTTGTAAGGTAACTGTAAGGTAAACTATTTGTTCAGTTAAAGTGACTAAGTAAAAATCAGAAGTCCAAGAAAACGAAGTTCAAAACCTAACAGTATGTCACCAAGCCTGTACTTTTTTTTTTTTTTTTTTTCTTTTTTTTTTTTAACATTCAAAGATTCAAAGAATCCACCAGCAAGATTTCAATCAAGGCTACCAAACAATTCCAGTCAGACATTGCAATTAATTTGGGTATCTTGAAGACAATAGCTGAAAAAACACCAACAGATTTGAAAAAGTATACATACTGACCACAGAAATGGGCCTGAAAAGTTAACCTTTTTAACATTTAACACATGAAAATAAATAAGCAACCCTCTAGCACTCACTGCTGTTCCTCTGTTAGACTCTCGACAATGCCTTGGGTTTCCCATAACTTCCCTTTCTTCTCCTGAAATGAAAAATGAAGGGCAGAATTAATACAGTTGTGACGATTTTACACATATTTTTCTGCAGGTGAAATAATTTATGGATGAAACTCCCTCTCGAAGTGTAAATTTAGTGGCTCTTGTCACCTGTATTCCACCTCTTTCCATAGCTGATGTAGCAACACCCACCTCTTTTCTTCCTTGCCTTAATTACTCCCCTTTTTGTTCCTGAACCGAAACCAGTTCTGTGTGCCTTGCATCACCCTCACATAACCTGCATCCTGAAGTGGGGGGGTTAAAGTTACCCAATGCACTTCCCCCGAGGCCTGCTGAGAAGGCAGCACTGTGCAGGCTTCAGCTGCAGCCAGCCACGAGACCTGCCTCTGCACGTGGATTTGCTCAAGGCTACACAAGTTTGCAGCTCCTCATCCCTTCTGCACACTCTATTTCTCTGGATTCTGCTGTATCCTCACTTCAGCACTTAATTTTGTTTACCTAACTTAGGTCAAAGATGTATTTTCCTTGTTTTTACTTTCTCACATTTCCCTGCTTTTGTGGGCTTAAATACACCGACCTGTTTGTTTAGGTGGTTTAGGTGTTCAGAGGCCCAATACACTTATATTTATTTTTTAGCAATCCCGGTACAAATTGAAAATACCATTCTAAAGATGACACAGGCGTATTTTACCACAGAGAATCTACCTGAAAGTCTCTTTCTGCTTTTTATTTCGAAAACAAGGTTTCCAAATTTGCAGCTAAAATCACCTGAGGCCTGTGCCATGAAACCAGGGCAAACTGCAGTTCTTAGAGGTCTGAAAAACCTCAACCAAGCAACCAACCAACATATACGCTAATAAAGGAAAGGGTGGCAGAGGTGGTCTGTTCCTTCCTTTTAAAAAAAAAAAAGCAGCTACACATCCAAACACGTTCCTAAAATAGCAGCACAGAACTGCTTATCAAAAATGAAGGTAGTCCTCGTGGTCCCCTGAGGATCCTTGAAGATTGCTTTTCCCGGAGCACAAAAAAATATAGTTGCTGTGATAGAAATAAAACGAGCACAGATTTATCTGAGAACTCCGGTGTTGCATTCGGGGTGCTGTAGGTTACCAGTAGCCACAATAAGGAGTTTGGCAACTTAACATCCAAATTAGATTTATGCTTTGAATGAAAAAATAATTATGCATTAAAAACCAAGACCAGCAGTCATTGAAAATCTGACTTCCTTACTTTCTTGATTAGAGCTGAGTTCACGGCTCCGTGTGCATACTGCCATAGATACAGGATGAAATTAATTTCCTGGGAGGGCTGAAATCACGGGAGGAGGAGGCTTGTTCTGGGCACTCAACCAGTGCCTTGCAGCTGTCACTGGGGATGCCAAAAAAAGGGTCAGGGGGCACACAGCCTCTGCCTGCTTGGCAGTTGGCTGCCTCTTATAATCGGTATCAATAGGAAGGAAAAAAAAAACCCTCATCTGTGCCATTCTGGAGGCTGCAGCAGCTGTGCTCTGAGGATGCCACGCAGGCCCACATGGAGGACTTTCCCCCTACGGCACAGGTCTCACCTGCTGAACCATGCCTCCGAGGGAGGGAGGAACCCCTCGTGCTGCTAACGAGAGTGGCAAGTATAGGGAGACCACTTCTTGACCATAAACACCAGGAAACAGAACTGCTCTTAGGGTTTGGGAAGATTGCAAGCACCCTTCTCACCTCCAAGAACACGCTTTTTTTTTTTTTTACACCTATATATTTTGTATGTTCTTCTACCTTTTTTAAGAACATTCCCTTAGATAGTCACATCTTTTAGGATGTGGGTTCCGCCTCACAGTCCCGAGGAAAGCACAAGCTATCGGCACTGGGGATTAGGGTCTCGGATTGCTGGTGGTTGAGGACAGCAGGACGCAAGAAGCGAGAGCAGCAGATGAACTGAGATCCTGTTCCCAGGCTCAGCTGACACAAACGCGGTGACCGACTTTGCAGGAGACATCCTTCACTCAGAAGTGTTACCAGCAGAAGTTAATTGCATCTTTGGACTAAGAACAGGAGGGAAAAACTGTGACACAAAAACCACTACTCACTAGCGATGATGAGAACAAACCATAGGAGCACTCTGGTTTCACGGTCCATGGTCAGAACCCCGTTTATTAAACATTATAAACTTATCAATGTACACCATTTCCTATATACAAATCAAGTTTATCAATTTTTAAAAAGTGCTGTTTGAAATTAGTTTTTTATTTAAAGCACAAGGTAATCGGAATTGCATCTTAACTGGAAGTGAATCAGTTCACGAGTAGTACTGAGCACACAGACACATTGACAGGGGCACACGACACCTTTTAAATCTTAAATGGTGATTTACTGAAATTTTGAGGAGAAACATTCAGCTTATTTCATACAAACGGTACACAGTGCTTCCATCAGCTCTATTAAGCACAGTTTAATCCTTTTAAAGCAAGGTACTCTGAAAATTTCTATTTTAAAATACCAGCCTATTTACCTATTCCAAACAAAAGGCCTAAATCCTGCAACCGACTCAAGGCAGGCAAAAATAGATGCCTGTGTAGACTTAGTGCAGGCACGTGAGCTAAGTAAAAAACACTTTCCCAAGGTATCCTACCACAAAAATGAAATGCATACTGATCTCTTAAGCCAACCAACCAGCCCAAGGACTACAAAAAGGTGGCCAGACAGTAAGAAATGTCAAGTGACCACCACAGACGTGTTTAAAATGTAGCTGCACAACAGTACAAACACACAAAGGATGTTCTTTATTCCTCTACATGCCACGGTTACTTTTCCTACTCTATGCTATGCTGCAGTCTGCCAATATTCTGCAAACGCAATCACCTCTGGGGATACTAAGTGATATCGGATCCATTCTTGACTGCTTTTGCTCCTTTTTGTGACGTTAAGGCCAGTCTCCAGGAAGACTGCTGAAGTGATTAAGAGACCAAGTGACACTAAATGGTAGCTTGGCTGAGAGAAGGTCTGCAGAAGACTGGAGAATATTGAATCAATTCACAGGACAAGATGCAAGAATGAACTACTCAAAGGACTTCACCACACACAAATGAAAATGACCAGCCAACAGCTTAAATTCACCCCTTTCAGATTTTTCAGTGAAACCGGTGTGGGGATGCTTTTATTGTGATATGAACGCACTACTTCAATGTCACTTAAAGTCAGTACAAAATAAAAGACAGTAGTGAAAAATTGCTTTATTCCGGGTGCTGGAAAGAGAGGCAGAGAGAGCTCTATCAGTACGAAAGAACAGTGCTGAAAATATCCTTGGCGTTTACGTTAGGAACTTCCTACAGCAAACCTAGCTTTGCTCTATTGCACAAAAATTGTAAATGAAAAAAGTTCACAGAAATGTAACATTTCAGAAACCACTTTTGAAAAAGGAAAGTAAGGGCACTCGATCGAAGAAAGTTCATTCGGAAAAAATCAAACCCCACCTCTGGGTAACTGCAGGGCATCAGAGCTGGACTCGAGAGCAACGAGGAAATGGTTCCAGCCTTGCAGGCCCATGAGTATGAAAGTAGTGAAATCCACAGAAATCGTGTTGTCTAAGTAGACATGCTCCTTCACTTTCTTCCCCACTTCAATTGTGCTTTGAATCACCTGCTAGCAGGAGGTTTCCAGCATTCAGAAGGTACTTTCAGTGGCTGCTGAGATCGCCTTACACAGCCCGTGTGGACAGACTGACCCACTTTGTTTACCTGGATCCGCGTTTGGATCTTCACGGGTGGATCTCCGCACCCACAGCTGCATCGACGCTGCCGGAATCCTGCTCAGCGATCTCACCCAACAGTCCTCGGGGTGGGAGAGCTGAGACCCGCGCGTAAAACCACTACAAAGGATTGTCCTAAGGCAACTCGAATGTAAACAAATGTCAGATAGTCTGCTTCCGAAGCACAGCACTCGTATGAAATGCCGTGTTCTCCTAGGATCTCTCAACACATTGCCAAGTGTGTTCTGCGCGCAAACAGGTTTCCTTTCACTATATGATTAGAGGCCTCATAATTTAAAGCATGATCAGCCAGTATCATCTTATCTACAGCAACTACAGCATCCTGTAGTAATGTGAGCCCTAAAAATCATTATAAAAAATATTTCCTTAGAGCGCTTTAAATAATTTACAAAATTCTACAAAAACGAAGTATGCTTATCCGTGATATCCCTGTTAAATAGATGCCTTTTTCACATTAGTGTGTGTATGATATACATATATCAGCCTCTCCCACCATCTCTCATGTCTCAAGTTTTAAAGTTTTATCAAGATAATTGTAACAACAGTTATTTCCTAAAAATACTGTTACCATGGGAAAAAAAAAAAAAAGTGTACTTACATATCTGAAACCTTTATTTTCAAGAAGGAATCTGGGCAGTCCCCTGTGGGTACGTCAGTAAGTTTTGCACAGTTTTTGTCTAGAACTTCCTGCCCTTGGTCCAGCTCACAATCAGCTTCCCTATTCTGCACGGCAGGCAGTTTTCCTTCCAGATTGGATCTGGATACCTGAATTTCTTCCTGCCTGTCACTGTCCTGGTGGAGAACTTCTTCCTCCTTAATGCACACGTGCACGCTGTTATCCACGTGTGCTCCTCCGCTAGTTTTATCCGCTGTCACAGTTAGCTCCTGCAGCGGGCAACCTGAACTTGGGTCTGACACGCTGTCCTGCTGGCTATTCTCTCCATTACTGCACACACATCTGCTCTCCTGACACGTCTCTCCACTAATTTTATCAGCTTTTACTGCTGCCATACCGTGTTGTGGGAGAGGGGGACCTAAACTCGAATCTGCCCAGCTGTCTTTGAGGATACCTCCTTCCTTCGTACGTATCTCTATGTTCTCAGCTTTGGATGTTCCTCTGCAAGCCTTATCTACTGTTACTGCTGCCATGCTCTGTTCCTGCGAGGGGAGATTCAAATGCGAATCTGAGTGGTCTCCTGCAGTGGCAGCCCTTTGGCAGCCCTCTGTGATACACAAAGGAGCAGCCTCCCGTCTTTCACAGCTTTCTGCTACATGGGGACCTGATGCTTCCACAGCGAGCTTCTGAGAAGAACTGGGTTCTTTTATTGCTGTCTCATTCTCCCTGCTAAATTCACCTTTTGGCTGGGAGGCTTCTCTTCCCTGCTTAAGTACGTCCGTATCCTGGGAATCTACCTCCATTCCTAACGCGCTGCTCTGGCTGAGCACCTGCTCTGCTTTTTGCTTTTTCATCAAAAGCATGGATTTCTTCCTTTCCCGAGCGTACTTGAGACCCGCGATAAATTTACTCGAAATTTTTAAGTGAAAGGTGTTCTTTCTTTTAGATCGAGATTTTGCATTAGCTACTTTGCGTACTTTACAACCTTCATTTTTGCTGTTTTTAGCTGGAAGTGTTTTCTGCACAGGTTCTTTATTAGGGACGTCCTTTTTACCTGTTGCATTTCCAGGTAACTCACCAGCAGCACCACCTTTAACCCCCCCTGTTCCTTGTTTAGCTTTTGACTGACCAGTAGTATGAAGATAAACATTCTCTGCCGAGGGAGCAGCTTTCTCACTGTCAAGTAACATTGCACTTTTCCCTTCCATTCTCTGAGAGTTCTTCAACTCGTTGTTTTGCTGGGACACTTTAGTCTTTTTACTCTGACCCAGCAAGAGACCAACCTCATTTTCACCTGGCTGTTGCTTTGCCTTTCCTTTATTAGCAGTTTGTTTGGTCACCCTCAACAGGTCTAGAGTTGCATCATCTTTTTGCGTCTCTGAATTGCTCACAGAGTCCTTAGCCTTTTCTGCCAAAAATTTCCTAATTTCCTGTTCAATGCTGTCGTCGCTATCCACTGAACTGCTATCATCAGCGTCTGATACAGCTGTGAAAGTACATTTTTTATTCTTAGCTACCCGCAGGTTATTCTGGTTTGAAATTGGTTCGGGTTTATATCCTTTTTTAAGCTGTAAATCAAACTCTAAGTTCTTAACGGTTTCTGGCCTTTCATTTGAAAGTCTGACATTTACGTTGTCTGGAGGATTTCTGATTGCATTCTCTTTCACAGCTTTTCTAGATTTTGAGAGGCAACTTTTCAGTAGCACAGGATTTTTACATTTCCACTCATTTTGTTGGAGGCTGCTAAATTCATCCAGCAGCTGAGCGTCTGTCTCGGTAAACCTAACTCTCTTCTTGCACTGAGATTTCTGCTCCTTAGACTTCTTCTTTAATTTTCTTTTAGACCGTAAAAGGTCCTTGATAGCACTATCAAGGTCCTCATCACTATCCAGAGAACTGCTCTCATCAGCCGAACCGTCTCTCTCTTGAGCGTGGATGGTATTTTTCATAAGCTTTCTCGCACCACTCTGAACCTGCAAAAAGGGATTTACAGAATCCAAGGCCACGCATTTGTCAGCGGATCCACACAACTCAGAAGACATCAGCTGCTGCTGGGTAGTCTCGTTGCTGTCGAGCCTCCGAGCATCACAGAGTTCTTCAGGGCTGCTCAGGGCACACCCCTCGTGGAGCAGGGGAGATTTTGAATAGGTATCCGGCTGGAAAAATCCCGTCCCCAGCTGTTCAGGTGCTTTTGATGCATCTTGTTTCACTATTCTGCCTTCCCTTTTAAGTCTCCTTTTACGACTCAGTGATAGCTTCAGTGTTTTGGGAAGAGAAGGCTCAAGAGTACCAGTGAGGCTGTTCTGATCAGATGGCAAAGGCATCTGGATCGAGCGTGACAGGCTGGGAGGCTTTGTTACGAGGCTTTCCGACTGAGCTTTCAGAGCCAAAAAAGCTCTGATTTCTTGCTCTATGCTATCATCACTGTCCACGAGGCTGTTGTCACTTTCACAAGGGGAGGATGAGAGAAGCTGGGGAGAAAAGAAGGAGTCCGTAGCGAGGGATCTGTTGTCACTTCCCATTTGGGATGGCATGATTGTTTTGGAAATATCGAGGATAGCTTCTGCACACATGAGTTCTGCAGATGTGTCTGCCCTGCAAGAGGCCTGCAGCGTGAGCTCACAAGCAGCAATCTTGTTCTCTGGAGGTACAAAGTGTCTGGCTTTTTTCAGTGGTTTAAACAGCTTGTTAAATTCATTGCTGGTGCTTTCTAATTCTGTCGACTTTGAATTAATCTCTTTTCTTTTGTTGCTGATAGGGTTTTTATGTTCTGGTGAGGCACTTTTTGTTGAGCTAATTGTCAGGCTTGCAGAAATGTTGGCTATCCCCTTGGCGTCAAATTGTTCCCTTTGCAAAAGGACCGAGCCTGTTGGGTGACCTCCCTCCTTCCTGATCTTCTCTAGCTGATAAAGCTGAATGGCTTCTTCAATGCCATCATCGCTACTTGAGTCAGAGGCATGCACGCTCTCATTCAGAAGCGCTCCCCTCGTTTCCCAGTAATTAGCTCCACTTGCTTTATTTTGCTGCATTAACCAGGGCTGGCTGGCAGTGGCCATTTCTAGATACGCGCGGTTCACTTGGTTGAAATCACCGGGCTCTTCCTGGATTTTAGCCTTCAGACACTTGGACTGCGTGCCGGTTTTCCGTAGCTTGGGATGGTGTCTCAAGAGGAGCGCGTTACAATCTTGCTTCATAGCACCACAGTTTGTTTTGTTAGTTGGTTGTTTGTTGCTTTTTAGGACAGATCTCACCTGGGAATCTTTTTTATCCTCCCCGATTACACACTTGCTAATTTCTTGCTGCTTTTTCTCATTCAAGAACTGCACTATTTCAGCTTGTATGCTTTGTTCGAAGGAATCATCACTGCTGATGCTTTGAGGGGAAGCGGGCTGTAGCCTTTTACCAAGTCCCAGCTGGTCAGACAGGTACTCTTCAGAGAGCATCTCTGCTTTAAATTTCACAGGTAGCAGGTCGCTAGACATTTTGTTCTGGGAGAACTGTCTCTTAAATCTTTTGTCTCTGCTTATATTTTCAGAACACTCTGCATTCCTCTGTAACGACTGGTCACTTTTGCTTTTTGCTTTCAAGTACTCTTGAATGGCTTCCTCTATACCTCGGTCAACAGAATCGTCGCTATCAGAGTCAAGCAAGAGAGTCTCAAATCCCACGTTCACTTCCACTTCAGTGTCGACTGAACCAGCAGGGCAACCACGCTCGGTATATTTAGGATGCTTCCGCAGCAACGTGCTGCTGGATGTGACCCTATTACCGGCGCCCTTTTCTCCCTTTTGTTTCTTCTGCATAACACAACCATACTCATTGTTCATACCCAGGGGAGACTCTTGACTTTGCAGGCTGTTTATGATCATCTGAACTTTTGCGCTTACAGAGGTTCTAGTGACGTTCCCTTCGGATTCAGAGAAGCAAACGGGGTATCTACAATTCCTTGCCGGCCCAAAGGACTCCCATTGTGTTTGAAGAGCTACCAAGGGAGAAGCATTCATAAGGAACATTCTAGCAGGCAACAGCAAAGTCCACGAAGGAGGCGTTTTTCAGACTGGTCTCTTTTCCATCCTATGATAAAAAAGAAGAAAATATTTTACTACATGGAACTTTTCAGAAGTTAGATATGTAATAATACTTGGTGGTAGAAACTGTAAACCCAGGACAGCTTTTATTAGTTCTGGCTGGGTATTAAACACAAGCAGCAGAGGAACTTGAGTAGCTCGAGGAAAAAGAAAGGGAACCTATTTCTTCCTGAAACATGCTATACTGTAATAACCCCGAGAGAGAAACCATTCTGACCTCACTGCAGGACAAAACCTTTTGGTAGACACAAATCTTCAGGAATTTGCGAGAGTAGTATTGTATTATAAACCCCAAACAGAGCGAGGCCTGTTTAAAGGGACAGTGAAAAAAGTCGACAGAACGACTGACACCCCAAACAGAACTTCCACGCGGTCGCTCAAGGGCAGAAGGTTTCACCTGCAGCATCGTTTGGTGGGATGAAAACAACTCCTGGCTGGAACAAGACATACAGCAGCCCCCATTAAAAAAAAAATAAAAAAAAATACAGCAGTGGGACTCTTCTCTAAGCCCGATACACCATCTCCCCTGCAAACTCAGCCAGTTCCAATCGCCAGTTCCAATCTACCAGCGTAGAGATGTGCTTTTACCTCCAAATTCTCTTCATCTTTACTCCTGTCCATTGTTTCCTAGCTTTGGTTTCAAATTAATCAGTGGCAATAAATATTTTAGAGACCTTATTAGATTAAATAATATTTAATAATATTTTAAGCAGCTATCATTCTTAATATTTGAGCTAATATTTTGAAGAATGACTATGGTGATAACTCCTTAAAACTTATAAATGTATTTGCTACTAAGAAAAAGATAACAGACAACCAGGGATGACAACGCTTTATCACTTTAAAAGAGCAGAGTGCTCCAACACAGATTGTAGTACAGCATGATAAATGCGTGTGTCAAAAGTATTCTGGGACCTGTGCTCAGGGATCAGTTTTATTGCCAACTTGTTGGGAGACTGGAATATTCTTGAAATCTTGACCGAGACAGAGTCACCCTGAACATGCCTCACACAATGTCCACAGGGTGGTTAGCTCTGAAAACACAGCTGGTAATGTTTTGCCTTTTCACTCTCTGATTCTCCACTGAAGAACATCTTAGCATTTTAGCACATTTTAACCAAACCTTTGGCTCTGGACATCCATTGCTGGTTTTCTATTCCTCAGCGTTAATCAGTTTCAAAACATCAATCTTGCAGAATTAAAGTTGTAAGTGCAGCGATCAAGAACATTCTCGCCTGATGGTTGGTACTTGGGGCAAGCTGACACGCTGTTTAAATTCCACCTTTTCAGTCAACTGAAGATAGTTGAGATTTACTTCTGCTCTACGCTCGCCAATAAAATCCGAGCCCTCCCAGCCTTTCACATACAAAGCCGTGAGGTACCCTGGGAAGCGTCTCACAGAAGCAGCTCAGAAGCCTGCTGTGATGCAGGTCACAACTGAAACTTTTAGAAAAATGTGAATGAACAGAAAATTTCTAAAACAGTCTCCAACACATCCACTGGGGCAATGATAAATTAAAAACGGTTTTCGTTCTAATAAGCAGCAAAGCTTCAAACAGTCAGAAATTAGAATACCTAATTATCCTGAAGAAATGCAATTAACATACTTAAGATTCCAGCTTCATTTAAAAAAAAAAAAAAAAAAAAAAAGCATATATTTCGTATTAACCTACTTCCACAGTTTCCAGAGAAGGGGCAGATGTCTTCATTATCCCACACTCGGATGGCTGTGGCACTACAAACATTACACAGCGTTGAGACTAACTTTCACACCGCCCCTTCGGGCCACGGCCAGCATCCTAGTGGCAGCTGCTGAAACTCAACTGTGCGCTGGTAAATCAAAGGGACGTGCGTTAATAACACCTGTGTTTATTTACCACCTCTGCTGCCGAAATATGACTGCCTTTGGAGAGAAAACACGATGGGTATTGTGGTAATGCACCACGACGCTTCGGGCTAGGATGGGATGCCGAACCCCAGCCACGGCTGATGGGGACAACTTTGCGGCTCCCCAGTCATGGCTGATTGGGACAACCTTGCTGCTCCTTCCTCACACAGCCGAAAACCCTCTTTTGGGTATAATTTGTGGAATCGCAGCCTGGTTTGGGCTGGGACAGCCCTCGGAGCCCACCCAGTGCCACCCCCTGCTGCGGTCATGACCCCACCAGCCCAGACTGCCCAAATCCCCCCCATCCAGGGTCTCACCTCCCTCATCATTTCCCCGCGTCCCCCCAGCTCCGTGCCTCAGTTTCCCCTCTGGGAGCAGGAGACGGGGAAGGATGGGGCTGAGGAGGGGGAGGCGAGGAGATGGCGACGGGGCCGTCGCCCGCTACCTCCTGGGGGGCTCTGCACCCACGGAGGGGACAAACTGGGGGTCGTGGGGGGGGGACCCTGCCCACCGTGAGGTGGCTTTGAGGGACACCCACGAAGGGTGTGAGGGGACACCCACAGAGGGGGTGTCAGGGGACACCCAGCCTGGGGGGGGGTACGACAACCACGAGGGGCCGTGAAGAAGCCACGAAGCGGCCCCACAGCGCGGGGGGCACCCTTAGGGGTCCGGTACCCCCTGCTTAGCAGCCGGGGGACAGCACCGGGCACCCCCCGGGGCCGGCGGGGCTCCCCCTTCCCTCGCCGTGCCCGCCTCAGGCCGGGCCGAGCGGCGCCGCCATGGCTCCCCCTTCCCGCCTTCCGCCGCCCTCCGCCGGGCTCGGCCTCAGCTTCGGCCCCGCCGCCTCCTTCTCCTCCTTCTCCTCCTTCTCCTCCTCCTCCTCCTTTTTCCTCCTTCTTCCTCCTCCCGACCCTCACCTGCTGCCTCCGCGGAGGTGACCGAGGCGGGGACGAAGCGGGGAGCCAGGCAGCGGCGTCCCGGTGCTTGCTTCCCTTCTCCCCGGGGGCCGCTCGCAGCCTCTCGGTCGCGCCCCGTTCCCCGGGCTTCCGAGCGGCCGCTGCCCGCCGAGCTCGGTGCAGGGGCGGGCGGTTCTTCCTTCCCTGCCCCCGGCCAGAGGGAGGCATGCGCCGCAGGGCTCCGCCGGGGAGGCGGGGGGCGGCCGGGCCGGGCCCTCGGTGGCCGCCGGTGCTCGCTGAGGGGGCGGCGGGGCAGCACCGGGCGGCCCCGGGCAGCACCGGGTCGGTTCGGCCCCGTTACCGGGGCTTAAAGAGAGGCACGGCCGGGCCCCTAGGAAGGAGGCTGCAGCCCTCATGGCTCCTCTGTAAGGGGAGGAGGACAAGGGGGCGGCCGGTTAGTCGTGGGTGCAGCCCCATGGTGGGGAAAAAGCGAGGTGTGGGATCCGTACCTCGCCCCCCCCACGCTGGAAACACGCGTGGTGTGGTGAAAAGACGCGTGTGGGGTGGGTGGGAGCGTGGCCCCGGGCTGTGGAAATAATCCCCACGGGCTGCAATGTGCTGCCCGCAGGAGAACTCGCAGCGTTTCCTTCGGGGAGCAAAGGGAACCAGGCTTAAAATGTCAGCAGAGCTATGCCAGCTGCTGTCCCAAACCTAAAGTTTGGGGTGTAACGCCCAAAGTGGTTATAAGAGCCAAAGCCTGCTTTATTTGTTTGTTTTCTTTCCAGAAACTTGCTGCTACAAGTACAGGTTACCCACTGGAAAACCCCTGTCCTGACCCACCCGTGACTGTGCCCTTGCTGCAGGGCTACATCCATGCTGATGGCGTTACGGATCCCAAAGCACCAGGATCCTCCCTTATGGGACACCCGTTTCAACCTGCTCCTTCACTAGAAGCTTCAGGATCACTCATAGCTCTTGGTTTCTACATCTTCACAAGCACTTCCATTCTGACTTTCTGACTTTTATGTTAAATAAAAAAATTAACACCTTAACCACAGGTGCTGCCCCTTCTCATTTTGCCAGTGCATTTTATAGTCGTGGTACTTGAATACCTGTGATAGTACAGGTGAAACTGGCATCTTTTGGCTGGGTGTTGCTGAAATCAGTAGGGAAATGCTCAGGTGATGAAACATCAAGTGAACAGCAGTAGGGAACAGCAGGTAAAAGGGTCCCAGGATGAAGAGGGCGGCAGCTCGTGGCTGTGCAGACCAGACACTGTGCTCCCATCCTGCTGGGCTCCTCTGTGGTTTAAGGAATTATTCCCAGTGCACAAGAATGTGGCAGATGTCAGGGCCCATTGCCCTTCATAGGAGTATAACACAATCATTTTCCCTATCCCTCTCCATTCAAAGCTCCAGGCTCTTTGCATGAGCACGGTGGCTGACTGCCATTTCTGCTGCAGCTCTGACGGCACATCACAGCCCTGCAACTCAGGAAAAGTTTAACTTGGAGTTACGGGGCAGTTTTCTGATGTGGTGTTACACATCGGTGAGAGTTAGCTCGGCTCCAAGGTGATTCCATTCTGTCCTTGCAGAAAGAGGTGTTGCTGGAGCTAGTGATGCTCCCAGATTGAGCCTGCCCTGTCGCTGGTACAGGTGCAGGGTGGGTGCTGGATGCTGCAGCTCTTTGCTGCAAGGCTTCTCTGATGTTTTTGTGCTCAATCTGCAGCAATACATCACAGGATTTGGGGCTGATATATGCCATGTGCTGTGGAAGGTTTTCTATCTGCTTTCACCCTGAAGGTGCTTCTTTTGGGAAGCACTTTCAGCCTGAGGCAGAAGGAATTGTGCTCTTTCCTAGACTCCAATCTCATATTCTAATCTTTTTTTTTTTTAAAAAAAATATTATTATTTTTTCCCCAGGAGTTGCTTACCTACCAGACCAGGTCTGATCCTGCTTTTATTCAGGACATGAGACAGGACCATGTTTCAAACAATCACGCACATTTATAGACTCAGCTTAATTTATCTCCTGCTCTTACAATAAATAAAACAGCTTTTTTTTTTTTTTTTTTTTTTTTTTTTTTTTTTTTTTTTCCTGGATATGCAATAAGCTTTTATATTCTGAAATGGCTCGCTTGAATGAAACTGCTGAAAACAGCACAGCCAGCATCTGTGTGCAGAAGAAAACAATGAACGTGCTTTTCCTTAGCTGCAGAATTGCAGCCCGGAGGTGAGGAAACTTTGCTCTTTTCACCATGTTCCTCCTAATGCCACTCCAAAGGAAAGAAAGGGCTCTTGTATTCATGTATCCTCCCAGGCCAAGTCAATTTGCATGTGAATGCACTTTAAAAATAAAATTAAAGTCAGAGCTATGGCCAGAAGCCTGATAAATGTGCTCGTGCACATGCAGTTGCTCGGAGGGGAGGGAGGCTGGCTGCTGCTGGAGAGCACTGCTGTCACTGGCGGGGGTGGCAGTTTATGGCCCCGCAGAACAAGTTGGCCTCCATGTGCATCCTTTCACTTGAAATAAAAACGAATCCTCTCCCCGAGGTCCCATTAGGGATGATTTGTCTTCCTGATCCATGATCTTTGTGGAAATGAGAGCAGTGGTCCCCATCCGCACGTCCCTGGTGGATGGATGACAAAGTCACAAGCACTAATTGGACCCCTTGTTAGGACGGCTGGGATGGCAGGGAAATGTTCATGTTTTCAAAATGAAACATCTTCCCTGACCTCAGGATCTGCTCATCCCATTTGCAGCTTATTGCAGGGGGTAGGAACAGGCTCTCATTAGAGGTGGCTCCGGCCACATTAGAGGCGAAAGCTGCTGTGGATTATCACTGCTGAAAACAGAGTTCAGGTGATGCCTTTTTTTTTTTTTTTTCTTCCATAACGAAAAAAGACAAGATTAAAACCAAAATAGTAAGAATAAAAGGACTCACCTCGCAGATGTTCCTGTTGTCTGGAAACCTGTGGCTTCAAGGCCAATTACAGTCCTCACGTGGAGCCGTGTTCGAACGCCAGGCATTTCTGCGCTGCAGTTTCGCTGGGATGTGAGTCACATCCGATGCCGGCCAAGGGCACAACCACGTCTAGGACGTGGGGGAAATCGATAGCCTCAGGTTCTGCAAAGCTTTTCCTCTGCTGGTGCCAGCTGTGAATTCACCGAGTGTGCCGTTGAGTTTCGGGGCGAAACCACTCCATTAAAGTGAAATCCCACCGGGACCTTTAAGTTTTTGGTGGAAGCCGCATCTGGGAAAAGATGCGGAGTGAGCGTGGTCTGCACCTTGAGCTCAGCCAGTATTTGGGGTCCGCCTATCATGAGGCTCCACCGAGCTTCAGAAGGTCCAAAAGTTTTGGCAAAAAAAAAAAAAAAAAAAAAGGCAGTGCAAGCATTGGCTTTAAATAAATTGAGTGGGCTGCTTCTCTCTGGTTCAAAACAGGGCTCAGGTGGGGCTCGAGCACCTGCTTCCCTCTTGCATGAATTTGCTCATGCTGTGAGCACATGGCACCTCCCAGGGCAGCGGTGGTGGCCCCAGTCCTGTATGTCCCCCCCTCGGTTCAGCCTGACCGCAGGCAGCACGTCAGCTGGAGTACAACTGCATCATGTAGTAACATGGCAAATTGAAGGGTTTAGTTGTTATTTAATAAATGCCAAGGAGACTCATGAGGCCTCGAAGTTATAATAGAAAGATCTAATTTAGAAAAAAAAAAAAAAAAAAAAAAAGGAATAGAGATGCCTGTGAGAGCTGCCAGCCAGCAGCAGATATTGAACATTTCTATTTACCCTCCGAGCGGAGCGAGCAGCCGTAGCAGCAGGGCTGGTGCTGCCGGGGAAATGGCACCGGGGGCTGGTGGAGGGCTGGGGTCCAGCTCTCAGAGGAGCCAGCACGGATCCCACAGCCACGGGAGGCTCCTCTCTGTCTTGCCTCAGCAGCCTCCGTTGTAGTAAATCAACCTTGCATGTCAGATTTGTATATATATATATATATATATTTTTTTTTATAGAGAACCACTGGTTCTGTGAAACGCATCCGGTAGAAAGTATAGCACAGAGGCATGGTGACAGAGTGTGTTTAGTGGTTTTGAGTCAAATCCGGCAAACTTCCCGTTCGTTACTGACCATTAAAAGGCAGCTGAAGGGCTCCAGGGTGCACAAGTGCCTGGTTTAGAAGATGACCCCTTTCGGTAGTAACTCCTGGGTGTCTGGCGTGAGGAGACAACCCCAGAAGGACAATGCGGTGCCAAGAAGAGTGATTGAAACCCTTACAAGTAAACTTGATATCATATGGTGCTGGATAGTTGTGAAGTGAGGGCACCTCCCTTATATTCTGGAACTAGAATCTTTGAATGGTTTCAAAGATGCCCTTGGCACAATTCCGCTTGTGCCCGTTAGGTGTCACAGTGCTGCCTCCAGCCCTGGCACCTCGCAGAGCAGAGATCTGATCCTAAGAAGCCCCTGAGGCACCCATGGAGCAGGGACCAAGCTGTGGGAGCTCACTGGCAGGAACCTGGGGCTTTCTGCTGGCCACGGGCAGCTCTGGGACCGCAGCCTGCTCCTCCTGGGGCCGCAGGCTGAGCGCACGCAGCATCCTCTTGGGGACGAGTGGTTGGAGTTGAGTGCTGAAGGCTGGTGCCAAGCCATCAAGCAGCATGCTTGCACGGTGCCGGGGCAGCTCACATGTTTCCTGCATCTCAGGGCTCGGGAGCACTGAAGAACACAAGGGTTCATTCCGAGACCAAGTCCCTTTCTTTCTGTTTTAATGAACTATTTGCAGTTTCCCGCAGCAGCGCTTTGATTTTGGCCACGGGCTGGGATACGAAGGCATCGGGTGCCATGAGCCGCGGTGAAAGGTGATGGAAAGGGGTCCGGGAGCTTCCGAATGGACTTTGTAAAGGGCAAGATCAAAGCTGTACAGTGGGATTGCTTCTTTCCCTGCCACACAAAGAAAAGCCATAATGAAACTGAGGTGCTGCGGTCGTGATATATTTCAAAAGGAAACCTCTTTGCCTTTGTGCTGCAATTGCTGTGAGCTTTGAGGGGATTGGCAGAGGAAAAGAAAATGCCCTGTACTCTGCAGCTCCTGTTATTACGGCTCTGCTGGCTTCTGCTGAGAAGTCCCAGCAAGACCACGGACTTGTCCCTGCGCTGCAAAGTGTCATGTTTGCAGAGCACCTTTCTGACCTGCCCAGGAGCATCCCTGCAGCCCCCTGGGGAACCTGCTGGGAGGGCTGGAGGCTGCCTGGGGTGCACCTGGATAAAGCCCAAGCATCACAGGCATCCCTTGGGATCACGGCACGGACCTGATGTGGACCTGATGTCACATTGGAGAGGTTGTGCCTCCCTCCTGAGCTGATCTGGGAGCAAAGTGCCTTCTCCTGAACCACGGGGTGATTTCCTCCACCACGGGGCAGGGGCATTTGTGGGCTCCCTTCTGGCAGCTCTCAAAGCTCGCAGCCGCAAGCACTGAGGCACTGAGCCCAGAGATGGGGCTGCAGGGTATGTGGGACGCTGGAGGAGCTCGTGCCCTGCAGCACAGTGCCCGAAGCTGACACTAAAAGAAATAGGAACTTCGTTCAGCTCCACCCGTGATGTGACTCCACCAACATCCGTATGGGAGCTCCAGGTGCCCAGCAGAGCCGGCTGCAGCACCCTCCCAGCCCACTAGCTCCAAGCCAGCTTTTTCAAAAGGCATCTTCCCGTTTCGGAAAGCTTTTCAGATCACCTTCAAGGAGTGCTCTCTATTTTTAGCACTCGCGGACTCTCTTGGCTGCAAACAACTGAAGCCTCTTGCAGCGAATTCACAACGGGGTTGCTGGCAGGAGTTCAAAGCCTCCGACCGGAGCATGGCACAAAGGGATCGCCTTCCCCCCGAGGTCCCCGTGGAGCAGGATGAGTCCGTGCTGCCCCCACAGGATGCTGCCACCACCCCGATCACACTGGGGTGGCCGGGGAGGGGACAGGTTGGGGTTTGCAGTGCCCAGTGGGGCTCGGTCGCCCACGGCTTCACAAATGCAAGGCGCATTTTGTGCAAGCAGGCTTTGATTAAGGATTTGGGAACTGCTGCTGCTCGGCTGAGCGGCCAAAAGGCTGCATTAAATAAGGTTTGGATCAAACCAAAAATCACCACTGTTTTGGGTTTTCAAACTGGTTAAAAAAATATATATATATATATAAATCCATGTTAAGACAGCAAAACCACACAGCTCTTTGACCTGAGCTCTCCTCCAATAAACCAGCACAGCCACCCTTGGCCGAGCAGCCAGACAGAGCAAAAACCTCCCGGCTGCTCTGCGGGGTGCAGGCACCTCCCAGAAGCCATTTCAGGGTGGTAGGAGCAGCATTTGGCAAATATGCCCGAAGTATTTCCCTCCCCCAGTCCTCATCCTGAGCCCAGCATGGGCCAAAGTCACCTCCTGGTGCTCCAGGGGCAGATTCCCCCTGCTGGTCCCCAGAGCTGTTGGGGATGGAGAAATATTAACCGAGCACTGCGAAGGGCTTTGGGGCAACAGAGCCAAAAAGGGAACACCGGAGGAGATCAAATCCTGTCCTTTTGGACCATGTTAAAACCATAGTATATAGGGAGGTGCTTGCTCCTGGATGGGGTTAGTGCTGATGGCATTATCCAACAGCCCTTTTAAAATGTCCTCTTGTCCTGGCATCGAATACTCAGGCTGTGGTCTGAGCCCTTTGGAAAACAACCCAAACCCTCTCTGGCCCATCCAGCACCCTTGGGACAACTGGGGTGAGACACGGCATGGGGTTAGAGCACTTGACCCAAAATTTGGCTCCTGCAGAGTGAGCGATGCTGCACCCGTACCCGGCACTGCCCTGGGGAGCTCACGGAGATGCACCCAGTCCCATCACCCGAAGCACTTGGCTGCATCCTACACGGCGTGGGGCGAGGGCAGGCTTCCCTGCTCATCCCCAGCTTGGCCGCGGCTCAACAAAGCCACGAGCACGGGTGGGAAGGAGCGGGGGCAGCCCCCCGGGCTGTGGGGCAGGCGTGCGGGGGCCGGGAGCAGCTCGCAGCCATGCGCGGCCCACGGGAAGGAGCCGGCTGCGAGGAGCTCGTGGGAGGAGGAGAGAACTGGGTGTCAGCAAGCGAGGCAGATTGAGAGCTGAGACGCGTCCGTGGTTGCGTTTGGGATGTGATCAGCGTTGCCTTGTGACTTGCACAATCTGCAGAGGCATGAGTGGTAGGCAAAAAAAAAAAAAAAGAAATAAGGCAAACAGTGGGAATGGAGCTGCTGCATCCCTCGTGCTGCAAAGGAGGGAGAAGCCCTTCCCTGCGTCCCTACAGCCATGGCCCTGGTGTTTTGCTGCCCAAATCTGGATGGAGGAGCTGTGTCTGCACAAACCTGCCTTGTGCTCCTGCTCTGAGCAGCGATGTGGCCCAAGCACCCCGCAGAGCAGCAGCAGGATCCAGCAGGACAGGAGGGCGCTGCCAGGCACTCGCTCACCTCTCCACAATCCATACGAGTGTCACCGGCACATCTGTTCGGAGAGGGAGAAGTAATACAGGTCCAGCTGAGCAATGAAATTGCTTTCAGCACTGTTGATTCCACGCTCGGGGGTGTGCGGTCAGCCTGGCTGCAGGCTGGAGAGTTTTAATTTATTTTTTCCTCTCCCTTGCAGCCAGAAGAGAGATCAGTCACACACTTAAAGCAGGCAGTGCCATCATCTCTGCCTCCTGTTCCTCCCATTCCCATCCTCTGGGAAAGACAGGCCATCTGGGCTCATCAGCGAGGCCCTGAAGTCGCTCACACGGAGCCTGCCTGAAGGATTCACACCTCTCTCACAACCGGGCTGCTTTGCTCATCCTTTTCCCACACCCCATCCACCTCGGCTGGTTTGGCCTCTGCTCTGGGACCAGTAGCCACGTCTCCTCTAGATGGTGCAACAGCCATTAGGCACCAATTATGCACCATGATGTGTCCAGGACCCCTACCCACTGTGGGGTTGTCCTAAGCCCCCTGCCATCGCACCCTGGTCCCCTGCTGCAGGATGGGTGCTGTGGGGCACCCCGCTCACATTAGGGTCTGCACCAGCTGCCTGTGGAGCACCAGGGCTCTGCTATAGGGCTGCACAGAGACAAGGCGATGGGAAGAACCCAACTGGTGCATCCATCCCACTGGAGATCCATCCTCCTTGACGGCGGCAGGAGGGACACACGGAGATGTTCTGCTCCTCCAGGGCCCCCAGCACCACCCCAGGAGAGCCACCCCTGCAGCCGCAGGGATTTTATGGCTGGGGGGCTGAGCAGGGTAGAGGAAGCTCAGCTGGGTGAGGAGAGGCACCTAGAGCAAGGAGAGGCACCCGCTGGCCCAGCAGCTTGGGTGTGGGCCCCTGCAGGAGCAGAGGAAGCCTCGGAACACCTCTCACCGCAACATCCCCCTTTGTTTAGGCTCAAATCAAATAAATACAAGCTTCATGCTTTGGGTGAAACAATAGGAGAGGTTCCAGCCTAAAGAAAGGTTTTCTCCGATCGAGCTTTGCTGGCAAGCTTCGGAGCCTGTATTTTAAATAAATGTTATGGGTGCATTTTAAAACACACCATATGTTCTCCCGCGGATCTTTCTGGTAGCTGCTATAGCGCGGCTCTCAGCTGGGTGCACTCCCCTCCGTCAGCTCTCCGGGGTGTTCGCCGTGCCACCCACGGGGCCGGATCCTGGCACAGGGGAAGTCACGTGTGGGGGCATCCCTGCCCCGGGGCTGGGCACCAGCTCCTTTCCCACTGCCACCGAAGTCCCTGCTGCGTTTGGTTTAATGCAGGTCTCAAAAAAAAAAAAAAAACTCTGATTAAAAGTCAGGACGCGTTTGTTGGAGAGGTCGTCAAGTGGTGGTGCCGCTGGGGACCTGCCCTGCATCCCTGGCATAGTTCCCTTGCAAAGCCCATCCCTTGCATTTTTCATTTGGAAAACACCTCAAAACCCAACGAGAGGGAGAAGTGGACAAGAGAGAAGGGCAAACAGACCCAGGGAAGCTGCAGCAGGTTTTCTTAATTCTCCCGGATCGCTGTAGATGGCAGTCCAGCCCCGCGCCGCAGCGCCCAGCCCAGCCCAGCCCAGCTCGCTAATGAACTGTAATGCATGCTGGCAAGGAGTCAAGGGATGAGCTCTGACTAAGTTTACAGCACATTTTCCCTTCTGACAGATTACTGCTTCATTTGTACAAGGAGAACTTCTCATTTAGTACATTTTTGACATTTTGCTGGGGGGGGGGAAAAAACCCCTCGTGTTGCCAAGCATGCTAGAGTGCGAGTGAGGCTGAGTCTTCACAGGTTTGGGTGCTGCGTTATTTTATTTATTTATTTTTTTTTTTTTTTTTTTTTTCCCGTGCTTTGGCACCAAAGTCTCTTTTCATAATTACTTGTCTCCGAGCACAATTGCTGCGGGTGGGAGTCCTGTTTATAACAGAGCCCAGCTGAAAAACCAGCAGGACTTCGTGGTGGAGAAGCGGCGGCTTTGCGCTCCGGCACTGCTCAGATTTCAGTGCTAAGCCAATAAGGGCTGATTAAAGTGTATTTTCCAAGCAGAACCAAGTCTAACTGCTATTATCGCTGCGCTCAGTGCTGGGTGAGGCTCTGGCCAGGCTCGGGGCTGGCTGTGCCTTCGGTGGCTCCGTGCTGGGCTCCCAGATCCGTCCCAAAGCCCTGGACCCAGGGGCCTGGCTGGCACCACACAAAGCGCTGCCCTTGCCAGGCTCTTTGTGAGCCGTCTTCATCGTTATGACAGAGCGAAGACTAATTTTGGTGTTAATTATGCAAATTGGTCTGGATGGGAAGCTTTGGAGCGAGGTTGTTCCCCCCGCTGTTCCCTCCCAGCCTGCTTTGTAAAATAGGAATTTCCACGTCCAGCCACGGGCAGCTTTTGCCGGACCCCTGGAGGCTCCTCTAAAGGCATTTTTTTTTTTTTTCCAGGGAGGGGAACAGCCCTTTTGGAAAATCCTTCTTCTTGCACAAATGCGAATCTTTCTGTCCCTCGGGCTTCTTTCAAGAGAGAAGATGCTGAGCAAGGCTGTTATCATAAGCTCCGAGGACATTTTCATTGATCCATATCATACTTCTAGAGAGAGAAAACATGAAGAAGCATTGGATGATGCTATAGATGTATTTTAATTGTGAAAAATATTGCAAGTGCCTCACAGAAAGCAAGCACTTCCAATATAAAAAGCATTTCACTTATTTTCCCTCGGAAAACACTTTTTTCTCATTACCCAAAGTGCTGAAATTGTGCTTTCCCCTATCAGCAGTGTGGCTGGGGGTACCACGCTCTCCTTTGCTGCTCCCTGCCCCATCTGCCTCTCAGGGCTGGGCCAAAACCCAGCCAGCAGCAGCTCAAACCTTCCCCCCCCCCCTCCTCCTCCTCCTCCTCCTCTGTCCTGGGGGGACAAGAGCTGCAGGAGGGGCATCAGGTGGTGACACTGCTGGCAGAGCCGACCCCATCAGATTTAGGGAACTCGTGCCTTCAAGCAGCATGGCTAGGTTTCTTCCTGCCCGTCCCCACAGGCTCTGTGCTCTGGAGCAGAGCCCCCGTAGCAGCCAAGTTGATCAAATCCTTCTCCCTTAGCGAGCGACATGCCCCTGCCCAAGAAAATCAGATTGCAGGGTCTTTTATCCACCATGGCTTGAAGTGCTGCAGCTGACTTGTTTCTGGAAGGAGTCCTGCAGATGGAGACAACCCTATGGGCGTTAGGGCTGAGTGCCACAGGCACCTGGAAGAATCTGCTTGAAGCCACGGATTTCCAAACCCGGCCACCTCCTCACCTGCTGGCACGGGGCTGTCGTGGCAGAAATGTGGGGGCACGAAAAGGAGACGCTCACTCCCCAGGCAGAAACACAAGGACTGGTAATGGAAATCGGCTACACCCCATGGCAGGATGAGTGGGCCCAAGCAAGCGTTTTTTATTTTCTATTTTTTATTTTTTTAATTTTTTCTTTTTAACTAGGAGGGCTGCAGCTCCGCACACGGTGGCCAGGCTCCCAGCAGATGGTCCCCCGGTTTCACTGCACTTGCCGGGCTGGTGGGAGAAGCTATTCTGAAAGGCTGCTGCGACATTCGCAGCACAGATCTGCCAAATGGTGTCTGGAGGAGATGGGGAGAGCACGTTGTGTTGCTGCATAAATTGGTGCAGAGATACATCTGATGCTGTGCTCTGTGGCAGGGCAAGAAGAAACCTTCGGCTGCCTGCGACCAGCGTCCCGCTGAGCCCCTTGCTGAGCCGCAGAGGGGCTGAGCCCTTGAGTTCACATTGGTGTCCCATGCCATCAGGATGCTCACCCTAAACACCTGGTCGTTCATGGCAGTGCCATTCCTCAAAGGATTACAGCTGGGGGTCCTCCCGGGGCTTCCAGCTGTGCCCACCCGCAGGGGTGCCCTGTCCCAGGCACAGCTGAAGGTCCCATGGGGCCAGTTAGATCCATTGTCCTGCTGCTTTTTGGACAGAAAACAAAAATTAAAAAAAAAAAAAAAAAAAAAAAGTAAAAAAATCCCCTCACCAGAAAGAGCACGGACCAGGTCAGATTTATGCGTGAGACCTCCCCCAGCCCAGGCAGGTGCCGTGTGGGGCAGGAGGATGCTGAGGGACCAGGGGGGATCCTGCTGAACCTGGCTGGGACCCGCTCCCTGCTGCCACCCTGCCCACAAACAGCCGTGGCAGGGGCACTGGAAGCCCTGCCTGGGGGCAGGGTGGCAGCAGGAGGCTCCTCGTTGAGCAGAGGGACGTGGTGCCGAGGTGTTCCCACCCGCCATGCGCCTCGGTGCCTTGGTCTCGACAGCCAGGAGGCGTCAGCCTTTGGCTCCCAGGCGAGGAAGCTCGCTCCGTTCATATAAACAGCCAGGGACAATTAACGCCCACAAGGATGACATTCATACCTACAAATTATCTCCTTCGTGGAGCAGCGATTAAACGTGTCTCTGCTGCGACAGCAGCGTAACTGAGAACCCAGGCGGCTCCCACCTGCTGTGCCTGCTGTCCCCATGCTGTGTGCCACCCCCTGCACCCCAACTGCCTGGTCCTAACCCATGGTGGGGGGCAGGATTGGTGCTTCCAACCCCCCCAAGCCGTGTTATCAGCTCACACAGGGAGGCTGTGCGTGCCTCAGTGTGCTGCGTGGCCGCATCTCTAACTCCCCAAGGGGTTCCCTGCCCCAGGAGCTGGTTGCGACGGGGCCCTGGGATGCCCAGGGGGGATGCAGGGATCGGGGATTTGGGTCCAAACGCCAACGTTCGACGCAGGGCTCTGTGAAGAAATAATTAGTTCTCTGTTTTTCACCAGGAGTTTCTCTCCTCCCATGCCCTCTTGTGCCACGATGATGTGTCATCCCTAGAAGCTGCAGGATCATTTCCATAAGATAAAAAAAAAAAAAAAGGAAAAAGCTCCTATTCATCATCATGCTTTGTGCTAATAGCCCGTGCTCTTTAAAGAGGGAGCGTGGCCAGGGCTGTTCCTGCTTCCATCTTGCAGAATAAAGGATCTCTTTGCGCTGCAGTAATAACCTCTTTCATCTGATGCCCTCAAAGTGCTTTTGGACATAAATTAATTAAGCCTCACAACACCCTGTTGAGTTCAAGCTCACTCGAGGGTTTTCATCATGTGTTCAAACAATCCATTGCATCTTTGCATCGCCAGTTTTCGGCAGCCCAAGGGTCACGTCCAGCTGGGGTGGGAGTGGGCGCCCGCTCAATTATTTCTCACGTGTCGCCTGCTCCTGCCAGAGCCCGGGCTGCCCTCGGGGTTAATGGTCCTTTCACACAGCCTCATCAAAAAGCATCTCGAAGCTGAAGCTGCACGGACACCCGCGGCACAGCTGGGCAGCCTTACCCGAGCCTCTCAGCGAGCTCTGAAATATCCCCGTGCATGGGACTTGTTTCATATTTCAGCGTTTGGGGGATTTGTGACCCCCCTTTGGCACCGCCGAGGCTGCCCCCTGCCTCCTGCAGGATGGGGTCCTGCCTGCCCAGGGCGAGGAGCTGAGCACCCGTGAGGCCAGGGCATGGGGCCAGGCCCCCTTGGCTCCCTTCTAGTTATAAAAATCTGGGTGTAGGCATGTCATCGAGCACTTACAGCCCCGAGGTGCCCCCAAAGGGCAGGGCAGGAGCTGAAACAAGCCCCTGAGGCCAGACCTGCCCTTTGCAGGTGCCCCCCGGGACAATTTTCATCGCAAAAACCAGAACCCGTGCGTGGGCCCTGCAGCCAGGGGGTGTGCAGGGAAGAGCTCTGGGTTTGCTCCTTGTTTTCTGCAGCCCCTGACGAGGCTCTGCTTGGGCTGAAGATGTTTTTCTTCCCTGTGCCTGGTGGGCAGAGCACACGGCCCTGCTCCGAGGTCCTGCGAGAGGGGACGGGGGGCACGGAGCCGCTTGCGCGAGGCTGCAGTGCTGGGGAGCCGGCGTGCCTCATCAGCAGCATCAGGTTCCTAATTATATCCCTTTAATGAGCACCCTCCCGGCTGTCAGGGGTTCCTCTGGGGCTAAGCAGCGATCTGGGCTTTTCTAATTACTTCTGACTGGTAATTTTTGTGCCCACACTAATCCTCCATTGTTCCCCTTCCTCGCTCGATGCAAAAGGCTCATTACTGGGAAATGTATCTTGCCCTCCGTCCTCCTCCTAGCACAAGCTGTTCGTCCCTGCCTTTTTTTTCCCCCATATCTAACAGAAATTACACGTGCAGACACCGAGCAGGTGCCAGCATCACCAGCACTGGGCACTGAGGGCACCAATTCTGCCACCGTGCTGCTGTCCCCATCCTCCCCTTGCTCAGGGCAGCCAGACCGTGGGCAGGCTTGGCTCCAGAGCATCCCAGAGAGGTTTTAATTCTAATTTTGGCTTTTGCTGGCCAGTCTTGCTGGCACAGGGAGGGTGCCCTGAAGGACACATGAAAGCGGAGGAGCTTCAGAGGGACGAGGAGAGGAGGACGCATGCTGGGAGAGGCAGCCCCGGCTCTTAGCACCACCCCAGTGGCCTTTGAAAGCCAAGTGGGAAGCTGTTTGATCTCCAACCAAGTCCTCGGTGTCTGTGATCATGATGAAACCTCTCCTGCCTGGAGCCTTTTTGGGGCTGGAGCATGGGGAAACCTCCACGGAGAGACCCTTGGGGAGGTGTAGGAGTGCTGCTGGCTTTGGGCTCCCTCCTGCAGTGCTCTGAGGGGATGCTCTTGCCCTCTCCAGGTGCCACCAGCATGGAGCTGAGCTCCAACACGGGGCTGCCCTGAGCTCCATGGGTGGTGACAGCCCCCAACGGGACCGGGGATGCTGCTGGGTGCAGGGACGGGGGTGCTGGGGCTGCACCCTACACGTGCTCCCCGCTGCCCTTTGATGCTTTCACCATTTTTTCCCCTTGCAGAAGGTTTTTCCAAAGCAGGTCTTGGGCCTTGAAGTGACAAGTCATTGAAGGTGGTAATTAATGGCACTGCCGAGTGCTGTGTAAAAAAAAAAAAAAAAAGGAAAACTAAAGGAAAAGTGCCACTTGCAATTTTGCGATTTAATTAGGTTTGCTGCTTTTCATAGAGAGGAGTGAGGCAGGCAAACCCCGCAGGCACGGGACTTTCTGCTGCTGCTAAAAATACGAGGGAGGTGGCAGAGGGCTCTGCAGTCATGTTTTCCTGAGGAAAACTGCACAACTGCCATGCATTAAAAGGCAGAAATTAGCAAAAGACCCTTTTAATTAATTAATTCATTTTTTTTTTCCCTGAGAACAGAAGAGCTTCTTGAAGCAGAAACTTTCAATAATTAAAAAAGGAGAAAAGAAAAATAACAGCTCTTGGTAGAGAAGGTATATGAAAAGAGATCGGTGCTGCTCCGAGATGCCACCTGCGGCCACCACGCTGCCACCAAGCTGAACCCCCCCAGCAGTGGCTGGGCTGGCCGGGGCCAGACATGGCCGGGGAGCCCCAGAACAGGCAATTTTTTTGTAGGGTAGAGGCTGGACGGAGAGCAAGAGGAGAGCTTTTGTGGCTGCAGCTTGAACGGGAGTGTTCTCGCTTGTGTGGGTCCCATAAATCTTCCCCCCGGATGAGGGAGCGCGCGCATAAATATGTAGATCCAGGCTCCAGCCCTCATGACTTATTCACCAGCAGCATCATATTGTTTCTAACTTCGGCGCAGTTCCTGGAAACTGTGCGTTCTTCAAATTAAAAAAAGATATATGGCCTTGCCGGAGCAGCCCTAATGCTCTCCCGAAAACGCTCGGTTTGCTGAGCAGGGGCTGACGCGGCGGGGCCGTGGCCCTGCAGGGATCCTGGGGTGCTCGGGGTGGCCACCCCTGCCCTCCCAGCACCATCCCTGGCACAGCTCTGCCCTGACCCCCTGCTGTGAGTAAATGGTGGAAATCTTCTCCCGGGGGCTTTTCTCGCATCTCTCTGCTTGTCTTGTGCCTGTGCTGCCACCGCGGGCTTGTTCACGCTCTTCAAGCCCCAGCTGCTTGTGCCTAAATGAGCTCCCTGCACATTCGGATTTGGGATCAGGACCCGAAGGTGACAGCACCTGGCCAGAAACAAGGCAGTTTCCCTGCAACAGATGGGCGAGCAGCTCTGTTTGGGGCCATTTCCTGGTAAATGAGCAGCCCTGAGAAGGCTTAACTACAGCGATTGTTGCCCATCCCCAAATACCACGCTTAATGGACTCCATCAAGTCAAAATTGTCCTAAATGGTTCGGAGCGAGGAGCGGCTGAGGCAGTAACAATGTGGACGTGCCATTTGCAGAGAAGTTATGCCTCCCCGAGATTCATCGCTGAGCTCCAATAGCTGTTAATAAATCCTGCTTTTGCTGGTGCAAGGGAAATTGGTTTTCACTGGGGCTGGAGGGATGCGAGCAGAACAATCTGGGTGGCACCTCCAGCACAGCAGGGAAATCAGCTCCTCTGATCCTCACACAGCGAGGGGGGGCCACGAGGCTGCCTGGCCAGGGAGGGGAATCTCGATGGCTTATCTCCTTCTAGTTTGTTGGCCCTTGAAGCACGTTTACACCATTTCCAACGGGTTTTAAACTTCTCTCCATTCCCAAAAGCTCCCTCTGAAAATGCCCCCATGCACAGCCCAGCCCCGCACCCACCCGTCTCCCTGCCTGTTCCCTGCTTGCTGCCTCTGTGCCGCCTCCCCCAGCTGCCAGACACCGTCCGCTTGTGGTGAAACACAAACACAGGAGCCAGCCTCTTATTTATTTACTGTGGTTGTGTTATTTTCCTTGCCCAACCTGCGTGCCTCGCGCGCTGGGAGGAGCGGGTGCTACGGGAAGGGCTGCGATTTGATTTGGGAATCCTTCTGCTCGGAGGAGCTGCCGGGAAGGAGAGCGGAGATCTCAGGCCCCGATAATTCATGGCTCGTTGGGAATTTCACAGCTCTGCACACAACTTCTCGTGGTGCAGGGTGGCCACGAGCATCCCTCGCCCCCATCCCCTCTGCAGCAGGCCCCATGCACAGAGATGGCTGAGATGGGGAATTAATATTTATTTAGCTTGTTTGCCTAAGAGGCACACATTTGCCTGATGTATTCTTGGCAAATCGAGGACATTAATTACCGGGTACCAGAGCACTGGAGTGCCTGTAATCCACTCCACACCTCGGCAAGTCCCTGCTCTCATATCTGCTAATCCAATATTTGGAAGACAGCCTGCAGCGAGAGCATCGCAGAGGAGCCTGAGGTTGTGTTTCTGGGCAGCCTACAGGGATGCTCCGGCCCAGGAGGCTCAGTCCTGGCCCCCTGCTTGTACCAGGGGCTGGGGGCTCCCAGCACCCGCTGACATTTCCCCTCCCCTGTTCCACTGACGGGGAGGTGGCTGGAAAATGTCAGAGCCCAGGAAAAGCCACGTTTCCCCTCCCATCCCCACCTCACGGAGATTAAACCAGAGATTGAGTCGCTTTGGAGAGCTGAGCAGCCCTCTCCACTGCTGCCAGAATAGCAATGACCAGGAGAGATAATTAGCTGAGCATCTCCAACCCCGAGAATTAATTGAACCTCTCCAACCCTGATAATTTATTGAGCCCCTCCAACCCCAATAATTACCTGAGTTTCTCCAAACCCTGGTGAGGAGGGTGCTGACCCAGTGAGTCTTTGCTTACGGGGTTTGGGGGGTCCCAGCGATCCCTCAGCCATTTTTTCCCAGCTCTGCCCCCCCTGGGCCCCCCACAACCACCAAAAAATCCCCAAACCCACTGAAGGTTTGGGAGCGGAGCAGCAGCATCCCTCCCAGCAGCCAGCTTGCAAGAGACTCAGCAAGGTGCTCGGGGGATGGCGGGGAGTTTTTCTCCCTGCTTATTCCCGTCTAACAAGAACTGGCAGCTTTTTTATTTTCTGCTCTCCCAGGCTTTTCCAGCTCCGCCATCCCCCCTCGCCCTGCAAGGGCTTTCAGCAGGTTTCTTAAGTTTTATTGCTTTGATCCCGTAATGTGCCGTTATGCAATGAGACAAGCTCTTTCCCGTCACTTCCCTGGCTTCAGCCAGGCCTTTTGCTGTAATAGGCACAGTCCTGGCTTGAAATATTAACGAGTTTTACCTTAATTACCTTTTGTGCTTCTCAGGGCTCTTTTCATTTCCCTTCTCACTCTGTTTAATAGCAGCGATGAGCAGAGCCCGCATGGTGCGGGACCGTCCTTGGAAGGGTGGCAGCCCTTGTGCATGGGCACATCTTCGTTTTGGTTACTTTTGGTCTTAAGGTAAAACATTTTCCCTCTGAAATTCAGCAGGTCAGAGGAGCAGAGTGTCTTATGTTTTCCCACCGTTTCAGGCGAATGAGCCTCTTTCTGAAGATGAACTCTGGGGTACACAGACCCGTGCTGCCCAGATGCGGTCTCTCCATCCCACGGGAAACCTCTGCCCTTTCCCCACAGCCTCCTGGTCCCCTGTGGCCACCCCGAGCAGAGGACAGTGCCCTCGGCACTCACGGAATAAAAGGAGAAACCCTCTCCCTACCCCACACAGGGAGTAAATCCTGCTCCCTGCCCTGGGCTGACCTGGGCATGGGAAGGATGGAGCCTTCAGTCGCTGTCTGATTTCCTCCTCCACATTTTAAACATTCACCCAGGACATCCCAGCCTCCTGGGACAGCCCAGGCGGCTGACCAAGACCCGTGGCAGTGGACATCAACTCATGCAGAGCCACTGTACAAGCCCTGGAGAGCAGGAGAGGTTTTACATCCTGAGCCCTGGCCTGAATCTTTCTCCCCATCCACCAAATGTCCGTGTTTTTCCCCAAAGCTGCTCCAGACGGGGCCACACCGCGTTGTGCAGGGCAGGCTTCTCCTGGGCAGCGGGGGGACGGGCTGTGATGATGTTATTAATGCCACGGACAGCTGCGAACCCAAACTAGATGCTTTAAAATGGTTTCTTTTTCCCATACAACTTGATCATCTCTGCTCAGATCCGCAGCTGCTCTAATGAGCTGTCTCACACGGCCGAGCGGTTGGGAAAAAAATGGGGAAGCAGAAAAGTGGTGTGGAGCTGCGGGGAGCACGGAGATGATGGCCTGACCCCCTGCCCGGCACGGTGGTACACCTGCAGGTCTCCAGACCCCTCCTTTGGGGACATTTCTTGCTTTTTTCAGATGTTTTCTAGGTAGAAAAGTGATGGGTGAAATTCTCTGTATCCCATCAGCACCAATAAATGATAAACATTTCAATGGGGGAGTCATTTCCTAACGAACCATCTGCTTTCTCTGCTGCCACACTTTGCCTGCCCCTTAATTTCTGGGTGGTGGGGGGCTGTGAATGTGGCCCCAGGTTATCCCTGGAGCTCCTGGGCTGAGGAGGTACTTCTGCCTGAGACGCTGTGCACACACAAGCTGGGGACAGGGCTGGGGACACAGCCCCCTGCTCTGGGGGATGGCTCCCCAGCTGGGCAGGACCCCCCTGGGGGTTTATGGTGTTGAATTTTGGGGTCTCAGCCCCCCCAGGCTGCTCTTTCTGCCCCCTCTCCCCACGCTTCATCAGCCTCTGGTGCTGCAGGCGCTGGGAGCAGCTGCCACTGTCTCAGGCTGTTTTAACTAAAAAAAAAAAAAAAAAAAAAAAAAAAAAAAGCAGAGATCAATACATTCAGCAATAGATTTTCCTTCTCTCTGTTCCTTACACGACTTCCTCAGTAAGAGCTTCTGTTGGGGCGATGTAAACCTGCTCAGGAACAAGCAGCAAAGAGAGCAACAAACGGCTGCGCTCGCAGGGACCGAGGCTGCTGAGGGAGAGCGCGGAGCAGAAACCCCAATCCCCCAAATCCCCAAATCCTCCGCAGGAACAGGAGGGTCACGGGGGTGCACAGCACCGCCATCAGACCACTGGGACACGTGTGTGAATTAAACATTCCCCAGCAGCTCCTGGGGAATAACGCCCTGAAGGCCCAGATGTAAAGCCAGGAGGGACCCCCTCACCCACCAAGCTTAATTTTCGTGAGCAGCTCCACGGAGGAAAGGACATCAGGGCCACGCAGCGTGCCAGGGGCTGGTGGTACATCACCCTGGGGGTGTCAGGGATGGGACACATGCCCAGGGCAGCGGGGACACGTGTCCCTTTTCTGGGATGCTCCGAGCAGCTGGTGCAGGGTCCAGCTGGTCCCAAAGGCAGGGTCGTGCTCCCTGGTCAGGCTCTGCTCTGCCGGGGCTGGGGACATGGTGACAGCCACCACTGCCGTGTGTTTTTTCCTGCAGCTCTCCCGCTTTGGAGCATCTTTTTTCCCTGGCAAGTTTTGCTGCCAATGAATGGGCAGTGTCTGAGAGCGCGCTGTCTGCGTGGTTCATTAATTACTCAAGTTATAGGGCTATTACAGCCAAGAAATTGCATTATTAAAAAGAAATCTCTGCAGACGCTTCAAATGCATCAACCTATTCAATAGCTGACACCGGGTCGTAATTAAAAGTAAAAAGTGTGGGCCAGAAGGGGACAAAAAAAAGGCAGACTTCCTGAATATGGCTAATGGAAACATTATTAACATTAGGAAATTGTGTACGAGAAATCACTGGCTCCTGGCCCAATTTAAATATGCATAAGGCTCCTGACGTGCGCCTATGGTGATTAATAACATTAACAACAAAAAATGCTAAATTAAATTCATCAAGATGCCTTTAATGTCTGTGGGAGGCTCCTTTTCTCCCCACATTGTAGCTGGCAGAGGGGGGCCGAAGCCCCCCGAGGTGCCGGGCTCCAGGTGAGGCTTTCCCTGCGCTTTCCTCAGCTCGAGGCTCGTGGGCTTGTCACCACTTTGCTTTCCTTTCCCTCTTTTGCATTTTTACATTCGTTCTTTACGAACGTCGCCGTGAATCAATCTGTCGTCGGGCCTATTCTCCACCTAATATTTCTAAATAATTTATTATCGGTGGTTTAATCCTCGAGGGAGCTCCTTCCACATTAAAGCCAGTTGTCGAGTCAGGTCATGTCCCGGGCTGGAAGCACTTCCAGACCTTTGATTTGTTTGTGTTTTATGTTTTTGTTGGGAGAGCAGTAAAAGATATGAATTTTTCCCCCCTCTTGAAATTGATTTATTTCAGTTGTTTCCTTTATTCTCTCCAATTGAACCATAACTTTCTGGCTGTTCTTGTCTCCCTCGGCAGCAGCCCTGTTCCATATGGATGCCGGGGGATGCAGCAGGATGCAAATACGGAGCAGAGCCCAGCTGCTGGGAGCTGCTGAGGACCACGCTCGGTGTCTCTCATCTCCTGCCTGGCTGGGGGGGGCCTGGGACATCCTCACCCTCATGCACAACCTGTTCCCCCCATCCTTGGTGTTTCCCAGGGAGAACAGCCCTCCGGTGACTGTCCTTGTCTGGATTGTTGGGGTACAAGCGGAGCTGGCTGACCGCCCCCTCCCTCCCCATCATATCAACCCAAATCTGGCCTCAAAATCTTCCAAAAGATACAAGGAGCTCAAAAGCTGAACTCCCAAGGATGAGGGTTGGGGCTTGGGAGGAGACTTTTTTTTTGGTTTTAGTGGTTTTTTTTTGGATGAACCCATCACTGCCACTCCTGCGGGTGGGTGACCCCAAGGCAGGACCTCGGTGTCTCTGCAGTGTGCCCAGGAGTTACACAGCATCACTGCCAAGGGGTTCTGTGATGCCTGGTTAAAACCAGCCAAGGAGAATAACATTAATCAGCATTTTTACCCTCTCCCTACGAGGAATTAAACTGTGTGTGTTCTTGGTCTTGTTCACCTTACCACTTCGGATCCTGCATGCTCTGGGCAGGGCAGTACCCTGGGTGCGCCCCCGGCTGGGCTCGCAGAGCCAGGATGTGTCCCCTGCCAGCCCCCGAACTGCAGTAATTCACACGGCCTCCAAAGTGACATAACAGAGAGATTTTACCCCAAAGAAAAGTGGAAGCTTAGCGTGGGGCTGGTCGGTGCCAGGTAGAGCCCAGGTGCCTCCCAGCACCATGGCTGTCAGCTGGAGAAGCGGCTCGTGGATGAGGAGCGGGCACAGAACGGGGATGGTGGCACTGGCAGGGGACACCACGCTGTCCTGGCTTCGTCACATGCTCTGTCACACTGGTGACAGGCTGGGCTGGTGGGGACATTCAAAAGGAGGGCGAGATTCAAAAAGATCCTGAAAAAAAGGAGCACTGCAGCTGCTGCGGAGCTGCAGTGCTCCTGTTGCACCTCCGCGCCCCAGAGGTGGGTGCACCGAGCACGCGGCTTAAGCCAGAAACAGGGGCAGCTAGATGGAGATTTGCATATAAAATATTGAGATCCTCAGCCCGTCAAAGTGGAAGGCAGAGCCGATGCGGCTTCTGAATAAATCATTGGAGCTAACACATGTACTTGCTCGCAGTGACGTCTTCGAGGGGAGAGTGCATGCGTGCGTGGGGATTGGGAAAGAGGCAAAATAAAATGCTATAAAACAAAATACAGGGCACTTGTTCCCCTAAGAGCTTTTGTTAGGGAAATAATTAGCTCATCTCAGCCTCCTATAATGTGTCAGCCTAAATCTGTTCCCTCATTTGTCTCTCATCAGCTCCCCATCCATCGTCCTCCTTCGCTGCGTAAAAGGAGCGTGCCTTGGCAAGGAGCGGTACGTGGTTAAAATTTCATGGCCTCCGTGTAGCTGGTGGCCAGTTTGGGAAAACGCCGAGGTCCTGGGTCTGTGGTGCTGCCCTGAACTGGGTGAGTGCTGGCAGAGGCACGGCCACAAACAATGCACGGAGAGCAATGCGCATGCAACGCTCGGTTCAAGGGATGCTCTAAAATTCAATCGCCTGCCAGGTGAACCTTAAAACCCATTCCTGTTAAGTATTTGATTGCTTCCCAGCGCATCTGAGAGGCAGGCAGTTGTGGCAGAAGTGAATATTTGATTGCAGAACGGAGCAGGCTGCTCGGTGTGCTGACGTGCATCAGCATTTTGCATAGGAGTGAAACTGGGGAGAAGCTGCCCTCGGTGGGGGGGGGGGTCTGGACTTCTCCCCTTCTCCCTGCAGAGATCCTAAAATCCTTCTGAGCCCTCCGAATGCCAGCGATGCAGAGGCAGGGAGGGCAGAGGCAGACACAGGCACAGAGGGTGGTACTGAGCTGGAGGAGTGCTGGCAATCCCGGTGACACGGAGCCGTGCCCGTGCTAGGAATCAAATATTTCCCAGGGCGTTAATTCGTGTCTAATTAACAGCTTCTGAGATCCACAGAGGAGCAGCTTCAGCTGGTTCCCGGCCCTCCCTGGAAATGATGTTTTCCAAAATTTCTAGCATCTCCCTCAGAAGACGTCTCTGGAGTTAAATCCTCAGGACAGACTTTGGTTCTTGAAAAATGCATTGCAAGCACATCATCCCCTGCACCACCACCCGAAACTAGGGCAGGCACGGTGTGTCCCCCCCTCCTACCCGCTGGGAGCTCTGGGCTCCTGGGGCTGCCTTAGGAGCAAGCCCTGGGTCCTGTGCCGTGGTTGCCCGCCTCAAATCCAGCTCTCCTGCTTCCACCTGCCCCCTTTTGTGCCTTTTGTGCTCCTCTCCAGAGCTGTCCTGGTGCCGTGACGGCCTCGTGGGGCTTGGTGCTGCCCTGGGACATGGCCACAGCTCCTCGTGGAGCCCAAGTCTGCTCTGCTGGCACACCCCGTGCAAAATTAGGTCTGATTGCTGCAATTAAGGTGGCGCTGGATGGTGTGTGTTGTGATAGGAAGCAATTATATGCAAATAAGAGCCTGTGCAAGCATGAGTAAACTTTTTTTTTTTTTTTTTTTTTTTCTTTCCTGCTGAACCCCTGTGATTTAAAAGCCATTAAAGGGAGCAGCCTGCGCACCGATGTCAGCAGTTTCCCGGAGCTGCTCGTGGCTCTGAAAGCCATTTGCTCACCGTTGTGTGGCTCGAGCTGCATTCAGACACTTCCCTCCCGCAGCTCTGCTGCCTCTTGAACCATCATTTGGCTAAGACCTGGGCAGGACATCCCAGTCTGAATCCACGGGCATGATCCTCCTGGACATCCTGGTGCACACCAGCAGCTGGTGCACATGGTTCCTGCTGCAGGACCAGGGGTTTTCCATCCTACCTGGGGCCGCTGGCTTCTGGGGAGAGCTTGGAGCAGGCTTGGCACTTTCAGAAGTAAATGAAGTCTCTGCCCCTCAGCATCTCTGCTAATAAAGTGGCAGTAAAAGTGAGAGCTGCTGTTAATGCGAGGACGGACACGTGGGAGCTGCGGGACCAGCAGGTTATTGCCTGTGTCTGTCTGTTGTTTGCTGCTGATGTTGAAGGAAATGAGGGCAGCAAGGGCTGGATGTGGGCCGTGCAGTGTGGCCGTGGGGCCTTGGGGGCTCGGTGCTCTGTTAAAAGGCAGAGAGGTTGGGAAGGGACGGAGAAAACTGTGGGTTGCTGCGGCTGTGGGATGGGACCTGGGCAAATCTTTCCCAAGGGATGGACTCAGCAGAGCTCCAAAGTGCTTTGTGAAAAGCCTTGGGGTTGTGATCCCACACGGTGCTGCTGGGAAGGGGGTTTCCAACGGGATTTTTTGGGGTGCTGTACGACGGATGCTCTGGGGGCAGAGGGAAAGCTGCAGCCCAGCCACGGCTCTGTTCAGGGTCTTGCTCCTTCAGGGACGCGGGTCCTGAGGCTGGTCCTCAGCCTCGGGGTCTTCTGGCACAGAGTGCTTCTCCTCGGTGCTATTGGGGTGATTATAACTTCATCCCCCCTATAGCCTCCCTCCAAAGTGGGGATTCAGGATGGCTCCTTGCATCCCATCCTAAGCTCTTGGTCAAACATTTGTCTCTCCGGTAACCGGGGATCTGTGTTAGTAAAACTGCAATTCAGAGCAAGGAAATCACTGAGAAAACAAACATGGAGCCCCAATCCAGCCATTTGTAACACATCACTCTCCTGACAGTGCCGCCAAACAGCCCCAAAAAAAGCTTCAGCCTTGGAATTTTTCTAGCGCGAAGATAAATGAAGGAGATTCATGTCTCTGTTGGTGCTACATTGTTTTGCTCAGCTGGCTGCAGAGCAAATAAGATGCGGTGGTGCATTGATTTGTAGTCGGGGAGCTGTCCTTGCAAACAGACAGGCTGGGAAAAAACTTCATTTGTGACTTAAAACGCAGAAGGCAGCAATGAGGGTGGGTGATAACAAGTTAGGGGCAGTGTGCAGTGGGTGTGGGGACAGGGCAGGGAACCCAGCACCCTGTTTAGGCTGGGCTGGGTGCTGAGGGCACGGTCCCCAGCCCAGGGAAGGAGGGGACACACGGAGGGCCTGATCCTGCAGCAGCCTCAGCGGGGTGTAGGTCCGAGGGCTGGGCTTGTGCAGGGGCTGCAGGGAGCAGGTGGATGTCAGCGGTGTCACGCCTCTCCCCCGCTGTCTAGTGGGGCAAAGGATGCTCGTTCGCTTAATGGGTACATGAAAATACCAGATCAACATGGAAAAAGGAAAAATAAAACGGCAAGGGTGGCATGTTTGCACAAAGCTGGGGGTCCTCAGCGTTCTGGTACAGGGGCTTCTCCAACCAAATCCTCGGGGACAGCCAGGGCAGTGCCTGGCCCTGCTCCACGGGCGGCGAGGATGAGGAGGGCGAGGAGGATGCTCTGGGGCTGTGAGGAGGGTTCCTGCATGGCTGCTGCCCCCCAGCCCCGCTGGAACGATGGATCCGATGCAACCTTCACTTAGTAAATCCCCCCCCAGTGCTCTCGAGAGGCAGGAGGTGATGTTAAGGACCCGGTGTTTCCAAACGAAGCTGCGCTGGCTGCGTCCTGGTGGAGCGGCAGCTTGCTTTAACGCAGAATGCAAATGAAAAGGTATAAATAAACAATTGCCAACAAATAAGTGTGTGCCTTTAATGAATATTTCATATACAAAAGAAGTCATTGACATTTTGCTGGATTGCTTCAATTAGCTCTTAAGCCTCATGTTCATGCAAATAATAAGCTTGCTTATCATAATGCTTTGTTAATCTGTTTCATAGTGTGAATTTATACAGTAATGCATCACACAGACCTCCTGCTGCATCCCTTATTGGATATAAATGACTTAGTAATTGCTATTGATCATTAAAGAAGTGCGGTGTTATTTTGGAATTAGAACATGGGGGATCTTGGAAAGGCTGCAGGATCGGGGTGGCTGGCTGCACGCAGACCTGGTTTGCATTCAGGGCAGTGACTGACGGGTCCTTGGGAGGAAAAGTCAAAATGTGCCAAGACCGAGTCTGGGGAAAAGCACGGCTGAAGTCATCGCTGGCTTCACACCATGAAACGCTCCTGGCTATGTATTCAGAACACACGTCAATATATTCCATTTCACACATCGATCCCCACTCTGAGTCCGACTTTGCTGGGAGAAGCAGGCAAACGGCCAGGCTTGCAGGGGACAGATCACAGCCAGGGGTCAGGGCAGGCACCGGGCACAGCCACAGCTGGCCTGGGGTCCCCATCGAGGGCTGAGGGTGCTTCACCTGGAGAATGAACTGATTTTCCAACTTTCAGCTGCAATTTTCAGTAATTACAGCAAACGCACGGTCACCCAGATTGCAGTATGTGTGATCCCAGCTCCAGATCCCGAAGCCAAGCAACTCACCTTGAAATGAACAAGGCTGGGCTTTCACTTTAAGATCATGTTTTTATATTAGAAAAACCCTTTTCATTTTGCCATTGGGAGTTTTTGCTTTTCCTCTCCAACATTTCCTCTGTGTCCCCACGTCCTCTCACTGGAGGAGCCTTCACCAGCCAGCACCCGCTCGTGGATCTGCCACTGCTGCCTCTTTGTGTGCCCTTGGGAACCTCTCTGTGGCTCAAAATCCTGCCTGCTGGGGGCTGCCAGACCCCTGCTCACTAAACAGGCACCCCACAACGCTCCCCCAGCTGCAGAAGGGGGCATTTCCATGAACAGATCCCCCTAGAAAAGAGTTCGGGGCATTAACTCTTCTCTGCCTCGAAGGGGTGCCCTGGGACTTGGTTAATTAACTTCTTGAAAGGGCCGCGAGATTCCTCCATGACACCGCTTTTATTAAAAGCCTGCATGCACATTTCTCCCCTTCCAATTTACAGCATTTCCCCCCTGGAATGTGCTTTGATTTTTAAGCAATTTATAAGTCCTCAGGCTTTGCCTGGAAGGTAATTTATACTAGTTGGTGTTTTTATGCGTGTGTACATGCGCTGCAGCGCGTTGGGGAGAAACAGAAGAAGCAATCAGCTCTGCTGAGGCTGGTATTGATGGAAGCAGGGGGGGTGGGAGTTTCCTCCAGGAGCCGCCAGCTTGTGCTGGCCTGCCCAGGCTGCTGCTGCTGCGCCGAACTGCAAATGAAGTGAGAGGCTGGGACCTGCCTGAGCTTCCCCAGGTTCCACCTGGGCTATTCGGGCACATTCCCTGTGGGATGTGGCTTGTGGAGGGTCACAAAAGTCTTTCTGGGCATGTAGGACCATGGCACGCATCCATACGTGTGTGCTGTGTGGCAGGTGGCCCTGCTGCAAGCGCCGTGGAAAGGCTCGCGTGGCTCAGCCAGCGGGTTTTTGGGCAGCCTGGTGCTGGGAAGGTGATGTCCGCAGTCACCATCAGCTCAGCCAGTGCAGCTGGCATGACTTTGCTCTTGTTTTGTCGCTGGGAAAGCCAGAGGACTTCGCCAACGTCTTTATGTGATGCTAAAATGCTCCCGGAGTCACCCCCAAGCCCCCTGGGCTGTTCCAACGCGATCCTTCGCGCCACGAAAGTAATTTGTTTCGTGGAGTTTTATTTATGCAAATGCCTGGCCGTATTTCATGGCATTCACATCTCCCGAGGCAGGTTTTTAATAAAGGCTGGAAGGCAGGAGCATGGCCAGAAGGCGGGCGGGTCAGAGAGCCAGGAGGTGAAGCACCGCCTGGGATTTAACGGCACCACATCAATCCGTGCCACTGGGATGTGACCCCCAGCCCCGGCCACTGCAGCTGCTGGCATTCCTGAGGCTGCTCTGTGGCTGCCCAGCCTTTCTCTTTTCATTTATATTTTAGATCAAACTGCTGTGCACACCGCCGCCAGCCCCCTGCCTCTTGCAGTCCCCGTCCCCTGGGCATTACTCTCGTTTCCTCGTTGTGCAGCCGGTTTTCTCCTCACCGACAGCTGTGAAGCAAATCTCCGGGCATGTCGCAGCGGGAGAAGACAAAGTTGAGCTTGGGGATTTATTTTTTTCTGGGCTCAGGGGGCCCTAGCATCCCCTTCTCTTCTCGTTCTTGGGGAAATTAGAAAGGTTTGGGGTTGGCTTCTTGGGTTTTCAGGGGTGTTCGACTGCCCAAAAGGAGAGGCAGAGCCCAGCACAATATATGTGGGTACCCTGCTGCAGATACCCTGCATCAGCACCCTGCAGAGCTCACAGGGCACCCAACTGCCCCCAGGCACAGCCCAGTGTGGGTTTTGAGCAGTGAATGGCTGTGTTTTTTCACCACTGAGCTGTGAGAAATGCTTGTGTTTGGCTGTCCAGGAAGGACCAGAAGGGAAGAGCCGATCTTTCCCAAAGCCCTGCCAGCAGAGATACAGAGGGGAGACTGTGGGCTCCACCAGGGCTCATCTCTGAGCCTCCCAGCCCTCGGTGGTCATCATGAGCCTCAAGGAGAGCATCTCTGCCCAGCAGAACTGATGGATTTTCCTCCTCGGCTTTCAGTTCTGTTGCTTTTATAATTTATTTACAAATTGTATGGAGGTTTGCGGCATTTCCGTTTTTTTAAAACGCTTTTCAAAAATGAGAAAAAAAAAAGCAGTAAAGGATTTTTCAGCTTCATGTTCTCAGGGGGACACATCTGGCACTTTGAAGAGCGGGCCTTTACGCCGGCAGTGCATTTCCATCAGCAGAAAGCCTTTGTCTTCAAAGGGCTGATTCAACTCTCCACCTGGTCTCCACTCTGTCATGTTGGAGGGCAGCGATCAGCCCTGCTGTCTGTTTTGGGGAAAATGTCCTGGGGCAGGGCAAAGCTTCTCCTGAAGCTGCTCCCAGGCACAGCCTGCTCAGCCCAGCTGTATCCATTTGGGTCTCCTTCAGGATGGGGCCAGCCGATGCTTGCACCCAAAATATCCCCTGGATCCTCTGTCCCCCTCCCACATCCAGTTTGCTCCAGGTACCAGGATTTCTCCTGTTGCTCTTTGCCCAAACCAGAGTGAATAGGAGAAAAAAAAGCCCCCAAAAAAGCCACCTCCCAACAACAGGAGAGGGACTGAACCAGGAGCACCGGGGCTGATCTGCATTTAAAAGAAGGGGAACCAGCAGAAGGGACCAGGCGAGTGGTGCAGGGAGGGGAGCCAAGGAGGGAGATAAAAGGCAGAGAGGCCTGGATTTGCATGTTGTTTTTCCTCATGGCGAAAATCATTTGAAAGCTGATGTACTGCCAATAGGAACAAAAAGAGCCCCATTGGCAGTGCCCCAGGCTCTTCATTTACTCTTTTACAGCGAGGAATACTTATAAAAACTGAATAAAACATCTAATAGGTCTGTTTAGGGTTCCTTGAAAGACGTCTCCATCAAAGCAGCCGGGGTCAGCCCAGTTCCCCCTGCCCCTGCTCGCACCCCCTGGCTGATGCTCCTGGTACCCACACACCCTGCCCGTGCCTGGGACCAGCTTCTGCTTCGGCACAGAGAGGTGCAGGCAGCAAATGTGAGCTCTCGATAAAGGATGGTACTGCTGCTTTTACAGGAAAACCAGAATATGCAACATAACCTACAAAATCATGACATAGCGAATCCTTATTCTTAAATATCCGAAGTAAGGGTGTTATCGGCGAAAGTAGGAAGACTTCTGGGATGTATCTGGAGGAGGGAGGAAAAGGGATAGGGAGAAGCCCTAGGGTACAGCAGGGATGTTTGTGGGGCTGGGTGTTTGCCATGCCAAGAGCACGGGGAGGGAAGGCAGAGGCAGGCAGAAAAATGTAATTATACCGCAGGAGCGAGCCGCAAGCTTCGCAGGGCTCCACACCCCATTAGGCACTTGTGAAACTTGCAGACCATTAGCTGGGGCTTTCAAACTCCCGAATCCTTTCTGCAGCTGCAAACCACTTTTGCTCTGAGTCATGTCCTGGGTGTGACACGAGGCTGATTTCGGCTGCCCCAGCTGCAGCCGGGCTCGGCGACCACCGTGGGGTCTCCAGGTGCTGCCCCACGGTGCTGGGCACAGGGGAGCTGCTGGCATCTTGCTCTGCCTCTCACGCACGCCTGCCTGCAGGAAAACCTCTCTCCCATCCTTTCCTCTGCTAAATTAGCCCGAGGGGTTCATTAACCGGGGTTACATTAAGCAGGGATCAGCTGGACCCACTGACTCGCCAGCGGGGGAGGCAGCCACGTCAGGCCCCCCATGTATGCCCCAGCTGTTAATTCTTGCCTTGCTGGTGCACGGGTCCAAGCCATAAGAAAATGCAGTTGTTGATGAAATGCAACGATTTTTACCAAACCGATGAGAACAAACAGTGGAAGCACAAGGACCTGGGTTCTGTTTTATTCCCGTTTCCTAAGCACGGAGCAATTCAGTAAGAAATGGCTCAGGGACAATGCTGCAACCCAGGGCCTGCACCAGGACACTCTGCACTTGGCTCCTAGGATGCCTTGAAGCCCAGACCTGACCTGCCTGCCCTGGGCATGCAGATCACCCACTGTAGGATAAAGCCTTTTTCCCCCACGCTGGTTTCTCCCAGCACCGAGGCCACTGCAAAGCTCCTCTGCAAAATGCCAGCAATTTCCAGCCCTGCACGAAGCCTCCCTTTGCTCTGCATTAAAGTCAGGAACTGCCACCACAGTTGCGATGATGGAAGTGTCCAGCAGAAAAAAATAACCTGGCCGTAAGCTCCCAGGCCATTAACAACTTCCCTGCTTGTAAAGGATCACGCACAAATACCCAGGCCCTGCTCCCGTCTCCCTCACTCTCGGTGTTGGAGAGGGGGTAGGGAAAGGAGAGCAATCACTGCTGTTAATAGGTGTAAATATTTTAGAGTTTTTAATTAAATATGAGAACCATGCTGGGGATGGGAGCGGGGCCATTCTGGAATATGAGTTATCAAGAATCCGCCTTCCCAGATGTTCACTCTTTCTACCCCGGCCTCCAGGCATTTCAGACAAATAAAACAGAAAATAAATCCAATTTAAAAAAACAAAAACAAAAACACAACAACAACAAAATAACAAACACCACAGCCCTGTGTGGCAGCTTGCAGCCTTCAGGATTTTTCTTCTGCCCTGATATGAAAAAGGAATACAACTGGGGGAAAAAGGGACCTGAGCACGTGAAGGATGCTCACCAGGATTTGGCCGTGACTCCGTGAGACAAGTTGCTGGTCTCAGAGGCAGCTGGATTTGTTTTGCACCAGCCCAGCCTAATTCCCTGCTGCTGCTGGGCTCTGGCAGAGGGGCTGCATGGCATGGATGCTCAGCAAGGAGCAGCTGCTGAGGCTGCTTCTGCTCTGGTGCTTTGGGAAGAGGCTCCTGGGGGGGTCCTCCCTGCGCCGGGAGCAGGCAGTGGTGCAGGGAGGCTGGCGCATGGAGCACCTCCTGCAAGCTCTGCACAGCAATTACGTGGTGCCTCCGGAGAGGAGATTAAGTGGATACAATTGGCCAGGATTGACCTCAATGGATCTCTCTTGATTTACACCAGCTGGGGAGCTGATCCAGGGCGTGCTTGGGCATCCGTTACGCAACGCTTGTCCTCAGAAACCCAGGGCATTGCTTGGATGGCTGGTTCTGTATAAAGGGGAACGGCACACAGCCCCTCTGCCAGGCCCCTGGTGCAAATGAAGATCAAGGCAAGGCAAAAATTCAGCCTGGAAATCATTTATACCACTCACCCTCCACCCTGAGGACTGAGGGGTGGATGTGGATGTGCATTAGACTGATCCCTGCAAGATGCTCAGCTTCATGCTGGGGCCTTCTCATGGGAAAAACAGCCAGAGCTGCTGATCCTGCCTTTCCTCCAGGAGCAGAAAGCCAAGGACACAGCTCAGAGCACAGCTCAGGTCCAACACACGGGCATGGGGGGTGCGAGGAGCCCACCGAGCAGGGCAGAGCTGGCTGCGGACAGCCTGGTGCTGCAGGAGGTAACAGCCATGTCTGGGGGGGCTGAGAAATTTTGCAGAGAACTCTAATTAATCCAAATCAATGATGGTACAGTGTCAGAAAGTGAAGCTAGAGCTTTAAGGAAATGAAAACTGCAGAACCCGGGCGAATGTTGAGAATCAAGGAGGAAGAAACGTGGAGGGCGGCCTGCACTGAGTCAAGCAGCGAGGAGCTCTTATTCCTCAGTGCCTTGGAAAGCAGTGTCCAGGTGACTAACTAATAATGTTCTGTGCTGGAGCTGGGGAGCACAGCGGAGCTAAAATGGGCACAGATGGACCCCTGGGTGCTGCAGGAACATCTGCATCTTCCCCAGCAAAATGCATCACCTCCTGCATGAAGCTGGTGCCTGGGGCAAAGCGAGGTGCCAGCAGGGAGCGGATGAGCCTCTGCCGTCCTGTGATGTTCGTAATTAGTCTGTTGGGCAGCCTGACATACATTATTCGCCTCTTTGTTAATAGATGTCTCTAATAAGAGTGCCCTTAAGTGACCTCGGTGAACATTCCTCTGCTTCTACCTGGATTTATAACAGCCACGGAGCTGAGCGGTGCCGGAGCTTGGCTTGGTTTGTTCCACGTCTCCGCTCATCTGTGGGCAACTGGATTCCTCCCATGCAGACTTCAGGGCTAGCGTCTCCTTCAGCAGCTCACAGCACTGGTGAGAGAGATCCCCTGAACCTAGAGTGAACAGAAACCCCCCGGGGGGCTGCCAGCTGTGGTGTATTCATTTAGTGAACCACTGAGAACATCCTCCTGGGGTACCACACGGCCCCTCACGGCTGAGTCCTGAAAGCTTCAGGCACTGCTTGACCCTGCTTTTTGACCCTGTCTTTTCTCTGCAATGCTGAGTGCGCCTCCCCAAATTCCCCTGTGTTCAGGGGCTGCCAAACCTCATCCCTACATCGCTCCTCTTCCATCAGTTTATCCACCACCTGGCAAGCTGGTTGACCACCAGATGATGAGAATAACTCAGACCTCTTTGGTTCCACTCCTCTATAAGCCAAAAGAAGAATCAAGCATCATTACAAACGCTTCTTCACCTCCTGCAGAGCACCCTGAGGGAGTTAAGGCATGCTATGCCTGTCTCTGATGCGTGGGAGCACCGCTGCCCGAGGGGTGCTCTGGGGCCGGGGATGAAGGCAGTGCCTCCGTTGCCTTTTCTTCTCTCTTTTTTTTGGTGCTGGAGCTGCAGGATCGTGGCTTGAGCTGGCAGTGGGAGGAGGGAGGTGAATTCCCTCGAGGCGTATTTTAAAAGAGCTGCAACAGATAAAATCCCAAGCAAACAGACTTCCCAAATGGCTAAAAAAGAGGGCCACGGGTAAAACAGAGGGCCGCGGCTAAAAAAAGCTGTCTGCATCCCCTTCACTGCGTGCAAGTGTGAGTGAGCATTAATGTCAGGCACCAAACATTAAATCCACTCGCTTTTATTGTGAGCTTCCCTGCGTGAGCTTTCAGGAAGGCGCTGAGCCTCGGGGGCCATGGTGAGCTCACAGCACAGGGACTGAGGCACTGGCGTGTCCCACTCTGGCAGCAGCCAGCCCTGCTGGGAGCCGTCCTGCTCCCAGAGCAGCCACCCAGGATGGAAACACGGAAACCACCACGTTCTTTCAGAGGAGGGTGGATTATTTTTTTCCCAAAGCCTTCTCTGAGCCAGCACTGCTGGGGAGAGCACTGCAGCAGCCCTCCCTCGCGAGGATGCTGATCAAGTGCAGACCTTCGGGGACCTTTTTTTCCTCCCCAGCTAATTGACTGCCATTTGCCACTGGTAATCTCGCTCGCTCGCTCTCATTTCACGACAAAAGACTCAATTCAAGGAGGCATTTTTGGTTAGCAGCTGACCCCGGCTGGTCCCCCATCAGCACCTGTCTGATTCCCTTGCTCGGTAATTGCATGTTTGAAAGGCTCTGGGATTTTTTTTTTTTTTTTTTTTTTTTTTTTTCTGGGATTTTTAATTGCATGCTGAAGCCAGCCTAGGGGAATATTTTTATTTTTGGAGCATTGGCTGTTTGGTCAATACCCTTCTCACCTGAGAAAGTCAGTGCAGGCGTGCAGTCCGACTTCTTAGCAGTAGTGATTTTCCATTAGCCTTTGAAACTGAACCAGCTCCGGAGCTACATGGGAATTCTTTATGGACTGTGCTCTTGATGAATCTGCATCCCGGAGCAATGAGCTAAGCTCTTGGTGAGAGACCGGCTTTGTGAGGCTGCCTCACTCAATATTCCCTCCTGCAGGAAGGGGAAGGAGGGTGGGAGGAGAGGAGGAAGAGAAGGGAGGGTGAAGGCTTAGGGAAAATAACGCGGAATCCTCAAAACTTTCTCCCGGATCTGCTTTGTAAGTTGAAAGCTTTTTAGCTTTTTTTTTTTTTTTTTTTTTTTTGAATCGACTTTGTTTCAAAATGTTGGTAAGTGCACCTGCCCTAAGGCCTGCAGCAAAGTGTTATGTTGAAAGACAAGGTCCGGATCCCTCAGCGAAGACATTGCTGAATCTCTTGGTCCTGCAGGAGAACAAAAAACTTTCTCCTGGGACGCTTCAGCCATGGCAGAGCATTCCCACCAGCTCATCACCTGCGCAGCACATCCCTGGTTTAAAAATGGATTTCTTTCCCATGAAAATCTGAGCTGGCTGCTGCAAAGTGATACCAGCTGAAGCATATATACTGAGCACATTGTTATTAGCCCAAATGCTTTGGCTTGCTTTCCTGTTTTCTATTTTTTTTTATTCATGCTGTCGGCAAGCAAAACCAACCAGCTCCATTATGTATAATTTATTCCGGATTAGATCAAAGGAACAGTTTATGAGGTAGGTTTGGGCATTATTTTATTTTATTTTTTACCTTTTTCTATTTTTTATAAATATATATTTATTCTTCCCTCCTTCCACGCTCCCAATTGCCTTTCCTGATGAGCAAACTATAAATTATTCACCAGCCCATACAAGACAAGTGCTTTTCAGGACTGGAAACCAAACCGGTGCCAGTTTTGGGGAACAGAGGTGGAGGCAGGGATGGGGAGAGGTGGGGGGGTACAATGGGAAGGCTCCAGCTCAGGGGGTTCAGGGGGTGCCTTGGGGCCCATGGAGGGGGGACAGAGGAGCTGGGGGGGCTATTTTTGGCCAAGATGTCCCTTCTGAAGCTGTGCCTTTGCATCAGAAAGTCAGAGGGCTTTTTGGCCCACAGGGAAGCACTTTGCTCTCTGCATCTCGCTTAGCATAAAGCTCCGGGGTCCTGCAACCTGAAACGTGTTCTTGTAGCTGATGCAGGCCCTTTATTTCCCTGCAAAGGCGTTTTTAAAGCCCAGCAGAACGGCGTGCTCTGGGAACAGGGCCTCTGCTCAGCAGCCAGCTTGCTGGTGCTGGAAAAAGCTGCTGGTAATTTAGCAGGACGCCGAGCCAGGAGGCATCTGCTCGCCCACACCACCGGAGCCTCCGGGGGAACTGGGGAAGCGCCCACCCGGAGGAGGCATCCTGCAGGGCTGGGGGATGCAGGGCCAGCCCCAGGCACCCAGCTGGGATGGAGAAACCCAGGGAAGTGCCCGAGGGGCCCTTTTGGCCCCTTTCTGGGTGCCAGGCCTGGGCTGGCAGCTGCTGAGCCAGTGGGTTGCTCCATCTGTCCCCGTGGTGTAATTAAGTGATGGGAAAGCATGGGGAGGAGGTTCTGCCATGGGATGGAGAAGCCAAGGAGAGCCCATGCAGGGTCACCCCTGTTGTGGAGCAGCATTTTGTTCCCTTTTGCCAAGAGGTCTTTATTCTGCAGGGCCCAGCCCGAGAGCCCTTGGTTGCGCTGCTAGCAAAGAGGCAAAGAGCAGGAGGAGACACCAGAAATACCAACACGTTACCCCAAAAGCAGCGCTTCTGTTTTTAGTTCATTGATTTTGTTTTTGCAGCTGAGGTCTGGAAAGAGTCCCACAGCCATCAGAGGCAAGAGAGGGAAGCAAAATATCTCCTGTCCCCACCTCTGCAGGTCAAAAGATGCTCAACCCAAACAGGGGCAGTGAGCCTCAGCAGCAAGTGGAGGAATGATTGCTCCTGCTTGCTCCTGCACAACCCTACATGCTTCTGCATGCTCCTGCATGCTCAGGGATGGGCTAGAGTTTGCTTTTTTAGGCAAATTTCCTTCTGTTCAAAATTCACTCTTTTTTCAAGTTCCCTTCCTACAAGCTCCCAGGCTGGGGCAGCAGAAGGAGGCAAAGCCTAAGGCTACGGTCCCAAAGCAAAGCTCCCAGGCATTGCTGGGGGGCATTGGTGGTGGGAAACCCTCTCCGGTCTCTCGTTTTGGGGTCTTTTTTGCTGCCACTGCAGTCTCAGGAAAACAGAGCCGAAAGACTTCCATAAAGCACAGGGCAACAGGGTACGGTTCTGCAGCTGCACAAACGCTCCCAAATGACAGCTCAAGGGCACGGAGCGCTTGAACTGCATGCATGAACCTCTGCCTTCCCAGCACGTAAAACCATGTAAAACCGGTGCTAATGTCGAGTGAATACACAGCAGCAAGCGAAACGACAGCCTGCGGGGTCTGCAGCACCCCGGAGCGGCCACAGGCCTGATCCAGCTCTCGGAGGTGTGGATTTTGGGAACGGGCTTCCTAGGGCGCGTGGTGCAGGTAGGGGGGAAGCACCCTCTGGGACGCCTGCGTGGAGCTCGGGGTGCTTTGTGCCAAGTTTGGGGTGCTCACACAGGGGCAGCAAGCAAACATCATCACACAGGGGAAGCAAGAAGGCAGGGTTAATGGGCGAGGAGCGACTGCTGGCCCTGCTTTTCCAAGACAGAGAGCGAACATACCCGGCTGGGTTAGGAGAGAGACACAGCAGAGAGAAGGAAATTGGAAGGCGCTGTTTGCAGCTCCTCGTTGCTCCCCTCCCGGCCACCCGCCTGCCTCCCAGGGGAAGGATCAGGGCCTTCCCCTGCCCCTGATGCAAATATTTGAAGCCAGCCAGAGCCCTTAGTTAAAGGCTGATCCCCAGTGAAGCCAGGACAGACCTCCTCAGTCCAGATGTGAAATGGGCCCTGCTGGATGAAAAGTCAAATTATGGCTCTGGCCGTCATGCCGATGAGTTAATCCAGTTGGATCGGCCCCAGCAGTGCCACTGTGGTCCCCAGGATTATTGGATGGCTCCTCTCCCTTCCAGCCTGCAAATAAAAGCAGAGGCGGGCGGTCTCCAGCCCAGCTTTGCAGGCTCTGGGTGGACCAGCCAGGCAGGCACACCTAACCCGCCCTCATTTTCAGGATCAAAACCGGGTCAGAATACAGCAGAAACATCTGCCGTTGATCAGTGTGTCACGACAGAGCCAGCGAATAATTGTCTCTTTGAAAATCCATTATCACCTCCACCCTGTTTTGAGCTGGAAGCTTTCCGCGCTGACACGGGCTGCGCTCCGAGCGCGGATGCTAAACACAGCGCCGGATGGCTGCGGTGCTCCTGGGCTCCTGATGAAATGCCATTATCATGCACATGTGTTAATAACTCCCGCATCTTTGGAGGGTGCACGTGTGCTTGTGCACAGCTCACTTACTGAAAATCCTTCTCTTCCAGGACACCTCGCCAGCAGGGATGGGTGCGGGCTGCAAATGGGGCTGGGTGGCGCGGCCAATGCTTTGGGCACGCAGAGGGAAGCCTTTGCTGGCACTTAATCTCTGTTCCTCTGTGCTTCTCTGTCTTCAAATGGAGGTTGGTTTTTCCAAGGAGCCTGCTGGCTTTTTGGGCAGATCCCCCTGGGGAGGAGGAGGGCTGGGAGCACACGCACACAGCGCTGGGGACGGAGGTGGGCTGGAGGAGCAGCACCCACAGGGACGTGGTGAGACGTCTCCTCCCCAGCTCCCCGCTTCTGCAGCACCATTTTTTCTTGCTAAAACCGCTTTCTGCTCACTGAGCTACACGAGAAGCCCTTCCTGGTGGCAGAAGGAGGAAAGCTTTCCTGGGGCAGACAGGACGCATCCGTCACAGCCCGGCTGAGCCCATCGGTCACCCGAGGCAGCTCTGGCTCACCCTGGGCTCATCTCCCATCTCTCCTCCTCTGCACCCTCCCTCCCCCTTTGCTCCAGACAATCCCATTGACTGCAACATCCCCAAACCTTGCTGAAAGGTGCAAATTGTCTCATTGACAGGTGCTGTGCAAATTACCCCGAGATTCATTGCCGCAGCAGGGGGAGGCTTTAGGAAGACGCCTGAACATTTCTGAAGTGTAGGGTTTAATGTGATTGGATTTACAATGACTTTTAGATTGCTTTCTCTATAACTCTTCACAGACTCAGGGGCCATCTCTCTTCCTCCCGAATACGGACATTTCTCCTCTCATTTCTGGTGCGTGGATGAAGCCCTGGGCTGAGGCTGTCAGGAGCTCAGAGGGGCAGGCAGGGGGGCTCCGTCTCCTGGTGCCTCCCCAGCTCCCCTCCTTCTTTTTCCCATTTTCCTCTTTTCTGGAGAAGCCCCTCTGCAAATGACCCTTTCCCCCCAGCCTCAGCACTGCCTTTCCAGCCCAGCACAAAACTAACAACCTGCTGCTGGCGATGAATCGGTGCAGAAGAGCACTGCCCTGCTCCGAGCCAGGAAAATGCAGCAGAGCCCTGCAGACCCACTTCCAATCGGGTCACATTTCCCCAAACACCCTCATTTTAATTGCACAGCGCTGTAGCCCCCTCCTGAGCCCCCAGACCCCCAAAGCAGACGTGTCCCAGCCGTGCCAGCAGCACCTTGGTGGCATTTGGTGCTGCCCAGCTGTAATTAACGGAGCTCCTGCCCCCCAGCTCTGCGTTAATGCACTATCAATTATTGAGGCCGAGCTGTACTTTTCCGAGCTGGTGAATAACCGAAGGGACCGCTGAGGGTCCAGAAGTGGCTGTCATCTTCTCATTAGGTATTTATTAACCGGAATTTAGAGGCTGTGCCCGCCTGTTAATGGGATCACAGCAGCGCGGCGCCTGCGCGTGAGCTGGGGTGGTGCAGAGCTGCGGGCACATGCGAGCAGGATCAGGCCCTGCGGGAGGCTGCAAAAACAAGCCCTGGCCTCCAGCTCAGGAAAACAAACCCTTGGATGAATTACTCATCTAGAGTTTATCCTGCCTACCCCCTCACATCCCAGCTCCTCTCGTTTCCTGGGGACGCTTTACTTCTCGCTACCCTCCTTCGAATAATTCCTCTCTCTGTTGATTGCTGCACCTCCTTGGAGAAGGTTTAACGAGACCAACAATCGAGGGCAAATTTACAATCAACTTTCTGAACTTTGGTCAAATTTAAGCTGCAACGTGAGAGCAGCCAGGCTGGGAGCTGCCTGCAGCCTGGGGAGCTCGGGGAGCGCTTGCGGGGTGCAGGTGGAGCTGCTGCCCCGTGCTCCCCTCCTGGGCATCCCCCTTCCCTCCAGCCTCACGTCTGCTTGGGGAGCTGGGGAAGGGATTAGAACAAAAAGAAACAAATATTTCCTCGGATTTATTTTATTATTTTTTTTCCAGTGGGAGATGCTGGGGTTTCCAATTCCACAACAAACAAACAAACAAACAAAAAACACAAAACAAAACAAACAAAAAAAAAAGAGTTGTCTTTTTTTTTTTTTTTTCCTTTTCTTTTTTTGACAAGGAGAAGCAGGTTTTCTGATTCTTCCCACTGGTGAAATTGATTGCCAAAATGGGATGTTTGCAGCTGGGGCTTTGAGTAAAATCCAACAATTTCTTTTAAAACAAGCAAACAAACTATATATATATATATATTCTAAGACATGCATCTCAGGGCTGAGGAAAGGAGGAGAGCAGAGGTTTATTTTTGGGGGCGAGGCTGTGCTGCTCCTGTTGCACATGCCATCGCCTTTATCTCTCCGTGGCTGCCGTGGGGTTTGATCACAGCTGGGGGCCTGTAAGCCGCCTGTAATCTCACAATATTCATAAATAAATGTGCATGTCCCAGCGCCTTTGGCCAATCCCTTTTTATCCGGTGCCTGGGGGGGGGATGCTGGTACTGGAAGGGGGCCACTAGCCCCTCACCACACACTGGGGCCAGGATCAAAGAGATGGGACCCATCCACGAGGCTTTTTGGGGAGCTTTGCAAAACAAAACCCCTCCTGGGCAGGGGGCTGGGCAGTGAAGGGTTGGAGCTGGGCTGGGGGCTTTATCCAGGACCCCTGGGCTCATGGGCATCCTCGTGGGCACTCTGTAAATCCAATCCCACTCCGGGGCCATCCATCCGAAGCTCAGCACCTCCTGGGGGCTCCGTTCCCAGCAGGGCTGCAGCCGTGCTGCATCTGCCGATCATTTCAGTAAATCTCTCAGTGCAGACACTAACGGTGTCATCGGTGATTGATATATTTGCTAATTGAGACTTGCGCTTGGGCTGGTAGCTGGAGTATTTTATTTCTTTTATTGTTTTGTGTTGTCTGATGATTGGCATGTTTGCAGGAGCACTTCTTTAATCTGATTTAGCAAGAGCCCCGGGGAGGTGGTGGCGTGCAGGGGCCACGGGGATGAGCTGCTCTGCGGTGTCCTCGCTTCAGGGGGAGGCTCGCAGTAGGGAAGGGGCTGCCCATGCCTCAGTTTCCCTCCTGGTGAAAGATAACTCAAATGGCTAATGAGAAGGTGCACTGAGAGTTAATGACGCCCTGCAGTGCTGCATTAAAAGAAAACCCTGGCAAAGGCCAGCACTGGGAAGGAGAAAAATATTTGGTTGCTTTTACCTGTGAGGGGGGTTGTCTGGTCAAACCTCTAATGAAGTAAAGGAGTGCTCCAGAAATGCCCCAGGTGGAGCAAGCGGGGAAGCTGCTGCCTCCTTCAGATCTCGGCACAAACTGGATGAATTATCCCACAGCTGGAGACCACTGATTTTCCTCCAGCACCCCAGGTTGACGGGTGGATGCTGCGCAATGCCGTGCCCATGCCCAGCACCCTGCAGCGGGCTCGGCCCCTTTCAGCGCAGCGTTTTGCTTTTGTCCAGCACCTTTGTTCGAAAACGCACGCCGGTGCCAGGAGGCAGCGAGGCTCTGCACTCACTTAAACCACCAATTAAACAATGATCATCCCTTGAACGGCGGCCAGACCTAAACCCCACTGCCCGCCCTGGAGTGGCACCAAAAGCGGCATCTGCGCTCCCCACCCTGGAGAGCTCATCAAGCACCAGCCCCAACCGTGCTCACCGGGGCGCTGCCCGCAGGAGCAGGGCACGGCTGGCATCTCGTTCCCCTAAATGAGCGCTGGGACCTGGTTTTATTAACCAGGTGAGCACGGCGAGGCTGGGAGCTCTGGGCAGCTGTCTGTGGCCACGCCAGCGTGCCAGGGCTCGGTGTTAATGCCCATCTGGTTGTGGAGAGGGGAGGTACGTTTGCATAGCTGGGGTAGGAAATAAGTAAATAAAATGGGGCTGCTTGAGCTGGGGAGCAGAAGCAATTTTCTTTCAGCGCAGGCCCATCTGCCGTGCTTTGAGAGCACAATCAGGCAGGAGGAGGCACGGGGATGGCGGTGCCCAGGCAGGTGGCCGCAGGAGGGATGCGATGCTGGGCTCACCGATCCCAGCCCTGCTCCCTTCACACCCCGGGGTGCTCCAGATCCATGCAGCTCGATCAGGACAGCCACCTCCCTTCACCCCTGATGGCTTTTCTCTGCAGATCGAGGCTGGTAATAAGCAATAAATGAGACATAATGAAGCGTGCCGTGCCTTTGGCAGCGTTCGGTCCTCGCATGACAGAGGCAGGGCTGGGCAGCCCATGGTGTGCTCGGGGCCACTCAGCCTCATCCCATGAGCAAGCTGTGGGTTAGCAGTGAGCAAGGGGGGGAGAGGAGGCAGCCAGCCTCGCCAGCAAGGCGGCAAATGTGCGGTGGCCAATTTAAGCCAGCATCCTCTGGGGAGGGCTGTGTCTGCAGCCAAACCCAACCAAAGGACCTCCAGAGCCCACCTGGCACACGTGTGCTTGGAGAGGCAGTGTCCAACACTGCCCTGGGCTGGCTGGCTTCCCAAAACTCACAGGGTCACCCCCAGGAGAGCAGCGGGATGAGCAGAACCTGCAGCGTGCTTTGAAATGTGACCTCTCTCCAGAGCACCCAACACCCCAACACTTAGTGGTGCCGACTGTCATCGTTGCCTAATCGAGTGCAGCTGATAAATGGGGAGTGGGAACCTAAAGGCTTCGCAGCTCCGGGAAGGAGCAGGTTGCCATGGCGATGCCAGCTTTTTTCTTTTTTTTTTTTTTTTTTATTCCCCCCCTCCCTTTCCTCCTCTTTGGGGTGGAACAGGAGGAGCCTGGCAGGCTGCTGGGGGGATTTATTAGCTGCAAAATGGGCCACGGTTCAGGAATGGGGAGAAATACTGCTGCTGTGAGCTGGGCCCTGCTGTACGAGCTGGGTTCTGCGGGAGGGCATAAATCAGAGCTGGGCAAACACCGGGGCAGCATGGCATGGAGCTGCTCACCTCCCTCGCCTCATCCACAGAGGGGCTCCGTGCAAAACTCCTCAGGGATTTCGGTGCAGCTGCTGCTGATCAAGGCATAACAAAGGAGGGGAAGAGGAGGGCAGGCATCTTAAAACCAGCAGGGTAAGGCCCTGGTCTGGTTTGGAGTCCCCAGGGGCTGGGCATCATTTTGGGTGCCAGCCCAGGGCTATTTTGAGGGTTAATTTTTGCACGAACCTCACTGGGTTTTGGTCAGGTCTTGCTGGTGCCCTCCCCTTGGCTTCATGGATGTTCTCAGGATCAGGACGTATGCAGCAGGGTATGAGTGAGGGCTGTGCGGGGCAGCTCTGCATTGAGCTCTGTGTTTCCCACCCCTGGGGTTAGGACCGTGCCCCAAAAGGGCTGGGGGAGGCTGGCGGGACCCCCCCCTTGCTCCCCACCATCCTCCTCCTGTCTCCTGGGTCCCCATCTCCCTGCCTGCCTCCTGCCAGCCCTGCTCAGGCTGTGAGGCACCATCTCCTCAGCGCCTTGCTTCTTAGCTCCTAACAGTGCTCTTGGAATAATTACCTGGAGTAGCCTACTGAAAGGAAACAAGAAATCCCTTAGGGGCAGTGTGCAGGAGGGCGGTGGGGAGATGGCACTCACTCGCAATGAACCCCAGCCTGGAGGTGTCTGAACCATCCCTGCTGCTCCCAACAGTGAGGATGGGCTCAGCACCAAAATGGGGAAGCACCAGACACCCTCACGTCCCTCCAGCCCCTTTCCCCTGAGAACCCCACTGATTACTCTCTGTGCATCTGGTCTGTGGGAAGCTCCAGCCCTGCTACTGCCCAGGTTCCAGGAGACTGGAGCTGGCATAAGGGAGCTTCTCGCAGAAGAAAGAGAGGGTAACAGGTAAATAAATGTCTTTACCAGAGTGCCTTGAAGTTTTTATCCTCTTATTTCAAGTGCCGGGAAAAGAAAATGCCGATCAATCTTGAAAGAACAATATAAAGAAGAAGAGAAGATTACTGGGGAGGATGCTTGAGGATTCAGAGCCATGAGCTGGTGTAGATGCACGTAACGCCTAACATCTAATCCAAACCTCTTCCTAATCACCAGCTGCTGGAATACATTTGTTTCGGGTTCCCAGGGTGGCTCTTCTTTCACAGCTCAGCCACAGCTCTCATGAATTTGCAGTGGCAGGGCCATGTCTGGCTGTCAGAGCAAGCGGCTCTGTGCCCAGCAGCACGGCTGGCACCCGTTTGGGCTGGGGCTGAGAGGAGCTGGGACCCCCCCCCCGGGCACCTGCGAGACGTTTGCTGGGGTTTGGGCAGAAAGACGATGGCACTGGAGGGGCGTTTGCTCTCTGAACCACGTTATTCCCTTGCTTCATCACTCGTCTTTCTTTTTCCAGAGTTGTTCTGTTCATTTTAGGCTCTTGGAGTGTCCCAAATTGAGCTGATTTTGCACCGTGAGCCGTGGACAGGGCTGCAGGGCCAGCAGCACCTCGCGGGTGGCAGGGGAGCTGCGCTGAGCCCGGGTCCTGGTGAGAGCAGCAGCAGCCTCCCAGAAACGAGCGGAGCTGTGTTGCTTTCCATCAAGCTCAGAGCATAAAGAATACCAGGCCAGATGGCAAATTGTGTGTGCTCCTGAAAACAACAGTAATGGATGCTGGGCTTGAACGGGGCTTTGGTGCTGTTAATACATCTCCAAAATGACCCTGCTGGCAGGAGCTCAGCCACGAGCTGCCGTCCGCCCGCTGCGGGCACGGCACAGCTTTCGGGTTTAACCTTAAAACACCTGCATGGGTGTGAAGGGGGAGAAACCCCCCTGGAGCACGAAACTGGTGATGGGTAAAGCCAGCACGTTTTGGGCTGGGATCAGTCGTCTGACCTCGATTTGCTTCGTGTCCTTGGGTAAGTCCCTGGCCTGCTGTGTGCCACTGCTCCTCCCGCATAGCAGGAGGCAGCAGCGGAGGGTGACCAGGGGTGCTGAAGCTGCAAAGGCTCAGGGATGTGTTGGTTCCAGCAGGAACCAACTATCCCAGCAAGGCTCTGCACCTTCCTGGTGCTTTACCACAATTAACTAATTAGCAGTCAGTGCCCTATCACGGGCTTGCACCACACAAGTCAGACATTACCTGTTGTTTCTGCATTTATCCTGCAATTTCCAATTAATTTATGATGGACACATGAATGGGAACAGGAACTCAGGAGCCTGTGCGCACAGTCCTGGGCTGAGGTCCAGCTCCACAAGGCTCAGGGGAGGCACTCGGGGCCAGGACCCACAGCAAACACCCTCCACCTCGCTGGGTGCCATCTGTGGAGTGGGAAAAAGTCCGTCCTTCCCTGCTGGGGCAGACAAATAACTTCCCACTGTTGGGTCCTGGGGTTTGCAGACTGGGGCAGCCCCTCTCCGAAGCTACGTGCTGCCCCCTCCTTTAAGGCCTTCACCCAAAATCATAGCTGGGAGATGCTTTGGGGTCTGACCCCCAGGGATGACGTCCTGCTGTGTCCGGGTGGGCTGGGTGCACTCACGGCTCTTTCTCCAGACCTCGGTCCAGAGGAGCTGGCTCGGAGCCATCGCTGATGTCTGCTGCACTGCCCTGAAGTACCAACCGAGCTGGTGAAGAGATTGGCTCCTAAGGGCATTCATCAACATCTCTCCAATGCCTTGAGGCAGTTAAAGGGAAGTCGTTCCCTGGGGACACCCGGGAGCTGCTGGAGAGGGGAGGAGATGGTGCCTCACCCAGATGGGGTCCGTCCCCGTGGGAAGAGCACCAGCCCAGCCCTGCGTCCCTCTGGGCTGCAGCCAGGAGCTGTCATTAAAGTGTGCTCAAAGCATTAAAAAATTAAATTAATTAAAGTGTGCTCAAAGCATTACCCTGCCCTAGGAGTTCTCACTGGTTTAGGAGCATCACCGACACCCCTGGTGTCTCCTGATCCGTATTGGTGGATTGCTCAGCTTCCCAGGAAAAGCCTCATTACACGCCTTTACCCCGTTTCATAACACAGCTTACCCTGGGCTTCTTCTTTACCCCTTGTTTCATTACACAGTTTATGCTGGGCTCCTCCAGCCCCACCGCTGCTCCCCTGCGACCCCACGGTGCAGGGGGGCTGCAAGAAGGGACCCCCGGCTCTCTGCATCACTGTGGCTGCTCCAGGGGGGGATTACTGAATTAACCCCAGTGCTGCCCAGTGAGCTGCTCTGACTGCTGGCCCCTTTACGAGCTCAGCTGCTTTTTGCCTTTTGCCCTTGTGCTTCTCTCCCTGCTGTGCAGGCATCCACAGGTGGCATCAGGATTGGGATTGGGATCGGGCTTAGGATCACCTCGCTCCCTCCTGGCTTTGCTGACACCAATGCCTGGGTGCCCTCGTCCCAGGCAGCTGGGGGGTGAGCGTGCCCACCCAGCAGCCAGCCAGCCTGCATTAGGCCTGATTGCCCTCATTCGCTCTCTGATGACAGCAGGCAAAGTCACCTCTCTTTTGTGTGACGCGTGTGTTGTTTTTGCTTTATTTTTTATTTGTTTCTTCCCTTATAAAACTCATGTGAATAGGCCAGATGCGGTTTCCATAGCAACCCTCGCTCTTCCAGCGGCAGATGCTGGAAAAGGGTTTTTCAGTTTAATCCTCCTGGAAATCTCCCCAGCAGAGGCTGCTGGTATAAGATGATACTAAGAGATGCACAGCAGCGGTGGCTGGCATATTTTAAGTCCCACGTGCTTCTTTTTGCATGAGGAACCTGCCCTTTCACCCCTTGGAAATGGCACATGTCATGGTAAGAGCAGCACACCTACCCTGATGCCTCGTCTTACCTTTCAGCTGCGTGGCTTCCAGAGCACTTTCCAGAGTCTGGGATGGGAGCACATCGTCCTGCAGCCCCGTGCTTGTCAAAAGGGGCAGCTGCCTTGGTGACCCCTGCCCAGCCCACCCCAAAACACCCCCAGCACTCAGCACACAGCTTAGGACATAAGAGTGACCTCCCCTTACTGAAGAAAAAAAAAAGAAAATAAAATCCTTAGGACTTAGCATGAGTGCTTCCCATTTTCCATCCACAGATCAGTCACTTGTGCATGCCATGGTCATGTTGTAGGAGACATATTAATGCCCTTTGCCACCACAACTGACCCGTTCTGGCTCCACAAGGCTGCACACATCTCATTTTCTGCTCTGTGAGCGGGGCTCTAAATGCAGGCACCTGCCCCATCCCCATCACGCTCCGTCTCGCTCTCTAGACTGTGTTGCTGCAGCCACATCAATCAGGCTCCTTAAGGGGATGGATGGAGAAGGCAGGATTTCAGCTCTGCTTGTTTAACAAAAGTATATCCACTTAGGAAAAAAAAAAAAAAAAAAGCCTGGATTCAGAAGCTGAAATTTATCTAGTGCAGAGTGAGCTGTTCAGCCTCTCTCTCCAAAAAAACAGTCCTGTAGAATTTGACTGAAAGTAACAGCCATTGTATTTTTTTTTTTTAATAATTATTTTTATTTAACATAAATTTTGGTATAGGTTTAGGAATAGCAGGAAAGTTTCCCCTGATGAATTTTAACTCAGTGTAATTAAAGGAGTTGAAATGGAGTCAATTCCCTGCTCCCCAGTGCAGAACTGCACAGCAAAGCAACGTGCTGATTAGAGTCAATCTCCTTTAGCCATGCAGCTCCTAAAGGGAGATTCTGTTGTGTCCTGCAATCCTGGCCTCCTGAACCTCAGACCTGACTGGTGGCGGCAGGTTCCCGCAGGAAAAACACGTTAAGTTTCTTGTCTCATTGCAGCAGGAGTACGGCACATCCTCTCAGGGTCAGGCTCCGAGCTGCCCCAGGCAGAGGCAAACCGCCCGGCCACCGCAGGCTGTTGGGAGCTTTCTTAAAAGAGTAAAAGAGGTAATTGCAAAGTGATCATGACACAATATGTGGGCCCAGATGCTGTTTCCAGAGAGCCTGTTCCTTGATCCCCAACCTGTGTGTGGAGGGAGAGCCTGAGCCCTGGTCCCAGCACAGCCCTCGCCCCTCTGGGCGCACTGCGCGGGGTAAAAGCCTCCAGCCTGGGCACAGATGCTCTTGCAGAGCTGTGGACTGCTGAGAAATGGAAATGAGTTAAGAGCAGAAACAGGGCGAAACTGGGATTAACAACTCAAATCTGAGCAGGAGTCAGAACATTTGCAATTCAGTGCAAAGCTCCGCTCCAGTTCCTATCTGTTTGCTTTCCATCAAGAACAACTTTTTTCTTGTGATTAAGCTGTGGAGGTAGGGATCAGGACTCCTGGGCTCTGTTCTTAACTCTACCATTAATTTGCTTAGTTTCTTTGGAGAGGTCACATATGATTAAACATCCAGAGCTGGTGCAGGCTCAAAATTCCCACTGACGTCACGGGGACGACAGGTTTTCAGCACGGGTGGAAAAATCCAGCCTTTAACACTTCCTTTGCCCTGTCTTCCCAGGCACAAAACCCTCCCAATCCTGTGGCATGGATGGGTTTATTTAGGTTTATGGAAAGGAGCCCGCAGCATTCCCCTGGTCTGCTGGGATGGCGAATAAAAGGGAGCTGAGCACCATGGAGCCAACCTGCTGAAAAAACACCCCACCAGTTGGTTACTGGGACCTGAGCCCCATCTGGGCGCAGGGAAGGGGAGACCATGGGGTGCAGGCACAGCCCAGCAGGCAGCTGGGATCCAAACTTGCCCTCCATAAAATGCTGGCAGAGGTGGTTTACCCGTTATTAGCATGGCCACTGTGTCCCCAAATGCCACACCATGAGAAGTGCTGGGCAGATAATTGCTTGTGCCAGCATGGACAGGAGAGCAAAAAGCCCACAGCTTCATCAGAGACGCAGCCCCATCTGTAAAGCTCTGCTGCCAGAGCCCACTTGTTTGGAAAACAGCAGTGCCTGACCCCCTGGCTGTAGACCATGGGCTTTCTCACAGATAAATGGCATCCACTTTAAGCTCTGCTCTCTTCTTTCCTTTGTGTTTTTTTTTTTTTTTTTTTTCTTGATGTGTTTGCCTGGCAGAGGTGCGGTGAGATCAAGGCAAATTGTCCCATCATTCTGATTGTCAATCATCCCTTGTCAAAGTGACAAACACAGAATAAATCCCCGTTCAGAAAAGCACTCTACCTGCATACCTGGCCTTCAGAAAGGGCAATGGGCTGCTAGGAAAACACAGTTCAAGTCGCCTGGTTTGGTTTGTGCACAGCTTCTGGGACATCGTCACGGGTTGGGCAGCGTAGCACTGTCTGTCCTTTTATTTCTGAGGGGCTGTTAGGAGCGATTAAATATAATGATGGTACTTATCCCCTTTCCAGGTATCTATCATGGAGTCCAAAGTAGATGCTTTTTGCTCTGGGAGAAAGGCCTGGCATTAGGAGCTGCAGGGACAAGACTGTCACAGCCCCCAGTGAAACAGCCCCTGGCTTTGGGGAGACCAGGACTGGGGTGGCACAGAGCACCCTGTGTGGGGAGCATCCCATATGCAGAGTGTCCCGTGCACTGAGTATCCCATGTGCTGAGCATCCCACATAGAGAACATGCTGGGGTGCTCAGCCCCTGCGTGGGTCAGGGCTGAACAACCCCCCCAGTAGCCAAGGGCTGAGGTTTAGGGAAAGAGGCAGAAGGGAGCAAAATGGCAGCTCATCTATTGCCATTGAAATCAAACGGAATTCATTTGTTTGAGCATTGTGGATGTCCCAGGGAACTCCCCGCTCCAGATGGCATTTGTATTTGAATTCTCTGGGGTGTGCTTCGATCCACAGCTCTGAGTTATGTTTGAAGGATGCAAGTCCATGGTGTAACTGAAGTATAGCTCACAGAAACCTTGCAAAAGGAGGCAAATCTTCCAGCCTAAACAAAACAATTACAAAAAGCTACTTATTTTTTTTTTCCTGTATCAAACTGTACTCCATAATCCAGAGTTAAAAAAAAAAAAAAGGAAAAAAAAAAAGAAGAGAGAGCAAGAGAAAAAAAGCAAAAGGCAGCAGAGGGGCAGCCTGTAGCTGCAGCATGCAGCCAGCTCCCACTTAGCATTATTTATCATCAATGATCTCCAGGCTGGGCCATGATGCATAATTCATTTTCCTTTCGGAGGCTGCATCTCGAACGGAGCAGCGTCCCGCTCCCCCTGCCACAGCTGAGCTGCGTCCTGGCTCTTCCCAAAAAGCAATGTGGGCACCTCAGCCTGTGGGCAGGGCTAAGTTTCTCCCCACATGTGTTGCCCCTGGTGCCTGTCCCCCTTGCTGCATCGCTTGGGTCTTTGCATGGAGCTCTGGTTGGATGGGGACACTGAGGGAGCTGAGCTGAGCTCCACAGGCTCAGGAACAGGCTGAGAGCTGCTGGAAAGAGGGGGCAGATCCAGGTCCTCGTCCTAGACTCTGCCTCAATCCCTGCTGGTCCTGAGCTCAGCATCTGCCCCTGGGGGCATGGCACCACGCCCCCTCCCTGGACGTGCAGGGCAGAAGGAGAAGGAAGGAGGAAAGAAGAGCCAGCAGCCTTTTATTCTGGGGCCCGCTTGCAAACGTTTTCTACAAGACCGGTAAATAATTAATAGCTGTTATAAGCATATTGCAGACACGAGGAATTTTTGCTGCAGATGGTCATAAGGACGTTGTCAGCAAGCTATTGACTGGAGGGCTGCATAATCCATCGCCATCGACTGGCCGTTTATTAAGACATCTATTCATTAACTCTTAATGGACAATGAGCAGAAGTTTAATATAAAATAGAACAGCCACAGCCCCCCAGCATGGCTGCGCTTTGCAGCGGGGAGGAAAAGTTGTGTCCTCTGTTGCAGGGAAATTGGAACCCAGCATGAAGGATGAAGAGCGAAGGGTGATAGTGGCCAAACTGTTCCCAAAATCTGTGTCAGAGCCAGAACCAGAGCCTCTGCCTCCCCCTCCTGAGGGCCAGGCGCCGTCCGAAGGCAGGTGCCCGGGTGTCTTTCCCAGATCAATTCCCCTTCACTTAACTTTGTCTCCTCAGATCAGATGCCTTGTTCCACCAGTAACAATAAATATATCCCACTGAGTAGGACCCACAAGTTTTCAGAGGCATTTCCAAAGCCTGGAGGAAGTGTCTGCCCAACGACTGGGCATACTGGTTGTTACTGGTTTCTCTCCCAGGTCACCAATTATTGCTGGGTGGGTTCGCTCAGTGACTAGGGGAGTTCACAGCCAGCAAAGGGAGCAGAGGAAGAGCTCCGGATGGTTCCCTCCTGCAGAGCAGGAAGACACTGATGATTTATTTCACTCTCTCTCTAAGGTAATTATGTACCTAGGCAGTCTTAAACTGTGTATTTCTTTTCTCTGGCAGACCAGAACAGCCTCTTTGGTTCCAGTCTAGCAAATAAATATGTATTTACACACTTTATTAAGATGGGTATTACTTTCCCAGAAGACTGGCATAACTCTTCTGCTCGGGTATTTTATGGAAAAGCGTATTTGCACATTAGTCTGAAATATATATGATGGGCAGGACGGACCACAGCAGCCTCGGCCGTCGCAGAGCGGTGCTCAAGGAGTGGTTTACAGGGCTGTGGGTGCTCTGGGTGCTCTGGGTGCTCTGGGTGCAGCCCACACCTGAAGCTTCCCTGGGACCGTACGCAGCACATGCAGCTCTGGCTCAGCAGGAGATGTCCTCGTGACGCTCTGAGCTTTTCTCAAAATTCCCAAAATTCAGCAGTAAAATATCAAGCCAGCTCCAAAGCTGAGGAAGGTGGGTGAAATTTTGGAGAGGTTGTGCAGGGGGTTCAGCCCCTGCTGCAGCACACACCTGGCACAACCTCAGTACTGAAGCACCCAGCAGAAGCAACATGCCCGGATCGACCTGACGAGGAGGCTGTCCATAGTATGTTAATTCCAGTATAATTTCATAAAGCCTCTTAACTGTGAACCTCAATGCATTTAACACATATTAGTAGGTAATTGCAATTAATTTCTGGATAAAACACACATCTGACACTGGCAAGACAGCTGCTCTGGTGGTGGGCAACTGTCCACCTGTGTGCAGGGCAGGATGGAGATGCTGTTTAGCCCCGTCCTGGCACAGCTCTGTGCTGTGTCCCACCACTGCTGCAGCAACAATATCTCAAATTTGAAATATCTCAGATCAAAAATATGGGATTTGAGCTGTCCCTGGGGGAAGTTTAATAAGGAATGGCCATCAGGTGTGTAATCTTAAAATGAAGTGTTATGCAGGAAGGAGAGATGGCTGCTAGGGGCGCACAGCACCGTACCAGCCCCATGGCATGGATAAGAAACATCTTGGACTTGGTGCTAAAGCAGGCTGGAAGCCTGGAAGGGGCTGGGAGCCAGTAGCAAGCTGATATTTGCTCTGCTGCTCTGCCAAAAGGGCCAGGGAAGACCTCAGGCAGGCCATAGGTATCACCATCCAATAAATGGGTGCTTGCCACATCAGCTGCTTGCTCTGAGATACCTTGAAGTGGCTTTTTGGGGGTCGCAAGTCCTACTGACTTTCCTCTTTGTGCTGTTGACAGCTGTCAGCCTTTCCTAACAGAGCAGCATCCATCCCCTTGTCCCAGCCACGCTGTCGCTTTCAGCAAAACATCTCCACATGTGCCTGATATTAAGCAATGACTGGCTTTAAGGGAACTATCTCATCTCCTTTAAATTAAGCATATGATTGGGTTTTGGCTAGATTGGGGCCTTGGGCCTTAATCTCTTTATGCCCCACTTTTTCAATCTGCAAAATAGTAATTATCTCCTTCATGGGGCTAAATTAATTTCCCATATTTCAGTGATGCTCATTTTGGCAATATGCAGGTTGCCGTTCTCCCAGAGATTGCAATTTGCATGCTGCTCAGCAAATTATGTATTATATACCCACATACACACATACACACGCACACAAATCTAAGCCTCAGGGGAAAAAACCTAAATGCCACAATGGCCGAGACAGGATGTAAGCAATAACAGAAAGGATAACAAAAATGCAATTCAGGGATTCAGAGGATTTAGTGGATGGAGAATAGTCTGGGTTGCATAAAAAGAAGGTAAGAAACTCAACCGAGTTAGGAAGTAATGAAAAGACTAATGAATATCAAACAGGATGGAAGAGCTTAATTAAGAATTAACTTTTTTTTTTTTTTGAGTACAGCCTGGGAGAGCCGGCTGTTGTCAATGCAGAGGACAAGGAAAGAAACAAAGATACTGTTTTCAACCCATTTGTGAATGTCAGGGGAAAAGGAATGGCAAAGGAAGTTTGTGCAAAATTAAGTGGGGCAGGCTCTGCCTTGCGGGACTTGGAGGTGTGTGGATTTGGGGAGAAGGGACAGACGTCATGTGTTTTGGGGGAATCATGAAATGAAGAAGGCTTTCACATTGCCAAGAAGTGAGGATATGGCCCAGGGCATGGCCATTGTGGGACACTGCAACACGCATAAAATGTCAGAGCTGATCCGGGGACACGAGCATCGTGCCTTGGTGTGGGCACCTGGCTGGGTCCCTGAGCCCAGCTGGGCTTTTGGTGCCCTTGGGATTTATTGCACAATTTGCCACACATACAGGGATCCAGCACACGGCTACAATGCACAGAAGAAGAAAATCCTTTCCTAAAATTACTTTGGGAATTGCCCCTCTTTATCTTGCTCAAACAGCCTTGCTGCCTTTGCTCCCCGGGACTCGAGGCACGCAGCCCGCTGGGACCCAGCGTAGGTTTTGATTCTGCACCCACCACTCGGATGTTCCTTGTTTGTGCTGGGCTGGAAACAAGCAAAGATTACATTAGGGATGGTGCACTGGTGCAGAAATGTTGGACAGATTAAATCTTGTTTCGGTGCGGCTCTCTATCACATCTCAGCACAGCTTTGCTGAATGATAAGGCTTGAAAGGCTGCTTGCTAGCACTCGCTGGGTTAGTAATGTTCATTAAGATAAAACCAAAGACAGTCTCCTGCTTTCTGTATTCCAGAAGGATTCATTCCATAAAAATGTAAAAAAAAAAACAACACCTTACTAAACAATCCTCATGGGAAGCTGTGGGATTTGACTTCACGGTTTTTATTTATTTATTTTTCCTACCACAGTCTGCAGAGAAAAAGGACAGGCAAGAGACCAGAAAGGAAAAGAGAGAAGTCAAAAAGTTACTCAGCAGCAGCAGCCTGGTTAAGTTTAATTCCAGTGCATTGACTCCGCACGGCTCCTTGGGGAATGAAGGAATGAAAGAAAAGGAGGAAGCGGAGCAAAATAATTGAAAGGAGTAATTCAATTTGGAAAGAATTATTCTGCTAATGATTTATGGCTTCATTAATGACTGATTGAACGAATGATTTTTTTTTCTTCTTCTTTTTTTTACTTATTAGGAATTAAGGCTGCTGGCTAAAAGGTTATTGGATGTCACAGCAACAGAGACTCATTTGTCTCCATTTAAATACTTAATGATCTCTATTTTCTCCCCCTCGATCAATAAGATCTAGAAGCACTCTGCTGCAAACTTTCCTGGCCTCATAAAGATGTGATCTGGTGCTCTGAGGAGAGGGAGGACAGGCGGTAACGAGGCAGGGCTGAAAGGGCACGAGCACTGCAGAGAGAAATGCTGGCTCTGGTGTGAGGCAGTGCCTTGTCCCTGTCCCCATCCCCATCCCTGTCCCCGTCCCTGTCCCTGTCCTGCTGTGCTGGGGGCTGCCACCGTGCTCTGACCCTGCCACTAATTCAGGGTCTGTTCTGATGGAGTTGATCACTTTTGGGGGGCATCACTGCTTCTGGCAGTGCATCAGCCCCAGTTTGCAGCTCCTGCTCCTCCCTGCAGCCCACGAGATAAATGTATTTTCCCTTTTAGGGCCCCAAAACCCTCAGTGCCATTGCATTCGGTGAGGCTGTTGGTGAGACCTGTGCTGTACATGTCTATAAAGGGAGCTAAGGCCACGCTCACGTCTGCCTTCCTGGCCCCGCACAGCCATGTACATGGGTGTGCCTGTGTAAAGGGATCCGCACACGATGTATGTGGGCACACACACATAGGGCACACCCAGATAATTCACTGGTGTGTGTGTTTTATGCATTGCTATTAGAAGTAAACACAATAAATGCAGACTTAGACCAGTTCACAGAGCACACATCAACACAAAAGTCTCCGGATTGCAAAAACCCCTGTGGGTGCAAGGCTACTGGGTTAGCAAAGCGATTTAAAATTCATTATCCATCACTCAGCACTCAGCCGCCTCCAGGCTCGGCAGTGCCTGAGTCAAGCGCGCGTCCTTCAGCTCTCTTCAATTAAACAGCCTCCTAAAGTTCAGGCCCTGTTAATTGGTCTCAGAACTGCTCAGTGCCAAAACTGGAACGTCTCTGCTGGCAGCGACTGCGCTGTAGGGTCTGAATATGGTTGGGGCCATACAGCACCATCCTGGCCCTGTGCTGGACCCACGCACCATTGCAGGAGCTGGTGCTGGATGCTGGAAGCAGGGCAGGAGCAGAAGAGGGTAACGAATTTATCCCTTCACCCAGAGATGCCCTTGCAAAGCCTAAATTCAGGTTGCAGGCTCTCCACCAGCTCCGGTTGGATTTTGGTGGTGCAAAGGGGCAGGGGCAGCGGAGCGGCGGTGTCCCCATGGGTGCCCCCATCACTGTGCTGAGGTCGAGCTGCCTGGCAGCCAAAGCTGTTCCCTTGGTTTAGCAGCAAGATTTGAGAACTGCACCACAGCATGACCCTGTTGCTATTGGATATGATCTCCATACAGATGATATGCAAACATATTTAAGGTTTTTTCTTGTCTGTTTGCAGGAGCAATATCAATTTGCCAGGATGAGCGCAATTAACATAGCTCATTACTCTCCCACATGTAACTTATTTATGTCAAATGAACACCTCCTTCAAAGAGACTATCAAGGGGGAAATAGCTTGAGCTCTGTCTGTGTGTAAGACTTCTGTTGTGATATAACAGCAAAGGTATTTTCTTTTCCCATATGATGGGAAAACTCCCTTTTGCTAAGCAGAGGGAGAGCTTGCATGGAGGTTGAATAAAAAAGACTTTGGTAATTCTGTTTGCACAAATATAGGTTTGGGGACATCACTACAGTCTGCACATTCATGGCAAATACAAACTGCCTTCTCATCCTGTGATTTTTCATAGGAATGAAGAAAAATTTTCCCCTGATGAAAAAGATTTGAAACCATTCTGAAGATATTTAATTCAAATATTTTTCCTTTCAGATTAACCCCTTCTTCATTTTACTATAATAAACTATTAATTCATCTCATTGATAATACCAAGAACTGAAGTTAATAAACCCAAGAAGCAGAATTGCCTCTTTTGACCTTTCTTGTAAGCCCCAGGTGCTCCTGTTAGCCATAGAGGACCGGCCTGTTGCCCACCACCTCCCCATAGCTGACATCTTAAATTCATTTTACCAACAGGAGCTGTGGCTTTTAAGCCCACGGACTTAAAAACACCAGCCCAGCAGCAGAGATAAGCAGACTTGGCCACATGTGGTCCTGCAAGGGGCTGGGGCTGCACTGGGTTGTGGCACAGGAACCATCGGTGGCTTTTGGGAGATACCAAGAACAGTGGTCAGCAGTCCCTAAGGCATTGTGGCACCTCCACTTATTTTCTCCCTGAAGAAGTCACTTTATTTCTTACATAATATACATCCAGGTGGCTATTTTATGTCTTTGGGTTGTTAGTTCCTCTTTCTTCTAAAGATTTCTAAGGGTGTTTAAAACAAAAAGGAAAGGCACACTGCTCGGTGTCTCCGCATGTCTGCGCCCCATTTCTTGACAAATAGTTTGGGTTGGGGATGCCGCTGACTCTATAGGGCTCGTCCCCACAAAGGGCTCTGCTGGTGTTCATCCCTGATGAACCCCCTGAGCTGAAGTCCCCATCAAAGGGAGGGGAAGAGCCATGACTGCCTCCCTGCACCGATTTCCTCTGAGCGCTTACAACTGCTTTTATTACTGCTCCAAAAATATTTGGCTTAGTGATTTTTTTTTTTTTTGTTCTCCCCAAGGAAATATGAGGGAAGGAAAAATGTCACCGGTGTGTGTTTATGCTGGTTGGGGGAATAAAGCCATCGTCTGTGGCTGCTGAGCACAGTTCATGGGCAGGCAGAGGGGGTGTGTGAGACCAGGTGTGGGCCCTGCCACATTCAGGAGCTTCTCCCTCTCTCTGATTTTTCTCTCTTTTTTTTCCTGCTTTTTGGCCATCAGGTGGGCAACCCCAAAGCCTGCAAGTAGTCCAGTCTTACTCGGATAAGGACACTTTTGTCCCAGTTTTTTGCTTTTCTGCATAGCCTGACGGCTGGCTTGGATGCAGGGATGTTTTTTCAATTAGAACAACCTCCCCCTCCCTTTGCTCCTGGTCTCAGAGGAGCTTTGGAAATGTTTCTGCACTTAACATTGCATGTAATTACAGGCTTGCTGTCTCAGAAGCAGCCCCCGATGTACACAGCAGCAGCAACATCTGATTTTCAAAGCAGTGCTTGCTGGGCAGGAGGGGAAGGGAGAGGAATTGCCCAAATCTTGTGGGAGCAATGCAGCACGCTCAGCTTTTTCATCCCCTCTGTTCGGCTGGAGCTCGTGACTCCTGGTGACACGGCCACCACTGGCCAGGGACCTGGCCTCCGTGCTAGCCACAGAGGCCACAGACAGGCTCGGCTGAATCCTGCTTCCAGCACCAACCAAAAGAAATGCCAGCAAATGGTGTCTTTGGGGATGAAGTTTCCTTTTTTGATCCATGAGCCAAATTAAAATATTATTTTTCTCCCTCAATAAACAAATCCCCTCTTCCCCTTCCTGCTAGCCAAGACATCTGCTCTGCTGCAGAAAACCTGTGCCTCCCACCACGTGTCCTACTGTCCTTTCCGTGTTTGGGTTGGTACCCTCTATATTTTCTTTGGGTTATGCCAGTCAGTCTCCTTGCTTAGATGTGGTAATAACGCCGGGGGTTTTCATATCACTAAATGCTGTTAACCTTTTGCGATTATTTGTCTTATGCGTCGGCATGTGCTGCAATACCTCTTTTGTTATCAGAGTGGGAATCCTTCAGGACCACTATCAAACACTGCGCCTGAGCGGCGGCAGGGCAGAGGGAGCTCTGTAGTGGTAATGAGCAGCTGCGTACATCTCAAGTCCTGGAGGTTAATGCCTGGAGCTTTTAAAACAGGAAAGATCAGAAATGCTGCGAGAGACGGGTTTAATAGGCAACCGAGCGCCCAGATGGGGACCCCAGAGGCAGGCTTGAAAGAAGACAAACCGACTGATTTGCGTTTGCATTGCCATCTCCGGGCGAGGGGGATGCTTGGGGAAGCTGCCAGCCCTGTGCTATAAAACAGGTGGAAGACGGAGGCTCCCCCAGCATGGGAGGTTCCCCAGGGGGGTTTACCGTGTGTTTACCCCCCCGAGATGAGCCAGATGTACATGTACAAAACTGACTTTGCTATGACTACCTGGGTACCTGCTCTGGGGCTGGAGGACACAATTTTACCAAAGTGGTTTCCAGCCCTGCAGACCTCCCCACTGCAGCAGCCCCAGCCAAGCCCCATTCTGGTGCCCCTGTCCCTCCCTAGCTCTGGGGTGGGATGGGTGCAGGGATGGGGCTGCATTTTGGGGTCCCTGAGCAGCACCCCTGATGGAGAGAGGAGCGTTTCCAGCCCCAGCCCTTCCACCAAGCTCGATGCCAATGAGCAGAACCTGTTACTTACTTCAAACTGCTCACTTTGGTTAAGGAAAAGGTCATTCTAATCCATGGAAAATGTAATTTTATTGCAGCGCAAGCTTTCCAGCTTCTCCCCCATGCCCAGTAAAAATTCCCATAAGATTCATTCTCCCCTCCCTGGTGTCTTTTTCCTCTTCCCAGAGAAGAAAAACAGCAGGAAGAGAAACACACAGACTCCAGATTAGACAGATTGTGTGAAAGCACATCGTGTTTTGGGGGAGCAGAGACTCCATGAAGATTTTCCCAGCAAGGTGGCATGAGTGTACATTTATACCCAGGGGGATCTGTCACTGATCAGATTTATTTTTCCCCTTCTGATAGCAGCAAGGAGCACAGCCCATGCCCCATGCCCTATGCAATGCCCCATCCTCCCTTGTCTGGGCAGATGGAAGGCAGCAGCTTTTTAATTATTAAAATTAGTGCATCCTTGAAAATAAGTAGCCTGCTTTTGGCTCTGCAAATCATTGCTTTCATGAGAGAGAAGCAGTAATAAAATTAACTGACGGAGAGGAATAAACAAGTGGCACAGATGTAAATATTATATAATCTGCATTTCCTAAAATATCCCCAGCTTGGCATCAGGCATAGGATCGAGAAGAGAAGCGGAGCGAGGATGCTGATAGAAAACAAATAATAATAGCAGGCAAATAGTAATTAATCATTCTGTGCAAGGGTACTCATGTTTGCAGCCAAGCTCAGTGCCAGCTGCTCAAGGTGTGTGCGGGCACCCCGGGGTGCTGTGGAGCAGGGCAGGCAGGAGGATGCTGATGGTTTGGGACTGATGCTGCGAGGGGCTGGGTGCTGCCCACCAGAGCTGGGTTTTGGTGGTGTCCTTCTGGGTGCACAGGGCGACACAGCACGGGGAAACGTCAACATTGGCTCTTAGTTTGTGCCTTCTGAACCCTCCAGAAGAAAACTGGTTTTGTTTCAGCTTGGAAACCCCACTTACAACCCCTTTGCACCCTCTGCACCGCCTCAGCTTCGTGCTGGGCACCAAATCCTCTGCTCCCCTCCGTGGGTGATGCCGGCCACGCTGCCCGGACCCGGGATCAATACCCCAGGAGATTAACTCGGGCCCTTCTGCGTGGCAGGCACGCTTGACATTTCTGATCAAAAGCCCTTCCTTAATCTGGGAGACAACAAGGGGGAACTCGCTGACAGCAATCGATGGGAAATTAACTGCGCTTTAGGCCTGATGTCTCCAGCACCGAGGGGCTGCTGCGGGGGATGAACTCGTTCCTGCTCTGCAGTGCTATCAAAAGGGGGCTGATCCCAGCTGGCTCCCTCTTTTATTTTTCCCTTTTTAACCAGACTTCAAGCAGCATCTGTTGCAAAAGGACGGTCGGTGCCTCGGTGTGCACAAATTCTTTGTCTCGGTGCAGAGGTGGGGACACGGTCCCTGAGGCAGCAGGGACAGGTTTCCCCGAGTCTGCCTCCTACACTCCCAGTATCGCTCACTCCCCAGCTTTGTCCAGAAGCCGAACTACAGGCAGGCACGCTCGTCAGTGCTTTAAATGTGATTTCTCATGTCAGACACATAATCTCCACACACAAAATAGGTGAAGACCATGTTCTCCCAAGGCACGGCCTTTATCATAAGCAGCCTACCAGCACTTAGCATCCGAGTGACAGTGAAATCAAAAGAATAAAAATAAGTGAATGATTACAGAGAGCGTAAAATCTCCTGCCAAATTGTCCCAATTGCCTTTGAAGTTTCAGCCAGAGATACTATTTCTTTTGGTGTTATTACTGTTTTGAAGCAGAAATCTGTATTCTCCACAAAACAGGTTGCTGCTGTACTTTTTATAAATGCCTGCCTTCTCATCAGTGCCACATTAAACCAACATTTTGAATTCAAACCAACTACGTGAGCAGATAAATGTAGTAGTAATGGCAGGAATTAGAAAGCAGGGCAAGGACTGAGGCAGGGATGATTTACGAGACCCAGGCAGGAACAATCAAAGGCATCGGATCACCTCCCTGCTGCCCTGCAAGCACCTATTTGCATTTTATTCCTGACGGTGGGATTTTAGGGCTCAGTTCTCACCCGACCAGCAAAGAGATGTTGTTCTTTTGTTCTTAGCCAAGCAAGGTCACTGGGAAATGGGTGAGAGGACTGGAATTGCTGTTCCAGGGGCTGCCAGGGCCAGATGTTGGCACCCATTAGGGGAAGCATTGAGGTGTGCTGGGCTGGTTTCCCAAAGCATTGATCCCACTGAGCCCTGAGACACCCTCTGTAAGGATGCCACCATCAGTGATGCACAGCCACACTCTCTTTCACCAGCACCTCTGCCCCGTGCCACAGGCAGATCCCCTGGAATTAGGAAGCAGCTGCTAGAAAAGGGGATCTGGATCTGCCCCCAACCCTGGGGAGCCAGGGGCTATTGGAAATGAAGGGTGATGGGACTCCAGTGGAGTTGAGCCTGGTGTGTTGGAGACTGTTTCTCCCAGTGTCAGAAGTTTTTCCATCAGCACTGGGCTTGTTCCCATGGCAGAATGCAGTTTTGAGCCTCACCTGTAGGGAGGAGGACAGGCAGGAGCCGTGCAGGGCTGCTGAACTGTGCTGGGATGCTCCAAGCAACCTCCTCACACGCCCCGTCATCTGTAAATCAGCCACGTTGGCTCCCTGAGATTCTTTTTATGGCAATGTACTGCTGAGTATTTGATCAATGGACTGCAGGCAGATACTAAAAGGGTATGTGTGACCCCGCTGGCCTCACATTGGAGGCAGTGACATCGGGGGCTCCTCCAGGGCAAGGTTTGCTCTCGTGCCATCAGCTGTTGAAGCACAGCTGGCTTTCGGGCGGGGGGGAGATGGAAGATGCGTAAAGAGGGGAGAGATGCGAGCACCAGGATGGATGGAGAAGTGTTGGAGTGCTGCAGCTGGACCCCACAGCCCCAGCTTCTCCTCTCTGTCCCTGTCCCCCCTGCAAGCACCTCAAGCATCCACCTGCAATGGAGCAAAACCCCACAGCACCGCTTGCTGTCAGCCAACAGAGAAAACAGACGTCCCGGAGGGGTGCTGGGTCACAGGATGGCGCATGGGGGTCCCTCAGCTTTTCATCCCCATCCAAGCATTTTGGAGTTTCATGCCTTTTTTTTGCTTAGCCCTCTCCTGAACAGCAACGATGCTTGTTTTGATCCATGCATTGAGCACAACTTCTGCCTAACGCTGGAAGGGACAGTTTGGGCTTTTGAAATCCATTACACGTCTACTTCTTGGTACAAAATGCCTTTCACCTTGGGAGATGTTTAGCTAGCTGAAAAGAGGAGGGATGGGGTTTGTTTTGCTTCCCCCAACCCCTTTAAGCTTGCTTTTCATGCAGGGGCAGAAGCCAATATTTGCTCTGCAGGCTCCCTCATGCTCCTGCATGCATTTCAGCCACCTCTTCCCTTTGCCTGCAAACAAGAGGAAGGTGATAGCTGCCCCGTTTGCTCCCTTTGGTCTCCCCATGTCTCCCACCTCAGCCTCCTTCCTCCAGCTTGAACCTCGCTATTTAATCAAACAGGAAATTTTTTGCACTTGGCTCTCCCCCCGATCTAGGGCTGAAATAATGTTATGACAATCAGCTTTGCCTCATCATCAGATGTCACCACAGCCATCAGATGCAAAAACCAAACCAAGCCAGGCAAATTAAGCAGCTGGGCATTTCTGTTCTCACAGAAATCACCTTCCCCAGTACCTAAGGGCAGGGATGAGCAGTGAGAGCTCAGCAGGGCTGTGGGTCCCTCACTGCTCTGCCCACCCTGCACCTATTTTCCCTTAATTTCCACCTTCCAAAACCCGCCCCACCTCACCACTCATGCACACAGACCTGGCCTGCCATCTCACGGCATTAGAAACTTCAGAAGGTCTTTAGATTTTGGAGGATCAGTGGGAAAAAATGCAAGACACCCGGGGAGTGCTCAGGCTTTGACTTCCAAAGCTCCACGGCGGAGGGCACGAACCCAGCCCTGGGCTCCGCCGCCTGCTCCCTTTGAGGAGCGGGAGCGAGGGGAAGGGTTTAGCTGTGGATGGAGCTGTACATCAGACAGCCCTTGATGCCACTTACAGACTGGGCTGTTTCGGCTCAGAGACACTCATCTACCCACTTCTGCCGCCACGCATATGTGAAAAAAAGATGTCGCAGGGATTCCTCCTCCAAAATCCCCCTGAACAAATGTTCTCTTTGGACCAGCAGTGCCTAAACCCAGGGGAAGTGGGTGGACTTCAACATTTGGAATGAGGAGACAATTAAAAACATGTCCTTAGTTCACTAAGCGGGGAAATACACTCTTTCAGCCAAAACACTCACCCATGGAGCCCAGGTTCCTTTGCAGGCACCAGGAGGTCATCGCGCAGGGGTGGTTTGTGGTGCTCAGCAGCAGATGGGGACGGCAGTGGACACCTGGAGGTCACTGGAGGAGGCTCTGGGTTCCCTCCCAGCTCTTGTACACACGAGCAGGACTTTTAATAGCAAAGCAGGGCCTGGGATGGGTTTTGTAGGTGCTTGGCCACGAGTAATGAGGAAGAAGGTGCTGTATTGGGAGCCTCTGTGTCTAATAAAAGCAAATTTATTCAGAAGGCTCCTGAAACGTCAGACCATGACAATATCAACCTCGGCGAGCTGCTTCCTGATCTGAATCGCTAAGTGGCAGGAAAAAATTGCACCCTCCATCCTGCCGTGGAAACAAACGTAAGTGGTGACAGCAGCAACAAAACACCCTAGGGACAACCATGGAGCTGCCGTGTCCCACACCGATCCCATACAGGGATGACCGAGATTTGCAAGGACAGAGGAACCCAAGGAGCTGGAGGTCTGGGACTTTCATGGGGTGCCACATCCCCGGCCACACAAGGTGCCTTTTGTGCTGAATCAAGGCCAGGAGCCAGGTGGTGCCCGCAGCCTTGCAGCGTGCCGGGGGGATCCGAGGCACTGCCGACCCCATCCCTGCTCAGCTCAACTTGGGGATCGCTGTTTCCTTTCAGTGTGGCAAGCAGCTCCTGCACAAGCTTTTTTTTTTTTTTTTTTTTTTTTTTGATCTGTGCTTGAAGCATGACCCAGCACGCTCCTGACGAGCAGCAGATGAATATGTATTGTGCCTTTTCTGTGGGTATTTTAATACAATTTTGCTGACGAGCTCTTAAATCTATTTTTATTGCTGGTGAAGTGCCTTGCTATCCCTGCAGGCGCGGGCGGAGCTGGCTGGGTGCTGCCTGCCCTCGCTGTCCCACTGCTTGCTGCAGTCCCTGGGCACCCATGGGTGCTGTGGTGGGGGTGACACATCGACCAAGGCCTGGGTGAAGCACAACCTGGCTGAAAGGGCTGGCCAACTTGGAGGGACAAGCAGAAGGACAGGAAGCTCTCTTAGAAGCGGGAATGTTTAAGCAATTCTTGCTTAACTCGGCAAGCCTTTCTTGGATAGAAAGTTTGCAATTATTACCTGCATCGAGACAGCTTAATTAAGCAATTAGGGTGTAAACAAAACAGAATGGGTTGCAGTGCCTTTATTTCAGAATTGCTCATGCGTGCAGGAGAGTCTCAGCTGGGGAAAAGGCCACCTTTTTCTCCCTCCCCAAACAACAACAACAAATTATTCAGATAGGTCACATCCCCAGCCACTTGCAGGGGTTTTGCCTGAATCCAGATGCAGCAAATCACAGAACAAAGCCCTGTCCTCGCCTCGCAGCATGGGAGGTGATGGCTCCTCGGGGAGCCTGCTGCAGCCAGGACGTCTCGCAGACATCCCTCCTGTGGCTTCTCGGAGCTGCACAAGGAAGCAAACACGGCAGAGAGAGACGGCTCCGGGGAGCAATGTGCTGCTCCACATCCAGCAGCCATTGAGATTAACCAGCGCCAAACCACGATCAGAAGGACCCGGAGGAGCAGCCAAGGTTGGGGTACAGACACATGGGCCGGGGGTTTGCCTCGTTTGTGGACTCTCTTCATTTATTTAGGGAGACTGCAGGTCCCCAGCTTGGTGGCACGGGCACCCCTAGGTCACAGCATCATGAAACAGCGGTGGGAAGGTGCTGGCATGATGGGCAAGCTCCCCACCTCCACCGTGACGGACCTGCCTTGGCATCCTGCGAGTGAGACATCTCGATGTCACGGCCAGCAGCTCTGCATGACACAGCTCCTCTTTCCGCTGGTCTGGGGAAAGCCAGCATTTCACAGAATAAGCCTACCGGGTTTGTAAGCTGCTTAACCTCCATCTCTGGTGACCTAGAAACACCATAGCTGCTTTAGTGTCCCATGTGCTCACATCCTCTCCTGCCCACGGATGGATTTGACAGCTCCTGATGCTCGGAAGACCGGCTAAGCCTGAGGCTGAGCTGAAGGAGTGTAACATGACTGGGGAAAGTATAAAGCTGAGTGATTTTTGACTTGGGTCATAAAATCTTTATGGTAAATAAGACGAACCCCTCGGGGCTTGAAACTGTAAAATTCTGGTTCCAGGCTGTTGGTCCTGGAAATTAAATTCCCATTCTGCAGCCTCAGATGTGCCTCACACACTGCTCGGTGGTACCAGGAGCGAGAAGTGATGCTTGCCAGCCCCCGTCCCACCACGACCTCCAGGAGGAAGCAACAGGGGCTGGCTTGGCCCAGCACCCACCGGTCTGGAGCAAGCACGAGGGAGATGACAGGTTCAGAGCTCACTGCAAAAATTATGGGAGCGCTACTCTCCGAGAACAGGACCATTTCTCTACTACTTCCAGTCCGCAGTTAATAGCACGGATCCGACACATCCATCTAAATGTGTCTGACGGAGAGGGCTCCAGCTTGGCCCACGGCCAGTGCTAGCGGTGTTTCAGTTGTTTGGATGGATTTTGGGGCTGCCCTCTGTCTTTTAGGGTCTGAATTAATGGCGGCTGAAGTCAATGGGAATCTTACTAAGAACGATTACGCACACAATAGATGAGCAGAAGAATGAGAAAGGAAACGGGTTTCCATTTCAGAATATTAATCTAAACAGCTCCCTTGGGGCTGCCCCTTTAAGGAAGTCTAAAATCATATTTAAAGACTGCAGGCACAAAACACAGCTTTTTCTTAATATCTTTGGGTAATTAAAATCTGGCAGTGGGGGAGGATTAGCACACGTTATATATAGTATTTCAATTTAAACTTTTTCTGATCCCTTGAAGTTTCTACTTATTATTTTTTAAAGAAACTTTAATCTAGCTACCGTGGATCTGCAAATTAGACCTCCTGCAATAATGAGGTGCGCATCATGTGAGACTGCTGACATGTTTGATTTGGAAGATGATGGTCTGATGGAACAGACTGAGCTGTGAAGGCTGAGGACCAAGCCAAAAAAACACAGATGTGGGAAAACTGATCTCGACTGGAATTAATGCTTTGAAAGCAGTGATGCCAAGGCTGAATTAACTGAAATTTCAAGCCAGAGATGCCCAGGCATGGTGCTGCCTCCATCACGTGCCTTCGGGCTGAGGCATGGAGCCAGGCTGAGACCTAAAGCAGAGCTGTGCTGCCCTGTTTGGGAAGGAAGTGAAGTGGCTGATTCCCAAACTGGACCAGCAGAAAGCTGAGAGCTTCGAACAGGAGGAGGACAGAAGTTTGAAGCAGGAAAGCCAGGACTCCAGTAAACCACAGGGCGGTTCAGAAGCACAAACAAGAGCCTGCAAAAATAGCTTGTGAACTGATCTCCTGCTGGTTACACACAGGTGCAAAAAGAGGAGTTTGCTCCTTGGTCATGCATTAAATACTTCCCAGGGGAGTCCCAGAGGGTGGTGTGCTTCAGGATGGGGTGATGCAGCAGCCAGCCCAGCCCCAGCAGCTCTGCTTCCACTTCTTGTACCCACATGGGAAAGAACAGCCCTGAATTCAGCCGATAATGATGAATCCTCTTTAGTCTCCCCTGACAGAAAGTCACTTTAATAATCTATAAGACATGGTTGATTGAATAGGGAAAAAAACAACAACGGCGCAGCAACCAAGTCAACGCTCAATAGCAGCCCATTGTTTGCTTCCCGCAGCAGTCCTGCAGGACTGCGCCTTCCTCCCGGCTCCACTCGCCCCCGTGTTTGTGCTTTGCCTTGAAAATGTCACAGACCTTGTTCGCAGTGAAATTTGAAATAAAGTACTCGGATGCCCATTGGCCACCTTGGGGGGATAGGAACAAACACGATTATTTATCATTGGGCACTCCGGCTAGAAATAAAATATCAATTGTAATTTATCATGCTGAAAATATGGCAACATTTTTTACTCCCCGTTCCCCCTCCTTCCACCCATCAACAAAAGTGGGTGGAAGTCAAAATTGCTGAGCAAAAATATAATGTATGTACATAAGGAGAGAAAGCAAACGACTGGGATTACAATTTATTGCAGAGACCGTAGGCGGCGTATGTGATTGCACACAAGAAAATTGCCAGAGATGCAGATATTTTGCAGAGCTTCTTATTTACTCTCTTCTTACTTTGCAAGTAAATAAGATATTCGATAAGAGATGGCAATTTTCTCACAGCCTCCAAACAGCTCCGTATTTTTGATGATGAGTTGTAATCCCGACATTTTGCCTTTGAAAACAACACACACAAAACCACCCCATCTCCCACACTTTGTATTTTCCTATCAGAATAGGTTTATTCTTGTAGGATATTACTCTTCATTTATGAAAACCTTTTGATTACTATAAAAAAAAAAACACTATGGTGCCACGCTGATGCACGGTATTGTATTTCTGAAACACCCCAGCTTCTTTTGAGAACCCGCCGGCATTGATGTGAGGGTCAGATGGCATTGATGGGGCGGGAGCTCAGGAGAGCTGTGAGGTCCCCATCCCATTGGCATTCGTCTTCCTTAGCCACATCGACTGGAAATATCTGATGCCTTTTCTTGGAGGGGCGGCTGAGGATGAGTAGTGGGGTTGGAGGAAGCAGGAGCACGGGGATTTGTTCTGCCTGATGAGTATCGATGGTGCTGGGCGTCACATCACCAATAGGACATTTATCCTCCTAATTAGTGCCATGTGCAATCCTCTCCCCTTCTTGGAGGAGACCTCCGGGGAAGTCACTGAAACACGGCTGCACCTGCCCCACTTTTGGGGACACAGGGCCAGTGGCAGAGCACATGTATCCCCCCATTCATTTCTCTGATTTTTGGTACCTGGCCTCCACTGGGAGGCCTCTGACCGATGGCCAGCCGGGTGTCAAGAGCAAGGCTGGAGGAGCCAAGGGACTGATCCTGTGCTGAGCTTTGATGGATGGTGAGAGAGAAATTGGAAAAAGCAGAGTCCTTTGAGAGCAGGTATGAGACAAATGAACTGCTTTACAACTGCACTTCAGTATTTTTAGCTCAAAAAAAGGAGGCCCACATGCCAGTAGCACACACACGGGCATCTTCATGCACCTTTCCTTTTCTCTCCCAGCTTTTGAGCCCGTGACTGACCTTGGCTGATGCCAATAGGTGGAGCAGAGGCAGGATTCACACCAAAACCTGTGCCTGTGCCTTTGCAGCTGCCCCCACAGCTCTGCTGGCAAGGGCAGGAGGCTGAATCCAACCTGTGCTGAGGCAGCTGCCTGCCAAGGCTGTGCCTCGCGGCACAGAGAGCTCCTGGGAAGATGCATCCCAGGCACAGAATTAGCTCCCTGCAGCTTAAAAAAGGCAGTGAATAATGTTGACATCAAAACGAGAACAGGACAATCTGGATGTCATCCAGTTTATCCAAATATTGCTATTTTTGGCTTTGTTCGAGTTTCTTTGCAGCTCAGAGGCACATCCCAAGATCCCAGTGCTTTTGATCTGGAAAGTACTGAATAATTCCCTTTAAACAGCCATAAAAGAGGAATTTTTGACACTGCAGCCATAGCAACGACTGATGTCATAAATGCAGGAGCATGACTTCATGGCGGGATGGGAGATCAGACGGAACTTTTGCTCAAGAGCAAACATCACCTGCGGTAGAGTGGGGAATAGAGAAAATTGTGAGTAAACACCAGCTCGCTGCTTTGCATAAACGTCCCTTTACCTTGACTGCTGCTGAGGACAAACACACCCCTCCCAAGGTATCAGACTGGTCGTTACAGGCAGGGCTCTCCAAGAAGACACAATTCGGAGGCACGATTTAGCAGGACAAACCCTGCAGATATTAACCCATTCCCAGCCCTCCCATGAGGCTGGCTTTGGACTGCACAAGCTGTGAGATGCTGGATATTTCCAGGGAGATCAAGGATGCTCTGGTTCCTGCTGGCACTCACAGTGCTGTTTAGCTGTGCTAAACTTGGGTGGAGATGGAGGGTCGGTCCTCATCCCCTCAACCTGTGGTGGCAGCAGCAGATGTCCTCTCAAAAAGGGGACATTTGCTCCCTGAGTGCATTTAAGCCACCTGGGTGGCTTATGGCTAGTGGCTGCTGCAGCAAAAGACACTGCTGGAGGAGCCCCTTGCACATCCTAGGGACAGCTTGCAGGATGGCTCACTGCTGCTGCTCCTAAAAGGCATCTTGGACAAAAATAAAATGTACCGAGGCATTTTAAATTCAGCCTGGAGGCGATCTCTGTCTGCAGCCCTTGGTTCACATCACCATCTGGCAGGAGGAGCTGAAATCCATTTCCATCAGAGGGCTTGCCAGCAAGCACAGCAAAGCGAAGGTGGGAGCTGGTTCCTCCAAAAGCAAGGGCTCCTTCGAGCTCCCTCCTCTGCCTGGCAGCCTCCCAGAGTAGCGCCCGGGGGAGCAGGAGGGTTTGACGTGAGGCTGCGTTGTCATTGCCTAAATCTGCATCAAAAAGCAAGCACAGAGAGGGCTTCGTCTCTCCAAGTTGGCCATGCACATTCTGGGGCACTGGCCAAGGCTTAGAACATTTAACTGCTCGTGGACTTTTTAGTTCAAGGGCCCTTTCTTCTGGTCCTTACTGCTGTAAAGCAAAGACAAATTTCTTCTGGGGTGTTTCTTTATCAGAAATAACCTGAAAACTGTAGGCAGAGGCCAACCCCCAGCATCCCTGCACCCCACCACAGACACAGCGCCCATATCAGAGAGAAACCAGGAGGCACCTCTGGGTACTCGCAGTGTGCTCAACCCCAAACCGAGGCGGATCAGAAGGTGAGACAATTCTGCAAGGATACGGCGCATCTACGCACGTATTTCAAGTAATATTTTGTCAGGGAACGTTGTACAACAGAGAGGACTGTGTCTAAAGGGAGTCTAATTTTCCTCCATGACGGAGCCTGACTGCCTGCCAATACCAAATAGCTTCATTTATAAAATCTCTGTCATTGTCACCAGGCAAGTTTCTGCAGGGCTACTGAGAAATGGGCCTCGGGCCAAGCTATATTGCTTGCTTCATCATCCCGCATGTCTGTGTTGTCTGCACCAAATTTTCAAAATCTATTATTCACATCAGCCTGGGGGTTGAGGAAACAGATTTCCAATAGTTTGCAAATATCACATTTGGAACAAAAGCCGTTTCCCTTCTGCAGAAAAACAAAGGGACGTGCGTTAGAGGCCCCGGCAGGTCCCTGACCCGAGACCGAAGGGCGATGTCACTGGCTTGGCACAGACCTTGGGTAGGTGCAGGGGAGCCAGCCCTGGCTGTGGGGGCTTCAGTTTGGGCATCCCGAAAAGCCCACCAACTTGATGTCAGGAAGCTCATCCCTCCCCAGCCACAGCGTGCTGTGTGGGGTGCAGGGATGAGGAGCTCAGGGCAGAGCTCAGCTCATTCTGGGCTCTCCTGCAGCAGCCCTAAATCTCCGCCGCTTCTCATCCTGCTGGGTGGGCACCCCTCTGCCTGGGGGCTCCGTGGGGTTCCTACTACAGCAGTGGGTTTTGCTAGCATTTTCACTGCCCCAAAGGCATTTCCACTTCGTGATCCTGAGTTCCTCCTCCGCTCTTGGTAATAACTGCGTTTCAGCCACCGAAGCAGGACAAATGGCTTGACACTGATTTCATATTTGTTTTCCCAGAGATTAAATACTCTGAAATAATAACAACAGCAAGGCTTAGAGCAACAGAGGGAATTTTTCTGAGCTCATATGCATTCAGCACAGTGAAGAGACAGGAGATTACGGGGTGGGGCCGGGCTCTGCCCACAGGAAGGTACAGGATTGATTTTTCCTGAGACAATGGGTTTTGAATTAGTGCACACACAGTCCCGTGTAGCTTATAGTCAGGGGAACATTAATCTGCTTTTATGGTCCATGCCTTTAATCAAAGCCTGTTGTAATTAACGCGCACACTAATAACTCCATAAATGCAGGACAGATTTCATAGGAAAATTTACACAAAGGGAATTTTGACCAGAAAACACAGTTCGGGCTGTGTCTGACTGTGGGCACAGCCTGGGCACATCACCTCCCTCTGTTTGACCTCAGAGGCTGTTGCATGCTTTGTAATATTTAGGAGAAGTTTTCACAGCTCCTGCTATAGGGGATCAGACATTTTGGGGGTGAAGGAAGAGCCTGGTGCCTGTTCAGTGTTTCACCCCAGGTGGTCTGTTAGGGAAGAGCGGAGCCTTGAAGAGCTCTCCCCATGAATTACTGGTGACGTTGCTCTCATCTAAAATCCCAGCCCATCTTGTGAATGAGGAGGACTGCAAGCGTGGGGAAAAGGGTGCCAAGGGGGTTTCCCACACTGCAGAGGGTGAAGCTTACAGCAAAAATAATTGGCAAAAGCTGAATCTGGTGGCAAGCTGAGAAGCAAGGCGCTGGCAATGTGGCAAGCAAGGCAGATCCCTGCCCTGCCGTTGCACACCGTGCTCCGGGGAAAGAAGCCTCCTGTCACCGGGCAGGGGGAAACTTGTTGAATTAATCCAGAGATTTAACGTCCAGCTGTTGTGGAGTTTACAGGCATAAAAGATTACGGTGCTCAGAGGTCCTATGCCACAGAGACTAACAATTTTTGCTGCAATGGGGCTATCAAGAATTGGGATTGTGTTTTATGGGACTGATATACGACCCTATAAAGAAGAGACAAGATCTCTTTCTTTTCTCTCCGAGTAGCTGGGGTAGCACGCGACAAAGCTGCAATAAACTCTGCTTGAGTATTCAGGTGTTCCAACACAGCAAAACCAAAGTTTTCATATTATTACTATTAATTATTACTATTATTACATTAATTTCTAAGGCATCAATCTCCATACTATCTGAGACTCATGACATAAATTTAGCACAAAATTAGCATACATTAGCTAAATTAATGTAACATACCATATGTGGCAAAAAATAACGTAACATAATGTGGAATAAATTACAATAATTTAACATTGACTCTCAGGACTTGATGAGACTGTAAATCTTCTTTAAGAACTAGGATTAAAGCAAGAAACATGAAAAAGTGGATTCATTTTACAAAGGAACAGCCTTTGCAAATGCAGCGTTTTGAAACACAGTTAATTTAGTGAAAGGTTTCATCCAATTTGCCACTTAATAGCATTGCTTTGCAATTACAACATTCTCTTTCACCCAAAGCACCTGCAGCCCTTTGCAAATAATAATTCATTTTCCCTGTGTCTCGTGGAGTCTCAGCGTCCTCGGGTTTTACACGGGGTGGAAATGAGAGGCAGATAAATGAAACCATTTGGGCAAGCCCAGCAGAGGCAGAGCTACACCCCAGTGCTGCTGCCCCCAGTCCTGTGCCCCCATTGCCCACCCGCTTGCTGCTGCTGCTCACCTGGGGCTGGGTGAAACCCCTTCCCTGTGCTGCTCAAACACAGCCCTAATGTCTGCGTGCCTCTAAGGGCATGAGCACAGCGTGGAGGCGCTGGGCTGCAGGTGGCTGCCCCAGCTGGGGCTCGAGCTGCTGCCTCTCACCGCTCTCCTGCTGCTCCAAGGGGATGTTATATCCCATTTTCTCCCCACTGGTTTGTTTGAGGAGGCATCTGGCTTTAATGGAAGGGAAGTTTTTACCGCAATAACCATGCAGAGCTCAATTTCGCTCCTGCTGAAGCAATCCTCCCTGCTAGCTTGTGATTTAGAGCTGACAGAAAGCCCATTCTCTGGGTCCCCATCCACCTCCAGACCATAACCCTACAACACATGGAAGCCGTTAACCTATTTCTCCATCCCCGTGCGGTCTGCCTCTTGCTCGGATGATCAGAGGAACACAAGCAGCACACGGAGCTTTATTGCAACTGCTGCACTCACGTCTGCTGGGAAGGCACACGATTGCAATTTCCCCTCCACGTGAAGCGTTTTGCTGCCATTAGCTCGGGAGAGCCACGCTCCTCCGCGCCTCTGGGGGAGGGAGAGAGGAGGCAGAGTCAAGACACTGCCCTTGAAGAATGCAGCAGCGAGTATATTAGTCATAGGAAATCCATTGCTCAAGACGATGAATGCCCTTTCCTGTTCTGCTGCTGCTAGTTTTCAGAATTAAAACTGGGACACAAGTTGCAGCTCCGTAAGGATACTAATTTACGTGGTGAGTACACCGGTTGCAAACCACAGCAGAGGCGGTCTGGCCACTGGTGAGCTCTCCGTTTCCAGCTCCCTCTCACCCCCAAAATTCCCTTGGCACATGCCATCTGCCTTGTGTGATGGACCACGGATGGCGCTGGTGCACACCTTCTCCCCTGTCTCTCAGAAGGGCCCCTAACCTGCACCCCCAAGGGAAGGGAGCCCCTGTGGGATATCTGCCACCCAAGGAGAAGGGGGTTGTTCATCCCAGAGGGCTCAGGAATGGACACAAGAGCCAAAAAGTAGCTGATGAGGAGGATGAGGGGACTGGTTGTTCCCCACTGCCAACCTGCAGGGTAGTTTTGAGCCCCCAGCATCCCAACCCCAATTCCCAGCTCCTTGAATGAGGCGTTTAGCCCAAGCCAAGGGGTGATGCCACCAGGGAGGGCAGCTCCAGGGTCAGAGGCTGAGCTAATCTGCCCTTATGCTGATCATCCTGAGCCGAGGCCAACTCTCCAGCACTCTCTTTGCCCATGCAGGCAATGCATGAGCATCCTCCTGCTCCCACCCCACCAGAGCCATGGGGGAAGTCACTGCAGTGATGTTCCCAAGGAAATTGCCATCCCCATAAACACGTAAGAGAGGAGTGGAATGCAAACAGGTAGAAGGATGACAAATGCCTCAGGGCCCCCGACACACCAGGGTGGCAGGAACCTGTGGGTGGAGGGAAATGTTGGTTTTCAACACAAAACCAATCCTGCACCAATTCAGAGGCAGGTGACAGCAGGGCAATTTAATCAACTGCTCCAAAACCTTTCAGGTTCAGAGCAACAATATGCTTTAGTGAAAATATAGCAAATGAAACATTCCCAGACTTCTGAAATTCAGATCTGTGTTTCAGACAATCAGTTGAGTTATGACAACGCCAGAATGGCAATGCTGGAATTTTCTGAGGAGGAAAAAAACTTAAAATTGTGCTTGCTCCCAGTTTGTCACACATTTGATAGCATGACAGAGGTTTTAAAGCTCTAGAGGTGATGAAATAATATTAATGATAATCTTAGGTGAGCAGTAAAATACACAGGTGTTGCCAATAAATCGAGTGTGCTTTTTCCACCATTGGGATGTTGGATGGATACAAGCTCCTCTGCGAGACATTTTTGTTGTGCTTTGCTGAAAGCAGCGGAGGAGGAAGGTTAAAACCAACGACAGTGCCTGTACTGGAAAGAGTCTGTGAAATTCGGTAGTTATTCATCAATTTAAAACAATGCAGACTGCGATTGAAGGAACTATTATAAACCCAGGAAGGGTAGCGTAAAACCTCAGAATTATTCATCAGTCCCCAACCCAGGCCTCTGCTTGTGCTTTTTATCTTGCAAATAAGATGTCAGATCTCTGGAGGCTTAATTCAGTCTCTGCTTCCCCAATTTGGTGGACCATATATAACGATTTGCCATTAAATATCCCACATTCACAAATTTCTACATTTATTGGCTTCATTTTAAAACATCATGGCTATCTTTTTATGTCAGCAGGAGATATGACAGAGCTCTTCGATGAAGAGAACCGACTATAAAAGGTGCTAATAAAGAAATCAATCTAACATTATAGCATATATTTAGAATTAATTCTACCTGTTCTCCGCTATCCCCCCCCACTCCAAGCAACAGACAGCAGCTAATAACGGCAGGATCATCTGAAAGGGTATATCCCTTGATTTAAAAACTGATGTGTGTCAGGGTAATGGGATTAAAAATGAATTGCCTTTTCTAATAGCTTCCCACCAGCATCTATCTCACTGTCAGGACTTCCCAAACAACAGAACACAAAGGCTCAGCCCGAAATTAGCCCATTTCATTTTAAGACTCTTCTTAATGGTCTTCCGAATGAATTCCCGCTATTTTGCAACATAATCTTAGAATTAAATATCAGCTAATTTATTTTTTTATATACTGGTAATGCACAACAGGGATCCTCACTTAGCAACGGTGCCTCACAGATTAAAACAGTGAATCCTTACGGGGAGATCGGGCTCTAGGAGCTTTCCTTGCTCTGTTAGCAAAGAGCAGCAGATGCCAGCCCCTCTCCCTGCCTTGGGACACAGGGCAGAACCTCGTATGGGATGCTGGCAGGTTGATGGAAAGCAGAAATCCCCTTCAGGGAGTTCTCCCCTGTATCCCCTAGCCGAGGATCAGGACCTGCAGTGGTGGCAGAGAAACCAGAGGCAGGTGAGGCTGCTGGCTCAGGCAGGCAGCACCTTTCCCAAATTTATATTCTTGTGTACTCCAGCATGCGCTCTCAATTGACAATCATGTCCTGTTCTTAACTGCAGCCTTGACACCACTCTGTTTCTTTGGTGTACAAATCTGTCAGGGGTGCTGGCTGAGGAAGTACATAAAAGCATTTTTTTTGTTCCATTTGCTTGAGTCTGAGAGTTTTTACATATCCGAAGAGAAATAAAAAGATGATGAGTCTTTGATACTCTACGGCACATCTTGTGCAAAGATCACTTAGTTTTATTTGTGGCGTCTATGAAGGATCTCCTGACGCTACGCCTGCCATCCAAAGGGGAGGAGGCAGTCTAGGAAAAAGCACAGGTGGAGACAGATCCAAAATAGATGTGAGCCAGTGCCTCCCCTCCCAGCACCTCCACATGGCACATGGAGGGCTCGGGCTAAGGCAGGGTAAATGTATTCATGCCTCGTGGATGGAAACAGCCCTGCAGGTACCAAAGTCTGAGGAGCTCCCCATGCAGAGGGCAGATGGTGCAGCATCTCTGATGTGCACTCACCCTGATCAAGTCCAGGGTTTCCCAGTTCTGGTTGCAGGCTGGGACTGGGGACTTGCAATTGCAAGAGCCATCCTCCTGGGTACCAGAGGAGATATTGAAGGAGCTAATTGCAATTTCCATCTTCTAAGGGATTTATTAATAAACAGTGCAGGAAAATATCCTCTTTCCAATTATGACAAATACCTTGAAGGTATAGTGTCCTTTTAAACAAACATTAGAAGCCTTATTAAATCTAAATTAAATGCTCACTAAGGGGCATTCATTGACAAAAAGTGTTTCCAAAAGTAATGAGCAGGTCACCTCACTTGTGTATTACTGCTCGACCTTGGCTTCCCTGAGAGACAGCCCCAGATAATGCACCAAATGCTTGGCTGATGAATGACTCTGACAAAACGCTCTTGACCTTAGGAGGCACTCCAAAGTGATGAGCAGTTAATGATGAAAGGCTCCTGAAAGAAGTTGTTTTAATTTCTGACCATAACATGCAATTTTCAAGCCACTGCTCAGGGGGAGAAGGAGAAGAGTACAATGGAAAGGGGGGAGGTGGTTGCATTGCAATATTTAATGAAACACAAGTTAACAGCATCACTGAAAAGCACTGTGCTCTCAGTTAAGGGATGCTGAAGGGGATGTACACTGCTTCCCTAAACCCCCTAAAACCACCTAACCAGTGAGTCTTTCCTTTAAGTCTTTGGTGGGTGTTACTCCTAACACACCCCACCCTCCTCAGCTTACAGCTGTCCTTGTGGTCTGCCAGAAGAACCCTGCTTCAAGGCAGAGGGGACAACAGCTGCATGACATCTTGTCCCATCCCTTCGTGCTGTGCCACCCTACATCCCTTCTCCCCAAGCTATGGCATCAGCCCAGGTGCCTGAGAGAGTCCAACACCTGCTTGTCAGCCTGTGATTGCTCCAGCCCCTGAAGCACTCACTTTTCTCCCATTCTGAAGGCAATAAAAGTAATGAGAAGACTGATTGTGCCATCTGCTCCTGAAGATTTTCACCTGCTCCAGCAAGGCAATTTGTTTCCTTGACTCCATCAGCCACCATTCCCTGGGCAGCAGCTGGGAAACCCAGCAACCTGGGTGCCTTTTCCAGCCCATACGGGCTTCTCCTCGTGCAAGGATCAAAGCAAGAGGTTTGCAACATGAGAAAGAGCCATCAAGGTGCATCCCTTCACCTGGAGGGACAGAGCAAAATGAGGAGAAGTTGGGAAAAGAGAAAGACTTGGCCTCAAAAGTCCAGCTTTTGGGACCAAGTAGGTCCCAAGTGCTCTTTGGTAAACGATACTGAAACATCACAACTCTCCTTGGGGAATACTGACGTTGCACACTTGATGCCCTGGTAACCCCAATGCTGAGAGCTCAAGGCCTCACTCAAGGTCACCAAGACAGGCAGTGGTTGATCATGGTGTGACCCCTCACATTTCCCACAGGAGCCTCCATCTCCTGCTCCTTCATCCATCTCTCCAAGAAAATGAGAGAGATTTCCCCCCCCCCCCCCCTTATAGCTATATTACATCTATAACAAGATGAATTGGTTCAATCTAAAGGCACAGCAAATAGTCACAGGGCCTTGGCTCCAGAGGGATTTTTGGTCTTTTTTATACCAACTAATTACATTTAAACAAATTCTCACTGTTGAGCTCATTGGAAAGTGTCAGCTCCTGTTTTTGTCATTTGGCCTCACAATGCTCATTCTGGTTGCGTTTGCCTAGCACTTTCATTAACCTTTCAGGGCATTTTGCTTATGGAACAGTGGGGGAAAAAAAAAATAAAATGCTACTTTGCTTGAAGTTTCAGTGCAGTTGCACTTTAATTGGCTTGTGTCCTGAATTCTGAACTGGCCTAGTCTTCATTCTGCATGCTTGTCCATGTCCACTCATCACAAAGCTAATGCCTCAGAGATATGCAATGTATGCACTTCCCACCTCCCCCCCCAAAAAAAAAATAAAATATTAAAGCATCTTCTATTCTTTGCCTGAAAGGCAGGTCTCCACCCTATTCCTTAAAGCATATGGTCTTTCATGAAAGGAAAATGAAGTTGTAAAGTCTTTTGGGAACCCTTCATTGCACCTAACTGTAGGCAGCTAACTCAAAAAACTCAGTGGAGACCTTAATCATCTTAAGACAGAACAGAACTGAAAGGAGTAAATGCCTCCAGAGGGCTATTCTGAGTCACGGGAGACAGGGTGGAAGGACCTTGAGAAATCATTGAGTCCATTTCCCTTCCTCCAGGCAAGATCAGCTCCACCAAAACCACTCCTGACAGATGTTTGTCTGATCTCTCCTCCAGAATTTCTTCTGCTGTTATTTTAAGCCTATCACTTTGTGAGCACAGTGAACTTGTAAAAAAGAAAAAGAAAAAGAAAATAGAAGCCTCTTCCTCTCTGTGGAAAATGTGAACGTATCTGGTAAACTGTCTTTCCCTTCAGCCTTTGCTTCTACAGAAGCAACAAACCCTGTCCGTGTTGCTTTCCTCTGTGGGGGTGATCTCTGGACCCCTCACTCTGTTCATTTCTTTTTCTGCCCATTCCTGTGCCTGATGCCTGCCTCAGAAGCTCTCAGCTTCTCACTGGGTCCTGCCCATTTCTCTTGCTCTGCCTTCCAACTACACACGGCTAAGTCAGGGCTCTAAAACAAGACTTAGCAAATACCCTTCAAGAATTATCTGAAATTGCTGTATCTCATGCAGCCAGAAGGAGGTCAGAAAAGCAGCTCTGGTTTTGTTTTGTGATCCTTGCCAGGATGTGTGAAGAATGCAGGAGATTCATGCAGGATTTCACTCTGATCTCGACATCCAAGAGGCTTGAGAAGACACCCCAGGGCCAGCACATTTTAAAGGAAAGTTTTTAAATGCTTCTGACCTTAGGTGAGGGCTGCTAACTTGAGTCTTTCATGAGATCCATCCTTCATTTACCAGAAGAAAATGTGCACCACTGGCAAGAGAAACTTGAAGGAGAGTGGTGTTCTCCCAAGCTCTCCTCTTGGAGCATGTTTCTCATCAAGCTCCTCTGCAACCTCCTAAGTCTCATCCTCCTACGATTTTGTTTCCTATTATAAGGAACAGCCAACTCCACGGCCCTGATTTATACCCTCTGCCTCCAGGCAATAACAACCACTTCATCACTTCCTCCAAAAACACAGGAAAAACTCCTTGAAACATGTGGCTCTTCCTGACCCAACACATAGCTGGGGATGTTTAAACCCAAAAGTTTCTTTGTAATGATCGTGATGGATGGGCTTCTGAACATTTCAGTCACAATACCTCCAGCTGGTAATGTGAAAGCGAGTGGCGAAGGAAGATCAGAGGATAAGGCCACGGCACACCTCATAAGTCAGGCTATGCAGAGCCAGGACAGCCAGCTTTGAATTGCAAAGTTCCCCTTACTGGGGAAGGATGCAATCTGTCTTGCAATGAAAGGAACAATGGGAAGATGTTAAACTTCTGGAAAGCTGATTTAGGAGACCCGGTGCTGAATGTCTGTAGGGGAACCGCCTGCTAACATTGAGCAGGATAGATGGGCCTTTCTAAAAGCATCTCTGAACTCATTCTGGGGTCTTTATTTTGCAAGGGTGGGGACTAAAGACAAATATTCACTCTTCTAAACCCCTGCATATGCAAGAATAAAAATAAGAGAATGGAATAGATGTGCTTGAGACAAGAATCACCCCAGTATGAAATCTGCAGTCCAATTCAGGTGGGCTCCATCTCACCTCTGGCAACCCCCTGCAGCCCACCTGTGTTAGGTTGGTAAAACACAGCCACTTATTGGAAGTTTAGCCTCTCTTGCTCCTGCAAGTAGAAAAGCCCCTGTGCTGTAGGTGCTACACAGAGATCCCTGTGGACAGGGATGTCAGGAGCAGGACAAGCAACAGCTCCAGAGCATCCCTGGCCACAGCTCTGCAGGCCATTAACTGACAGCACCCAAACGAAGGGCTCAGTGCAGAGCTGCAGAGAGCATCCATTTGAAGCTTCATTTCAGCTGCTAAAAATATGCAAGAGCTGTACCTCTCCTTCATGGTTTTCCCCTTACAAGACAAAAACCCTCCTGCTAATGCCTCGTAATCTCTCTGCCAGTCCTAGTGGCAAAGAGCTGGTGAGTCCCAAAGGGTGAGGGAGCTGACTTCTGCTACTTCTGCTCTCACAGATGGGAAGCATTAGCACTGACGGCTTGAGCTGTGCAATATGTTTTGCTCCGCAAGGAGAGAAGATGGTGCTGCAGGAACAGCACGAACGAAACCGCAGAGCGGTGCAAGCCACCAGCTCAGGGCTGAGCAGGGAAGGAGCTCTGTCCTTGCTGGTCCCCTGGCAGCAACCTGGCTCACCCCACGCCTTCTGCCCAGCATCTCCCCTGCCCCAGCAGGAAGGCTCCTCCTGCCCAACAGAGCCTCCCCGAGGGCTGCAGTCATCCGGAGGTGGTGCTGGGCCATCGCTGCACAGAAGGATGAGCTCAAAGTAATCTACTCCAGCAAGATACGGAGGCAGGTTTTGGCCAGGATCCAGGTTTTTTATTAATATCCCCGGCTGGGGGAAGGGAAAGCTGTTCTTCCTTTCATAGAGAAAGTGCTGAGAAGAGGGGAGAGACATTTCTGTTCGAGCTTTCTGCTGCCTCCAGGCTCTTGCTGCCCTGGAGGGTGTCTTGTGGGCATGTTTGCAGGTCAGCAGGAAGGCACGGAGTGATGGATGTTGACCATGGAAGGACATATGTGTAAAATTCCTTTTTCATTATATACTCTGGTGTGTGGAACTGAGAGGAGGAAGTTTGCTTATTTATTTTTAATCCTAGCCTGTGAAGACACCTGACTCCTGGAGCAAATGCTCCAGCCAAAGCAAAGAAACTGCAGAATTCTGGCCAGCTCAGGGAGTTTTAGGATGAAAAGCACTGTTATCATCTCTGCTGTCCCCAGGGGTGCAGCGCATGGCCAAGACGGGAGGTTTCATCCCCAAAGGCTGCTCAGCCCACAGTTCCCCACAGGGATCAATTTGTGCCTTAATTTGAGCATCAGAGCTTGAGCCATGGCAAACAATCTCTGCCAATTATTTGTTTTAAGGCAGCCTAGATGCCCCAAAGCCTCCATAAGAAATTTTAAATGCAGAGCTGCTAGTCAAAAAGGAAGGATTTGGGGATTAACAAAAATATTAACAGCAGGAGAGAGGTGGAGGACAGACCCATGCAGTCCAACTTCTGTGGGTAATGTTTATTTTTAGGCTATTTTAACCTTTTCTTTTTCTTTTTTTTTTTTTTTTTTAAAAACAGAGGTTGGGGGGTAAGGCTCTAGACTGTCACAGATGACACCACTAATTTGGATTCCAGGAGGCCCTCAAGGAAGATCTCTGGTGACAGCTCTGCTTTTTATTTAGCTACTAAAAAAGCCAAGGAGATAGAGGAGAGCCCCGAGGGCAGAGCAGGAGGACAGACCCACAGCCAGCCCTGGACAGGCAAGCTCAGGTGCATCGCATGGAAATTTTGTCTCCGAGGAGCATAAACCCAGGTGACACCGGGAAGCAGGCACCCTACCTTTGGGAAATGTCACCTCATTGCAGGAGCATCACATAAGCTCTCTTCACAGGGACTCAAATTTCCCATGGCAGCCACACCATTTTTTTTTTTTTTTTTTTTGGAAGCAAAGGGGCTGCTTCCCTGCTCTGGAAGCCACCAGAGCAGGCACCAGGATGTCCCTGCCCTCCTGCATCTCCCCGCTTCGCTTCCCACCTCCTGCACAACGGAGGCAGCAAAGCAAACTCCTCCTTACAGGGCCTTTGTGGACTGTGAGATTTAATTTGCCTTTCTGGGGGATCAGCTCCTCTCCTCTCAGCAGCTCCATATGATTAACCAGTTTGAATTTTCATAATGCCATCACTCATTCCACAGATACATAATGGGCTCTTGCTGAAATGAGGCTTTCACATACAAACAGCACTTAATCTGGGCTTAGTGCTTCTTCCTCACAGCTAAATGCTGCACCTTTATTTTGTCATCTCCAGCAGCAGCACATCGCACTCCCCTGCCTAGGCACACTAAAGCCACCAAACACCAGAAACCCAGGATCTTAATGAGCAAGCAACCAAGCCCCAGCCAAAGTCCCAAGTTACCCAGGCAGTGAGAGCAGTTTTCTTGCAACTTATTTACAAGCAACACAGAACAGCTTTTTTTTTTTTTTTTTTTTAATGCCTGCAGGAACAGGAACACTTTTTCTGCACCTGTATGCCCATACTGCTTGTGACATGGAAAGGACACGTCCCAGACCAAGTCTCAGCTCCAGGAGGCTGAAGCTGTAAGTGAGCTGCTTTGAAATCAGTAAATCAGTGCTCACAGGGCTGGGAAGGGCACATTGCCACCCCTCCTGCTGCTCCTCCTCCTCCCCAGGGAGTATTGGGCAAGGAGGTAAAATTGGAAAAACAAGCAAAAATCTTCTACCGCTCATTAACCACACTTTTGAGTTTATTCTCACCAGCAAGCATCTGTGCTTACAACAACCCCCTGTCCAAACACAAGGAAGATGTTTGGCTTAGAGCTGTTACAAAGAGCCAGACAGTTCAAATGACACAGCCTAGCTTGTACTACTCAAAGACTCCTCTTCAGTCACTTTTACAGGCTTTAATAGCTATGATTCCTAACCCATCCCTTGTCTTTTACATGACAGCATGTATTTAAACATACAGCTTCCCTACAACAAAGCCCAAGAAGAAAACCCTGTTGCTAGAGATCCCAACATTTATCTTTATCACTGCATCTTGGGCATCAGCATCTTGTTATTGGTTTCGTTCCACTTTTTTCCAGCGCTGAGAGACAGAAGTGGTCAGAGAGGTGGGAGTGCATCCTAGCCTGTAGTCCTGATTCGGGCTGGACTCTTAGAGCTGGCATGAGGCTGTAGCTCTTGCCTGATTGCAGGGAAATGCGAGCCTGCTCGGCAGAAGTCAATACTAAAAGCACAAGTTCACCCTGCCCTTAATGGCTTGTTATACCAGCAAAAAAGTTTGTGCCCAGCAGTGCATGAAGATTTCTTGCAGATTTCTCTCAGTGCCAAGCTTTAAAAATTGTCTCATTTTCTGAGCTCTTCAGGCTCATCCCTGTTTCACAAACAAGAGCTGCTTCATTTCCCACGAGCGTTCCCACTCCCCACCCTGCCCACCATGTTCTCTGTACAAGGCTCACACATGCCCACCACCTCTCCATCCCCAGCCCTGCCATCCCACACCTCTCAGCCCTCTCATCACCAAGTGAATGAAATCCACCCAGCAGTGGAATTGCTCCTTGCTGTCCTCATCCACAGCTCCAGCAGCACCTGCACTCAATTTAACACTTCGACCTCTCACCCAAGCCCTCCGCCTGCACACACCTCATTTTTCAGTGCACCAGGCAATTTCAGATGAGTTTGTCTACCTTGCACTGAGACAATTCAGTCCCCAGGTCTTTATTTAGGAGGCTCTTAGAGTACTGACCACGTTATGTATTTCACCCCTTGTCCATTGAACTACAGCTCTGCTGTCCTCTCTGACAGGGCTATGGGCTTTGCTTCCATGAAATAAAGGAGTCTGCTTTCCTGCCCTGATAAAATAAAGCTGGTTGCACAAGGAAGAGATGTCACTAGTTCAGATCAACCCATAATACACAGCAGTATTTGAGATGAGCCACTGCTTCAAGTTAGAGAATGCAGACCCAGGAGTTACACTCAAGAGGAAAACAAGCCAGCAAGTTATGCTCACAAATGTTTGTTCAGAGATACTAATTCAGCAGCTACATTTTCAAATCTGGCAGCAGCAGGAGGCAGAGGTTGCATGGCATGAGCGTGCATTGGGTCTGCAGGATCCCAGGAAAGTCTTGCAAAAAAAAAAAAAAAAGACAACCAAACAACAAAAACACTCCACACTGAAGCACTACAGGCCAAATAAATGTTGAACAATAAATGCTGTGAGCACAGGACAAGTTAATGCCACTGTGGCCAACACAATGGAACTGCTCCATGGATTCCTTCTGAGCATCATGCTCTCTGGTGGGGACCAGAGGACTCAAATAGCTCACAAGAGACATTGTGCTGGCCAATTCTGCGAGATCAGCGACTTCTGCTCTGTAATAATCCCTCAGCCCGAAGTACAAAGTTCCTGTTTAGTGTCCTGGAGAGCGGCACAATGGCAAGAGCAAATTATGCAAGCCAGGACAAAGAGGCTGGAAGAGAAGTGTGCAAGGAACAGTCTATTAATACCTGCCTGTGCTGTCATTGGCTTTAATCAGCACCAACAATCCTTCACTGTCAAGAGCATTTCCACTCACCCCCTAATTTTAAATAATTATTATAATAAGGATTCTACTAGAAAATGTTAGAAACAACTTCCTTGTCACTAAAACTGTCTAGTAATTGAAAAACAAACCAGCAGAGGATTTTATCAAGCATACATGCAAAAGAAAAGAACATTAACTACCGCACTGCAAAAAAAAAGTTACTTGTCATAATATATTAGGTGTTTCATTACACATCCTGCTGAAGCTGCTAATGCATGGAAACCCAGCTAGTGTGTGGGAAGGAGAGACCTAAGGAGTCAACTTCTTCTAGGGCAAATCAGATTTGATCATATTGTCCTGCTCAAATGAATGAAACGACCACCAGAAGGACAGACTTCCAACTTGGGAACTCGATGATTGCTTTTTTTGGGTGCCTGGGAAGCCACCCACCCAGCTGCACATGGCTCACGAGGGTGTGAAATTCTTGACGCACATCAGCATCACCCATCCCTGAGTTAATTTTGGGCATTGACTTTTCTCTCATTACTTTAATTCTGTCCTAAGGACATCCTTGCCTTTGAACTATCATTGCTGTAACGCAGCTTCAAGATTCACGGTGCTGGAAACTCTGTGCCAGGAGGGGAGCAATAGTGAAAGCCTAATTAAGACAGAGGAAGAAAGGCTGTAGTCTCCCTGATCAATGAATCAATTTCTCAGTCACACAGCACACTGATGGGTGCTGCCCAGCGAGCTGGGCAGTTGGGCTGTCCAGGGAAGTGAAGCATGAGCCCAGCACTGGTTCATTAAGTGAGTTGATTGCTCAGCCTCCACACAAGCCAGACTGCAGCCACCCAGCAGAGTCACTGGATAAGGGATAACCAGAGGGCAAGCAAAATATTTCTAGGCTGCAACAGGAGGGCAGGAGGCCCTCCCCAGCACCCCCATGCCCACTTCCCTCACCCCAGCACCACCACTTGACTCCCAGGGCAGACACCCTGCAAGGATGCTCATTTTAGGAAAAAATGCACTTCGCAACTCTAGAACAGAGCTAAAGATAAGAGCTGGTTTGTCTCTATTCCTTCCCTCTCCCTGGGAAGTCTGGATGGAAAATGAAGCCAATTAATTACATAAAAACAGAACTGCAACATAAATTTAATTATTTAAGAACAGTAAAAATACCAGAAAAAAAGTGGTGGCTGTAAAAGTTGCTCTCTGCAGAGAGACAGAATTCTGTCACTAAGTATAACCACAATGTACAGTTTTCCACCAGTGCTACCAAAGGTGTTTAAGTACTTCCCCAAATAGCACAGCAACAAGATCACAATATAGAGAAAGATCACCCTTCCCATTTCATTAAGCATGGGCATGAATTCCAGAGGCAATAACAGTTTGCTTAAGACCAGAAAAAAACAGGAAAGAACCATAAATTTCAACTGTTTCCTTTTAGCCTTTTCATGGGCTCAGCTCTGTTCCTGAAGAGCTACTCTTTATGTGCCACCAGCTTCTCCTCTGCATTTTACTGTCCTTGAAAACAGGGACTCCCAGCTTTGGCTTAAATTTATTATTGATAATAAAATAAATAAGCAATCATTGCAAAAAGCCCTAAAAGGCTTTCATGCTTAATTTAAATGCACCAGTATAACATTTGCAATAATCTCATGAATAGATGCAGAAACTAAGATCACGTAAAATAACATCAGCAAATTATCTAGTTGCCAATGCAACTTTCTGATAATAAAAGGCAGCTCAGGACGATTTACCATTGTTTAAGCTAATTTATTTATCTGCACATAATAGCAGCACAGCCCTAGGGAGAATACAGAGGGGGGAAAAAATTGGAGTTGATTTATTTGTATTTGTTTGCTCTGAATTGGAGCAAAATAAGAAACATGGGTTATTTTACTATATTCTGTTGAAGGAGCTGGTTTTTGGTTGCAAGTTGCCCACCAGGTTCTTCTGAAGGCAGAAAAGAAATTGGGCAGCAGCTGTCCCACAGGCACCAGGGAACAGCCATTCCCCTTCCCACAGGGGCAAGATCCATTCTTTCACTCAATAAAACCATTTTTTTGCTGCCAAAAGTCATGATTTTTGTAGAAAGGCTATTTTCCTGCTAAAATGCCAACCCAATCTGGAAATAACAGAGCAGGCCCTGCTAGTGGAAAGTTCGAAAAGGTTAAAGAAAGTCTGAAAGCTATTTGGAAACATGTGGCCACCTCTATGGGAAAGAAAATGCATCATTTCAAGGGTAAAACAACAACACCTGGGCTCCACAGCCCAGCAGACATGTTTTTTAAAGCATGCAGAGAAGATGCATGTCTTCACCTGCTACAGGCTTGACAGGAACACAAGATTTGGGGAAAAGAACAGAAAAGCTCATTCTATATTCAAGGTTTAATGCACCAAAGACACCTCTTTGCAGGGGAAACAAAGAAAGGTTCCTGCACACATCATGGTAGTTGAACTGATTTTCTCAGACAAGAAAGTATCCTCCAAACTGACTGCTTTTGGCTGGACTTTCTTGTAAACCCAGAGCAGATTTAGACTGAGAAAGATGTGCATGAATTTCAGAAAAGCAGAAGGCAGTGCTCTCTTAATTGCCAAGCTGGGAATCTGGTGACAAAACCAAAAAAAGAATGAAATCTGACATGTAATTTTGGATTAGAACTTAGCAAAAAAACCCTCCTACTGAGCTCCTTGCTGCAGAAGCTTGCCATTCAAGAGCATTTCGTTGCTCCTGAGCTGGAAGAGATGCTGCCAAAATGCTCACCAGAATCACCAGTAGGACCAGCACAGGCTGGAGGGCTGCTCCTGTCTCCCCTGGGATAACTGGGGTCACCCGAGCCCATGTGGCTCCTGGGTTTGATCCCACCACAGTCTGCAAGCACTTGACAGAAGGCAGGACTTCAGAAGCACTTGGCTTTCTATCTAGAAAGAGATCACCTTAAAAAAAAACAAAACAAAACACAAGACCACATACTTAATATTTCGCTAAAGTCTTGCTTCTGCATTGAAATCTTCACACAAGCAGCAAGACAAATTTCTTCATCTAAATCCCACACCACTGCTGATTCCCTCTGTCCCCACCCAGCCCCATCCCAATGCTGGGTAAGGGCCAGAGGGGATTTGCTCTCCACCTCTGCAGGGTCCCCACTGAGTGCCTTCTCCAACAGCACACAGCTTCAACCAGCCTCATTTCTGCTGCTGCTCAGCTGCACACTTGGGAACTCTAAGCTGTAAACCCTTTCAACAGTATGTTTGTTGTTTTCCTTCCACTGTTATCCATTTAACATCTTTATACATCAAAGCAGGCTATTTATAGTTGCCTTCTGGAGGCAGATCTGAACGTCTCCTTTGGCTGTAGCAGGAACTCTTAGCCATAGGCCACATCAAGCGAGCGCACAAACTGAGAAAGATCTGTCTTTACGTTGCAAATAGGGCTGCTCTTTCAACTCTGCTTATAGACAAAGCCAAGCAGGAGCAAGGAACCCAGTTCTCCCAGGGGTTCTCTGCCTCGCCTGTGAAAACAAAGTGCCTCACATTTTCCTAGCACTAGGCTCTGCTGCAAGTTTTGTCTTGGCAACAACATTTCATTGCCAGACTGCCAAGGCTGAGATTGCAATTAATGATTTAATTTGTACGCAGCTTCTCGGATTGTTTGGGTCTATTTGGGTCTAATTATTCTACTAGGTGGACCTACTACCATTCGCAGTGCCATGTGCCCTGTGCCACTAAAGGGCCGGGGGTCACTGCCCTGGGACAGGTCTCAGGGAGCAGGAAGATGTCCCCAGCACAGAGCAGTCCTGGCTTGCAGGGTTACAACATCCTAGAGCATCAAAGTTGCATTACAATTTCTTCTTTGGTCCCACATCACCATCAGATCTATGGGGAAACAATTCCCTCCAGTCCTTTGCTTTAATTGTGTGTTACAACACCATTTAAATGAAGCTATGGCAAGACCAGCACACAGCTGCCATGGGGTGCTCCCAGGGCTGCCTCTCGCCTGCCTGTTATTGAGCAGAAACATCACAACCTGGAAAAAAAATTGCAAACTCTGTGGTTTGCCTTGTTTTTGTGTCAACCCAGCCACTCTTTTTCTGGGAACAGCTGCAGTGCTGCAGGATGGATGTCCATCTAAACAAGACAGCAATCTCTGTTGCCTTTGGCATGTAGGTAAGCTGCCCCATTGGCATTCCTGTTCCCCATCCATCTGAGAGCTACAGATGGCAGGCCTCATCAATATTTTATTGACCTCTGCCACCATCTAAAATCCCCAAGCAGTTTAGTTTCTGCTTTCCTAAGTCTACTGAAATAGAAAGTTTACCCAGAGTGATTTTCAGCCAAGATGACTGAAGACGGAGTCCTCAGCTGAACTCCCTCCACTCTCCGATGGCACAGCCATTTTCTGCTCTTCTTACTTGCAAGCACAGAAGAAATAAAAGGACTGGGCTCTCAGACACTCGGTGAGCACAGTTGATCTCTACCAGTGGGGTGCGTGGACCAGCACAGAGACTGCTGGAGCCTGGCTGAGTGTTACTAGGAATGAACAAACACGGAGCTGATTCCTGTGACATCCCAGGGCCCATCCTGAGACATGAGCAGTCCAGGGAACCTGTGTAAGTTAACTCCAAGCTGCTTTCAAGTCTTAGAGAATTGCCAGAATGATAGTTTTCTGCCAGATCTTTAGAGAAAAGCAGTCCACTACTACTAATACCTAACACTATGATTTGAGCAAGAGTAAAAGCACTTACAGTGTTACTAAGTACAAATAAGAGAGGGTTTAATGCCATGCCTAGTCTGATGCTGCCAAGGATGTGTTTAGCACAGGTTGTTGCTGATGCACTGGAAGCCTGGCACCATGGGGGTGTACAGCCCGACACATCCCACTGCTCAGCACCCAAGAGTCCCTGCTCTGACTATGCCAGTGATGAAGACACACCTAGACTGGAGAGAAACCAGCCCACAATGCTGCTGCAGAGGCAGCCTTCATCCACCCCTTAAGGTAACATCATCACCAGCAAGCAAAGGCTGGAGGATGGACATCAGAGGTGGCTGCAGAGAGGCCCAGTTATTTCCCTGACACAGCATCCCCAAACTCAGGAGGCAGGCACCAGCAGAACCAACATCAATGGGCTGTGCCGTCCAGACACAGGCTCCCAAATCTCTGCCCAGCTTCAGAAATCGAGTGAGAAAAGCAAAGCAACGCAGCCAAGGTCACACAGACAGCAGAGATGCCAGGTACTCACCAAGACGCAGGGCTCCTCCTTGGTCCTACTATCAAACAACAACCACCTCCCACAGCCTGGGCACGGGCACAGCTCCAGCTCTCTAGTCAGAGGCAAACTCCCCCCCCATCAGGAGCTGGGCTCTGCATCTGGGGGGGTATTTCATTGCTTGTGGCAAGTGGGAGCTAATTAGCCTCCTTTCTCACCAATTTCCTTCTCACCTGTTACTTGTGCTGATCGGGTACCCACTCAGCCTGTTCAATTAGCACCCTCTCCTCGTGGGGTGAGGGTGGAGGGGATGCCTTGCCAGCAGAGACTTAACCCTTCACTGAAACCCATCCAGAAAGCCCACAGGCACCAAAATGCCCCTCTCCCCTTGCACCCGTGACAATCAGGCTTCGGCACTGGGGGTCCTGCCCTGCTCGCTGTGATGGTTCCTCGGCTGCATGGTTACACTTCCCAGCTGGCATTTACTGCTCAAAGCAACACCGATTTTATAAACTTACACCTCTTTAGCCAACGGGAGCAATTTTGTGCTTTGTCAGATTTGCGCAGCATCAAGCAGAAGGTTTGATGCAGAAGATGGGGAATTACTTGATTAATTACTTACACAGACCTCCCTGAGATGTCTGGATATAGAAAAGTATTGTTTTCTTTTGTTTATTTTCTCCTTTATATCTTAAGATTCTGCATAGCGTCTGCTGATGAATGGTAATTCATGGAGCCCCCATAATTTAATCTCCTGCAACCATCTACCCACATCTTGAGCACTGCCAACAAGAAATGTTGTTTATGCAACTGTGGCAATTTATGTTCATAGGGTTGCTCCAGGGCATCCTGAATAATCTAATCTTTAGAAGTGATTTGTATACACATTTATGCCTGTATCCTTATAGACAGCACCTTTGTCTCTTCAGCTAGACATTAAATTGACTAAAACACAGCCCCCAGACCCCAAACCCAGTTCCTCTTGAAAACCCCTGGATGCTGGTGTTTGCTGATTCATCCACGGGGCCCCCTGTGCTGGTGGCTCCCCACCAGGTAGATCAGGAAACCACCAGCTGGGGTTCGTTGTATGGCAAGGAGCTGTGCTGAGCCCCATCCTGGCAGTGCTGAGCCCCTGGGCAAGCACGGCGCCCTGCAGTAACATCCCTCTGCAGCTCCGCTCCTTGCATTTTCCCTGAAATAATTGTCTAGAATCCCAAACCCGATCAACGAGTGGGTGCCCTGGCTCAAGAAAAACACACAGCTGGAAATGCACCAGGACGTCTGATTTCTCCAACCCGCGTTATAATCCCACATCATACTTTATAATGACTAACCCTCCGTCTGTGTTTTTGCGCTCCTGAAATATATTAATGTCGGCTTCCTTGCCCAGTTCCAGGCATTAAAGGCACTGCTGGATTTGAACGGTAATCCTTGATGCAGAAGTGTAATCCAAGCAGGACGAGCGTGTGTGTGTATAACTGGCCAAAACACCAGATTAAAGGGGCAGCATCTGCCTCAAAACCTCCGCTGGAATTCCTGTGCCGCTCCATGCGAGAGGATGAAACAACTCAGTGGTTTAATTTTCATTTTAAACTAACCCAAATCCGCATTTCTCATCTTCTTCCTGAATTTTGGGGAGGATTACAGGGAACCCATTGGGCAGGCTCTCCCTCCCCTGCACGCGACTGCTCCCACACCCAAGCTTGCTCTGCCGTGGGGGCAGGCAGGGTCCCATGTCCTGGGGACACGAGACCCCCATTTCATGGGGGTTGCAGTGAAAGGCACCGAAAATCAGGGGCGATTTGCTTGGCACTTTCACATCCTTCCTGGGTTTCGGGTTGGCAAGAGAAGCGACGAGAGAGAGGCGCCTGCAGTTTGGGGAGGCTGTGGGCCCGGATGGAACAGCTTTCAATTATCACGAGCCTCAGACACGGTAATGAAAATAGCATCCTGCAGAGCTGCAGCCTCTACCAGCAAGGACAGCTTCCCGGCGCAGGCAGCACCCCGTGGTTTCTCAGCTGCAGGGCTGCGTATCCTGCCCACACGTCCCCATGTCGGGCTGCAGACACGGCCACGAAAGAGGACAAACTCCTTGGAGCAGAAGGGACAGGGCTCATTTGCACCAGAGGGTCTGGCTGCTGGTGCTGTGCTCTTGCTGGATCTGGGCACTGGTGGCTGTTGCCTGCACCTTTAGGAACAGACGCCACCCCATGCTGGAGCTCCTCTCTCCCTGTGCAGGAGCAGGGATTGCCCTCTCTGCTCCAGGGTTTATTCTCCTGGCTCAGAGGCTGTAAGCCAGAGCCCCTAAACCAAACCACTTGGTTTTCCATGCACCCTGTGCCTTCCCCACCTCCACCACCTTCCTGAACACTGTCCCTGGCCGCAGGGTAGCAGCAGAAGCACCCATCTGCACATCCTCATCAACCGCTTTTTGTCTTCTTGCCCGTGCTCCTCCCGGCACCCTCATTTGCAATTTTCCCATGTTTTTGCTCTGTCTCCCTGGACTATAAATGAAACACCCGAGAAAGGCAAGCTGGGCTGACAGAAGACATCAGCAATAAGCCAGACAAGACAAGAGATACCATGGCAGCAGAAAACAGGACAGTGCTTTAATAATAGCATCTATTTTATTTATCATGCCATCTAAAAGTTCTTGCCGTCTGCATCTGAATACTCAGTGCCAGGGGATGGGAAGGACAGCTGGAATATAATAAGAGCTGACCTGAGCTGTTGTGAGGAGCTGAAACAAAAGATGAATAGGGAAGAGCCTGAACGATAAAAAATAACCTCAATAATACAGGTCTTCAGGTGCCGCCTGCTCTTTCTCAAATCTTTCGAGGCTGATGCACAGTGATCCAACACCACCTCCGGACCTGCCTCCCCATTTGGGGCTGACATCTGGGATGGGGTGACTGGGTACTCCATTATTCCTGGTATTATTACTTGCACCAGGGCCACAAGAGTGTAAAATGCCACTGTTGATCAAGGGAATCTACCACCTGCTTGGCATGGGAGAAGGGGACGACCCAAATGACCCCCTACAAACCTTCCTGGAAGGGCTTGCGTGGCCCAGACCCACTCCCCCCAAACATTGTCCTCAAGCTTTGCTGCCGCCTGGCACACAGCAAATTGGAGCGGGACCTTCTAAATATAGAGGTTTTCTAATGGCTGCAAGTGGTGAAAATATCCCGGCTCCATTTATCTTTGCGGGGGAGCACTATGGGGATTTAATAATTAAACTGTGCGCATCCAGTTGCTATGGAGCTCTTACCAGTCCCTGCATCCATCATCCAGAGGAAAGTGGGTCAGGGTGGCTTTTTGCAGCCACTGGTTCCCAAATCTGGTTCCTCCTTCCCAGACCAGTGACCGAGCCCATCATATTGTGGAGGTGGCCACGGATTGCACCAGGCTCGGTGCTGGGTGAGATCCCACAGGGGGCCCCAGCAGCGTTTTGGAGCTCCTGGCTTCATAGCCATAGCACGGATGAGGCCATGGGAATCTCCACCATGTCACTGTGACTGAGCTCTGAGCCTGCAAGGAGCCCTTAGAAAATCTGCCTTCGTTTTTCATCTCTTCAACACCGTCAGTCGTAATTCTAAAAAACAAGTAGAAGAAAAACCTTCCTTGCTGAACACCACAGACCAGGTTGGTTGCTCTTTCTTTCCTTCAATTTCTGGCTGCAAAATTCCAAGGGAAATCTCAGAGAAGTTCTTCCTGGAGATAGACATGCTCTGCTTCACTCACCTTCATTTTTTTTTCTGAAAGAAAGTGAATGGCCCTGCTACCCTGCGAGCGATTCTTTGGAAGAGAGCATTACAGATAAAACACATCCCTGCTCCTTCCTTCAAACCACTCTGGGAAATACACGTGGATTTCCTGATCACCTTTAGCTGGGTTTACGTAAAAGGTCACAGCAGCTGTGTCCTCCCTGGATCCAGGGGAGGGGAAACCAAAACAGACAGCCGAGCAGCTGTCCTCAAGGTGGTTTTGACCTTATCAGACGTAGGCAATGCAGGAAAGCACATTAAAGAAAATATTGCTGGTGCAATTAGGCAGATGCCTCTGAGACTGGGACAGTGAAAGCTCCTGCACAGCCAGCATGGGCTGTGATGTGGGCTGGAGCTACAGCACGTCTGAAAATTGCCAGGCAGTGGAAAGCAGTGGGATATGTGCATATATTACAGGATTAGCAGTAATCTCCCAGACCCCTGTTTGGAAGAGTCAGAGGGATACGTTATTATTGCTCATGTTCAATGCAAGAACTTCAAGATTTTCTTTAATCAGCTGTACCGCTGGTGATGATTAGTGTTTTGTTGGCTCAGAAATATGCTAGGATGGGTTTTGGCAGGCGAGTCTGTCCCGAATAATCACGGGGTGTTACAGACCCGCTTGCTGAGCGCATTAGGAGGAAAAACGTGTTCCTACAGGGCCACGCAGCTCCTGTGGGACTTCAGGACAAGATAACCCCAGTCCTGGCAGGCCTGGAGTCCTGGCAGGACTCCTCCCATCACTGTAATGTAGGCTCAGGGCAGAGGTGGCCCCATAAAAGCCACCATGGTGGTCAGGAAGGAGAGCCTTCCACTGGGAAGAGGCGATGTGGGAGGCTCTGCTCGGTCCCAGATATCTGCTCGGTCAGGGAAAACAATGTCAAGTGGTTGCCAGAGGTTTTGCAAGGCCCAGAAAGGTGCCTGGGGACAGGGCAGGGGCAGGGCAGGGACTTTGCAGCCTCAGCACAGAGCTGGGGCATCACAGTCCCTGAAGAAACAGCCGAAAAATTCCCAGCCCCATGCCTGGGCTCCTGTGAGCTCGCTCCCACTGCAGGGCTGAGCCGGGACTGGACCGATTCTAAGCCAAATGCAAAGCCCACTTAATGAAGCTTAATTAAAACACGGAGCCTGGTGCCGGCCTGCAGCTGCAGACGCATCGGCAGTGCCATTAATACTGGGGGGTGCTGGCAATTAGCACAGTGCTGGCAATTATTTGTTTGCTGCTTGTGTCAGGCTTGCTGTGGGTTTTTGCTCCTCGGGAGAGGGCTGCAGACCCCACGCACCCCCCGCGCTGCTGCAAACTGGGCCCGGCTCCAGGTCAGAGCTGAAACGTTGTCAAAAGTGCACCCAAGGCACAGCCAAACTGCAGGGAAAAGAGAAAATTGCCGAATTTTAATGTAAAGACTAATAGCGCAACAGAAAAAAAATAATCCACTCTTTGATATTTTCTAAACAAAGGGGTAGTCCCAGAGGCGAGCTCAGGCCCTGCCAGGGAGGCGGAAAAGCACATTGTGCAGTTCTGAGAGTTTCCAGGGCTGTTCTTTGCTCCTGAGGTTATACCTCGTACATTTATTTATGTGCCGTGGACTTAATTAGATGTTCTCCTGTCTCAGGCGGCGGCGAGATGAATCAGCACTCCTGTGCCCTGCAAGGTCTCCGCTCAGAGCAGCTCCGGCTTGGATGGAGGCTCGGAGGGGAGTTTTGGAGGGGAGGCTGCTCTCACCCCACTCAGGACCCTGTCCCAAATCCGCCCAGCACCGCATCGTCTGCTCCAGTTGCAGCAGCGCTGCTGCCAAAGGATACAAGCGAAGGCACCACCACGCTGTCGCTTGCATCTTGGGCTGAGGAAGTCCAAGGCCCCGTGGGCGATGGGCTCACTGGAGTGGGAGGTGTGAGCGGAGCCCGTCCTGCCTCTCCTGCCCCTCACACCCCAGGGATTTGCCACAGATCAGCTGGAGCTTACGGTGCTAAAACTTGTCAGGCAGAAGAACCAGGGAAAGCAGATGAAAAGGCTCCTTCTGATTAATCTATTTTTTTTTTTTTTCTTCTGCCTTTGCTGATTATATTCCTCCTTCTGCACCCGCTACTTGAACACACGGCCTCCACTTCTAAACCCCTTCTGGCATCAGCATCACATCCTCTTTGCAGCACCAAAGCTATTTATCCAGCGCCCCCTCCCCATTCATCACCCCCAGGTGTGCACCCACAGGTGCAGGGTAGGGCTACGGGCACCCCGCTCACATCACAGAGGTGCTGAGCAGCCCCCATCACTTCGGGGCCATGGGTGGGCACCCATCTCCTCCAGACAGGTCCCTGGCAAGGCAGAGCACCCAGAGCATGTGCAGGTGCAGCAAAGGGGCCCTGGCTTCTCCGTGCTGTGTTCTGAACTGATCTTCTTCCAGCAGAAGGACTGTTCTCTTGCTGTTTTTTTTATAAGCTGTGCCCACATGGTCATGTTCAAAGTGATGCAAGCCTGAATTAAGTTTTACACATTTTCCCCGCTATCTGGTTTCATTTTTCTTCAGCGCTTTCCTATAGCGCTGCCAATATCACATTATAAAGCAAACGCGTGACTCTGTCGGCCAGATGCCTGAGCTCCAGCACATTTATCAGCTACCAGCAATTCTTCCTGGCTCCGGAGAGGGGCTGGCCACCGGTTCCTGCTCCAACAGCATGCAGGGGGCACGGAGCACAAAGCAGGTGCCAGCGCCTAGGGTATGGCACAGGCTGCAGCCATTCTTCCCAGCTCCCTTTCGCTTCCATTTGGGCAGGGTTTGTAGCTAGCAGATGGGAGTGGGCTGCAGCATTATTTGATTGCTACCTATTTATGGCACTCGCACAATATTCTGTTCAACCAGGGCAAGAAGCCATTCGCAGAGGGTTGGACGTGTGAGTGGGAAGTCGTTAGGAGCCGCTTTTCTTCTGCCTGCTGATTATGCAAGAGAGGACGGGGTGTCCCACCTGCAGCATCGGCTGGAGCTTTGCCCGGTGGAGGCAGGTCCCTTACGGGGCTGCAAGGGCCGTGCCACCCACGTCTGCTGGGCTGTGGTGGCCTCCCAGGGACGGAGGAGACAAGGCACCTGCATGCTCACCCCGCTGCGGGCCCTGCGCCGCATGGTGCTGCAGGGGGTTGCAGTTTGCTCCTCGTGCAGCCGAGCTCACTGCAGGCAACGCTCCACCAAATGTGGCCAGGCTTGGGCAAAGAGTCCTCAGATTCACGTCTTCAGGGAGAAATTGGGATTTGGCAAGGGAAAGGGGTCTGAGCATCCCCTGCACCTGCATCCAGCTGCCCACAGGCATGGGGACGGAGCAGGGACCGGCTGTGGGAGCTGGGGTCAGAGCAGCCCTCGCACCACACCGGGGCTGCTGCTGTTATTACTTCCACGGCAGAGGCAATATGACTTATTGAAGCTTTTTTTATTTCCCAGTAGCTCATCCAGTGTTGTGTGTGTAAGGAAGACAAACTGTCTCATTATTGTCCTGATCTCTAATCATGTCACATTTTCAGTTACTCTGCAGTCACGGTGACATGTTGGTGTTTGGGGCTGCTCTGATGAAGGGAAAAAAAAAAAAAGAAAAAAAAAAAAGAGGGGAAGGAGTAAGGGAAGCTAATGCAAGTGTGATTCTGACTCCAAACTGGCATTTTCCCGGCTTTCCCTGGAAGACCAACACACACTTAAAGGACTCTGCTTGGGCCCATTGGTGTCTCAGCGCAGACACCTCCACCTCCGGAGGGCCTGAGAGCACAGCACAGACTCGTAAAGTCTCCAGAAATCTGAATCAAGAAGAAAAATGGGATTTTTTCTCCCTCCATATAAGGAGGCAACACATGGAAAGGGGGAAAACTCTGAACCCAGCCATCTGGGAGCTAGCAGGGTGCTCTCAGAGAGGCCTTTTATCTCCTCCAGTGGTGAATGCTCACCTCTGTAAGCATGCTAACAGCACACTGATGTACAGACAGGGATTTTGGTCCCGATGGTGGAGTTCCTCCTTGGGCTGGGGATGCTCCAGGTGCTGTGAGGGCTGCAGGCACAGGGGTGAGCAGCGCTGCGGGCTCTGCCTGCAGGGCCTCTGCATCACTTGCCTGCAGGATGGTTTCCATATCTAGGGCAAACATTTCACACAAAATACTTTTTTTTATTTTTTTATTATTTTTTTTTTTTTATGCTATCATTAAGTAAGGGAATAATATGACCAGATGCTCTGAAAGAGACTGCTGGATTCATCAGTGAACAACAGAGAAGCTGTAATGATTAAACATATTACATAGTGAAAGACAACAGAGGATTAATTTCAGCACTTAATTAGAGTACCTCTAATCTTCCTTTCCATCACGATTTTCCTTCTCTTCCCTTCCCTGCTTTGTCCACATGTGCTTCCAGAGATCATCCTTCAGGGAAGAGGGAGGTGTGAGATATGCCAATGTTTATTTTAACAGCTCCTTTTTTAGGGATCTGCTGCGAACATGCTCCTCCTGTTGAACAGGCTTGTTGCTATGGGGTAAAGTGATCCAAGTTCCCCAGTTTTGTACTTTTTCTCCCCTCTGCTTACACGCAGCTCCTGTTCCTGGCTGGCTGTGTGGTGGCACTGGAGACACCCCTGGGAGCGCTCCCATGGCACAGCTGCAGCCTCAGGAGCACCTGAGGGCTCCCAAGAGGATCAGGGCAGGGTGTGGGTGTTTGGCCTAGCAGCGTACTTCCAATACTGATTTAACAGATGGGAATTATAATATTAACACCGCATCTAATATTTAAAATGCAAAACATCTTAGAACAAAGCTGAGGACTATCAGGTCTGGTAGCCTGCTTCCAGAAGCAGCGACCGCTGTGTGCTTTCAGCAGAAGGCAGCGCAGCTCCTACCACAGCCCATTAGGTAGCATCACCCCTAGGACAAATCTCTGCCTGACCCTTAGCTGACAACCATCGTGCGCCCTGGTGCACGAGGGCTGGCTGCCCTTACGCAGCTTTTATCCCATCTGCTTTGACTTCAGAGGCTATTTTTATGCCCGAGGCTGGAATGTGTCCCCGATTTGCTCGTGCTGGGGATGCTCGCCCTGGCTCCCAGCCGGGCATGGGCAGCGCTCGCCTGCTGCTCGCTAAGGTGGCGAGGGGGAGCTTTGCACGGGGTGCGAGCATCTGGCAGGCACGGAGCAGCCTCCACTCGTTCTCATTACCATAACGCAGTAACGATGTTGGGTAATTAAAAGTCTGACAGTTTTTCCTGTGCAAAACACCGGTTTATTGAGTTTTTGAAAGAAAGTGTTATGGCTAAAATCTGGGCACGGGGCCCTGCTTGTTTGCAGCAGCTTTCCCTCCCCTCTGTCTTCCCAGCAGTGACGGATGTGCTACAGGCACCTGCACCTGAGCAGCGCTTGTGTCTGAAGCTGTTGGGCTCTTCGGGAAGCTCTGCAGGAATGTGGGACCTGCTCAGCACCCTGCCTTTCCCAGGGCTGCTTTCCCTCACAGACATGAGAGGGGTTTTGAATTTGAGCTTGCACTTTTCCTCACTGCAACAGAAAAGCTGCGTGTGGGTTCAGAAAAGTGGATTTGTGCTGATTCTGCCTGCTCTGTCGGGGGAAATTACAGGAAAGCAGAAATGTGGAAGTTCTGAGACATTTCTCAGCTCTTGCCCGAGCTCTTCAATGCAGCCTGTTGGTCCGCAGCTGAAGGCTGCCAGCTCTTGAGCACTGTTTGCAAGAGGAAATCTTGTTTGAGAGCACAAATATTTGTGCTCAAAGATGCTGAGCCTAACCTCACACCTTTCCTTCCTGCAAACCCCTCCTGGATTACAGGACTCATCTGAGTTTTCACTTCCCGCTTTGCTCCCCAAGCACTGTCCAAACCCTGGCTCCTGGGGCCACCAGATCCATGCGTGCTCCCTCACCAGGGTTCTGCAGAAAGCCCCGTCCCTGCCTGCATCCTTCCATCCATCCCTGCACTGAGATCACCCTGTGTTTCTGCCTCCTCATCCTGCTGGTCACGAGAAGCACCACCAGGAGCCTGGTGCCTCCGCTGTGCTTCCCTGAACCTTGCTCCTGCAGCTGAGCACGGCTGACTGCCCTGTGCTCATGGCCAGCATCAGTGGCAATTAGTGCTCAGCTGCTAATTTAAAATCCCAGCACAGCTCTTGAGACTCACCCTTGCGGCTTCACATTGCAGAATTGCAATAAAACTTTAATTGAATGCCTCCTGCACAAGGGGACCTCCCTGAGCTAATGTCAGCCCCTCCGAGTGACCCTTTGCAGCCACAGTATGTCTATTTTATTATGGCATGCCATGGCCAATTTGATGGGAAAAGGAGACTGCTTGGGCCGCAGAGAGGGAGCGCTTTAACATTCATTCAAAGTGACAGTGCCCTAGTGCAATATGACTGGTAAATGCTAAATTGCCACAGATGGCAAATTTATGTTTCCTTTCCCCAAGGTCCCTTGCCTGCCTTGCTGGGACTCGATGTGTGTCTGAGGGAGGACCCACACTGCTGCTGCAGGTGCTACTTGGCCTGTGGACACTTTTTTTTTCTTTGTAGCTGGATTCTCAGAAAGAACGATCCTCAGAAATGGGAAAGTATGCATAGAAAAGCATAAAAAAGAATTCCTGGAATCAATGAGGTCTTTGAAAGCCAGATCAAAAAAAAAACAGGAGGAAGGTGAGAAGCAGAGCTCAGCCCTGGCCTGTCGAGAGGGAGCTGATTCACTGCGAAGCCACCCCAAAGCTCTGAGGACACTGGGGGCCAGCAGGGAAGAAACAGCCCGTGGGTAAATGGAGAAATGGTCCTGATCCCCTGCCTGGGTGCTGGCTGGTGCTCTGGGATGCTGCTCCCTGTGCTGGGGTGCAGCTGCCTTATTCCTCCCCCTGGGGCACAGCAAAATCACGAAGCTGCCGCTGCCCGGAGTGGCCGTGGATGCCTGCGCGGCGAATGCCTTATGTAAGCCCTCCTTTGCATTCCTCCTCTCGTTCTTTTTTTGGTTTTATTTGACAGATTTGCTTAAAAAACAGCGTGGGAATACAAATGACATGTTCAATCCAGATCAGCTCTCGGCTTTACAACATCCCAAAGAACATAAGCACCACGTTATCAGAAGTCCTCGGCGCAGGCTGAGAACAAAAGCCCAGAGCACGGCGCCAAGGCAATGCTCGTCCTGCATGGCACTGAACTCTCCTCGCAGCTCTGCCCCTGCCAAAGCCACATCCCTCGATGGCTCCCCTTGGTGACGAGAGCCTTCCTGGGGTGATTAGACAAGATTCTTAATGACCGTGAACTTGTTCAGCCTGCCGGGCCTGGGGACTGCTTTGCAGGAGGAAGGAGCTGTTTGCGGTCGGTTAAAGTTCGGCGCAGCTGAGGTTTTGGTTAAAGCCTGCTGCAGACAGGCTACTTCCCTCCTGCATGCTCTCTGGGTGAGAAGTGGAGACAGTCATCTCTTCTAAATGGCTTGGGACCCATTTTTAGGAGGTTTTAAGCAAATCACTTAATCCCTCAGCCTTCACCCCAGGACAGGGGAGCCACCGTGGCTCCGGCACTGCCTCCTCCTGCTCTGCACCAGCTCCGCAGAGACTGGGAACAGCTCGGCCCTGGGCCGCCCACCTCCCTCTTTTCTGGGCCACCAGCAGCAGACGCACCCGAGGAACCCAAGCGAAGTCTGTACAGCTCAGAGCCTTGCAGGAGAGACCCATTTTTCTTCTGTGCTCACGTCTCGGAGCTGCACTCCTCCGGTGAACAGCTTGCGCAATACAGCGAATATAATCCATGCCCATCTGGCTTTTATTTATTCATGACGGGCCCGATCCTGCAACGTGCTGTCGGAGGAGCTGAGCCTCGCTAACTCCTGCCAGCCCCTGCACAAACAGAGGGGCTCAGCACCTCCCCTCATCTGGCAGGGACTTATCCAGGGTAAATTGATATAAGGAGGGATGCGCACATTTGTTTTTACAGTTACGGTGCTGTAAAAGTGGACTTATTAGGACATCAGCCCATAATTGCCCTCTTAATGATTCTTACTCTTCTGCACTCATTCAAAGAGAGTTATCTCTATTGTGTTACGTACAAAAAGTGTCATTGGCTTAGTTTATGACTTTATTAAACCCAAGGATTTAATATTAATAGCTATCAGCTCCTCAGCTATATATCCCTAATGAAGGAAATGTGTGTATTTGTCTAGGTCCAAGGTAATTTGTAAACACAAAGTATTAAAAGGCTCAACAATTCCAAAAAGTTTTAATTGGAAACTCACCAAATTGCTTGCAACATCTTAATGCTTCAATATGGAACTCCCAGATAATGAGGAGCTAATTAAGGGGCCAGGATTCATTTTTTTATGATAACTGTCTCCATATGGGCTCTGCATTCGGTGCTTGCAGAACTAATGAAGGTCAGAGAAGGAACAGCAAAGAAAGAAAGGGAAATTTTGAGCTCTCGGTGTTGTGACAATGCTCAGCAGCTGCCAGTATTTCTGCCTGGGTTGGAGGCCAGGTGTGGAGTGAGCGGCACATAATGGAGTGGGACAGCCTGGCCATGCACTATCGCAGCACCCAGCTGTATTTCATAGCCCACAGCTGCTCCCGATGGGCTTTGCTGCTGGTGGGGAAGTATGTAGGGATCCCATGTGTCAGAATAGGAGCTTCCCCTGTGCACACAAAGCCAGTTAGTTATGCCTGTACCAGATGCAGCCTGGAGCACCACAGGATTCCCAGGGTGAATCTCCCCTAGGAGGTGCTGAGTCTGCTGCTGGTGCCCGTGCTGGCCAGCACCAAGCCACTTTCTAGGAGGCTGTAGCCATGCAGGAGCCACTCCATGCCCCAAAACTGTGCCAGTGTCCTCCAGGACAGGGACTGTGGCTGCAGGGAGGAGGACTTGTCTCAGGGTGAGGAACAGAAAGGGCTGGGGGAACTGCAGGAATGGAAGCCAGCCTCGTGACTCCACGAGCAGATACACTCCGTTCATCCCCAGCTGGAGAGCAGTGCTCATCCGACTCAAAGGACAAAGAATAGAGGAAACATGACAGGCAAACTTAAAGCTGCTGTTGTTTGCTCAGATTCCTTGCCAGGACTCGTAGGGCTGGGAGCAGACCCTAGGCGCTATGGAGCCCTCTGAGCACAAGGCTCCTCTCTGTCCAACTGAAACACCCACAAATAACTTGTAATCTGCTTTTAAATTAATCCCTTGTAAAATATTAACAACACATAAACAGACATACAAATGTACGGTCAGATGTTTTTCTGAAGTAACTCGCTGACTCCCATGACTAAATTTGGACCAGCAAGCCTCGTGCACCAAATAATTAAGTCATAGGCTATAGAAAGCAATCCTCTGGGACGTACTTGTCTTTGAATGGCTCATCCACTTGAAAAGTAATACATACCATTAACTATATGACCATATGGCATCCATTTATAGAATATTGCACTACAGGCAAATAGGACAAAGGTACACCCCTTAAAGCACTTTTCTCATCTCATTAACTTTGGGTACATGTTACAGAAGAGCTGCTCTGCCTTTGTTGTGTTCAAGGACATTTTGTGCTGTTGAGTCTTGTATTAAATGAATTGCACTAGGAAAATTAGAGTCTAAATGTAGCTATGCCCTAAAGCAAACAGCATTATTTTGCCTTTCTGTAATTCAATTTATTTTTTGCAGATCAATGTTTTCAAGCAAATTTGTTCTTTTGTCCTCAAATCTTGCTTAATGACAAAACTGACTTTGGGTAATTTGGTGCACAAAGAGGCCCGCCAGTGCTTTGGTGCTAGCAGGTCTGGGTGGTGCCCTGCTATGCGCATCAGTATACCCAAAACAGCCACGTGCACTTCCCTGGAACTGCACAGATTGGCTCAGACAACCTCTGTGAGCACCGACAGAAGTTCTCAAGAAGACCCATCTGGTGCTCAGCGTGATGCACTCAGCTCCATGGCTTGCAAAAGGGCAGGAAGCAGAGTCTGCAAAGCCCAGTTGCTGGGACAATAGGCAACACCAAAAAGCAGTCATTTGTGTCCTACAGCTGACGGTGGCTGCGATTCAGCACTTCAAAAAGACTGTGCAGGAGGAACAACCCTACGCACACAGAAGCTGAGCCATGAGCACGCTCAGCTTGCTGCAAAAGCTCAGTCCCTCTTGTAGGCATCAGCATCTGCCCCACTGAGTCCTGCAGCTGCTGCATCCAGCTCTAAAAATTATAAGCATGCTGTGTTCCCTTTAAATTAATTTGCACTGAAGAAATGCATTTGTTAAGTAGAAGTGAGTGCAGGTGCCTTAAAGGTTTTTGGCTTGACAGATTTCTCTTGTACACTGAAAATCAATATTTCTGCCAAGTACACTGTGGGTCTATCCCCCTTTCCTAACTTCTTGGAAGGAAAGCCACTGCTATATATTAAAGATCTCCACAAATGTGGTGGTCCAGTGCACTAGAAATATAATTCGTAGTAGAGAAACGAGTCCTCAGAGATGTTCCATTCTGGATACAGCCAACATCTCAGTAAGAGGAGCAGTGCTGACACAGGGCAGTATCTCAAACCCACATAACTGGCTCAGACATCTGCACGTGGAGGATCATTCATTGCTCATGGTTGAACCCAGCTCTGGGAGCCACTTAATGTCTTTTTTTTTTTTTTCTTTTTTTTTTTTTCTTTTTCTTTCTTTCTTTCCCCTCTCCTCCTGCTGAAGAGTCCAGCAGAGACCTTCCGCAAAGGCCGAGAGGTTGAAATCCGCACACACAATTAGCAGCAATCACCTGTTGCTGACATTTCATTTCCGGACATTGGCGAGCCTCTCTCCTTCCAAGGGCCCAAACACTCCAGTCTGCTGAGCTTGAAGGCTGAACCTCAGCAGCAAGCATAGCTGTTCACATCCTACTTTGATGAAAACAGGCTGCTCAGAAAAATAGGCAATGGTCTAATGGCACCTTTGCACCATTTGCAGGGCTCCCAGGCATACCAGTTGCACATGAGCAGTAGCACTGGGGCTCCTTGGCAAAGGCAGGATGAGGCCTTTCCTTTCCCCATGCAGTGTGGGAACATGCTAAGCACTATTCTGCCTGCAGGCACCTGCAGGGACCCCGGGCAGTGGCAGCAGTGACCCAACTTGGTGCTGGGTTCCTGGTAAAAGGAGCCCTGCTAGAAACATGCAAGGGGATAGCAGAGACGTGTGGGATTTATTAAAGGTGGTTTCGATGAGCATGTTAGCATCCAGCATCCTCAGTTCCAAATATTAAATGCTTTAGGAGTGTTCAGCTGGAAAAATGCCCTGGATCATCTCGAAGTGTGTGCTGCTGTGCTGCAGCAGTCTGCAACGCCGTGAAGTCTCCGCCTTGGCAAAAACAAGATGAATGATTGCGTGGAGTGCTCAGGCCCCAGCAGCAACTGTTGCTTGTTATAATAAGCATTGCAGTGCTGGCTGCATGAGATGGAAGACTTTTACTAGTGCAAGACTAGCCAGACCATGATGAGAAGTGTTCTAAGTGCCTGAGAAGGAAAACGACCCAATTGCATCATGCAGCATGAAGAGAGTCCTGCAGAGGAGAGAGCAAAAGCCTCCAGCCTCTGCTTCCCAGTTGCAGATGGGCATCCCGTAATACTTGATTCCAGACACTAGGGAAGTCAGGATGGTTGCTCAACCATCACCCCAAAACCCACAATACCTCCTGTATCCTGCCCCCATACACCTGGCCACTCGTACACAGAACACGCAATGACCAAAGCAGGGAAGTCTCCTAATATTTTTATTGTTCCTTAGATAACTGTGGATAGTACAAAGTTTTCCTCTTAAAAAAAATTAATTACCTTCACACTTCCATAAACAGAGCTTTCCATGGGAATCTGATGCCACAGAATTTCCACAGAAGCGATTTCCAACCACCATAATGCTATGTAGATATTATAACAGTAAGAGAATATTCTTGTAATTATCAACATGAAATTGGTTACCTGTGTATAAGGGTGAACACTGATCTTTTTTTCTTTTTAGAAACAAAACCATCATTTATTAATCCAAACTACATCATTGCATTTACAACATTCATTGCATAAACTGGACATACAAAGTTTTGCCACCTCTGGTAAATAACAGACATACATTATACAATATATTTGCTGAATACATAAGTTCAAACAATATGGGTACAACAACTTGTTCATAATACATACTTAAACCATCGTGTTTAATAGTTACTAAGACACAGATCCATGAGCTACTTCGGGTCTCAGCACAGTTAATCTAAGTGACAAGAACACAGTTGAGAGACAGTAGCTGCAATGGAAGGCGAATAAAACTAACCTGTGATAGGTCTTGTTCAGACAGCGAGAGCTCCTCACGGGTCAGCTTTTCTGCTTAGAAATACAAATCACACATCCATCACAGCTGACCGCGATGTCGGAAAATGTCCATGCAACCCACACACAGAAGAGAGCGAGTCTCCCAAGGATAAACTTCCAACAGTCATTGCCTTACTGCTTTAGTATGTACTATAGGTTTGCTATCGGAACAGAAACAAAACAAAACCCCAAACTTAAGTGGTTCTTCAGGTGCAGTTCCAGCTGCAAGTACATGGTTAGTCATGAGTCTATAACACAGGGCCAGACTTCTAGAAATGTAGAGGTAATGCTGATCTGTCAGGTTTATGCTGAATAATCCTCCATGACGTTGGTCTTCATTTTGGCAGCTGTTTATTTATTTACTTATTTAAAGTGTGTTTCCTCGATATTAGTATTTCTTTTTCATTCGTTTCTCCCTTTTTTCCTTTTTATTTTATTTTTTCCTAAATCAGTTTCTAAACAAGGATGGACTACAACTCATCAGACCTGATGACGTGGAAGAGGGTGACATTGTAAAGTATTTGGTGCCCGTTGTTCCAGGCATAGAGGGCCCGATCCTTGGGGTTGTAGTCCAACATGGAAATGTGCGAGTACTTGTTTTGGAACGGGATGTCGATGTACTCGTAGGTGGAGGCGTTGGTCTGGTAGGCGTAGTGCACCTTGGTGCCTCCCGAGTAGCCGTTGGTGACGTAGAGCGTGCCGCAGATGATGAAGGCCTCCCCGGCGCTGCGTTTCGGGTAGCTGGTGTTCCAGGTCTGGAGGCTCTGCAGGGTGTTGGGGTCCAGCTTGCTGATGACGATGTTGCCCGCGTTCTGGTTGGTGGCGTAGACGGCCCACAGCCCGTTCTCGTCCACCATGAGGTCAATGTCCGAGTGGCCGCCCCAGGCGTAGTGGTACATGTTGTTGTAGCCGGCATAATCCAGGCTGCGAGTCTTGAGAATGGTCTCTGTTTTCAAGTCAAACCTGATAATTATGTGGCTTTGGTATTTGTTGAAATAGATAGAGCCGTTGTAGACCACTTGACCGGTGCCTGACCATGGGTGAGGGAGACGGTGAGAGGTAAAGTTGTCGGTATTCATGAAATCTGCCATGGATTTGTATTCGCGGACGAAGCGGTTGTTGTGGTAGCTGTCCATGTACCAGACCTGGTCGAGAAACAGAAAAACCTGGGGTTAGGAAAGAGCAGAGACCTGCCCGAGCCCTCCACCAGGGAGAGGTGCTTCACCTTTACATGTTTCCCTAGAAAATGTTCTGGGTGCTAAATCTGCGAGGAGGCTGGCTTCATTGAGCCACCCACTGGAAAACCACGCGCCCAAAGCCTGCCACCTGCGCCCAGAAATAAACCTCAGGCTGCCACCCCAAATCAGCCAAGAAATCAAGTGAAGAGCGAAGCTTTCCCAGAGGTAAGCTGGCATCTCCCTGGGGGCTGGCACTGTTCTTCCGGAGGGCAATCAGCATCTTTCTCTAGCTAAACCCAGCACATTACACTGATGCTGCCTCTGCTGCCTCTAAGCCCCATCACAACTGCACTCAGTAAATTATAGCAGCTGCTGTGCAGAGCTCCGTTAATTTGGCACGCAGAAGCAATGAACGTAATCACTCATTGTCAGGGAAATGCAGGCAAAGTCCATATTGGTTTAAAAATCATACACTTCTGCATCAAAAGCTTACACCGAGGCTGCTGAAATACAAAAGACAAAGACATCAAAATCTTGCTGTCAGGAGATGGGGGAGAGATTTTAGACCATGACTTAAACACCGGTTCACTGGGGACAGTGTCTAGACTTCTTAAAAAACAAAAAGGAAAAAAAAAAAAAAGAAAGAAAAACAAAAGCTTTCATCATTTGAAATCAATTCAGAGGCAAAGAAGAAAGAAGAAATATCCATCCAGTGAGAGACATCCTGTATGCCTTTGCTGCCTAAAGTTGAGACAGCTGCTTTCTATAAAAAACGTTTAGGAAGGTAAAGAGGTAAATGAAATAGCAGTGGGGAATGCCTTTAAGGACACAGATTTGGGTAATGTTGTAGTGCATGCTCCTTTTGCAAACACCTTGCAAAATCTGATCATACCAGAGCCTCAATACAGCCGTCTCCAGGGTCCATTAGAGCAGCAGACAAACATTTACACATGCCTGTGCGTGCATGCACGTTTGGGCTGCTGTATTTGAAAGGCCGAGTGAGGTCTGCAAAAACTTTGTAGGAAACTTCAGAGCTCCCTCAGTGCTGCCCCAGAAACACTGCAGAGGTGGAGAATAATCCTGTGGCAAATTGCTCTGGGCTTCACACCTCTGCTGTGGGATCAAGGATGGCTGCCAGAGCACCAGGAGAAAACCAAGCGCATCCCCGAGCCCACGGCAGAGAAGTGCCTGCAACCTGGGAGAGCTTCTGCTGCTGGACATGATGCTGGAGAGCACTCTTTGGTTAATGTAAAGTCTGTGTTTAACTAAAGTAGCTTGGGAAATTACAAAAAATCCTGAAAACTGATTGTATCTCAGCTAATCCCATTTCATTATTTGGCATTAAATAACTCCACGTGGCAATGCACTGTGCTCAGTTTTTGGAGAGACGAAGAGAAGACCACAAGAGCAGCCCCTGTTATCAGGCTGGTGCTGCAAGGTGGCAGGATCCAACGATGTTTTGTGCTTTGGAGAAGCAGAGATTGATCGGCAGAAGTGCCTCGTCGTGCCGACTGGCTCTGAGCAGCCTTCTCTGCACTGTCCTGCCAATACACATCAATCCCGGCGCTCAGCATCCACCTGCTGTCTCGCCGCTCCTGCGAGACTTGCAATTGTGCCTGGTTGTGTTCAATGATTTCATGACATGAACAAATGACCATGAAAACCACCAAACACCTCCCGGGGCCTGGCGAGGGAAGATGGATATGATAAAGTGCCAGCGTCTCCCCATCACTGGTTTCCCACTCCGCCAGGTAGCCAATGAAGTTCACTTGGGTGATTGTGTTTGTAATAAAATTCGCAGTAGATTTATGTATTATACACACACACACGCTTGTGAAGCTTGAGATACAGTCCAGAGAAAACTGCCTGTGTACTCTCACAACAAAACACACTGCAGAAAAAGACATGGGCAAAAAAAAAAAAAATCCATTTTGAGATAAGACTCTCTGAAGACATGGGAAGATCTTTAGCACGTAATTAATGTACTTCAGCTGCAACCCAACTCTCCCTTTACAGATGTATAAATCATGCCTAACCCTGTTAGTGCCAAGGGAGGCAGCAGACACAGCCTGGAGGGGACAACTCCGTCCCTTCTGATGAGGAAAACAGTGTGTGATGTGGGTAAAACCTTCCCGTTCTGCTTCCAAATTGGGATTTCATGGGGGTGATGCTTTGTTTAATAATTGTAAAATAAAGAGGTATTGTACTGGGAAGCCAAGCTGGCTGCTGGAAGGAACTAGCCCGGCATCCCAAGTCACTGCTGCTTCATCGCTGCACACCTCCAGGCACACGGAGCCACCCCCAGTGACGGCTTCTGCAGAGCATCCCTCGCGCGCTCTTAGCTACAGAAAGCCGATCACAGGGCAAGCTCCCAAAATAGCTGCCCCGACACAGCCCTTGCCAGCGCCTTTATCTTTTGATGAAGGCTGCTTCACGCAGGAGGGAATTGCCATGCAGCCAAGGTCTGTGGTTTCTGTTTTGTTTTGCTGCCTGCAAATCCTCAGCAAACACTCGAGATATTTTCCATTCCATCAGTCATGGGAAGCCTGGATTGATTTTCAGCCAGTTATTGGCCTCCTACCTCTTTGGGATCAAAATTGAATGGTCTGAATGAAAAAAAAAAAAAAAAAAAAAGGAAAAAAAAGACCAAACCAAATCTCTCGCTGCAGTCAGTTAAACCCTCACAACATTGCAGGTGGAAGACAGAGGGACAGAGGACAAATGGAGTTCGACGACAGTACTGGGTACACAGGCAGCAAAAAAGCAGCAGGGATCAAGACCATGGGCCCCTCTGCTTTGCCCCAGCTCCCTCTGGGCTTCCAACTCCAGACAAGAAACCCAATATTTGATTTTCCATCCCCAGATCTGGTGACACATCCAAGACCAAGCAAACAGTGGCTTCACTGAGGTTCACCTGCCCTGGGAAGGGACCACGGCATGGGGCTGCTCCCCCATCGTCCTCCTGCCCTTCCCCACCCTCAGCCGAGGTTGGCAGAGCCCCACGAGGAGGATTAGGCACCTAGGGGCACTACCAGGGCTTTGGTGCTCGGATTTAAGGAGCTTTCTATGGCTTTGGTGGAGGGGGGGACCACGGGGATGGCGCCGCCGCGCTCTTACCTTGTTCTCTCCCTCTGGAGCGAGCGGGTCCGTCATCCACGATCCGAATCGGGAGCCCGAGGTTTTAATTGTGATGGGGTCACTGATTCCCGTCAGCTTGCCACAAGCTGGAAAAAGAGTGCAAGGCTGGTGAGCACCATTTCCAACACCCTCTGCGGCCCGGGACTGAGCCTTCTCACGGCGGGTCTCTGCCTGCCAGGCCCCAGCTCAGGGTGCTGTGCCCTGCTGATTTGAAGCTGGTTTTTATTTAATTAGAGGTAATTAGGCTGAGAACAACTGCCGGGTGCTTTTGTTTGTTTCATGCCTCTTAATAACAAGTGTCCTTATCACACTGCCCCAAGAAAACAAGCTTTCCTGAAGCAGCCACGCTGCTCGAATGGAAAATGAGAGGAGTTAGCCAGGGTCGAGCAGCCAGGTGGAGAAATTAGCTGAACAGCTCTGCTCGTTTCTGCCGTAATAGAGTGGGTGCAGCCAAGATAAAAAGACAGACGTGTCTATTCCAGCCCTGCTGGAAACGCGCATTTGTTACGGGTTATGCAGGGGAGGAAAAAAAAAAAGTGGGAAATTCTAGGCAATATAAATCTCTTCCTTGAGAAGAGCATTTACCAGCTTCTAGCTGCCACCTTCTCTGCTCTCTGCCATGTCTGCTTGCTCAGGAGACACCCGAGACCACCAGCCCACCGTGGCCACCCCGCTAGCCCCAGAAGGGGACGCTGGGCACAGCAGAGGATGGAGGCTGTGCAGGAGCCTCCGGGACCCAGCCTCAGCATTGCTCCAATGGGGATGTGCACCCACACAGCACCCTGGGGCTCGGAATGAAGGGCCGGGTTGTGAAGCACTTCACCCCGTAGGTTTCATGCCCCTAAACTTAAGGTCAGCACATCTGCAAGTCCAGCTAAGCGCCTGGCTGCGTTTTAAAGCCATAAATACCAGGTGAGGCAGCAGCACCTCTCCCCTGTGAGCCTGCTATGCTGGCAGCCCACGGCAGCTCATTTTCCTTCCACCTATCTGCCCCCTGGCACTGAACCCAGTGTCCCTTTTGGGACACCCGTGACTAGATACCTGCAAAGCTACAGCCTCAGCATTGCAGGCAGCCCTACGCCGATGTCCTCTTTACGCTCATCTCCCCATTTTTCAGCCCAGCTGCCATTCTGGTCTCCCAAAACTCCAGCATCTCAGCATATGTGCACGACGTAATGACAGGCAAAGAGACCAAGCTGGATGCAGCAGGAGGGGCTGCAGCCGGTGCTGAAGGCTCTGTTGCTACGGGAGCAGGCATTTAAAATCCGGACACATTCCCGCAGAGCCGGACTGGCGGCAGCATCTCCTGCCAAGGTCAGCAGGGCAAGGGGACACCGGCCCCTGAAGTTCACCAGGTGTTTCTGGCTTCTCCCCTGGGATGAGGATGCTCCTGGGATGCTGAGGAAGGGGAAATGGTGAGGTGCTGGGCTGGAGAGGATGCTCCAGGTGCTGGGTCGGGATGTCCGGGGCTGGGCCAGTAGGTGGGAGCCTGCAGGGTGCTGCTGAAAGGCACGGGGAGCTGGACCAGATTGGGACAGGGTTCTGCTCGGTCACCGAGAACATGCCCCAGGAGCTCTGCACTACCCACCGGCTGCCCTTCTCCTAGCCTGGTCTCATCAGTCCCCTGGGCTCCTGGTTATGGCCACGGGACACATCCACATACCACAGCTCCGAGCTGAGGGGCAAAGGGGCCACCTTGGCCTGGGACATAAAACAAATGAAGATTTGCCTGATCTGCACCAGTACGACACGGCCACAGGGACCATCAGCCTTGCCACAGCCTTCAGACACCAAGCAGCTAAAGAGAGCTCCCACCAGAAAGCAGAGAGCTTCCCTGGCCTCACAGGGGAATGGCAGGGGGAATTCTGCCCGGCTGATGCATTCAAAGCCTCTCAGCTCAGGAGGAAAGCAAGGTATTGACAAAGGGATGCGATGGGTTAAAATAATAACTGCTTAATGTCTGGTAAATTCCCATCGCAGAGGACCAGCCTTCCTCTAATCACAGATCTGCTCAGTGCTGCCTTCCATTATCACCGCCCTACATTGCTGTCACTTTATCTCTTTCCTTCCATTTCCCTGGAGAGAAAGGTTGTATAAAAGCTCATTGATCAAAAAAAAAAAAAAAAAAGGAGAAAAAAAAAAAGGAAAAAAAAGCAGAAGCAGCTGATAAGGGTAAACTACTGTTGTTTGAACGTAGTGAGGCTACATCTCATACACGTTTAGCTGGAGGCACATTCACAACAGCTCTTCAGCAGTGCAAGAGGGTTGCTCTTATACAGGATGAGGTGTTTTCTGTCTTGGAGTAAATCTATGAGAGGCACTTAGACAAGAGAAAAAGTTTGAAAAGGGTCCTGGAGCCAAGTGCTTCCTGGCCCCCGGTGAGCTAGGTCCACGCAGCTCTCATGGGGTTACCAGCCCTGTGGTCCTGAGCTCGGGGCGAGGGTCCTGCTTACAGCCCTGCTGCTTCCACCGCGCTCTGCAGTGTTCTCGCAGGGCTCCCAGACCGTCTCCAATATTTCATGAAACACAAGAAAGGCAAAGGCTCTGCTCACTGCTTATTTTCCTTCTGGGACCCTTTTTGATTGCCGAAATGCTACAAGCATCTCAGCTCGCTCAGGGATGAATGAGCAGGAGGGGAGCTCGTTCTGGTGGCCGTGCCTGAGTGCACGATGCGGGGGAAGCTGGGACTGACAGATTTGGGGGCACTCACAGAGGGTCTGTTTCCACTCCACTTTCCCCAGCACTATTTGGGGTCCACGGGTGTCTGCATGTCCCTATCCCTGGGCATCAGCATGGGTCAGCCTCTCCCAGGGCGACCCTCCAGGACTCCTTCCTTCAGCCCCAGAGAGCAGCAAGGAGATGCCACCGCTGCGCACAGCCCCTTCCTCTACCCACACCAGGAATTTTCCAGCAGCAGCAGACAACTTCCAGCCAGTTACATCGAGCGCTGCCATCCTCCCAGGATGCTCACACCCCCGCTCCATCTTTTTTCCTAAGCTCCAGCCCCCCCGGTGACGTTTAGCAGCTCAGGAGCAATTTCTCCACCAACGCAGCCGCCACACCGCCACCAGCACTGCCTGGCGCTGCCCAGCCAGGAGCCCCCCATCCCAAACACACGTGGGACAGGCTGGCAGGACCCTGCTTCTCCAAAAAGGAAGGACACGCTTGCTATTTCCCCACCTCTGCACCAGGATTGTGGGCTGGGATTCTTTGCAGGAGTTGGGGAAGGCTCGTGCCACCAGCAAACGTGAGCCTGTGGAGAGCAGACGAATTGAATTCCCCCTTGACTCGAGGAATGACAGCCTTTCCCCTGTTTGAAGGCTCCTCTCAGGAGCATTAATGGAAACGTTAAGATCCCAATATAAATAGTGATCTTTAAGAATGTAAACAGAATAACAGATTGAACGTGCCATTATTGATTTCTTTTTCCCTTCACACACATGCCAGGGTCAGGAAGTGTTTTCACTATTGATCCATCAATAATGCTTAAGAAACCCAAAATACAAAAAGGACCTTGTCTAAAGGAAATGCTGCTGCACTGTTGAGCATCAGTGCTACCTGGAGGACGGGGAGAGGCAAATGGGACAGAAGCATGGCACATCTCCTCTGCCTCCCTTGTCCTGTGCTCCCCAGTCCTGTTTTTGGTGCTCCGAGCTGTATCCTGAGCACTAGCAGGCCAACACGCACCAGATGAGCAGTGCTGCTAGCCCATGCAGGAACAAATTTAAGCTAAAACATGCTGCTTGAGACTCCAGTGCATCCCTCGGAGCAGATAATTTGCAGCAAACAACAATCCTCAGCAAACAGGGTCTCATCGTGTGCCAGCAAAGTGTCTGTGAGGTTGTTATCTGAATTTAACTCAATTAACTACCATTTTCACTGGTTTACACTCCGGAGTGATAAACAACATTGGAAATTCAGTCTGTGCTGTTTGCTGCTAAATGACCAAATAAATCACCCTCCCAGGCGAGCAGCAAACGCTCCCGGGTGCGCCCTTGCAAGACTCAGCGCTGGTCTCTGCGAGCAGCCGGGGGGAGGCTGCAAAGCCCCAGGGCACAAAAGCTGCTCTGGGTGGCATAGACACAGAGGGAGCAGACAGGCAAGGGGAAAAAAAAAAAAAAGAAGGGGCAAAGCCAGAATGCCTAAATAAAACCTCAAAGAAATAAATACAAAAAAAAAAATAATCCCCAAAGTTTCTGGAAAAGGCTGCCTACAGGATCTCAGCACCCCAGCTGCCTCAGACTTAGCTGGGCTGGTGACCTGGCCGGTTGTCCCAGCTGGAAGACCTGAGCACTGGGGGACACAATGAGCCAGAACAACACAGCCCAGAGCAGAAGGGGCTAACTGTGCAAGAGCAAAACTTGGTTATTTTGAAGCCCTGAATGGTCTGGGATTTATTTCTTAAAGTCTGCCCAGGGTCTGCGGGAGGATCATCACAATGTCCCTGACTCTGGTGGAGCCAGCTTGGGCTGGGCAGCTCCATCAAAGCCCACCGGAGAGGGGCTATGAGGTCTGGGAGGGATTTATTTAAAGACCTGTCCCTAGGAAGGCAATTGCACAGCCCAGATTCAAATCCCTGATCCTGCTGCTGTTCCCCCTATCCATCATCAGCATCTTCTCGAGATGGGCTGAAGGCTACGGATGTAGCAAATGGATAGTCGGGCACCATCTCCCCCAACCAAACCCAGCCCTGCCCTCCAAAATTTCACCGGAGAGGTAGCTGATAAGGGGAAATGCAGGGAGGAGGCCGCTTGCAGGGGCTTGGAGGTGTCTAGAAACAAGCAAAAGCAATTCCAACAGCGGAGGCATGAGAGAAAGGAAACGTTACCTTGCCAAGGGTACACAGTTCTGAGAAGAGATCAGCTCTTTCTTGAAGTTACCTGAGAGTGTAATTTCATATGTGCTACCAAAATAGACTGCAGAGCAGTTAATGTGTTTAGATTACCTAAATTGCTTAACGAGAAAGTCAATAACGTAAGGAGAAATTAAATCAAGCCAACGAGCGGCAGGGAGCCCTGCAGTGGCAGGAGGCAGCACCCTCCTTCCCCCCTGCCCGGGGGCAGGATGTGGATTTTGGCTACAGCCAGGACCCCTCGGGCTTCGGGGCAGGCTTGGGCAGCCAAAGCCATCCAAAAGGCTCGGGGACATCTCCCTGGTGCTAGCACTGCTACGACCCAAGGGGTTCCCGGCTCTTTTGGGGAGGGAAGAGGTGGGGAGGGGCCCCATCCTGCACAGTCTGCACCGACCGCGAGCCCGCTACGTCATCATGCTCTTCTCGACAGTGGTTTGCAAGATGCAAAAGGAAAAAGGAAAAACTGGGTCCCCGCCTGCACGCTCGCTGCTTAAGCAGGGTGCAGAGACATTTGCTAATGTGCCAGGTCCGGGTAGCAAACGGGTTGGCCACCGATGCGTAAGCAGAACGGGTGCATGTGTTTGCTGTGCATAAGCGTTGCTTAGGAGGCCGCGTGTCGCCGCATTTCACCGCCCGCTTATGCAAACGCTGCAAAGAGTCACATGCCTACTTACGGGCCTGATCCTGAAGCACTTGCACCATGAGCAACATCAGTCGTGCAAGTAATCCTCAGCAGGACTACTCCCAGGACGGATGCTCCTTATAGCGCAGGTAATTGCAGGATCGAGCCTGGCCGGGCGAGCTCCTCTCGCAGCCAGGCGAGGCACCGGGAGATGTCCGGTCTAGCATCTCTGTCTGCAGGCGTGACGTGTGTTTTAACATCGATGGTGTTTAGCCAGTGCCACCATGTTGTTCTGAGCCTACCTAATTTTTGCATGCATGCACGAAGCCTTTCTTCAAGATTTGACACTCTGTTCTGAAGCTCTTCGTAGTCATAGGCGCCAATCTCTTCCTGGAGTTCGTTTAGAACTGACGTCAGATTCTGGACCTCCTCTTTAAACTGCAATACCAATTTTGCATCGGCTTTGTACTCTTCCAACACTGGTATCAAAGGCCTAAGTTCCTCCATTTTCGCTTTTATTGCCTGCAAGGTTAAAATAAGCTTGGTTCAGTGCTATGCGTGCAAAAATCTGCAACACTCTGCCTTGACCTGGTTGCTTCCTACGTGAGTGCAATGTTCATATCCCCAAATTATTATCATTAAAATTATTTAAATTATTATTTTGGTCCAAATGATGTATTGGAAAGAACATATTAAACAGGCTGCAGAACACCAAAATATTTGGGAAAGGCCTTTATTTGTCATTTTTAGAATGCAACATCTTAGGGTTACATGCTTCAGATCACATACACAAAGAGTTCTTTTTTTTTTTTTCTTTCCAAAAAATAAAATAAAATAATATATATGCATTGACAAGGGTTTCAAACTATTCATGAAATGCATCTACAATTGCATGCAAAGGAAGATCTCGGTTGTGTGGTTCAAGGTTCCTTAGTGAGATATGGTGCTAATTTGGAAAATAATCAAAAAAATAAATGCATGGTGCAAAATGCTCTGTGGCCCTCTTTTCATGGTTACATGGGAGTGAACTGCTTCTTCAGTCACTGCAGCATTGAAAAAACTTGCTTTTAAGTTAGCCCTGTAAGCAAGAAAATGAAATACTGTTGAGGATCTAGCTCACTAACCTGCCTTATATAGATAGCCATTCATAGACAAATACGGAACTAAAGAGAAAAAAAAACAAAACAAAACAAAACGAAAAACAACACAAGATCTCCAAACCACTCATATTTTAACGCTGGCATTAGCAGAAACAAAATGCTGTGGCTGTTACTTAAAATGATGCTTTGGCAGCAAATTATACAAAAATTCCTCACTGTTTTCAGGCCTGCTATGAGGAACAGAAAAATCCAAGTCATTACCACATTTATTTTGCAGCAACGAAGGCTTGTTGTTGTTTCGTTTTTGTTTTTAATTAAACGAAGGCCTTGTTTAAAGGCACAGTATGCAGCATTTTGTTAAGGATGCTTTGCTCCAGCAGCTAATGAGTAGACATAAATATGCATGCACCTACCCGTTAATGAAGCATGTCAGTGTACAGGGTATACCTGGCGCTGCTTGCACCAGCCAGAGCAGCGCAGGGGCAGGCTGTGACCTCTGCCTGCCTGGTGAAGCAGCTCTGGGGTGGGACAGCATCAGAAACTGGCCCCAGCCTTGTTTCTTTGCCTCCTATTTAAGTTGAAAGGCTTTCCCTCCTGTGGCTTGCGTGTGGGGAATTTGTTTATTTCCTTAGTGGCTCGTGCTACCTTGGTGCAAGTTCCCTGGCAGGTGATGGGGAGGATTAAACTCATCCGAATGGGGAAGAGCAAAAAAAAAAAAAAAAAAGGAACTCATGCTCCACTCAGGGAAATGGGCCTGGCATCCTGGCTGTGGAGCTCAACAGGGTCCTGGGGATGGGGAGCGGGGAAGGCAGAGTTGGTGGAAAGTTTTAAGAGCCTTCTTCCCAGCTTTTTATCACATAATCTTGGTATTTCGGCATTTATCGTATCAATTAAGAAATACCTGGTTTAAAACACCAGTCAGCTGGGCAGCAGGATGGGGATCAATGGGACGGGTCCCCAGATTTCACTAGAAATCTTCCAAATTTGTGCTTAGTTTTTAATCCAAAATATTACTGAAGTGTAACATTACAAATTGTACTGGCAGCCTCCTTTGGGCAATTTCATTTTGGTCATATTCTTGAAAGTTGCTGCATTGGCAGCTTCATTTAAAAGGCTGATTTTTTCCTCCTAATTTGCATGACACCAGGACAAAAGGCACACCAGTGACCAGAAGGCCCAGGCTCTGCTGCCAACATCCTGATTCAAAACTGGACATTTGCACCCCTGAAGATGCTCAGTTTGCCAGCCTGATGACAGATGAATAGCCAAACATTGATTTTTTTTTGGGGGGGTGGTTGTTTGCTTGACTGATTGCCCCACTGATGCAACCTCACCAAGGAGGGCAGCAAAGGGGTGAGAGCCTGGTATGTAGAGAAACATACACAAAGCCTCTGCTCTTGGCTCTTCCCAAGGAAAACTGGAGCTGGGCAGGGGTGGGGATGGGGACAGGACGAAGTCCCAGCTCTGCCTGGCCTCATCCTGCCCAGGCTCTCCCAGCACGGAGCCCAGCCTCGTTGGGGCACCGCCAGCCTGTGGGTATGGGAACATGGGGATTCAGGCTTTTACCCTGCAGAAAAAATGCTCTGTGGCAGAGGAAGCAATCCTACAGCCTGGATCTAGCCCTGCTTTGGGCAGGAGGGTGGCTGGGTGGCCACGAGCACAGCAAAGCAGGGCTGGGGACACAGCGCGCGCCCCGCAGCATCGCCAGCCACGGCTCGGTTAAGCGGATTGGAAAGCACACCTACCTTAAACTGCCTTGCCAGGTGCTGCTTGTGGCTTTCTTCCACTTGCTTGAATTTGGATTCCAGTCCCCTCATCTGGTTTTCCATCTTCTCCACGTACTGTAGGTCTCTCTGAGTCCGCCTGTCCAACACCTCTATCGACTGGGACATGTTTTGCACCTGTCAGACGAGAAGGGACTTGTCACGCACGAGGCACATATTCAGCAGCAGGGCAGCACTGCTCGCGGCCGAATGCAGATGCTGACATTTTCCCCGAGTCAACAAAGCTAAAGGGCAATCAGCAGATGCATTATTTACTGGCTAATCAACAGCATCTCCTCGTATTATGACCCCACGCTCCAAACCAGAGCAAAGTGGTTTCAGAAACATTTATTCTGCTGTGCTGCAGAGAATAACTCAGCGATCCCGTGTGCAAATGAGGGCTGTAGCCAAGTACGAGACGCATTAGTGGTAACGGCCTCTTTCGGTCTGGAACAGCACCCGGTGCCTGGTGCAGCACAAGGAGAGCCTATTAGCTTAACAGGAGCACATCTGACTCCGAGAACCACCTCTGCTGAGATGCACGTTATCGTTTCTTTGCGTGCATAAGTGACACTGATTGCCTAAGAGCAAACTTTCCTCCCAGCTAGTAAAACTTGGTACCCAAACAGCCCTACGGTTTAAGCAGCATCTGCCACAAGGAATCCAGCTGTGGATTTGGGGGTGCCCCGGAGCTGAGGGATAACGGGTGCATCCCTGCCCGGTGGGTGGGTGCTGTGCCGGGCGCTTTCTTGCATCCCCCTGTGTGCCCATCTGGCCCTGCTGAAGGAATGATGTAAGGTTTGGCCAGGTTCCTTGTGAGAAAAAAGCTGCTTATGGCAGAGGTGTAAGGAACAGGGGAAATGATAGCCTAAATGAGCTGATTTGGAAGGCTGGCTGTCCCCTCACTTATTGAGAGATTTGCTTCTCATTTTTCAGGCTATGAGAGAGCAAACGAAGCTCTGACTTAGGCAAGTACCTAAGCACATATTTAGCATCAAGCAATGGGTAAAATTAAAGGTCTTTGCTTCGGGAATGGTTGTGTTTGTACCATGTTTGGTACATTCTGGGGCTCAGCCCCCGTGCGGTGCCACCACCACTGCCAAGGTACCCATGGAAATGCCCCAGCCCTGCCAGCATTAATGGGGATAATGCCCATGTTTAAAATGAATCAGGCATCCATGCATGGTGCTGCACGGTGCCTAGCATCAAAGGCCTCCTGGTTCAAGCCTCTTCCTCTGTGGGGATCTGAGCAAAACACAAATATGAGCCAAAACGATCTCTGTGAGATGCTTCCCAGAGCCCTCCAACTCTGTCCCTCATGGGGCAAAACGCAGAAAGCTGAGATGGGGAAAGAAGGGTGTAAGGGCAGCGTTTCCTCCAGCAGCCCACACGGTGCTGCTGTGACTTACCTTAGAGGCTGGGACACCCGTGTGCATCGAGCAGCCTGCCTGCTGAAAGCAGCGCAGGTCAAATGCCAACTTTTGTGTCTGCGTCTCCAAAGTGATCAAAACGCCCATTGCTCATGCACGCCGACAAGAAAACTATTACAGGGAACCATTAAAAATGTATGGGCAACTGGTATTTCAAAGGCCAGGGGCGAGGAAACATTTTGTATGACCAGCGCAACTGCCCTGGGGCTCTAATAATCATCCTCAGCAGAGGTGAAGGTATTTGTCAGGCTGAGACCCTCCACAGGACTGGGAGGTGCCCCTTGGAGAGAGAAGAAAGGCCTCATACAAGCCTGACTGGTCTGCAATCCCTCCTGTTAGATATCCTTATCCCATTAATCCAGTCTATCCTCCTTTGAGTCAAGCCGTATCTACGTAGCAGAATTGTTTCAACGGGTTGGAATAGGAACGACTTGTTGGGATCATACAAAATCGATCTCATTTAGTCCACTAATGCCCAGCCCCAACTTTAGGCCAAGCAATCAGATGAGCAGAGATCATAACCCAGCCCTGCAGGTGCTGAGCAGGGGGCTCCTGGCGCTGCTCCCGGATCGTGTAGAGGCAGAACAGACTGTGCTGGGAAATGAATCAGAGCAGCTCGCGCAGGCTCCTGCTCTGAATCACCTCTGGAGGAGCCTGCCTCTCCCCTGACTGCAGAGGAAATTAGCCTCCTCGCAGGGCTCTCAACTCAGACATCTAAAATTAGCCGCCGTGCTATTTTAGGGATCTGTTTTACAAGTTCAGGCTCTCACTATTTGTTGCCTGTATTGTTTTCAACCAGGCAGGATTCTGGCCAGACTGGTAAAAACTCCATCTCCGTCATTCCTAATCTCTGACAGTAATGCGTGCTTCATCATCTGGAGATCTACTTGTTTTCCTTCATTAGCATATTAAGCCCTTGATCCAGCAAAGTACTTTGGCACATGATTAGATTTCAATGAGACTGCTCATAGCTTAAACTTAAGCGTGTACATAAGTGCTCTAATGAACTGAGACCTGAGGATATTGTCTCAGATTCCCTCTGCTTTATCCATTAGCTACTACCCTCAAATAGCAGCTAAAATGCTTTTTGCCCCCACTGGCTGAGCACGCACTCTCGACGTGAAACCTCATTTTCCATCAAGCTGATGAGAGAGGTATACCTGTGGTTGTCCTGGGGAAAAGAGCCCACTTCAGCGTATAAAACAAAAAACTGATACAGGCAAAGCTTCCAGTTCTGTTCTTGTCATAAAGTCAGGATGACTTCTTTGTCATCTCGAAACATAGACCAGTCCTGATGAGCTCAGGAAGGGCAGTTCAGAGCCCATTTTGGGGGTCTGAGGTAGGATGAACGCTTAGCTTGAGCTTGGGGTAGCTGGACAAACTGATGGAGTGATAGCTTGAGACATCCTGAGGGAGATTGTTGTGATCTATGGGAAAAATTGGCAGAGAGAGGGACTCAGCCAAGGGATCACTACAAGAGAAGTCCATTTTATAAGGATTGTGGAAGGCTGAGCAGATCATTGTCCTCTCTAAATACACCTCCGAGCGAGTATCAAAGGAACAAGAAGAACTGTTTAAGCTGGAACTCAGTGCTGGCAAAGAATAAGCCTTGGCAGGAAACGAGAAGTGGTTTAACTGTCAGAGGAGGAAGTCCTCCCAGATAACAGGGCCAAAAAAAAAAAAAAAAATCCATTTGAAGATAAAACATAATCTGTTCGTGAACATGATTTCGGTGACGGCTGGGTTTGGACGCAGCCCAGGATCTGGCCTCAGCACCTGACGCACGGAAGGCAGGAAGGGCTCCGCGCACGGCAGCCAAGGATGAGCTCAGGCACCTCGGTGTCCGAAGGCGGCCTGAACAGCCTGTGCGGCGGCGAGCAGACCTCGCTCATCACCTTAGCTCACTTGCACCTGCTGCTCCTCACACTGCTGGGGTGCCCAGGAATCACCTGCAAGCAGCACGCCCCGTGTGCCGAGGGGAGCTGGGGTCTCGGCGGCTGGGGACCTCAAACTGCCTTCAGCCCCTGATGCCCCTGTGTGGAGATTTTCACTGAGGATGCTGTAACTGCCTTGTGTACACACACACACACACACACACACAGGCAGCTTTCTTCTGGCTCACGAAAGCAATGCCTTATTATTTCTGTAGGTGAGTGCCAGGTTTCCTGCTTTGAAAATCCAAACAGAATTACTTCGCTGACACATTATGCTTCTTCATCTGCTGGCGGAGAGAAATCCGGAGGTGAGAGTTTTCCCATCACAAAACTAGAGGTAAAACGTCAGATTGGGGGAAGAAGCATCCAGGTCTGAAATCCTTCCTGGGGAGCTGGGAGCTCTCCGCTGCAGTTGCGTTTCCCTAAAGGGATTTTCGTTTCAGCCTTGATCGAGATCAGATGTCTGGCACCAAGAGCCCACTCTTTATTCTGGGGGTTTGATATGGGTTAGCGTAGGAGTGAGATGCAGACAGATCCGCAGGCAGGTAGCACATCCCCAGAACGCACGCCTTCACGTACCGCTCCCCCCTCGCTTTATCCACTCGCAGCCGGAGAGCTGCCCAAGGGAAAAAATCCCCGAGCGTTTCCACCCTCCGCAGTGCACCTGCTGGTATCCCAGGGCTGCTGCGCCCTGCTCGCCTGCCCATTAGCAGAGGGCGTTGGGTCAAACCCTACTTGTTTTCTGCATGTGAGCAGTTCTGGGAACGCGAGCGGGCTCTGACTGCCACAGCAGCTGCTAGCACAATGCCTGCTGCCTCTCAGACAAATGTGCTGCCGGACCAATTGCCGGTGTTGCTTAGAGAAATAAAGGCTTGAGTGCGATTATTTTTAGAAGCCTATGACATACCGAAGAGCTGTTTAAGGGCTAAGTGTTTTCTGTCTGAGTTTATTGTCCTTATCACGTAGGAGAATCAGTTAAGTGTAGGTTTAATGCTGTTATGAGTTCCTAATACATCAACTTCCCGAGAGCATCAGGGTGGAAGTTATTTTGTCATGCACAACACACGCCAACGTAGCATTAGGGCACAAAGGATAATTACACATCCAGCACACGAGTCCACTTATATTTTAAAGAGAAGAGGACCATTTCGCATGAAACGGCATTTCTTCAATGAAATCTATTATCTGGAAAATTTCTTGTTATCAGGAGCGTTTCCCTAATGAGATTCTTTGATCTCTTCGGACAGCAGACTATTAAAAACTAATCAAGTGGATGTCAACATTAGAAAGAAAACCACTAACTGTCATTTCTGTAATATTTGATGTTGACAGCTCGTAGTGTTCTAGTCGACCTTTTTTTTTTTTTTTTTTTTTTTAATATCAGCTCGGCTAAGAGTGCACGGGCTTTGGTTTTTTAATTCTCTCTCCTCTCATCTTGTTGAGACTCATCCTTTCAAACAGCTTGTGTTAACGTAATGAAAAAAAAAAAAAAAGCAAGTTACACCCTTTTATAAAAAAAAAAAAAAAAGAAAACAACTGATGTGATTCAATATCGTTGCTTTGATCTCAGCAGTTTTAACCTGACCTCAGGCCACGGTCCCTTTTCCTCTGTGCCTCAGAAATACTTAGACATTCGTCCTCCTGGCTGATTATTCCCCACTGCACACCTGGGGACAGCGACAGTACGGGAGGGCTGGCCCAAGGGGGCTGTCCTTTCTGGAAACGAAGGCTCAGCCCAACTCTCTCGTGTTTTTACCCCCTGTGCCATGTCAAACCAAACCACCTTGCCCAGAACGGGTCAGCCGTTACCTTTTCTAATAGTTGTCTCAGCTGCTTTGTCCTGGCATCACGCGAGCACATCGTCTGTTGAGGTGCCACCACTGTGCATATACAACGTCCCTCGCTATCCTGGGCAGAGCTGTAGACCTGCCAGCTTTCCTCTGGGTTGGTAGGCAACACCTAATTAACACAGGGAAAGATGGGTTAAGTCAAGGAAGGGAGGGTGGGGGAGATGAACGAGGAAGAGGAGGGAGGAAGCAGCACGGACTGAAGGATACTGGGGTTGTGCAGCAAGCGGAGGGAGCTCCTCCGAGGGCCCAGCCAGCAGAATTCCCTTGTAATGCAAAAATATGGATTGGGGACAAATAAAGGAAGGGTCTGTAAGGGAGAGAAAGAGCTGAAGCAGACAGGGCAATGCAAGGGGGAAGCAGGGACAGGAGGAAAGGCGTGCTGCAGAGGGGGTGGGCAGCGTGCTGTAAGGCACCGAGCGCAGCGGGGTGCCGAGCCGGTGGGAAATCCGCTGCCCGGCTGTCATTACACAGCACTCATCTTCTCCTTGACACCGGGAGAAGGATGTGCCCGAGCTAACAGGGGGCGTACGGTGTCCTGGCTGAGCGCTGAGCAGTGATCAATGAGCATCTGCAGAGCTCTCCTGGAGCCGGCGACAGGAAAATCAGCTCTTCTGAGGAAGCAGATACCGGGAGTTACGTTTCCCCTGTCCTCTGCCAGGTTCACCAGGACAGCCACTTCTCTCCAAACAATCTGTGGGTCCCAGGCAGGGAAACCCTGGTGCTGTGCCCCACAAAGCATGCCCGCAGTGAAAGGATGCAGGATCGGAGCCTCCGTCAGAGCTTCCAGGACGCAGCGCAGAAAGGGAGCCCAGCCCCAAACACAGCACATGCCCCAGCCCCCCCCCTCGTGCCCCTTGTGCTCTCCAAAGCTCTCTGATCTTAATTTCCCTTTGATCTTGCAGCACTTTGCAAAATACATTATTTAATCACAATTCAGCCTCCACTCACTTTGAAGGTGCCACTGTTTTGCCAACCGAAAGGGAAATGTTCTTTCTACAATTTTAATACATTACAAATAACCTTGCAAATACCCATGTGGACAGACACGCACTGAGAGGCAGCTAGCAGACAGACAAACAATTTGATTCTCTAGCAAAAGCAACCAGAAATAATAACAATAAATAAAAAAAAAAGGTCTCATCATCCCTGGTAACACGGAAAAAAAAAAAAAAAACTAGCTTCATTCACAACCAGCAGAGCCACTACATTAAATACTCATCCTGGAACAGCAGAGCTGAAATACGTTAGCTCTTTTCTAAGGCACGAGCATGCAGCCTGGAGGCGAAAGATTCCCTTTTTTTTCCTGCTCCGGGAAGACAAGACAGAGGGGTTGTTTTCCTCAGCCATTTCCAAAGTGGCAAGACCAGCCACCATAGCAGCCCTCCAGCACTGGAGGCATCAGGCACGACCGAAATACACCGCAACTCCTCCGCTGCATTTTCCATCCCATTAACGACTATTGATTAAAGGCAGGGAAGCAAACGAGACCCTGCGGGACTCGCACCTGCTGTCCCGAGCCGCTTCGCCAGGCGACGGCGGAGCAGCGCCGAGGGAAACTTTGCAATCCCCTGGCTGGAGGCAGGGCAAAGCCCCCCCCCAGTTTGCCCAGGGCTGGGGATGGATGAACCCCAGAGCAGAACTGGGGGCGCCTCCCACACCGCCACCCCACTTCCCCATCTCCTGCCAGCCCCTGCGACCCCAAAACGACCTGACCGTGCCTTCACGGCACGGGGGGGGCACTGGCAAAGCACCCCCCTGGGTGATGCCCCCATCACCCGAGGGGCAGCAGCGCTGCCTCCCCCCGGGGGCGCTGCTCTTTGCAGCGAGGGGGCTGCCGCTGGGTCTGCCGTGAGGGGGGTGGCAAGGACAAACCCAGACAGCCCGAGGGGGGGTCCCGGGGCGGAATTTAGCCAAGGAGAGATTTTGGCGACCCGGGGGGCACCCGGGTGGGGAGGGACAGGTTGGCCAGGGAGGAGCGGGGCGAGAGCCGGGGCGTAGCCACCCCCGGAGGCAGGGATGCTCCGGGCAGACCCCGACCCCCCCCCAGCCCCCTCCCGGCCCCCCGCACTTACTCCCGTGCTGCGATCCAAGGTGCCGCCCGAGGCCGCCGTGAGTTTGGTGGTGTTGAGCCCCACGAGGGAGGGCAGCGTCTGCGACATCCAGTTGGTGATCATGGCCATGGTGCTGAGGACCACTCCAATCTTGAGTAAAGGCACAGACATGTCTGCGGGGGGGGGCGCCGCGCACCCTTCATTCTGCACCGGCGCCGGGCTCCATGCCGCTGGGGACGGGCTGCGCCAGCCGCCCGACCACCGCCACCGCCTCTCGCCGCCTGCCCATCGTCCAGAACCTCGCCACGGCCCTGCCCGGGGCTACCGAGGATGCTGAAGGTGCTGGAAGCGGTGCTGGAAGCGGTGCCGGTGCCGGAGTCGGTCCCGGAGCGGGGCTGCCTCCCTGCGCCCGCCGCCACCGGGCGCGCCCCAGCCGGAGCGGAGAGGCTGCAGGAGGAGGGACGGGACCGGGAGGGAGGGGCAGGGTGGGTGGAGGGGAGGGGAGGGGAGGGGGGGGAGAGCCCAGCCAGCCGGAGAGGCTGCGGAGGGCGGGTGGGAGGCAGAGGGGAGAGAGGGAGAGGGAGGGGAGAAGGGATTTGGGGAGGGGAGAAAAGGTTTGGGGAGGGGAGAAGGGGTTTGGGGAGGGGAAGGGGGAGCGGGGATTTGGGGGAGGGCGAGAGATTTGCTTTTGGGGAGGGGGGCAGGGGAAGGGGAGAGGAAAAGGTTTAGGGAGGGGGGAAAGAACAGGGGAGAAGGGGATGGATTTGGGGAGCGGGGAAAAGGAGTTGGGGAGAGGAGGAAAGATTTGGGGAGAAAGGGGAAAATTGGGGGGGGGAAGGGGAAAGAGCCGGGGAGCCGGTACGATGTGGTGGTGGGGAAAAGGAGCTGGGGAGAGAGGAAAAGACCTGGGGGGGGGGAGAAGGCGGGAGGAAAAGAGCCCGGGGGGGGGGTCGCGGGCGGGTGCCGGGGCCGGGGGGCGGCTCCCCGCTGCGGCGCGGCGCTGCGGTGCCCCCTGCCGGCTGCCGGGGGGGGGGGGGCGTGGGGAGCTGCGGAGCCAGGGTGCGGGAATGGGGGGCTGGAGGGCGAACAGCCCCCTCGGGGACCCTATGGAAGACCCCTCCTGGCCGAGAGGCTGCTTCTCCGGGGGACAAAAGGGAGCTGCTGGCCACCGGGGGGAGCCAGGAGCAGCCCTCTGGAGCCGTGCCCCCCCCGTGAATACTCAGGTGCAGGGGGCTCCCCGACAAACCACGAGGTGTGGGACCCAGGGGAGGCACCTGGTGGTCTCCAGGCCCGCAGCCCCCTTCCCCCTCCGCGGGTTGTGGTGTATCGGAGCATCCCCCACGTTCCTGCGTGCCCCCTCGCCACGCTGCAGCCTCAGCCCGTGGCACACCACGCAGGAGCTGAACCCCAATATGCCAGGCAATCAGCCTGCCCTCCAGCTAGCAGTGCCACCCCTCGTGCTGCTCTCGCCCCACTCCCAGCAGGCAGGGTTGTATGGCCAGGGGAGGTGGGACAGCACTGGGTGCCCCCAAAACATCCCCCAAACGTCCTGCAGTTGGAAGAAACCTGGTTGCTGTGCCTGGGGTGGCTCGGAGGCAAACCCCGATGAGAAACCCCGTGGGCTGTTAGACTGAACAGGGTGGTGGCTTTGCCCCATGCAGCTCCTCTGGACCGAGACAGCACTCATTTGTGCCCCCCCCAAAGGGGTTTGCAGAACCGTCCCGGTGGCTTCAGAGCCAAAATTCCCCAGGCAGCAGAGAGCTGAGGTACCCTGCACACCCACCCTAAGCAAACCTTAACCACTCAGGGAAAAGTGAATTGTGAAGTCGATCCCCTGGCCCTCTCCAGAGGATAAAAGTGATGCCTCTTGCTCCACTGGCACAGCACCGGCCTCGGCACAATGAAGCAGCCACCACGGCCCTGCAACAAAGACCCCCAGCCTGGCTGGGACCCGTAGGGGTCTGATCTGACGAGGTCCAAATCTGCCTCCTCTGGCACCATTCCCCCCATGGCACAGCTCCTGGGGGTGGCGGGTGTCACAGCTGTGAGAGCACTGAGGGGCACCCCAAAGCTGTGACCCCCCAGGATTTCCTTGCCATACAGCGCCCAGACTGGTGTGCACAGCAAATCTCAAATGGGGAAGCAAGAAACTGTGCCCTAAAATGCATTCGCAGCAGAGCTGGCGTGTCCCTAAAGGCACCTTGCCCCTGGCTGGGGACCTTGCCCTTAGCTTGGGATTGCCCCAGTGCCCCCAGCACTGCTGCTCTGGGCAGAGAGACCAGGGACGGATGACAGCAGAGTGGAGCTGTTTCTGCAGCGAGCGCGAGGGAGTTTCAGGGAAGCACTGAGTGTACATTCAGCAAGTCCACCAGGTGGAGAAAAAGAGATGAGTTTGAGCGTGAGCGCGGATGCCAGGTCGGATCCTGCCCCTCCGGCAGCGCAGCAGCAGAATTGGATGCTGTTAGCTGGGCGGCACTGCCTGGTGCATGTCAGGGCTGCAGCAACTGGGATGCAATTCCCTTTCCTCGCTGCCCAGCACCCTCAATCCTGGCACCCCTGCCTTTTTCCCCACTGTTCAGGACAGACCAGTGCTAACCCCGGTAAGGCAGCCAGCCGACAGGTCCATCTGCTGTGCTGAAATCAGTGAGAAAACCACTCCTGCCCTCTGGGTCAGAAATTGTCCTGCTCAGGGCTCCTGAATTAGCTAAACTACTTCGATCCCATGAAATGGGCTTTACCCAGACCCAGGTTTTCCTCAGGTTTTGGGGCATCCCTTCCATGGCAAAACTGCTGTCAGCTTGTGCAGAGTTGTGCCTGTGAAGGGGGTCAACACCAAGGAGGTGTTTCAGGCTCTGCAGGACCAGGTTCTTTAGGCAAAAGCCTTGCATGACTTTGATATTTTAGAAAAAAATAACAGCTCCTGTTCTGCCTCAGTTCGGCCTGTGCTGCTCTGAGCAGGTGCTCATGCTGTGCTCAGACCCTGGTGGCTGATCTCATACCGTGTAAAACACCAGAGTGCTACGCTTAAATCCTCCCAATGTTCATTTTGAAGCTGAGTTTGTAGGAAAAGTTTGTCCCTCGTATTTGTCTACTCCACACACATACAAAGGACTTAGACCTACAGACCCATTATTAATTAAAGTAGTATTCACTGAAGGAAAAAACACCCCTGTGCCCTGCTGGGGATTCCACCAGAACTGAAGAAACATTCCTTTCCACCACACACACCTGATTTCATTCATGTGCCCTTCAAATGCAACGATTAAAGCTTCTGCAGGCGGGGACAGCAGGGTTCAGAGCCACTGGCCCCTGCCACGCAAGGAGGGGCCCAGCACCAGGACCCCTGTGCAATTCCCCAGCCCACCCCCAGCAACCAGCAGTGCTGCTCTGGCCACTTGGCGTGGAGCCCTCTGCGCTCAGGGGGAGGCTGCGTGTGTGGAAACGTGGGAGAAATCAGTCTGAATTTGCTGCTTTTGCTTCCAGTATTGGTGAAATAGCCAAGAGAAGCAGGGTCCTGGGAGTCTTTGCTGCTAACATAAGGGGCATTAAGGGAGGGACAGCATGAGACCCACGGTTCTCCCACACCTTTGCAGAAAGGTCGGTGCCTGGATGCACTGATAGCTGAGCAGGGTGGTGCTGAGCCCTCAGGACCCAGCTGTGCCTGCAGAGAGCCAGGGCCCTTCTCCATGGCAAGGCCACACAAGTTTAGCCCACAACATTGGGGTCAAAGCAGGACCTGGCCCACAAGAGGTCCCCAGAAGTGCCTCCCTTCTCCTTTCTCAGGGATGAAAGGTTTTCGGAGGCAAGAGGCGGTGCTGGCTGCTGGGCTCGGAGATGCTGCTGGTCACCCCGGGCTGTGCTAGCTCGTGGGCAGCAGGAAAATGACTTGGGTCACCTCCATGCCCAAAAGCAAATGACCTGCAGATGTGGAAAGCGCTTTCCTGCCCCAATGGCTTCCCCAGTTTTAAAAGCCTAGCACGAGAATAAAACCAAAGAAAGCAAAGGCAACAAAAAACAGTGAGGGCACGAACCTGCTGTAGGAGCCCTGCATTCACTGATGGGCCTTCCAGGATCCGGCCCTTAAAGAGCAACTTCCCACCATAACATCTGCTGAAATCTCCTCAGTGCCAGTTTGCCAAGCTGGTTGAGCTCACCGTTCTCCTGATCGCTTTGCTTTGTAGCACCCAGGGCATCGCCTTGAAAAAAAGGCTCCTGATGTTCCTGAGTTCTCCCCGTGCCCTCCCTCCCTGCAAGACCCGTGTGCTGCTGTGCACCTCGCGGGTGCCCCGAGGAGAGGAGGGCTGCTGGCAGCAGCGAGCAAACAGCAGGGGAGGATGAAGAGTTGGGGAACAAAAGATGCTACTCACACGCATGTTTTCTGAGCAGGGACAGAGAGAGAAAAGCAAATAAGAGAGTCTCCCGAAAGAGCTGCTTGGGGGAAAATTCCACCGCTTGGTTTGTTTTCCTGGGGCAACGCAAAACGGGAGCGGGTGCTGCAAGGAGACCCACGAGGGTCAGTGTCCGCAGAAACCCCACGCATGTGCATGTGTGTGCACGTGTGTGCGTGTGCACACGGTGGTCATTGTCTCCCTCTCCTGGCTGGTTCCGAGAAGAGGTGCCGAAGTCTCCGCCACCACCAAGCTTCAGTGGAGCTGGTGCCCGCAGACCCCAAGCAGAGCGCTCCGCAGACGGCACGGGGAGCGAAGGGGGCTCCCTTCAGATGCATACACCAAATTTTAGCAGCCTCAGCTCTTGCTGTTGCTCCCAGCTGGCTCAGCTCAGCTGTCACCCGGCATCCACAGCAGGGACTGGTCCCATTGTGCTGGTTGCCCACAGCACCCAGGGCAGGGCCCAGCACCTTCCCAGTGTCCAGCAGCTTTCTGGAGCTGTGTAACCTCAGGGATTCTGCTTTGGCACTTGGGTTAAGGGTCTTTTCTTCAGAACTTGTTTCTGTAGATGCTGAACAGGCTGTGAACCCACCTCTGGTGGTCTTTGCTGACCCCTGGCATCCCTCCCGGCAGCCTCTGGTTCCTATTCCTGCCCCACCTCTGGGTGCTGCAGCTCCTGCAAAGCCACGGGGACTGTGTGCAGGTGGGAGAGCAGCAGGGTGCAGGGGACCCACCCTCTGCCTGCCATCACACATGGATGGGGAGAGCACCCTGCGAGCCAGGGCGAGGTGCTGAGCTCCCTGGCACCAGTGGCAGAAAGCCCTGGGGATGCTGAGCAGCTCCGCAGGGCCTTTGGGCTGAGGTTAAGGAGCTGTCAGGGCTCTGAGCCCACCCCAGCATCACATGAGGCATCGCTGTGCCCCCCTGCTCTCTGCCTGGCACTCAGGGGCTAAGGGGACAAGGACGATGTTCCCCTTCCCTCAACTTGGTGAAAGTTCTTCCCCTTCCCTTGCATTCCCCATCACCTGTGCTTGTGGCAGGGGGTATCCAAAATCCCTCTGCACCGATATATGGGCACTGAAGAGCTCCAGGTCCACATTTCCTTGCCCTTTTGGCCATTTTTCTCACTTTTGGCTGTTTTTGTCAGTCATACCAGCTTGCCTCAGCCCTGGAGCTGGATGCTGCCATCTCAGCACTGCACCAGCACAGAGCTGACTGTTCTCTTCCCATCATGGGCAGGTTTTGGATGGACAGACGGGGAAAGTAAAGAAAGAGAACAGCACTTAAAGACCCCAAAGTGCTCTGGAAACTGTCCCCAGTGCCCCAGGTGGCAGCCAGCTCCCAGTGCTGCACCTTGCCCCTAGAGCAGCCACATTTGGGGTCAGGCAACCCAGTGTGCTCCAGAGAGTCCCTGCAGGAGCTGGGACACCTTCTGCACACAAAACACTCCCTTTTGTTGTCCCTTTGTTTTTTTTGGTATTTCCCTTTGGTTGTCCCACGGCGAGTAGAAACGCTCTTCTGCAGGAAGAAGACGCTCTTTGTGTTACACTGCAACCGAATAATCCCCTTTGCAGGTCTTCACTTCGCTAAATCTGTGTTTAGCTAAAGCTGCTCTTGACATTAAACCCGTGCTCTAACAGAGTGCCAGCACACGTCAGAGCCTCTGGGCGAGAGCTGAGCCCATTAAAGTCGGCACAGGTTTCAGCGGGCTCCTGTTACTCCAATGTTTTGGTTAGGAAGGATGATTATTTTTTGGCATATCTCCCCGGGTCAGCCGCACGCCTCCAGCCAGAAAGTGCCTGTGCATCGAAAACTTGCTCCGTGCGCTGCTTGCTCGGAAACACGGCATTGTTCTGGGCAGAACAGTCCTAGACCAAGGGCTGGGCCATGCTCTCATCCTGCTGCCCATCCGCCCAGAGTTTTTTTTTCCAATTTTGGCTGATTTTGGATGCTGCCTCCTGGCTGGGATGGGAAAAGGGGCTGGAAGCTAGGACGTGGGTCCTGAGAGGGGAAGAAGCTGCACAAGGCCAAAACCCCAGACAGAGCCATCAGGAGGCAGGGACCGGGGCTCAGCTCTGGGACAGTGGCAGCGAGCGGTGCCTATGGCCCATAAAACAGGGAGAATCAGGATTTTGAGGCACTGTTTCCTTGTGGTCAGGATTTGCTGCTGCTAAGGCACAGCTTTGGCTCCGTGCCTCAGTTTCCCCAAGTGCAAGCTTCAGGAGGAACAGCAGGACCAAATCAACCTCTCGGGTACCCCTTTCCAACCCAGGTCTCCCAAAGAGCCCGATGGAGACACCTGTGGGCAGCACACACCACAGGGATGCTCCTCGGTGTCCCTGTCCCTGCCCTGCTCCCGTTTGTTTGTGGCTTCCCCAGGGCAGAGCCAAGCCACCACAAATCACTCATAACCCAGGAGTTCGCTGCTGCCACAGCCGGTGCAGCCTACAGCCCGCATCCATCTAATTCATTCGGATCGTAATTAGTTTTGTATTACTTTCCTCAGTGATGCTAATACTGATTACAAGGACTGATAACTTGAGCAATAAATACAACCCGGGGCTGAAAATTACCTTTCTTTTTTTTTTTTTTTTTATTGGTTAAAGCCGAAGTTGGCGAAATGAGACACAAATTGGTTTATGAGATGAGGCAGCTGCCTCCTGCTACAGGCTGCAGATTTGCAGCTTAATCCTGCCACTTCCACGTGTGCCTCCCTGCCAGCGGGGGGAAGAGTCTGGCCACGGGAAGGTCCCCGTGGGTCCCACGGCTGGGCAGGGGGCACTGGGACACAGCAGCTCCAGGGATGGGACATGCAGGCACATCCCCAGCCTGGTGGGGCTGGCAGCTTTCCTCCTTCCCCCCAAAACAGCCCTGAGAGACCCAGCGAGCTTCTAGGAAAATCAATGGCAAAATTATTTTTCTTTTTGTCTTGCCAAAGCCCTAAATGTTTAGTCCCTCCCCGCTCCAGGAACCAATTTCTTCCCCTGTGGTTTCAGGGATTATTGGGTATGGGAGCGTCAGGGCGCCGGCTGCCCTATGAAACTTTGAGGAACACAAAGAGCTTTCCCTGGAGGTGTACAGTCAAAGGCAGCCAGAATAAGGAGGGACAAAATGATGGGGTGGACAGACAGAGAGCATCCTGCGCCCCTGCTTTTGCTACAGCTTCCCACACCCGCCATCCTTCTGGCAGCTCTGCCCTGCACGTTACAAGCAATGTGGGGGGGCAAATCCTTAGAGTGTAGGTTGGCTCTGCTTGCTCACGGCCACCCAGTGAGCTGCCCTGGGCTCTCCTGGAGAAGAGGATGAGGACAGAAAGCCCCCTGCTTTCCCCAGTAAACCCCTGCTTTGGGCAACGGGAAAGAATCCCAGAGCATCCTGCAGGTCTCACTTGTGCTCCCCCCCCCCCCCCCCAATCAGCACTGCCTGCTGGGGGCACGTGGGGGCTCCTGAAATGGGTTAGGATGCAGGGGAGCATGTAGGGGCTGCTTCCCCTTGTTTCCCAAAGGGGGACCTACCACCCACCTCAGGCAGGTCTCAGAGCTGGGGATGCAGCCTGCAGCGAGTGCATCCCCTCTGTGCTCTCAGGACACAGGCATCCTCCCTCCCAGCCAGGCAGATCATCAGAGGATGCTGAAGCGCCAACACACTGAAGATAATGCCCTCCCCACCACGAGAAGGGCTTTTCGGGCATCCAGCATGGTGCTGGCTGGAAGGACAGCCACGTGCTTGCCCCCTGCAGCCCCTTTAAACAGCCACCCCCCTCCCCGTTTTTATCCTTCTTGCATGCTGGCCTTTCCATGCTGCTGCAAGGAGGGAAAGCAGCAGCTTCTGCACCATCAGGGAACGCTGCCTGAATCAAAAACCTCTCCCCCCAAGCCTCGGTCCATCCTCCCCCGGCACAGGATCCCTGTAGGGGCAGGCAGAGACTACACGCACGTGATGGAGATGTGAAGCCGGCCCCGAACTAAACGTGGAAGACACGGAGCTGGGCGGTGCCTGGGCTGAAAGGCGTATTTGGGGATTGCATCTGGCAGCTGTGTGACTGAAATGAGATGCTAGAACTCGGTGAGGGCTCTGCAGTGCCAGGCGAGGTTGGTGAGATTGCTCCATGGGGCCTGGCAGGAGGTGGCTACCTGCAGGCACTGAGCCCTGGCTACCCCTGCGAGCCAGGAAAGTGCCCTGGCCAAACCCAGCTGGGCAAAGCCACGGCTCCGGCAGGGGCTTCAAGCCTCTGCTGGTGGCAGGGCAGGGCTGGGAGGTAGCCAGCAGTGCTCAGCTCTGCTCTTGGGGGGTTCAGTCGCCGCTCCCACCCCGCTTTAAAGTTGGGTGAGAAGTTGGCATGCTGCGCTCACGGAAAGGAAAGCAGGAGGAGGAGGAAGTCACCAGGCACAGAGGCATCCTCAGCATGAGAGGTGGTAACTCAGCATCCATGCATGAACCACCGGAGCAGAGCAATGGGGACTGACAAAGCCAAAAGAGGGGTGGCAGCACCCAGAGGGGTGCATCAGCGGAGTCCCTACACCACAGCCACGCTCCCTGGGGCAGGTGGCGATGCTGGAGGGGGGCAGCAGGGCAAGGGGTGGCCCCCACAGCACCACTTTGCTTCCCCACACAGCTGGCCATGCCCTGGGCCGGGTGCTGAGCCCCCTTTCTGCTGATTTCTGAGCGATGCTGGGGGATCGGCAGCTGCTTTGTCCGGCACGACGCATGCGCACTGCCGCGTGCCTCCTCTCGCACACAATGGGCTTCTCTCGGGCACTCACTTCCAGCTCTCCTTCCTTCATCCAGAGCCTGGATGTCTTCCCTCACCCCCAGTGAATTATTTCGCCCCCCCCCCCATCCCTTCTCCGGAGGGCTCCATGCAATTAAGGCAGCTCTTACTCGAGCTGTTTCATCCTGGGGGCAGCAGAAATACTCTGAGGGTGCAAAGCCCAAAGGCTTCAGCTACAGAAACTTCAGCACTAGGGCAGCGACAGGAGAGAGCATTGTCAGCAGCAGAAAGGAAGAAATAATCTACATAAAGCATCCAGGATGAGAGCCCAGCTGCTAATTGCTCCTACACTAAGAAGCCTCCATTCCTCCCCTATTTATAGCGTCTTTTTCTTTGCTTCTAGGCAGCACCACAATTAACCCCACAATCTAGAGCATCCTCTTGCAATTACTTTACTTCATTTCCCACTGTCCGTAGGAAATTAAAAAAAAAAAACACAACACAAAAAACCCACAAAACACAACCTCGCTGCCTCTCTCTCCCCAGTGATGCTAAAGAAGTCAAATGGAGTTTTTATTTCCACTTGCCAGGGACGTGGCCGTGTGCCTCCCCTCCTGCTCCTTCCTCCCCCCCCCAGCCCCACTACTCACTCAGCGCAGGGGCCAGGAAAGTAAAGGCGAGCATTAAAATCCGGTGAGGAAAAAGAGGGGAGGGCTGAGAGGGGGGCAATAAATAGGATGCTTCTCTCTCCCCCACAAGCCTGTCACAGATGGAAGCGTTGAGGGGTGCTTAAACGTCCCCTAAAACCCGGTAAAGCTGCCCCCACGCCAGCAGCTGCACGGGCAGGGATCACCACGGGGCACTCCCAGCACGTCCCCGTGGGGACACCACGGGGACATGTGGGGACACGGGACACGCAGCCCCAAACTTCACCAAGCCGCAGGCAGCGAGGGGCCATGGAGCACCCCCTGACCCACAAACATGAGTGGGGCTGCGGGGGGACACCGAAGGGCCCCATGTCCCCCAGGGGGGCTGCGGGAGAGCCCCCTGCCCCTTCCCCACCCCGTGCAGCCCCTCTCCTCCCCTCCCCAAACCCTGTGCCAACACCCCCACCCTGTCCCCCCCCCGGCCCCGCTGCAGGTGCACCCAGGGCACGAGCTGCAGCAAAAGGGGGGGTGGACCTGAGGGTGCAATCCCCTACTCGAGGGGGATAAATTCTTTTTATTTGCGCTCTCGAGATTTAGCAGAAAATGGCGTTGGGGAGAAAAAGGTGGGGATGGGGAGGTTGGAGGAGAAGAAGCAAGAGCGAAACCTACTTGAGTGAGTTCTGTGCCCATCAGGATGAGAAAGAAGAGGGTCAGGAGCTTGCTTGCCGGTTGCATGTCTCGCACCCCGCTCTAGGCACCTTGCATGCAGATCGCCTCCGCTCCTCCCGGCGAGCCTCCCTGTGCCGATCGCCGAGCGCCTCGCTGCCTCCTCGCTCCCCTTTATTGTACGGGTTGTTTTAATTAAAAATAAAAATAATAATAGAGACAAGATGCAATTAAAAAAAATAATGAAATAAATCGGTGATTTTTTTCCAGGCGGCTCTCAGCACCCCCAGGAAGCAATGCAAGAAATCTGCTTAGCAGAGCCTTCACTTTGCATATTTATTGGGATCCCAGGTTCTCTCCTCTGCTCTCTGGCAATTTTTTTTTTTTTTTTTTAATGGCTCCCCAGCTCGAAAGACATTTGCGAGGAGAAATTCACCGGAGCACGAAACGATTATCCCTGCTATTGCCAAAAGTTTGCCGTGAAAAGGGGGAGGGGGGGGGTGATGGGGAGAGGACAGGGATTAAAAAAAAAAAAAAAAAAAAGAAAGGAAAGGAATTGGTAGGGCTGGCTACTGGCAGGGGATGGCTGTGGAACAGGATGTGACATCAACTAAGGCGGGGGAAATTTAACTAAACACGGCAAAGGGAGAGGGGGAACGGGCAGCCGGGGAGCGGGAGGCTCGCGGATGGGGTGGGGGCGTTAACCCCCTCCCCGCCAGCACCCCGGGGCAGAGGGGCTCCCGCACCCGAAGTCCCAGACCCCCAGGCGAAGATGTGTGCCCAAATCAAACCCTCCCGGAGGGCTCTGGACACCTCTGGGAGGCTCAGACCCAAGCTCACGGCAGCAGTGGGGTGGCCACGCTCTCGCTCAGCATCCTCTGCGCCCACTGCCCTGCCAGGGCTCTGCTGGTGGTGCCCTTCCCCTCCCCAAGGTCCCTAGGGGCTGTGCACCCCTCATTTCTCTCTCACGTGCCCTCTGAATGCTTTCCAGCCCATGGTTTTCCCAGGACCTCAGAAATGCTATTAAGTCTCTTAGAACCTGGCACTGCAGGTGCTGAGCATCACCTCCCTGCCTCAGAGGTGAGAAATGCAGTGCAGAACTTCTCTTAACGATCATCAAATGCATTAATAGAAATCGCTTGCTACCGGCCCCCAATTAACAGAGGCCCTACAAGAGGATTTTCTTTCCTTGATTGCTCATTGCAAAGTTTTTTTTTTTCCTCCTTCTGCAGCCCCATGGCACCAGTCACTGCAGGAGGGGGTGATGGGCTCCCCGTGGGGATGAGCTGACACAGGGCATTCCCACATCCAGGGATCATCAGGGGCAGAAGTCAGGGAATTTGCAGCCCCCGACCCTGTGCTGAGGTCCAGCAGGGACAAACAGCCAAGAAAATAATGGAGAAAAGCTTCAATGCATTGCCATCAGCAAATGGCCAGGGGAAAGCTGGGCCGTGGGCATGGCTGCTGTGGGTTTCACCAGCACCATGCATCAAGAAAATCGAGAGATTCGTTTAGGAAGAGCTCAGAAAAAGGCACTCCAGAGAGCAGCCAGGGGAAAGCTGGCATGTCTGGCTATCCAACATAGATCTCTCTTTAATATACTTCCCCCAGCACCTCCCTTTAAGGTCAATGCTTTATAGCCCATAAAAACGAAGGACCTTTAAAGAGCATTAAGCTCCCCTTGACTTTAGCAGGAGGAATGCACAGAGGCCAAAAGCATCAGTCGCCCAATGGGATCTGAACTCATCTTCCCCTGGCACCTTACCTCGGGCATCACCTGCCCCCATTGGGATCCCATCAGGATGCCCTGCCCAGGTCAGCTCCAGCCCAAGGCAGGGGAAGGCTAGAGAATTACTGACAAGTGGTACCAAAAATACTATGAAATGGCATTTTTCCCAGGAAAGCCACAGCATGCTCCCAAAGTGGCATCTCTTTTCTTTTCCCCCCCTCCTTTGCTTTTATACACACCCAGCTTCATTGACCTTCATGGTAATAGTCATGGCTTGCAGCTGGGTAAACGACAGAAGCATCAGCTGTGTAATTTGTCTTAATTTATTCCTCTTTTACACTCTTTCATAATCAATGTCAAGAACCTAGTTGTAGAACTTAGGCTCTGGGCTCCCAAGGGTGAGGCCCTGCAGAGCCACCCTCCAGCCCTGTCCCTCGGAGCTCCCCTCCCAGGACGTAAATCACAGAAACCAGGAGAAATGAAAGGAAAAAACGGGCCTGGTGTGACACAGCCCAGGAGCCTGGGAACAACCCAGATCCTTTGATTCCTGCGGTGCCTTAACCAGACTTTGAAAAATACCTCCAGAAAGTTGGAAAAGGTTCAGAGCCGTGAACGTTTCGGGGTGTGGAGAACCTGCCCGTGGCGCCAGACTAAAGCAGCTCCAGCTCTCCCACCAGCTAAAGGCAGTGCTGCGAGGAGGCGGCCTGGGGGGAGCTTTCTGTACATGAAGGCTCTTTTATCTGATAAAAAAAAAAAAAGAAAGAAAAAGGTGAAGCTGGAGTCCACAGTGTGGACTGGAAGTCGGAAAAATTCTGGTTAGAATTAGGCCCTGTTTTTCCCTCGGGGGAGGATAATCAGAGTGTGAAACCACCCGGCTGGAGGCACGGTGCCTCCGCTGCTCGGCACAGTTAACTCGGAGCCAGGAGCCCTTCCCAAAGAGGCATCCAGGCCCCTCCAGAATTACAGTGCAGTCAAGGAAACTGCTGTGCAATGCAGGAGAGCAGATTACAATGCTTCTGGATCAATAAGTCACAATTTTGGCCAGTGCTCTGCTCCCTGGAGCCTGCTGCCCCCCTGCCCTGGGTGCTGGCATGGTGTGGGCAGGGGACGGCCGTGGTCCTGGGCTCTGCAGGAGGGCTGAGCTGGCAGCAACATCTGGAGGGGACAAACATACATTTCCCTCTTCCAGTCTTGACTTGAGGCTGCTGAAACTGCCCCGGTGTCCCGCTGAGTTCTGCCTGCCCCTGGGAGCTGGGTTTGGGCTGCTTCGGTCCCTTCACAGGCGTTGCAGAGCCATGTCCGTGGCTTTCTCTGCAGAGGGCTCTTCATTCACGTGGCCTACTTCTCTCTGCCCTTTGCTGGGATCTGGATCTAAAGCACAGATCTTTCTATTTTCTCCTGAAAGAGCGGCGGTGTCCCTTGCTGTGAGCTTTCCTGGTCCTGCCATCTCCTCTCGCCTGCTGTTACGGCTCTTTTTAAAACCTCTCGTGCAGCCAAGTGCCTCTCGCACGCTAGGATCCGGCTTTTCCTCCCCGCTGGGATGAAGGCTATTCCAGGTGGGGTGAAAATAGCTTCTGCGATGCTTTGTTACCTACAGAACGGCACATTTCAGACAATTTTTTTCAAAAGACCTAATTTCACACTCATTTGTCACATCCCTTGTGTATATTCACTGAAGGCACCTCCCCATCTTTTTTTTGGGCCCTTTCCCTTGAAATATTGGTGTCAGGAGTGCCAGGGGGAACGTTTAGTGCAGGTGTGGCTGCCAAAATGCTCCTTAAGGACAAGCCAGCTGCGTGCTGCTCCCTGAAAGGGCCTTTCCTGCAGAAAGCCACAGGGAAACGAATATTTTCCTCGCCATGGGTGCCTGCCCTGCACCTGCACATTTCTCTGTGTGGATACCAAGGGATGTCCCGCACAGAGGGGGGCTGCCCCAGGGTCACCAGCCTGGGGGGCTTTAGAGGATTCACAAAACCAGGGGGAGGGGAAGAGCTCTGGTAGCCCTGATACAGCCAGAGGACAAAAGAAAGTGAACTCAGTGGAACAGGAGACATCTTCAATTTGGGATGGTTTGGATGAAGCTCTGGAGACTCTCAGCAGCCCCAGGCTGGCTGTGATGACCCCAGCAGTCTTTCACCCCTTGTTGTTATCTCCCCCCCGCCATGTGTGTGTCACACCAAGGAGGAATGGAGAGTAATGAGCGATTCTGGGAGCAGCCACAAATAATTTGCACAGCCAAAATCCCCCTAAGGAGGAAGCAGGCCACCACGTTCACAGGACAGATGTAGTAGTAATAGCTCTAAGGGAGATGGCATGACTTGGATGGGCACTGGGGAGGGCCAGCTGCCCTTTCTCCCTGCAAATAAAGCAGGCAGGAGAGGCTGTGCTACCTGGTGATAAATACCCCCACCGAGCCATGCGATCAAACTACACTCGACAACAGCTCCAAACGACACAAAACCCAAGGAGACTGCTCCACGGACACATTTAGGTAGGTACATTTGTAAAACATTCCCGTCTCCTCCCCTGCTCACCACTCGCACCCTCGGGGAGTCTGGATTTATCTTGTCCCTTCCCAAGGCTCTGGCTCGGCTGATGTTTTGTTGGTGGTCTACAAGGGCTGCCAGTGAGAAAATTGACTTCCAAAAGAGACCCGAAGTATCGATCCCTTTGTCAGAAAGCTGCCAGGGGATAGGGGAGAGATGCCTGGCACGAGCATCACTGTCATGGGGCTTCAGCATGTGTGACGGGTGGACTCGCTGCAAGGACCCCTTGGGGAGCACTCAGTCAGCAGGCAGTGAGGGCTCCGTAGCATCTGATACTCGAGGAGCAGGCAATCTATCCTCAGAGGAAATCATACACGTGTGATCCTCCTGAACAGCCCATTTCATGCAGACAAACTCAATGATGAACGCGGGATGTTTTCTTCTGGTAGCCGGGATGCCACCGTGACTGCCTGCGTGATGGATTTCTCCTCCTCTTCCCTTAGGAATTGCCTTGGGATCCCAGCTACACAGTCTGGGGGGGAATTTCTCTGGTGGTGTTTTTCACTGACATCAATAAAAAAGAAACAAAACCTGTTGTTTCTTGGAAAATTGGCCCTCTCTTGTAGGGGATGTTAATAAGGACAGTACAGGTGGAGATGCTGGATGAAGCTGTTCCACGCTGCGCATCCAGCAGCGTGGCCACCTGCTGCCCTGTTCCTTCTTTTTACAAAGTGGAACCATCTGGGGGAAAATAACCCCCTTTTGCTGCAACTTTATACAGCATGTAGTCCAAAGTGACTCCGGGCCATGACCAGACAGTGCTGTGGTCCAAGCAGTAAACCTAAATTAATGCATTTCCTCCTGCTCCATCACCGACTTCTGTGGTTTCCCTGGCGAGGGTGCTGGCTCAGCCGGGCTCCCTTTCTGTGGGGAGAGGCACCAGGAAAGACGGATGTGCTCCTTTAAGGCAGGGCTCCATGTACCTCGGGCAGAGCATCACCATAACGTGATGCGGCAGTTGCTAAGGTAACAGCACCAACATATTTTTTCATGAATAGCAAAGCAAATTGTCATGGAACAGTAAAACCCACATACATTGCCAGGGTATATGTTCCGTTGCCCCAGGGTTACAGGTATTTACAGGTTGTTTATTCTTTTTTTCCCTATCTTGAGAAATGATCCTACACGTGCCCATGTGCTACTGATGTCCAGAAACATCTTGCCTGCCCCTGTCCTTGTGTGCTGCCAACAGAGGCACCAAACTGATGCTGTGCATTCGGTTCGGTCAATGCATGGGAGGAGAATTCATCTGGGTCTTCCAAACCCCTCCTAGGTGTGAGTTTGCTCTTTGCTTTGCTCCTTGGCTGAACACATGTTCAAAAAGTGGCCCCGTAGTGCCTCCTGATTCTCCGTGGGAGGTTTTGTATTCAGACCCCAGGTGCAGAGCTGAGGGACCCCGATGAGCAGCAGCTGTGCCCATTCCCAGCTCTTGGACGAGGACAGCTCTGGGGCCAGGCGCATGCCACCTTGCAGATCCAGCTGGGCTGTGCTGGGTCTGAGCTCTCGGGGGCTGGTTTTGGGGGCCCAGCTCCTCCTGCCAGAGCCCAGCTCCTCCTGGGATGTCCCCTCCTCACCTTCACTAGCTGAGGACGACCTGCTGCGGATGCACAGAGTGCACCAGTCATGAAGGAGACCTGGCAAAAGCAGTTGTTGAGCTCAGAGCCGTGATAACACCCCCAGGTCCCACATAGGCTCAGTCAGAAGGACCACGAGCAGGAACAGGGCTCCTGCCTCCCCCTGTTGCAGCTGGAGATGTGAGGCTTCAGCAAAAGCCTTCCTGCATGCCCCACAGCCGCAGCCTGCTCACAGCACGGCTGCAAAGTGTGTGTCCACACTGACACTGGCAAAGCTGCCTTGGTATCTGCCCATACCCTGAAGTGCCGTAAGCAACCTTGGGCCAACTTCAGCTGGTTTCAGGCAAATAGCATGGATTTACCTCCTTCTCTGAGGACCTGATCTCATGGGCTGCTGATCTGAGGTCAGGCAAGGCCACATCCCATGTCTTTTCACTTGTTGTCTCAGCACCGGCGATTCCAAATGCACCCAAAGGACAGAGGGGATAGGAAAGAAATGCCAGTTACGCATACGTATCTGAAAAAATGGCTTTCTTTTTATTATTATTATTTTTATTTTTATTTTTATTTTTATTTTTATTTTTATTTTTATTTTTATTTTTATTTTTTATTATTTTTTTTTTCAGGAAACAACTCTCATTCTGTGCAGCTCTTCACCTTCCTGCTCAGAAGCGGGTAGAGGAGCAGACACTGCCAGACTTCAATCCATCCACTAATGCTTCAGGGAGACCAGGCGAGAACAGGTCAGAAAGCAGCAGTGTGCATCAGGAATGGTAAGAACCAGCCTTTTACATCAGAGACAAGAAACAATCCAGCAGCTGAAGAACCGGGGAGGTGCAGGAGACAAAGAGTAGGAAGGGAAGTGGAAAAGAGCTCGGTGCTTGGTTGTACCGGGCACTTTCAGCAGCCAACCTAGCAGCAGGGAGGGTCTCGTGTGTCTGTGTGGGATCTGCCTCAGCCTGGGGGGCTTCCTAATTAAACTAATAACTATGATCTTCCTCAGCCCTACTCCTCCCATCTCGGTGAGGGGCCGACTCCTGTCCCCTTGCTGCACCAGGTCTCGGATGGTCCCGAGGCAAAGCCTGCTGCTGGCTGCATTGCCCCAGGCAGGATCAGGCTGGTTGCAGTCCTGTAATTGGTCCTGAATTCCCTTTTCCTGGTGCAAACTGCATGCAGATATTTCGCCTTTGTGGCCTGGTGGTTTCCTGGAGCTTTTACAGGTGTAGCCAAAGTTTCCAGGTGGTTGCACAGCTAGTTCCCTTAGAAGCACTGCCTTTTCCTTTGTTTTCCTTTACAGTTGTATTTTTTCCTCATCAGACAATTCGGTCCAAAGCTCACAGTTGGAAATTTTGTTTCACTGCTTTTCAAGAGTAGAGCAATGCCTCTCCCGGCCTCTTCATTATGGAAATAATTCAAGGACTTGAGCGAGGAAGATAAAACCCCATGGCAGGCAAAGCAGGCTCTGAAGGGCACAATTTTCTGAGCCAGCTGGCCACAACTGCTGGGCATCACCTTCCTTCCCAGCACCATAAAGGGCTTTGTGTTTTCTTCTTTTGTACCCAATACAATCTCGTGGAAAGAAAACAAAATCCATATTAGCAGCCTTTGAAGGGCTCGTGAGCTTCCCTGCAGCCTCAAACCCACACGAGGACCAGCACTTGGTGACAACAGACTAGTCTGCCATCCCAGCCAGGCCAAACCTCTGGTGTTCTTAGGGTTTCTGACACCTGGAGAGAATCAGCACTTTCTGCCCTGGTTTTGTATCAACAGGCAGGGTCAAGGAGGATAATAGCTGGCGTCAGAGGCTCGGTGAGCTCAATTCATACCGGGAAGATAGCCTCGTGCAGCTTAGCAGCCAGCTCACTTCTGAAATAGCACTAAATTGTGCGTGCTTTCTTGAGGAGCCACTTGCTCTCTGAGAGGCTCCTCTAAAAGGTGGCAGTGAAGTCATTTTGCAGTTTGGCTCTTTCCATTTATTGGTGACACACAGATAACAGATAACAGGCTGAGGACTTCATGGGGCTGGCAGGTGCATGCCCTCCTGCAGCTCCGTGGTGTCCCTGGGTGCAGCCCCCAGTCGGATGCTGCTGCTCAGGGCTCTGCTTGCTCAGGTAATTCACAGCTCCTGCAAAGCAGCAAGAAACCTCATGAAAGAAGCCCAGATGAATCAAATGGGGGAAAAAAAAAAAAAAAAAAAAAAAGAAAAACAATGCACTCCTGAATTTCCAGAAGTGATATTGGCTCACTGGGAGGGAAGTGCAGACAACAGCTTATGTTGCTAAAAAAACAAGTTTGCACTGTTTTGGGTTCAGCGTTTTAGCCAACTGCTAAGAACTTTAGAGTAAATCTCAGCATTTCCCAGGGCCCAGATTGCATATTGGACCATATACCCTGAAATGTTTTTATTTAATTTGAGTCCACATTATGCTGCCTACATATGGTGACACACACATTTCATTTTATGTAGCAGATGCTGCTTTGCTATTGAGAATGTAATATACTGAGTACATTATAGTATCATTTGGTTTAGGGTAACTGCAGTGTTTTTCAACTCTGATTAGCCTTAATTTTAAACCTGATTTCCTAAGGAAATGAAGCTTATGAGATCCTGCTCTGTATGCATGCTCGTGCGTGCCCATCATCCATCCACTTGTCCATCATTCCCCTGCTTCTTTGGAGCTCGCAGGCCAATCTCAAAGCAGGACGGGAAAACCTGGTGAGCTCCCCCTAGCTCTGCACAAAATGACTTCACGTGGGAGATGAAGGTCACGATACAGGTTCACGAGTCCTGGGAAACGGAGCTGACACAGCGCTTTCCCCTGAATTGTAAGGACTTCTGAAAATTAGAGGGCTAAGGGTAATAAGGCCACTCTCCAATAGCATCCAGAAGGAGGTATCAGTCAGGCCGAACGGTGCAGCTCTGCACGGAGCCAAAAGCCCATCTCAATCTTCATTAGAAGCAGATTAAGTCTCCAAGCGATTTCCGCTTTGCTGACCTCCCTGCTGGACCCACGGGCCCTGAGTTTGAGCTGCAGAGACTGGATTCCGATTCTGGTGGCGATCGCATCGCATCAGGGCAGTCCCAGACACCAAGACAGGTGCTATATGGCCACAGCTCTGGCTGGTCTGTTAATTGCATCCAACTCTTATTTGCAGATGTTTTCCTCACAATTAACACTTGGGTTTACTGAGAGCTTTTAAGAGGCAGCAGGGCACAGCTGTGATCGAAATGAACTGCAGCGTGAAAATGCAATATTTTTAATGGAGCTGACGTAGGCAGTGTTTTGCAATTCTCTGGCACTTTTCAGCAAAATATCATGTTTAGCATGTTGAGATAACACCCGTTTGCTGCACCTGCTGCAGCAGAAGTGCTGCATGGCCCTGCATGCGTGAACTCTGTCTTGTTACAGCACAGGCTCCACTGAATGTGGCCATAAACAGCACTTAGTGATGCATAATATATGAAAATGGCTCACGCTGAGCTTTTAGATACAGAAGGATTTTTTTTATTTTTTTTTTTTTACAATACTATTACAACATTCTCCTGCAGCCATGGAAGCAGTATCATAAATATTTAAAAGGAGGTTTAAAAGACCCAATCTGTGCAGACTGAATATTTACAGCCCCCAGAACCCTGACCTTTAGATTTAGGGTAAGGCACACATAAACCAGCCTTATTAAGCCGTACACTGTGGGTCAGCCCAGGGATCAGGTCAGAACTGAAAGCTCCTCCTGGGTACTTAGCATTTTTCAAGTTCCCAGTGGCAAACAAGCAGAGTGCAATGAAGAATGACTCTATTTGAAGCCTGACGAGGTGCCTGCTGTTGGGGAAGAGACGGGGCACACAAAGCCCAGCAGGGCGCAGGGATACCTGGTGCCAGCCCAAGCTGTCCCAAGAGAGAATATAATTAGCGTTGGGGTAAATCAAAAAATATTGGCCATGGTGTTGGATGCAGAGAGAAAATGCAACACTGGCTGCTCCCAGAGGAATCGCTTGTAATTTCAGAGTTTGTCTGGCCTTTTCTTTCTTGGATTTGTCCCTCTATAGCGCTAAATCCCCGGTTACACAGAGCCGGGTGTGTTCGGCTGAATGAGGACCTCTTTGCCTTCATTCAGGTTTTTCTAGCAGACCCGCTGCAGCTAAATACTTCAATCAGAGCCAATCAGAGATTTTCAAAACCACCATGCCTCCCAGCTGGCACATCTTTTTTTTTTTTTTTTTTTTTTCCTCCTTTTTTTGTTCTGTTTCTCGAGAATTATGACTCACGCTCCGTGTTTTCAAGTTAAAGCCTTGCATTCCCTCTACACCCTCAGCCCGGTGCCTTCCTTCTGCAAATTCCTGCCTGAGATGGAGCCAAGTGGGGGGCAGGAGCTGCAGGCACGCAGGGTTTGGAGGGGGGTGCAGCCGAGGGAGCGCACAGCATCCCTGTGTTTTTTGGAGCCAGGCCTTCAGGAGCTCAAAGGCCCTTCAGATCTGTGCCTAGTCAGGAGTTTGAAATGCTCCTCTGATGTATTTGCATATTTAAAAATAAGGGAGAAGGCAAGAAGATAAAAGGGAAGAGTTTTCCGCACGGCAGGCAGTGACCTGCTCACAGGGAACACAGAAAGCTGCTGAAAGCCCAGACAAGGTACTGGAAAACAAAAACTCCATGAATTTTATATCAATATTTTTTGTTTGTTCTCGGCCTGCTCCTTCCCTCTCCTTTTCCTGATTTTGTGCCCTTCTTCCCCTGGGAGATGCAGCCCACCTCTGGGGCAGCAATCTGCAGGCAGAGGGGCTGTGCTGCCTCAGGGATGGGCATGGGGGGCTGCAGGTACCCAGCAGAAGGCTGCGGTGGGCTGCCTGGGGTCCTGCCCTACAACCCCAAACTGCAAACCCACAGGGTCCAGAGCCCAGCGTGGGGTGTGCTGGGCAGCCCCGAACCAGCACTGGCTGTTGGCTCACGTGTACGTGGGGCCAAAAAGATGTGACCAACAGAGAGTCACCAGAAATTTGACATCCGTAATTCTCCTGGTGAGTCCGTCATGGTGGAGGTGAGGGAAAACTGGCCGAGGCAGCGGGAAGGATGCGCAGGTTTCTGGCAGTTTGTGCTCCAGCTGGACCACGTGCAACGCAGCCCATGTGTTAAATAACCCAAGCCCAGCGTGGATGAGCAAGGAGCAAAGCTAAAGTGCCACTTAGAGCGTAATGGGGTTGGTAACAAGTGCTGGTTGCTCGGGTTGGACGGTCGCGTTTTGAACTCATTTGCAGCGCGATGCCAGATGAGCACCATTCAGGCACCACTTAGAGTCCTGCGGGAAGAGTTACTGCAGGGAGCGTTTGTGGCTGGGTTTTTATGTGCGCTGCCTTGTTTCCAAGCACAATTTTCCCTGTCTAGTCAGTGGCTGGTAATAATCAACAGGGCAAACATGCTCCTCTTGCTTTGCCGGTGACGGGCTTTTTGTGATTTGTGTCCATTTCTGCGAGACGTTCCTAGCCCTCTGCCATATCACTGCATTAATCCTGCTGCTGCTAATAACCACCTACAAGGTGTACGCTACAAGTTCTCCACAGGAATTGCACATCATTTTTCTGATATTCCCAGATTTGTTAGCTGGAATTGATCCTGCTGCTCCATTAGCTGGAAAATAAACAAACCCTCAGCCAAGCTGGCTGCGTGCTTATTGCTAGGAACCTGCTAGAAAAGACAAAAGATCCAATATTGCGATTAATAGGTCCACAGGGGCATTTTGAGAAGAACTTCCATGTCCTCACTTCGCTCTGAACCTTCACAAAGCCTTCTGTGCTTCCTTCCAGCCCGAGCCAAAAGCTGCTGCAGACAATCCCTGCGCTCCCCAGGCTTGCTCCCCATGGGGACCCACCAGGATCTGCTTTTCTCCTCCTGTTAGTGTCCTCCCAGGACTGCTGACAGCTTGGAGAGTTGCAGGGGGAAGCGGGGACATCTCTCTGTCTCAGCTCCTTGCACAGACATCGGGTCAGAGAAGCCTTTCACCATCCCAGGCTCCAACCAGTCCCTTCATACTGGCAGCAAAGGAGCGAGCCTGGGGGCTTTAACATGGGTCTTTCTCTACCCAACCCATTATTGTTATTTTTTGCAATCCCAATGAAATATCCTTAAAATCTCTCTTCCTCTCCACCTCGGATGGTGCCAGAGATCCTGGGGGCGTTGCTGGCACAGAGGCTTCGGGGCTGCTTTGCCTGCTTCCCCAGGAAGCGCTGCCGCCTGCCAACCCGGCCAGAGATGGTTCCTGTAGCCCGGGGAGCCAGAAAGAGGAACTGCAATAATTCCTTTTGTATGTAAATACTTGGAAGGCGTTCAGCTGGGCAGAGCTGCGTGGAGCACAGAAGGCCTTGGCAGGTGTAGGAAGGATCCGTCAGTGGGGGCGGCCGCCGGACGGGCAGAAAGGGGTGCTGGCTTTTGGGGGGTTCACTCCTGCTGGGGTCCAGCTCTCATCTGGGGTGGCAAAGGCAAGGATGAAATCTGCATCCCTGGAATCAGACCTGTTTGTGGTCCTGGGAAGATCTGTCCCCATCCTGTTGCCTTTGGAAGCCTCTTTGCAGAGGGAAAGGTTTTCTCACAGACATCCGGAGGGTACCCCAGGGAATTTTTGTCACCTGAGAATTCAGGAGCAGTTTCACTGTCTTGTTCCCTGGTGTGTTCAGCAAGCTTGCCTTCTGCCGGAGTTGTTCTCACAGGCTTCCTTTCATCATGGGTCACCTCTGAGCCTGGTGGTCCCGGTGGCAGGAGGGGACCTCAGGGACTTGCCTTGTCCCCAGGGGGCCCTCCTGGGCTTGTGCCCTCCATGCTCCAGCTCCTGGGATTTCAACACCTGCCTGGGAACGAGCAAGGAGCTGATGGAGTTAAGCCATTTGCAGAAGGCAGGAGGTTATATACATCAGCAGAGCAAACCTTTATGGGTGTTTGACTAGCAGCTCTTTGTAGGCACTCAGCACATTAGCAGGAACACTGCCATTTAGTGTGTAATCGTCAGCTTAAACCCTCTCCTTTTATTCCCCTCACTCTGCAATACCCAAAATAGAGCAATAAAAACCTCACCCAAGGGCGACCAATAATCACCGTTACCATTTGCCCCTGATCCTTATGTGTTTGCTGCTGGAAAACTAGCTGGGAGCACACCGAGGGCTTGTCTGTGCTGCCAGGGGGTGAGCAGCACAGGGACACCCCATATTGTCAGTGCCCCCATTTGGGATGGCAACACCCCAAGGGGGTAAAGGGGAAGGGGACTGTTTGGAGCAAACCCATCCAGGCCACCTGAAAAAAAACTTTCTGGTTTGAAACTGGTCCCTCTTTGCTTTTCTGTCTGCAGGGGTGAGGCAGAGGCTGTGAAGGGAGCTGGGCTGGTGCTGTCCCTGGCTCAAAGGCTCTCTCATAGCAGCGGTTTTTAAAAATTAAATGCTGGCATCCACTTGTGTTTGCATTGTGTAACGTCCTTACCCGATGCAATCACTTCAAATCACTGTTCTTCAAATCCTCTGGGGCAGCTGCAGCGAGCAGAGGGCCCAGGTCAAGTATAAACCTTCTGGTTTATTTGGGAATGCCTGCGCCGGTGTTACCGCTGCATTAATGAGCTGTGTAAATCACGGCCAGTTGTTAAATAACGAGGGGGGGAGGAGGGGAAGGCAGGAGGGGCTCTGCACCTTTTGCAGGCAGAGCTTTGCAGCTGCAGGAACGAGCTGTGTCGGTGTTACAACTTGCCAGCTTGGAGGACATAAGTTTCCCATCCAAATATTGCTTCTTCAGAGGCTTTTGCTGCTCCCAAGGGATCCTGCAGAAATTTGTAAAGCCCGACTTCAGCATGTCCTTAGAAGGGTTTTACCGAAGGCTAATATGAATGCAAATTTTGGTTATTAATAACAAGGCAGGAGGAGGCAGGCTGCTTGTCTTCCTTTTGAGGCTCTCCGTGCAAGGCTGGGATGCAGAGGTTGGATGCCTGTCCCTGGCTCCCAGACACACCGCAACATTTCTGCTTTGCCCATCACCCTTTGGTCTGCACATGGAAAAAGCCCAGTCCCGAGAAGCATCTCTCACTTCTGCATAACACACTGTTATTGCTTTAATATTAAAGCGAAAGACAGGGGGGAAGTGGGAAAACAGACATATGGCTTGGCTGCAATCGCATTTCTTTTCTGGCTGCCTCCCTTCCATCTCCGGCTGTCCCTAAAGCCAGCATCCTCTCCAACCTCAGAGCCTCACCAGAGTCCTGCAATGCAGACGGGCAGGATGGGTTTGCCACTGGATAGGATATTTTGGAAAGATATTTGGAAGAATAGGATGCTGTTTGCCAGCCGGGTGGCACAAAGTATTGCAGCCAGACCCACAGTGTAAACCTGGACCAGGAAACATCCACAAACACACACACCCCATGGTAAACAGCTGCTGGATGGATGGGGAGCATGGGGCTGGCACTCCGTTTTTGCCTAAGAGGCTGCTCATGACACTTGTAAATAGTTTATATTTCCTATCCATTTTATCAAGGAGACTTTATTTCCTCTGTGTTTTCCCTCGGCAAGATTGACATTCACATTTCTGGTGGAAGCGCTTCTTCACTTGCTGCAGATGTGCTGAAATCTTAATATAGCTTAAATCCTCTCCGCTCCCTTTCCTGAGAATACAAACCGGGATGCTATAAGGCAGAATTGTTATTTTAGTTACCACTCTCCTAAGTCACCTTCACAAATCCATCATAATATTCCTGCATACAGTTCGCATTGGATTACTGTTGGCAATGGTGTTTTGGGAGCTTTGAGTTTTGATGTGACAAATCAGGTGTGATTAAAAAAAAAAAGTTCATAACAACACCATCTATTGCAAAAACAACAATAATAATATATATAAATAAGGGTTATTTCTATAATGAGCTTTAAGTATTTCAGTATTATGCAGATTACTGGAAAAAAGCTGGTACGTACCATCAGCTGCATCCCTCCTGCAGAACCTGACATCCTCACTTCCCTCCAGGCTGTGGACACAGCCTAACGAAGGCACTGGTAAATGAACACATCACGCTGGGAGACTGTTTGGTTATGGGTCTGGGTTGGCTGAACTCAAATATACTCAAAAAACTTCAGAAAAAATGGAGTCAAAAAGATGTGGGTCGGGCCCACTGCTGATAAAAGGGATTCAGGTGTGGCAGTGAATCATCCCAAGGCACAAACCTGGTTTATTGGTAACAAAACACCTGCTAGAGAGACGTCACCTGTGCATTGATCTGCAGCATTCCCCAGTCTGACCTGGAACACTCTGCTGAAAACAAGAAGAAAAATGTTAGGTGCACCCAGCAACACTGGGAGAGAGTTTTCCCTCTCTCCTTTTTCTCAGTGTCAGATCATTTGGATCATTCACCAGATCATTTAGATGGAGATGTGCTTGTTTGCACTTGGTCAGGTCCAGAATCAGTCATCCACAGGGTAAAGAGTGACAACATTTCCTGCCCACATAGTCTGCCACGTGAAAGAAATGAAGCTTACGTGGTGCTTGGGCTGAGCTGATCTTTGTTTCCTGGAAAGATGCATTTCCTGAGCGCATCATAATTATTGACACGAAGGTTCAGAACCTCGTAGTGCAGCAGGGAGGGCTTCAAAGCAGCTACAAAGTGATGACCCTCCAGTTTATGGCTGTGCCAGGGTTATGGGGTGCGTGTTGATGATAAGGCAGGGATGTGGGTGGACGTATGGCCAAGGTGTGGCTGCTCAGTCAAAAAAGGGGTTGGGAAAATGCTGCTTACTCCAGACAGCTCAGAGCCAGGCAGGGAAAAGCAGCTGCAAATAAAAACCCTACCCAAGTGTTTTGCCCTAGATCCTGACCAAGCCAGCCTGCTGCTGCATCCCTGGATCCCTTTCCCCCAACAGCTCCTGAGCGAGGTGAATCAGTGTCTTGGGAAGGAGGGGGAAAGAAAACACAGGAACTGCAAAAGAAATTGGTTTCACCAGTTTGCCCCTTGATTACTTAACACTGCTCGCATGCCAAATTTCTGCAGAGAAGCCATCAGCACAAGAGCCGTGGGTTGTGCTCCCCTGATTGCCTCCATCACGCCTGCACCCAGAGCAGAGCCCCCACTTGTTTCACTTGGCAGCCCCCTGTGAAACCCAATCCATTTCCACCTCCGCTGGCCCACAGCCCCGCTGCACGTTTTCCTCCCTATTTCAAAGCTGACATTTGCAAATAGATGTATTTATACATAATCCCTTCTTCTGCTGAGTTTTTTTTTTTTTTTTTTTAAAACCAGGCTAGAACGAGACAGACGCTCATTTTTTTATTTAATAGCGAGATTCCATCAATGCCTCGAGCTGCACATTTTGCACCCGCAGGAGCCGGGTGTTTACGTGCTGGCATAATGAACCATCAGCTGCGGGGCTGTGGAGTGATGGGGACGTTCTGTGTGTTACGGCCTTTAGTGAAAACAGTCCCCAGTCAATAACTACCGATTTTCTCAGGAGGAGAAGACCCTATTTGCAGTTGATATTTTCAGGGAAACCGTACACTCGGAGCAGGGCAGTGGCACGGGGTGTGATGTCGCTGTCGGAAATAGCCAACGATCAGGCATTGATCTTCACCTAGATGTGGCTGTGTGGGACCAAAAGAGCTGGAGAAACATAATAACAATGTGATTTTCTATTTTCTCTGCTGAGATGAGTAGCTTTGGAGCTCCATTATCGCACCCTTAATCTGTGATTTAGTTTTAGGGGGATTCACAATGTTTGATGCCAAATGCTGCTCCAGACGCCCGGCAGGGAGCATCCTCAGCCCTGGAGCACACTGGTGGCAGAGGGACATCACCCTGAGGGCTCCCCTGCTCTGGACCCAACCTACCAGACATGAACAACATGTCTGGATGAGACCCAAAATCTTCACCATACGAGCAATCCCAACACCTGCAATGGAGCAACAGGGCCAGGCACTGAATTAGTTTTTTACCAAAAATCTATATTTGCTGATGTGCTCTTACCAGAAGCGCAGAGCAAAGTTCAGCGTAATGCAGGGCTTAAAAACTCCAGCAGCTGTAAGCAGGAGATGTTTTGAAGTGTTTGATAAAAAAACTAGTCCTTGCTTCCAGGCTGGCAAAGTTTCACTTTATATTTCTCCCTCTACGGAAGATTTTAGAGTAGTAAGGATTTTAAATACATCCACATAATGCAGCTTCAGACAGCAAACAGGATTAAAACCCGACTCCAGAAAAGGAAAGGAAGTCAGATTACTTGTCAAAATTAAATTTGCCTTTGGATGCCATTACTTTCTACATTAAAAAGCTCTGGGGATTAGGAGATAAAAGAGCTAAATCCAATCTGGAGACAGGCTCAGAGGAAAATGTCAGCCAGCCGGTAATCCAGGCTCTTTTCTTTAATAGGATCCTCCCGAAGTCAAAGAAAGTGAGAATAATTATTTAATTCCATTTGGAAGCCGGGCTTCCTTATCGACCTGGCTCAGCACCACCGTCCCCGTGGTGAATCACCCGGTGGCCCAGCCCTTGCTGCTCCACGTGGTGTTGGCTTCGCCCTCCGTGCAAAACGAGCCCTGCAGCTGCCCCGTGCCCTCAGCACCAGCTTCCCAGCAGGACAGGGCCACCCCTGGCAGGTTCCCCTTTGTGTTTTGAAGCACAGAGCCAACCCTACAGCCTGCCCCAGCCTTCCTCGCCCCCAAAAGACTGTAACCATGGTTGCAGAGTGATCTGCAGGCACGGATATCTGCACGGACACACGTGCACCGACACGGGGGATGATTTAATTCTTTGGTGGGGTACAAGAGCCACGAGGAGCCCCATGCCATCTGACGTGCTGGTAGATTCATGCCGAAGTTTTCTTTAATCCAAGCACCAGACAAAGCTCCTCGGCCACCACCATGGATGAAAATCAGCGATCAATAAACATCAAAATGCCTTAGGGCTTCGGGAGAGACCTGAGGCGAGCTGCGGCGGCGTGCTCCGGTTGCCAAAGCCGGGGAGAGCAGGAGATGAGCTGTGCTATGGGGGCTCATTTAATGAGGGCCCGGGTGACCCTGGGAGCTCAATAGGTGGGTGAGAAGCAAAAGCTTGCTATGAGAGTGCTATTTTTAATAGGAGAAGGAGAGCAGGAGTCTCTGGAGCTAGAGAGATCAGGCGCTGGAGTTCAGCTGGATGCGTGTCAAACTGCAGGTCAAGAATTGTTTATCCACAGACACTGGCTGCTCTGAAAAGGAAACAAAAAGCAGCCGTGGAAAGAGGCGGTGGGGCTCTACCAGCAAGTAGGGAGAACAAAGGCTCCACCAGCCCCTGGTGACTTTGGGTCTGGAAAATGCACCTGCTTGCACAGGGAGGGCAGCGGGGGGCTGCTGGGTGGTGCAGAGGGTACGAGACATCTACTGCTTCCTACTGGGATGTTGTAGGGTCTGTACAGGAGCAGGGCTGAAAACTCCACCTCACCTCACTCACCAGCACAGCCAGACCCAGGGGACCCCCCCTCACCTCCCATCCAAAATTAAAGACTTGCCGCTAGCCTTCAGCTCATCAAAATCATGCCCATGCAAATGGAAAGGACAGCGGGGCCAACCACAGCATCTTCAGAGGTCATTTGCTTAAACCAACGCTCCCCCAGGCTCGAATAAAGGGGCAGTGAGGGAAAAAATGCAGCCAGGCTGGTCAAGTGGATGCACTGGAGGGGAACCAAGCTGTCAATGAGGGTTTAATAACACAGGGACTGGTTTGGGTGACGTGCCCCCCCTGGGGTGTCACTGCCAGTTGTATCCGTGCCAGCCCTGCCTGTGCCACTTTTGACAAAGCAAACGTGGCCCGTCATGCCTGATGCCTTTTTTTTTTTTTTTAATTAAACTAGCTGTAGGGAAATATAACATTTTCCTTCAGTAATTCATCCCCACGGCTCCCCTATTTTGTCATTTTAATTAAAGCCAGCCCCAGCCACAGTTTGGATGTTTGCAGCGATTAGTATTAAATCAAGCTCAGGCCTCGGGGACTGGTCCCTCGTCTGCTTTTGGATGGGTTTTTACAGCAAAAACCACCAGGATCTGGGGCTGAGCACCTGAAAAGGGCAGCACAGCCACAAAGGCAGAGACCTAGAGCTCGGCTGGGGCAGGATTTTGCCCCGTTGGTGGTGCTGCCCCTGCCTCTTCTCACCATGGCCAGGCGCAACCGAGCTGGAGTTTCACCCCAGTACCCAGCTGGATTCTCCTCTGGAGGAAGCACTCCGTTTTAATTGTTTCTCATTAAACACACCCTGACTGCTCACCTTGCATACACAGAGGGATAGAGAGTTGTTAGGGTTTAATATAAGGGAGGTGAAAGGGCTGGGAGCTTGGCTGCCACCCCAGCCCTGCCCATCCTTCCCTCCCCTGCAATCCCTGCCAGCACCTGCGCCTCTTTCAGCCGGAATTCTCCTTAATGCCCAGCCCAAACCTGCCTTTCCTTGAGGTTAAATAATTTGCCCCCAGCTGCTTTGATCACTGTTGCTCTGTTAATCGTGAGTTATACGATATTCAGAGATTTTGTTAAGCCCACAGCTTCAGGGAGAGGTAGGTACTCGGGTCTCACATATTTCACTTTTTTAAAAGCTCTCATGTTAGCCTTGGCGGTGTCAGAGCAAAGGTGGGGAAGCGTGACCCATGAATCAGCTAATGGCTCAGAAACAAAGAGAGGAACAAAAGAGTAAAACACCCAGCATGGATTTGTTAAATCTAATTTCTTCTTGATTGCTTTGCCTGGGCCCAGTTCAGAGGATTTCTGAGCAGCAGCATGGCAGTGCTCGGTGTTTTGGGTGACCAGCAGAGCCCAGGAATTGCTGTGCTGCCAGGGCACTGCTCCAGCACTGCCACAATCTGAGTTTCACCCCCACCAGGGAGCAGCTGCTGGAGGTGCCCAGGGACAGATTCAGGTGCAAGCCCCTCTGGCTGCTTTCTGACCCCCAGCAGATCCCCCTGTGGCCGGCACCCATCCCCACAACCCCTCAGGGGCTCAGCTCCTTTCAACAACCCAGCTGCTTGGGGGGAGAAGGCAGCTGAGCCCCACGCCTGCCCCAGAGCCTGAAGCCAAAGGGGAACCCAGACTGGCAGCACACCGTTACCCCAGCAATAAAACCCTAAACAAACCCCAAATCCCTTGGCTGAAAGCATGTAGGGCTCTGTGTGTGTACAAAGGTGAGAAAACTCCCCCAGGACGTCGGGTACCTTTGCTTGACCTTGCAGATGGGCACAGGAGGACGCTCGGAGCTCGCTGCGGCACGGGGGCGAGCGGTGGCCAAGGGGGGAAGCAAAAGGCAGGCAGCGCTGCCAGCTCTGCCCAAGCACGAGCAGATGGAAGAAACAGGAGGAAGCATGGCAGAGTGAGTCAAGACTGTGATTTTGCACAAGGGAAAACTGTTCCTCCCCACAGCAAAAGAAAATTAAAAAAAAAAAATGGTTATCTTGTCAACAAGTCTTCAGGATTGTGCAGAACACGAGCGGGCGATGAGCCCTCGCAGGGACACCTGAAACAGCACCAGCTTTTTCTAGCTGGAATTACGCTGGTTTGGTAAAAACATACACAGAATTAAAAGCTATGGAAAGCAAGGGCTTCACAGCCAGAAGCAGGAGTAGTGCATTGGTTTCGCATCCCCTGTGCTGTCGGAGGAGGAGAGCAGCTGCTGCCGCCCCCTGCTTCCCCCCACGGCGCTCAGCACCGCCAGCGAGCACCGACCCATCTTCCCTACCAGAGCCACATCCAGCACATCTGCCTCACCTTGACCCCTAGAAAATGAGATTGTGTGTACAAAGAAGTCAAAGTCTGGATACAAGGACCCCAGAGAAAATGCAACCTTCTCTAAATGCCAAGTAAAAAATAAAAATACTTTGGTAACAACCCTAGCCTTAGAGGGGAAGGACCAAAATGCTTGCACTAACCTAAAGGTGCAGGAAGATCCTAAACCTCCTCTCTTCCACCAGACTTCTGCAGCCTCCTTGGTAATGACTTGGTACTTAATTAAGAGTGGTTAAAGTTATTCATCACACCTGACTCAGGCTTGTCTATGAGGAGAAAAGCTGCGGAGGCTTTGCACAGAGGAAGGTGGTTTAACCCCCTCCCTCCCCAGCATCTCCGAGCTGCTCCCCGGTCTCTTGGGGCTCTGCACATCATCAGCAGCCAGTTTCCAGGTGTTGGGAAGGCTGGGTCTGATCCAGGTCCCAGTCCATGTAGCACAAGCCAGATCAAAGGACTGCAAAGCAAAATGTTCATCCGCAGGAGTGCTGGGGCTGGGGAGCAACAGATGCACCCCCAGACCTGGAGTGCAGAGCTGGGCACGTTGTGGGCTTGCAGTAAATGCCCTGTAACCTGCTTACTGACCTCCCTGTCCTGGGGTTTTGGGGTGAAGGGATGTATTGCACACATCCACACAGCTTTATGTAAGTGCTACAGAGACGCTTAAGAATAAATTAAATGCATCCAACTCCCCTCAGAACGATGAATCAATCTCATTTGCATGTCTCACCCACAGCTCCCGAAGTGCTGATGCTGGGAGAAAGTTCCTCCAGTTTTCTTTTTTCTCCTTGTCTGTCCTCACACGCATTTCTCCAACCTCCCTCGTGTCTTGGACATGCCAACGCCACGCTGCGAGGATGAGATGAGTCAAACCCCCTGGACGAGGGTGGGCATCTGCCCACATTTTACCACTTTCCAGAGTGTGTTTTACAAGCCCACAGCATGCTCAGGCTCGTCTGCTCTGCTCATCCCTCCACGCTGCCATCCCCAGTGATTAAAGGCTCGTGGTTCTGGCTCAGGCTGCCCTGTGGGGTCATCCCCTTGCTGCTCCACTCCCACCCCGCTCTAGCCAAGAGCTCACAAATTTCCAGTGGGCAAAGTGGGTTCAGTGATAGCAGAACAGCTCCTGGTTGCTAAATGTGGCTGTTCTTGCACTGACCTGGCAGGAATCAGCAATCCTGGTTAAATTAGCACCGGGGCATTGTTTCACTCTGGTGCTGCAGCCTGCAGCTACCTCCGACCAGAAAGGAGCTTCCATTGCCAGATATTTCAGTGTCTTCCTACCTACCACATCGCCAGTGGGACCTGACCCCCCCCATCAGCTACTAAAACAAATTCTGCAGAGATTTCAGGTGCAGAGACTCTGGGCTCCTGTGTTTTATCACAAAGGAATCAGTTTTGCATTACAAAGGCCAGCAAGGAAACCTTTCAGTGCTGGGTCTGCACTTCTCCTCTTGATGCTAAGACAAGCTATAAACTGAGCTCACTGAAAGCCTAAAATATTTACTGATCATCCTCCTTCTGCTGGCCACGTGGAAGTAATTGCCAGGGAGTAAAACAGAGAAAAGATCTCTTTATAGCTCTCAGGGAACATTTTTCCCTGAAGGAAGCTACCACCTCTCCCCCAGATGTATGAGTTTTGGTCTCCTGAAGTACACGTGACACTTTTATTCTCCTTATCTCTCCCCAAATCAGCACACCTGCTGGCAGCCAGGATGGAGGAGAAATGCTGAGGACCAGGAGGAGATGTGCATCACAGGCACTGGTGAAGCTCTTGGGGTGATGTGGCTTTCCCCTTACCCACCGGTAGAAATCCAGAGGTGTAAATGTGTGCACCTAAGGAAGCAATGGGAAGGTAAAGCTGAGCCTCCTCTATTTAGGACAAGTACATCTCCAGGGTGGGATTCTCACCACTGAGCCTCAGCGAGCAGCCAAGATGCCCACTGGAGGCACAGAGTGAGGAGCTGCTTGTGCCTGCGTGTGCCAGCAAGGAAACTTGACACGAAGCCAACTGCTGGACGGGAAGGAGAGAAAAGAGTTATGGAAGGGATACTGTCAGTGCTAATAGCCAGTTCAATGCAATTATAACCCTCGGGCATACAGCCTTTGGCCTACCAGGAGGTAACGCATTTCTGGGATTTCATCCTAATCCCTAACGTTTATTATCACCCGCTTCCAAGCTGAGATCTGGGTATTGCAGGTGGTCCTCCTGGAGGGGCTGGCTGCACAGTAAGAGGGCTGTGACACGAGGTGGCAGCCCCCAGGGCTGTGTCCCTGCCCCATCAGAGCCCAAGTGGGGTCTGCCCGGGGCTCACATCGTGCTCGTCCATGGGCACAGCCCAGCACCCTACAACTCCACGGCTCTTTCCACAGAAAAAATGTTCACAGAGAGTGAATAAAAAAAAAAGATGTAGTACCAGCTTTACAGGGTTGGTTCGCTGGCACAGAGTAGGAGGAAGCCTTCAAACCCCAGCACTCATTACGAACCGTACATCCGCGGCTGTTGTGCGTAATAGTCTGTTCCTAATGAAGCTTGAACTGGAGCCAGTGAAATCGTACAAATGTAAGGGAGAGGGGGGAAAAAAACAGGCCTGGTGCTTTAAGTCTGCATTAAATCTTGCCTGCTGAATGGCTGTGAAATATTACAGGTCAGTTTGCACCTGTGGGTGATGAGAGGCAACAACGCTGCACCTGCCGCGTTTCATGGTCAGGCCCAGCACGCCGGGCATCTAAGAGGCACGGGCTGCAAAATATATATCTAGACATGTTGTTAGACATGATCAGCACTGTATGAAATTCTTCAATGGTTTTGCACAGCCCGTTGAGCCCCTGTAATGAGGAGGAGGAGGAGGAGGAGCATTTACACAAACCTGCAGTTTATGAATGTGCTGTTTGTACGCTAAACTTGCCTGCTATTTATTGGGCTGGATCTGGCAGCTCAGAGTGAGTTGGAAACAGCAAATCACTTAGTACATTGCCTCTGAAACTAAGCTAAATAAGACTCTAGGGAACAAGGCAGTCCATGGTCCTTGCCTCCATCGTATTCTTTACTCTCAACATGTTTTTTCCCTTGGTTTACATTACAGTGGGGCTACAGAAACGTCTGCTCCAGACTTTAACTGTATCAGCTTCCTAACAGAGATGCTCTGGTTTTATTCTCTTTTAATTTTTCAAAATTTTCAAATCTCAAATTTTTCAAAATTTTAATTTTTCTTCTCTGAACATAAGTGGAAAGAAAGATGCAATGCTGTCAGAGGTTTGAGTGGAGAGAGAATATTTTATAGGGCTGCTCGCCTAGTCCTGTACAGGCTCTGCCTGCACAGCTTTTTCAGTGACTTTGTCAGGCACTTTATCCAACTCCCAGGTAATCAGTGGCCTTGCTCTTAGTAATTACCAACCCTCATTAAGCACCACCTCACACTTGAAGGGTCTGGAGGGGGCTCAGAGAAATTCCCTGCAGTTGTACCTACAAACAGCAGAATTTGGGGGAACGGAGCTGCACGGGGTCTGCACTGCCATCAGCTTCTGATAACAGCAGCACTGTGAGGGTGAGGTGCACAAGCCCCGTGTTTGCTCACATCCGTGTGCTCATCAGGTGAGGAGCAGTGCAGTGCATAATCTTCTGTGACAAACAGATTTTCCCCAGGAATCTCATAAAGGACTTGGAAAGGACATTTATGGCTTCATAAAGCACTTTGCTAACGACTTGCTTTACCACTGCTAAATCAACTGAAATCATTTAGCACTGTCCTCTTGTAACTTTCCACATTTGGTCTACAGGGGAAAAAAAAAAAAAAGAAAAAAAAAGAGTGCTGACATTTGCAAAATACATCTCAACCCATATTAGATGGTGTTAATTAAAATGACTTGCCGGGTAATGAGCTACAAGGAAAAAAAAAGAAATCAATCAGAGGCTTAGCACAATTAAAGCCAGATAGCCCAGCTCTGCGCCGGTGTGGTAGCACCAGTGCTCCTGGCATGGGGCAGCTTGGAGCTGAGCCTGCATGGCTTCCTTCATCATGGGCATCCCATCCAGAACTCCTGCATCCCTGCAGCACGATGGGCTATGATGGGGCTTGTCATGCAACTGAAAGCTCTGGTGGGTGCTCTCACCCATGCCAAGGGGCAGCAAAGGCTTCTGCAGCCCTCCCCTTCCAGCATTCCTCACCCTGACCCTGAAAACAGAGCATTTCCATCATTGCTGGAGACTGAACACCATGCACAGAGGCTGCACGTGGTGCTGAGCCTGGTGCTGCCCTTCCTCACCTGCCTTCACCCATAGCCAGCGTCTCAAAACCTGCCTTCAATCAATACCAGTGGATAAGTCTAAGAACAAGAAAAAAGGCAATGAGAATAGGGAGGAAAATCCAACAATATGAAGGAAATGGGCTATTTCTTCCTGAAAAAGGTGCCTTTCAGGTGGTTGGGTCATGGTGCAAATTAATAGTGTGCTGGGACATTGTTGCAGGCACTCCGTGTATTCGGAAACTGAATTACCAAATGAAATGTGACCTGTCCCCAAAGAGGGGAATTTCAGTGCTGTGCTGTGGAGGGAAGCTTCGCTGTATTGTCTCTAAGTATTTTGCAGCTTCTGCTCCCAAATTCACGTAAACATCTGCCTTAGCTTAAGTGCTTCCTTAACACCGGCGTTCGCAGAGCAGGGGCCGATTGCAGCAAGTTCAATACAAGGCTTCTGCTGCTACAGCTCTTATTAAGTGTCAGAACTAAATGGGCAAAACTTACTCTTAAAAGGAGCCCAGCTGACAGCAGTGTGAAGAGTGCTTTTTATTCATCTTCCAAACAGGTACTTTCAGGCGAGCAGCAATAAAACCTCTCTGCTTGGCCCAGCCCAGGCGCTGCTGTCCTAGAGGATGATATGCCAAGACAGGGAGGAAGTTGAGTCCTGCAGGCGTGCCACCACGTCCATATAGCAAGCAATAAATAACCATTAAGGGCCCTCTTCACTGCTTCTCTCTTGAGGCTGTCACCCAAGTCACCAAACTGTGGAATTGCATTTACCATTTTAACCGTTTCTACAAGAAGTGAGGAAGGAGTTAAAATTGAACAGAAGAAGCAGTTTTCTCCCCTCTCTAGCTCTCCTCACCCCCTGTGTGTTCAGTCACAGCCCAGAACCATAAAATCACAGAATGGCTTG